>NW_027526361.1:160690625-161890625 GCF_048455015.1 Haemaphysalis longicornis | reverse complement strand
TCGTCTGCGGCATCAACGACGCCGCCATGCATACGCGACTCCCGGAGCTTCCTAACCCCTTGCTGGACGACGCCGTGAAGGCAGCGCTGGCGATGGATGCTGCGGCCAAGGACGCGGGCGAGATAGCGCGTGCCGCCGGCTCACCGTTGACGGAAGCGGCAGTGAACAAGATGGCGATACGGAATGGCAGGTGCAGTCGCTGCGGTAATGAACCCCCACCCCTCCTCCTCACAGTGACAGTTCGCGGAAGCGGAGTGCTTCGCGTGTGGGAGAACTGGGAACATTGCTCGGCCGTGCCGAGGGAGGACGGCGAACGGACGGAAGCAGCAGCCGGCGTCGAGCACATGTTCCGCGCCAGCCCACAGGCCAAGGGAGTCGGCGCAAGGGTTGGCGGCGGGGGCGTGCGGCAGCAGCTTCGGGTGCAACCGCTAGTCTTCACGTCGTGGCCGAAGACCCGCAGATTTTTGACAAGTAACACACGGACATACGTCAGTCGTCTGTGCCACCGTATATGCTCACTGTCAAAGTCTGCGGGCGTCCAATCTGCATGGAGCTGGACACGGGGGCCAGTGTGTCGGTCATAGCCGGGAAAGCCTTCAAACGCACCTTCCCTGGCGTGTCCATCGAGGCGTTGGGCGTCATGCTGCGCAGCTACTCCTGACAGCTCGCTCAAGTCGAGGGTCAAGTCCAGGTCAGCGTTCGCCTTGGCGACAGGGAGGCCACCTTGCCCTTGTACTTGACCAAGGAGTCGTCAACGACGCGGCTGTGCAGGAACTAGATTGAGGCGTTGGGTGTGCGGCTGCCGGAGTACCAGGAAGCAGTTCAGGTAGTGGAAGACGCCCTGAGCCTCTTGACCAAGCTCAAGGCCCTGTTCCAGCCCTTGGTGGGCACATTCACCGGCATGGCTGCGAGCATTCAGGTCCCAGAGAGAGCCCGGCCCCAGTTTTTCAACCCACTCCCGCTGCCGTTCGCCCTGAAGGATGGGGTAACCTAGGAGCTGCAACGGCTGCAGCGAGACAACATCTTGGTGCCCGTCAAATTGTCGGAGTGGGCAGCTCCCATCGTGCCAGTCCTGAAGCAAGACGGCAGTGTAATGATCTGCGGGGACTTCAAGGGCACCATCAACCCCTTCGCTACGGTCGAGAAGTACCCGCTGCCACGTATTGAAGATCCCTGGTCGGCGCTGTCCGGGGGACAGAAGTTCACGAAGGTCGACCTCAGAGATTCGTACCAGCAGCTGGTGCTCCAGGTGTCGTCCCGGAAGTACGTCACCATATCCACAACGCTGGGACTCTTCCAGTACACGCGCCTACCATTAGGCGTGGCCTCAGCACCTGCCATTTTCCAGAGGGAGATGAACAACCTGTTCAGGGGCATGAAACACGTGGCGGTGTACTTGGACGACATCCTGGTGACCGATACAAACAACGAGGACCACCTGCAGAACCTGCACAGCGCCCTGGCACGATTGCAGGATGCCGGGCTGAAGCTCAAAGAGGAGAAATGCATTTTCTTGGCCCCCAGCGTTGAGTACCTCGACCATGTCATTTCCCAGGCACGCCTGGCCCCGGCACCCCGCAAGGTTGAGGCCGACACACCCCACCACGTCACGGGCCGTGCCCACTACGAGCTCCTGTTGGGCCGGATGGTGAAGACACCGTTAGACGAGTTGCACCCAGACCTCCGGTCCACAGCGCTGCTGAAGCAGCTCAAAAAGAAGCTGGCAGCTGACCGAGGTTACCGTCCTGGGCCTTTGCCGGAGTCTGGGGCTCCGCTCTTTGCCAGGAACTTCCAGCTTGGTCTGCACTGGTGAAGCTATGCGGACTATACAGGGCAAATTTGCGAGTAACAATACACAAGAGAACAAGAAATTACTACGAGGTTCGCAATCCAAACTTTGTCCCAAGACGATAACAATAAAAAGAATGCCAAAGCGTAATCACACACGAAATCTACGCACAAGAATTACAAAGCATGCCGAACACAATCAGCACAGGAAACAGCAAAAAGATAGCCAAATATGTGGACGCGATGCACAAATCAGTTGTGGTGGTTAGAAATACGCATAAAGGAAACGCACAGAAAATAGCGCGGAGCCTAATCACGTACGTAAAAAACATTTACACCATAAAAAATACTGTCGCACACAAATTGCGGCATTATAAAGCAAAAGAAACGACCACAACTAAATAAAAAGTAATGAGAAAACAAAAACACACCTGCCGTGGTACGGAAGCGACAGATTATTTGCTTCTTCAACCAGAAAAAAAGTTAATGCATAACAAAGCTATAGGATATGGCAGAAGAGAAAAAAAAGTAGAATAAATAAAAAACGTGAACACAATTAGTGGGAAAAATGGATGAGTGCATAGTCGTAACTAAGTAGAGTCCCTTGTTTGAACTCAGCAAGAGTTGCATTTCGATGTTGGAGTTAGACAGGCGCACCCGTTTTTTCGCCAACACTTCGTTGGCAATGCTGAAGAGCCGTTCCACGGAAGCGCTTGAAGGTACTGACGTGTTGTACTTTGTTCAGTGCCTGGAAGTTGTTCAGTGTTGTTCAGTGCCTGGAAGTTCTTCATATTCGACTGCGGGTAGTCAACTGGTACCAGCAGGTACCGCGACAGCTCATCCTGTGCCTCGGCTGGAAGGATTTGCTGCCCAAAGGAAAAGAAATCCTCGGGCGTGGACGAAGTGGCAAGATCTGCACTGGATGGCTCGGTCCCCGCACCAGCACTGTCGTTATGTCGTTGGCCGCCTTGTCTGGGATCCACGATCGCTTATACATTCGGATTAAGCAACTGGTGACAACGAGCTCGCGCTTACCTTTGAGGGGTACAAACCTCCCATCCCGAACAATTCCCGGTGACCCAGTGACCCTGCAATCTCAGCGACCCTTCGAATAACCTCACAGAGAGAGCGACTCCCTCGACAACAACGCACCCTCGGCTCGCGCGTCTAATGCGGTAATTACCCTTCACAAGATGCGGTGGTTTCACAAGGTACCTGCAGCGCCACTCGGACGTAGAAAATTCCCGTAGGGAACGTTTTCTACGTAGGGAACAATTCTATCGAGCAGACGCGCATCCTGGCCTCCCCACACAAACGATGAAAGGTGAAAAGAATTCTCGTGGCTGCGCTATTCACCCGTCGAACACCGCGTAAGCTCAACCGGCATGGAAGCAAGCACAAGCTGCGGCCCGCTGCGTGGTCATTCTTCTGCCTTTGAACTTCGAGGAAGCACGTTCCGCTGAAGGGCGAGCTAATTGCCCAGCTTATAGGAAGAGAAATACAGTATCGACTAGTGGATTTTCGTACTCGAGCCTTGGCATCAAAAACAGCCAATTTCTAGGGATGTAACGTTTGCAGAAGGAACGCTGTTCCTGCCTATCCGTCGAAAACCCAACGAGTTACCGTTACAGTTACACCAAACGTTAATGGAACGGTGACGTTCTTCCTCTACTCAACAAAGGAACTAGTTCCAGGAACGCCGTTACGTACAACACTGGCTGTAGTCGGCGGCTAAAGGCTTGCGCACCTCTTAAAGGAGCCATGAAGAGAAAACACAAGTTTGGTTCATTGAAAAGATTGCCTCGTTAGAATCATACTGACAGGGCTTTTAACGTGAACTTGGCTCAAATAAGGTATAAAATTAGGAAAAAAAGGAATGGCCATGCGACCCACTAGCTGATTTCCCGCAAAAGAACCTATGATGTCATACCAGCGTGCTCTACGATAGGCGGGGGCCGGCAAAAGCAAACGCAAATTGCACAGAGCTTATAAGCTTTCCGAACGACCTATTTGCGCCTAAATGCCATGCATATTCATTTTACAGCAGTAAGAATGGTGCACTAAACAGCAAAAGTTAAGAAAATACACGTAAACATAGAAGTACCGATGCGCACTGCTGTTGGTACTGGGAGCCCTATGCGTCTTTTAGCTGCACAACAGTCCGGAGCTATGGAGTTTTCTTATACGACGCTGGCCGATTGGCGTAAGCGACGTTCCCTTACGTGACCCTGTTTGTCAAGCATACCCCACGTTTCATGAAGCGATTACTTCCTACCGTAACAAAAACAATCCAGGTGTAAATACGGTCAAAAACAAAGCAACGGCGGGGTAGTAGAAGTAGTATAACTTTATTGTGCGAAGAAGGGGAAGGGGGCAGGGATGAAAAGTTGAGAGGGAGTTCATGGGTGGGGCCCGACGCCCAGGGCCCCAGATGCAACGGCTCCCACCTTGGCTCTCTGGATCAGACGTAGCCGATCTTCGAAGGATCAACTGGAAAGGGCTGCCTCCCATGTCTCGATAGGATTATTCAGTATACAATTGTTTTCTCGGGGTCAGATGCGCGGGCACACCCAGGTTGCGTGAAATAGCGTGGCTATCTCTTCGAATTCTGTGCACGTTTCTTGGAAGGAATTGCGGAACGTTTTTCTCCGTCGTGATTTACGTGGGTACGTGTTTGTTTGTATTTGCCTCAGGATTTCAGCTTCTATAGCATTTCAGTTCCTTGTGTGGTGTAGGAAAGGTACTTCTCTTCTGCCTAATAAGCGAGAGTCTTGTTCCATATTTTTCGGGGAGGGGGATGTGATAAGCGTGATCGTCAGGTGTCCGGTGTGTGAGTTCACGCACTGCCTTGTCCGCTGCATCATTACCCTCCAGTCCTTTGTGTTCGGGACACCACGTGATGTGTGCTGAACATGCTAGCGCCATCTGAGAGGTTTGACGGCAAGCAAGGCTGAAGAGCCCAATGGCGCAGTGGAAAGTCTTTTGTATACGCGCCGTTATCACTTCAGTGTAGACGTCACCAAAACACGATTTGGCGGGAGAACGAAAATTTTAAAATAAATTCGTTAACTTCTGTGTGACAACGGCATCATTTGCTGCCGTGCAATCGCTGGGGACACTAAAAAACACGAAATCTTTCGAATAAAACAAACTTTTATATTGTACTCATGGCTCCTTTAAGGGCAGTTGTACAAGTTGAGTCGTTTTGACAAATAGTCATAAGCAAAAATTACACCATCTTCCCGTAGGGGAACTCTGAGTAGTATGCGAAGCAGCCATGGGGTCGACTGAAGTTCCCATTAGTTTTCAGTTCGTCGTTTCCGTTGAAGCTCAACTTCGCGTGTCTTCGCAGTATCAGTAGCTTCTTCACGTGGTTTGAATGAGTGAAGAACATGCAGTGCATTCGTAGCACATGCTCCCGTATCGTTTGTAGCGCAGTTGGAAGAGCGCCCGTTGCGCCCAGAGAGTCGTGGGATCAAAACCGGGCGCCGCCTACCTATTTCTTTTTTATAGTGGACTGTGCTGACGATAGCTCAAACGCTGACGGGGCTGAAGAGACGCGCATGCGCAGTAGAGTGCGGACGGCGGACAACGACAACGAGGGCGGGAGGGACGCAGCCCCGAGCATGAGATGCTTCGCATCTAAAAGGGAAGTGCCTTTTGAATTGCCTTCTTCGCTCGTTTGCATCACCTGCCCGAAACAGCTGCTACAGCACATTCATGATTCTTTGCACTGCTGTAGTTCTGGTTTCAACGACACCCCGAATTGAGGCCTGATTTTGAACCTATGCCACGAGATGAGCGCTTCGAATCGTTTCGGGAGGTGTAATATTTTTGCAGCCAGATTCATTTTTCATCAAGGTCTGGTAGCGCGATGGGTGTCCAGAGGGCGCTTTCCTCATCGCGTGTGGTTCGACAATCGTTCTCCTGTCGAGTTCGTCACTTCTGCAGGAGCCTTGTGTTCGCGCGTTCTTTGCGTTCATGGCCAGAGAGAGGAAGCAGCACTCCGGGGAACTCCGCCTTAAGGCATGGATGGACCTGCTGACCACCCGCATCATTCCAGCTGAACCGGGATGAGGCGCTCGCCCTCCTGATGCGTTGTCTGGCCGCGGGTGTGCTGTTGTTAAACCAGTCTTAGGTATTTCTCGGGTCGAGCACTAAATCCTGCCGCCAGCTGGGTGCCCTCCCTCATCGACGTTCGACGACCTGGTGTGTCGCCGATAGCGTCGCGGCTAATTGTGGCTTGAGTGCGACTGCGGCGTAGAACTGCGGGAAGGTGTCTGGTACGTCGACGCAGAGGGGGAGGGAGCTGTGGCGTGCCGGACCGGGAGTGGTGTGGGGACTCGGCAGTGAAGCATCGACCCTTGCTGAGCGTAGACCGTGTGTAGCCGAAGAAAATAAATGTCGTTTTGTTTCATGTCGCCAAGGTTACCGAACGATCCTTCATCTTCAATATGTGCCACGATGAAGTTCCTGTCCACGCCACAAGCGCGGATCAAACGGGAGAGCGCAGCAGCAGCATGCTTCGTTCCTCGCGGGGCACGCAACCGCGAGGAACGCAGACATGATAGTGCCTTTTTTACGCAGGTCGTCCTGCTTGCGAACATCACGTCGGGTCTCCAGATTTTCACCACCGCCCGCCTGGACCCACACGGCTGCCACGAGCAAACCCACCATACTCTGGCCGGCGACATACCATTGCGCCTTGCGAAACAACCGCAGGTCCCCGTCGCAGCCGGTTCTTCCCTCCTGCACGCTAGAACAATCACCGACCCGGCATTCCTCCATGCCTACTTAAGTGGCTCCCGCACCCGAGTCAGTCAGGGCACGCCACCGCGAGGAACGCAGACATGAAAGCGCCTTTTTTGACGCAGGTTAGTGACCCACAGCACGCTGCTTATTGCGTTCGTTCTGACGACCCTTTCTTTCTCGCGGTGTCGTGCCCCCCCAACATGCTCGAGTCCTGGCGAACATTTTTGTACCAGTTGTTGTGCTCTGCTACTACAAATGCTTACCTTGTATATTTTATGCTTGTAGTTTGGGGGACGTTAAATTGAACCCCGGACCCTCTCCTGTAACGCTTGAATCTATCGCGGAGGCCATCGCACGCTCAGAGAAATCCCAGAACACTGTGCTTTCTGATCTCGCAGGCATCCGTTCTGCGCAACTTAACTTAGAACAATCCGTCTCGCGCCTTTCGCTCCGAGTTGACGCACTGGAAAAAAATGCTAGCACCGACCTGCTGCGTGGCTGTCCGCCTTTTTCTCTCAGTAATGGTGCTGTCGGTGCAGAAAATGCTTTCACAGCACAATCAGCAGAAATAGCAGCGCTGAAAGCATGCTCACACGATGCCGAGAACAGCCAGCATAGAAATAATCTGCTTATTTTTGTTTCCCTGATTCCCTTTTTTTGATTCCCTGTTTCATTTTTTTGATTCCCTGTTTCACGGGCAATTTTGCAGTCAACAAAAATAAAACGTTAAGAAAGTTTGCACTGCCACTATGCGCACGCGCGCAAATGTCCTCGTTGACGGCGTAGCCTGATAACGTTCCTTCAAGAATGTTCGGCTGTGCTTTCGCTCACTTGCGGTGCCCAGAAAGTCAGTTCGGTGCGCGGATCGATGAATTCGGTGCACGAATCGAGCACCCAAGGCATCTCGTCGCGCACAACCACGGCACACACCCACACACACCACCGGCGAAAAAGGACGGGTGAACGGGAACGTTCACGTCCGTCGTGGCGGTATTAAGGCTGGGAGGCAATTCAATAATGGCCTCCCCGAGCAACATTCCGAAAGCAGAGTAGTGCATTCGAGTATTTCCAACCCCTCTGCAGATGATCCGGACCGTGTAGCGTTGCAATGTCAACGCAAGTCTCGACAATTTAGCCCCATGAGGCGAACACAACTTCGGGGAAGACGGAGTAGTATCGCAAAATGCGACTTCGCTTCCTGTTCCATAGGCCAAGTGGCCATGCATCTCCAATGCCCCAACGTAAGGAAATGCTGCGTGTTGGCAGCGTGAGCGAAGGGTTGATGCTGGAGCGGAATGGCGCCCAGCGAACGCGACGACCTTCTCGAGATCATTCTTTCCCCTACGCACAGACTGCTCCACAACAACGACCTCACAAGCACCTGTTATTACCAAAAACCGCTCGTGCACGCTATGTGCATTCTGAGCAGCGGCCCGACAAAGACAGCTTTTCGGCTGTCCCCGCACGCACTCATCCTGGCACAACTCAGAACTAGGGCCTGTGACACACTGCCAGGTCGCAGACCTTAGTGCGTCAACCCATGCAGCGCGGCTCCCGACTAATTCTCGGTAATGGCCGCAACCAATACTAAAGCTACGAAGCTCTATCCCAGACACCGGCTTCGCGAAATCGCCGATTGCGTCTCGTTCTTCTGTTTCAACTGTAGCTGCCTCCGCACATGGTTTTTCCCTTTCCTTCGCAACCTCCTCGGGAGCTCTCATTCTTGGCTTCGCAGTCTCCACGCATGCGTTTTCGTGTTCTCCATCGGCCTCCTCGGTTACACTCTCACCATCAAGACTGCCAAACCCACGCGACACCTCCGTATCGTTCCTACCCTCTTCAAACGTTCTGAGTACCTCATCCTCCGTCTTCTCGCGTTCCCTCTCACTTCCTCTTCCATTTTTTACATGCTCAACCCAGTCTACCTTCTCAGCTCCCTTATCGACCTTTAACTCCTGCTTTTCCTCAGCCTGATCGTCAACTCCGTCTCTTTTTCGCTCCGTCTCGTTACATGCTTTCTCGTCTTCTATCTCTTTTCTCTTCTGGGCGAGCTCCTGAACGCCCGACACGGAGTTCGCTTTCTCGTGCAACTTTCGAGCGTAATTGGGAGCGCGGCGGGCCCGAAGACTTTCCTGCACGACTCCAGTCTCCTCCAGTCCGCCGATTAGAATTTGGGCACTGCCCGTGCCAGCAAGTTCAGCATGCATTAGCGCAGTGTCCGGTGCAAAAGCAGCTGGCGGCCCTACACTTGCAACAACAAGGCTACCCCTTGACTCTGCTCCTATACCGGACGCGCTCGCTGGAACACGCCTCATGCTCACTTCCCTTTCCGTGCAGGTGTTCCCGGCTGGGCGCTCACTTCCTGTGCGCAGCCACGGCCACATATCTCGTTCTCGCGCGGCTTCAAATTGAAAAACCGGCTGCCCCCATTCAACTTTGCTGTCAGTGCATAACTGGGCCTGCTCGAAGGGTTCTGCCTTATGCGCTGCAGCTTCACCCCCACACTTTGCCTGCGAGGATGGTCGTCATGTTCAAGCATCGCCTCATTACACCGCTTTACGATATCACCGGACGCGCTTACCTCGTCACCCCTCATCCCAATGTCCATCTCCACGCGTTCGACACCGGCGGAACTGCTAGCCTCGTGTAGGGAGTCACGGCTGCTTACTTTGTCATCGCAATGTTCAACGTCCAAACACTGGGCGGAATCATTCAACTTCGCTGTCGCTATACAACTAGCTGGGTCTCTACCCCATTGTTTCTGCTCGCGGGTGTCCGAGCGCAAGGGCGTCTGCCTTCTCCGCTCCAGCTCCAACTCATACCTTCGCAACCGCTCTTCAGATTCGAGCCGAAGTTTTTGTATACGCTCCTTCCATTCTCGCGCCTCTCTTCTCTCCCTCTCCTCCGCTTCGCGCACTTCTTTTCTCATTCGCTCCACCGCCTCTCGCGCTCTTTTTCTCTCTCGCTCCGCCGCTTCTCGCGCTCTTTTCTCCCATCGCTCTTGAAACTCCAACTCCATTTGTCTAAGAATTATTGCCTCAGACTCCGCTTGGACCACCCCTCTTGCGGCCGTTCCTCCTTTAAGTGGCGCCTCATGTGTCTGACTATTTCCATCTCTTTCCGCCATGTTCGCCAGCATGCTCCGCGTGACTACAATGCAACCCCAGACTGAGCCTACACCGCCACAACGATGCGCAAGAAATCCCACTCACCCACACCTTTGGTGGTCGTCTGCCACTTCGTTGGCCCCGTGCGCTGGCTTGGCTCACCCGCTCCACTTCGCGCGGAGCTTGGCTGCTGCTAATGAAGGCAGGCTTGCGTCCGCTTGCTGCCCCTGGTTGTGGCCTGGTGATTTTTTCTGCCAAATCCTGTCGGCTGCGCCAGTAAAGATTGTCCTGTAGTTCATTTCCCCGAAGTCTGTTGTCGATCAGGAACCCAATCGCCCGGGCTCCGGTTGATTTCGCAGGAGGCTGACAGGGCGATGGTATTGAAGTTCTTGTAGATGGCGGTCGAATTGACGAACTCGAGGCGTTGAGGTTGATTAAGTGAAATGAAAGTTTATATTTACAGTAGGATAACTGGGTTCATGAGTAGTAAAAGGAAAAACTTCGAACTTCAGCTAGACGCTAGCTCCGAGTGCGCACAAATCACTCGAGCTCCTCAAATTCTTTTAACTCTCCTATTCTCGGAGCGTACACAAACCGCCAGAGAAACGACGGCCGAGACCCTGTCTCGCCGCAGGATCCGTTTAGTTGCCCGGTACGGCGCTGCACCCTGAACTTCCGACGCGATCCTAACCTTTATCCTAGGAGGCTCACAAATCCCAACCTAGCTTCAACGGTCGAGACTCCTTGTCCCGCCGGGAACTGCCCAGCTGGGCGCTCAGACAAGAACAACCTCCAACGGCCAAGTTCGGCCTTATAAAACCTCGAGATCACCTTCTCTCGGGAATGCCCCTGTAGCTTTCGTACACGCGTGAGGGAGTGCCCAAATTCACGTAGACAGCTGTCACTCAGCACGCCACGGAATATTCAAAGAGGCGCCGCCATCTTTGGGTCAACGGCCCGCTCGCAGACGAGCAGTTGCGTGCGACTGCGCAGGGTGAGGGCGAAAGACGGCGACAGTGCACTGGGCCGGCCAGGGCGCGTTAACAATGGTGTCTCGTCGGGCGCGCGCTTCAACGCCGGTAATCCCACCACCTCCGCTCGTCATGTCGATGGTACCCGGAATCTGGCGGCGCCGTCTGCTTTCTCAATGGGGGATTATTCCTGTGGTATGCGGTTGGCCAGACCATCCGTCTCCCGTGCGCGCCGTGACGAATTGGCGACGGCCGTGGCGTAGAGTCCACCTTGCTGGGCCCCCAGACAGAGTGGCGGGTTCTCACGCGCCGCCCGAGCGCCTGGCCGCTGATCTCATAAGTGGACCTTACACCATCTTCTCTTGGCTTACCAAACAATATTCTTTTCTGGCTTCAAAATTATCTTACTGGTCGATCCCAAAAGATTGTTGAATCAAAAGGTCGTTGAATGGTGTTGAATCAACAAACGTTCCTGTGTCATCATGTGTACCGCAAGGGTCGGTACTTGGACCACTTTGACTTCTGATTTACATCAATGACGCTGGTGGTAGCATAACTACAAGTATAAGGCTATTCGCAGACAACTGCGTTCTGTACAGGGAAATCCGAGGTGATGATGATAGGCTGGCGTTACAAACTGACTTAGAGAAAATCTGTTTTTTGGTGCAGCCACTGGCTCATGTCCCTAAACGTATCTAAATACAAACATATTCAATTTTCCCGGAAACGCAAACCATTCCAAACACAATATAATCTGGGTAACGAAGCTATCCCTCAGGTAACCCACGCTAAATATTTAGGAGTAACATTTTCTCAGAGTTACTGGATATATACAGTTGCGAAACTCTCCATAGGCCTCATGTATCAAAAGCCGGTCTTCGGTTGCCCCCCTGCGCCGGGGCAAGCACGGGGCAACTTGACTAGCCTGTCGTCTGTCGGCAGAAAGTTGAAGTAGTACTCAATGATTGCGGCTGCTGCCGTAAGTCATAAATAGAAAAGCCGCAAAAACGCGAGTAAATTTTACGTGTAATTAGTGTATTTTAATTTAGAAAGCAATTGTTATTTTACAAAAAAAATGTTGAATAATAATAGTCCAGCCAAGTTCAGTTTTTATCTCCTAGGTGCCGCGCGCGTCGACTTGCCCCTCAGCTTCCACGGAGCAGGGGGGCTAGCGGCGCCCGGATTCTGAAGCGGAGTTTCGCAACTGTACATATTGAGTAACTCTGACATTTTCTTGCGACCTGTGATGAGGTAGATGACAGTGCTGGTGTTTGCGTCGGACAAGGTGTCGACGACGACGAAGTTCAACCATTTAACGTGGAAAATCACCCTGGGGGGTATGTGCCACCTAGGTGTCGCCACTGGGGAACTGGCAGAATAGCCGGTAGAAAAAGGTGACGTCGAACAAGAGGAAGGGAAGATCATGGCTGTTGACGATGCACGGGGGTATTCGTAGGAGCAATGATTCGGAGGGCTAGCCGCAAGATGCGGTAGCCGTGGTCTTCCGAGGCTGTCGTCGAGAACGCCCGGAGACGCAGCCTGTTCGGCTGCAGTGCCAGCCATGCCCGCAAGCCGGCCGTCCACTACCGAGCATCAAATCGCCGGATCGACTAAACGACGTTTCGTTCCCGTGTCAACAACCAAGGGATCGCCGACAACCACGACAATAGCAGCATCGACTGCATCGAGAGTGCCAGCGCACGTGAGACATTTGCTTCCTTTCCGGTCCCTGTTGGAAGTGAACATGAACGTGTTAGTTTTTGCCGTAGTAGAACTTCGTATTTATGATTGGCTTTAGTGTTGCAGTCTTATAGTAACTATACCTTCCTATCTTCAGCTCGTCTCGTCTCGATAAAGGTCCGTCTTCGTCTTATACGCCGGTCTCGAGCGCCTGTCTTTTCTGTGCGACGCGACACCCAAAAGAACGATACATCGCTTTCCACTGTTTCCAAGCAACATGGAGCTTCGACGATTGGGTTCTCCGATCTGCAATCCAAGCGTCCACGGAGAAAGCCCCGACTTCCGGTACAGGCGAGCAAAAAGCAACAATCTGAACGCAAGTTCAAGAAGGTGCATTTTTTGACTATGGGTACGGCGAACCGGAAGGCCGTTTAGACGAACAGGAGCCATAGACTTCCGACGAGGAAGATTGCTTTACCGTGCTTGTCGAAGTGGAGGCGGCTGCAGTTTAAACCAAGTAAGAAGACGCTGCGCAACATTCGCTCCGCAGGGCTACAGTCACAGCAGTGGCGAAGGCATATCAGCTTCCCCACTGGACAACCGATCTCTCATGCACCAGACCACTCATTCCTACTCACGTAACCATGTGGCAAGAACGAGTCATAAAGACTCCAAGAACTGGTCTATGCTACAGCGACTTCTTGATGCCCAGAAGGATGCCAGAGGACACGGCATGAGCAAGAGGACTGACTGGTTTCGGATGAGACCATGCCGTCTCAATCTTCATGGCGAGCCCTGCTGGAAATACAAAAAAAAGATAAAGCGAATAACGAATAGGTTTCTTACAACATGAAAACACTCTGGACTGGATGACCTCACGCGAACATGTGCCAAATAAGTTTGTGAACCACGACATTAGAAAGCGTCGACTTTACGCCTCCAGCTGCGTGACGTGACATTTGTGCACTGTGGATGCTGTGAGTTTTATCTCATGGTGTGATTTTTTTTTAAAAGTGTGTTGGGTCCCCAACAACTTTCTTAAATGGGGAGCATTGTGATTAGGTACAAGACAGTGGTGGTGCGCGCATCGGAAACGGCGTCGACGACGACGAAGTTCACCTGTTAAACGTGGACAATCACTTTGTGGGGGTATGTTTCACCTAGGTGTCGCCACCAGGGAACCGACACAATAGCCGGTAGAAAAAAGTGACGTCGAAGAAGAGGAAGAAGAGAGGGAGAACGAAGCAGGGTTGGCTTCCGAGGACTCCTTATTCGAACGGCTAGCCGCAAGATGCGGTAGCCGTTGTCCTCCGACGCCGTCGTCTAGGACACCCGGAGACGCAGCCAGTTAGGCTGTAGTGCCAGCCGTGCCCGCAAGCCGGCCGTCGACTACCGAGCATTAAATCGCCGGAACGCCTGGACGACGTCTTGGTTCCCGTGTCAACCACCAAGAGATCACCGACAACCGTGACAATAGCAGCAGCGGCTGCATGGACAGTGCCAGCGCGCGTGAGACATTTGATTTCGTACCGGTGCCTGTTGGAAGTGAGCTTGAACGTGTTATTTTTTTTGCCCTAGTACAACTTCGTGTTTAGGATTGACTTTAGTGTCGCAGTCTGATATTGACTGTACCTTCCTATCTTCACCTCGTCTCTTCTCGATAATTGTCCGTCTTCGTCTTATGCGTCCGTCTCAAGCGCCTGTCTCGTATGTGCGACGTTAATCTCGAGTTCTAGCCACGAATACCACCACACGACCTAACATGGAATCGACACCTAGAATCAAAAAACACATAGGCAGCCCGCTTGTTTAACTTCATTAGGAGAAATTTTAAGCAGGCTCCGCAGGCTGTAAGGGAACTTTTATATATATCCAATTCTCGAATACGGTTGTACGGTTTGGGACCCTTTCAGGCAAAATCTGAAAGATAGTCTCGATGCCACACAGAACTGCGCTGCTCATTTTGTTACGCAGAGTTATGCATTTCCAAGCAGCATTACTCGGATAAAAGATTCTCTTGGCTGGCCTGCGCTTGCGTCGCTTCGGGCCTTTTTTCGTGTGGCTTCTCTTAGAGACGTATACTTCAACCGCACACCACTGAACAAAGATGCTTACATGGTGCTGCCCCCATATGTCACCCGTCGGCGTGACCACCCGCTCAAGATAAGAGAAGTACCCACTCGTACAACTGCTTTTATGAACTCATTTTTCCCCGCATTATAAAATCCTGGAACCAGCTTCCCCGGGACATCATCCTAGTTCCAAGTGACAATGAATTCCTTTACGTAGCTTTACGCATTTACGCAGTCATCTTGAATGCTAAAATTTGAACGCTATTCTTCCTAGCGTGCATATCTGTTTTTGCATACTTGTTTTCTTTTATACGCTAGTTAATGCATACGTTTCTGCATACATGTGTTACTTGAAATGCTGGGCATTGTTACTTTTTATGCTACTTTTCATAGAGTCATTTGTTAATTTTTGTCTGTTATTTGTCTCCTTGATCGTTGTTATTCTTTGTATCTCTCATTTTGTTGGCGCATTTCGCGTATGAAAATAGGTTTTTACCCCCCTACTGTGTGCTATTTGTTTCCCTGTTCCTTGTTATTCTTTATAGCTTTTACTTTGTTGGCGCATTTCGTGTGTGAAAATGCGTTCTTACGCTCCTATTGTAATGCCCTCTGGGCGAAATGTAGGTATGTGAATACATAAATACATAAATACGATGGGGCTACTTAAACGCCGCAATTTTGGTCTGTCTGTCTGTCTGTCTGTCTGTCTGTCTGTCTGTCTGTCTGTCCGTCTGTCTGTCTGTCTGTCTGTGACTCGATTCAGCCACCGGGGAAAAGTGAAATATTCTTCTGTGCATAGTCTTATATACCCAAAGCCAAATCTAAACATCCAAGTCCGGTGTCAGTGTTCATCCTTATCAACATTGTTGCACAAGAACAATGCATTACGCAAATATAAGGCAGAAAAATAAATATTTGCAGTGTTCCTTTATTAAAAATTCATGGATACTTGGTTTTTGCAATAGCAAATGAAATACTAAATCAACGGCAGAAAACCGTCGCCTGCTGTTGCCAGCTCTACCTCCTGGCGGCATTTAAGAAATCAAACGGCAGTAGCAACGAAAGGTTCCACTAGATGCGATACCCATCCTCGTGCAGTAGGGCACCGTGGTTCTATAAATGTTGTAGGGTGCCTCAATTCACGCTCGTCTCCGCCGCACGGCAGCGCTGTCATCGAGACACCCGACTTGGAGGAGTGGAACGCGGTAAAGTTAAATTGTTTTCAAGAAACCTCTAGCTTGTTATCTTGGGAGGGACGAGACCGGAAAGGAACAGCTTGAGAGGTGAGCGGGAAAGAGAAGGGAGGCTTTTACTTGGCAGCAGTGCCAGTCGACTATCGTGTTTCGGCGATATTTGCAACGAAAGCGGCCATTTTGTTTCGAATACATGGTGGCCGTGTGCAGATAACGGTATCAGTGCCGTTCAAACCATTCCATCCTAGTTATTTACTCTTCTTCGTCGTTTGGACTTGTTGTCTTTGGTGCCTCACATGAAAAATTCACAAGATTTGCTTAAGCAAAACTGTGTTGGATAGTACCAGCTCCGCCGCAAGTGCTCGTAGTTTTCGACGGTTTTTCTCGTATATACTTGGTGTACGTGCTATTCAGCATAGCGGAAAGTTTCTTACAACTAGCCCGAAAAAATGGCTTCAAACAAAAGCGGCGACTCCCAAAAGGCTGGGGCAAAAACAAGAACGCCAAGGCAGCGACGCAAAAAAACCTGCCAAGGTTTACCAAGATACGGTTCGCGTATAAAAAATGTGTGCTGGAACTCACAAAATGGTCAGCAAAAGAAATTGGAGGAAGTGAAACAAAGGGTCAAACAAACCATTCCTCTCCCCAAGCGAGCAGTTCCCTAAAAGCTCTCAACCAAATTTTCTTTGAGCCTCAATTGAATGGCGAAGCGCGATAGGCGTCTGCCCATTTCACGTGGATGGAGTGGAGACATAAACAAGGCAGAAGGCGCGTTCAAAAGCCACCCCCTTCTGTCACTCGTGTGCGACCAATCTGGGCGGGGGACCTGAGAAAGGCTTTGATTCCGCGAAGATTATATCCAAGCCATACTCGTGGAACCATGAATAAATTCGCCGACAGTACATTTCAATCCGGAGGGGATAGGCTTGTCGATTTCACCCCGCAAATCTGAACAAGGCCGCACCCTTTCTGCCGCCGTTGTACCGCGAGCTCCCTTCCGTGTTTCAATTCATTATTATTACTTCCAGCCTGCGGCTCGCCCAGCCTATTTCGCCCGAGGAGTCAACCCGACGAGTCCCCGCACAGGACGAGCAGGCAGGCGGCGGCCGATAACCATCTCGCACGGCGACCGAGCCGGCGTCGTCGGCGATTGCCTCTGCCCTACAACACAGACGGCACAAAGCACTCGGCCCCGCGCGCAGAACACAGGAGCATCGACAGGGAGACATGTGCGCTCAAAAAACGCTGCTCTCTCCTCCCCCGAAATTTGCATTTTGTAAGCGGGTAAAATCAGTCCAACGAGTGCAGCGGCAACCGGTGGGCTATATAAAGTTTAAACTGGGTGAGCTGCCACTCCACGGCCACTAAATCACTGCGATAAAACGCGGTTTGACTTAAAGTTGAATGCGTACGCTGCTACGACAGTGCATTGAACGCGATATCGAACAATGCTGCTTCCCTGAATGTATGTTAGCAGAAATTATGTTCGAAACGCTGGACAATGCCGAAATTCTGTGCTTGGCACTTTCCACGCCTCGTGACTGTTCCATCAATAAAGAGCGCATATCTCGTCTACGCCTCGCCCATTTCCTGCGCGTCTGATAGGTGCGTATGTGTGCCTGTGAATGCGTGTGTAATGACGCGCGATGATACCCTAAAATGCGCCAAAAAAATTGGTCCCGTTTTGGCAGCGGACGGCTTCCCTGAATCAGCTTGTTATACACAAAATTGAGGGCATAATCAATGCAGGTAGCCCCATGTGTGTACTCATGACTTTCGCTTTCCTCATAATTGAACTCATCTTCACAGTAAACAAAAGTTGCTCCTGTGTTCCTTTGGGATTTCTCCGGAACCTCCGCGAAAACGGCAATCCTGTTCATGAAGGAAGAGCCTTACTTCGAGTTGTTTTGTTGTTGCCCGATGACAGAAAACGTCAGAGCGGTGAACAGCGTAACAAGGGTCCCTAGCACGAGATAACGGCTACGCCCTCTTCTGTGCCTTTGTCGTTGAAAAAGTAGTTTTTGTCACCAGCACCAAATTGGAATCCCTCCAAGTCTGTTCCAAGGCCTATTCTGACAATTTATGGTTATTTTTTCTGCAAACATCGTAATGAAAGAATAATTACTCTAATAGTGCATAAGCATTTCGGCCGCACCCCCGTGGCTTTCTCCCTATCGTGTGACTTTACACTTCTTAACCCAAATGCAATGCGAGAAAGCCCACTTTACGAACACTACCACACCATCAAGTTCCGCTTAACTATCAGCTTTACTTCTGTACACAAATGCATTGCCGGGAAGGCATTTTTTCTGGGCTGCTAAAATCACCACTTTCTTACAGGGTATCTTATGAGCTACCCAACATGCCTCATATACATATACGAAGCGTGGGGTTCAGCAGTGCGGGCCTCCCGTAGACAACACATGGACAATTTCAGAAGCCATAGCGGACCCAATACTTGGCCTAGCCTTAGGCGGTTAGTGTCAACCTTTTCCGCTGTCACAAACGGCAGGAATGTTGCGGACAGTTTGTTTCATCTAGGTACTTGATTTTTTTCAAACGAGTAAGGAATATGAGCAAAAACATAGGTTTTCGGGGTGCACGTGTTTCTGCACGCCGCATTGAAAAAAATCGCCCAATATTGAAATTGTGTTCAGAACATTCCCTCCCTTTGGCTCTTCTGATTGCATACATGCCGGTAGAATTCTTCTGAGGCGCACAGTTTTACCGCTAGGCTTTCTGAAAGTTCCGCAGTCTGGCAGCGCTCGCAGTCGAATTCCCACCCTTGTTGGTGGCTCCGTCGTCTTTTGTAATCAGGAGGAAAGATTATTAGGCTCTACCACTCATAGAGTTTCTTAGTAAGTATACTAGAGAGGAAATTGCGTCTCGTAAGCCATGTCATCATGGGGGTTCATGGGAAGACCCCCTTTTTGGCTTGGGCTTGGCATGACAATTGGATTCTTGAGCGGTTTTTGGGATTTGCTTTCTTCGCTATACATTAACACGTTTACGAGCTACAAGGTAGCCGAAATCCTCCCGTTTCTGTGGTAGCCGTGTTCAGTGAAACAACACGTATTCATCGACTGTTGGGACGCCGTTTTCTTTTGGGATGTCTTGCAGCGTACCCTAAAAAAAAGACCTTCCGATAACGGCTCGAGGAATCCGCTTCCTTGATGGGAAACCGGATGTTTTACCATACGATTTGTTTTTCCTTCTGGGTTTACATAGCATTTGGAGAAGGAGAATGGATGTGAGAAATGCAGATGTAAATGCAAAATCGGTGGGCAACCACTTTGTAGAGCACGTGTGTAAACTGCGGGAAGTTTTTGTTAAGCTGGAGTATGATGATGATGTGATCACTGTTATGAACGAACTAGCTGTATTGAAAGTTCACAAAAACGTAATCGCCAGCTAAAAGCTCGGCGGTTTTTTTGTATGTTCCTTTTTTTTCTCAGCCCTGAGGGCTGATTGTGTAGTACTTGTTTTGTTGTGCCCAAACGGCAATAAAAAAAAAAGTCGGCTTTGTGGCGCAGTGGGTAGAGCACCTTGTACCTTGCGTTCCGCCCCCATAGTCGTGGGATCGAAACCTGGCGCCGGTAAGTAATGTTTTTTTAAATAGTGTGGGGGGAGCGATGCAGACTACGGACATCGACGCGGGTGACATCGTGAGTTACTGAAATGCTCTGCATTTAAAAGCCAGCCCCAAACAAATTAAACTGTATGACCGCGAAAACTACGAAGCGTTTAACACTGAGCTTGAAGAATTTTACACAGTATACAAAGACAAATTTTATAGCCGTTCCGTGGAAAGAAACTGGAAAATGTTTTGCGACAAACTAAATGAATTAACGAATTAATTCATCCCGTCAATTACGATAAAAAAATACGAAGTCTGCGCCATGGCCAAACACTGCTGTAAAAAAGCTAATCAGTAAAAGAAAACGTCTTTTCAGAAAAGCCAAAGAAAGAAATACAGCGGACACTTGCAAGCTCATTACAGCGCTGATAAAGAAGTGAATAAAGCCACTCTCACTGCTAAAAAGGCGTTTTATCAGACAACACTTCCAAACATGCTCAAAATAAACCCGAAGCAGTTCTGGAAAACCTTAAATCCATCCGTCGTTCCCCAGGTTGCCTTATCAGACAGCTCTGGCGAACGACTCAGCAAGAGTGAAGCGGCCAACTTATTTAACGACGCTTTTTGTGCAGTATTTACAAAAAAACAGCCCTGCTCTTTTCCAACAACTACTGACAGCGCACAAAGTGAACTCCTGCCACCCATAACAATAGCTGTGAATCGAATAATATGCATCATCAATAATATCAAACTTTCATCAGCTGCTGGTATGTAATATATCACCACTAAAATATTGAAAAACACAAAAGAACTAACAAGTGCTATTCTAGCTTTGCTATTTATGCAATTCCTCGACTTACCTCCCCATTGATTGGAAAATCAGAAAAATCACCCCAATTTTCAAAAGCGGCAGTAAAGCATCCCCACTCAATTATCGACCTATATCCTCAACGAGCGTCCCATCGAAAATAATGGAACATATCATATTCACGAACATCATCAACCACCTTGAACGAAACCATTACTTACACCCTGCGCAACATGGATTTAGAAAAAGGGCTATCGCGTGAAACTCAACTTGCCGCGTTCATACATGATCTTCACGTCAACTTCGACAAAAATACACAAACAGATGCCATATTCCTAGATTTTGAAAAAGGCGTTCGATAAAATGTCACATTACCACTTAATGGCCAAACTTGTACAGCTTAATCTGTATCCTGACGTATTAGCATGGCTTAACGACTTCCTTACCAACAGAAAACAGTTTTTGTTGACTAACAACGCGTCCTCACACACACACACCCCGTTTTTTCAGGTGTACCACAAGGCACAGTCCTTGGCCCTCTCCTCTTTTTGATATATATCAATGACCTCCCATGCAATATTGCAAGCCAAATCCGCCTATTCGCAGATGATTGTGTCTTGTACAGTAAAATCAATAACACTGAAGACCAAACAAAATTACAAGCAGACATTTTGGTAGTGGAAAAATGATGCAAAAATTGGAAAATGTCTCTCAATGTCACTGAATGCAAAGTCGTTTCCTTCCACATCGGTAACCAACAACTCACTTACACGTACACGCTTAATAACTCAATCCTACAAGCAACTAACACATATAAGTGTTTGGGCATTCACCTGATCAGTGAACTTTCATGGTCTACACATATCGCTCACAATTCATTATTAGCTCGAAAATCTCTTGGCTACCTCCAAAGCACCCTAAAACACGCCCCTCCTAACCTCGGCTTACACCACACTCGTCCGCCCCAAATTAGCAATCTGGGACCCCTACCAAACTTACCTCATCGATCAACTGGAAGCCATTCAAAATCACGCCGTTAGGTTTACATATTCTGACTTCTCTTCATTCACAAGTGTCACAGAATTAAAACAACGCGCCAACCTTCCTCTCCTTAGTCACTGCCACAAACTCGCCAAAATAGCCCTATTTCATAGATACTATCATTCCCTGTCACCTTGTAAGTACATCACCCCCTGCCCACAAACTTCTTGCCGCAGTAATATATTCAATTCAGCTATCATATCCCCGCCCTAGAACCAGCACATTCGCCAACTCATTTTTTATAACCTGTGCAAAACTTTGGAATAATCTGCCTGAAAATGTACAAACAAGCGACCCTGAACTATTCAAATTAAAACTGCTTGCCATGACTTCACTCTAGTTTATTTGAAACTGTGCTATATTGACACTGGTGCTATGCTATCTATAAATTCTACAAATTGTATATTGCTTTGAAGCTCATACTCTTGTATTTTTTTCTTTATTTACTGTACTACTGTTTATTTTTTTGTGTGTGTGTACCTTACCCACCCCTCATGTAATGCCCCTTCTCCATGGGTCCTTTGAGGTAACGAAAATAAAATAATAATAATAATAAAAAAATAAGGCATTAACAAAATTCGTAACCTTCTAGAATCTCATGTAACGAAAAAAACGGCAATGATACAGACCATGACAAGTCAGCTACCTCAACAAGACCCCAAAGAGGAACCACCTCGCAAAATTCCACCGCGTACAAGTGGCCCAAGTCAGTAGTGGCTGCACCTATATATTACAATGAAACTGTAGACGTTTTTTGCAAAATTCACCAATATTACAGCAGAAGATTCAGCAACTTAAACCGCTGTTTCTTCTCCTTCAAGAACCCAGAAGCAATCCTAAGGTGAATGAATATGTTACGTATTCGGACCCTGTAATAACATGCAAGCTAAAACGCCCCGAAACTCTGCCCCTCAAGCACCAGTGTACTCCCTGATACTGGTTCGACAAGAAATTGCATGTCATTAGATCAAACTTCCTGGACTTACATCGCAACAGCACGAAACAGTAGTAATCAGTGGCAGACTTCCTAATGGCAAAACAGTTCTTGTCGCCTCGTCTTACTAGAAGCCGATCACTGGATCTGCTCGACACACCTCTTTTCAATGGATCACCGAGCTCATACATCAATATCCTGCCACGCAGACAATAATTGGTGGAGATTTTAACGCCAAAAACACAACGTGGGGCTACGCAGCTACGGATATTAAAGAAAAACGTTTGGAAGAAACGATGGAGATGAACAATCTTATGCTGTTAAACGACCCCTTCGAAGCAACGAGAATAGGATTGCGCGCTTCCCAGAAAGACACCTCTCCAGACCTCACCATTGCGTCAGCGCGGCTAGTAACTACGTGGAAAACATTCGACACGACTTGGGGCAGTGATCACTTTCCAATATCAATTTCCCTTCGTGGTAAGCGAATCCGGACGGCAAAAACTTTGGAACGGACGAACTGTACCTCCTTTCGTGAAATTCTCAATGAATCATCAGACCCAGCAACACACTTTCATATTTTCATAAAACGTATTCAGAATGCTTCCCAAACCTCTAAAGAGTCCATAACATGTTCTGGGGACACACCTGCCATGGACGGCCACGTGGCAAACTTGTGGAACCGAGCTAAACACCTAACTCGTAAGTACAGACGACTAGGGAAACGCCACGTCGACCTAGCGAAACTAAGGCGTCAATACAAACTGATTCAAGAATATCACTAACAATTGGCTCATGAGCCAATGCTCAACATAGCTCAAAGAGCTATGCTCAACTTTAGGCAAAAAGCGCAAACTCTCCAAGCTTTGGAGAATCTACAGAGGCATGGCAGGAAAGGGCAAACAAAGTCTTCCCTTCTTCTCGACGCTCACGCTCCACAACACCCCGGAGGTAGTCGAGCGGGATATTATAGCAACGCTTTTCCCTTCAGCAAGTACGCAACCCCGCACGTACCTACCTGTCATCGAACTTGACTCGGACGACTCAGCTTTAGACACCGCTTTTACGATAGCAGAACTTCGCACCGCCATCCGACAAAGCAAGGTGAAATCATCCCCAGGACATGATGGAGTCACGTGGCAACACATCCGTAACCTCGACGAGCCTCAGCTAGAACAACGTTTTGGCCTTATAAATCATTCCTGGGACACAGGGAAAGTTCCTGACACCCTGAAGCTTTCCCTGGTTAACCTAATTCCCAAGCCTGGAAAAGACCCTTCTGTCATCTCCAACCTTACACCCATGTCTCTTACACCCACGTTATGCAAACAGATCGAACGCCTGATTAGCAACCGGCTACAATACCATCTGGAATATGTGAACCCATGGTTTCACCCGTCCCAAACTGGCTTTCGTCCGTACCTAGGGACACACGATTGCCTCTGGCTCTTACGACGGATAATCAACAGATCCCCGTACGACCGCGGACTTGCCGACTATGTCCTTACCACGGTGTAAGAGGTATTTTAGGTGAGAGAGCGCCGCCGCCCAGCGCGGCGACGTAAAGTTCTCCTTCGGGGGCGGGCCGACAGATGGCGACCGTGATTGCGGCCCGCTCAACCGGCTACGTTGCGCGTGCACGTTGGCGCGAAAGCAGCCCCGGCGCGATGAATAAAAATATGTCGTTCGAGTGAGCGACCATTGGGAGTTCATCTGTGAATCAAGCGATGTTTTGTCTTGCACTCCCTGATATCCGCTGCACGTACCCGCCCAGCTCTGACGCACTGCGTTTGAGAAGACGGCATATTGGCGTCAGCGTGCGGCGCGGTTGCACAAGTTTCATCGTATCTTCGAGACAACTGCTGCTAGTTTTTTTTATTTTATTAAGAGAAATCGCAACAATATTTAATAGACAGCACAGCACGAACAAGACATGAGATAATAATTGAATTTTTGAGGTTCGAAGCAGTCATAATGCTGTCAAATATGACACTCCTGTCGGCTTTTACGAAGAACCCTACCTGAAACCACAATGAAAAAACAACGCCAACATTTTTCTATCCTCGTAACTAGCCATTGTACAATGATACAACACATGTTTGCTTGTTTCTTTACCATTTATTTAAATGATAGCAACGTTCTCAAAACAATAAGGGCGAAACACACAAACTGAGGACACCTAAACTTATACGTGAATGAAGGTTGTAAAAGCGGTACTGCACTCGTCCCGACATTCGGTCTCAAACAAGCTTTGACATTTTTCGCAAGTCATGGCTTTTGGTTTCGTTCTTCTTTTTCAATTGCCTGCAGTACTGCCGCATGCGCAGGCACACGTAATAATGCAACAGCTTTGCCAGCATTTCTTCTTTGTGAGCACTGCATGGAAACATAAAGTTGTGATTCTCCAGCACAGCATCAATGGTTTTGTCGTATACATCTCGGTCACTAGCATGTTTTGCAAAATGCTCTTCAGTGCATTTGAAAAGATCGATGAGATGCATATTTGGGTGTGTCAGCCAGCCCTTTGTTTTGCAGTTCACTAGGTCGGCTTCAGGGACATTTCCAATGCCCTTTTTCCCCGCAAGAGCCTCTTTGAAACTGGTGCAGGATGTGCAGCTGCCAACCTTCCGGGATACGAATCCTGTGACGCAGTAGACGATGCAGTCAACTACTGTTGCGTCTGAGTCGTCGAAGTCGAAGAGATCGTCGTACTCCCAGCTCCCTTCTTCAATCAGACCGTCAAGTTTTTTTTTTCAGTTGATCTAATTTGGCAGGGCATTGCGAAGATGAATCATTGTAAATATTTCTTAAATCCGCCAAGGTGACAACAGAAGCTTGCTTGTTTCCAGTAGTCGTGCAGTTGCCGAACAGCGGTGGCTTTAGCAAGGAATACAAGCTCAGCATGGGTATAGCTGAAGGAACGTGGGAAATGTAGGGTGTCCGTTCTGCCCTCCAGCTTGCCTGACGATACCAAAAAAACATTCCAAGGGGTCTTGATTCATCTTCGCTATCAGAACATACTTGAAACCGCACTCTTTCAGTAGGTAAACTGAAAGCTCCCGCACCGACTTTAATGTTACGCGTAAGCCTTTAGCTGTTGACTGCGTCAAAAAAACGTCTTTGAAAATTTCTCCTTTCACGACCTCGGTCTCCCAAGAGTCTAGCCACTCAGATTCAGCTTCTAGGACAGAAAAATCTTTGCATCCCAGTTTTAGGCCTTCGGAGGGAAAACGCCGGTTCAGTGCATCAAAGAGGTCGTTTAAAAAAAGGGTAAACTGGGCTGTCGGCTCGGCATTAGTTAGACGTGGTGCGCCTTTCTGTGCGTAGAACATTATTCCTTTAGCCACGCAGTTACTAAAAATCTGTGTCGCCAGCTTAACTCTCATTTTCAGCATCTTAGATGGGTTGACGTGATTATACGTTATTTTTGGACATACTGTAAGTTCACCACAGTGCTTGCTGTCTGCAACGAACAGGGCATCATAGCATGACCATCTAATGAGCTTGCCATCTTTCATCAACACCTTCCTGTCGTGTAGTCGATTCGTAATGCACTTAAAAAGGTGAGGGGTGTCAGATAGGACATACACCTTCCTTGAAGTGTCCAGTGGGTGCTCGAATGCATTTACCACGCTGCCCAGTGCGCTACTGATCCCAAGCTGCTTCCACATGGAGCGGTTGGTGGATGCTCCATCGGACACAACGCCGTCAATGAACACTCCGGCCTGCTCAAGTTTCACCATGCACTGAATCAAGAGCTGCGCTAAAAGAGTCCCCTTAGTCGGTCCTTTGGACGCAAACACTGCTACGGGCTGCAAATAGTTCTCGCCGAACGGGGCAAAAGCAAAAACCAGGCCGTGATCTGCGAGCTCACTACTCTGATCCTTTGTTTCGCCATGATCAACGAGTCCAGTGTACGTCATCGTTTTCGAATTGACGGATATTTCCTTCCTTACTTGAATTTCGTCAAATATCAGCATTCCTCTGCGCTGAAACTGTGACTTGGAGGAAATTTTAATCTTGAAAACTTTAAAAAGTTTTCATCAAAGCCACACTTGAGGCCAACCATGCCTATGTACTTTCTTATCGTAGTGATGCATGGCAACGGCAGTACATCATTATTGCGCAAAAAAGCGTATGTAGCTGGGCTGCGGATGTTCAGAAGAAGACACAACAGGAGCCAGTCATCCGTATACCGTCTGTTTGTTTTTGAAGTGCACTTTGCGGCCGATATGCATTCTTCTAGCAGAAGAAGCTGCGCTTGTGGCAAGTTGAGGCCTTTCAATTTTTCAGTGATGTCTTCTTCCTGCAGCTTTGTAAGTTCCTTCCTGGAAGCTTGCAACTGCTCCAACAGAAGCTTGTTCCTTCTTGCGAGTCGTGCTCGTGATCTTTGGAGTGCATAGCTTGCTCGCCTCAAAGCGTGGAGCTTCTGTTTTTGAGCAGGTGCTACTTCCAACCTGATGCGCTTCAGTGGTCGATCCTGTTTGGCTCTTGCAGCTCGACGACCGGCATGTATTCGCAATGTATCAGCAAGGCCGCTGCAGAATTGACAGATGGTTCCACTGGGTGGAACTAAAAGGCACCTGTTGTGTCTCCAGTTCCCCTGGCAGTCCACAAAATCACACTCAGGAGCGACACCAGGAAAATCCTTTAAATTAGGCCCTCCGCAACAAACGCTAGTGCTGTCGATGACGCTGAGCATAGTATCCAGCTCCGATACAGTTGAGACTGACGGATTTAAGCCCAAAGCAGCAGTACCTACTTGCTTGCCGAAGACGTAGGCCTGCACGGTCATGTCACTCTTCACATGCAACGTCTTCCGATTGAACACCAGCGAAGAGCCGTCGCTTGTCCTGTGCGTCACCGCAGCGTCTATAAAGACGATGTCCCTCACGCCTTCTGCGTCAGTGCGATGCACAGCCCACAAAGATTGTGGTAGACTAATGCCAGGCGCCGTGTTAAAAAGCTCTCCAAAAGATGAGTCACGCGAGGCATTTGCGTAGGGCTCCATCACAGTACTGCTGTCACAGGGCATTTCCGCGCTAGAGATCTCACCAGGCGACGTCGGCATGGGCTCACTGCTGCTTCCACTGTGAGAAGTGCTTGTCGAAGGGGCTACACGATGGGCTTGTCGCTTTACTTGCTTGCGAGGGCTTTTAATCTTCTTGGAGAGGTATCTTGGTGCTCCCTCGAAAATCGACGGTACAGCGTCTTTCGCTAGGCCGGCTCTTCTGTTTCCAGACATCAGCACATGGCCGTCTATTTCAGCGGACCAAGTCTTCATGATTAAATGCGGGGCGAAATGCTTCTCGCAGACTCTGTCCGTCCTTTGAAGCACGCGGTCCTTCCGAGGTATTGCACGTCTCCATGCTTCGAGCCTCGATGGGTCGTGCGGCGGCGTGAAAAGCGAATACTTTTCCTTGCACGACTTATACCCCGTTTTGCAAAACGGAACAAAGCACTTTCCCACCGCGCATGCTCGGGAATGAGTTCTTAGCTTACAGTTCTTGAGCACAGGAAGTGAAAATGGCACAAAAACGTCGCACAAACAGCACAAATTCCGCGCACACGGGGACGGAAAGAAGTGACAAAGAGGAGCCGGCCGCGCGCGGGCGAGGCACTAGTTGCTAGCGCCCTCTCTTGGCGCGCCGCGGAAGGAAAACAACGCCTCCCCTTGACCGCGAGCGGCTCGCCCTTGCCGTTCGCTCACCTAAAATACCTCTTACACCGTGGTCCTTACTGTAGACCTCCGGAAAGCATTCGACAGAGTAGATCAAACGACGCTTTTGACTGAACTGGCCAAAGCCTTCCCGAGCAAAAAAAACACAAATTTTGCTTCGTAACTTTCTCCACAACCGGCCCATTCAACTCAGCAGTACGCTCCCTGGATGGACACCCAATACCTACTACAAGGACAAAGGTGTTCCACAGGGATCTATACTCGGACCAGTACTCTTCAACATTGTTATGGCAAAGTTAGCCAAAACTCTAGAACAAGAAACGTCCGCCCGTTTCGCAATCTATGCTGACGATATTACGATATGGACGGAAGGTAAAAACTACTCGTTAACAGCCGACATGCTGGTTGGGCTGCAGGCGGCGGTGACAGAACTTCTAACGGTATCAAGCGATAACAAAATGCACCCGGTGGACCCTGCTCTGCTGTACATTGGAGACACAACTATCCAAGCGACACGTGGACACGTACGCCTCCTCGGTCTCCCACTTGACAGTAACAATAGTGCTAAACTATGGGTAAAACAACTACGCCAGAAATAGAAACCCATGCTCAAATAATCGCGAGGCTGTCTAACAAATATGGGGGCGCAAGTCAACAGGCATGCCTCTCCATGGCCCGGACGGTTGCAATCGGCACTCTCGCGTATGGAGCGCCAGTATACAACCTGAACAAAACAAACACCTTCGGGTGCTCCATAGAGCCACATTGCGTACCATCACAGGCCTCCCAAGACATACAAAAACAGAAGCTCGTGAGCCAGCAGTTGCGCTCCCTCCTATGGACGTAATCATGAAAGAAACTTGTGAACAGGCAGACACACCAAACGCGGGCTCACCCGTCAAGGGCTTCTTCTCACAGCATGGGACGAGCAAAAGCCTATCCCGCTCATCTGACTTCCCATCCCTTTAGTACCCTGCACAATCTCGGAAAGCATCACCTGCAATCTCACCAAACCTATCCCCCATTCTAGAACGGCAACAAGATCTAACAGTAGCCTTAACTTGGAGAAGTTCCAACTTCCCAATGAGTAAAATGATTGCGCTAAAAAGGGACCCGGACGGAGTAAGGACAGACACACACGGCGCAAACTTCCAAGTACTTTTTATTGCCACTGTGTCAACTTTATACACTTTGCAAAGGACGATCGCGCACGCGCAAGCAAAAAAATTAAACTTTCGGTGATGCGGCGGCCAAGAACACCAATTCATTTTCGGTAAGAGCCAGCGAGGGCTTGCTAACACACATATCACCGAGTCTTGCTATCGCCTCAGCGTCAGTGATTTCTCGCAAAAGTTGCATACGACCACGAGATAAAACTGCACACTTCTCAAAGATAGGCTTACAGCCGCATCTCAAACAACGTGCCGCCAAGAAATCACCAGTGCTAGGTTTTGTATTATTGGCGGCACATTGTTTGAGATGCGGCTGTAAGCCCATCTTTGAGAAGTGTGCAGTTTTATCTCGTGGTCGTACGCAACTTTTGCGAGAAATCACTGACGCTGAGGCGATAGCAAGACTCGGTGATATATGTGTTAGCAAGCCCTCGCTGGCTCTTAACGAAAAGGAATTGGTGTTCTTGGCCGCCGCATCACCGAACGTTTAATTTTTTCGCTTGCGCATCCGCTATCGTCCTTTGCAAAGTGTATAAAGTGGACACAGTGGCAATAAAAAGTACTTGAAAGTTTGCGCCGTGTGTGTCTGTCATTACTCCGTCCGTGTCTTTTTTTAGCGCAATCATTTTATTTAACAATAGGGTACCAACGTGCCCAGGACACTACCGTTATTAAGTTCCCAATGAAATTGACATATATACCGACGCCAGTGTGGCAACTTCGCATATTAGCATAGCATGGACCTGCCCTGAAAACCCATCCCTTGGAGTTCAACTCCCCCTCAGACGCGATCGTGCAACTGCACTGGAAGGCGAACTGCATGTCATCAATGCTGCCCTCAATCATATTTGCTACGACCTAAATACCCGACCACCAGCTAAAATACGGATTTTAACGGACTCGTTCGAAGCAATTCAAGAACTTCGCAAGCCACTCTCCCTCAACCCGCTGGGAAACTCTACAATCTTACACAAAGAACTCCTCAAAAGCCACAACGTGCACATCAGAATTGACTGGATTCTAGGCCACGAGGAGACCGGCCCAGGGAACCAGTCCTCCCCCGAGGCGGCACAGGAGTGTTTGAACTTTACGCCTCCACTGGTTCCCCTTTCAGCCTCCACGCCCACTCCTCCAGCCCTCCTGCTTCTCCGACTAAAGAAACGTAAAAGACAACGTTACCAGCAGGTTACACCCCTTGGGTATCTTGCCAACATTGTCTCCTCCAGCATATCCGAGGAAGTATTCATTAACAAGCTATGCGCGGATGCCGCCTACACACCTCATCTTACCCAGAAATGGACAAGATGCCCCAACACACACCCACGATGCCCCTACTGTAACACCGACGTCAAATCAGATCTCCACCCTCTAGTGTGGACGTGCCCACACTTTGGCAAACATCGCCCAGAGAGTTCAACAAACATTAATCCCGACACCCTACCACATGACGCACATACTGGATTAGACGCATCTTTATTACGAACAATTGCCGCTTTTGCAGTTAAGAGTGGTCTCGCGCGACTAATCTAACTGGGGCCGATTCCGGTGAAGACTTTCAGGCCCCCATAACACGAATCCCCTCTTTGAATACGGACCTTGATTAGTAATCCCCTTCCTTCCATCCCTCCCCCCACTGTATGGCAAACGCCCTCCTTGTTCCAATAAAAAGACTCAATCAATCAGTCTGCTCGTCTTGGTTTTACATGCAGCAGCGGAAGGCTCACTGATAGAGTCAGTGGACTAGGCGCAGTAATCAAATAGTTTCGTTGTAATCTTAGAAATATGAATTTAAATGTGAGCATACACAAATCAGCATGTGTATTTGCACAAACTTTTCAATCCTGGATTAGGGTGATAAAATTGCGGGAATTATTCTGGCCAGTATTTCATAGAATTGTGTTAGTCTTACTGAATGTTAGTATAAAACAAGCAGCAGGTACTAAGTGCAGGGTCTAGACTACTGCAATTTGGGTTTGGGCTAGTTGGTAGCGGTAATGACTTTGTGTAGCGCAAAAAAAGACAAAGGGCACAGGGAAGCGACGGGCTTGTGCCTGTCGCCTCCCTGTGTCCTCGGTCTTTTTTTTTGCGCTACACGAAGTCATGGACTAGACTACTAACAACAGCAATTAGGTTCCATGCTTAGTGGCAGGGCCTACGTACTCTGCTGGCGGTAGTAAATTTCGTAAAGAGTTCGTAAGTACCACCCATTACTTCCTTTTACTAGCATCCTCTCCAGAGAAGACGCTACAACTTAGCGGCGGCTCCAAATGAATACCTATCCACATCCCACCCGCCTCCACCTCATCTTCCCCACCCACCTCATCTTCATCTTCACCTCATCTTCCCCACCTCATCTTCCCCACTCTTCCCTATGGGCTCACTGTCCCCAGCCTGGCACCCTCTACCATATACTACGGGAGCGCCAACGTACTCCGGACTTGCGCCCAATTCCCAACCCCACCTACGAGCAGTGGAGGGCTTCCTTGGCCAGCCCAGACTCGGGTACCCAGCTCAGCCTGGTGACCCGAGCAAGGACAGCCAGCCGAAGTCAAAGCATCCCGGACTAGGGATGCTTTCCACGGGACGAGGCCCATTCATCAGCCTCTGCTCGACAAATAAAATATTTATTCTAGAAACCACCTTCGTATTTCAGTCAAGTTGCTCAACACTCTAAACAGGATCTTATACGTATTTCCCTTAACGACGAAAAAACAACAGCCTGAGTCATCGCCACTGAAACGGGACAGATCTGAGATAAATGTCATATAAAGCCCATAAGACAATATCCCTGGATTAAACAGGGCCACTTGCAAGGACCTATTTGTCTGTACCGTGCTCAGTTCGCTGGCATGAGACGAGTGTTCGGTTTTATACGCGCTGAATTTCCACTCCATTATGGGTGTGCGTGAAAGCAGAGTTGTCTATTGCCTCAATCTATTGTAAAAGAAGACGGAGGCACTTATTGAGAAAGTTTTATTTCCAAACGACACCATTAGAACCCTTTCGGGGTGCAAACGAGGTCGGGTTGAGTTCGATGGCTTAGCGGGATAAGCAGCCTGCCTGGCTTGTTGGGGCTACCACTGCAGGAGGAAATATATTGCTTACGAAAAAATATATTACTTTAAAGCATTCACTCCCGGCCATTGCCTTATCCCGGCTTTAAATATCATCACAAATGCTTGGTGTTTTTGCGTGTCGTATTTTACCAACAATGGGCTCCCATATCTCAAAGAAGGTGTGGTGTATCAACCTAAGAAGGAGGGCGCTCATTGCACGAAGAATGGAATTAGGAGTAATATCAAAGCAAAAGTAACCAAATAAAGCAGTCCACCTCTTCCCCTTCGTCCTTTTGGTACTGCAGCGAAATGTAGAAATCACCGCGTAAATGGCGCTCAGTGAGTGAGCGCCATTTGTGATTGTAGCGTCTAATGGTGTTAAGGAAACAGCTTTGTTCCTCCCATTCAATTATATTTATTCTTCCTCGGGGGTCTTCAGTAACAACGTAAGCATTGCCCCGTTCGGAAGTATAGTTAATACAATTTCTGCTTGATGTGAATTTGGGACCGAAATATCTTTCCCTTATCGCCATATGCTCTCTAGTAATCTATAGCGTGTTGCACAACTCAATTTTACACAGGATGACTCAAAGACGGTGACAAAGAGCAAAAGTCCAAAGCGCAACCCATCTATGTAAATGAGAATTTGACCCCCAAAAACAAAATCCTGGAAAAACGCTCGAACTGAAGAAACAGAGCAAATGGATGTTCCTCTGGACCGATCATTGTGTGATCGAAGCCAGGAAGACTCTCGACAGCCGTGTGAATCGTATCACCTGCGATCAGGATCTTCGGGTTTTCGCGCAAAAATAACATGAGCTAAGCGGCTTTCCTTTCATCCATTCCCATGGCTTACATTTCAATGAGTGACGTCAACACAACTTTGAACAATAGGTCTTGCTTTCCTGGAATTCATTTCGACGCCCGAAGCCTCCGCAGGTACTACGACAACATGTCAACTTTCGTCCACTCGTTTGATCAGCAATTTTTCGTTATCCGCTTCTCAGAATGTTGGCTTTCTGGCCATGATATTTTTCAATATTCCAGGCTACAAAAAGTGAATACGGTCATCGTGACGGTAGCGCGTACGGAGGCTCAGCTATTTACGTTTTGAATGGCTTGTCATATAAAAGGCATTTTGATATAAATTTTAATGTTCCTTCTTGTGAATCTGTATGGGTCGATCATCTTTAAAGGATAATCATTCTAATGTCGTCTGTGGCGCTATATATCGATCTCCCTCCTCTGATCCTGCAATTTTTTAAAGCATGCTCTCGGACATACTTCACCAACTTTCTTGGAAAAAAAAACGTCGTTATTTTTGGTGACATTAACATTAATCTCCTCGATGATTCAAACCATTATACCCTGAAATACATCACCTGCATGTACAGCTATAGGTTTCAGTGTCTTATTAACGTTCCTAGCAGATGTCCTAATCATGGCACTCAATCCTTCATTGACCACATCCTGACAAATTCCAGTTGCACTTTGAAGCAGGCGTAATTGAAACTGAAATTACTGTTCATTACCCTGTTTTTATAACCGCTAACCTGTCGGTTCCTACTATCATCAAGCCATGCTTTCGAACTATTTTTGTGCGGAAGAATACACACGGATTATATCAGATACTGACTGGTCTGCGATACTCGATACACCAGATACTGACATTGCCCTTGAAATGCTCTCTGAAACAATTACATCAGCGATTGGCTCGTCCACTACTGTTCATGTGTCCAATCGACATTACCACGCCCCTCGCTGTCCTTGTATGTCGAACGGCTTCTTATGTTCTTTACAAAAAAAAGACAAAGACAACCTGTATAAAAAAACTAAGCGCCAACCCTTTAACACGCACCTCAAAACCAGGTACACATGATATTGCAATATGTTATCCGTATTGCAAAAAAGGCCAAGCGAAGCTATTATGAAAACCATATTAGGGACAGCGGAAGCTATACAAAAATAAAATGGCAATTGATACGCGAATTCCTTAACACACCACTTCAACATGACTCGGTCACATCCATTAAAACGAACGACTCGCACGTCACAGCACCGCGTGATATTTCGAACGGTTTTAATCAACATTTTTCTACAGAATCTTCTGACCCTTCTTCTTTGCCCACATTTACTCGCCACATTACGCCCACATTTACTCGCCAACCACAATGATTCTGTCTTATGCCTACCAACCCTGCGGAAATTGAAGCCGTAAATTCAGGGCTGAAAGCGACTGGTCCTTGCTTAGATAGAATTCAGGCGAAACACATCAAATTGATTTGTCCATTCATTCTCTCAATCTTAAGTTCTGTTTTCAATGTTGTCTTTAAAAACGGTGTGTTCCCAAGCGTAATTAAATTGGCTAAAGTTGTTCCGGTCTTCAAAAAAGGCGATCCGAGTCAAATAGAAAATTATCGATCGATTTCAGTTCTTCCAATTTTTGACAAAGTTCTTGAAACGTTAATCGAAAAGAGACTGTCTAACTACTATAAAAACTTTAATAGACTAACTCCCAGTCAATTGGAATTTCGACCTGGCATTTCAACAGATACAGCTTTGGCATGTTTTGTCGATAGCATTAAATTATTTATTGAGAAAGGAAATTACGCTGGCTCGGTATTCATTTGACTTATCGAAAGCACTCGACAGTATTCATCACGACATCCTCTTCACTAAGCTTCAGTTATACGGCATAGCTGGGCCGCCCCTTCAACTGTTGAAAAGCTTCTTGTCATATAGGCAGCAAATTGTTTGCGTCAATGGCACTTTTTCTTCCTCTACTTTTAGCAGGAAAGGTATCCCCCACGTCTCTGTTTTAGGGCCGCTTTTATTCCTTACTTATGTAATGCCTCACGCGCTCGAAATGCATTCTATACGCCGATGATACCACCATCTTTTCAGACAATCCTGATGCAGAGATATTAATTTCTGATTTGCAAAATGACTTATCTTCCCTTGAAAATTGGTGTGCTAATAACAGACTATCTATTAACTCGTCCAAATCGTCCCTAATGGTATTTTACTCCCGCAATAAAAAGTTGCATATAAATCCTTGCCTCCATATAGGTCACAATTTCATTCTACTGCGGAACCAAACACCTTTTTTAGACGTTATTGTTGAGACTCACCTAAGGCTACAATGCAATATCTCCTCCATTTGCAAAAACATATCATTTGGCATTCGAGTGCTTCTTAGAGCTAGACTGTACTTCAGTACGAAAACTCTGTAGGATTTATATTGAGCATTTTTTCATAACCACTTGAACTACTGCATCACATCGTTGGGCGATCGTATAAAAATCACCTTTCACCATTAGAAAAACTTCAAAAACAAGCAATGCGTATAATAACATTTCCCCCCAAAATGTCACCATCTCTTCTTATCGTTACTCAACTTAATTTATTACCTTGTCCAAAGATGTATTATTATAGCGTTGGAGTTCTGTTTTTTGAACTACTGCATAGCCTCCTAGATCTTGACATTTCCCTCGCCACATGTTAACCAACCCTAATTGCACCAGATTTTCCTCGCGTCAGAACTAAGAACTAAGGTAAGAACTAATTATGGCAAAGTTAGTCTACTTTTTTCTGCTGTTTCCCTTTAGAATGACGTACCAAAGGAAATAAAGATAGCTCGCTTCAACCCTTTAAAAGTAAATTGAAAATGTTCTTAGCTACTCACCAGTAGCTCCTAGAAATATTTTTCTTGTGTGAAATCTTTCCCTGCTTTGTTCTGTTCTCAATTGATTACAATTTTTCTATTCTTTCCACAATGTGTTATATTTTCTTTAATATCCCGTTTTTACACGATGTCTTATAAGATTTGTATAACGTATGCAATACATACTGGTGTATTGTGCTCACAACTTATCTCCAAAACATCTAGCATAGGAGGTCCCACCTACGGTTCGGAAACATTGGGACCTCCTCCTGTATATTCCGCCAATGTTAATACACTCTTGTACTTTTCTGAATAAATTTGAATGTGAATTTGAATGAGTGCCCTGGACACGTAATTGTTTCTAATACGCGACTTGTCCAACCCCCTTCGAGGGTTGCGATTTAAGAAAGCTGAAGCTGCGCCATTGAATATTGGTAACATATAAATTTCGGATAACTCGTAATGCGGCGCTAAGGGATAACCGGTTAATGCAGGCGAAAAACGCCTGCCCTTCCCCCTTCCCCCCAGGGGCAAATAATAATTGTCACGCCAGACGTGGAGCACATTTAAATGTGGGACAATTTAAGTTGGACGTACAGACCAAAATAAAGCGATAAGAGCGAGTGAAGCGCGGACTATACATGCTGAAGTCTGTTGATTGCTCGTTTGGCACCTTGTACAACATTCCCCTTTTGTGCAAGACGTCGTATTAATGCCTCGATGAGCGGGTTAATAAGGACTACCTTACCTGAGGCAAAGACGGCTGCTTGGGATAACCACGCTCGGATTTTCGCAAATTGCAAATGCGCCCCATCATTCTACAAGACCACGGTCCTATTCAAACTGAAAAATCAAACCGTCGGAGAACTCTTGGAGGAAGTGTTTGCTGTGGTACAGGAAATTGACGGGCAGTGTTTTTGAACAGGATCCATTTCCTTGTTAGCGAAGTAGACAGAGCCCTTCCGGGATAACAAATAAATGTTAGACATGTGCAGACGCCTTGGGCAAGTATTGGCTCGCATGCATTGTCTTTCACTCAGGCGCTAAAGCCTCAGTTCTCACTGCGCGCTTGAGGCGTTCTGTCCTTTTCGTTTTTAAGTGCGAATGCACTTCTTAAGCGACCCTGAATCACGCGTCCACCGCCGTCCGTCCGTCCGTACCACATACCCACTTAGGGCGATTGGCCAAGAAGAGTTCCTAATTTCTTTAGCACATACCCACTTAGGGCGATTGGCCAAGTAATTTGAATCACGCGTCCACCGCCGTCCGTCCGTCCGCACCACATACCCACTTAGGGCGATTGGCCAAGAAGAGTTCCTAATTTCTTTAGCACATACCCACTTAGGGCGATTGGCCAAGTAATCTGAATCACGCGTCCACCGCCGCCCGTCCGTCCGCACCACATACCCACTTAGGGCGATTGGCCAAGAAGAGTTCCTAATTTCTTTAGCACATACCCACTTAGGGCGATTGGCCAAGAATCGGGCGTGAGAAGGGCTAATGCACCCGCTTAAAGGAGTACTGACACGAAATTTCAAAGCTGAGATCCGCTCTAGCAATCAAGTACAACGACAACACAAATAGGTGTCTGTGCATGGCACATACCCACGTGGGGGATTGGCCAGGAATCGGGCATGAGAAGGGCTAATGCACCCGCTTAAAGGAGTACTGAAACAAAATTTCAAAGCTGAGATCCGCTCTAGCAATCAAGTACAACGACAACACAAATAGGTGTCTGTGAATAAATGCATCTTTCTTTCTTTGTAGTTGTGTGTGTGTGTGATCTCTCTTTCGCGAACATTACCGAACCGCGCAAATTCAACTCCTGCATTCGCACATTCACATTCTTCCCATCGGGGAAATGCGGGGAAATTTTTGTGTATGCCACTCGTAAATTTCAAGCGCCCACCGCTTAATCATGCCAAGTGCACCAATACTGAAACTTTTTTAATTCTTTCTTATGAATACATTCCATTTGGGCGGTGCTTTCTCACGGGAAAATATGCGTGGGTCGCCCGAAATGCCTCCGTTCTCGGCAACGGAAGGTGTGTGGTAGCCCCTCTTCAACTGGACAGGGCGGATGCAATATCTGCACTTTTGTTACAGCTAGTGCCGCAGGGACTCGAACGCCGCTGAAAAGCAACTTCATGACCGGCTTTGTCAGCGCGGATTGTTCCTGTTTCTGCCTGTATCTGTTGGTGAGGTCCACAGCACAGGGCTGACTGAAGCATCTGAAACGCAGGCTCTTAATCCTAGAATGCGCGCCCTCATTCGGCATGAAACTTTCTCGATGGCTGACTCAAGGGCGGAACGGAAAACGTAAGTTCTTCAGACGTGAAAGTGGTCGGATTGACTATCGCGATTTCGGCAGACAAAGAATTTTGTGGTATAGCAGCAGCGCGCGCAGGACATCCCATGAAAATGGTTGAACCGCATATATGCCTCCCTGCACCCGCCTTCCCATCCAAGGACGACAAACAGGTATCGCTGCACCGTATGTTTTTTGCTGTCGCACAGTTTGTTCTGTGACAAATTGTAATCGATGAATAATGATGGCAGACTTTGTTTTTTAACATTTTTCTTAAAATTCCACCCTTTTATATGTAGAATGAACGTATACCTTGATGAAAATGTCGTTTTCAAACGCGGAGCAGTTTTCGAACATAACAAAAGACGCGGTATACACTGACGGTACCGGTAAACCACTGCTTCAATTTGTGTTTGGCTACCTGCATTTTTTTGTTGGCCCCACAACCAATTACGACCCTGAAACCATTAGTTAAAATTTTCCACGGAGCTGAAAACCTACGAAGGGCTGTATATTTTTAATGTTCTGGTGGAATATTACTTGACTTTCTGTTCGTAGTCCTTGTCGGTTCACCAAGCTTGCAAATTGCACGGAGTTTGCCATGTTTTGACTCACGGCATTTCGGAGTGTACGCGCGCTACTCACGTCTTTTGTGTTGCAAGTAGTGAGAAAGGAACGGAAGAGGAGAACCCTTACTTCAATTACCAATTTGTAAGCAAACAAAGCACGGCTCGTTGTAGAATAAAAGTAGCAAGAGCTATAAAAAGTGCGATGATTCATTTTCAACAAAGTGATGTTCACCTTGCGGCATCCTCCGAAAGGAATTTCACAAAAAATTCCCGCGCATTTCCCCGAGGGGGAGAAGGTGAAAGTGCGAATGCACGGTTGTCGGCCCGCTTGCGGCGCTTGCGCTCGGCCCCCGCAGCCCACCGCCTCGCCGCCTTCTCTTCCATCTCTTCCATCGGGTTTGTAGTATCACGTGTACACCACGCAGTTATCAAGCCGCTATAACGCCGCTGAGTCGCCAACGCACGCCGCTGACGACGTAGTTTGAATGCGTTAAAGATATAAGGCCGTCACTAACACTGATATCAGCGTTGCGTCCGTGGCTTGGTCGGTAGAGCGTCGCGCTGCGGCCGCAAAGTCCTCGGATCGAAACCTGGCGCCGGATGCTGTTTCTTTTTTAAATATAGAGGAGCACTGCGGACGCCGACGCCGCCGCCGCCGCCGACGCCGGCGGTGGATGGTTTGGGGTCGCTTGGGTGTGAGCAATTATATTCTGTAGGCTGCCAACGAGGTTGTGTGGCCGAGCCCACGTTTGTTTAGTTTGAGATGGCCATGCCATGGCGAAGGCCATAGAACCGGTGCCTTTCCAGATGTGTGCCGGGTGCGTTCTGTCCGCGAGGTGGCTGATGTCGATAATGTACTTCGATGGACATCTCTCCTGTCGCATTGTTCTGGCCTGGCAGTATGGCAGAGAGAAATTTCCGCAAGCTGTAACATAAGGATAGCAAACTATTCTTTACAGAGGTTCTTTACGTATCATTACATTCTTTACGTATCATTACATAAATGAAGTAACAGTTTCAGTACATCACAAAAGGAACAATGCGTGCTAAACAATCCCCAAATATCCAATTCCATCTCGCTCAGAAGTACAACAAAGCAACCGTATTACATGAGGGAATGTGTAATCCAAACACTGAAAACGGTAGAAATAACAAAAGAAATAGGACATTCGAGCGATCATTTGCGCTTCAAACGGTACATAGCAGTTCAAGAAGATTAATTGCGTTTGTCAATCAACAATTGCTTGTTTCTAATTTATTCGTTACTGCTAAAAACCACTTTTAGAAAGCCTTGAAAATAAGTACGCTATTAAACATATGTTTTAGAGAAAACGGCCAGTTGTGTTCAATAGATTGCTACTTGCAATTATTGCGGTATTCCCGCTGGTGCCAGTTGTCTGTGTTACGGGTATCTGTGCAGTTCGTTTGTCCTGGAGTGATGACGCATTGCGAGTAAACTTGCTATTAGGGAAACTAAAAACGTAATTATCACTGTGTTATTGCCGAGTAAGCATTCAAGTAAAACGCTCAAACAGCACTAGACGCCCTTCAAAAGCTGCAGTTTTATTTCTTGGCAATGGCTTTCCGAAAAAAATCTAAAAGGGTTGTTTGAAGTCTGAGATAGAATTGCCACCATTTCTATTAGGACAATGCAGTCTTCTAATTATTCCAAACATGCATTTTGGGTTCAAAGTCGCTTTACCGTAACCTAAGCTAGCTTAACCTGACTTGACTAATAAGAGCCCAAGATAAGGTTGCGTAGGCTATTGGGGCTGGTGCCCTTTACTCGCGCCGCATAGCGTTGTGGGTTGTACGAACTTCCCAAACTCAGAGCTCGGAGCAAAATAACATGGAGACACTTGTCGCGGCACTTGCGCTTCGAGGTACGCGCAGCCATTGGCTCGGCTAGAGGATTTGTCCGGCTTTTCATGTTTGGCAGCCGGCGCACATGCCCCGCCTACTGCTGGCTTCGTGGCACTGCTTTTCGCGTCGGCCGTACTAGCGACGGCACGTCAGTTCAAGCATAGGGGAAACGAGCGCTTGAAGGCCGGATATGGGGAGGCCAACGCAACAGGCTCACTCGGGGCAATAAGGTGTATTACGAATTATTGTCGTGAGTAATAGTGCGTATTTTTGGTGGTTCTGGAGTTGTTGTTGCATATTTTTACCGAACCAGAAAAATGTTCAGTAAGTAATCCAACGGAAACAAGAGATGCTACATTGTGACCTTGTATACTTTCGGCCGTATCTCACAAATATTCAATATTCTGGCAGAGAGAGAGAGAGAAATGACTTTATTGAACATTTGTCCGGCGGGAGGAGACGGGTCAGGCCACGCAGGGCTTCGCCGTCCCCCCTGTCTATATGGTTAGGCAGACCTCGAAGCACTGGAGCCTGGACCACAGCCTGGGCTACTAGAAGGGTCCCCGTCTCTCTTCCCTCCGCCACCCCGAGGGGCGGCAGAAAGAAGAAGGTGCGGGTCCCCCTTTCGCCTCTGCTGCGCCAGAGCAGCCTCGAGCCGCTGGACTGCCTGCAGTTGCCGCTCGCATTCTGGCGAGCTCATGAGTCCGTAAATGTCCGGGGGGAGGTCCTTGCAGCCCCCCGCTTGCCACGTGTCCACCGCAACCCCACAGGAGGTGGGCGAGGTCCGCGGTTGTAAGCGCACACACACTGCACACACTGTCTTCGTAAACGTCCGGGCACACGTGTCGCGCAAGCGCTGGCGTGAGCACAGTCTTAGTCTGCATCTGCCGTAGGAGCACCGCTTCTCTTCTATGTTCTACACAATACAAGCATTCGAATTTTTCTTCATGTTATTAATCCTCTAAGATATTAATCCTCCAAGTAAGGCTTTAGGGCCTGTTTAATATAGGTGTGCGCATGTTTTTGTTAACACGGGATACGTTTTACCTTGTAAGGGAAATTCACGAGAAAATAGTACCTTTTTATAGATTTAGTGTTTTCTACATTTCTTTGCTTGAAAGAGGTAAAATGTTATATATTCCTATGTTCTTTCTTGGTATGAAAATTTCCATTTTTAACCTTTCACATAAAAATTCCATGTTTTATTTTTATACCAAATCTTTAAAAGGAAATACGTTAGTTCAAGTTTCTTTTTTGTCTTTATTGGGATAAACAGGATTTCAACTGCTGAATTTTCGCATCAAAAATCAAATTTTTATGGCGTGGACTTGCACTAGGAAATTTATTGTGACATTCATTTTGGTACTTACTTAGAAAGTCCTCTCTTTTTTAATTGCAACATAGAGGAATTGGACGCCTGTGAGCAGGCAGTATCTGACTGCCTGCCTTGATGGTACCCCTTAGCTCATTGATCTCCGGGTTCTTTAGCTTCCCCCGAGTTTCACAATTAAGCGGCACCTGAAGTTGTTTCTTAACAGTGCTTGCTGTACGGCATAGCTCAAAAGCGCCCACTAGCTGTCCTGTACAAGCTCAAACAGGTCTGCTCTGACCTGGTATGGCCATGGAACAGGAGCCGTTTGCAGTACTTGCTTGCTGAAGCTGACCCTTTCGCGGTTGAACAGGTCAGGTTTGCACCTGCATACGGGTACGAACCGGGCCTCTATGATCAGCAGGCTGTACTTGTATGATCCTGTGTGATCTTCAAACGGGTCCTGTTTCAACGCGTTCAACCTGTACGGCCGTCCAACAGGTTCGGTATGAACCCGCTTGAATAGGAACAGGATTTTTCAATGGGCTGTTTTTCGCACGTAGTTTTTCATCAGCGCATTAGGTGCAAGAAGTCACGGAAAAGACTCGGGTCACGTTCAAAATACTCGCAGTAGGGCTGCTATGAATTAGGTAGCGTCTATTTCATGACAACCGTAAAAATCATCTTCATAAATTTCTCACGGCAGTAACCCCTCACTGGCTAAGCACGCTACCCGGATATTCTGTGGAATAAATATTCCCTAAAAAACCGTGTTCGTACCTGCTCCTGTAGAACTGTGCTACACTACTAGCTGTTAAACGAGAAAGCTCAGGTTCGAGTCCGGCATTGCGAGATTTTATTTTGTTTAGCTTTCGGATTTTTTCGGTCATCGTAATTTTGTTAATGCTTTTTTTACTATGGCTACTTACTGGTCAACAGTAAGGGGTATAGTTTAATAAGAAAGAGACCAAAAACCCTAAAGCAGACTAATGGCGTCTCTGCTTGCTGAGGGAAGCCCGCGCGAGAGAGAAAAGTCCTCTTCCTCCTTTAGCCGGGGTGTTCCCGTGCGGGAACCGGGGTGTTCCCGCGCAAACGAGGGATTGACGGCACCGCCCTGCGCTTCTTGAGTGCCTCAGAGTTGCCTTCTATGACTTGACTGTGGCATTGCCCCCCTCTTCGGAAGAAGCATCGTCTCGATGCTCAAAGTGCGGGTCACCAAGAAGGAATAGATGACGGCCCCGGAACGAGATAATGGAGTGCTTCATTGCCGAAAACTAACCATCACAGGGATTCGGCAGGGAAAACGTTCTATCCATCAGCACTGTAGAAGACATGGCTAGTCTCTGTCGTAGTACGGTTTCATTCGGACCACCTGCACAACCTCTGGAGTTAGCCTGACGCGTCGGGAGCAGGGTGCCCTTCCATAAGGTGCCACTTCATAGTTGACGTCGCTAAGGCGGCGAATAACTTTATATGGCCCGAAGTACCGACGAAGCAGTTTCTCAGAACGTCCACGCTGTCGAACTGGTGTCCAAACCCAAACCGCGTCCCCTGGTTCGTAGAACACGGCCCGCCTGTGCTCGTTGTAGCGAGCAGCATCGGAACTTTGCTGACATTGAATTCGCTCCCGTGCTAGCTGGCGTGCTTCCTCGGCTCTTTGCACGAAATAGTCGGCGTCGCCATCTTGACCCTCATGGACCGGAAGCATGCTATCAAGTGTCGTAGTGGCCGTGCGACCATAAACCAGCTGAAATGGAGTCATGGCTGTGGTCTCCTGAACTGCGGTGCTGTATGCGAAAGTTGCGTATGGCAAGATCTCATCCCACGTTTTATGCTCGACGTCGACATACATTGAGAGCATGTCGGTGAGGGTCCTGTTAAGTCGCTCAGTCAAGCCATTCGTCTGCGGATGGTAAGCAGTTGTTCGCCTGTGAGATGTGTGGGTTAGTACCATGACGGACTGCATGAGGTCAGCTGTGAAAGCAGTGCCCCTGCCCGTTATGACAATCTGGGGAGCTCCATGCCGTAAAACGATGTTGTGGACGAAGAAATGAGCTACCTCAGGCGCAGTTGCCCTTGGGACAGATGCTGTCTCCGCGTACCGCGTGAGGTAGTCGGTCGCCACCATGATCCACCTGTTCCCCTTCGTGGAGGTAGGAAATGGGCCCAGGAGATCCATGCCTACTTGCTGCAAAGGGGCCATCGGTGGTTGTATTGGCTGAAGAAGCCCTGCTGGTTTCAAAGGCGGAACCTTCCTCCTCTGGCAGTCGCGGCAGCTCTTGACGTAGAGCTGAACTGTTCGCAATAGCTTCGGCCAATAGTATTTCTGGCGTATCCTCGCCAGTGTACGGCTGACACCCAGGTGCCCCGCCGACGTTTCGTCGTGGCATGCGTATAGAATTTCCTGGCGCATCGCTGTTGGTACAACGAGTAAAAACGCGTCCGAGCTATATCTGAAATTCCGCTTGTACAACACTCCGTGCCGGAGGCTAAAGGACGAGATGTTGCGGGCAAAGGCGTGCGGAATTTGGGCATTGAGACCTTTCAAATACTGGATGACAAGAAGCAATTCAGGGTCCTCTCGTTGTAGTTGGGCCATTTCAGCAGGAGTAACGACTCCGAGAAAGGGGAAGTCTTCGTCGCTGTCTGGGCTTGCCGACTCGACAGGTGCCCGTGACAAGCAATCAGCATCGCTATGCTTCCGCCCGAACCTGTAAACGACCGTCATGTCGTACTCTTGTAGGCGGAGACTCCATCTGGCGAGGCGTCCAGATGGGTCTTTTAGGTTTGCCAGCCAACACAAGGAATGGTAGTCACTGACAACATTAAACCGCCTGCCATAAAGGTACGGCCGGAACTTGTTGATGGCCCGGACGACGGCAAACACTCTTTTTCAGTGGGGGTGTAATTCATCTCTGCCTTTGATAGAGTGCGGCTGGCATAGGCTAGAACTCGCTCGGCTCCGTCCTGCCACTGAACGAGGAGTGCGCCAAGACCGACGTTACTGGCATCGGTGTGGATCTCCGTATGTGCGTGTTCGTCAAAATGAGCTAGTACTGGCGCTTTTTGTAGCCGGTCCCGCAGGTGATTAAAGGCGACTTCGTGCTCTTCTTGCCATGCGAAAGGTACGTCGTCTTTTGTCAGTCGCGTCAATGGTTCCGCCAGGTCAGAAAAATTCTCTACAAAGCAGCTGTAATAGGCGCAGAGGCCTAGGAAGCGCCTAACAGCTTTTTTAAAGGCTGGTCGGGGTAAGGCTGCTACGGCTGCCGTCTTCTCAGGGTCTGGTGCGACACCGTCTGAACTGATGACATGTCCTAGGAACCGCAGCTGTTTGTAGCCGAAGGTGCACTTTTCGGGTTTTGTAGTCAGACCAGCTGACTTTATAGCGTCGAGAACTAGTCGAAGTCGTTGTAGGTGGTCATCAAAGGTGGCAGAAAACACGACGACATCGTCCAGGTAAACCAGACACGTCTGCCACTTTAAACCGGACAAGACAGTGTCCATCATTCGCTGGAACGTCGCGGGTGCCGAGCAGAGACCAAACGGAAGTACTTTAAACTCATAAAGCCCATCGGGTGTGACAAACGCAGTCTTCTCTCGGTCTCGCTCGTCAACCTCAATCTGCCAGTACCCACTTTTGAGATCCAGAGAGAAGTACTTTGCATTACGCAGTCGGTCTAAGGCGTCGTCTATTCGTGGAAGAGGGTATACGTCTCGTTTTGTTGCACGATTTAGCTTCCTGTAATCGACTCAAAATCGTAAGGTTTTGTCTTTCGTTTGGACCAGCACAACAGGGGATGCCCACGGACTTGTCGACGGTTGAATCACGTCGTCTCGCAACATTTCCGTTACTTGGGTCAGGATGGCTTCTCTTTCCTTATAGGACACGCGGTAGGGATGCTGGTAGGCTGGCTTGGTCGTTTCGTCGACGATGATGCGATGTTTGGCCACAGGCGTTTGTCGAACTTTCGATGAAGTAGAGAAACATTCGCGGAAATCCTCGAGGAGGGCTGTCAGCTGCCGTTGCTGTTCTGCCGACAGGTCAGGGCTGATGTGGATTAACCCGACAAAGTCTTTCGGAGCCGATGCTTCATGCCTACCTTCTCCCACAGTGCAAACTTGTGCCGCTTGAATGAATTCATGCGAGCAGGCGATGGCGGTGCCTTTTGGGACGTGTTGAAGCTCGTTCCCGAAGTTTGTCAGCACCACATTCGCACAGCCGTTATGCAGGCGGATACGGCTCCTTGCGACACACATTTTTCGTTCTAAAAGCTAATTCATGTTGCCTTCCACTAGCCGTTCGCAACTTTCAGCCACGTCCCCCTTAACAAGGATCATTACGCTGCTTCGTGGCGGTACCACCACGCTGTCGTCCACTACGCGGAGGGCACAGAATTGCCCTGCTTCTGAATCGTTTCTGGCGATGGCTCGTTCGGTGGAGAATGTAACGGTCGATGTCTGTAGGTCGATGATGGCGCCGCTCGTTTGCAGGACGTTCATACCCAGTATGACGTCCCTCGAGCATTCCGGGAGTACGATGAAATCGCCCACGTAGGTGTACCCCCGTATAGTAACCCTAACCGTGCATTGGCCTGTAGGGGTAACCAAGTGACCGCCTGCCGTGCGAATGTGAGGCCCAGTCCACTGCGTCAGTACCTTCCTCAGCTCTCTTGCCAGATTGCTACTAATTACCGAGTAATCCGCACCTGTGTCCACCAGCGCAGTCACGTCGTAGTCGTCGATACTAACGGCAAGGTCACATGTGGCTCTTTTCCCATAACTTTCTAGATGCGTCGGTTCCGATGTACGTCGTCGTAAACACGATGAAGGATCTTCGCTGACGGTCTTTTCAGCGGCCCCACCTCAAGAGGTCGCTGGTTTCAGTTTTCCCGATTGGGGCTGGGCGAGCGCCGCCCAGGCGAGCTAGAGGAGAGACGAGGGCTCGGTGACCTGTAACGTCGGAACGATGCTGGCGTGGTTTCCGGGCGAGAGGGAGCGCGCTGCGCGAACAGATACTGTTGGATTTCGGCAGGTCTTTCACCGTTCCGAGGGCAGGGCGCGTTTGGGGGAAACCTCGAAGGCCAGCACGACGGTAGGGGCACGACCTGTACAGATGACCAGCCTCCCCGCAGTGGAAACACAGTGGTAGCCCGCCCGGCGCACGCCACACGTCCGTCTTGCGTACGGCGCTCCGTCCAGCAGGAGGGGCTGGGCAGTTTCCAGGCTGGTGACGAATAAAGACACCAGCAGACGACGGGGCGTACGCGTCGGTAGTAGCAACGGCGACGTTCGAAGCAGCGTACGTAGGGGCTTCTTGCAGAACCGTGGAGTATGTCATCGCGCTCTCCGAGATGCGTGAGGGCGGCGGCATGTCGAGGTTCACCGGTGGTTGAACCGCTTGCTTAACCTCCTCTTTCACGAGTTGGGTCAGAGAAGCGTACGTCGGTGAGGCCTGCGGCAGTTTTAGGAGGTGAAGCTCCTCCCTAATCACTGAGCGGATGAGCTCCCGCAACGTGTCACGACTGGTCCCCGAGGCCGAAGCAAACACGTCCACCGACGCGCAAGCAGGGTGGCGGTCGTACTGTCTGGCACGCTGTTCTAGCGTCCTTTCGATCGTCGTCGCTTCCGTAAGAAACTCAGTCACGGTACGTGGGGGATTGCGCACAAGCCCAGCGAAAAGCTCCTGTTTCACACCTCGCATAAGGTGACGAAGCTTTTTATCCTCAGCCATGCTCGGGTCTGCACGTCGGAAAAGACGGGACATCTCCTCGTAGTACATCGAAACGCTTTCATTGGGGCCCTAGTTTTTGGAGCGCAAAGCCGCTTCAGGCTTTTCTTTGCGGTCACCCTGGGCAAAGGTCTTCAGAAATCTGCGCCGGAATTCATCCCAGCTTGTAAAACCTGCTTCGTGGTTTTCGCACCACGTCCTCGCGCCGTCTTCCAGGGTGAAGTGCACGTCATGCAGCTTCCGCGCTTGATCCCATCCATAAAATCTCGCGACCCGCTCATACAGCTCAAGCCAATCCTCCGCGTCTTCGAAGGCGTCTCCATGAAAACTTGGAGCCTTTCGCGGCTGTTGGAACACGCACTGACATGGCGTAAGGTTGTCGCTTGCCATTGTTGGGGCCGTAGGGTGTGCCGCTGCGGCCCTGGATGTCGCCGCTGCTGCCCTGGATGTCGCGGGCAGAAGTCCATACTCAGGCGATGCACCTCGAATCCGACGACTGGTGCGTTGATGAACGGGCGTCAGCTCTGTTTCATGCGCCCGGTCTTTAGAGGCGGTGTCCTCACTGTGCATGCGAGATTCGCGGCTGGTACCCGGCTCCTCCACCAAAAATGTAGCGTAAACGTAGCAACTGGTCAACAGTAAGGGGTATAGTTTAATAAGAAAGAGACCAAAAACCCTAGAGCAGACTAATGGCGTCTCTGCTTGCTGAGGGAAGCCCGCGCGATTGTTGTTGTTGTTGATCCTGATAATTAATGGCGCGAGAGAGAAAAGTCCTCTTCCTCCTTTAGCCGGGGTGTTCCCGTGCACAACCAATCTCGCGCAAACGAGGGATTGACGGCACCGCCCTGCGCTTCTTGAGTGCCTCAGAGTTGCCTTCTAATGACTTGACTGTGGCAATATCAAGATATCGACGCACAGGACTTTTTAGGATGTGTTGGATTACGTTTATTACACGTTGCGTTCTGTGTCGCTGGGCTGGGTTAGATTTGGTTTGTTGAAGTTGGGCTGGATTTGCGTAGGTTGTGATGCGTTCGGTTAGGTTAGGTTGCGTTAGCTTCGGTGAGGTTATGTTAGGTTAGGTAATGTTGGGACGTGGTATTATGCACCGAATTTTAGGCCAGCCAGCTTTTATAGAAATTGCCGTGAGATTAGACGCAGCCTGTAAATTATTGATGGGCCAGATCTCTCGAAGAGTTATGAGAGAGAGAGAGAGAAAACATCTTTATTTGTCCTGCAAACGCGACGCGGCCTCACGTCGTGTCAGCCGGCCACTCGGCTTCCGTCACCTACTCATGCCTACCCCCGGGTGGGGGTGACACTTTCGGGCGTTGAAGCTCGAGGGCGTCCGACACTTGCTGGACGGCCATGTGTTGTATGACGTAGTCTTTGCACGCCGCCGCACTGACAAGGTACGGCGGGAACGTCTCTGCTGCACTGGCCTCGCTCGGGTGTCTTCTGCAGTCCCACAGGATGTGGGCCGCCGTGGCCCTGTCCTTCTTGCACATCACACACACATCACTGGGGTACACCTCCGGGCATATGTGTTTAGCTATTACTGGCGTCATCAGCGCACGTGTTTGCAGCTGCCTAAACACCACTGCTTCGCGTCGCGTCAGCTTAGGGTGGGGTGGGGGTAGCGTCCGGCGGTTAGTCCGGTACCACTCCAGGGTGTCCTTGTAGGTGGTGAGTGGCACCACCTCGTCGTCTTCCTCCGCCGCAAGTTGGGGGCTCGGGCTCGCGCCGCGGCTGGTGAACGCGCGTGCCGCCCGGTCCGCCTCCTCGTTGCGGTTCTCGCCCGTGCTCAACGGGCCGGCGTGCGCCGGGAACCACTTAATAGTCACCGATGATCTTCTGGGGTGTAGGGCCCCGCACACCCTCACAACACTGAGGGAGACACTATTCGTAGCGTAGTGCGAGATCGCCTGTCTAGCGTCACTGATGACTGTGGTGCACTCTGGGTTCGTAAGGGCTAATGCGATCGCCATCTCTTCGGCCTGGTCCGTGCTCTTGGCCCTGACGCTGCCGGCCGTGTACAGCGCCCCGGTGGTGGCTGCTACCACTGCCGCGGCGTACGTGTTGGGCCGGTCCGGGTACTTGGCTACGTCCACGTAGTATGCTCCGGTGTCCATCGCGTGTGTCGCCGTGAGTGCCTTGGCTCTGGCGAGCCGTCGTTCCTGATTGTGCTCAGGATGCATGTGCCGGGGGATGGGTCGCACGTGGAGGTTGCGGAGCACGTCCCGCGGGAGCGAGGCTCGCTCCGCGCCGTCCTGCGTTCCTTGTCCCTGGTGCCCGAGCCGCTGTAGGATCGCGCGTCCCGCTCTCGTTTGCCTTAGTCTCGTTAGCTGTGCCGTGCGCTGGGCCTCGGCTATCTCGTCAAGAGTGTTGTGAACTCCCAGCTCGAGGAGCTTGTCCGTGCTGGTGTGCGTGTATAGCCCGAGTGCCGCCTTATACGCCTTGCGGATGATGGCGTCGAGCTTTTTGCGCTCCGCCGCCTTCCAGTTGTGGAAAGCCGCTACATAGGCTACGTGACTGACTGCGAATGACTGGACGAGCCGGAGCAGACTTGCTTCCTTCATCCCCGCATGCCTGGTGGACACTCTCCGGATGAGTCTAGTGGCCGTTTCTATCTTCGTTTCCAGCTTCCTGATTGCGAGGCCGTTGTGCCTGAGCGCGTCTATGTGGAGGCCGAGGACCCTCAGGGTCTTAACGTGTGGGATGGCCGTGCCGTCCCGCGTTCTCAGGGTGATGTCCGGGGTTGTACCCTTGCACCTTCCGTTGGGTGGCAGAATTAGGAGCTCCGACTTTGCAGGCGAGCAGATCAGCCCGGTTCCCTGCAACTGGTTCTCGATAACGTCGATCGCCTGTTGCAGTGCGGCCTCAATGTGGCCGTCACTGCCTCCCGTCATCCACAGGGTGATGTCGTCGGCGTAGATCGTGTGCTTGACGTCCGGGAGGCCGGCGAGCCTGTTGGCCACCCCGATCATCACCATGTTGAACAGAATAGGCGATATCACCGATCCCTGCGGCGTCCCGACACTGCCCAGCGTCTTGGTAGGTAGCTGTATATCCCCGACGTTGATTGCCGTCGTGCGCTCGGTGAGGAAATCCCTGATGTAGGCAAACGTTCTCTGCCCCATGTCGAGGCGGGACACTTGCTCAAGGATAGCTGCATGCTTGACGCGATCAAATGCACTTTGTAAATCTAGGCCCAGGACCGCTCGGTTGTCTAGAGAGTGGGTCGCTTGGTCGATCACCTCCTGCTTAAGCAACAACATGGCATCCTGAGTGCTAAGCTTAGCCCGGAAGCCCAGGATCGTATCGGGGTAGAGTCCTTCTTCCTCGAGGTACGACTGCCATCGGTTGAGAAGCACATGCTCTAGCACCTTGCCCACGCACGACGTAAGCGATATCGGACGCAAGTTGTCGATGTGAGGGGGCTTACCCGGTTTGGGGATGAGCACCGTCCTCGCCTCCTTCCATCGCTTGGGTAGCTTGCCGTTGCGCCAGCACTCGTTGTAGTACAGTGTGAGAGCCGAGATGGCCGCGTCGTTCAGGTTGCGGAGCGCCTTGTTCGTCGTTCTGTCGGGGCCTGCCGCCGAGAGTTATGAGGACGTAGTCGTGGTTAAAGCGTGCACATACACACACGATGTATACACAAAACAAGATGGACCTCAGCGACGGCGCGATAAGGAATTGCCGATCAGAAGTAAACTGTATATAAGGCACATAGAATAATGGAGTTATGGCAGAAAAGAAAGTACAGTCATACTTTAGTCCGACGCGGTCATGGAACAGTCCCGAAGAGCAGAGGTGAGCTTTCGGCATCCGGTGGTTGATGGGCGGCGACACTGTGTTCAGGATGCTGGTCCACTGCGTACGCCGAGATGCTCGCCCCGCGATGGCTGTCCAACGGCAAGGAACGTGGCAGTGGCCGATGGCTAGCGGTGGGAGGAGAAGCTTCGGCCTCCCTCAAAACGAGGCCTCGCTGCCCGCGCTCTGTGCCACCGACGCACCGCCCACTCGTCGACAGACACCGACATCTCGCAGCAGCGCTGGCGACGGTCGTCGGGCCCTCACCACGACGGGTGGCCGTCCTCTCCTTACCGACCGGGTGGTGGCTCGCACGCGTCAGCGCCGGTGACGGTCCTCAGGCGTACACACCGCGAGGTGCTCTGTCTTAATACCGCCTTCTTTGAACTGCTTCCTCTTTTCCTTCGTCTTCAATGCGGCTTTCACTCGCGGAAGCATGACGACAATGGTTCAACGGATTCGCCACCACTCTGCACCGGCCCTTCAGTGCAGGAGCACCCTTTGCGCCGTGCGGACTAACTCACAGCTGTGGTGATGAGGCGCAGGGGCAACTTCCGTTGTCCTTCTTAAGTTGTCCCCTAGTACACGAGTATGCTTCATAGTCGCTAAATGGTGCTTGGGAGTACGAGGAACTAATTTTTTTTTCGAATGGGTTGGCAATATGGCGGTTCCTACGTGTGCCAAGAATCGCCCGCCTCAAATGCTCCGACCCGTTACTGAGTTTGCGAAGCGTCCTTTCGTGTTCCAAATTACTCTGGGCAGGGAAATGTGGACTGTTGAGTAATTATTACAACATAATTCACTCATTATATGCCTAAATAGCGTAGGCGTGAATTGTAGCCAGAGTTATTTGACGCCAATGGAGCCGAGTAGGCTGCACGGGCGCTTTCTACAGCAGTGTGACAATACCATAAATGTATTGTGAATTCCTAATATATATAAACTAACACATTTAAGCTACGGTAAACGAAAGCGCCTAGTTCTGAGGAACAATATTTTTTTGTCATTTCGTTTGAGGCTATTTCGCCATTGGTTGCCACTGGCATTACAGCAGCCGGTCAGCCGGAACACGGAAACCGCTAACGGTTTGCTACAACGTGTCCTACCGTTCTCAGCGCCAACGAGAAACGCCGGCCTCCGGTAACACGCTATGCTGTAACGTCAACACGGTAGCGGTATGCTGAAACTCGCTATTTTGCGGAAACCGTGGAGTGAACTGTCACCAGACTGCCTGTCGTAGTTCGCCCCATAAGATAAAGAAATGAAGAGACGGAAAAGATGCCAGCTCGATAAGGGAGCAAAGCCTCGTAAATTTGTAACTGTCACTAGTTGGAAGCCATAATGCTTTAGCATTCAAAGCACGAGAGCACACTACAGTGGTCCGAAAAACTTATACGCACGCGCGAAGGCACACGAACACTTGAAGATAGGCTTGACCAGCGAATCCCGCGAGGTTCTCCGCATAATGAAAATTTCAAAGCGGAATCATAATCACGGGTCTTGACAAACTTGAGCCTGAAAGACTGTTGCGCAAAGCATCTGTGGGTTCATGAAAGAGTGTATTTTAAACTAGTAGCTACCTTGGTTAAGGCGGACTTCTAGGCATGCTGGTATTCCATTGTACACTTGCAAAGCGAAATACTTAAATGAAGGATGAAGGAGGGCGACAGGGACAAGCGCTTGTCCGTGCCGTCATGCTTCGTTCTTCGTTGAAGTATTGCGCTTTGTACGTCTACAATGGAAGGTGCCTTAGTCTGGATTTATCTAATTTTACCGTCCCACAAAAAACTTATCAATTTAAACGTGCGTTACGTTGGTTATTGTGAAAAACTAAGTGTGAATTGCGGACAGGAAACTATTGTCAGAAATGACTTATATTCGAACCACAGACAAAATGAATTTTCATTTCTTTCACGCACCCAGGGGAAGTTTGCCCCACCGAAGCTGATACAGTTTGGATGGCCACGGCGTGGCACTCGTCGAGGAGGTGAGCATTTGCCGGACACTTACAGTCTCTGCTGTTCCCGCCGCCACTATTCACATCACGCGTAATTCTCATTCCTTAATAAATTAAGTCATATATCTAAATATCAAAGCACACGTCACCAAAGTTCTCGCCATTTGTAGCGTCATCACCACTGCTACCTGCCTTCTGGTAAACTACACGACAGTCCCGTCCCATGAGTCCAATGCAGTACGCAGACTGTGCTTCCTACCAGCCCTGAGAAGCTGAGTATAAAGCAGTTAAGTACTAAACTTGCTGAATTTGTCTGTGACGAATGCTGCCGGGTTGTCGGGCTGTTCAACAGCGTGTGCTTAGACCATCCTGGGCAATAATAGGATGCGATTTGTCGCGGAGACAGGCAAACTGCAACAGCCCGAGGTTAAAAAAGCGCAATGAAGAAGGACTAAATGGAAGCCGGAAAGCGTTAAGCGTTTCCTCCAGTCGGAATAGAATGACGAAATCCCTCATCGAGGAAGCTATCCGGTGACATGTCACAGGAGACAGAGCACGGTGTGTACTGCTCATCACCCTTGGAGCAGTACAGGGGCAGCCGGAAGGTCGGTTTAGGTGTGGACGCAATGGAAAAAGACGTGCATACACATTTGGCAGAGGTGGCGCACGTCTCCCGTGCCATCTGCCGTATCCCAAAAATTATTGCGTGACGCGTTCCGCACGAAGGAGCAATCCACGCAACGCGCCACGCGCGTACACAACGCGGGCGACATTGCCGCGAAAACGCCGTGAATTTCAAACAATAGAAAGGGCGACGGCACCATCTGGTGAGCAGTCCGCCTTTAGCGTAGATGTCACAATTAGTCCAGAAGCTACCAGCCGTAAAGAGCGCGCGGACCCAACGGGACAAGGGCGCCTATAGTAGAGGCTGGCGGCTTGCAGGATTATCCACGCAAAAACAGACGCTTCGAAGGGCCGTATAACCCCCTCACCGTAAAGGCCTGCGCACTCGCCACACCTCGGATATTACTAGACCTTCCCCACGACCCCGAAGTACGCCCAAATGGGCGGGCGCACACTTTACGCTGTATGTCCCACCGCTCTGGTGTTCAAAGGCTGCCTTGTCGGTGTGGGATCGAGCCACACGGAGAGGGTGCGATGAAATGGGGGAACGAATAATAAAACGTCCTCGGAGCTCGACCTGTTGGCACTCGCTACGTTTGCATCTGCAATGAGGCGTCACAAATGAACAAAAAAATTTCACGCGCTGCCCGGGAATTTTTTGGCATGTTTATGGTTTTTCTCTTACAACTTCCTCCCTTTGTTCCGGCCTATTTTGCTTATTCAACAGAGATATGAAAGAAATATTCTACGTGTCGCATTTTATCACCTGAAATAGCCTGTTACACTTTTTGCAGGTTCCAGGGAAGACTAATTTTGTTCCGTTCCACTCCTTTGAGCTCGGCAAGCTAGTGAACAAAACAAGAATACCATTCCCGCAATGAATAAAATAGACGCTTATCTACCAAGAACTTAAAGAGCTGAAGTAAATAAAGCATTACATAAATGCCCGCCAGTAACCAGCCACGAAGAGTAGGGTGTCCGAAGAAGCCTGGACAGAAAAATTCTGAAAGAAGCATTAAAGAAACCAACACTGCCTTTTTCTCCGATTTCTAATCTAACTTGGCTAAACGCGCTTTTCGGGTTAACCAATAGCAATTGCTTTGCGTTCAATTTCTTTGAAATGAATGGCATTGAGCAGCCCTGAAGAAAGCATACAGAAATATAAACGCGTGAATATTTCCATCAGGGTGTGGAACCGGAGCCTAACCAGTATTTTTGACGTAATTAATCCCAAAACAGAACCATTATTTTTAGTACGCATCTTCAGGAGGAGCTTCAGAATTTTCAGCAGAATTTAACTGAGAAAAAAAATTCATCTGGGCACTTGGAGCTACTTACCTGCTTTTAATCCCAATATTTAGAATTAAGCTGCTTACGTGCTTTTAATCCCAATGCGATACTTATGAACAATTGTGAACAGACTATGAGCAGATTGTTTTACTACTCCATCGTATTTTGGTGCCTCTCTTAACCCGCGCTTGTTTTTTGTATTGAGGTGCAAATCAATCACTTATTCCACATAACAAAATTTTAGTCATTGGTTGCATTTATCGTTCCCCTTCGTCTTCTTTCACTGAATTCCTACTTAACCGTGATTCTACTAACCTAAACGTAACCTAAACTTACCTAAAACCTCTAAACCAGCGATGACTTCAAAATAAGGACGTTCTGCAAGTAGGTGACTTCAACATTAACTTACTTGACACCGAACTTACTTGTATGCTGCATACACAGATTGTTTTAATAGATACGGACTTCAATTTGTGATGCATGCGCCCGCAAGATGCGTGCGCAATGGTACACGTACAGGAGAGCATGTGCTATCTAACGTATCACCCCAACCCTTTTCTGCCATTCATGAAACCGACATCACCAATCATTGTACTATTTTGCTTATTTTTTAAACGTGCATGCCAAAAAAAACGCAAATCGCATTTTACATCTGTTTTTGATGCAGTTCAATTCATAAAGAGAAGCTATCCGGTTGACTGATTGGTCTGCCATTATTTCAATGGATGATGCAGAGATAGCACTGCATGACTTTTCTTCTGCATTTTAAAAAGCCATATCATCAAGTACTACCACGCTTAAATGTAACATGAGATTTAGCTATCCGTACAATCTATGGATGACTAAATGGTTATTAGAAAGCATACGGAAAAAGGACAATATGTGCCAAAAAACCAAAAGACAGTCCTTTAATTTTAATTTTGGTAAGCGCTATAAGAAATACTGCTTTCTGCTAAACGACCTGCTAAAACAGGCTCAAAAATGCTATTATGCAAATGAATTTCAATAATTAACTTTAACAACCATAACCCCAACACTATGTCCACCAAAACCGTATTTACCATAACTACCCCAAAAAACAATGGAATCTTTTGAATACATTTCTTAATACAACTCTAGCTAATGCCTCTGTACCAAAAATAATATACCATGGAGTAAGCCTGACGGAAACACCTCACATTGCTGGTGCTGTTTCCGAATATTTTTTCATTTGTTTATAACAATACCCTTTAGCCCTTGAATGCGCAACTTGATTGATTGATTATAGGATATAACGCGCCGACGCAACGCAGGCGATAAGGCGCGCCGTAGTGGAGGGCTCCGAATTAATTTTGACCACCTGGGGATCTTTAACGTGCGCCGAAATTTCGCATACACGGGCGCTTTTGCTTTCCGCCTCCATTGCCTCCATCATAAAAGCGGCCGACGCGGCCGGTAATCGAACCCGGGGCGTCGTGCTTAGTAGGGCAACGCCATAGCCACTGAGCCACTGCGCCGGATGAATGCGCAACTTGGTTTGCCCCGTGCTTTCCAATCTTTCTTTTTAGTCCCGGTCATACCAGAAGAAGTGCTCGCTACGCATGGCACGCTGAAAAGTACGAGCCCCGGCCTAGATAAAATTTCAAATCGCCATGTAAAGCTAGTTGCTCATTTAATCATTCAAGCAAGCTAAATAATCGTTTCTTAAAGCAAGCTAAATTAATACCTGTTTTCGAAGGGGCGACCGGCTATTAATATCTCATTACCGCCCAATTTCTATTCTCTCTTGTCTTAGTAAACTAACTGAGCAGATATTTTTCAAGCGTCTCAACAGCTACCGTAATGAATTTATTATACTCATATACATGTCAATGCGGTTCCCGGCCTGGACGTTCAACCAACCTAGCATTTCTTTCCCTAACAGACTTCATTAAAAAATCAATTGACAATGGAAATTTTCTGGGCTCAGTTTTTCTAGATTTTAGCGTTTCATACGATTAATCATAACATCTTGTTTAAGAAATGAGAATCTTATGGCATAACCAGCCCGCCCCTAACAATACTAAAAATATATTTACTTAACCGTTACGTGGCTGGCACTTTTTCTGAAACAAGAACATTTAATCAAGGTGTACCTCAGGGCAACGTTTATAGAACAGGATCTATTGTAGGTCCTTTACTTTTCATATTGTATATCAACGATCTTCCGCATTCTCTTAATTTTTCTCACTGCGTCTTGTATGCGGACGATACAACCATTTCTTCATCTAATAAATCAATTGTTTGCCTCACCGCCAATTTGAATGCCGTATATAATAACGTTGTAAAATGGTGCCGCGTCAAGTATTTAGTTATTCACCCAGAAAAAAACTAAATTTGTGGTGTTTAGATCTCATCAGAAAACCATCGGTTCTTCTCGAATTAGATCTTGGGCCTCATTTAATCACACCTTGCGACCATGTAACATTTCTTGGCATTCACCTCGACCCGCACCGTATACTTATTTCTCCTTTTTTCCATCTAAAAAAAAACAAAACAGCTTTTTATATTCGAGCTTTAATCAAGGCTCGGCGCTTTTTCCCTGACCTAGCCCTGCTTTCTTTATATTTTGCTTTTGTTCACAGCAATTTTTATTATGGTATTGTTTCATGGGGTAACACTTACTCCTCTCACGTTTCATCTGTTGAACATATACAAAACCAGTATATACGTAATATAACATTTATTCCATGTCGTTCTTCCGTTTACGTCTTCTACATCAGAATATTATACTATCCACTAATGGGCTGTTTCCATAAAACTTAGGTATTCTTTTTTACACATTATTGCACTGTAAACTCTCTTATGATCTGTTTGATGGTACTGTTTTACGCAGTAAAAGCGCAAACAGGTTTTTAAGTAATAACAATTTGTTACTACCACCTATTCACCCTAAGTACGGTAAGAAAACTACGTGTTTTACAGCTGTTATATTTTGTAATAATTTGCGTACGGCTGTCAAATCATCCCCATCCCTTGCTTGCTTTAAAAAACCTTAGGGGATTTTTTTTGCTGTAATTAGGACCTTGTTTTCTGTTTTATTCTTGTGTTATACTCAAGGTTCCCATATGCCTTTGCTTCGTTAGTGTAATTTACGAACTGATTTTCCTACGTTTTATATTATATATCTACCAGTATTAGCACTACCTTTCTGAGTGTATGTGCATAAAATGCAAATTTTTTGTGTCTCCTATACTGCGGATTCGTTTGTTGGGCTGTTTCGACCACTTGCTGCTTCAACGCAAATCGTTTGAGGTATTCATAATCGAGGATTTCCTTTTAGTCAATTGACTCTGGAACCCTCGTCTGCATACTACTATGTTTTTATTCGTTTCATGCAATTAACTTTCTCTTTCACTTACTTCGACCGTCTTCTTGTCTTTTACACCATGTTTGCTCTCTGCGTTTGCGTTTCTTTCTTCTTTCGCGTGAATTCCGACAGCCAGTAGACTGGCACACACGTTCCTAAAATCGGGGTTTTGAACGGCTCGTGGGCACTTGCTCGGCTTATGTGTACTATTCAACAGCTTTTAAGTTCCTAATTTTTCGTTTCCTAAATTCGCCCCTCAAAGCTCCCGATTCCAGGCCAATCCCCCAAGTGGGTATTTTCCAAGAGAGGAGCAGCAACCACAACGAAAACAACTTTTAAGGCGGCAGCCTTGAGAGTCCGATTCTGAGAAGTAGAAAGTACGACGTATTTATTCCACATAGCCTGGTTGGAGTGGAGCCTTCCTAAAGGCAGCCGTGCGCAGTCCTGGATGCCGCCGTCTCTCCAGCAGCAGAAGCTGATAGAAAAGACGGGAGCTAGACTGTAGCGTCTCCCACTCCCGGGAGGAATACGAAGCGGGGGTGGGCAGGCGGAGGGTAGATCGCACATCAGGGTTCTCCGTGCATTCTACGGTAATATGCCTGCGGATTACTGACTGCTCGCAGAATCGACAGTGGGCTATGTGTAGGCTTGAGAAGATTAGGCGCGTCGGTTCTGGGCTTATTTGCACAAGTATGAGCGTGGTTTATTGGGTATTGGAAGTGTTGTGCGACTGAGTCTGTAATGGTCAGACACTCGTGGCAGGTAGTGAGTGGTGTGTAGGTTCAGGTAAGTCTGCGGTGGCCTGGTTGACGAAACCCTGGGTTGTCGTCGTACTTTCACGGCGAAGCCGTTTGCCTCTCGTCGGTGCGAAAAGTTCGTGCCGTAAACAGAAATCCTAGGCAGGACCCAGCAGTTCCCGTCCAAGACGCCTAGCGCATGCTTCAGGCTACTGAGGTGTGCAGCATCGACCTCAGTATTGCTGAAAAAACAAACACAAAACAAGCACCGAAACTACATGATGGATGATGCGTTATGGTAAACATAAGGTCTGCAGCTCCTCCCGAAAGCGGAGGGGGTTGACGTCATTCGAGGGCTAGCGCATGCTAGGCAGGGCCCAGCAGTTCTCACCGAAGACGCCAAGCGCATGCGTCAGGACCCAGCATCGCACGCCAGAGAAGCCGGGTGCAAGTGACAAGCCCGCCGACACAACGAGGAACATTTCATACCCTCCCCCATCAGCATGTGTCCTGGTTTGCAACGGCTGCGCTGGACATCCACTTTCGCAGGGCGAGACGGCGTCAATTTTTTAGTTGCCGGTAGAAAAAATGACCGCCGCTGCAAATACTAAATAAACTGTGATTGATTGGTTGATTGATTGATTAATTGTGGGGTTAACGAGCCCACGCTTCACAGGCGATGAAGCACGCCATAGTGGAGAGCTCCGGATTAATTTTGACCGCCTGGGGATTTTAACGTGCGCCTAAATATCATACACACGGGCGTTTTTGCTTTTCGCCTCCATCAGGAAACCGGCCGCCGCGGCGGGGAACCGAACCCGCGTCCTTGTGCTCAGCAGCTGAGCGCCCTAGCCACTGAGCCACCGCGGTGGGTGACTAACTGGAAGGAGGCCGGACAGGAGAGGAAACGCCGGAGGGGAGCCTTCGAGCCCGAAGAGAAGCAGAAGAGTCTGAGGCTCTATGAGGGCCCTGATCTTACCAGGGAGCAGGCGGCGCTATTTAGACAGCTGCAAACGGGCTCGTTACTGACTCCGGTCATAATGAAGCACATATACCCAGAACAGTATACGGACGACACGTGTAAGGTGTGCCGCAGGGCTCGGGCCACTATGATCCACATCCTTTGGGATTGTGCAGCAAGACCAGCAGAAGCGGAAACAGAGACTGTGATCCCGCCGTGGCTTCAAGACGCGGAGCGGAGCTATAACAAGGAAGACCAACTCCTGGCCGTCCAGCAGATCCTGGAGGCCCTCCAAAGACAGCGACCGAGTGAAAGCTGCGAGGCGTCAGCCACCCCTCGGGGTAACGGCGACTAGCCTGGGGGCGAGTAGCGAGGACGCTGACGAGTAGAGGGTCCAGACAGGACCGACGTTAGGCCGCGTCTAGATATCCCGGCAACGGGGTGCCTACCGCAGGCGATTTAATAAAGTCTTTGTCATGTCATATGAGGGCACCACCCCTGAGACAATCGCGACACTTCCTTTTTTTTTCCTAATAAAAGTTTTTAAACGCGGAGCATTTCTTAGCCTCGCCTGGTCCTCCGTCGTTGATGGCGGCGCCTTCCACACGCTCACTCCGCATGCGCAACTCTCCTCCTTACACCCACAGCTCCGCGATACCACACTATGAAAAAATAACACCATCTTCCCGTGGGGAACCCTGATAAGGATACGAAGCATCGTGGCGGTTCCGTGTGGTTCCATTGTGTTGCCGTTATGTTGAGTGATCTGGTTTTTACTAGCGCCAGAGGGAAGTCCGCGTCCGGGTCCACACCGGTGGCAAAGGCATGCAAGTGCTGTTGTGTTACGGTGAGTAGGCGGTGGTTCTCGAGGCGCTGAAACTCGTCCATCATGTTCTTGTCGATGTTGTCTCTGTGGTAGAATCGGTAGTCTCCGTCAGCTTTGGTGAGGTAAAGTTATTGGTGCACCGGCTGAGAGCAATGTACACGCCCTCCTCTTCGCAGCTTTGTCTTCTCGTTCTTCTTCTTCTTCGGCGGTTCCCCTACGGGAAGATGACGACGGTGGTTAAACGCGAACCTATCTCGTGATGGATTCTTTGGTTGGCCAATCCCTAGGGGCATCCTGCCACAATCAGCATCAGAGGCGCTGTGGACGGGGCTGGTTGAGCTGCAAGGTGCGTGGCGCTTCCCGCCAAAGTTTTCCCACGGGAAATTCAGCATCCCCCTCTAAAGTTTTCAGTGCGTCGTTTCCGTTGACGTTCAGCTTCGCGTGCCTTCGTTGTATCAGTAGCTTCTTGACGTAGTTTGAATGAGTCAAGGACATAAGGCGCGTGTTACGAGTCGGGAAGCCGTTCTTCAGCGTTTATTGGCGCCGTGGAGAGAGCGACGCAAAGCCGTGCTTGGTCGTTCAAGCGCAGCGTTCCGAACTCGTGCGTGTGCCTGCTGCATTCCGCGTGCGTGCAAACGCGCCACTTCTTTCTCATCGTCTCTAAAATCCTCATCATTGTCCATGTTGGCGGCAGATTAGAAATCCGCAACATCCTCCGCGCCCACCAAATGCTCACTCGCATAGTTACCAAAGGCACAGGCACAACATTTGCACTAGTCAAGCAAATTCTCTACTGCATGCTAGCTGCAGTGGCTCGGTCCATGTTCCCGTTCTTTCCTATACACTTCGCCGATTGTCCAAGTTTCCAAAGCGTAGCACGCAGGCATATCGATGACTCCGTCAGTCGGTAATGGTGAAACTGGAGCAGTTTGCAGCTTGAAAAGTGCGCCCACTTCGCAACGTCCGAGTTGTGTCTTCACGGATTTTCGGCCGCGAACTACCTTGGAAACATTGCGGCCTTCAACGACAGTATCGCTGACCCCACGGTGAAGTCGCTCATGACCGCTGTAAATGGGGTGGTTATAGTGATGATCTTCGCACAGTTGTACCAGACATCTTTGTCCGATGTGGAGCTGAGATTCGGTTCTATTTTATGGTTACTATTAAAGGACGATGCTTCTTCGAGGACGTCGTTCAAGGACGACGTTCTCACAGTGTCTGAAAATGCGTCAAAAGCGTCACGAAGGATAGTGGTTCTTGACGCCTCTAGGAGGGCCTCACGATGCGGCGAGTAGAAGGCATGATCCGGAACACACGTTCCCCCCACAATATTTTCTGCGTGGTCACCCCACTGGCATTGCCTCACAGCACCTTCGTGCAGTCTTATCACGTCTTCGTTTGAAGAAAGTTGTCGAGGTACTCCGTGAGCTCTAGAAAGGGCATTCTTGCCATCATCGTCCATGGAGACCGGTGTGGACTTCGGCGGGAGTTGTGCCTCATAACGTTCATTTTCAAACACAGTTGAGTCGGTGGATCTGCGTCCGAATCGTTCACTGGGATGCAAGTTCGGCGTGTTCATAAGGCCAACTGCGTATACCTCCGGAAACCGCCAAAGAGAGGAAGAGAAGTCTTCATTCGCGTGCGCGTCCGTGCGGAGAACGCACACGAGGCTAGTACCTTTGCATCTATTGCTATCTTCCCGAGATAACGGTCCTTGTAAGGTCCATCCCATGCCTGTATTCACAGCGACTAAAGCAGGATTCGCTTCTTCCCTCTGTACCTGGCTTGTTTTTCGAATGAACTTCCAGATCTGGTCGGATCCAACGAGAAGGCTTACTCCTTGCTTGAACTCTATTCTTGGGAAAGCAATGGTGTCAGCCAGTGGCTTCCCCTCGGAGACCAGGTGTTGCAGAAGCGTGTTGCCCTTCGGTGCTTCAGCCACGTCTTCACAAATGAAAGGCACGACGATGGCGTCGACCTCAGCAGACGTGCTGTCATGTTGACTGCGGAGGGTCGCTCTGACAACTTTAAACTTCCTCTTGGTACCTCCAGATCGGCCGAAAGCACTGATGGCCAGATCGACTTCTCCAATTGCAGCTAACTTGAGCTCAGAGGCGACGTCTTGTCGGATGAAAGTTCGCTGGCTGCCATTGTCAAAAATTCCACGGACGTAGCAGCAATGCGACGATGCCATAATCCACGCCCGGAACGTCTGTAGTAGGACGTCGCTGGAGAGTCGCGAGATGGCTGGTTTGCGCGTGTTGACGTGCATCGCTGCATGTCGCGTTTCTGCAGCCGATTCGGATGGTTTTCGAGCGCGGTGAGCAGTGCACATCGTGGTAGCATGTCGTCGCCTACATGCCCCACACCGGACCTTTCTTCGGCACCTCCGTACGAGATGTCCCTTGGCAGTACATCTGAAGCATCGGCCGTCACTTGCTAGGCGAGTTCGCTTGCCGGCCAAAGGGATGTCGCTCGGACATTCTTCCGTGCTGTGATCTTTGGCGGAGCAGAAGAAGCAAGAGGAAGTCTGTGCCTTGTTGTGCAGGACGGCAGCGGTAGGAATAGACAGCTGCTTCTTGGGCCCTCGGTCAGCCTCCTCACTTCGTTGAGGCTTGCTGATCTGGAAGCTTCTTTCCCTGCACTCTACTTCCACTCGCAGGAAAGACAGCAGATGTTCTACGTCCTGGGCAGAAGAACTCTGACTGCTCGTGGAAGCGGCGCTGGCTGCAAGGCTCTGCTGTTTGAAGTAATCGACAATAATGTCGCCAGGTATCACCTTTAAAAGCACTTCATTCAGCATTGCCGCGTAAGAAGAATTGCCAACGCCCAAGCTTTACAGTCCTCGCCGGTTCGTTTGCACGTGGTCGTACAGCTTCCTCAATGCGGGCACGTTGCTGGCTGAATCGACAGGCCTGAGCTTCCGCAGATTTTCAAAATGCTTCAGCTCGATCAATTTGGAATTGCCAAACCGATTCTTCAAGATATTAAGAGCATCTTGATAACAGGACTCTGTCACTTGCAGGCCCGCAACGGCTTCAGCAGCAGCTCCGTCAAGGAGCGAAAGCAAGTAATGAAAGCGGTCAATATTGGACAGCCTGGGATTCTCGTGAACGGAATGGCGAAACATGTCCCAAAAAGGTTGCCACCGCGTTATAGCTCCGTCAAAGCGCATCAGCTCTAGCTTCGGGAGACGTGCTCCAAACTTACGAGTCGGTGGTATGGGCTGTCCGGTAGACGTCGCAGCCCGGCGGTCTCCGCTGGCGTCATCAAATGAAGAAGCAGTCTGGATCGTCGAAGATGACCTCAACATCTCCATGTGATGCTCGAGTAAAGCCAGTGCGCTGGTCGCTGCGTCGTCATACTCCATGACCGAAGCGTAGTCTTCGGCTGCCTGGTCGTCGGTCAGGTGGGCTTCGAGTTCGGCGTTGAGCGCAGACAATGCTGAATTGCTTGCTCGGAGACGTCCGTGAATGACACGAAGGGCGGAAAGGTCCAACTGCTGAGACTGTAGCAGCTGGTCCACCTCGCTGATGATCTTCGTGTTCATAGCCCGCCGTGACGCGCGCTTGTTCTTGATACGTTCCATGCCGGTCGTAGCTGAAGAAAAGGCTCACCCAGCTCGTAAAAAGAAGGCTCGCCGCGATGCTGGCTTGCTTCCCCAGTTTTCGGCACCAGTGTTACGAGTCGGGAAGCCGTTCTTCAGCGTTTATTGGCGCCGTGGAGAGAGCGACGCAAAGCCGTGCTTGGTCGTTCAAGCGCAGCGTTCTGAACTCGTGCGTGTGCCTGCTGCATTCCGCGTGCGTGCAAACGCGCCACTTCTTTCTCATCGTCTCTAAAATCCTCATCATTGTCCATGTTGGCGGCAGATTAGAAATCCGCAACAGCGCGTTCATAGCTCCTGTCCCGGATTTGTAGCGTAGTGGGAAGAGCCCCGCGTACCTCCCGTTGCGACCAGAGAGTCGTGGGATCGAAACCAGGCGCCGCTAACTATTTCTTTTTTTTATAGTGTAGTATCGCGGAGCTGTGGGTGTAAGGATGACAGTTGCGCATGCGCAGTGATCGTGTGGACGGCGCCGCCATCAACGACGGAGGACCAAGCGAGCCTAAGAAATGCTCCGCATTTAAAAAAAGAAATAGTTAGCGGCACCCGGTTTCGATCCCTCGACTCTCTGGCCGCAACGGGAGGTACGCGGTGCTTTTCCCACTACGCTACAAATCCTGGACAGGAGCTACGAACGCGCCTTATGTCCTTGACTCATTCAAACTACGTCAAGAAGCTACTGATACAATGAAGGCACGCGAAGCTGAACGTCCACAGAAACGACGAACTGAAAACTTTAGAGGGGGATGCTGAATTTCCCGTGGGAAAGCTTTGGCGGGAAGCGACACGCGCCTTGCAGCTCAACCAGCCCCGTCCGCAGCGCCTCTGATGCTGATTATGGCAGGATGCCCCTAGGGATTGGCCAACCAAAGAATCCATCACAAGATAGGTTCGCGTTCAACCACCGTCGTCATCTTCCCGTAGGGGAACCGCCGAAGAAGAAGAAGAACGAGAAGACAAAGCTGCGAACAGGAGGGCGTGTACATTGGTCTCAGTCGGTGCACCAATGTCAACAACCTTTACCTCTCCAAAGCTGACGGAGACTACTGATTCTACCACAGAGATAACATCGACAAGAACATGATGGACGAGTTTCGGCGCCTCGAGAACCACCGCCTACTCACCGTAACACAACAGCACTTGCGTGCCTTTGCCACCGGTGTGGACCCGGACGCGGAATTCCCTCTGGCGCTAGTAAAAACCAGATCACTCAACATAACGGCAACACAATGGAACCACACGGAACCGCCACGATGCTTCGCATCCTCATCAGTGTTCCCCACGGGAAGATGGTGCAATTTTTTTTCTGTCTCTCTCTCTCTCTCTCTTACAACTACACGGGGCACGCGCCGCGCCTTAGCTTGACTTTGAATGGCGAAATGTGCAGGGACAAGCAGGCAGCAAGATTACGGCACTGCGCATAGATGACCTTCTCCGCAAAAGTACCTCCTTGCCACATTTTGTCACGGGAGTCTGCTCAGCAGACTCTCGATGAGACAGAAGGGCATCCAAATCTTATCCCTAAATCAACAAGCCTCCAGAGAAGTAATTCTAGGATGCTGAATAGTAGGAGCTCAGTCACGTCATATTTCCGAAGCTAGAAGTATTCCTGCCATTAACAACCATCGCATTGAGCGGCTCCTGCGACGAATAGCCAACAGCGAGTAGAAGCGCAGTAGTGCGCTCACGCGGTAAGCCCCGAAAATGTATTTATTTATTTACAAGATACCTACACCACCACGAGGGAATTTTTGTAGGGGGAACATGCAACACGTAAAGAACAGAGTAGACAAATACATTTATACGTCCATACACTTTCTCGAAAACAGTTATTCATATTGGTTAAAAAACGAACACCACACTTCTCATAAACGGGAGCAAAAAAGATGGTTATTTTGTAGGCTCAATTTATTCATCTGGCAACATATTCCAGTCCCGTATTGTTCTTGGAGAAAAAAGAATTTGCAGAAATATATGTTCTGTGGGAATACCCTAGCACTCTTTGTGGATTATCATGATGAAGTGATAAGTAGTTTGGCTCGAGGAGATACTGTTTTTTGTCGATACCGGTGCGATTGTAGTAAATGGAGTGGAAAAATTTTAACCTTAACTTTTTACGTATGGACTGCAGTGGTTCCCAGCTCAGGGTAGTTTTAATCGTCGAGATATGCTAGCAAAAGGGTCATAATTGTTAGTAACAAAACGCGCTGCCTTGTTTTGCAGCGTTTCTAATATTTCTATAAGGTACTCTTCTTGTGGGTCCCACAGTAGACACGCATAATCAAGTATAGAGCGGACATGCATAAAAGACAATGTTTCTTTCACTTCTCTGGATACATCCTTAAAGTTTCTACGGATAAAATATAACATTCTGCTGGCCTTTGTAATTATGTACTCTACATGTTTAATCCACTTGAGTGACTGAGTTAAGTGTACACCCAAGTATTTGTACTCCGTGACGCTAGTGATTATTGTGTCTTTTATTTTATAATTTGCTTGGGTTATAGCTGATTTTCGTGTAGAACGGAGGTGATTACTTTTCTCGATACTTAGGTTCATGCCACATCCGTCACACCACCGAGTTACCGTTTCTAGGTCTTTTTCTAGCGCGTATGTGTCGCTTAGTGAATTTATCTGCCAATAAAGAACACAGTCGTCAGCCAATATTTTAATATCGCACGTAATGTTTCTCTTATATCATTTATATGAATTAAGAACAACAATGGTCCTAGTACGCTACCTTGTGGTATGCCAGAACTCTCCGCAATAGAGATAGATTTCTGACTATTCAAAACCACACATTGCTCGCGGCCGTCCAGGCAGTTACGTATTCAAGTATAAATTGTATGGTAATATTCAGGGATGCAAGTTTATTGTCCAGAAGGTTATAAGGAACGGTATTAAAAGCCTTTCTAAAATCTAGAAAGAGTGCATCTACTTGCGTACTATTATCGAGGGCCTGTGATATGTGATGCTGAAATTCTACCAATTGAATATTGCATAAAAATATACTGCAAAAGCCATGCTGAGAAGGTGTAAGGTAGTTGATGGAGTTGAGGTATTGAAATATTGCACTATATATAATATGCTAAGAGTTTACAGCAAATTGAAGTAAAAAAAATCGGTGTATAATTTTTCACATTTTTTGTATCCCCGGACTTAAAAAAAGGTGTTACATTTGCAAAGTTCCAGGCTTTGGGAACAATGCCTGACTCAACTGACATTTTGTAAATACCGTATTTACCCGATTCTAACGCGCCCCTGATTCTAACGCGCACCCGATTTTCCTGGCAAAAAAACCGAAAAAACTTGCACCTCCGATTGTAACGCGCACGGGACTTTGTGACCCAGACAAACGAATGCGAGAGAAACGGGCGAGTTTTTATTTCCGAAGTAATCTCACTCATCTCACTCCTCGTCGCTCTCCGCTGACCACAACATCTCGGCCTCGGTGCCTTCAAGCGCGTTCGCGATGCCACACTTCTGAACGAACGTTCAACCATGGTCGATGGGATCGTGGCCCACGCCTCGCACGCCATCCCGAGAGCTTCCCCAGAGGTGCACGCTTCAGCCGACCGCTCGTTTTGAACGCGTGGGAGCCGCTGCTGTCATTGCTGTTATCAAGCGCGCAAGTGAAACGATTTGACGATTTGTGTGAACGCCGATAGAAAAGCCTAGGTGCCCAGGCTTGCTGCGTCCGAAAAATCGTTGCTAAAAGCTTTGGCGCCATCTTGAGATGGCGATGGCGATGGGTGGGACGAAATTTTTGCTGTTTAGGCAGTTTCGGTTTTGTATCCGATTCTAACGCGCATGCGATTTTTCGCCCTATTTTTTCGGAAAAAAAAGTGCGCGTTAGAATCGGGTAAATACGGTAATAGCTAAATACCTTGCAATAACGTCATGGCACTCCTTCAGTACAAATGGCGATAGCTTATCTGGACCAGATGAGAAGTGTCCAGTTCGCGTAAGAGGCCATCTGTACCACAGACATCTATAATGATGTCGTCCATAGAGTGGGTTACATCACTAACACATGACGGTAAAGGAGCAGTTGACGTTTTTCGTGAAAAAAACAGTCTGTAAAAATGCATTGAATGCTTCCGCCATTTCAGCATTACCTTGCACAGTGATACCATCCACTGATAATTACTGTATAGTAATGTCATCTTTCCTCGTTTTCTTTACGTATTTCTTAAACTGTTTCGGGTTTCGCTTAAGGTTCAACCGGACAAAAAACTGTCCTTTCGCATTTTTTATTGGAATCAACCTTATTGTTAAAGTCTTTCAAAGCCTGTTCATTAAATTCGCTACTATTCCTGCGGAAACATCTACAGGCTCACTGGGCTTTCCTTAATTATTTTGCGAATTTATGCGCTGAACCAAGGTTTTTGTTGTTTTTTTGCCGTTAGGTACTTTGATGGTATAAACGTTTCTGTTAGATCTTTTACTTTACTGCGAAAGACACACCAAAGTTCTTTTAGCCCTAGGGATTCAGACAGCCGAAAAATTCCCCGCATTTCCCCGAGGGGAAGAATGTGAAAGTGCGAATGCACGAGTTGAATTTGCGCGGTTCGGTAATGTTCGCGAAAGAGAGATCACACACACACACACAACTACAAAGAAAGAAAGATACATTTATTCACAGACACCTATTTGTGTTGTCGTTGTACTTGATTACTAGAGCGGATCTCAGCTTTGAAATTTCGTGTCAGTACTCCTTTAAGCAGGTGCATTAGCCCTTCTCACGCCCGATTCTTGGCCAATCCCCCACGTGGGTATGTGCCATGTCAGCGGCCAGGCAGCGCGCGCCCATCTCCCCCCGTTGCCAAGGAAGACGAGGAGATTCCTGGCCAATCCCCCACGTGGGTATGTGCCATGTCAGCGGCCAGGCTGCGCGCGCCCATCTCCACGTGCGCGGACATCGCCGGTGGACGCAGGTTCAGGGTCGCTTAAGAAGTGCATTGCACTTAATAAACTTTTCTAGGTATGATTCTAATTCTGCAGAGATAGCTTCATTGAGGATCGAGTCAGCATCCTCATTGGCTCCGACTCGTACTGGAAGGTGTCGTCGGGAAGAATATTTCGCCTCACCCCTCACCTCACGGCAGCCGAAACAATCTTCGGGTGGACTGTACAGGGAGCCGACCTTGACAACGGCAGCCATGGCGCATCCGAACCATCCTGCGCAATGTTCATCGGTCTCGCAAACCCATCGGAAAGCAACTCGGACGAGATGGACCTGTCAGATCTGCGGCGCTTGGAAGCCATTGGCATCAAGGAAATGCCAGAAGGTCTTGGGCTAGACGCTGAGGCGACGAACCAGTTTGAACGGGAAATCCGCAAGCAGGGTTGCCGCTACGAAGTCCCACTCCTGATTTAAGACCCAGGACTGGAGGCCCAGCAAGACAATTATGCACTTGCGGAGCAGCGATTGCGCTTGCAGCTCAGGCGTTTCCGCAGCCGACCGGACTTGTCACAGTATGACAAGAAAATACGTGATTATTTCAACGAGGGTCATGCTGAGCGATTACCCACTCCCGGAACGCGCGGGACGCGGAATACATATTGCATGCCGCATCATGGAGTGGTCCGACAAGATGCAGTCACTACTAAACTTCGCGTCGGCTTCGACGCCTCGTCGCGCGCACCGGGCCATTCTTCACTAAATAACGCGCTCCTAAAGGGACCCAATTTGGATGCGGACCTTCTACGACTTGTTCTGGCTTTTCGAGGTCAGGGCGTGGCGCTAGTAGCCGTCATAAAGAAGGCATACTTGCAAATGGTGATACGGGAAGAAGACAGACGCGCCCTGCGGTTCCTGTGGATTGAGCGTTTTCCAACTGAGGATGAACCATTTCCACATATTGCAACCTGGCAAATGACAAGGGTGCCATTCGGCACGTCCTCCAGCCCGTTCCTGTTGGCAGCCACCCTTCGTCATGATCTGCTGGCGCTCAAAGAGCGGTTCCCGGACACGATGGCAAGCCTTCTTTGTTCTTTCTATGTGGATGATTTGGTCGTCGGTGCTGACAACGAGGCAGCAGCGCACAAAATCTACACGGAAGCGAAAACCATCATGACCAATGCAAGCATGTAATTCCGCAAGTGGGCATCCGACGCATCATCTTTGCGAGACCAGTTTGTTGCCGATGGAGTTGCCTTCGAGATCCAAGGGGGTGATCCGTATAAAATGAAAGTCCTTGGGCTCCCGTAGGACAGATACCACGCACAGGTTCCGGATGCTCCACCCGACGCGGCACTCCTCGGGCGCCGAACCCGTAAGTCAAGGCGTCACCCAGCCAGAAGAGCTACTCCAGCGAGTTGTGAGATGAGGAGCGCAACACAAACTCAAGCGCCGAGAAGAAGTGAAACCCCACTCAAGTTTGCGACATCACCGATACCTCTGTAGGGGTCGCTCAGCAACATGCGTACGTTAACGGATCCCGACAGTTCAACGCATGAAGCACAAGTTTCGAAGCCTTCCAACCCAGTACCGCTGGCTCCGAAGAGTTCCGGGCGTGAGCCTCTAGCCCTCGAGAGTGATTCGCATGAATCGCAGCTCAATGGGAGTGCATCAGGAATAGCACCTGCCGACCCGCGCATCACGCCTAGAGTGCTGGCAAGCAGAATGAGGGGAACGAAAAGCATCGTGCTGTCCAATAACGACAATTCGCTCTTGAATACCGACATGGCCCCGCGAGTATTTCCGGCCGCTGCTCTTCAGAACAGCGCTCTTCGTTCCCGGCCGCTGTAGCTGAGGGCAGCGCTATCCGTCGCTCGGTCCTTCGTCAAACATTGCGGGGCAGCCCGAGGCCGAAGAAACTCAGAGACGCCGCAAGGTGATTCTGCTTAATCGGTGCCATGCTGTTAAGGGGCACAGCATAGGATGCTTCTTCTTTCAGTGCAGCTTCATGGGCGACGCAGCGGCGTGAAGTGCTCTGCGATAAACTCACGCCGAGGATGCAATGAGATGTTCCTGCTCCACATGCAATTTTCCTCACCTTTGGCTGCTGCATTTTCATGGCATTTCCCCTCCTGAACTTACTAGTGCTATGTCTTGAACATGACTGCATTTGTGTGATCGGCTATCAGTTGTTTTCTTCGCGCTTGGCCTGAACATCTTGGCGGAGGGGGAGGGTGTTGAGGAACGACAATGATGATGGCAATGAAGAGGCCGCTGCACGGGAACGGGGGCACGGGCCCAGCTCGCATCTCGCGCTCGAGCAGTTCTGTGTGACGAGACCATCGAACGGGCGATCAGCTGTCGGGCTCCTTTCTTACATCGCGATCCGCGACACTCACTTCGCGTGGGGATCGCACTCGCACATGGCGATCCAAAATGATGGCAAGGCTCACTCACCACTCACTCATGAGTGGTAAAGGGGGGGGGGAGGGGTGTCTGAGTGCACTCGTTAGTGAGCTTGCCTACCTATGGCTGCGGCTGCCTTAGGATTATTTATCTTTCGGCGCGATTGTTTCTCGAAACGTCGAATCATAAAGGGAACACTACGGATCCAAGATTATTTTAGGCTACCGGCCTCAGGGCCATACACTCCCCCTCTAAAAATAAGGTATCTTGTGCGGAATTCAAAAGCCTGGAAAGTGCAGACACTTTGCTTGAAACACTGACAACACAGCCGGGCGTCGCCGGATGATAAAAACAAAACAGAAGTACACAAACAGAATGTATGTTTCGCGGCAATACTTGGCTCACGAGTCCAGCACGCTGATAGTAGCACCGTAAGGGTTAACTCGCTCCCCTAATAATTACGGCTCAGAGCTCCTTCATAAGTGTCCAACTAGACAGGCATCTTGATTTTTATTAACATTTTGCATCCTCAGTAAAAACAGCCTTTTGGCATTCGTGTACTAAGGAAAGTTCGGCGTTATTTCAGCTTCTCCACGTTAACTACTTTTTATAATGCTGTCATTCGTAGTCACAAAAATTGCTGCATGACATCATGGGGGAACACCTACTTGTCTCACCTTAACTGTAGCATATTCCAAACCAAGCATCCCGAATGATCACCTTTAGTCCGAGACACGCCCATGTAACTCCTCTTTTGCGATCTCTCAGCCTTCGCCCAATCAGTGACCTCGTTTTGTAAAACTCATAATTACCGCTCATACCTGCTTTATGTAATAGGATGAACTAATCTCACCAACCACAACAACACGGTCTTCAATGCGAAACAATTTCTTGTTTCCTGCAGTCCGTACGAACTACGGAAAACAGCCGGTTGAATTCAATATGGTAGGATTGCGGAAGAACCTGCTCCTCGCCCTAAGAATTCAAAAGCCATTATCATTCTCAAGAAATCACTTAAACGTTCCTTCTTGAATAGTCCTTCCTTCCCTCTCATCCCATAGGTACAAAGAAAACGTGTAAAAACGAGTGTATATTATACGGGAAGCTGTATGTCTCTTGTAGACCGCTGCTTTGTGCGTTGCGATTGTATTTTTCTTTATTCATCCCCGTTTTTATTTTTTTTATTTTTTTTTATTTATTCTTGATTCATTTTGCAAAAGTGTATTTACAATATTTTTGTTTCCATGTATGTTCGGCTTGCTTTTATCAGGACTTAAAATCAGTCACAGCGGTTTTGCCGCAATTCAACAAATTTTGTTCTATATTTCAACGTTGTTGATGTACAGTGACCATTCTCATTTCTCTTACCACCACTGTGAGCGTTTGGCCTAATCAGTAACAAAGGATAACCATCGAATTGTATTAATTTTTCTATGTCCAGATGATTTTCATGGAAATCTGCACTACATTTCTGCGTATTTATTCTGAGTGTTCATTTTATACCTGTTCTTGTGTCCAGTGCCAAACTGTGGGACCTTTTTCTGTATTCCTTATAAATTGATGCACTATATTAATTTGCAAACTTCCTATAAGCTGCAAACTTCCAGCAACGTCATCCGCGTCGCTTAGAAAAGCGGCCATTAAATATCAGCCGCTGTTAGGTGGTCCATCTCTAGGTTGCAGAGCCGGCTCTCCGAGTGCTTCGAATCTGCCGCCTTGAGACGCGCGTCTCCCATTGGCGCAACTCGTAAGGATTTTCACTCTTCGGGTTGCGTGACGCGTCATCTTCTAACCAAGGCCCGCGCGGACTCTTCGACGTGGCGCATTGCCGTCGCACACAAATCGCTTGCAAAAACACCCCATGCTGACGCTCGCTTTAAATCGCTCACGTTACCCCTGGCACGATTGCTTCCAAGCAGCGCAATATTGCACAGAAGTGAAGCCGACTTTACATCAGCGTGTGAAACCGGAACCAAAGCTGACCGAAAACCGGAACCGAATCGGTATTTTTGCCGTTTTTTCCCTCCTCTTTACCGGAAGCCGAACTGAACCGAAAAAAAACCACCACCTCCCTTCGCGGGAACCCTTGTGTAGATGCGACGCATAGGGGGTTGACGTTGCAGCGTTGGACAGCGGAGGAAGGGCGCTGGAACGATGGAGCGGAGCGGCGCAGGCACCGCGTTTTATAGCGCGCATAACGGTGAGGGGACGCGCCGGCGCCAGTGCGTCTGCCGCGGCTATGACGCAACACAATCCAACACAATTCACTTCAATCCAATCCAATCCAAATCCAATCCAAGCCAAGCCAAGCCAAGCCAAGCCAAGCTAATCGAATCGAATCGAATCCAATCCAATCCAATCCAAGCCAAGCCAAGCCAAGCCAATCCAAGCCAATCCAATCGAATCAAATCCAATGCCCCTCGCGAGAGAGTGTTCGCTATCGGAGAGGAGAGGGAGGGTGCGGAGGAGAGCGCAGCTAGTGCGGCGAGGAGAATGGGGGAGGGGTGGACGCCGACAACGCTGGATGGATGCAGGGACAAGGCGAGTGAATGACATGCGTTCGCATCTAAAATGAACAATACTTACAGGTTCACGACGAAACTTTTGACCGTGGCCGAGTGGTCTCGGGCCTCCGTCGCGACTGCGGGAGGTGGTTGGTTCGAAACCCACCGCCGGACACCCACCGGTAGAAATGGGTACGAGCGTCCCCCGGCCTGGCGCCCGGCTTCTCAGAGGTGTGCACTTGGAGGAAGTACCGTAAACCCCGCTGCGCCCCTCGGGGCAACGCCGTTTCGAACGACCAGCGCGCAAGCGTGGTTGCTTCGGTATGTGGAAACACGTGGTTCGTTGAGAAGAGTTCGAGGCGCCTCGCGCGCACAATTGTCCCCGGGTCGTTCGCTTGAAAAAGCTCGAAGACACCCCGCCGGCCAGCCGCTGCAATTGATTGATTGATTTATTGATTGATTGATTGATTGATTGATTGATTGATTGATTGATTGATTGATTGATTGATTGATTGATTGATTGATTGATTGATTGATTGATTGTTTGATTGATTGATTGACACAACGCAGGCAATGAGGCGCGCCGTAGGGAAGGGCTCCGGATTTTGACCACCTGGGGATCTTTAACGAGCGCCGAAACATTGTACACACGGGCGTTTTTGCTTTTCGCCTCCATCAGAAAAGCGGCCGCCGTGGCCGGGAATCGAACCCGCGTCATCGTGCTCAGCCGCACAACGCCTTAGCCATTGAGCCACCGGGGCAGGTCCGCTCCTCAAATCTTTCCCTTGCATGGAAGGAAGAAAGCTCCAGTATACAATACGGCAGTCGCGAACACTTGCTTGCAGTATAGTGACAGAGTTGCGAACGCTCGCCTACAGATTCATTTCCGTGAATATGGCGGTCGACTGATTCGTCAACCGACCTTTGAACAAACTACAGGTTTACATTTTTGCCTCCAGCCATTAAATCCCCTCCTCAATATTTCGCCAAGAATAAAAGGAACAAAGCCCCAAATAAAAGTACCGGAGTCACGAACGCTTGCGTACAGCATTTGTTGACGTGACAATGGAGATCGACTGATTTGTCAGCCTGCGGTTGGATGAATTACGTTTTGCTTTTTCCTTCCTGGCAGAGTTGGAGGCTGGGCAAAAGAAATGGCCAACTGTATAGGCGTTTTGTAGGCGGTATAAAACATCAACGGTGCCCTTCCTTTGTTTTCACAGTATAGAGACATTCAGGCCTCAAGATTTTTTACTGCAAACGGGGAAGGCCCACACCCTGAATGGGAATCTTTTTTTGTTTTTCATAATTTGCTTAAGAGGACCCACGCCACAATATTTTAAGCATTTCGCAAAGGCTATTGGCAGGAGTGGTTCACTCGCTTACGCTGAAAGTTGGGTGACTTGGTGGGAAACAACAGCCAGGAAAAGAACCGAAAGAAAGACACGCAACACTAGTGCTCTGTTGTGCCTCTTTCTGTCCAATGTTTTTGCACGCTGTGTTGTTTCAGTGGACCTGGAGATAATGCATGTTCGATCACAGCCCCCGGCGGCCAATGTATTTTCTTCTCTTGTTTTTATTGAACGAAGAACGAAAATGCATATATGTCGATATTACGACGTTCTTTAAACATCCCCCGGTGGTCAAAACTTTTCTGCCGCCCGGAAATATATAGTCCACGTCACAGCCCTTACACAGGTTTGTACTATTAAACATGGCAATACTTACCCTAAACTGTGTTTTCCTGTAAAACGGAACGAAAACCCCATGAGTTGGTTTTAAATTATTCCGCGCAAAGTTCACAGACGAATTATTTCAGCTTCTTTTCGCTGCATTCAGACATCGAATGAGCACAAAACAAAGGGTATGTCTATCTACCGCCCTACCCTTAACACTTTCGCCGTTTTCTTTCTGCTGGGGTGGCTCGTTTACGCGGACGTTTTCGCCGCCACGAAAACCCTGTGCCGGGAGTCAAAGCCCTTAGCGCTAAAACGAAAGCCACACAAAGACAACGCTCACTAGCTCGAAGTGCCGGGCAAGTGTTCGTAGTTCCCTGCGGATGAAATAACCAACTAACCCACGAGTTTACATTCATACCTGTAGGAACGAACACACAATGGTATACGGTGTAGTTATTGCTTTGTTACAACGGAACCTGTAAGCGCTGCGCTCTCCGAGTCTATGCAGCCTGGTCGTTCACGAAAACTCCAGCGCCAGTAATGGTGGCAGTGATAGCTAACTCTCGCTGCTAGCCACACCCCGCCCCCTTCCTCTTCGTCGTTCGGAAGGGGACCGCCAGCGCATTTAGCCATGTGGGTGAGGTATTTTGCGCTACCTGGAACCGGGCACGTCATCCTCAAGCGTCCATCACGCGTGGCGCAACGTGTGCCGGCGCAGTTTTTGGCAAGGGTGGGCATGCTTTGCAATGAAGCGATGTAGAATGAGGCCGTAGAAAAAGCGTCTCTTATCCTTCATTTGAATACCAGAGCATTGTGGGCAAAGAAAAAAAGGTTCAGTTTGCACAATTGGTGCAAGGCTTGGAGAAACAGCAGGGCTGGTGGAGAAACAGCTTCTCCCCGCACTGACAGCAGATATCAGGGGACAGGAAGCAGCCGGACGCCAGCAGTGCAAAGCTGTTTTCAACGGCACTGTAAAGCAAAGACCATTAAAGTATGTACAGTGTTTTATTCAGTAGCAATCCTCGCCATCCCTTTCATCGTCGTCTTTCGACGGAACAGCCGCGTAGGGCCAGTGGTCTTGTAGCGCATCCTCGCCTCGGCACACTCCATAGTCAGCTTGTCCGGTGGCCGTCTGGCGTCTCCACGTGTGGGTCGTGAAGAGATTGGTCTGCCATCCTGTGGAAGTCAAGCAAGGTCACACAGTAAAGAAGGAATAGACAGAGAGAGAGAGAGAGAGAGAGAGAAATAGGCCCCGTTGATTCAAAATGCTCCCTCGTGCGGGGCGCTGGCCGCTGCCCAGTAGGCCTCGGCCAGCTGGAGGCCTCGCGAGGTGACTAGCACCTGGTCCGAGGCGTAGGGTTTGAGCAGGGGTAGGTAGAAATCCTGCGGGCACAGAGGGAACGAAAGTGCGTGTCCAGTGCCCCGCAATGCAGACAGTGGCAATAAATAGAGCGCGAGCGCGATTGTGTGTTGCCAATTGACGGGTTGGCCGGCACCATTGGGCATTATTAGGAACACCTGCTGCTGCGAGTTCCAATGCTATGCGCGCCAGATGGCCAGAATACGCAGAATGCACTGAAAGATTGCTAATTTGGCCTTATAATTAAAATTTATAAGTAAAGCCCGCTTATATCGAACACGGATATATCGAATTATTGCCTATATCGAACACTTGTATAATTTTGGTAAAAATTACATGCATTTAAAACTTTTTATATCGAACGCGATTTTGCTCACAATGGATATATCGAACTCTCTCCCGCGCGGGATTTTTCGCTCTCCATAGGCATGCGGCAGGCTTTCCCGCAGTACATGGGCGCGCCGCGGTGGTGCGGGTGTCGCTCGCTACTCCCGCGCGAGCTCGGGCGCGTCAAAACCGGCCGTGGCAGAGTTGACCAGACCCACGCATGCATGCCATTGGAGCCGAAAGCGCCACGTTGGGCGCTGCGGGCTGGGGTGTCACGCACTTCATGTCCGCGCAACTCGCAATCCGCACTTGCTGGGTCCGCAGGGTTCGCCGTTATTCGCTTGTATCCATGCTTGTCTCTACTCTGTCGAAGACGCCGAGGACTCCGTACCGCTTCCCAGCACGAGCGAAGCCGTCGCCCTGCTACGGCGATACTGCAGTGCCATTGAGGGCAGCGGTCTTGTGCTTGTCGACTGTTTAGATACCGTGGAGCAAGCAGTCACCAGCAACGCGTTGTGCTCCAAGAAGCAGGCTGCACTCACGCAGTTATTCCGCCCCAATAAATTAATGTTTTCTTTCCGAGAAAGTGTCGTATCAATAGTGAACTGCAGGGCGGCAAGAGCTCAGCGTTAGCTCGTGACTACGTCGGCGAGATTGCTCTCATATAAGTTGTTTTTTTTGCTTCACTTTCTATATCGAATTTTTTCTATATCGAACCATTTTACAATCCTCGCGCTGTTCGATATCAGCGAGCTTTACAGTAAATAATTCAGGCTGTACAATTGGTCCGCCATAACTATGGATGTATATCTATAATAAAGCCAATTAATAGGAACGACAGTAGTTTTGCCACGCATTGTTCAATCTACGAGCCGCCCACCCGTGGCATGGCGCCTCACATGGCCGAAGATACGAACCTTCTGCCTACACATGAGGCTTCGTCGTCTCACGAAGGAAAAACAAAAAAAAAAAGGAGAGGGAGGGTAAGATAAGGTAAAGCCAATCCTAGACCCCATTGGCGCATGTTTTGGAAGGCGCCTTCTTTATGAAATACGCTGATGTGAACGCGAGTACAGCGGTGTGTGTTGCTGTGGTTTTGAAGAAGGTAAAGAGGAGGCCTTCCGCCACATTTCGTAGTTAAAGCGAAAAGTACTGTCTTCTTCAAAGGCAGCAGGACGACTTCAGTCACGGTCACGGTCTTTTCGAAGCATCAGTTTGTTTACACGCCTGGCTGTTTCCCATTTGCATTCTACTTTTGTTATTCTTCCGTTTCATTAGTGTACTCTTTCAATTATTCGACCCGAGATAACTTCCCCTTGCGGTTCGCATTAACAAGGATTTTCTCTATATAGCAAATTTCTGGTTCACGTGGCTTTACCTCCTTGTTCTAGCGCAGCGTATCGCCTTAATTGCCTTTATCGTCTCGCAATTCTTCCAATGAATGGAACAGCAGTATTACAACTATCGATGCTACGAATCGCCAAGCTCAACGTGCGGTTCTTTGCCCGCACGTTGAGCTATAAAAGAAACAGCAGGAGCAAAAATAAAAAATTTAAAATTGAAGAATAGGAAAGAAAAATCCACGGTTTGAAGGTGGTTGGGCTGTGAAGCTGTAAACAATTTCCACAACGATTACCCATGCGGGTCGAGAACTGGGAGATCGGTGGGGATTCATTGTGCTGAAACATCGCGCAAAACAAGGACACAAGAGAAGACAACAACACGAGCGCTGGCTATTAACTGGAATGTTTATTACACAGTGAAAAACACGCCCGCTTTATATACTTTTTCTCTGCGAAATAAACGCTTCAGTTGATAGCCAGCGCTGCTGTTGTTGTCTTCTCTCGTGTCCTGGTTTCGCGCGCTTTTCAGCACACTGCACCCATGCGACGTCACTTGAATTCACAGACGTGGCTCTACAAAGACTGAAACCAGACTCTGCCAGCCTTTACCTGGGATTCACAGGGCGGCGTCCCGAATGCAAGGCGTCGGTAGAAAGAAAACAGAGAGGAGCATCTTTCGAAGGGTGAAGAGGAGGGCTGTGCGCGCGGATATGGCGTCACCTGTATCACTGCCTGCCCCTCGCTCATGTTTCATGTGTCGCCTCCAAAAAGCGCCCTCCCCCTCCTCAGACCCTGAATCAAAACCACCGTCTGTTTCCCCGTCGCCACATGTGTGCGTAGATCAGTCAGCAAGACGAGGGGCTCTCGCTCTCGCTCCGCTTCTCTTCGGGCCCCGGTTCGGTCCCTTGCGGTGCCAGCAGTTTGTTTCTGTAGCCTGGGCTACAAGTCAGTAGCCAGTAGTAGCCTGGGATGTTTCTTTGTGTAGCCAGGAGCAGCCTGGAGTTTTTGTCGAAGCGGACACGAAAATTTCCTCGGCTGGTTAGAGGAATATTACTTCGCAGTAAAAAGCAGTCAATGAGGATACGGGTTTGCAGTACTAGACTTCTTACTAATTCGCAATAAAAAGTGTAGTAGAAACGACACGCTAGGAAGGTTTACTACTTGCGCTCTTTGTGCAGAACACGAACGTGGTAACCGTGTGGCCGTCCTATGGGAACACGGCCGTATCGTAAGCGCTGCCTTTATTTAGCTCAATTGCAGTATTTATGTTTGTTTCTTCATTCATTTATTAATAATTTGTTTATGGTATTTATTTATTGTGCTCACTTTGCCAAAAGAAAGCATTGTAGAGGTGGTAGTATGATAGAGCATGACTGAGCCATACCACCTCAAAAGTTCGTAATGAACGCAGAAGAAAATATTTTTTTTCTTTAGTTCGAAAGTTTGCTCAGCAGCGTATTACGCTGAAAGCGAATATAGCTAAATCTACTGGAAGAAGTAGTTTTCAGCAAGGAAGTCTAAGCGACTGCTGTGATATGGCCCAAAGAGCCAGCGTTGGTAGTCGGGAGGCGGCCTGGATACAGTTTTACTGTGTTTAACTGCCAATGTCAAGAGCACTGCCGACCACGGGAATTCCCCAAAAGATGGCGCATACGTGCTGTCGATGACGACGTGGAGCAATATGGACAAGTAGGGTCAAATATTCCTCGTCCATCCTATGGACAGGTGTGGGTGACGGCCGAGGTGAGTGCCGAACCGACACAAATCCTCCGCAGCGCCACCTTCTGACGGCGGGTGAGTCCACCAGGGAAGTTTGATCCACACGGTGGAATAAGTGCGTGTGTGAAGGGCCGAAGGTCTCCTTTGTCGGTGACCAACTTGGAAATTGAGTGCAGTAGAAATAAAGGTAGTGGTGGGAGGTACACGGTTCGCCGCATCCGCTCCTTCCTGTCCAGAAGTGGACGTTCTTGGGGCCCTGGCAATCTTCACTCTGCCTTCTTCAGTCTTCCGCCATTCGTGTGGATGACTTGTGGTATAGGATCCTAATGAAATACTTTCCGAGTGCCTCGAATGGCCTGCATTGGGTGCGTAAAAATAACCACACGTTATCATTGCTGTAAAAAGCATCGGAAATTGTTGTGAGCACAGCGAGTTTTGAAGGGGGCCTCTAACTGACGTACTAGCGGAAGCTTGGACAAAACTACATGTTCCAAGTCACTTCACCATATCCATATATGGATATGGTGAAGTCGAGGACGCTCCGCGTCGAGGACGCCCCGAACACTGCACGGGCACGCATCACACTGCATTATGTAGCATCATTCGCTGGTCGTCAACTGATATTTAATCGCTGAATTTTATTATTATGTAACAAAGTACAGTCATGGACAAATGAAATGCAAACCCGCCAATGTGGCACAGCACACGAAACATCGAAGAATAGGGTTCGTGGACGGCCAGTGTTGGCGCACTATTGGTTGATTGATTGTAAGGTTTAACCCGCCGACGCAATGCAGGCGCTGAGGCGCGCCGTTGTGGAGAGCTGCGGATGAATTTTGACCACCTGGGAATCTTTAACGTGCGCCGAAATCTCGCACAAACGGGCGTGTTTGCTTTTCGCCTTCATCATAAACGGGGCCCCCGCGGCCGCAAATCGAATCCCCGACATCGTGCTCAGCAGCGTAATGGCTTAACCACTGAGCCACCGCGTCGGGTGCGCGCTGTTGGTATATTCTAAAAGCCGCATTTACAATCTTTTTTTTGGCAACGGGTCATCTCTACCTGCATGGATAGGAATCGCACTATTTGTGTGTGCTGGTTCATATTTTCATGGCGCGCGTTTCATGTGTCTATGACTGCTAATTACTCTAGCCATTATGCAGTAAACGTGATCGAAAACACTGCTTTTGTTTGCACCGATTTCTCTTAAACTGGGGACGCGGGTAGCGAGTGGTGGTGCATTGCATCATACCACACATTTGGTGCATTACATCATACCACACATTTCAGCGTGCGAAACGTAATCGGCGAGGGAATGCCCCGAGCCAACAGATCGGGAAAATCAGAATAACGGCGTTTTCAGTGCACCACCACCAATAATGAACCTAGTGTGGTTTTATTATGTGTGAGTTCTGCTGTTCAATAGCATTTGTTCCAAAATATACGGGCTCCCCAAAATCCACTGCTGCGTCGCTTGACTTTGAACCAACGACGCTTATCCAAATTGAATGTACACGCATATGATTTGAAGATTCCGCCTGTAAATAAACACAAAATAAACATGATTTCTGCTCCAATTTTATGCATTATTGTCAAGTGGCACAATTTCTTCTCTTTGTCTGCAAAGCGCAACTCGAGCCTCACGCAACTTGGCCCTCCGCCTCAAAAGGTGGCCGACCCCTGCTCTAAGCAGTCAGATAAGGGGTAACTGTCACGTCAATTCATCAGGCGGACTGGAAACACAGAAAACCTTTTAATTGATGGCGACGGTGTCTCATAGCACAAGTAACGGTAAATAGGCAATAAAGCATTCTCGCGGTTTGACTTCGCGTAAAAGTCTTCAAGTGTGATGTCGGCTAACGTTACCGTCGATGTCTTTTATTTGAGGTGGGGATCAAGGAGACCGTCACGTCTCGTAGAGGCTTGCAGGAAGTGGGCCCAGCCGTCACCGCCGACAGCTAAGGGAGCGTAGCCCTAGGTGCGATGTGGAACTGCTTTTGGTGCGTAGCACTAGCGTGTCAGCTTTGCAGCCCAGCTGGTTCTCGTTTCTGGCGTTGCCGACAGTGCCTTGCCGCGGGGTCTCCTTCCACGATCACCGCCTGGAACATGTGTTGGCAGGCCTGAGGCGTAGACAGGCCCCAATGACGCTGGGGTCAGTTCCAGGAGAGTAGCCAGGTCTCCTGCGTCTTCCTCCTTCTCCCCCCTCTTGCCTCCTTATTCCTCCTCTCCTCCTTCCCTGTGCAGTTCCTGTCGGCACCCTTCGTACCTTATTGACTGGCACATACCCCTTTGGAGGGTTTGGGTTCATACACCTTCGAGGGTCTCGGCATATACCCGTTCGGGAGGTTGCACATGACAGTAACGCGGGTGCCCAATGCCGCCCCGCACAGGTCTCTGACAAATTCATTGAAGAGTCCATTTGAAGGGTAAGGTTTAACTCGTACTCATCACCTGCGCCCCGAGAGTCCCTTCGACCTCAGAGCAATAGGTGACGCAGCCGGTCGTGTCAATTAGGGGCGGATCCGGGATTTTTTTTTAGTGGGGGGTGGGACCAGACTCTATCAGTGAAGATTAGGATTATGGCGATGAGGACGAGGAGAATAGTGGCTTTTGTATGTACCGAATTTTAGAAAACCGAAAATACAATATATATAAGAAAAAAATCATCAATAAGGCTTTTTTACGATTCCAGGGTATCTTCTTGGGGAACAAATCCCAACATTAAGGGAGGGGGCTGAAAACAACACCGAACCGCCGCTGCCTCTTTATCCCCCAATGGTTCCAACCAAGATTTTTATCTTCTACAAAGATGTTTGGGCCCTTAAAGCAGCCTTACAATTGCGGGGTTTCGATTTGCCTTACACAACGGGGTTTCGAAGAATTGGGGGTTAACCGCCGCGGTGGCTCAGTGGCTATGGCTTTGTGCAGCTGAGCACGAGGAAGCGGTTTGGATTCCGCTTCCGCTTTTCTGATGGAGGCGAAAAGGAGAAACGCTCGTGTGTACGAGATTTTGGCGCACGTTAAAGATCTGCAGGTGGTCAAAATTAATCCGGAGCCGTCCACTACGCCGGCCTCATCGCCTGCGTTGCGTCCGTTCGTTAAACCCTCTAATCTATCAATAACTCAAGAACTGGGTGTTTCAAATTCTGTAGGAACCTTCGGTGTTTCGAGAAAGCACCTTGGAAGAGCAAGATTTTATCCAAAAACCGAGAAAATGTGGGAAAAGCAGCGGTCCAGGAAAAGAGAGTGACGGCGCGGTCATTCTTGCAAAGGTGTGCTGTAAATTAAGTATTTGATGGTGGCAGCATTCCTGCGTTTGAAAGAGGTGCTACGAATAAGAGAGGATCGTCCTGGAAACACTGATAGACTTTACGTGCAATGGAAAATGACCATAGCGGGCTAGAAATGCCCACTGTTTTCTCAGTACAGTACGGAACAAAATCCTGATAACTAAATTCCCCACTTCGTATGCGCTCTGAAACCGGTGAGAAAACGCACCCCGAATCACGGGACCGTCAAAGGTCACCTCTAAACCCGCAAAAGCATAGGCGCACCTGCGCAGATGCTTGCGTGCAGAATGCTAAGTGCCTACAAAACAGCGGTAGAAGTTTCTGCATTTAAAAGTACCAACGTCGCCCGGGCTGCCAAAGTCACCTGGGGCCACCCCTCCCCCGAATTAGCCTTTGCGGCAATAAAATTTCTCTCTCTCTCTCTCTCTCTCTCTCTCTCTCTCTCTCTCTCTCTCTCTCTCTGCGTCTCACTGTTTGCATTCCGAAAAGGAACAAGCACTCCGACCGGTCGATTCCAACCGAGCAAATAAGGCAGCAAAGTAGCCGTGTGCCTCACAAAAGAGGTTGCCGTAGCGAAGGGCGCAAAAAAGCACCATGATACAGACCATGTTCTGCGTTTAAGCGCAGCGCACATCAATACGCTCCCCCAAAACTTTGTTAGCAGTGGCTAGACTAAATCAACAGAAAATAATTAGCCCTTCTTTAGCCTGCCTGTTGGCGTCGCGTGCGACAATCGTGCCTTTCGGTCTTTGGCGAAGTAATCAAATCCGCATAAATTACTTCTAAATGGCAATACGGTGTTTTCTAAAACGTCGACCGGGCCTTGCGTGCCATCAAAAGGTTTCGATCAGTCTCCCACAAAAGGAGGCAGGCAGCAGCGACTATGTGCTCCCCTGTTTAACAGAATCGATACTGCGACCGCAACCCAAAGCAATTAAACAAATCTTCCAGCAATAAAGTTCCTCTTGTTAACAATTATGTGCGATGGTTGTTTTTATTTCGCCCGGCTTTTATTTAGGACAAATAAAAATGTTCAGCTATGGTGGAAGCGCTAAGAACGAAGCGAATGCCTGTGTGCATTTTCGCATACCCGCTGGCACTGCATGGTGGGCCACAAAACTGACTTCGTGGTTTGATGATGAAGTGATTGCCACCGATTTTATTTCATGCATTTTTCTGTGTTTACCTGTTGTAACAGTATATATTCTTCTTTCTGTAGACAACTGTTCTTTTATTTCGTATTATGTAAAAAAACGCGTGCAACCGGGATTGTCGCGCGCTTTATGTTATTGCAAAGACTGCTGATTGCTTGTTTCACCTTTTTCTGTTTTCTCCTTTCTTTTGTCGGTGTGTTTATTGTACGCTGTTAACTGCTGAAAAATTGAACATGTTATATTGGAATTTAGTGGGGGGGGGGGGGGGGGGGAAGTCAAGCTGATTCGCGGCCGGGCTGGAGCGGAGGCGTGCGCGCACGGGTTGGTAACAACACAGCGCGCACTGCCGCTCTGGCGCGGCCGTAGATGATTGTACAGCTTTTTTTCCTTGCCTCCCCCATCTCCAAGAATGGAAAATAAAGGGAATACTATTATTACACCGCGCTTCCAGAACCTTCTATAACATTAAATTGGGCAAATTAACAAAAAAAAAAAAACAAAAGCGGACCTCGAAAAAAGTTATTCTCTCACTCTACAAAAAAAAATGTGTCTGCTCGTTGCAGGTGCTGGCAGATGAAATATTACACAAAATGCTTAAACCAGTATGCGATTTTATTAGTGCCTACATGAACTATAGTATACTTTGTAGAATCCCTGAATCAAATCAGCTTATATAATAGTGGTTTAATTTGGTTTTACCTTAATTGTCAGGTATAAGATATAACATATAAACAATAAATCCCACGCTTACAGCTAGGCACGTCTTTTCTGATGTAATGGAAATGAACTCAGATTTGAAGTTCCATCTTTGCATATTTATTGTTTGCAATTATGTAACGCATGAAGTTATTTTTTCACCGTCAATGCCTGTATGGTTGTTCGCTGCCGCTGCTGCACGATTTAAAGGAGGGTATCACCTAATGAAGCTGTACATGACAGCTTTTTCTGCAGCTCCTCTGTCAATGCACCTTTTTGGTACGAAAATAAAATGACCAGCGAACCTTCCGTCAGCCTTCGTGTATTTTGTTCTGGATACCCAAGGAAGCGCCACACTACAACAGTGCCCAATACGGCTATAATGGCCCGCAGGTTTCCCTCGGGCGACAAGACGTTAGACGTTAAACAGCGGATCTGTGGTAGCTGGCCGTAATGTGTACCGCGCAACGCGTAGCGCGTTAAAAATGCCACGAAAATGCTGAGCGCTCGAGAGCACAGCGCGCCTGGTGGCGACCTTCCAGCGTCCCTGCCACGCGCAGTGGCTTTAACAACCCGTGCTCGTGAGCGTGTGCCTCGCGGCAACCGCCGAGCGTCAGCACAAATGCGCCGCCACGCGTAAGAAAATGCGCTAAGGCAGCATTTTAATGCGTGCCCGTAAGAAATGGAAGACCAAAGCCTCCTTGAAACAGTGCAAAGTTGCCGCCACATGTCGAAACAATGCAGGCTCAAATGTTTTGGCTTGAGTGCAGTGTGGACACACTGGGCAGCGCAGGATGCCACATTTCGCCGCACGTTGGGAGAACTTCTCAGAACCTCAGCCACTCAAAGTCCGGAACATAGGGCAGAAGAGTCACCGAACTACGCCGATATCAATGGACGACGCGCGATATTCGCACTTCTTGATCATCTAGTTAATTTCTTATCAACTCTTCACAAATATGCCTTGCCGTACTTTCTTTCAAATGTAACCTCCGCACGGTAGACCGGAGGTTTCACAGTTTTCGTTACACATGCACAAAACGGTGTTGATTGTTCCACGGACGGACCGGTAATGGATTCATCTGGCGTGCTTATTATGTGTTCAAATCCTGTAGGAAGAAGCAAAGCTCGAGCATGCTTGAGGAACCACAAGAACGTGCTGGTGTATTTGGTGAATTTAAAAGCTAAAAAAACAGACACGTGAAACGTGACCAGGGAAGCGGGACAACGATCTGCACATAACGGAGATTGCGAGCGTACTTTTAAGTAAAAATCCACATTTGATTATTTAATCAAATGTGGATTAAAGGCAGCGAGTAAAAATGAACGCCTTAAAGAAAAGGCGGCAAAAAGAAGGGAGCTTTTCTTCTACAGCAGGCGACACGAGAAATGCGAGCGCGAGGAAACTGAACAGACTTGAAAGAATCTCCACTGGTAGGAGCAACAGCTTAGTGCTGGAGCCTCAGGAGTGGGAGGGGAAGACACGACGCGTTTGTATGAGGCAGGGGTGGTGTAACGCTATCCGGTTTGGGCGACATTTGCAGTGAGCGAAGGTGACACACGGCCAAGTTACAGCGGCTACAATTTTTTGTGCTGGTCAAACAACGCTGGTTTCTCACTCCATGGGCACTTTGGGCTTCCGCCTTATGAATAACTGCTCCGTTATGGAACCTAAACCCTGTTGAAGAGAACAAATGGATGCCGTTTCCAGTACACCGCTGGAGACGCTATAAGGAGGTGCTTGGTCTTTTCCTTCCCCACCATGAATTCGGTGAAATCAGCTCTTTATTTAGTCAGTGTAAGCATTTTTACCGGTGCGCTCAGTAAAGCACCCAAATTTCGGCGGCCACGAATGCAGCACATACACCTACGAGCGCCTTCCTTTTACGTGCACTCATCAGCCGTATTTGTGTTTTTTGAGGGCATTCGACGCAATCCGCGCCACCAAACAGTGTTCGCAGACTAAAGGCGGGGCGTGGGCGGCGGAAGCATGGCTGTGCGATGGGATCGAGGATTAGCGCTGAGCGCGAAGTGAATCAGCGTCGTTCGCAGCCCCCCGCACCGTGCAGGGCTTCCACAAAGCGCTCGGTCCCCGCTAACACGACGAAGGGGCCACGTGAAAGCAAATGGCATTCGGGAAGGGCTTTGCGGCGCCAAAATGAAACGTCGTATAAACGCATGCAATATTGCGATACTTAAGCTCGGTTCAGCAAAGAACAAAGGGGGATGTGGTGGAGGGGCTCGGAGATCCACGCGACCCCCAGCACTGGCCAGTGCTGCGGGCGCCAGTTCTGTGTAGCTCTTAAAAGGAACAGGGAGATTTTAACCCCCGGGCCAATCATCGTCTGATCAAAAGTCCCACCAGAAGCAGCAGATATGACGCGGTCAGTGTGGGCGGACAGTTCCGTATCTCATGCGAGTGGTCCAGAGGCGGGGACGCGAGGCGTGTCATTCGTCATGCTTTTTCCCCGTCTTCATTTCTGTGGTTTCGGCGCCACTTAAACGCGAGAAAGATGCACGACTACAGAAGGCAGTTGGCATGCGACTGATCGTTACGACAGTCGCCGCAACTAGTCGTGCGCGTGAATTTGAGAAACATGCCCCAAAGTGCGCGTGCGATGCGTCGTCGGCATCGCGCCTTTTGTTTTCGCTCCATGGTTGCCTTCATGTTTACGCGCACTCCGGCAGACTTAGATATGTGCAAGAGAAATTCGAGCACGAAAAGAAAACATTTGTCAACTTGAAGGTTAAATGAATAGTGCTATGACGTTATACATTGCATTTTATATGTGCAGTAAATCGGTGTGGCCACGTTTAGCACCGACGATTCGTCTCGTACGTGTTGTTGGTACCGCCGGCAGCATGTGTCTACCAGGCGTCTGTATTGTCGGTGGCATAAGAGTTTCTTAAAGCCGTAACCACATGGAAGCGAAATCACCTGCCGCGCGAGCTTCGGCGTCGTTCGTCGGCACCGCGCCAACCCGCAAGAGAGGGCGAGTAACCGCATGAGAGCGCCGAAATCACGCGGCAGCCGCTCCGTCGACGTGCATTGGTGAACACGCTTGTATGAACTCTGCCGTCCTATGAAAACATTTTGACCGTTTTTGTACAGTTATGCTCGAGTTCTTAAATGCATTACGCAGGACCCTAGATTTGCCATAAAAAATACACTTGCCTTACTTTATTCATCGCTAGGAATGTTTGGGGGCAAAATGGTTTTCAAGTTATCACTATAAAATACTAACAAAATAATGGAGTTTTGTAAACAAGAACGCACCTGGAATAATTTATTTCCTTGATACTTGGTGACCTCCTTGATTCATAAGCGTACGGACTGATTCATAAGCATAGGCAAACAAATTTCTGCGCTGCCTTGCTACTTAGGTTAAAGACGAACGTCAGTTGTAGATTAGGAGGCAAAGTATTGTGGCACCCTTCTTTTATCCTGCAAAAAAAGAGCTGATAAAACGCTTACCGCAAAAAAAACCGCGAGGGTTTGCCAAAATTCGAACCACTAACTTACCGTACCTGTCGACCGCGCAAGGAAACGCGGCGGAATTCAAGGATTTGGTGTGCCAAGATACCAACAAATATTGCCAGGTGTATTTTGTTTTTGCCGTATAATAATGAAATTTCGGTAGTGATAACGCGTGTTTCTCACACATCGAACTCAGAGGCGGGGCCAATTATGCTTATACTACAAGCGATGAAACGAAAGCACCCAAAAGTGGGTCAAGAAAAGCTATCGCACATCTGCGGCCTCCCCTACGCAAGCCACGGTAGCCGCAAAAGGCATGGAATGCGCCCCTAGAATATTGGTGTTGATAACGCCTCCTGGTCTCGCATCGATCTTGCAAAGAAGCCCCTTCATGCTAATTCTACAAGTGCTGCAGCGCGAAATCCCTTATTTAACTCGCAAAAATCTATCGCAAATCCCTGATCTTCCCGATTGAAGCCAAACAAGCTACGAATGAATGTTCACTTCAGAACTAAAATAGCTTGCAATTCGTCCCAATGCAGCCGAATACCGCAGCTTAAAAATAATTTGTTTTCTGCTAAAAGGAATGACCCCAAATCACGAGACGAACCGGAAACCCAGACGCTGCCGCCCGCTTTCCGATGGTTTCTCGCGCTGCATCGACGCCGATATCTGGCGAGCATAGGCATGGGCGTCGCTGGCGCGTCAGCTCGCGTCGCCTTTTATTTTTGGTGACGCGCGCTGACGTGCTTAGACGCGGTACGTCGTCGACGCGGGAAAACACCGAAAATAAGCTAACAGCTTGAACCAGCTTAAGGGTACTGCTTATACATTTTGTAAAATACAAGGAAAAGCTAAAAATGGCAGAGATGAACTGAAACAGAAAATTGTAAAGTGTGGGCCGTATAGTAACTCAGCATGCTCCTTAATTTAGCTTTGTGCATGTGCAATTAATGGGGATTAATTTTGACCACCGTATTAATTTTGACCACCTGGGGATCTTTAACGTGCGCCGAAATCTGGAACACACGGGTGTTTTCGCTTTTTGCCTCCATCAGAAAAGCGGCAGCCGCGGCCGGGAATCGAACCCTCGTCCTTAAGCTCAGCTGCACAATGCCAGAGCCACTGATCCACCGCGGCGGGTTTTATTGAAATGAAAGCACGAGTAATCTTTTTAGCACAGAACTAGGCTCTTTACCACGGCTCTTCACCACCCAAGTACACGCAAACGCTAACTTGCTGCTCGAATCACGTCATTAGTTTATGCGAAAGGCGAAATTAAGGCTGCCGTCAAATAACCTCATCGAACAATCCAGCTTATCTATTGGTATTTGCCATGTAAACCGAAAGAAACACGCAAGCGCTTCAGCGTCCCTGCCTTCTCCGCGCCCCTTCTGCCCAAGGCAATATGGCCGCTGACCGGTTTCGCCGGCTTCACCTCCCCACGTTGCCGGCTATGGGAGGCCTCCACTCCAAAAGTTTTATACAACCTCCTTGGTCACAACTGCCAGGGGCCCCAAGCGGCATGGTCCCGCACAAGTGAGAAATTTAAACAGGAAAAACAAATCATCAATGTAAAGGTCACAGAAAACATCACCTTCCCAGAGGCGCGAAAGATGTTTGCCTCTTTTCCCCTGGGAAAGTACGCCGGCGCAGCTCGCGGGGGGCGGTGTGGTGTCTGCTTTCGGCGCGGACCCTGTACAGAGAGTCGGACTTGGTCCCGCCGCCGCCCCTACCCCCCCCCCCCCCCCCCTCCTCCGCTGGGTTATCTCGGGCAGCCCAACCCACTGCCGCACCGCTCGCCGACCCAGTATCGACTGTGGTGGCTACAGCCACTGTCGCGACCGATGCCCCTGCTGCCCCTGCTTGCTCACCCTCACTGCTTCCACAGGAGCAGGTGGAGGAGATGGACACCGGAGGTTCCGCATCGGCTCCCACACCTTACGCACCGCCCGTGCCACCTGTGGTGCTCCCGACGCCTTTGGCGGTACTGGCTCAGAAAACGAAAGGGACCCGAACGGGTGCCAAATCCAAGGGGCCTGGTCCATCGGGCACCTCTAGGACATCCGAGGATGAGGTGGATGTGGGAGCGTTCCTGCTTGCGTCGCAGCGAAAGGAACGGGTCCTGCATCCAAACCTGTATAGAGGCCGAAAAAACCCCCTCCGAAAGTCCAAGCCCCGAAAGACCATACATAAACAACACACTCCAGTAGCCCCAAACACTTCACAATGAGAAGAGAAAGCATAATCCAATGGAACTGCAGAGGCCTTATTAATAATCTTTACGGTGTATACGAGATCCTCGTGATAATCAGCCAAGTGTAATGTGTGTACAGGAAACACATTTTAATCAAACAAATTTTTTTGAATAGTTACATGGTGTTCAGAAAGGAGAGGGATGGCTGCACACACTCTTCTGGTGATGTGGCCATAACTGCCCGGAAAACCTCAGCATGCCACCCTGTCACTCTGAACACTGTCCTTGAGGCTGTAGCAATTCGTACAATAATATTTAATAAGTTGATAGCGGTATGCTCCATATACATTCCTCCTGATCTTGCACTTTCGAGCTCTGACTTCGAGGGGCTGGTTGACCAGCTTCCCAAACAATACATCCTCACAGGAGACCTGAACGCTCACAATTCACTTTGGGGCTCTTCTCGTACTGATTCAATGGGTCGCCTAATAGAGAGGTTTCTAACATTTTCTGGAGCATGCCTTTTCAACAATAAACAGCCTACATACCATAACATAAGACACAACACCTACTCATATCTTGACTTGGCTATTGGCTCCGCAGTTCTGTTTCCTCTTCTCGAGTGGGGTGTGGGCACTGGCCCATACAGCAGTGGCCCCTTCCCCACCCCACTAACATATGTAGCTAAAGGGCCATGCAGTCTATCTTCCCAGAACAGGTTCAATGAAGCAAGCGCAACTGAAATACAATTACACAGACACCCAAACTACACTACTCCCCCATAAGACACCTACACGTTGAAGAAGCTACCCAACTCCTCATGGCGCACATCCTCCACGCCGCCGAAAAGTCCATTCCCCACGCCTGTGGTGCCCCGCGCAACCAGAGGCTGCCGTGGTACAATGAGGAATGTAGGCGAGCACGAGAGGCCCAGAACAAGGCGTAGAAATCCTCCCTGGGTGCCCCACGTCGGGCAACCTGCTTTTGTACAAACGGGCCAAGGCGGTAGGAAAATGCGTGCGCCGTGAGGCCAAACGAGAGAGTTTGCGTTCATTCGTAACATCAATAAACTCCTATACAGACACACGAAAAGTATGGACAAGAATACGCAAAGTCAAGGGACAACAAACACACAGCCTGCCTCTTGTCACCACAACAAGGGACACACTCGAAGACCAGGCTGACACACTCGCACAACACTTCCAAGACGTGTCCAGTTCAGCACACTACACGAACACTTTCATGAAATGCCAACAATCGGCCGAAAAGAAGCCCTTACTAGATAACAGTAGGTCAACATCTTATAACTCAGAGTTTTCACTGCATCAGCTGAGAGCTGCTCTTAGCACGTGCAAACCCTCATCTCTAGGCCCCGACAATATCACACATACAATGATACAATCCCTACACGCAGACACACTTGAAACACTTATACAGTTTAAATTCCCATGTGCAGAATTTTACAGTGATGCTTCTAAAACCTCCCCTATGAAGTACTGTGCTGCTCATGGTCCGAATTTCAATGCAGCCAGAACCATGAGCCTACACACAACCATTTTTGAGCAGAAGCATATGGAATTTTACTCATCGTACAGCACATTCTTGAAAATCAAATTCCCAATTCTGTCATCTATACAGATTTTTTAGTGTTGTTCGCGCTATCATCACACAAGCCCCCCGAAAACCACATAGTTAATCTTTTGTTCAACACTATCATGTCTGTGTATGCGGAAAAGCATGAGCTGCTCCTTTGCTGCGTCCCAGGACACGCTGGGGTCGTTGGGAACGAGTCGTCAGATGAGAAGGCCGCTGCTGCTGCACTCAGGAACACTGTAGACGGCAGACTACACAGACCTAAAGCCACAGATAAAACAACACTTGCGTAGAACATGGCACACACACCGGAGTGAACAAACATACAACAATCTAAATGTAATAAAGACACACATGAGGCGGTACACAGCTGACTCTCACAACAGACACACGGAAGTCGCCTTTGGTAGGCTTCGGATAGGGCACAACCATGCAACGCACTCGTATCTGCTGACGGGATCTTGAAGACCCCAGTGCAGCAGGTGCGGAGAGGCCCTATCCGTAGGTCACATACTCACTCAATTCAGGGAACTTGACACCACATGACGCAAAAACTTTCCACAACTATACAGACAACACATCCCGCTTCACCCATCATACTTTTTAGGAGACCAGCCCATGTTTTCCATCAACTGTGTTTTTAAGTTTCTCACTGCTGGCATGTTTTTACATCTCATTCCTACCATGCATCATTATGACAACCTGGCCCTTTATACCAGCCATCTTCATGCATTCGCTTCACTTTTGTTTCTACTTGAACAATTCAGTATTTAATTGCACACCTGTCCTCCTCAAATAACTTTGTCATTGGCGCTCTTTGCCCTTGTTGGCCTTGCGCAATGAAACTCAAACGATCATTATCATCAGCTTGATAAGACTATTAAAGGTTATGGTTCGAATGGTCACATCCTCTAGTATACTCTAGAGTGTGACAGTGTGGCGCGCCAAGGATTTTCGTGCAATGATGGCTACTCCGTCTGAGAATGTGCCACCACCATCCCTGTCCTTCCTAAATACCATGTAACTGTTCACGGAATGTTTTGTGCCTGGAGTTTAAATGGGTTTCTTGGAGACACATCACACTTGGCTGATTCGAATGCAATAACTCATAGACATCATGAAGATTTTTAACAAGGCCTCCGCAGTTCTATAGCGTGATATTTTCTCTTTCCATTATTTAAGTTTACAGCGACGGGAGTCTGTGAATTTATGTGTCGATTTTCATGGCTTGAACGCTTCGAAGGGGTTTATCACCTTCTCTACTGACCTGGATGCCGCAGCCCGTTCCTGTCGCTTCGATGCAAGCAGGGACGGCTCGGCGTGCATGTCGTCATCCGAGGTTGGGGGGGGGGTGTGCCCTGCGGACTGGACCCCTTAGACTTGGCAGCCTTTCCGGTGCCCTTCGTTTGATCCGCGACCGCCGAGGGCGTCAGGAGCGCCACGGATGGCACACGCGGTGCAGCGTGCATGGAAACGGCCACGGGTGCCTTCGTCTCCATCTCATCCGTGCCCTCGCGGGTGGTTTGGGCCGGTGGAGAGGAAACAGTGGATACAGCGGCATCCCCAACAGACGTGGTTGTCACGACAGTCGTTGCTGGCTCAGCACGCGTTGTGAGGGCGCGACGGGGTGCCAGAGGCTACCCGAGGGGGGCCGGGGTGGGACCAGGTCCGACTCCCGGTACTGGGTCGGCGCCGAAACCAGACCACTCTCCGCCCCCCGGCGAGCTGTGTCGGCGGCGTACCTCCCCAGTCGGAAAGAGGCGAACCTCTTTCGCTCCTCTGGGAAGGTTTTGTTTTTTGTTACCTTTACGTTTATTATTTCATTCTATAGTTTAAACTTTTCCTATTTCCTGGAAGACGCCGCCGAGGCCCCAGAGTTAATGCAGAGGAGTTGTTGTGACCTACAATTATCTGTGGGGTTTTCATTTTCGGCGCACTTGGCACAACTTATTTGTCCCCAAAACGAGTTATAGTACCATGCCCGAACCGCTGGAACTTGAAACAGCGCCCCGGATTCAGGATGTACGTTCCGACGGAGCACGCGATGAAACCAGCATTGACCAGAACAAAACTTTCAAATGTCAGGACGATATGTCTAGTAAGTACTACCTTGTTATGTATTCATATGGTGATCCGCATGACAGCGTCACACAATGACTTCTCAGGCCTCCAAGAAGATCGGCCTATATTTTGTGCGGTAGATATGGCTCCGAAATCACGCCCCGCGAGCGGTTTAGGCTGCGTTGAGGCGTGACCTTGATGTCAGTATGGGCAATATGGGTCTTGTTCCTGAGTTTTGTGGCCTGCTGCTGACTGTGCGCTTCGACCAAGATCTCGGGGGTTCTTTGTTTCTTATCTTTCTAGGATTCCCCTATAATACTTTCTATAAACTTCGAAATAAAAAAAAACGGACTGCGAGGCTTGTTCGAGATTGGATTACAAAGGAGGGGGGGGGGGTATTTTTCAGGTTTGGGGTGTGTAGTGCTTGGAAGAAGTGAAAACAAAACTTCGGTGCGGCTCCTTTTAAGGGTCCGATCATTTGGTTTTGAAAATTGGAAAATTGGGTTTGGAAAAGCCATAAAGCATAGGAATAAAGCAGGGGAAGGGGGTACTTTCTTCCTAAGCCTTACATTGATAGCTGAAGAGGTCCCGGAGCTTCCTGCCTGGTAAACAGACAGGGAGCCCCCGCCGGAGTTGACCTGGGCTCCGACGGCCACCCTTTGTGGTTTCTTACCCTTCATCTTTAAAAACATCACCGCGGTAGGTTGCAGCTTATGTTGGGGGGCTCGGGGTTGGCGGTGTCGCCAATACCGTCACCAATATTACTGAAGGTGCCCCGTGCCGGGAATTACGTCGTATAACAAACACAACTTTATTCTGTGCGCCTTCGACGTCTGAATTTAGAATTCTATGCTGACTATTGTAACGCACCGCTTCTACTTCGCTGTTGTTTATTGTTCCCTCATCGATGTGCGAATACGCTCTGACGAAAACGAGAAATGCCATCGGTCAGCCTGTCTGACTGTGTTTTATGAGGTGGCAATTTTATGCGATAAGAACACCTGTTTCAAGTCCATGATTTTGAGAGTGCCGGAATAGGGCGTGTTAAATTTTGCACCTCGAGCATTGCTCTCACGCGCTTTTTTCAGAACCTCGAATAAATCATTCTACATGGACACAGCACCCTAAATCGGCACACATTAGTAATATTCTGAACGCATGCAATTTAGAAGCCTGCCAGAAAGCTGAAATTGCCGGCCAGGGCGTATTTAGCTAATGTCTCTTCCTGTCAGCCGGCGTACAAAAAGACGGCATAATTCTGTGCCAACCTCCATGAGCTGTAACGTAGCAGAAGATGGCAGCAAGGAGATCACCATGATTTTTCTGCGTGCTTTCGAAAGCTTCGCAGGTGCGCTGTACGCGCGGTCGGTGTTTCGTTATTTCATGTCCGAGGTTACCGTCCAATGTGTGCTGGCAGCCGATAATCACTGCCCATCACCCCCAGTCCGTCTGAGAATGGGCTGTCTGCTTTACTGAGCAATAAGTACCCCACGGACACACTGCGATGAGAGGCGAGACTCCCAGTGATGGTCACGAATTTTTGTGACCAAATGATAGGGTGCAAAAGTAGGGGAGAAACGCCCGATTCAATTTTCTTCTACTACCCTTTTTGTCCATTCTGCTAACGGAGAGCGATCTACTGTTGTAGCACCTATGAGCAGCAGTTCAAAGCAGACATTGACAAGAGGACTGTGGTGGGCGTGGCCGAGAGAGGCCGGGGCCCATGACAGCCACGGTTCCTGTATTGTTATGAATGGAAGGTAGCAGCCCCTTTCGAAACACGTGAGGACCGCGTGGAGTGTGTACAAGTAGAAAGCGTAGCGCAGAAGAACGAAACGTCGAGAAAAACATCTAATCTCACATTAGTACAAAATCGGTGCCTCAGGTCCTCACTTTTATATGATTTCGAAGTACGGAGTATGAAAAAAAGCCACTTACATGGCATTCATAGAATAAGAAGCGTTTTATTCTATAGGCACTAGCACACTTCTTGACGCCCTGAGAGACCATGGTATAGAAGAGACTTCCGTTAGACTTTTGGAGAGCATGTACAGGGGACACATGGGCAGTGTTATTTAAAAGGGTGCTAAGTCTAAAAATTGGCACGGAATTTGGAAGCGATGCTTTCTTTGACTTTTCTCCTGGTTTTTAGAGTAGCTGCGGCTGCTGCTGCTGCTGTTGGAGATTTTTTTGCCGGGTGCGACGCTGGGTCTTCTTTACAGCCACCAGATAACCCAAGCTATATTGCATACGCTGGGCCGGAAAGCGACTCACAAAGGTGGGAAAGGCGCGGTACCCGCGAGAGTTTGACTAGCTAACGCTGGAATCCCCGTACCCCACCACGCCCGAGGGGCCCGCATGCGAAGCTGCTGCTGGCTGTACAGCGCCCAGAGAAGACCCAAATTCAGCGTGTATCACGTTCTCTGCCGCTTGGTGCTCCTTGCTTTTTCACCGAGAAGATTGGGACGTTGAACGTTCATGGTGACGTCCCGTATTTTTTGGCGCACTCGTCGCTGCTCACCATTCTTAAAACTGAGCAACTACACCAAGCACAATAACACATTAACAGATGCCGCGCCCAAGTTAACCTGAACCCAGGAATGCACAATGAAATCATTCCGTTAACCGGTTCCCACGAATGCGTGCATTCTGCCATTTTTTCAATAATGTGCCACAATAATTTGCCACAACAAATATAATTTCATCCTCTATGCCGATGACACCACACTGTTTGCTGGGGAGAAAACTTTGGCCAACGTAACGGAGAGAGTAAACAGTGATTTAAAAAATATTATCTCTGCTGTGAAAAAAAAAACAGCTTCATTTAAACCCCGCTAAAACCAGCTTTATCGTCTTTCACTCACATCAAGAACACCCTCCTTCAACTACCTCCGTTTTTCTTCGTAATCACTGCATAGCCGTATCTAGATCAGTTGTATTTCTGGGAATTACCTTAGACTCCGTTTGAAATTCAATCTTCGTGGAGAATCTCTCACTAAGCAGTTATGCTTTGGTATTCGTGTCTTGTTGCCATCACAGTTCATTTCCCTGTTCACATATTTCGTTTGCTTTACTTTTCCTTTGTTCACCGCCACATTTCATATTGCATTTCATCATGGGGAAGCACTTATCAAGCGCATCTATCTGGGATTGCGCACTTACAAAACCAAGCTATTCGCATAATCATCTTCAGCACATACACAACACCTACCTATTCCATTTACAGCAGTTTGAAAATCCTTCCATTCAGACGTTTAGTGCTAGTCAAGTTAGGAATACTGATCTATCGCCTTCGCTCTGACGTCATCGTCATTGATGGGTTTCTCCACAATCACCTCACAAACTCTAACATTACCAGATATTCTGAACATCATAACCTCCTCCTTCCAAATGCACGCACTAATTACGGCAAACAAGCAGTTCTGTTTTCAGGCATTGCATTCTGGACCACAATACCTGTTGAAATTAAATTGTCTCGTTCCCTATCCCTAAGTTCTTCACACTGTAGATTTAAACGCTTTTTCTTTGAGAGCTATCCGGATCTGGGCACTTAACCCATGAGTGCGCTCTACGCCGCCTGAACAACTCCCGCCACGAACCCGGTGCCATACTTTTAAATGCAGAGCATTTCAGTAACTCACGATGTCACCCGCGTTGACGTCCGTAGTCGTAGTCCACACCCCTCCCCCTACACTATATAAAAAAATACTATCCGGCGCCTGGTTTCAATCCCTCGACCCTGCGGGCGGAACGCAATGTACATGGTGCTCTACCCACTGCTCCACAAAGCCGACACAGAATGGGAGGCTACGAACGCGCCTTATATCCTTGACTCATTCAAACTACATCAAGAAGCTGCTGATACAACGCATTCACTACCACCAACTCCCCAAACACTAAACGTTAACGCAATACACCCACCCCCTATGCGACGCATTTACTCGAATCCCCCTCGCGGGGAGATGGGCCGAATTTTTTTCTTTCTGTGCCTTGTTTTCGTTTTCTATTGTATACTTTTTATTATACACTACCGCAATCGAATGCTGCTGCACGTCTGAGAGTTTCTGCAGCATATAAAGTTGTTACAGGAGGTCCCACCAACAGTTTTTTACTCTGGGACCTTCTTCTGTATGCATAAATTATTGATTGATTTGATTGATTGATTGTGGGGTTTAACGCGCCGACGCGACGCAGGCGATGAGGCGCGCCGTAGTGGAGGGCTCCGGATTAATTTTGACCACCTGGGGATCTTTATCGTGCGCCGAAATCTCGTACACACGGGCGTTTTTGCTTTTCGCCTCCATCAGAAAAGCGGCCGCCGCGGCCTGTATGAATTATTGTTTTTCAATGTACCAACTGTATTTTTTCAATAAACCTTCGAACTTAGAATTAAGCCGCAGTCCCACTTTGCAGCAGCAGTCGGAACTGAATGCACGTGCCTGACCGCATCCTTTCCGCCAAACAGATATCCCCAGTCAGCTGCTGTCCACTCATCGGATGAACGAGCGGCCCTATAAAAAAAACCTACGTCTGCTTTCCCACCAACATGTTGGCAACTTATTTTGTAAGCACTAGTTTTTGAAAATTGTCTGCGACTACTGCTGTTACCAGCGTCGCATTCTTTTACGTTTGTGCCAACACGCGTAGTAACGCCGAGCTAGCAAAGCGCATTGAAGAGCTTGAAAACAATTTTAAGGACAGAGTAACCAAAGTGGTTGACGGTATTATGGTAAATCTGAAATTGAAACTTGAAGCAGGCTCTGCCGTGACAAAGGAAAGAGCTGATGATGAACTGGATGAATTCCCACGCAGTCTTACTTTTCTTAATAAAACGATAGAAGAAAATACAACAGAACGGGAACAGCTGAAAGCAGCAAACAAAACCTTGGTCACACCCAACAAGGACCTGGAGAGAAGGGTTGCTGACATGGTGCAGTACTCAAGAAAGAACTAGATATTAAAGGCGTTCCAACATCAAAAGGTGAAGATTGCCTCGAAATTGTGCAAGCTATTGGAAACAAGATCGAATGCCCTGTGTCAGAGTCTGATTTGGATGTTGTACCCCGCGTACCAACCAAAGGCGACACAAAGAATTTGAGTGCTCGTTTTCGCGCACAAAAAAAAAAACCAGTTTGTGAAGAAGACACGAAAGACCCACCTAGAAACAAAGGATATTGGGTTTTATGGCATGGAAACAAGCCAAGTTTACGTTAAAGGTCACTTGGCTCTGAGCAACGAAAAAGTGTTTGCAAAAGCCTTGGAACTCACAAAGGAAAAAGAACGGAAATTTGTGGACAGTGGACTGCCAGATTATGTCCAGGAAAACTGAGTATGGCCGGGCAATCCGTATCAAGGACGAGTCTGACCTTGCTATCTTTGCTTAACTGGCCTGAAGCTGTTTTCTCGTATTTGTAATGAAGGCGTACATCAAAGGTAAAGGCGTAAAATCATTCTTCACTACTTCCTATCATTTTCTTATTCACTTCATCTCCCGCAGCCTTAAAAAGTACTATGATGAATTTCAAACTTTTGTATCGTTAGCAGCACATTCATTTTCGATCATTTGCGTCTCAAGAACCTGGCTTAGCGATGCTGATAAGAATTAATGCCGTTTTCCCTCATATAATTTAGAGTACTCAAATCGTGTAACCTCGAGTCATGGCGGCGCAGCCATATTCCTATTATCATGCATCAACTACCGACGCTGAACTCATCTATGCGTGAACGTGGGTGACTGTGAGTCGGTGTGGATTAAAGTTACTGACCCTAATTTGGCTGTTGAATGTAAAAATGTTATCATCGGTTCTATTTATCGCTCCCCCAGTTCAGCAATTCCTAACTTTCGCCTGGAACTTGAGAATTTATTGTAGTCGGCGACATCAAAATTGATCTTTTAGTTCACGGAACCTCCCAGCATACCGATTACAGCCATTGCTTCCGCGGCTATGGATATGAATATTTGCTTAATCTACCTAATCGTTGCCCTACCCCTGAATCAGGCACTTTAATTGATCATGCTTTAACGAATGCACTCCTCCCACCGGAAGGCTTTATCATTCAGGTTGACATCACCAACCACTTCCCAATTGCCCTCCGTTTTCCGTGCCCCAATCCCAAACGTGTATCGCATTATACGAAATCTACTTTCAACAAAGCAAAATTTATCAATTTAGCTAGTAATTCAGATTGGACCAGAGTCGTATCTCTACAAGATGCCCAGTTATTTTACACCGAATTCGCATCAATCATAAATCACTGCATACTATCTTCAACATCTGTCATATGTTCTCAAAAAAGCAATCGTCTTTGCAAAAATGATGGCTTACAGTTGGTTTGCTCATGAGTCTACGAGAAAAGGATAACCTGTATCGGAAAACTAATAAGCAGCCATTCAAGAGCGCATTAAAGCAACGGTGCACTAAAAATTTGTACTGTGCTAACGTCGATACTACGAACTACTACTACAATCAAATGTATGTGTCTGGCAGCAATATCCAAAGGCAATGGCGCTTGTTGAATGAGTTCATGTACAGCAGCACGAGCAGAAACCTGACAGTGGGAATAAATGATGAAGGCAACACCTTCACTCACCCTGATGAAATAGCAAATGGTCCCAGCATCTTTTTCTCTGCCCCGCAAAGCTAAGCTGACCGGCCTACTTTAGATTATCCGCGACACGTGCCATAATCTTTCTTCCTATTACCTTCTACACCCAGTGAAGCACGTTCCACAATTCGTAATCTTAAAAATATAAGTTCGAGCCTTGATAATACGCGTGAAAGCTACATTAAAGTCACTGCCTACATCATGTCCGATACGTTTGCGCATACCGTTAACCATATATCTGAGGCAGGTATTTTCCCAAATGAACTGAAAAAGAGCAAAAAACCCCGGTGTTTAGAAAGGGTGACAGAACCATAATTTCAAACTACCCACCGATTTGCATTTTTCATTTTTTCCATTTTTCAGAAACGTTGTCGAAAAGTTATTTAACAGCGACTGTCTAATTACCTCGAACAAAAGAATATAGTAACTAAAAGGCGATTCGGTTTGCGTAATGACTTATCAACCAACCTTGCTTTATTAACAGATAAACTTAAAAAGAAATCGACCAAGGGAAAATAGTGGTGTCTGTCTTAATTGACTTCACCAAATCCTTTGACACAATTACCCATTGCTTGCTTCATATGAAATAACCTGCCACCCCTACTAAAACTCATTGAAAGCTATCTACTTAACCGCGAACAAAAATATTTTTTTGTGTAATGAACTGTCCGCTACCAAGATTATTAAAATTGGTGTTCCTCGGGGTTTCATTTAAGGGCCGATTTTGCGCTTGCTATACATTGCCGATCTACCGCAATGCCTTAGCCCGGAAATGAAATGCCTGGTGTATGCTGATGACACCACAATCCTTCCGTTCCATACAAGTATAGAACCCATAACCGAGCGCTTAAACCCCGCCCTCCGAAACCTTAACTTGTGGTCTAGAAAATAATTTAAAATAAAATCCGGCGAAAACTCACTTTGTGATAATCGGCTCGCCAGTCCACCGAAACTATTACGGAAACTATTACTGTGATGGTCAAATCACACCCCATAATAAGTACTACTCAGAGTTCCTCCTTTGGTGTTCAACTAGACACATGCATCTGAAATTTAATTTACATAATGCATCGTTAGTAAAAAATAGCATTTGGAATTCGTGTACCCGTAAAATATCGGCTTTATTTCAGCTGGTCCACCTCATTTTTTTTCTTTTGTTTCTTTGTTTTTTCAACAGTGTACATGTCTAACAGAAGACCAGGGCTAAAGGCGAAAACCACCAGACAGGGTACCGGACCCCTTTCCACGTTAACACATCAATTCACTTAATACATTAAACAGTTTTATCGCAGTAACTGGCAGCATAATGCAGAAAAAAAAACATTGAAACTGTGAACTTGTTGGTTTCAGCAAAGTAAGAGAATATTCCCGCAAATGAAGAAAAAAGCATGAACATGAGCATTTATCAGTTCATACAGTACGAGCCTTACCCTCATACATAGATTTTTATTAACACACGTAACGAACACAAAAACAAATACAGAAACTTAAGCCATAATAAGCATACGCAAACAAAAAGATATAATTTGTACTGAGTTTCATTCAGGGCGATGGATTTCAGCAGATATCAAAGTATTTCAAAGTTCTTTTAAACGCCTTTTTCTATTTCATAAAACAGCTCAATTACATTGTATAGAGACAGGGGTTAGCGAGTTATCACAGAAATATTTGGGTTTACTAAAAGCGTCCTGCACTTCTTTTCAAAAGTGGATGGGACGCCCCGAAAATTCACACTCAGTTCTTGCATATTTAGCACTTTCGCTGACAGAAAATCAATAGTCTGCTGGCCGTAATTCGTCCTTATAGGCAATGGCCTTCTTTCGGATTCCGGATATTATATTCGCCTGCACTTTCACATGGTAATTTGTATATCCCGCTCCTGTAAATTAACTGTAGAAGCTTAAAATAATAAACTTGGTCGTATTTCAGCCTGTTGGATTTGATGAAGGGTGGTCGTGTTCTTAGATCGCCCCTATCCCCTTTTAAATTTTGGGACATTCGCATAATTTTGTTTTGTAGAATTATTAACTTCTTGCAGTTATACGCGGTATTGCGTCCAATACCAGGATTCCGAAGGCGTAGCCTAGAATAGAAAAGGAAATAATATGTATGTTTCAGCCAGTTGAATATCAGTGTGTGCATTTGATAAATTTGCCCGGTAACACCTGATACATCGGATCTAAGGCAGTCTAAGGCTATTTCCATGCGCAGTCCATGTAAGGTCTTCCGCAAACCAGACACCTAAGATTTTCTGTTTGACTACTCGGTCCAGTGTGGTACCATTGTAGGTTATACTGATGTTGTAGGGATCTCTCTTTTTTATTGGTTTGAATATAATGTACTTTGTTTTACTTCTATTTATATGTAATTAATTGTTATGTAGCCAGTTAGGAAGCTTCAGGAGGTAGGAATTCGCACCTTGTTCTAAACACTTTTGTGTTGTTCCTGCAAAATAATATATTAGTGTTGTCATCGTATTGTACTGTTATCAACAGCCGGTGTTCGAGGTCTACTGTCACAACAGATAGCGGGAGCAAGCTGCGTCCACCAAGAAGTATGTCACGTGATGTTTGAAAGTGTATATTAGATATTATTAGCTATCGGAATAAACGAGGCATTCTTGGGTTCGAAACCTTCAGCGCGGCTGGATGAATCCCTTGTTGCTTCCGCAGACGCTTCGCGCGTGCGAGCTGTGTCTCGACACGTACATGATCGTGTCGGTTGAGCCAGGTATCGTAGTTATGTCATTTATAAATATAAAAAACAGGAGTGGTCTCAAAATGGAGCTCAGCGGCACGCCACTGGTTATTTTCATTTTTGTAGAAAATATGTTACCAACATATACGTACTGGGTTCTGTTAGCGAGGTAACTTTTCATTACGCTTAGTGCTGCCCCGCGCACACCGTAACACTCAAGTTTGTTTAAGAGAATTCTTCAAACTGAATGGCCTAAAAATAAAAAAAAATATTCAAGAAAATAAACTTGCAAACGTACAATTCTAACTATTACCGCTTACGTGGGAGAATTTCTGCAGGGTGTCGAGGTTCAACCACGTGTGGTTGTTAACGTCATCCAATAGGTGGGAAAAGTTTTGCTCGATGTGCTTTAGCACCTCGTTCGTCAACGACGATGTGGTGGAGCTGTGTCGGGCGAACAGGCTCTCGAGATCGCGCAGCCGGTTCGGGTACGCTAACCTTCCAAGCGTGATGTAGAGGGCCTCGTCGCCGGGAACTGACACTCGCTGAGGAGTTGTTAGCACTTTAGGTATGCACAATGCTCTCTGCAGCCTCGGTATGTCGTTGTTTTCGAAACGAAAGTACGTCCGAAAGGCGCCACTGACGAACGCGTCAATGTTCAAAAGACCGCGCATGGACAGTGGGTCATGCCGTGTCTCGCCCAGTACTTCTAAACACACGGCGTCGACTATGTCCGACCATTTCAGACGAGTCACGAGCAGGGGGTCCTGATGATTGCTTTTGGGCATCGAAGAAAGCGGTTGTCTGCAGCAAGTTGCAGCGGCAAGCCCAAAACTGTGTGTTAAAATTCGCGGCAACAAACAGCTGGCGTGGAGCTTCGGCTTCAGCTGGCGTTGGTGGAGCACGTTTTCTTACTTTAACGTCCTCGATAAAAAATCCAAATCACTGATAAAGTAAAATAATATGCACTGAAACATAAAATTCGTGTTTGTATTGTGGTTTTAGCATCTAAAAATAAACCTTTGTTTTTATTCCTATCAAGGTAGTTGAAATTTAAACGGACAGATGGCGCAGTACAACCCTTCGCCGGAGGCGGCAGCCGATCGCTGAGCTAAAACTCTTTTTTTTTTTTTTTTTCGCGCGTCGTTCCGCTGTAACTGCGCTCGTCCCTCTGCTGAAATTCTCTATTGTCACGAAGCCAAGGCGACGCAGTAGTCTTCAAGGAAAACAACTTTATTGGAGCGAACTTGTGCTCCCCTAGCCACTCAAAGAATGCTGCTTTGGTAATTTGCAGGCGGCAAAGCCGCACTCAGCAAAGTGACGGGCCTAGGCGAGCCAGGCGAGCGTCGGTTGAAGAATGCCGCGGCGTCTGCTCTGCAGGATTTTATCTTTCAGCGTGAGTGTTTCTGGAACTGTCGATTTACATCGAGAACATTGTAGGTCAAAGAAGATTATTGGGGGCTAGTCACGTTAGGGCGAACCGCTCGCCTGATCAGAATGAGATAACCCGTGCGGAATAAAAATAAACAATGGAACTCGGGCTTCGCATGGAACACAGATAGTACAGACGGTCGCGGCCGAACAGTAAAAACAAAGCAGAAGCAAACAAACCCAATGCATAATTCGCACCAATATTCCGCAGCTCCGCCAAGTTACTGGAGAGAGGGAGAATAAACTTTATTGGAGCATCAGTTGGACTAACGCCGAGTAGGGATCAGCGCTTACTGGAGACGCTATCACTGGGAGGAACACGCCTTGTCAGCAACTAGTGCATTCCACTTTCCAACCATCCACTGAGCGCAGTCTAGCTGGCACCGATATATTGGTTTGTACCACAGCCCGAATTATCTTGATTGCTGCTTACGGACAACAGTTTCATTTATCTCTGCAGTACATCTACACATCGATTGTTTTTAAAGTGGAGCTTTCTACGTCTGTCTGATGGCGTATGTCAGACCCAGAACGCACTGCGAGAAAGTCAACCTTCTCTGACGATGATGATGGCAGTGGGTGAGGTGAAAGAAAAAAGTGCTTCCCGTGGTTGCTATCGAACCTAGGTCGCTTCCGTTATGAAACCGATGTCCATCTGATTTCACCATTTCGACACGATCGAAGCAGTTCCGATTTATAAAGGGGCGCATGGACGTGCAATAGTAGACAAAAAAATTATGCACATCCCTGTTTAACGATGACGATGGCTGAACGCGAAGCTTTCTTCGTGTGAAATCAAATGGCGAGGGGTCAAAGTCAAAGCCGCTGCGATCAAAAGTCCAAACGTAGTCAATGTAAAAGCTAAACGAGTGGAAGTCCAAACCGTCTGATACTCAGATTCCAAACTCAGATGGCAACCAAGGAATCCTTCACAAAAACTCTTCGCGTTCAACCATCGTCGTCGTTGGACGAATGGGTGCATAATGTTGGGGGGAATCTTGAGAATGGATGAACAGGTCAACCATAGCAAGACGGCTCGCACACTAAAGAATCTCTGGGTGGCTTGTGGAGGTGGTAACGCACGCGAAATAGGTAGAGTGCGAGGGGATCATGTGCAATTGGTGACAGCTTTCTTTTTAGCCCAAAAGGAAAAGTACACGTTTCACGTAAGCAGCTTAAACAAAAACAAGATACCGTAATTTTCGTTCAGAATGGAAACACCAAACTAAATAAATGCAATAAAAGGAGAAGTTTTCGAAAAAATGGCAACATTGGCAATTGAGATACGAAGACTGAGAAAACCTAGGAGCTAGTGGTCTTCCCTAGCTTTACCTCGGTTTTTTTTAGGTCTCCGCCTTTCTTAAGAAAAAGATAGTTGTCAAACTGAGTTAGATTAAAGTACACACTCCACCTTCCTAAAGTCCAATATCTTAACTGCCGAATCTGTAGCCAAAATCCTCTTCATATCAGCCGAAGTCCGGCGCCAGCGCCCGCACAACGAACCCAAGAAAAGGCTTTGCGCTCGAATGGGATAATAGCACAATCGAATAGGCGTCGGTTCAATAACGCGAAGGACGTAGTTTCTATTCCGGCCACGGGGACGCCTTTTTTCCATGAGGCTCACACTCCGTCCCCCCCCCCCCCTCAGCTCGTGGGTTCCTTACCTTCTCGTCACTTCCCGTCACGCGTCTACCCGTCACACGTCATACGTCTTTTCAATTCGCCTAGCGTGGTTTTCGGTTAACGATCCGCATGGACAGAGCTGGAGGTCAAAGAGCTCCGCTATTGCCGGTGAGCGCGAACACAGGCGGCGCTGCGAAGCGCGCCTCCATAGGGACCTTACGCCTCCATGACGTCAGCTTAGGGATTCTCGTATTTGTCGTCTGCTTCACTCAGGATCGCTCTCCCTGCTGTTTCTTTGCGCTCGGTTAACGTCTGATGCTTGTCCGCACCAGAATTGGCGTGTGGGTAACTTTTTATCATAATAATAGGCTGAAAATCGCATACACTAGCTCATGGTGTCAATTAAAGTATAGTTTTGAATACCGCTATAGGTTGAGTTCCAAATAACCCGGTATGTATATACGAGCGAGCGTGCTGATTCTATACCAGGCATCTAACCAGTACAGAGGTTTGTTGAGCAAAACGAGTCACGTCTTCGTTAAATTTATAGTAACACATATATGTTTGTTAAGACGTGGAGGGATATTTCGGGACATTTTGCACAGCCATATCTTCCCGATATTCGGATATGCGTTATAGGAAAACTGCACTCAAGAGGAGGAGGAGGAGCAAGAGGAGGAGGAGAAAACTTTGTTTAACAATTAAATCGATCTGGTTAGTGGGCCGGGTCCTCAGTCCAGGACAAGAAAGTAAAAGTAATTTTCTTCGAATCATAGAACGCCATCCCGAGTAGAATAGGATTTGTTCTTCGCGCCTGGAAGGGTTGAAAAGCAATAAAAAGCTACTTGGAATTCTTCTTCGGTTTCGAGTCTTATAATATATGCAGGTATACTATTTATTACGTTAGTTAGCGAGTATATCATGCCTTCAACACCGTAATCATGTCATCATTGTTCGAGTTGAGAGTCAGTTCGTTATGATAACGAAATAATTACGATAGAAATTCGGAGCACAAAAGCCGCCTTCGAGTACTGTGGACCACCTTGTTTAGGGCGCGATCGCGGTGGCGTAGCACAAACCGTCTCATTGTATTTGCATGTGAATAAACAAAACACGCTGCGGATTGCACGCAGCCGTAATGAAAGCCAATTTGTGAAGAAGGGAATGTATGCCATACAAAATATCCACACGACCTTTGTGAGGCTCCCAAACATCCCGAAACCTCCTAATAAGAAGTTGGTGACGGCGCAGAAAAATTAATGCGTTGGGCAGAAAAAAAAGCAAGAAACATTAATCCGATACAAGACAACAGCAAAAGAAACAGAAGAAAGCCGCTTTATTTCCTGCTGTGCGATGAGCGTGTAGAGGCCGCTGCTTGGTACATAGTATTAGACTGTTCAGTCTTCATAGGAGCATCTCAAAAATACTGCAGGGAAGCCTACGCATTTTGAATACTTATCGAGAAGCTCTGATCGCTGATCCTCGCGAATAAGCAAGAAAGGACGAGTTACACACGATCTTCTGACCGATACTCTGAAGAAAGTTGTTCTCTTTCTCTTCGTGTGTTGCAAACTTGTGGGGGATACAGCTTCAAATTATTCAGATGCGGCAGAAGCTGGCAAAATAACTGAGTCGCTAGAAACAGGCTTTTTAACATACAGCAACGAAGCGGGCGATTTCTAGCCCAGGCACTGTTGCCCCTCACAATCGGAGTGTAGCAGACGACAGCGGCGCGAATCCCTAAGCCGACGTCAGAGCCAGTGGGCGCCACTCAAAGATCTCACCGCCAATTGAAATATGTCCGTCCTGAAGTGTCCAACAGCTTCCCGCGAAAAAAGAAAAATGATAACTAAACGATTGATTTTTCACCAAGCAATTAAATGCGTGGACAAGCTTTCACACTACTGAGAAGGAGGTATACTGGGGCGGAAAAAGTTTTTTTTTCTCATTTTTTGCGTTTTTCTCAAGTGGCTTGATGGGAATTTCTGCTGACCAGTATTGTACAACGATATAATGTTTGAATTCCTTCTTTTTTTTTCGCCCACACGGAAAAAGTTACGTTCGTCAATGCGCCACCACCGAGATTTTCTTTATTTTTTTTCAAGGAATTTCAGGGCTAACTGAATGTCTCTAGCTAACCCGAGGAAACCTAGATATGCGAAAGAAACGTGAATGAACGAAATAGAAATCAGAACGCGATCGCTAAAAACTCTCCAGAGTTAGAAAAGCATGCGACTAGGGGGCAGAACGGGACTGCGTGCCGATTTAATGGGCGAGGGTAGCAAATAAACGGGGACGCACAATGGGAAGTTCCCCCGGCCTGTGGGAACTCAGCTCCTCACAATGCCCGTTTTCCAGCCTTCGCGGGCTCCCCCGCTCAACGCGGCCTCTGCCGAGGCCCCGGGGGTTGGGCGCGCCGCCGCAATCAATGGGAACCCAACAAAGCCTCTCCACGACTCGACAGTTTGGAGGTGGTCTCAATTTTTATGAACTTTCACACTTCTCTTTTTTCGCTCCCTTGAATAAATGCTTGTGGCGGACGGACCGCTTACTCAACCGCGACTGGTTTCCGGTTTCTGAAATTCCTCGTGCTTTAAATAGTATATTCCCCTTTTAACGAGGATGTAATGCACCGCTATTTCAGCCAGTGTTAAACGTTGACACCTTTCCTTTTCCCGGTACTGGTCGTCCGCGTTTCCAAAAAATGTGCCTTGCGAATCGGCACCAAGACCGCGGTCTTTCTTTAAGCCTCAAGGTTTACAATATCAACTACTAGGAAGACTTTCTTTTCCCAGTCATTTTTTTTTTTCGGGCGGGGGGGGGGGGAGGAAGGAGGGGTGACTCTCCTTATACGAGGCAGTATATAGCTGCAATTTAATTATGCTCTTATCTAAATAAATAGTCGTACGGGGCTGGACCGAGTAGCTAGCGAAAACAATACCTGCTGCCCAGAAATGGTCGGCTAGTTAAATAAATACATAGAGTTTCATACTATTATATACTAGAGAAAAATCTGGCGCCACCGTCTAGGGGAGCCGCGCTTCGGCGAGCGTTCATTCATGTACCGGGCAGGCACGTTCCACTCGTCCTTGGCATGGCTCATGAAAAGGCTGAAAAGTTGGCTCTGACTGCAAACATGCTACAATATTACTCTAGAAGATATATCAAATTTGCTTAGTTATTATAAAGTTGAACTTCCAAAAAGAATAATTCATCAGGCACGATGAACAAGAAGAAAGTTTTACCCTTTTCTGTTGATTTTGGCTTCGAGGCAAAAAGAGGCAATATGGCTAGCTAAGACAAGTACGCTAGGAACGTTGCTAGCGCGACGGCGCCGCTAACGACGGCGCCCCCGGCGGCCTGCGACTGCAGCGACATATTTCCCTTTAGTCGAACAGATTTAGGGGAAATCCCCAAGGTGGAGTAAGTTTCTGTGAAGGAAAGTTTGACATCCACCTGTGAATGAATGAATGAAACAAATCTTTATTAAAACAAGGAAAGTTTGACATGCACGCTAGAAACCTTAAGCCATCTTGATTCCAAAGACACCGAGTTCACGTCCTTGAAATACGATTAGCATCAATACAGAGTAATTCTTGTGCCTGTGAATGTGGGTGATTCGTTTTTATAGTACTATGTGTTGAGGCATCATTTTTTCTATGAGAACGCGGACATACGAGATCGCCACGTTCCCGTGACTGACTAATCTTACCGCGGTTTAAAGAAATATACACCTCCATTCTGTGAAGGTGTATGATCAGCGGTGCTCTATAGTTCCGTTCACCGGTAAAAATTCGAAGGCGTGCACGAAACAAACAGACCTGTTTTGTGTTTAGCTTAGTGAAACTTGGAACCAGCTTAGTGAAACTTGGACATTGGATGTATGGACATCAGATGGACATTCCACGATAATTAAAACAGAACTAACACAAAATTTTTAGGGCGAGATAACTTCGTAGATAGATGTGAACACACCTCCATAATCTGCGCAATATCAGCGGGAAAAGGAGCCTGCAGCATAGTTCAACTCAATTTTATAGTGGGCGAAACGCAACCGAGTAGCAAGCGGAGGAACTTCCGCAATCGACAATGAACAATGAGTAAATGAACAACATCCAAACACGTCACGAGTTGTAGTCGGTATTCGCCGCTTCCGCACTGCCGGCGTTTCTCGCAGGCCTGCTACTCCGATCGGAGGTCAGAACTTTTTCTATCGAGCAATCAACGATCCGATCGTTGGCGGCGGAGCCGAGATTCGTTGGCTCGTCAAGCAGCAGGCCGGGACCTAAGTTCTGCAGCAACTTCAGGCACTTCTTCTCTTGCTCTTTATTACACTGGACGGGAAAACGGGCCGGGAACGCGAAAGGCGCACGGAGGGAGGCGCAAGGTGGCTGCGCAGGCGGCGGCGACGGGCGCGAAGCTGCGCAGGCCGGCGCAAGTAGCGGGAGCGATAGCTTGTTACCGGTGCACGAAATGGGGTTAAGTCCCAAACAAGGCAGCACATACGAGAAAGGAAATAATGATGCGATGGCGAATTGCATTAAAAATGTGGTTGATCCCTCTTTTATAGGCATCGGGGAAACACAAAAGTGTAATCTGTTTTCACAGGAGCATTTGAATGATTATTGTGCATCAGTATGAATTTGCCGATAGCTATTTATTTATATTACGTCGGTATGGCACCCTTAGACGCATCAACGTTAGACACTGGACTGCACGTGCCGGAGCATTGCGTAAATCCGACTGTAACGTCAGCCGCTTGAAAACCGTGCGAACGAAGCCGAACGGGTTGTCGGCAAATCGTTTCGCTGCGTCGAACACCCGATCCGCCGCAGCGAAAGGGGAATGACGTGCGGGTCGGCAGCTTGTCTTGTGGGTGTGCTTGTCGAGCGCTGCCCTGCTGGCGGGTCGCTTCGGAAAAGGTGCGACCACTTCGGTCCTGCTCCGTGGCGTGTACGGCAGGCGGTTGCATTGCGACGAAGTCAGCTTGTGGAACGCAATAGACGGAATCGTACTTGGGAACGTGCATGAGTGAACGCGTTCTGCTTCTCGCTGGCGTGTCCTTCGTATCACCACAGCAGTCACGAGGCCAACATTCGTCAGTCGGCTTTTTTGCCTTTCTCCGGCGCTAAATGAAACAGTTTCCTTAACACGTGGCCATCACACACGATGTAGAAGGCGGAGGAGGGTTCCTCAATTTACGCACATCCCCCTACACGCAGGCGCTCGCATCGAGGCGCCAACTGACCGCTCTTATTAGTGTGAAGATGCACTGCTTCGCTTCGCCTCTCCAAGACGGCAGCACTATCTGCATGAAAAATTGATTGATTGATTGTGGGGTTTAACGCGCCGACGCAACGCAGGCGATGAGGCGCGCCGTAGTGGAGGGCTCCGGATTAATTTTGACCACCTGGGGATCTTTAACGTGCGCCGAAATCTCGCACACACGGGCGTTTTTGCTTTTCGCCTCCATCAGAAAAGCAGCCGCCGCGGCCGGGAATCGAACCCGCGACCTCGTGCTCAGCAGCGCAACGCCTTAGCCACTGAGCCACCGCGGCGGGTATCTGCATGAAAAAAAGTCATAGGGTAAGATATAAGGCGCGTTTGTAGACCTACTCGCGCGCTAGTTCTTAACTCAGTTGGCAGAGCGGTTTCTATCTCCTGTTGCGGCGAAAGAGTTCTAGGCCTGAATCCAGGCGCTACCGCGTTAAAAAAAAACTTTTTCTGGCGATATCAATTCCGTGACGGATATGACAACGGTGAGGTCTTGCTGTACCGTGGCATGAAACACTTTTGTGTTCAAATCGTCGGCTGAACCACTTACGAGAGCGGCAATTGAATATCCGCGGCAGTGTCAAGCCTAACACATCTGTAGGCAGACCGGCCGGCTGCTCCGAGCGCGCGTCTCCCCACCCACTGTCTCGAACGTCGTGCGTCGTTCTCCAGCCACGGCAGCAATTTGCACTCGCGGCGCCTGCATCACGTCCACGGTCGCATTTTCATTAAGCGGCTGACGATATTAGTACGTAGGGGCATTAGCAGAAACAGCCGCCGACGCGCGAACGACAGTGCTACGGCAGCTCTGCTCTGTGATATCCGCCTGGCAGTCACGTGGGCCGCTGTGTTTATACGAAATCAAGCCTTTCGCGGATCGTGGGTTGACGCAATTGAGGTTTCTACACACAATAGGTCATTAGCTACCTTTCGCAACGACAACAAAAAAGCAAAATTTTTGTGTCAGTGCCCCTTTAAAGCTTTACTGCGAACTACTTAAATACGAAATACAAATAAAACTAGGTGTCATGTTAGACTTGCCTTAGCGGCTAATTATCCCATTGGGTCAGTTTTGACAAAAGACGAGCTACTGCCATTTTCTGCGACCATACTCCCTCGTAGATGTCCATGTGTAGACAGGAGACGGGAATTTTGCCAAGTTCGCAAAGTCACTGTGAACTGATTATGACGTGTAAATGAAACTCGGCTTAATGGTAAAGTTGTCCTAGTGGCCAACTTCTATGTGATTTTCGCCACTTGGCTGGTTTCCACACACGCCGTTCGTGACTAAACTATATACAGCATGCAGTAAGGACCGCCTAAACCAGATGGCTCCAGCAATGCACTCGGCACCACGGCCGCAGTCCACTCTCCTCCTCCCGCGAGAGGAGCAGAGTGGCGTCTGGCCGTGTCGGCGACTAGAGAGGATTCTGGTGCTAGCCGCCGTCTATGCGGCTCACATCAGGGCCGTCTGTATAGTCATGGGCCGCCATTACATCATGCACTCGCCTTAGTTCCATCATTGGCCTGGGTTGAAACGCTTTAGTGACCCTATATTCGAACACAGGGCCACAAAAAACGCAAAGAATGGTGTGTAATTATATGTATGAAAAATAAAACGGGCTGTTTTAAAGCTAAGGAAAAAGGAAGTAAAGCGTATTTTTGTAGGAACGGTTGTGCCGACTATTCTGCAGGCCAAGCCGGAAATTAACACCAATGTCAATATTTTGGGGAAAATTCATTTGAGAACTGAGTGAATTATTTTACCATTATTTCAGATAATAGTTGTTTCAAGAGTTTGGGAAGGTTTTTTAACATGCCCATCAAAAGGTCGTCTTCCTGGTGAACCGGTGCACCGACCGTCAGCTACAGTTTAAAGAGCCATGAAGAGAAAACACAATTTTGGTTCGTTCAAAAGAGTGTCTCGTTGGAATCATACTGACACCGCTTTTAACCCAAACTTCGTGCAAATAAGCTACGGAATTAGGAAAAAAGGAATGGCTATGCGACCCTCTAGCTAATTTCCCGCGACAGAACCTATGATGTCATACCACACAGCTCTGCGATTGGCGGAGGGCGGCAAAAGCAAACGAAAATTAGGCAGAGCTTATAAGCTTGCCGAACGACCTATTTGGTTTTAAATTTAGGGCACATTCTTTTTAAAGCTCTAAGAATGGTAGGACAAATAGTGGAAGTTACGAAAGCACACGTAAACATAGAAGTACCGATGCGTAGTGCAGTTGGTACTGCGCGCTATGCTTGGTTTAGCTGCACAGGACTGTGGGCCTATGGGGTTGTTTCAGACGACACTGGCCGATTGACGCAAGCGACGACGTCTTACGTGACCGTATTGGTCGAGCGAGCACCATGTTTCACGAAACGATTTTTTTCATGAACAAAACAAGCCAGGTACAAATACGTTCACAAACAAACCAAGGGCAGAAAACGGCTTGCCGCGGTGTGGTGACGCCATCAAGGTTCTCTAACGGAAAACAAGGCACTCTGATATCATTGCCGACCACGAGAATGCATGATTTAACGGGAAAATCAAAATGTTAACTTAAAATAATTAATTTCTGAATGAATAAAGCATCGTTTGCATTCGGGCAAGCGCTGGGGGCGCTATAAAACACGAAATCTTTCGAAAAACACAAACGTGTGTTTTGTCTTCATGGCTCCTTTAACAACACTTGTTGCTGGGCGAGTTGGTTCATACTTGAAGAAAAAAGAAAACGTGGCGTTAAACAGTCGCGGACGACGAGAAGATAGGAAAGATACAGGCTTCCGTTTCTATGGTATCTTGGTTCGTGGAAGTACGTTTTTCGTCAGCTAGAACTTTTGGGGGCGCATATTACCCGCTGAGTCATACGTCCTTCGACTGCAGCTGGACCAACGTGAGGTACGATCACGCACTGCCTGCCTTTTCACCGAACACCGAACCTACCACAGAACAGAGAGGTTTCCTCAGAGCTCGTAGACGTGAATAGTGCATAGTGAAGAACGAATAATGCATAGTGAAGAACGTAAATCCCAAAAAACCTCTTAAGAATCCAATTGTCATGCCAGGACCAAGGCAAAAGCGGGGTCTTCCCGTAAACCCTCACCAAGACATGGATTACCAGATGCAGTTTCCTTTCTGGTATACTTACTAAGAAACTCTATGCTCGGCACTACTAGCCTTTTTCGGTTTCGGCCGTACTGCCATTGGCAGCATCCAAGTGTGTCTTGAACTAAATGTGGTAAGCACGAAGAAAAGTCCTAATTATAGGTTGTCCACGTCGGAGCTTATGTTGGCCGCCCCCAAATGGAACAGAACTTTCCTCGAAGCGCTGCAATATACGTAAATGAGGGAAATCCCAGGCGCGCCTCCACCTCTAACGCGATTTGATCATTCACTCCAAGATTGGCACGGGAGTGGGCACGCTGCGCCGTAGCTGCTCAGATGGTCGAACGATCTCGCCATCTCCATTTCCAGGTTTTGGGCTGGTTCCTATAAGCTGTGACTGCAACGTATAATACTAAGACAAGCCCTGGCTGTCTTGTTCTTTTGAACCCGAGAAAAACAGCCGTCATTTCATCCGGGGTCGCTTCTTCGAGGGCATCGTCCCTCGTCATTCCCAATGGCCCGTGACGCCTCCTCGCCGCTATTGGCACAATGGGCGGGGGATATAAACAGCTACGTCGGCCACAACCCTATCAGTGGACACGAAGGGGGCGTACTGCTCAGATGGCTGAACGATCTCGCCTTCGCCATTTCGAGCTCGAACCGGCTTTCGCTATATACAAAGTGTAGTAGCATTCGCTGCCTGTGCTGTTCCCGTGCCAGTCTGCTTTATGTTCAATTCATGACTAGTTGTAAATACTGTGTTAATGCTGATGTGCTGTGGAGATATCGCGAGCAACCCTGCCCTAAAGAAGTCCTCGAAGGCACGAAACAGCCCGTGGCGAGTGAAAAGGATCCCCAAACCGAACTTCTGCAGTAGTTGAAAGGAATAAAACAACATTCATGTGTAACTACAAAAAGACAAGCCGACCGCGCCCAGGGTCAAGCCAGCTGGCACCTCGAGGATCAACGTACTCATCAAATTCCTCGCGCAGCATGTGCGCAGTGTTCTTGGTGACAGGAAAACGACGGTTGAAGTCGCGGTCGCTCAGCAAAAACGGCTCGCGGTCCACATCTCGAGGCTCAGGCACGGGAACGTCTTTCCGCACCGCTAAAAGTGCAAAAACAGGCGGCATCCGCACAGCCATCTTCTTTTCCTGAGTGCTTCCAAACGCATCCTATGTAAGCCATCCTTCGTGGCCACCAGGTGGCTACGGGACGTAACGGAAAAATAGCTAAAACATATGTGCGTGGCGCAGGCTGGATGACGTTCCACCTCTGAGCCAATCGCGTGAGACCACGCGGGAAATCACCCCACTGGATATCTTCAGGCTCCCTGTAAGATTCGGCCCCAGGTGGGCAAAATTATTTCAGAGCCCACCACCACGGAGCGCGTCATGGCCTGTGTAGTGAAGGTGCGTTAAACCTCATTATTATTCAATCAAATCAATTTTTGAGTTCAGACGGATACCCGTAAAATTTACTGACTCACATCACAACAGTCATCTTGGCTTACCACTCCCCCTTCTTATTGAAATTAAAAATGGTCCAGCCCGTCATACACACAAACACGGAGATTACAGATGCAATAATTTCTACGCAAGCAAAGGTTAAGTTTTTTTAGCTTGTGGCTGCGGAAAGTAACACGTACGTTACTGGAAAAGAAACTACTGCCAGGCTACTCTGCAGTCTACGCATCAGGGGAAAACAAATGCGCGCGCTTAAGCGACAAGAAACGCGCGAATTCCTATAGGGTGTATTCACAGAGCCTTGGACCTCGCGGCCGCGCTACCTGCGCGGCGGCGGTGACGCCATATTTAAGGTTGCACTCCGCTGCGCGGGCATCGCTTTTCCCGACGTGAAACGTTGTTTGCGGCGTGGTGCTGGCAAGAACGTTCGTGTGGACGGTGCTTTTCTCGGCGTGATTCGTGTATTTGAGAATGCCTGGTCGTAACGAGTAGCCAGCATCGTTTTCGCTGCGAAATTCCGGATGCGCTGTTCACGTCTACAACCGCAGACCCGAAGCAGGCCGAACGACGAAAGCAAGCGCGCCGTTCTTTTGTTGTTGTTGTTTCGAAGCGAAGGCCAGGACAGTGCTTGAAGACGGTATGATTTCGCGCGACGAATGCAACTGTCTGATGGTTTGACAGGCGCGGCCAGCGGCGTGCATACCCCGGTCCGTTTTGGCGATTTCGCGCTATCTCGGTGTCATCCCCGTGAGCCGATTTCATTTAGCAGAGCGGGCCAGCGGGAAGCGCAGCGGAGCGGACCAGCGGAAACGCCACTGCGCATGCGCCAGTACGCTGAGGCGGCGAGCGGATTTACGGCGCTGCGCGCTCGCCCGCTCGTTTCGTCATCCCAGCGCAGCGGCGGCCGGGCGAGCGAGCGAAGTTATCCAAAATGGCTGCCTCCAACGCTCGCGGTGTCGCGTCGCCGGCCGTGGTCGCGTCAATATCCCGCGCGAACGCTTCTGAAACAGGAATGCAACCAGCTAAAAAGCCCCGGAGGTGCTTCAGTGCACACGAGGACCTCTGTCTTCTTCGGGAGGTGGCCGCGGCGAAGCCGTTTGGCGATGACATCAAGTGGGTGCATGTTCTCGCTGCGGTGAATCGGGCGGTGGGCCGGGAGCTCACCCTAAGAGGAATAAAAGATCGTGTAGACATTTTGCTGGGATGCTGGAAGCGGCAGGACGCCAAGATCCTTAAAAAGTGAATTTATTTGTTCATTCTGCACGTAATGCTTTCAGGCCAACCCCCAGCGACAGTCTTGTGTTCCGCTTTCTCGTCTCGTTTTTCTGGCGCTGTTTTATCGCTGTTAGCTGGCGCGCATGTTTATCTGACGATCGTCCCTTTGCCTATTCAGGTCGGGTACAGAGGAGCAGTACTCTGAAAAGGAGGAGATCCTGCAGGACTTGTGGGATTTTTGCGAAAGTGTGAAGTACGAGCCCAGGATCGCTCCCAGAGGGGCCGCCTGCGAGGCACGAAGGCGGAGGTTGGGAGCGGAGGCCCCGGTAAACACGGACGAGCTGCCGGGGGTGACGCTCTCAGACTACGGCACAGGCGACGGCGCGCTCGGTTAGTTGATGACACCTACTGTTGTGCTGTCTTCTCTTTTCTCTTATTAATTGAAAGCAAGTTCTGCTGCCGAGCTGTTGCAGAGCGTATACCTGCCACCTGCTGCCAGCCCTGGTGCTGAACCGGGGCAAGAGAACGAGCAGCAGGAACAGCGCGCCTCACCAGAACCAACACAGCAGCAGCGGCCTCCCTCAACTGAGCTACAGCGGCGCCAACCTGCAAGTGAGCAGCACGCCCTCCCAGGCACGAGTAAAGGGAAGTGTGGAGAAAGGTTTATACACCACTTCTACATAGCAGAACGATATGCAGGAGAGCATCATAAGAAGACGCCAGTGAATGCATCTTAAAAGAGTTAACAGTGCATGTAGACGAGGACACTCAAGCAAGAAAAGGCAACAGAAAGCGGTGAACTGCAACTGATCTTTTATTCAGACTCTAAAACGTCCACTGTGAAGGCCAAGAGAACCTTCCCGTGTATGCTTATCGTTTGCACTGGAAACCACTGCGCACTCTGCATAGCGGAGCAAAAGCACACTTTTTACTGTACGAAGCTAAGTAGTCCCAAACAACAGTCTTATGTTCTCGAAGAAAAGAAGTAGACTATCTGGAGCAACGAGGGTGGCAAGCATCTTTCAAGATGCTACACTAACTAGCCCACCAAGCCACCCCTGAGACAGTAAATGCAGTAATCAGTCACAGTTTATGTATTTCTGTCCTTTAGTGTAGACAAGTCGGCCTTCAGTGTGCTCACAGTTATACAAACTGTGGTGCTGTTTTGTGACTGTTTCTAAATTTTTCTGGATCACATGCATTCAGTTCCCTTACATGTGCACTGACAAAATCTCCACAGCAAGAAGGGCAATGAACAAGGCAAATGTTAAGTAGGCACACATTTCGCCAAAACCACCAGCTCCCTGTAGAAGTGCAGCTTGCTGAGCCAGTTGGTACATGTCGAGGGAACGGAAACCAGCGAAAAGGACGCAAAACACGAGGAGGGACGAGAGCCAGCGTTGTGTTGTCTCGTCTTTCCTCGTGTTTTGCGTCCTTTTCGCTGGTTTCCGTTCCGTCACCACCTCCCTAATGCATCTTTCAGACATAAAACTTCAACAGATTTCACAGCAGGCTTTTACAGAATTCACAGCAAGCATCTAAAACTTAGGCAATTAAACACTCAACTGCAGCACAGTTGCGGGTTTTACAACGACTATGTGTTACTGCTGATTATGGAGATCGTGTTCTTTGCTTGTTGTTACACAATTACGCAACAACGTCCGCTACAGTGCATAAACTCGCATTAACTGAATGCCGAAATTTTTTTGCCTTCACAGGAATAAGAGGCTTGCAAAGTCTCGGGCTCCAGCTGCTAGCCCAAAGAGAAAAAAACGAACTAGATTTGCGCTCCAGGGAGCTAGAAATCGAAAAAATGAAAGTTCGCAACGAGGAGCGTCGTCTGGCACAGGACGAGCGGAGATTGGCCCTGGACGAAGAGAAGCACCGCTTCGAAGTTGAACGCTGGAGAGGCGAACGGGAGAGCCTACTCGACGAGATAAAAAAAATGCTTGATGAACAAACCACCAAACTGGCGCAGCACCACAACACATAAGACAACACCACCACAACACGTAAGTAGAGAAACATCTCCAGTGGGATCACATTTCCTACACGTAAACTCAAATACAACTTTATTTAAAATGCAATGGTTTAGCCTCGAGGACGCCTAAGGTTGTAGATTATTTATTTATTAGGAGGTAACGGCAAGACATCACTGCGCACCAGCATTTTTCTTGCGCCGAGGGGTCGAAAACGGGTAGTTCCAGCAAAAACACGTTCGGCTGGTTAACAGTTTTGAAAACTGTTTTTCAAATGTATGGAAGTGTATGTCTTGCCGGAACAATACGGGTAATTTCATTGAAAATGAGATACTGTCGTGTTGTACCTAGAAGTCCTCAGGTAAGAGGATCTTAATTCTTTGATAAATTGTCGTCTTCATTGCAGCTGTCATCTGTTTTTTTTTTTTGTAGTGCGAAAGGATCCAGCGTCAAGTGGAAACCTGACAACACCATACGGTATGCAATTCTTCAATAAAGTCTTTGTTTTCGAAGCTGCTTTTCATGGAACATTACCGTGGGGCAAAGCGAACCTCGAGAACTGGTGGTTCAAGGCCCAAGTGTAGGGATACGTCGACACTGTACACACATTTCGCACTGTACAGAGGGGACTTGCATGCATGGGAAATTAGATGACACTGCCAGTAATGTTGTGGCATTTAACACAGTATAGCGGAAACGCTTGTAACAAAACGAAATCACAATTTCTCCATACGAAGAAACACAGGAATGTCAGTTTTTTGCACTTTTCGCTCGGCAGATTTCATTCACTAGAGTGTCATAACAAGTAGCGTACATTTAGTACAGCAAATGACAGCCACAAGATCATTCTAAAGCATGGCTCGCCAACAAACTTTGTTTCGATAACTGTGTGTGGTTGTACAACACTATTTGCGGGCAAGGTAAACTTCAAGCTGTGGTGGTTCAAGGCCGAAGTACTGCGATACCGGGGAATCGTACAAGCAGGTATGACAGTTTGCGAGTAGTGCGCTGGCCTTATAAATGCGCGGCAGCTTCTGCCGGTAGAGCTTCTGGTTTTTTCTGAAGTCTACGAAGGCAAACAGTCCCACAATTTTTCCAAAACCCCACTCCACAGCCTGCCTCACACTACTCATGGCTTTGTTGAAAGCACATTATTCAGGAGTCAGGAGAGCTCCGCCATACGGCTTGAGCAGAAGGGGCCGCAACGGGCAGGCAGGGTCCCCGTAGATGCAGTAGTCGTGACCTTGAACGAGGTTTTGTAGCTTCGTATATGCGGCGCTGTTTACAAAGTTACCTGAAAGAATAAATTACGATTAGCTGGAGCTGCGCCCGTTCCTAGCAGGGAAGGAGGAGGCGAGCGACGTTCAGCAGCGGTTTGATCCACCAGCTGTGCTTGTCATTTACTCTCCTGAATCGTGTTTGCTGCCGGGGTATGATCCGTCCAACTGGCAGATTATGCCATTTGGGCACATTATAGCTTGGTACTTCAGGGCGTGGACTCTCTTGTGGCCGCTGAAGTACACTTTCTGGTTCCTTGTTGGTCGACATATTGGCCGCGCCGTGCCATCGATGAAGGCCCAGCAATTTGTCAGCGGGGCACCTTTTGCGTGAACGTCCTGAAAAAATAACGAATGAATATGTCAGAAAGTTTTAATTGCAAACGTACAACTCTAATTATTCTCGCTTGCCTGTGAGAACTTTTCTAGGGTGTCGAGGTTCAGCCACGTGTGGTTATTAACGTCGTCCAGAAGGTGGAAGAAGTTGTCCTAGATGTGCCTGAGCACTTCGTTCGTCAATGACGATATGGTCGAGCTGTGTCGGGCGAAAAGGGGTTCCAGATCGCGCAGCCGGTTTGGGTAGGCTAGTCTTCTTAGCGTGATGCAAAGGGCCTCGTTGCCGGGAACTGACACCCTCTGCGGAGTTGTTACCTTGTCAGGTATGCACAAGGCTCTCTGTAGCCTGGGTACATCGTCCTTTTCAAACCGAAAGTACGTTCTGAACACGCCACTGTCGATCGCATCAATGTTCAAAAGACCTCGCATGGAGAGTGGGTCACGCCGTGTCTGGCCCAGAACCTCTAAACACAAGATGTCGACTATTTCGGACCATTTCAACCGAGTCAGGAGCAGGGGGTCCTGCAGTATGCTCTTCGGCATTGTTCAAAGCAGTTATCAGCGGCAATTTGCAGCGGCAAGCCACACACTGTTAAAAAGCGCGGCAACAAACAGCTGGCTTGGAGCTTCGGCTTCAGTTGGCGTTGGTGACGTACTTTCTTCAGTTTAACGACTTCGCTAAAAGATACAAATCACCGTTAAAGTAAAATTATATGTACTGAAACATGACGTTCGTTTTTATTTAGGCGTTTCAGCATAATAAATAAATCTATGTTTTTTTTCTATCACGGTAATTCACATCTCAACAGATAGATGGCGCAGTGTACAGCGCTCCGCTCTGGCCGGCAGCCGATCGCCCAGCTAAAACTCTTTTTCCCGCGCTGCGTTCCGCTCGCTTTCCGCTCGTCCGCTCCTCTCCGCTGAACGTAAACCCGCTTACCTAAAACTGTTTAATTATTTCCTCCGTTGCTTGAAGCGACCGTGGTGCGAGTCGAGAAAATTTCTTCACCCAAGGCTGCGAGAATATTTGATGTGCTGGTGGCGTGTGAGAGAGGAGCTGGTTTTACCGTGCCACCCAGGCATGTTGCGCACTTCTTGAGGAGTGTGAGAGACGGTGAGGTGCTCTGGTGACAGTTTTCTGTGCGTTGAACGCACGAACGTCGTCCATTTGAGCTCCTAATGAAGCGGAAAAATTACGCACAGGGTCTGGGTGGAAACCATCGCGAGGTAAGTACGTGATAAAATTTGATATGGTGGCGACGACAAAGATCCCACCGATGATTTTGTGTATTTTCCTTTCGGTAAAGATGAAGCGGAAATTATAAGCAGAACAAGATTATGGAACACATACGCTTTGGCTACTTCGGAAGCAGCGCAGAGACAAGTGACAAAGGCTGCTTGTTCCTGCATACGTTAATATTTTTTAGTCTCTGCGCTTTTTTTGAAGTATTCAAACTGTGTACCCAGCATCAAGCTTTAGTGTCTGATCACGTAACACGCTCGGTCATTAGAGAACAGTCGAAGGCGACGAAGAAGAATTGGATCAATTTGGATGCCCCCAATTACCTGGGAAGCAAAATTGCATGTACGCGTGCGTTCACCTCAACACTGGAAGTATATATAGCCCATGTTGAGGCTGGGAGGCCAGTATGGTTCGTCTCATCCATAAAGTACGCCGGCTACCTTAATTTGTGAACATTTTAAGAATGCGAATTACTCAAACATGTGACGAGGTGCGAGGTGAAAGCTCTGACACCCATCGTCCCGGAGCCCACCTGGATGAAACGGATTCCAGCAGATTCGATACTGATTAGCCATATTATCGATAACTTCTTTGGGAATTCGTCGAATGAAGACAGACAGCCTTCAAGCACTGCCCCAGCCATCGCTTCGAAACAGCGAAAGGAAAAAAATACACGGCGCGCTTTTTTTATTTTTTTGTCGTGCGGCCGCTTCGGGTCTGCGGTTGTAGGAGACCAGCGCAGTCCGGATTTTCGAAGCGAGAACAATGCTAGCTACTCGGTAGGACGAGGCATTCGCAAACCCACAAATCACGCAGAAAAAACGCCTTCCACACGAACGTTCTTGCCAGCAGCACGCTGCAAACCACGTTTCGCGTCGGGAAGCGCGCTGCCCGCGCGGCGGAGTGCAACCTGAAATATGGCGTCGTCGCCGCCGCGCAGGTAGCGCCGCAGCACGGCCCAAAGCTCTGTGAATACACCCTATATGTCAGGAATGGCCGCTGCAATCCCAGTAAAGCGGGAACACAGTTGACGCTGAGCATATGCTGTCGAGTGGACAAATAAAGTAGCCAGAGGTAATATAAATTTTGCGGCTGGTTGGTTCTACAAACCCACCCGCCGCGTTGGCTCAGTGGCTATGGCGTTGCGCTGCTGAGCACGAGGTCGCGGTTTCGATTCCCGGCAGCGGCGGCCGCCTTTCTGATGGAGACGAAAACCAAAAACGCCAATGTGTTCGAGATTTCGGCGCACGTTAAAGATCCCCAGGTGGTGAAAATTAATACGGAGCCCTCCACTACGGCGCGCCTCATCGCCTGCGTAGGGTCGGCACATTAAACCGTACAATCAATCTAATCTACAAACCCTTAACTGCGCCAGCAGTAGCAGCGCTTCACGCGAGCACGCAGGGACCATGCGCCATGCAGAGAGTACGGAGCAAGCACGTCAACAACACGCACGGCACAAAGTGAGCCGGGAACAGCGTAGCGTTGTGGAATGGTTCGGCCTTCACGACACACCTCTGGCGACCGGACCGTGCCGGCCGCCAGTGTTGGGACGTGGATTGCTATCTCCACCTCGCCATCCCGATGGGGGCACCGGTAGAAAGCCAGCCGAAGCCGGTAGCGCTGCTTGGGCGTAACCAAACAGCCACAAAGCACACGCACTACCATGCGACTTGAGACCGCATGACCACATCCCACAGCCGGACAGGAGGAGCGGCGTGAGTGCATGCACGCCGCTCCTCCAGTCCGGCCATGCCGCATCCTCTTGTAGGCCTTCCTTTCGTGGGGGCGGGACACTAATTGCACAGTAGCGGCGGCGTAGCGGTAGCGCCCGTTGCGTACTGCCTGCTGCCACCGTGAACAAAGAGCTTTCGCCCGTTGAGGCTTCTGATTCTCCTCCATCTGATACCATAGACAAAGTAAGCGAATGACGTGTGGAGGGCGCTTTTGAGAGGTTCAGCTTACACGGACTCGCGTAATACTAGAATTGCTGATCATCTTCTTTGTTCCATCCTTCTTTTATTGCGAAAACATTAGATGCTCCAGTAGGCAAAAACGCAGCGTCCGCTGTAGGCGTATCTTAAATATGGTCCGAAAAAGTACCAGCTGCCCGAACAGAATAAAAGACGAAAAGCAAATTTAGATATGTATTGGATTCAATGACATGTCATGTAGATTGCAAAACCAACGCGCACTCCCTGTACTATCGCCAACGTTTTTTTTCACTCGTCTTTTTTCTTTGTGCACATTCAAAATCCAGTAGTCATTGTTTATTTAAAATAAACTGTCTACCAAACTTACGTGGGTGAAAGGTACTATAAACATAGAAACTTTACATATGCTCGAAAATCGGTCGCAAATATTGCATTTTAAGGCCATTTTGTTTACACTTATTATTTTAGAAAATGTACATGCTGGCAGCATTACCACCAATATCGGAGTGGCACACCACCATTCGACATCTCCATACGGATCTCCAAGTGGACCGCCGAGCCATTGATAGAGAATTTCGTGGGTCTTCGACTTAAAAAGTGTGTGTTTAAGAGATGTGATGAGGGCTACAAGAGTAATTTGAGTCTGCTAATTACAGTAGAGCTAACCACATTTAGAATAATAGCAAATACCACATACAAGTACGAAAAAGTGGGAAACAAAGGAAAGAGCCTCCCTCGGTGGGTAGGATCTTAAATCCCTCAAGGGAGAAGACGAAGAAACGCAAAGAAATAACGAGAACGGTGCAAAGGGAGAAGAACAGTTAGCATCGTTATGAGAAAACACAATCGCACCAGTGGAGGTGTACAAGAGAATGCAGAGCATGCCCATTGCTGGAGTATAAACAGCGTGCGCTCCTTAACAGCGTATATGTGCTCCAATCAGGGGCGATTTGTCAAGCCTTCCAGAAACACCAGACGAAAGCGACAGCATTGGGAAAAGAAGTCGCGCTTTCAATATGAAACAGAAGGACCGGTGGTCTAACAAGCGGGAAAGGGTGATTAGGAATGGTGTTAGGGATTAATACACACAAAACAATATATTGTTTCGAGGCAGAAGCACGGAAATACAGTAGTATATTCACTGAAATTACAATGCTGAGCAATGCCATCGAGAGAATACAGAGACAGGTAGCTGAAGCTCTTCGTGCTCTTCTAAAGTTCAGCCCAAGCAGCCCATTGCCCTAGCTGCCTCATCGTCTTCACTCAACTGTTCCGAACACAACCCCCCCCCCCCCCCTTCCCGGCGGGAAGACGCCGTCACGGCGTCTGGTGATATAACGTTTAGGTTTTGGGGTGGTAAGTCTTAAGCCGCGCCACGTGAAAAAGGTCCGTGTGAGGCTGAGCAGAGGAGGACGGGTGCGGCGTAATTTCGTACGTGACGTCGGGGCCGCGGCGAAACACGCGATAAGGGCCGGTGTAAGGAGAAAGTAGTTTGGTAGAAAGTCTTACATGACGCTGGGGTGTCCTTAGCAGAACCAATGAACCTGGGTGGAACTGGACATCGGCGTGGTGGCGATCATAGACGGGCTCCCGGGACGCTTGGGATGAAGTGAGGCGTGAGGCGAGCGATCTGACGAGCGGGATCAGCTTGGGCGATGGCGTCGCTGTCGTACTGACCAGGAGGAGGTGCGGCAGGCGAGACAAGGGTATCCAAGGGTAAAGCGGGTTCCCTGCCGAATAGCAGGCAGAAAGGGGAGTAACCAGCTGTTTCATGGCGGGAGGAATTGTAGGAGAAGGTGACAAATGGCAAGGCGGCATCCGAGTCCCGGTGGCCAGACGAAACGTACATAGAAAGCATTCTGAGCACCGTGCAGTTTAAGCGCTCCCTGAGGCCGATCGTTTGCGGGTGGTAAGCTGCAGTCAATTTGTGCTTAGTGGAACAGGAATGAAGAATGTCGGCAATCACTTTAGAGAGGAAATTACGGCCCCGATCGGTCAAGAGCTGGCGTGGTGCTCCGTGATGCAGAATGACGTCGTAAAGGAGGAAGTCAGCCCCGTCAGTTGCGCAGCTTGTGGATAGGGCCCGTGTTATGGCGCATCGTGTCGCAATATCTGTTGCAACGGCAACCAACTTGTTGCCCACTTGCTGCCGACTTGTTGCTCCTAGATGGTACTGGGTGAAAATTGTGTGGTCTTGCACAGAGTTGTCACCGATTATAGGGACCGGGGAGATGAACGGTTGGCGGCACCACTCAGCGCTCCTCTCGTTACTGGAATGGGCCGGCACATTGAACTACGCAGTCTTCTGTTGTTTTTGTCTTGTTTGCTTCGGTGCTTTTGATGTTTAGGTGGCGTTGTGGGCGGATACGTGCGGTAAAACGAAGTCTACGCAGATGTGTTGAGTTCTTAGATGCGCTAATGGTTACAAAAACTTGTCCGACGTTTCTAAAGTTAGGTATGGGCCTCATTGACATGAGCGCTTTTGCAGTGCTGTACGCCTGGCTCAATTCGATTTGAGTACGAGTAAAGGTATTAGTATTAGTGTTCATTTCTACCAGTTCAAATAATTTTCACTGGTTGCAATGACTACGATTTCCACACAAGCTTTATAGGTGCTATACAATTAAAGCTCGTTAATTCGGATCTCTGGGGAATTCATCGAATGAACGTCCAAACAGCACCTTTTAAATTCCGTTATGCGTAACTTTTACTTTGCGAAGAAATTCGGTGATACTATTTTGTCTTTTGGCGGAGAGCTGGGCGGGAGGAACAAGCTTTCGGACGTTCGACAATCCGTGCGGAGCGACGTTGTTACATGGAATAGCATAGCAGAATTTTTCCACAGCATCCGCAGCTTCTTTTCCAGTACGATCCACCGGGAGCACATCGCATGAGTCATTGGACGTCTCATCTGCCACGTCGAGGGCATCGTTGTTGTTCCGACATCGCTTAACTTACCGGCGATGACAACGCCACCATCAGTGATAAAGTAGTAGCTAGCTGAACTTCCGACTGCAGCAGATGAACGAATGTCCCGTCGTCGTCCTCCTGCTTTGGCGCGGTGCTTTGAAGAGAAAGGCACTTCGTACCAGTTCGATTGCCGTACGACTGTGGAAACGCCGCGGGATTTACACTTTCTTTCTGTAACCATGAGCTTTGTGCTTTCTGTTTCCATTAGTTTCCATGAGCATGGGAGCCTGAGAGCTAAATCGGAACTCCTGCGTCTTTTTATCAAGAACCAAAATAATTCAACCACCCAGCAGCCCAAGCTACAAACCCCCTCCGGCGCCTCCCCCGTCTCCATTCTACCACCTGTGTGGAATAAAGGCTGGCACTGATAGACGGCCAAGGCGTTAAAAATGTGTCAACGTATTAAATTCATTTGTTTTTAATGCGTAAGCATTCTTTCCCGAGTACCTCAATGCAAACCATGCAATGACTTGCATTGTCTTGTACAGAAACAAACAAACAAAAACGAGCGAATAGTTGCCTCAAATAGAGGCACCTCAGAACGTGTTCTCTAGCACAGGTGCATTTCTGACACTCTGGAAGCAGTTTTGGTTTGGAGAGGGGTGCACGGACGTGCAAAATTCAACAAAAAAATCATCCAGCACTCCGTCTAACGGCGACGATGGTTCAACGCGAAGCTGTCTTTGTGCGAAATAGAATAGGATCAAAGCCGCTGCGATCAGAGGATCACACTGCGCGGATCGAATTAAAAGCTAAACTAGTCAAAGTCTAAACCAACTGTGAGGCAAAGTCCAAACCCAGACGGCAACCAAGGAACTTCCTCACTAGAGAGCTTTGCGATGAACGATAATCGATGGTAGACGGAGCAGTGAATGATTTTTCAAGCTTAGGTGGCAGGTTGTGGTAAAAGGCGACCGTAGCATTGAGTTCTGAAACTGAGGGCAGGTCTTTAGCACCCTGCTGTCTCTTGCCCTACAGCCACGAATTAATTGTTTTTCGAAAAACCATTAACAAACTAGCCAAAAACAACTGCAAGTCTTATTACTTTCATAAATCAATGCTTTTCTCTGACAAGCAATAACGTTCTTCTGCCATGCGGAATTTATTCTGTAAAGAATACCGGATGGTTGTTATAAACATATTTCTGTGAAATTAAACACGTTTATAACGTAATAGTGAAGTTGCGTAGCGTAGTCCCTCAGCCTTTTTGTTTTGGGGTAAATCTTAGAAGGTACCCCAGAACTTTGTCCTTCGCTCTGGCACGCGCCATTTTGTCATCAACTACCAAAGGCAGGCGGCGCAGCTTATACTGGGATCGACGTCCCACGCCCGCTCTTCGAGAGAATTTATCTGCAATGCATTCCTCCATTAGCCAAACTGCCCGCAGGCAGAAATAATGCATGAAAAATCTTCATGGAGGAATGGACTTCCAGTTTGGCGCATTGAGCGTCTTCTGCTATTGTAAATTACGGAGTATGCGCGAAAATTATGCACATGGCATGCCTCGTACCGGTCGCCTCTACTTTCAAGGTTTGCCGATCTGGAAAATGTCCTTGTGGTTATCTGCGTTTTGCAAGCCCGCACCGAAGCAGAACGACAGAAAGTCATGCAGAACTACGCCGCGCTCACCGCCACCGGGCTTCCACTGACGAGCGATTCGCCACGGGCGGCGCTGCTCGCTGATGGGACGGTAGTGCCTCACAACGGCCGCCCCGTCCCTGCGTGCAGGGAAATGTGAGCGGTTAAGAAGACAAGGTAGTGTAAGGAGCACACACATGAAGTCTTGGCTGAGCGGCGTCGCGGATGGAACAAGTGGAGGTGGAGAGGTCTGCGGTGGGTAAGTAAGATGCAGGTTTGGAGGCAGCGCAATGTATATAGTAGTACCTCCCCGTGCGACATACGCCTCTTAGGTTGCCTGCTTTCCTTTTAAAGGGCATGCTCACTTTAAGAAGGACGCTTCGCTCTACTAGGAAAGAATCAATCAACTGATATGTTAGCCACATTAGCCTCGACCTCTTGCTCCTGTCATGCAGGCCCTGTGGCTGCGCTGTGGCTGCGCTGGGGTATCAAAACACAGGCTACTGAATTTAATGCGTCCGCACTAGATTCGCTAGCCTGTATTTATACCTCCACGTTATAGATTTGGTACGCGTTCGCATGCAGGCCCCTTTCTGAAACGAGTACCGGTCCGAGGTTAGTGCTCTAAAATGCAAATATTTTTGGCTTCGCAGTTGTCCCCTTCATCGCCCCGGTGGGTCGTCGTGGCAGTTGTCGGTAGCGCCGAGTTGCACTGTGTATCGTTATGTGGTCTGGCAACTCTGGCCGGACCGGTCGGTATAAAAAGGAGCACGCACCAATAAACAACAGTCTTGCCGTGTCACCCACCAGTGGTCTGTCGTCAATCGAAACATGGTGTCAGAAGTGGCTCGCCGCAGATAAGCGGCGCGTGCGCAGTGTGCTCGTCGTCCTGTTTCGCGAGGGCAAAGACAAGATGGAAACGCTTCCGCCCCCCGACCGACTCGTCCTCTCAGATAACGCAGCCGAAAATTTGAAGAAGTTCAAGCAGCGCATGCAACTCTACTTCAAGGCGACGGGCAAGGACAGCAAGACGAGTGCGCAAAAAGCTGCTGTATTCCTGCACGTCGCGGGCCAGGAGGCCACTCACGTGTACAACACATTCCAGCTCGCCCCAGCGGAACAAGAGGACTACGACGTCATCGTTGGAAAATTCGAAGAGTACTGCACGCCTCAGCGTAATGAAACTTACGAAAGGTATGTGTTCCGCTGCCGCCTGCAGCAGCAAGATGAAACATTTGAACAATTCCTGAGGGACGTGCAGATAGCGGCGCAGACGTGCAACTTTGGAGACCTGAGAGATTCAATGGTGCGTGACCAACTCGTTTGTGGGACGAAAGATAAGAAGCTCAGATCCCGCCTCCTAAGGGAAAAAGATTTGAGCCTCTTCAAAGCCGTCGACTTTTGCAAAGCAGCTGAGCTTGCAGCCAATCAAAACCAAGTTTGGGACAACGAACAAACAGCGAAGGCCTGCGTCGTAGAGAAACGCCCTCGAAACGAAGCTCGGAAAACGTCCCCCCAACGATGCAGCTATTGCAACAGGTTCCACCCGCCCAGGAAGTGCCCTGCATGGAAAAAGGCGTGCACAAGCTGCGGTAACCAGAACCATTTTGCCGTTTGCTGCAGAGCGAAAAAGGTGAATGAAGTAGACATTGAAGCAAGCGAAGAATGCGAAGACTCCGCGCATGACTTCCAAATCCTGGCTGTGCAAATCAGTGGGGTGGCCAGCACGGCGGGTCGTGACTGGACAATTAATGCAGCAGTGGGCACAGAAGTCGTGGCATTCAAGGTCGACACGGGTGCGCAAGCGAACCTGCTGCCCCGGTCTCTTTTCGCAAAGCTCAAAGTAGCTGCGAAAGTTTGTCCAAGCAAGACAACGCTCACAAGCTACGAAGGAAACGTCATTGAGCATTGCGGCACGGCCTCATTGTCACTACGTCTCGGCAACAAGGAGCAGCAGGCCACCTTCTTTATAGTCAAGAAAGGCAAGCAAGCGTTATTGGGACTTTCAACCTGCGAGTGTTTAGGCCTGGTCAGACGCGCCGACGCCATTTCAAGCCAGTCAAGTCTGAGAGAACAGGTGACGGCAGAATTTCCGGAGTTGTTCAAAGGGCTCGGCTGCGTGAAGCGTCCTTACAGGATCACCTTGAAGGACGGAGCCAAGCCGGTAGCAGTGCCAGCACGACGTGTGCCACACGCGAGACAGGCCTCTTTGCGCGAGGAACTGGAGCGTATGGAGTCTGAGGGAATCATCGTGAAGATGGAGGAACCAGCAGAGTGGGTGAGTCCACTGGTCATTGTTGAAAAGAAGGGAGGAGGAATAAGAATTTGCATGGATCCGCGGCACATAAACGAAAACATCAAATGGGAACGATACGAGCTTCCAAGAAGGGAAGACATCGAGGTAGAGCTAGGTGGGGCCAGGTGGTTCAGCAAGCTTGACGCAAATCGGGGGTTCTATCAAATACCGTTGGACGACGCATCATCAAGAATTTGCACGTTCAGCACCCCGTACGGACGATATAGATTCCTAAGACTACCATTTGGCCTGAGTTCTGCCTCCGAAATATTTCAGAGAGAAATAAGTGCAGCATTGGACAGGACCCCTGGCGTGCGAGTATACATAGACGATGTGCTGGTGTGGGGGAGGACAAAAACAGAGCATGACGAGAGCTTAAGGGCAGCACTGACAGCGATACGTAAAGCTGGTTTCACGCTTAACGCAGAAAAGTGTATATTTGGCTCGCAAGAAATCAAATTTCTTGGAGACGTAATCTCAAGTGAAGGAATCAAGCTGGACGAACAACTCGTGCCGTCTATCGCTAACATGCCAACCCCAACGTCAATGCACGAAGTAAAGAGAATGCTACGAGCAGTAAAATATTTCGGAAAGTACATTCCTTGCTTGTCTCAAAAAACTGCGGCACTGCGCAGTCTAATGCGGGAAAGTGCGTGTTTTGAGTGGAGCAACATTCACGAGAAAGAATGGGAAGGTATTCGCACTTGGCTAACGTCAGCACCCCTCTTGGCAGTCTTTGACCCACAAAAGCAAATCAAGATTAGCACTGATGCTTCGAGGAATGCGCTAGGAGCCGCGCTGCTGCAGTTTCATGATAACGGCTGGCGGCCAGTAGCCTATGCGTCGCGTGCGCTTACGGAAACCGAAAGCCGATACGCGCAGATAGAAAAGGAAGCGCTTGGAATCACGTTCGGGTGCGAAAAGTTCGGCGAATTCATTATTGGTACCAAGACTGCAGTAGAAACTGATCATCAGCCTCTGTTGGCGATAGCGAAAAAAGAACTCGGTGAAATGCCTCCTTGGCTGCAGCGATTTTTCTTACGTCTGATGCGTTTTGAAATTACTTTGCAGTTCGTTCCTGGAAAGCAACTACTACTAGCCGATGCGCTATCCCGAATTCCATCTCAAGACAATACTCGGCCAAACGAGGATGAGGACGTTAGCGTGCATGCTGCTCAAGTCCTGGCAAGCCTCGTAAGTGAAAAAATGAAACGAAAGCTGCAGACAGCGACGCAACAAGACGAAGAGCTATGGAAAGCCATAACAAACCTTGAACAGGGCGAAATAACGGGTCCACTCGCCGCAGTGAAATCAGAGTTGTCATGTGTTGATGGAATACTAATGAAGGGGTGCAAGGTGGTTGTTCCAAGGCAACTTCGCAAGGAAATGTTGCAACGCTTGCATGAGGGACATCTCGGGCTCAACAATGCGAAAGCGAGAGCACGGGTGCTAATGTACTGGCCAGGCATGCAGAAAGAGATCGAAGAGTTAAGTGGGAAGTGCAGCACGTGTTGCCAGTTTGCTTATCGTCAACCTGCTGAGCCTGTCATCACCAGCCCTCCTCCAGACTTTCCTTGGGAAAGAGTTGGAATAGATCTCTGTGAATACTCGGGGGTCTCGTTTCTGGTAGCGTACGATGCATATTCAAACTATCCAGAAGTGGAGCTCCTATCACAGACGTCGAGTGAAAGCGTCATAAAAAAACTTGAAATGATGTTTGCAAGGCATGACATTCCGCTGGAGGTACACACTGCTGGGGGTCCGCAGTTCACCTCCAGTGCGTTTCGGAACTTTACGCGGCTATGCGACTTCTCACATGTGATTTCCAGTCCCAGGTTCCCAAGAGCGGATGGTCTGGCAGAAAAAGGAGTACAGGTCGTCAAACGTCTCCTGAAGAAAACTAAGCACGCCAGGGAGCCGTTCTGGGTGGCTCTCCTGAATTATCGTCTGTCTCCTGTGGAGGGCGGCCAAAGCCCGGCTGAACTGCTAATGGGGAGGCGGCTACGAGGACGCCTACCGGACTTTGCTGTTCAACCTTCGGCACAAGTAAAGAAGCATGTACAGAAGCCCAAGGACTACACCTCCCTTCCAGTCTTGGCCAAGGGAGACACCGTGCGCATTCGAGATGACTTCGAGTGGACGACCAAAGCCACCATTCAGGACCAACTCGAACCGCGTTCTTACTTACTCAAGACTGAAGATGGACGCAGCCTAAGAAGAAACAGGCAGCACATCCTCAAAACAAAGGAAACCTTCAGGCTGCAAGACATGGACGAGGAGTATGAAGCCAATGCGCGGGAGGTTGCTCCGGCAGGGCATCCGCAGTCAGCGCAAGAGTGTCCTCCGCCAAGCACCGTCCACCAGCCAGACTCACCCACAGCAAGCGGGGCCGACCATCCAGAGCCGGAACCACCTGGCGACAATGCTCCGACAGCAACTACTGTTCAGCGGCCGAGAGTGAGGCAAAACCAAACACCCGAGCAAGATGCAGACCAGACAAACGACGGAGCAGCTCGGACGAGCAATGACACGGGACAGCGGATTCGGAAATCTACTCGCATCAAACGCCAGCCAACGAAGCTTTCATACACAAAGGACTTTAAACAAATTGTGTAGATTCTTTTGTTTTTTTTTGTTGTTGTTCGCATTTCTTGTTGCAATTTCTGCCTTGTTTACTACAGCCGTTTACCATAAGGAGGGATGATGTATCGTTATGTGGTCTGGCAACTCTGGCCAGACCGGTCGGTATAAAAAGGAGCACGCACCAATAAACAACAGTCTTGCCGTGTCACCCACCAGTGATCTGTCGTCAATCGAAACACACTGTAGGCTCAATCTTGTAACCTGCTTCGTGGACTGACGGTGATGTGACGCTTTCGCTTCCTGTCTGTGAAGTTTCTCAGAAATATTTTGTCACCTAAGGGGTTTTAATGCATTGGCTAGCTCCGAACGTCATAATATTAGGTTTAGTACACTTCAAGCTCCCACTGAGAGACACACCTTGTGTCATTATCACATAGACGAAGAATAGTACTCTATCTGCTAAAAAATTAACAATATAAATTAAATTCGCCTCCTCCTTTTTTAAGTTATTTTCACATATATATGCCAATAGTCAAGAAACACAAGAAAAGCAGAAAATTTCACGATAGCGGGAGATGCCAAACCGCTCGTCACGCTTCAACGACGCCATGTGCCACAAAAAGTTGCTGTACTACTGGGGGACAGATAATTAATCTCTTTCTGCGAGAGGGACAAGGAGGGAACGCTGACACAGTCATCTTTTCTGCGCGATATTTCTGCGGCTTCAATTATTCCTCTTGTTATTTTATCTTTGTGTCTTGAAACGACCTGCGTTTTTGAAAGATTGGGGCGCAGCCTCGGCAATCCCGACAGTGGAAACCTAAGTGGCCACTGATCGCCGTATGTACGTTATAGTTAGGTTCTTTTAATCTTTCACTTGAGTCGTCGTCCAGTTTGGCCTACGTACGTTTTCTCACAAGCCAGCGGAACAGAATAGATGCCGCCTTTAACACATTCAACAAACCGGTTTTCGTGCTTTACGGAGCAAGACTGCATATTTATTTTGGGTTTGTTTACTCTCGAACACATGGAGGAAAGCTTGTTGGTAGCAGAAAACACTACTTTTACGCTGGCCCTTTTTCCAATCTTTTTTAAATTGTGGGCTATCCGGTGTATGTAAGGAATAACCGTAAGTTTATCAAGTATGTTGCCTTCTACATCTCTGCATATATTTGTGACTCGTGTTTGTCACATTCTTCTTGTGTTTTGTCTGAGTTTGCACTGTTCCCCCGCTTGTTCATGCGTAAGGGGTCAGAAGGGGGCCTGAATGATTCAACAGTATTTTCAAACCGCGCGCAAAGTATCTTGAACAGGGTCTTGCCATCTTGTGGCGGAAAACAGCAACAGTGCGCAACGCGACACAGCCGCCGATATCACTTGCTCACATCGCCTCGGTCCCGCCACTTGGCACGCCCTTTCCAAGACCCTGAGCAGCGACCACTTAATCTCAGAGCTGCAGACCACACTCCACATCTCCTTCATCTTCACAGCGCAAAAAATAACGAAGCAAAGGGAGGAATACACTCCCCTTGGTTGATGCGTGTTCCTCCCCCATGTCCCGTTAATTTTTGCGCTGTAAAGATGAACCAGTATGCAACTAGCCCAGTTTTCTACGCTACGTCACTCCACATCTCAACTTCCCTTCACTTCACCCACAGAGCACGCGTATAACGCACTTGGATGCGTTTCCCCTACACAGACAACACATCCCTACCCCTGCCCCTGACAAAGACGCTGACCTGGAGAAGTGTTTCACCCACTTGTCCTGAGTTAAACAATAGCACGAAATCGTGAGACGCAAAAATTTCCTCCGCCAACGTGGACTCCAACATGTTGCATGTATGGTGGGCGTAAGTAGCCTCGAAATACGGCGGCGCGAACAAAAGTACGGCCGGGCCATCAACATGCGTCCCACGCTCGCTCTCTTATCACACTTGCATGACCCTTCTAAAACGGAATTCCGCCATACCTGACGTACCACACGGATTCTCCACAAACAGGAAGGCACCAAACCAAACATTATTTTTTATCACACCGCTATACCTACCGACCACAGATGCCACTTAAATACCCATTGCACGCTACGCTCGTGCTCCCGACCCCACGCTCGATGCTGACATCTCTGGCAATAAAATAATGCAAGCCATCCGTACCCTGCACCACCAAACCGCACCTGGTATGGACGCCAACACTAATACGCTTTTACGACATCTCACCGACACTTTTATTGATCACGTCACCATTTCATTTAACCAGCACTGGGAGCGGGCACTGTTTCATGCTCGTGGAAACGGCCAATAATCTCTCTCATTCTGAAGCCGAACAAAAATTTTGTACTTCAACACCTCCGCCCTTTTTCGCTTGCTTATTACCTAGACAAACGCTTGGAGCATGTTGTTACCGCCCGCCTTACTACCTCTTGTGATGCGCGCCAGCTACTCCCACCCAGAATGATTGGATTTCATCCTGTCGCATCGGCCCAGAATGCTAACTTCAAGGTACACACTGACATCCTCGCGTAGCTACCTAAATCTGATCCCGCCGCCATCCTCGCACACATCATTCTTGACTCCGCCAGCCACCGTAATCTTGGCAGCAACGTAGACACCTACATATCAAAGTTCCTCTCTAACCGCACCGCTGCCCTGCTCCTAGGCCCACTTTTTTCCTAACCCTTCCCTGTGCCCCCTCGCATCACGCCTCAGAGCACCATCCTCTCTCCACTTCTATTTAATCTGGCCATGACACCTCTCGCTCGTGTATTTCAGCACACCCCCAACCTTCGATCCCCCATTTATGCATACGATACCACACTTGGGTGCCCGGCGGTAACAATGCCATGATCGAACACCCCCTCAGTCAAGGATCGTACACCAGCATGTCCAGGCTGCAGGCTCTTTTGCGCTGTATCCAAATCTGGTTTACTAATACTGCCTCCCCGGTAATCCAGGTCCACACCCCGAGATGGCACTGCGGAGTCCATCCAGGTATCGCTCGCTGGCACCACCATCCTCTATGTATCACAATCCTACACTCTCGGATTTATCATACCCTCAACTGGCAGCAGCACACGCACCATCGCCCAACTTCGCACTTACACCTCACGGATCACGGTCTCCTTAAACGCATCTCGGCAGGCATTTGAACATCTTCGCTCCCTTCATAGCTTTCTGGTCTCTCGCTTCTCCAACCACCTAGCGTACGCCACTTTCCCCCTCACTCAACAGCATTCCTTGGATGCTTTTTTTTAATATATGCCTATCGTGCAGCGCTTGATGCCTATACACGCCCCTACCGAACGGCTCCAAGCCCTAAGTCCGTACAACACCGTGACGGCGCTACTCGAAGCGCACCGCACTTCCGAAATGTCTGTCCGCCGCTGCATTCCTAAACAGGCGCACCTAAACCTTTGGTCCTATCGCTGCTCGGTCCTATGGCTACCATCCATTTCTCCGCCAGCTCCAGCATCCACTTGAAACCCCGTCCTGGCAATATGCATCCCGTTTTCCAAATTGGCCGCCGTTTAGCCCGTGCCGGGGATCGTGGCAGCCGCTGCCGCCTTCCCAGTAAATCCTATATGTAGGCGCGGCTGACCCCCGTAACCTGAAACCATTCTCCACTCGAGCCTGTAGTCGAGATCAAATTGCGGTATCTTTCACTCATCCGAGTCGTCCAAACGCATGGAGTAAATGGCGGACTCAAAATATGGTCATTACTATCCATCCGAGCAAGCCCGGTTTTGCTATTGCCTTCACGGGAGCATCTAGCAAAGACCCCCAAGCTTCAGCCACCACACTCACCTAGAATTCGGTCATCGCAGAGGAGTCGACAACTGCCCTCGTTTTTTACTTATCCCTATCATTATATCATCTGATTCGTAACACGCCATCTGAAATTAATTTGAGGACACCCTTTTCTCCCTTGCCCTTAAAATTCTTCTCCCTCGACCCATTTTCCTCATCCGTGATGCTGCTGTGGACCCCGGCCCACGCCTGCATATTTCGAAAAGTCTAGTATTGCCACTGGCAAGCCCGAGCTCTGACACTTCGGGTAGGCTCTTCTCTTACACGCAAACACGTCGTTTCCGACACGTCCCATTCGGTACTTCTCACACGCCGGGACATCACACAACATTACCGCCTCCTTTACAGACAACTTCTACTTCCTCACTGCTCTCCCACCGCCGGGGCTGCGCACATATGGTGTTTTCTTCGAACGCATACCTTTCACCGCACTCTATTTGTGCATACGTACCATCACCGTCCCCCCACCTCCCCCCAACTTTCTTTCCTGTGACTCTCCAGATGCGCTATCACTTTCTCGGTAAATGTCCGGGTGAGCCCTCCACCACCCTCTTAGAACACTCCACCACCCTCTTGGAACAGGCTCTGGGGTTCTCGGACCACGACGGCAAAGATTTGGTCACTGTCCGGGCCCTCGACGTCGCGGCGGCCTCTGGGCCACCGCTACTCCCCCAGCCTAAAACCACAGTTCCAAGAAAACAAACTGGTCCGCTCCCTCTCTTCTCTCCTTCCTCTCTCTCTCTCCGTCTCTCTCTCTCTCTCTCTCTCTCTCTCTCTCAAATACCAGCCTTTCCTCTTGCGTACACTGGAATCTCGATGAACGGAAATTGTTCCACCGTGTGAATGGAAGAAAATCTTCGGGAATGATATTTTTGCATTCAGCCAATGCAAAACAAATCTAGTAAATCTGCGCCTATTTTTCCGAAAATCGACAGAGGCTTGAAACTGCAATTTCAATTACTAAACAGCAGTGCTTTTGGGTTTTCTGGCACACTATGTAGGCCACCCCTGCATCACTTGCTTCTAGACGCATTGTGCTTGCCGTTATTTTGAGCTAATTGCTCAAGGCTTACAGCCCTTGTAAACCCTAGAGTCCACGCAGCTGCGACCGCACAACCATCATTTCATGTTCTCAGCTAGTTTCCTTGTCTTGTTTTTACATTTTAATATAGCGATGCGTGGTTTGTACAGCGTGGACGAAAAGAAGGCCAAAATGCAAGGAACCGAGGGGGGAATCCACTACTTAGAAAATTTCGGGCGTGTTTTAACGTTAAAACGCCCCCCCCCCTCACACCCCTTCCGCGCCCCCTCGTGGAGCTGTATCGCCTCACCTCGCGGAGCAATGCAGCTCATGGCGGTGCCAGGGTTGCCACCGGAACGATTTTTTGTGTCACAAGAATCCTGTCCCAAATAACTAGGGAGATAGGCGAAGCGTCCCAACACACAATCTGGAAACGCCAGCTCACAAAAAACTAAGGTTATACGGATTTTAAAGTGGGCTAAACATTGAAATTCAGGTGCATTGCTGGGATGCCATAATTTAGCCCAACATAAGCCGTCTTATTTCAAAATAGAAACCACTAAAAATTTTATTTTAATGATGTTTCCATGCAGCCGACAACTGTTAATACGGCGTTCACGGGGACCGCAAAACGCTTCTACTTAACGCAACTTGCCATTAGACAAAACGTACCAGGACCGCATTGTCATTTCTAAGCAACACATCGCCCTTCCCATGTCGTTCAGAATCTAGACGTTCGTAGCCAAGTCCAGCGTACGACCCCCGTTGCCATCATAGCTGATACTTATCGCAAAACTCTGAAGCCTGAAGCTTCCGCCACACAAACTGCTCACACAACGCTGTGCGCAAAAAACGGATTAAGACCTTTATGCGTACGCTGGCGCGAGTTTCAACTGGCGTACCGCTTTATGAGCTACGCCATCCTCCGCTGCGATGATTGCTGGTGCCGAAATCCCCAGCCATCCGGTCCCACCGACTTGCGCCATGGCATCGCTTCGTTGCCGTCGCACCACCGTTACGAAGACGATGGCGGCACCTGGCGCGCTGCTGCAGAAACCAGCGGCAGCGACTCTCGACTTACACACATATCTGGACATCATTCTTGACAAGCAGCGAGCCTTGCACGAGCTAAACAGCAACATTTAGACGAGTCTCACCGAAGAGGACTTTGACGCCGACGTTTTGGATGCGATTGACTACGACGAGCGCATCTAAGCCCTTCGCCCGCGCGTGCGCTCCGTCACGAGTCCGACCCCTTCAGCCAGCGCAGCTACAGCCGAGTCTGGTGAGCCTTGCGGGAGCGCACCTTCGCAGCCTCGACCGGGCATCCCTCAGGAAACGCAGGGAACCCGCTTCGCCACACTCCCGAAGCTCCAAATACCGACGTTCTCGGGCGACGGACGCGACTGGCAAGGGGTCTGGGACAATTACGATTCCAGCAGCCACTCGAACGCCACTTTGCCACGCGATGAGAAGTTCATGTACCTGCACTCGTACTTCACCGGTCCCGACAAAAGCGCGATCAATGCCATAAGGCTGGCCGATCACAACTAAGACGTTGCCGTCAAGGTCATCACCACCCGATTTGGGCGGATCTTCTCGTGGACGACCCCCCGGACAAATTGCTTGCCCTGGAGCCGCTGCAGAGTTCGGCCGACACCGATGAATTGCGGGTCCTCTACGACACAGTCACGTTTCGCATAAGTGCGTTCAAGAGCCTGGGGATCTCACCGGACCAGTACTCCGTGGTGCTCCACCGCGTTTTGCTGTGGACCTTGCCGCATGGCCAGGGCCTCTTTGCCGGCAAAGGCTGAAGGAGGCACAGCAGGACGCATCGGAGGTCTCCACGTCCCCTTCCACCGGGTTCAAAGTAATCGAAGTGATCCTTGACTTCGAACAGCGCTGCAGGACGCACTTCGCTTCAACCAGCTTCGACCAGCGCTGCAGGACCCGCGCCAGTACTTCTGCAGACAGGCCGTGCATGGAGCATCGGCACGAGCCGCCAGCTGCTCGTGTGCTTTTTCATGGACTCTGGGAGTCAGCGGAACGTCATCCGACGAGGTGTTGGTGTATCCCGAGTACTTGCTTGTCCCGTCATTGGCGTCGAGCGCCTAACGCTCGCTACGTTCGGAAACACTCGCCTGAGAGCACCTGTTTCATGCAACTGAGTCTTCTTGACGCTTGAGGGTCATCACGACGGCCACAACATCACAATCAAGGTCAAGGAAGACCCCAATATCTGTACCATCACAAGCCCGCCCGTCAGCGAAGAGATTATTGATGCGATGGCCACTAAGTGTCAAGTCGCTGCCCCGTTTCAGGAGAAAGTGGCCAAGGGACGACTTTTCTCGTAGTTCTCCCTCTCTCACAGCCGTGGAGACAGTTCTGGGCGGGGCCGTACAAGGTGCGAAAATTGAAAGCCCGAGTGCTTCGAAGGCGCACTGGAGCGCACTATTTATATCCGTCGGGGAAGCAAACCCTGAAGACGCCGCCGCTGACGTTGAACTATCGTCCACGTGGCGCCTGGAAGCAATCGGTATACAAGGCACATCGGAAAACTTGGAATTTCCAAAACAGCATAAATGACGACGACTAAGAAAGAAGGCACAGAAGACAAGCGGTGAAAAACAACTGAGCGTAACTTATTGCAGCTTGCATATAAATACGCTTGTCACACACAAAATACAATACCACTAAAAAACAGAAGATTTACACAACCATGAGAAGACGTAATCACATCTTGTCGTATCTACACTCCCACGTTTACCCATTTAGGTAATTTATCTCTTTTAGTGTTAAAGCCACCGACGCCTTACTGACGCATTTTTCTTTCTTTATCGCAATTTCGAACGCTTCGTGTATCTCGTTCGTGTCTGTATCTCTGTACCTCTTCAAAATAGCGCAGTCATCCAGACGGGGCACGCAGCCGCAAACTTGGGGTTCAACGACTCCGTCGTCCAACCGTTCCGCCTTGAGGATAGTACAGTAAACTACCCCTATGAAGGGCCCTTCATTATTAATAAAACCTTATAAAGCCCTCGTCGACTGGCAGCGAGCTGCGTATACGGGCCCGCTACTTTCAAGCAACCGAGGAGCATCGTCGTTTGCACCGACAAAAACATTAGCACCTTCTTCTGCTTCAACCCGCTTACGAGGCATCTGCGCAGCCGCCACCCAAGCTCGAAGTAAGAGACGTCGTGCTCGTGAACGACAATTTGCTGCCAGCCTTTTAGTAACTTGTCCGCCCTGTTGTCCTGTTTCCTGGACGCGACAGAGTTCAGCAATTATGTACCCTCCACCATTGGATTTCTTCCGCCAGCAATCGGGACTTAAGACACGGCGACCGCTTCAGCGGATGTTATTTTGACGCAAGCCCCTGCTCAACTTGGGGGCCCCGGGACTGTGTTGAATAACGTAAAGCGGTAACCACACGCACCCGCTCGCGCGCTCGATTCCACGCGCTCACACGCCCGTGCATAGCCCTAGCGTTTGCTCAAACCCCAGCAAAGATCATTATTACGGACTGCCAACAAGCATGCAGAACTTTCTCCAGCGGCTTCGTCTCACCCCCCGCCACACAAATTCTGCTGCAGAATCCTCCACAACACCGCGTAAGGATTATTTGGGCTCCCGCCCATGCCGACGTGCCTGGCAACGAAGCTGCCCATCAGCATGCCCGCGATCTGACACACCGGGCTAGTCAGGAGTTCGGCGAGCAGCGGCGTCACTGTCCCCTCTTGTCCTAGAAGGACATCACGCAGCACTACCGCCTGCAGCGAACCATGTACCCTCCTCCATACAAAAACCTAACAAAAGAACAAGAACGCCACCTTCGAGCTATCCAAACCAATACCTTTCCCCACCCAACTAGAGCTCACATTCTGGCTCCCACCCTGTACTCCTCGCAATGCCGCTTCTGTGAGGCTCCGGGAACGCTTTGCCACATTGTGTGGGGCTGTGATAAAAACCGTAACCTACCCCGCTGTCCTTCCCCTCTCCTGAGCACTGGGAGAGATCACTGTCCAGCTCGGACCCTGACGACCAGCTTTGTCTGGTGAAGAGAGCCCAAGAAGCTGGACGGTCTCAAGAGGTCCTAAAATAAGGACTCTTCTACGAGGCGAACTTCTTCATAGGGACGTTTATTCCTCCTCTTCCGCATCGCGACTGCCGGAGACCGGGCGCGAGGCAAAGCGCGTCGCGTTCGCGAAGATCTCGCATTGCCAGTTATAAAGACGATAGCCTTTCTTGGGCTACTTAAACGCGCAAATTTTGGTCTGTCTGTATGTCTGTTTGCCTGTCTGTCTGTGACTCGATTCAGCCACCCGGCCAAGGTAATACAAGGCCTCCGAATAGTCTGATATAGTCACAGGTGAGTCTACCCGTCTAAGTCCGGTGTAATGTTCATACTTGTCAACATTGTTGAAGAAGAACAAGACATTACGCAAATATGAGACAACAAATTAATATAAAAGTGATATTTGCAGTGTTTCTTTATCAGAAATCATACATGCTTGATTTTCGCGAAATTAAATACTTCATCAGCTGCAGAAAAAAAGTCACTCCGCCGTCACCTGCTGCTTCCTGCTGCTGCCCGCGCCACTATAGGTTCTGGCGCCATTTCAAGAAATCAACCGGCAACAGTTACGAAAGGTTCCACTAGATAGGTTCCACGTTCTGCTTAAAACGCACGTGGAGTAGGGAAATGTGGTTTTATAAACGTTGAAGTAGGGCGCCTCGATTCACGTGCGTCTCCGCCGTACGGCAGCATTGGCATCAAGACACCTGGCCTGGAGTAGTGGAACGCCGTAAAGTAAAAATTGATTTAAGCAAACCTTTGGCGTCTTTACCTTGGGAGGAGCGCGACGCAAGAGTAACAACATGAGAGGTGAGCGGGAAAGCGAAGGGAGGCATTTACTTGGCAAAAGTCGATAAAGACTATCGTCTTTTGTTGACATTTGCAACGAAAGGAGCAGATACGCGGCCAATTTTTTGGCGCTCTCTCCGGTGTGCCTACCGGCACGGACCAATCAGAGCCGCCCATCGGTGCCGATCGGCCCGCCCGGATTGGCCCAATCCGGGCGGGAGGCGGCAGCCGTTGGACAATCCGCCGGTGGCCGCAGCCAACAACATCGCTGCCCCAAAGATATCTCCATCTCCCCGTTATGATAAGCCGGCCTAGTTGCTCCGTTAGCCGCAAAGGTTTATCGGGTGTATGCGCGTCTTTCGTGTCACATAAACAAAATACGAAAAATATGCGATCGGCAAAATAACGCACGCGATCAAACTTCGTAATCCAGTCACCCGATGGCAAACATGGCTCTCCGCAGTCGTGTGTGCCTAGCGCAGCGGCGATGCTAAGCTGGCATTACAGGTAATGTTCCTCTTCTGTGAGATGAAAAGCCGAAGTTTATGTGTTACGATGACAGTGTAACATTGTTGGGCGCTGTACGGTTGGGCCACGTCGACAAGGCGGTACCGTCGGCGCGGGGCAGCGCACGCTCGCGCGCCTCAGTCGCCTCCGCGTGGCTGCTTGCCCTCACCCCCGTCACGCGCTTTGGCGCGTAGACACGAGAACGCGTGTCGAAACGAGCGCGCGGGCGCGTGCGTGTGGTTACCGTCTAAGGAAGCGCGCCACGACCGCAGCCTGCGGGAGCTCGCTCCCGGGGCGCGGCTCACGCGTCAGTCGCTTCTTTGGCATCCGTGATAGCCGGACGCCTGGTCTTCTCGTTCCTTTTCGCCACATTAGATTCGAATTATCGAGCAATCTATTCAATTAGATTGTATACAAAATTGCCCGGACCAGTTCTCCACTTCTACGTACGCGAAAATTTCGATTGCGCGGCGTCGAATTATGTAGAGTCGACTATACATTCTGGAAACCGGTTTTTGCGGGGCGGAGTAACCTCGTCTCGAGCGAGAGTGACACAATACCAGGACAGTGTGCCGTCAAGGCCAGCCTTAGAACATCTCTACTGTTCAAACGATTCGCTCACTTGGAAACGCCTAGCACTAACGCTATTTTTTTAAAGATATCAGTGTCAACAGGGGAAGTTTTATTACAAAGGGAGGTGCACATGGGCACGAAACCAACACGCAAATTGCCTGGGTCTTTCGACGGCGGTTCTTTAGCAAAGAACTCGATGTCATAAAGCAATAACAACGCGAAATTCATTGGTACACGAGGAAGAACCACATAAAAAAGCTGACTGGAGCATGTTCTTTTGCCTAAATACGTCCCCCGTCTATCATGGTCCCGTTTTCGCAAAGGCTCCGGAATAACAAACGCCCCAATCATCGAGAAATGCAAAGAAATGTGATTTCCGCCGGAACCCAGCAACCGATGGCGGACGACCGAAGGGTGAAACGAAGCAAAGGGAATCAATAACTGTGAACAGTCCATTGAAAAGGGGCCGCGGGCACTTCGCGTTTATGTGTGCGCTATGCTTGGTCAAACAGTGATCAGGCAGCTCGCATTGGAGTCGCACTCTTATCTCGTGCTCTGCTGCTAACATGGGAGGAACGCCATGGACGCATTAGTGCCGCGTTTTCCTGACGGCGTACGCACGCTGTACACCGCGTTGCTTTCGTTTGTGCGGGAAAACCCATGTAAGGGGTGAAGCCCAGTTCTTCACTCTAGAAAGTGAGTCTTGAAACTTTGTTAGACCGACATCACGGTCACGCAAGACGATTTTAACATAAAAGCGTTTTATTCCTGGATTCACGAAGATTTCACTTACGTCACATCCGTCACGGAAATGACGCAGTACAACACTGCAAGCGGCCTGTAAAATGTGCTCCACTGCAAACAGGGTCTTTTTGCGGGGAAGCAACCTTTAGTACCAAAGAGTATCCTGTACTTAGGGTTGCTCGTTTTCGGGTTTTATATTTTAACACCACAGTGTTTTAAGCCGGGATACACCAAGATTTCAGTGACGTCATATCCGTCACGAACATGACACCAATACACCTTTGCCGAAGTGACTCGCCAGCACCACGTCACTCGCCAAGCACACCCACAAAACAGCCGCCGACCTGCAAATCATGCTCCGCTGCAGATTTCGCTGCACATTGCACTTTCGTGTTTTACTCATTTCTGTGACAATGGTTTTTTTTTTTAAATGCGGAGCATTTCTTCGGCTCGCCTGGTCCTCCGTCGTTGATGGCGGCGCCGTCCACATGCTCACTGCGCATGCGCCACTCTCCTCCTTACACCCACAGCTCCGCGATACTACACTAAAAAAAGAAATAGTTAGTGGCCCCCGGTTTCGATTCCACGACTCTCTGGCCGCAACGGGAGGTACGCGGTGCTCTTCCCACTACGCTACAAATCCGGGACAGGAGCAAGTGCTACGAACGCGCCTTATGTCTTTGACTCATTCAAACTATGTCAAGAAGCTACTGATACAACGAAGGCACGCGAAGCTGAACGTCAACGGAAACGACTGTCACGATTTAACCCCGCATTCGTGAACCTGGAAGGGTAGGGGTACCCTCCTGCCGAGAGACGACATGCAGCGTGCTGGTGGTGACGGTGACTGACCCCCGAGCAGCCGTGCTCGGCGGTGTTTATTGCCCGGCCACACACACGGTTGCCCACCGAGCCTGGTGGGGCCACTGAACTTAGCGGCCAACGAATATCAGGGATGGGGGGGCGCCACACCCTTGTCACACCCCTCACCCCAAAGTTTGTTTGTCCACACAAACACAAAACAACACCTGTCACCTCGGCGAGTACCATTCCGGAGGTCTCCGCAGTCTCTCACTCCGCCGGAGCACAGGTGTCGAGGCCGTTGTGGCAGCATTAGGTGCTGCCTGTGTCACACTCGCACCAGCTGTCAGCCTTCCCGGTGTCGAAGGACTTGCGCGTGGCGCCACAGTGGCGCGAGTAGCACCAGCCCCTGGTGCTGTGCTGGCAGCGGTCGGTGAAGCTGGCTCCCCTTGAAGGAGTCCAGGCTGAGGCAGTGCAGCGGGCCCGTGGCCAGGCAGCCCGGCTGCACCAGCAGGGGCGCCAGCACCTGCACGGGCGCGTACGGGTCCCCGCACAGCATGCACAGCATCAGCCGCAGGTCCGGCCGGGGCCCCGCGACCGCGGGCAGCGCCTGGTAGATGTGAAGCCGGCCCGCCCGCCGCTCGATGCTCTCCACCAGCGCGCACAGCGCCTGCTCCAGCCGCACGGGGTCCAGGCCGCCGCCGTCGTCCACGAAGGGGCACTGCAGGCTCTTGGCCCGGTTGATGCCCTCCTTGCACATGAAGTACCCCTGGCCCGCAACCACCATGACCAGGGGCAGGCCGTGGAAGGGCAGCCGGTCCTGCTGCTCCAGGTTGGCCAGCAGGGTCTTCTCGAGGCTCTCCCGGATGTACTCCAGTCCCGGCTGGCTGGCGTCCACGCACAGGCAGCTGTGCGGCAGGCGCTCCGTGTGGAACGAGTTGTGCGGCAGGCCCACGTCGCCGTCGATGTTCCTGAAGTCCAGCGCGTACTGGGCCTTGTCGTCGAGCCGGAAGCCCTGCGGGTGCACCTGACGCTTAGCCTGCGCCACCTGCTGGGCGCTGGCCCTGGCGCCCAGCACCACCAGGTGGCCGTTGGTGCCCAGCACCCCGCCGGCGTTGGTGCCGGCCTCTCGCCGGTGCAGCAGCGGCTCGATGACGCCGTCCATGCAGTCGGGCTGGGCGGGGCAGTGCTCCCTCTGGCACCTGAATGCTTGCCGCCGTGCCGGTGAATGTCCCCACCTCGGGATCGAACCGGGCCTCGAACTTCACCAGGAGGCTCGGTACGTCATCCACTGCACGCACTGCTTCCTGGCACTCCGGCAGCCGCACTCCCAAAGCCTGGATCCAGTTCCGGCCCAGCAGCGTCGGTGACGACCCCTTGGTCAAGTACAGGGGCAGGGTGGCCTCCCTGTCGCCAAGGCGGACGCCGACCTGGGCTTGACCCTCGACTCGGGCGAGCTGTCCGGAGTAGCTGCGCAGCATGACGCCCGACGCCTCGACGGCCACGCCAGGGAAGGTGCTCTTGAAGGCTTTCCCGGCCATGACCGACACACTGGCCCCTGTGCCCAGCTCCATGGAGATGGGGCGCCCGCAGACTTCGACGGTCAGCATGTATGGTGGCACCGACGTCTGCACTGTGGCCGCGTGCCACATGTCGAAAATCTGCGGGTCTTCGGCCACGACGTGAAGCCTAGCCGCTGCACCCGAAGCTGCTGCCGCACGCCCCCGCCGCCTACCCTTGCGCCGACTCCCTCGGCCGTGGGCTGGCGCGGAACCTGTGCTCGACGCCGGCTGCTGCTTCCGTCCGTCCGCCGTCGTCCATCCCTCGGCACGCCCGAGCAATGTGCCCAGTTCTTCCGCACGCAAAGCACTCCGCTTGCGCGAACTGGCACTGTGAATGGGGTGGTCACCACCGCAGCGAACGCACCTGCCATGCCGTGCCGCCATCTTGTTCACCGCCGCCTCCGTCGACGGTGAGCCGGCCGCACGCGCTAGCTCGCCCGCGTCCTTGGCCGCAGCCTCCATCGCCAGCGCTGCCTTCACGGTGTCGTCCAGCGAGGGGTCGGAAAGCTCCAGGAGTTGCGTCTGCATGGGGGGGTCGTTGATGCTGCAGATGAAAGGGTCCAGGAGCAGCGAGTCGAGCTGCTCCCCGAAGGCGCAGCCGCTCGCCAACCCTCGCATCGCTGCGACGAACTGCCCGAGCGTCTCTCCGTCTCGGCGGCTCCGGTTGTTGAAGCGAAAACGCTCCATTAGCGTCGACGGAGCCGGGCTGTAGTGCGAGCGTAGTGTCGCGAGCAGCTCACCCAGCGACTTCTCGTGCGGCGTGGCCGGCTTGAGCAGGTCGAGCAGGAGAGCGAAGACGCGGGTCCCGCAGCTGGCCAGGGAGATGTCGCGCTGTTTTGCCTCGGGTGTGTCGTTCGCCCGGAAAAACACGTCGACTTGTTCCTCGTAGACCGGCCAGGCGGACCCTTCACCCTCGAACGGCTCGAGCCTCCCGTACAGCGGCATGGCGTAATGGCGGCTGGCGTGAGGGGGCGGTGTCTCGGCGTTCTCGGTGGCGGCGTTCACGGTGGCTTCGGCCGCTCCGCGGGCTTCTTCCCTCGTCGCCACTGTCACGATTTAGACCCGCGTTCGTGAACCTGGGAGGGTAGGGGTACCCTCCTGCCGAGAGACGACATGCAGCGTGCTGGTGGTGATGGTGACTGACCCCCGAGCAGCCGTGCTCGGCGGTGTTTATTGCCCGGCCACACACACGGTTGCCCATCGAGCCTGGTGGGGCCACTGAACTTAGCGGCCAACAAATATCAGGGATGCGGGGGCGCCACACACTTGTCACAACGACGAACTGAAAACTTTAGAGGGGCATGCTGAATTTCCCGTGGGAAAGCTGTGGCGGGAAGCGCCACGCGCCTTGCAGCTTAACCAGCCCCGTCCGCAGCGCCTCTGATGCTGATTGTGGCAGGATGCCCCTAGGGATTGGCCAACCAAAGAATCCATCACGAGATAGGTTCGCGTTCAACCACCGTCGGCATCTTCCCGTAGGGGAACCGCCGAAGAAGAAGAACGAGAAGACAAAGCTGCGTATGCTCTGCCCTCCTGCGCTACATTGAAAATTCAAAACGTTTCTCTTTATGATTGCGAGTGGTCACCCTTGCTTTGATTTTTCAGGATTTTTTCCCTTTTCTCTCAAAAATTTTTCCAACCGGTCTAAATTATCTTTCGTAAACGTCTCGTGATTAGATAAGAATTCCATTCATTTTAACCATCCTCTGTTGATTGGCCGATACCCTGATTGCGTATGCGCCATACCTAAAGGCGCAACAACAACAACAAAGCTGCGAAGAAGAGGGCGTGTACATTGCTCTCAGCCGGTGCACCAATGTCAACAACCTTTACCTCACCAAAGCTGACGGAGACTACCGATTCTACCACAGAGATAACATCGACAAGAACATTATGGACGAGTTTCGGCGCCTCGAGAACCACCGCCTACTCACCGTAACACAACAGCACTTGCGTGCCTTTGCCACCGGTGTGGACCCGGACGCGGAATTCCCTCTGGCGCTAGTAAAAACCAGATCACTCAACATAACGGCAACACAATGGAACCACACGGAACCGCCACGATGCTTCGCATCCTCATCAGGGTTCCCCACGGGAAGATGGTGTAATTTTTTTTTTCTGCACGTGGAATGTTTACGTGTCGCTTTCAAGAGTCTAAATATCTTCTGAACGAAGGTGGCGATAAATGTGACTGTGGCAGCATATTTATCGAATTTATAAGAGCATTTAAAAGTATGAACCGCTTAAAAATTTACGATATAACTTCCGAACGAACGCGTTCGATGGAAAATAGGTAAACACCGTCAAACGGCCGGAACCGCACAGGAAGTAAAGATAAGGAAGAAACAACTTCCGAAAAGGTTTTTGGCAGGAAAATTTGAAGAATCTCCAGTAGCAATATCGAGCCATTAACGCAGAATTTCAAGATGCACCATTGCTTGCCTAGAATATCTCGGTTTAAACGGTCGGCTGGTTGACTTTATAGCCTCTTGTGAGAAATGTGTTCGAACACGTTAAGAAGCTGTCATCAGCGTAGGAAACGCGACAAATAAACCCGCCCGCCCACCCGACTACCCACACACGAATTTCAGCACGCCAAAAAGGGGCCTCTTTCTTTTTGTTTTGTAGTTGGCGTTTTCGGGAGATGACACCAAATCTCTCTCCTCTTCTAGAGCAATTCAACCTCCACGGCCGCAGTGAGATTTGCTAATTCATTCTAGCTGCTTTGCACTGACAGTTCATACTATTCATTCGTTGCATGAAAGCCGAGGTGAAAAAAAAAAAAACATGTGAAGAGGGGACGCAATCCTCCACAAAGGAAGCCAATTTGTCCCAGCAAACACACTGACAACACTCCGCATTCGCCAATGATTTTTGTTCTGTGATGCGTAGGCATACTATACTCGGGGACGAACTTAGAACGACAACGGAAGTTGCTCCTGCACCTCATCAACGTAGCCGGCTGCTCAGCACGGCGCAGAAAGTACCTTACTGCGAGTATTCCGAATGCGACACCAGGCGTTTCCATGATTTCTCGCACTTAATCTGTTTCCAAATTACGGCAGTCGATGGAAAAAGACTAGTTGCGAAAAAGACGATGTTACGAAGGAAGCGCAATCTCGCTTCAAAGCGCGCGCGCACGTTGACATTCAGTTTCGTACCTTAGGCGGAGTGATACACTAAATGAGCTATTGCCGTTCTGAACTTGTACCCGAGTATAACACGCCGCAATTCCAATATCGGTGCGTGAAAAGAACTCTGAGACTCTGGGGCTGACGCGACCGCTGCCCTCGCAATGCCTCCTGCGAGCAATAACTTTTATCAATTTGAGCCCGTGTAGAGTTCGTGCCGTTCGGCAAGAACTCGCACACAGTAGGTGTTGCAGATGATTCACTCTGTTGATTCTTCACGCTTCAAAGCAAACCGTTCTTTCGCACCTTCACTCTTTGCCCCTCAGTGGACACAAAGGGGCCTGCATGCGTTGCTCGCAAAAGCTTCTTTTTTCTCTCCGTGTCATTCGGTTGGGCGCAGCTTAAAGTGCTAGCTTCATTTCTTTTTCTCGTCACGTGAAGTAGCGTTAGGGGGAGCTGCGCACTGCTGAATGTGCGGACAGCGGCTTGCGGCCGCCACTTGTTGCGACGTGTGCCGGTCACGTGGCTGCCTCATTAATTTGGGAGTGCAGTGGGCGCGAAACCGCGGGGATTCTATTCAGAATAGACGCAGTGGACGCGCGTTCCAGCGTGAGCCGCGCTCTGAGATAACAAAGAATGGCAAGGCCGTGTTGTTGCCTTCGTTTTCTCACCGGGCCTATCTGGACGATGTAGCACACGCCGTTAACAGTACTTACGGGAGATTGGTTAAGGGGCAGTGTCCTCAGTTGTTGCTTCTTTTTAATACCGCAGTGGGGAATACGTGATTATCGCGCGTTGGCGCACCCTGTGGCCACGCACGGAGTATTTTGTTGCCGATTCAGTGCGCGGCAAAAAAAGTGCGCACGTGTCCGTATCGAGGACTCCGTTCACACTTCACACAGGGAGTGGACGTGCGAATGAGTTTGAGAAAGAAAGGACAAGAGGGAAATCCCTGCAAACAGTGGCAGTACTACAACGGGGTAATAATTTGTGGTATTTGAGGGTCGCTGTTTACTCTTTACGAGACGAAACATTAGGCCTTCTTTGCACAAAAAAGTACTCCCGTTAATTAAGGGTATTTGGCTGCACTGGAACTGTACCTGGAAAGTATTTTACTATTACATTTACCCTTAACGGCATAAAAGCTGGTGTGACCATGATGTTGCCTGACTGACTCCTTACAACTGATCGATCGATTAATTGATTGATTGATTGATTGATTGATTGATTGATTGATTGATTGATTGATTGATTGATTGATTGATTGAAAGAACTCTGCTGAAATATGAATGTGACAACTTTGCTTCCTTCTCATGGGCGTCGGCAGAGTGGTGCAAAATGGGCACTTCCCCCCCTCCCAAGCCAGCCCAGATCAATTTCCCCGCCCCCTCGCCGTCTCCCTCTTTCCCCGTAATACAATGGGTTTGCCCTCCTCAAGACCCAAGACCCATACATCAGCCTCTGCCAGATAAATAAAAAATTTTTTTCTCTCTGTGCCGACGCACATGTTTGTAATTTCATATATGGCAGTTATTGTCATCCGTTCAAGCTTTTATCACGAGTAATTACTTCTTCTCACCAGCAATAAATATATAGTTGCCGTCAGGACCCTATGAGAAGTACAGGATGCCGTTGCCCTAACTTCGCGTCATCGAACATACCTACAGTTTGTGGCCGTCGGCAGAGGAAAAAATTAATATACCTTCCGGAGTGAGATGCGTGTTGACGAGGACAGGGAGAAAGAAAAACACGTTTTATTTCAACAGCGTACTCGTCTTCCGGGATTTACAACCGATATGGCGTGTCGGATGCTCGAGTAGCGGGGGTATAGAAAGGATATTTATGGTAAATCTCTAAGACTTCAAGGCGCAAGAAAAAGTACGAGGCATTGAGGTTGTCCATATTGATAACGCACGCAGTTACTCTGATCGAGGACTATTCGGCTGCACACAGACTGAGAATGTGGAGCAGTTTAAACGTGGAAGTACTTCTCAAAAAATCCTAGGAGCTCATTGGGGTGGGCCCCCGAGCCGTTGTCAGTTGAGCGGAGCAGGATAATGGCGCCCTTATCCGTCCCGCCTGTCCGCGACGAGTGATTTCCTGCCTTTTGCGCTGTCTAGCGCGCGAAGATCTCCCTCCCGACTCCCGAGGAAGAGGGTGGACTGGAATCCCAGTGCTGAATCCGCTCTCTCTTTAAGACGGCGTCATGACGTGTTGTAGACGGTTGAGCATGTCGTACGTGCATCCCCGTCCGTCTCCTCACAGTAACAGTGGCGTGCACGCTCTTTGTGATGTTATGGCAGGTTCAGGGCCGTAGTTCGGCTCACAAGTGACGAGGAGCGGCTCACAAGTGACGAGGCAGGTGACCATATTGCAAACAACGGAAGTATTTATCACAACATAAAAGGTAGGAAAGGAAGGAGGAAAAAAATGAATAAAGATGTCGCGTAGTCCGGCGTAGCACGCGAACACCTCTCGCACAAGAAGAGGCCGAGTCCAAGCCCGCGGGAAATTGCACAAGGGGCCTCACAGTTTCGGCGGCGGCGGGAGCGGCGGCGAGTAGAAGCTTCCGTCGAAGGCGACCACCACTGGCGGTTGTTGTCGTTGAGGTGGCGTGGCCCCGGTTTCCGAGAACAGTCACGGCGCCATGACGACTTGACGAGGAAGCTGGTCGGCGGGAACACGGGCAGTGCTTCGGGTAGCGCTCACGCAGCCCGGGCGACTGCCGCTGGAGCCCAGGGTCTTCACAGGATGGGCGTACCCGCAGTCCGGTCGACTGCCGCTGGTTCGCCAAGCTACATCGGGGTAGACAATCCGCTCGTTGCCCTCGATCACTTCTCGATCTCTCAATAAAGTTGTTTCCTCCTCCTCAAACCCCGAGCCTCGTTCCTCTTCTTTGTCGCCTCCCTTGTCATGAGCCCTCTTCGAATCTTCGTTTGGTCTTCCTCTTCACTCAGCCCCTCGAGCGCTTGTTGCGTCTTTTTTTCGCGATTTTTTTCTTGTTTTTCCCACGGTCGGGGCAGTTCATGACACTCTTCTATACAGCGCGTGTACTCCTCCGGCGTTGTACACACTAAACTTTTTTACATCCTTTTTGGCCAAAAATGGTGTAGAAATCTTGTCCCATGGCGAACACCCTCAAAAAGTGTTTTGGCAAAAAAGGGTGTACGGATGAAAAAAGGGTGTTGAGCTCAAAGGATGCTCAACACCCTAAAAAGGGTGTTGATCATCCTCACATTCTTTTTTTAGGTGATGGCTTCCGCAGTGGCTATGTGAATCGGCGGAGCGCGAAGCATTGCACAAGTTACAGTTGGAACACAAATGCAAGTGGTACAGGGAGTGCATACTTACTTAGTTATACATGTGCAGTTTTTCCTTTTATATTGTCACGAAGCCAGAGACGACGCAGTTGTCTTGAAGAAAACTCCCAAGCATTTCCCCGAGGGTGAACATGGTTAAGTGCGAATGCACGGGGTGATGCTATGAGGGGGAGTAATGTTAAAATCCGTTGGCATTCGCCCGTGAGCGCGCGCGAGCCAACCCACGGAGGTCTGGCAGTTTATCGCTGCATATATAGGGGCGTACGCCGCGCCGAGCGCGCCGAGCCAGGTGGCTGAGAGAGGAGGCGAGCGCAAGGGGAGAGGGACAGCGGCGCACGGCAGCTGCAGCCGAGCGAGGGGGAGAGGAGAGAGTGTGACGTCACGGTGGAGAGAGAGGCGCGCGGCAGCTGCTGGGGAGAGGAGGCGCGCTGTGACGTCATACGATGACGTCAAGGCGCGAGGAGCGGTGCGGGGAGCGGCGCGCACCCGCGCAGCCACGGCGAGGAGGCGGAGCGAGCGCGGTCACGTGGTGAAGTGACGTCACCGCGCCGTTGCTACCGACGCTCCTCTCCGCTCCACGCCGTTGCTGGGGAGAGGAGGACTGCGGACGCCGCCGCCGCCGCCGCCGGCGGTGGAAGGTTTGGGGTCGCTTATAAAGTGCATTCGCACTTAAAAACACGTTTATTGGAGCGAACTTGTGCTCCCCTAACACCTCAAAGAATACACAGGCGCCGAAGCAGCAGTCAACAAAGTGACGTTTGCGATCGAGCGTCGACGATCGGAATGCCGTGGCGTCTGCTCTGCAGGCTTTTATCTTTCAGCGTGAGTGTTTCTGGAACCGTCGATTTCATCCAGGGCATTCTAGATCAGAGAAGATTACTCTAGGCTAGTGGCGTTAACACGAAATCGCCTGCTTATCTGAATGAGATAGCCCGTGCGGCACAAAAATAAAGAATGCAAGACGCGCTTCGCATGACACAGATAAAAGAGCCGGGCATAGCGGGGCAGTAAGAACAAACAATAAACAAACAACTGCATACATGGTTCGCGGCAATATCCAGCAGAAGAAAGCCCCCTGATAGAGTCGCTGGGCATATCGCAAAAAAAAAACAACAAATATTTTAGCGCTAATTTTGGAAGTATGGATTTTATTATGGGAATATACAAATCAACACGCGGATTTGCACAAATGTTTTAATCACGAGGAAGTTTTTGTGTTGCATAACTTATAGAATTTTATTAAATAACAAACAAATATTCACCGTCCCCTCAACGCCCTTCAATACGGGTGTTCATTATTTCAACACCCTTTTTCCCTAAAAGGGGTAAAGCTACAAATTAGCGTCTTCGAATCTAAGAAAAAGGGCGTAAAGAAAAAGGGTGTAAGAAAAGACCGCCAACTAAGAAAAAAGTGAAGAGACCTGCAAATTTGGAGGCATTTTGTACCTGTTTACACGGGTGGACTGAACATTTTCTACAAGCGGGGGGTGTTTTGTTCCTCACAATGTTTAAAGCAAAATGAATTGTCGTAATTTCTTACCAGTAAAGCTCTTTAGCTTGAGCTAGTTTCGGCTGCGCTAGCAAAAAATACAAAGAAAAAGAACTGCAGCACGTGTAAAGGGTGTACCACCGCAGATAGGTATTATAACTGCGAAGTCGGCTTTCGAGATGGTTAGAGTTTGAGCACAAAGGGCGTATGCGTATGCGCACCTCTTACTATACCATTTCAAAGGCACTAGTCTTTTTTGGATTCTAAACGGCAAAAAAATTGACGCATCTTGCAATTGCGGTGCAAAACTGCAGAAACAGCATAGCTGGGGGCCGACCTAGCTTGTTTCCCGCTTGGATCCCCTGGCAATTGGGGGGGTCACACACACACACTGAAACAGCCTTGTAAGATCCTCTTAAAATTGGCCTCACCCCTCAGAGGTCAACCTAGCTTAGCAAAAACACTGCAAAGCTTAGCAAACATAACACAACATAGATACACTGGAAGAAACTAGGTCGACTCCCAGCTCCGCTGTTATTTTTTTGCAAGGGAACATTCATTTTACACCGTTTCAACAACGTACCGAAAGCGAAGCGTGTTGCAGTTGATAAACACCCTTTTCGCCACACGACTGATTTTGAAGGTTCAAATTGGTGTTTCACGTGTCAAAGCTAAACTTGGGGCATGAGGTGCACCGCATATGGAAACGAGCGATCATTGCATACGAGCAATTATTTTTTTTTTGCGTTTGAAAATTTCTTGCGAGTAGAGGAGTATATGAGGGGATGTCGTCTTCTTTACAGTGCCATTATGTATCCAAGCATGGCCTTATTCAATGAACAGCTGAACACCTTTTCCACACCCTTTCAACACCGTTAGAAATACCAAGGGTGTTGAATTTGATCAACACCTTTTTTCTCACTTAAAAATGGTGTACAGCTAGGAAAAGGGTATTGAGATTCAAGAAAATTACACCATCTTCCAGTGGGGAACCCTGATGAGGATGCGAAGCATCGTGGCGGTTCCGTGTGGTTCCATTGTGTTGCCGTTATGTTTGGTGATCTGGTTTTTACTAGCGTCAGAGGGAATTCCGCGTCCGGGTCCACACCGGTGGCAAAGGCACGCAAGTGCTGTTGTGTTACGGTGAGTAGGCGGTGATTCTCGAGGCGCCGAAACTCGTCCATCATGTTCTTGTCCATGTTGTCGTCTCTGTGGTGGAATCGGTAGTCTCCGTCAGCGTGGGTGAGGTAAAGGTTGTTGACATTGGTGCACCGGCTGAGAGCAATGTACATGCCCTCCTCTTCGCAGCTTTGTCTTCTCCTTCTTCTTCGGCGGTTCCCTTACGGGAAGATGACGACGGGGGTTGAACGCGAAGCTATCTCATGATGGATTTTTGGTTGGCCAATCCCTAGGGACATCATGCCACAATCATTATCAGAGGTGCTGCGGACGGGGCGAGAGCAACGTACATGCCCTCCTCTTCACAGCTTTGTATTCTTCTCCTTTTTCATCGCTTCCCCTACGGGAAGATGACGACGGTGGTTGGGTGGTTGAACGCGAAGCTATCTCATGATGGATTCTTTGGTTGGCCAATCCCTAGGGTCATCCTGCCACAATCAGCATCAGAGGTGCTGCGGACGGGGCGAGAGCAACGTACACACCCTCCTCTTCACAGCTTTGTATTCTTCTCCTGCTTCATCGCTTACCCTACGGGAAGATGACGACGGTGGTTGAACGTGAAGCTATCTCGTGATGGATTCTTTTGCTGGCCAATCCCTAGGGGCATCCTGCCACAATCAGCATCAGAGGCGCTGCGGACGGGTCTGGTTGATTTGCAAGGCGCGTGGAGCTTCCCGCCACAGCTTTCCCACGGGGAATTCAACATCCTCCTCTAAAGTTTTCAGTTCGTCGTTTCCGTTGACGTTCAGCTTCGCGTGCCTTCGTTGTATGAGTAGCTTCTTGGCGTAGTTTGATAGACACCGCGCACCTCCCGTTGCGGTCAGAAAGTCGTGGGATCGAAACCGGGCGCGGCTAACTATTTCTTTTTTTTATATTGTAGGGGGAGAGGTGCGGACAACGGACGGACGCCGCACATAGCCCCGAGCAAGAGATGCTTTGCATCTCAAAAAGGGTGTAAAGGCCTCCGAATACCCTTTTTCCGTTTATGCTACACCCTTTTTGGCTAAAAGGGTGTAAAAACGTTTAGTGTGTATATCAGAGGAGCAGACCCTGCTTGCTGTTCCGCCCACCTCTTACGGTAGCTTTCCCTTTGGTAGCAAAGAGGGAAGAATGTGAAAAAGAGAAAACAATCGCAAGCACAGTTAGCTTTTGCCTCGCCCCGCTTTCGTGTCTTTCTCCGCCATTATCTGATTATCTGATACGTGTACCAACAGGAAAAACGAGCGCCACAAACCAGCACACAAAACACGAACAACGACGAGACAGATGCGCTACTAACAACTAACAACTGTCTACTAACAAAGCGGCCGATGCGTAAATGATCGCCTCAGGGAACATGATCTTTCCATGAATAATAGCACCGGCTCGCATTTGCCTCATCACTGCCGCCAGCGTGGCAAAGGATGCCTTATGCGACATACAGAAACAATCACTACAGGAAAGGGTCGTAGACCGTGGCGCGAGAACTGCGCGAAACGTATTTTATCCAGAAAAACAGCGCAGGCTGTATCAGTGAAGCGTCGCTATCACTGTTTTCAAATGAGTACCGGATCCTAGACAACACGTGATAAAAAGGTTTGATTGTTGTCATCAGCTGTGGCTCTTTTATTTTTATACTACCTTTTTTAGATGTATTATTATTTGTGTATGTTTGTGTGTTCGTAGACAAGCTACCTATATCCCTGTCTTTTCTTGGAAAAAAACAGTTGTTATTAGCGCATGTGTCTCGTCGTTCTTCGTATTTTCTGTCCTGGTTTTAGTGCTCGTTTTTTCTTAAGCAATGAACCAACTAGCCCAACAACATATTTTACTGGTGTACCAACAGCCACCTGCGGCCCAATTCTGTCGTCATCCGCTCGTCCTTCGTATTAGGGGGAAAGAGAGTGAAGAGCATGCCACATAATTCGTAGGCGTGTTGAAGTATAATGAAGAAAGCAAATCCAAAAAACCGCTTAAGAATCCAATTGTCATGCAAAGCCTAAGCCAGAAGCTGTAGTTTTTCCATAACCTCCTGCCCGCTTACCCCCTTCTCTCCTCCCCCCCCCCCCAACGACATGGATTCCTTGGTACAGTTTCCTCTCTAGTAATACTTACTAAGAAACGGTTGCCCCCGCATATTCCCCCTCACCAACCAGCTGCGGGACCCTCCCGCTTAAAAGGAACTTGCGCCGTTGGAACAGCGGCGGGAGCACATAATTTTTCTTTGGCTTGAAATCCATCCGAGCGACATTGTCGCGTCGGCGGCCCTCGTTGACCAGCTCGTCATAGATATTCTGGCGAAAGAATAGCAATAGATCTTAGTCTGGCCGCATATAGTCTTTCTTTCTGGCTGAGCCGGTGTATTGCACGCCCAATTAGGCGCCTGTCCCCGGTTTCAGGTTTAGGCGTGCATGGGTTGGATGGGGAGGGAGCGGGCATGCACGCACAGCAGGGCCTAATAACGCTACCGATGACCTCCTTGTTGTGGTGGTGGGAGATACAGTCATGTCTCGTTAATATGGGCGCCTCCGTTCCGCAGAAAAATCGTCCATGAAGTGAGTTGTCTGTAATAACGAACAAAGGTGAAAAACACAAACAGTAAGGAGCACATGCTGAAGGCGTGTGACTTTTAAAGTGGCATGATTCCTATTTCATCTGAGCGAGAACGTCGGTTTGTTTACGCTTAACATCCGCTATTTGCTCCGCCGAACTGACCAGAGAAGCGTACAGCCTTGCCTTTTATGCGTATGGAGTATTTGCACGGAGTAGTATCGCCCTCTTGTCCTAAGCCTCAGGACTTGCTCTTTCCGGTGTATACCGCACCGGGCAATCTTGTTTGATAGGAAATGGGTGTCACCCTTTCGTTCGCTACCCTTAAGTGTTGTTCGCTGCTCCCGAATGTTCCTTATTTAATTCGAAGGTACTGGAAGGAAAAGCGCTCCGAGATAAATGCATGCTTCGGCTTTGTATGGTATACGGACAACAGTGATTTCCTGGTACGAGCGGGGGACTCTGGAGGTCGACAGTCATTTTCAATACTTTAGATGCGAAGCATCTCATGCTCGGTGCTGTGTCCCTTCCTCCCTCGTTGTCCAACGTCCGCACTCTACTGCGCATGCGCGTCTCTTCAGTCCCGTCAGTGCTTGGGCTGACGTCAGCGCAGCCCACTATAAAAAAAAGAGTCAGGCAGCGCTTGGTTTCGATCCCACGACTCTCTGGCCGCAACGGGAGGTACGTGGCCCTCTTCCAACTGCGCTACAAACCGACACGGGAGCATGTGGTACGAACGCACCGTATGTCCTTCACACATTCAAACTACGTCAAGAAGCTACTGATACAACGTAGGCACACGAAGCTCAGCGTCAACGGAAACGACGAACTGAAAACTAATGGGAACTTCAGTCGACCCAATGGCTGCTTCGCATATTACTCAGTGTTCGCCTACGGGAAGTTGGTCTAATTGTTTTTTGCTTTGTAAATACGTGTCCATAATAACAAGACAAAATGCCTGTATTTGCCCTGTTTCGTCCCGGAAATAGCCGTCCATAGTCCTGACTGCGGGTTTTTATATGAGCGGGGTAGAATTGCAGGCGAGAGACTGGTCGCGGAAAATTTCATCGTATTGCAGGGTGCCCATATTAAGGGGGTCCATATTAACGAGACATGATTGTATACACGTGTGCGTCTCATGGCTCAATGCGCCATTTCAACTGTGCTCTGCAATGAAATGGTTTGGGTCTCGGTGCCTACGAAGAATATGCCTAGTTTTGGACAGCGGAAGGGACACCCGTGTATGTGTCCGCTGGAATAAAGGTAGAGGCATTCGTTTAGGCGTGTTCACACTAGGCCGACACGACGGCGACGACGACGCGACGGCGACGCCGACGAGTCGCCAAACCATCGGCCAACTGCCGAGTTGCCAGACCTCGTTGTCACACTACGCCGACGGTGACACAAACACGTCGGCCGATGGAAAGGCGCCGTAGTGTGACTGACTCGCCGAACGAAGATGCCAACACTGGACGCCCGACCGGCCGCCAGACGCGTCGTCGGGAATTTACCGACAAGCGAAAACTGCCCCCCGACAACATTCGGGCCGCAATGGATGCGGCTCTATTTTGATAGTTTCTGGAGTGTAATAAACTCAGTACCATCCATGAAGCCCATGCAACTCAACACTAGCGCTGATGCAATCCGTATTTTGGCTTTCGACGCTTCGGCTGTGCTCTTCGGCGATACCCCTCCAGGTCTAAGAAAAGTAACCCGGATTACAAGCATTTTGACGTGACGACTTCTCCAGCGACGACAAACAGCGGTGCCTTGGATTATTCGTATTTCGATGAGAGCGAACACGACGAATTTCGCTGTCAGCTTGGTTTAGAATACGTGCGATGCGCTTCGATAACAGGCTGAAATCGGAATGATCCCTGCTCTATTTTGGCACGTGCCATGCGAAGGGTACATCGAGATTGTGCTGCGCCACAGTGACGAGCGTGTGCGTTGTCGATCGGCTTGCCTGTAGAAAATGCAAGGTCAGTTTCGTGCAGAAGAAGAGTTACGTAGGGTAATTTGGGTAATATGGGATCAATATGGGCCAAGGTTTATTATGTGAAACTTAAAACCAAAGTACGTCAAGCACTATCCCCGCAGTGGGAAATCGCAGTCGCAGCCGCGCACACACATTTTTGCGAGCGCTTTTGCGAAGCAGCGGAGTTGATGGCGATAAGATATTGTGGGGGCTTCGGGGAACATCTTATCGCCATTTAAGCGCTATTTAAGACATTTCAGTTTACCAGCCAGGAATTCTGTAAATCAGCTAGTAAACACCGACGTATGACACGGAAGGATGGGCCTCCATCAATTACACATGCTATTTCGCGCGCGTTAGCGTTTGCGCGGTGGCGCAGTGCTCTCGCGCGTCGCGCCCGCGCGCCTAACATTGCGGGTTCAATTCCCGCTGGGGTGTTTTTTTTTCTTTTTGTGAGCGAATTTTTAAGGGGTATGGTTTGCGTATCCAATTTGTGAATCGCGTGATTTTGAGAAGCAACTACCTGTGCAACAGAAAATTTCCTTTGAAACAGCGAGTGGCGTCTTGAGCCACAAGAATTAATTTCCCTTTTCTTAATCGTACCGTGTTTCTCGAAAATGCGGTACCATGGTGCAAAGTAAGGCCTTCTCCATTAGAGGAGGTTAAATTTCTGCTGACGTACGCACTAATTTATATGCATATTTTACGTGCTACAGAGGTATTTTCGCCGGGGGTTAACATCTATATTATTACTGCCGCGGCAGCAGCGCACAGCTCTTTTTTCTTTGTCCGTGATCTAACAAGAACTTGAGGAGTACATACAGTACAAGCAGCGCACACGCCAGTACGCACGGACGGCCTCAGTCGTGCTGCGGTGACACGATACTCCAAGTTTGACTAGAGTAAGAAAGAGATCCCCGACGGAGAGGCGAGGCGGCGGAGTCGGCCGTCGCGGCGCCCTCGGTGTGGCCAGTCCAACGGCCGACGGTGTGGTGACAAGCGCGTCGGCCGACATCGCGCAGAAACCGACGCGTCGCCGATTTCTCGCCGACGCCGACGGTTGGGCAATGGCAGTGTTGTACACGTTCCTCCAAAGTAGGAACGAAAGCTCGTTCCTCGTTCCTTGCCAATTTTGAAACGAGTTCCCGTTACAAGTTCCTTTATTGCGAAAGGAACGCGTTCCAGTTCCACTTCGAAAATTGGAACGTGTCGTTACATTAACGTTACAATTCGGTTTTTAAATTAAAATATAGTGTCGGATAATCCTGGGTCGAAATTAAGCGAGACATTTAAAACTCACATCGAACTACGTATATTATAAGAATATTAACACCTCCGGCAGCAGATTATCTGGAGATAAAGGTAATAAAAAAAACTCACCTAGGCGAGTCTTTTCAGGGAGCACCAGACAAACTCCAGACGGCTCGAGGACATTTCGGTGCAGGATATTTCGGTGCGGAAATTTCGGTGTACGGACATATCGGTGTACGGGCGTTTCGGTGCACGCACATTCCGGTGTACGGACATTTAGGCGACCAAATTATACGGTGCTTGCCTGTTTGCGACAGCCGTTATATTTTTATTTCCGCTTAATGTGAGTTATGGACAACAATCTGGAGCAGTGAAGTTATTTTTCTGATTAACGCCATGTTCGATTTTTGCCAGGTATTTTTAGAAATTCTACATTTATATATTTTTGTTTATTACCTCTTCCTGGGGACACCTGTTATTCAGCCGATTGAATTCTTTAGCACACGTTTTTTTTATTTATGACAGGTTGTTAATTTATATTCCCTCTTTTTTAGCTAAGACAATTATCCGCGTTTACGATGGTCTACCACCTCGTTCGTATTTTTTTAAATTACACACACTCAAATTACATAACTTACATGCACACTCTCAATATTAAAAAAGAAACAAACATTAGGTAGCCCCCCCCCCCCCCCCGATTGAATAAAACCTTATGACGAGTATTATGTAGGCTGGGCTGCCTTGCTAAAATGATTTCGCGAACACTGGTCTAGGATATTGTCGGGGAGGAAAAACGGGCCTTTGGGAAAACAGCCGCAGGTTCTAATGTCCTAAATGCTGATTAAGCGCGTACCGGTTGTGCATACAAATTCCACCCATTGTGTTCGGGACAACCAACATTCGTTTAATGTTTACATGCCTACATTCACCACATTTTAACACTTTGTCGTGGCAGCCCCCCACCCCCGCCTCTACGCTTGAATCTCGACCAGATTTCTTTTTCAGTCATATTATTTTCGGTTTCCCCTGAAAATCCTACTGGCGTGGTGGAGTTCACGGTCTCCGAAGCGGCACCGCAGTTATTTTTTATTTTTTATTTAGAACATACTGCTAGCCTCTTAGTGGAGGCTTTTGCAGGAATTTGTTGATACATTCAGAAAAATGACATAGAACACTTCGCGTTTAAAGCAGAGAAAAAGCTTTACATTCACCATGGGCGCACGAAACCTCTATAATGTGACACAAAAAGCCACCCAAAAAGCCACTGAGAACAGAATGGCCCCTATCGTTTGCTGGCTACGCCCTTCTGCGCGTAGCGGTCATATCTACGGCGCCCCCACTCCAGGAATCGCTCTTTCTGCGCCTTCAGTCGTCCCGTTGGGAATTAACACATCAAGTCGCGCATACCATGGACACCCCAGGTATACATCGCTTCCTCCCATTATAAGGAGCAAAAAAAAATGAATAGGCTAGTGTGACGAGAGCGGCAACAGTCGTCTTCAAGTTTTCGAAGTCCAGTCGACGCAATGGTGAAGCACTAGAGACACCCCTCTCTCTCTACTTAGGGGGATGATTGCCGGCGGGGCTCAGCTTTGTGATATGTAAACATTGCGGGATTACTAGCGCAAATTGTAGTCCGGAGTCCCCAGGCCATGTTTCGACCACTCTAGGCGCGTTTACGCGATTTTATTTAGTAGAAAAACTAATTAGAAAATGCTGTCCTCCTCTCTTTACGCTCGCCCATTTTCTGTGGAGTTTTCGTGTGACGTCAGGAGGGGATGAGCTGGCAATTGGCTGCGCCACGGCCACGGCTGCGCTACTGCACGGCTCCCCGGCCGACAGAGTCAGTCGGCCCAGCGTTTCGTCCGCCGGCCGCCGGCGGGTCGTCGCAATCAAGGAGGTTAAAAAAAAATTGCTCGGTCGCAATTCGTTCGCTTAGTTGAAACGAAGCCAGGTCACGTTTGTGAATGGAAGAATGTGCCTTTCTTTACTTGGTTTGTTTGTACACTGTATCTAGCTCCGGGTCGCTTCACACAAGCGCTGCACAAGCGCGCATGCGACGCTTCGCTGACTGGTACGCGAGTAGGAAAATATAAGGCCTCTTGAAGGCGGGAGAACAGTCAGCGAAGTCAATATAGGTACTAAGGAAATAAAATCAACTGATATTTTTACCGTACAGCGTAAAACAAGGGCGCGGGAAGCACTTCTTTGCGCTGGGCGAACAAGCACAGCGGTCAGCAGCACGACTACGCATCTGCGAACGCTTTTCCGTCTACGAAATGCAATTGCTAGACGTGAGCTACTGTGGAAACTCGGGCGACGCTTACTGCACGATCGCAGTACAACAAATAGTCACCTAAGCGGCTTGAAATGCCAGAACTAAATAAAAGTGTAAACCGGTTGTACAATATATACCCTATATTAGCATGACATTCCCGTCCCGCTCCGTGGCCTAGCGGTCTGGGGCGCTAGGATTTCACCGCAAATGTTTTGCGAGTCACGAGCTCGAATCCCCGCGGGTACGTGCTTTTTTTTTTTTTTTTGCAAGTTAACTTTTTTGTTTTCCGCCGATGTTTTCTATATTGAGTTCACCTTTTTTGGAGCCGCAACGTTCATGGCTACACGAACTAGTTCACAAAACGCGCGCAGGCTGGCACTGGCGCGCTAGCGAGTTCTCGTTGGCGTGCTGTTGCCATAAGCACCGACTGCTTGCAGGCAGTGGGCACAGGCCAGAATGAACAGACCCTTGGCCTGGTGCGAACACGCTTTTTACGATACAGGCATGAGGGAGGCGAGCTCCAAATATGGGGGAAAAGCGCATGACATTTGGGCGTCTGCGGGTACGCGGAGGGCGTTCATGCACTGCGTAGGTCTCGGCTAGTGAATGCTACGACTACAAGCCGTCCTGGGAGGCTTATCTTGTGCATTTTACAGCCGACAACATGGCAGAAGCGCGGTACGATGATTACTGAGATATTGAGAATGCCCATCCAACAAAGCCATTGGTTATGTTTTACAGAACCGAAAACGAAACCGAAACTTGTGTGATTGCTAACCTTGGGCATCGTCCAATCACGGCGCCCCTCCTCTCAACGTCACAGCCTTAGTTGGTGCGGCCGCCGCAAACCGCGCATGGTAGTTTTTCTTCTTTCGCGCTTTGTAAAATAATTACCGATTTGTCAACCGGATAAACGATGAAAAGTGTGCTAATTTGAGCCAGTCTACGCAGTGCAAGCAAAAACGGGAGCTTGACAAATTCACTTCAGTGTCCCTTTAAGTAACGCCACCGTAAGTGCGATCGTTGGTTTGTTAGTTTCAAGTAGAACTGACACCAAATGCAACGAGAGAATAATTAAAACGAAATGCACACGCGCCTAATCGACCTAGTTTTTCTTTTGTTTTTTCGCGGAAGTTTTTCTGGGGGTGGGGTGTGGGGAGGAATAGACTAAAAGCAGCAGCGTCTTGCACCGTTGGGTGAAGTGAAAGGAAAGCCCTTTGGTAACACTTAATGTTTTAGGGTTGTTCACATGAATGTTAAAATAACAAAAAATGGTTGAACGGATCCAAATTAACAACGTTAATTTTTACCATCCGCTACAAAAATTGGGTTTCACGTGGCAATGCTCCGCCAGGGTTTAGCGTTCGTTTCCACAAACGGCGGCGCAAGCACAAGTCTCGAACGTAAAATCATATCAAGTCATGAAATTACAATATTAAAGCTAAAACGTTCAAAGAATGCCTGGGACATCCCCTCACTCAAAATGTCTGGGACAAGACGTCGTGCACCAAAATGTCCGTGCACAGAAATATCCACACCGAAACGTCCTGGACCGAAATGTCCAACACCGAAATGTCGGTCTCCGCGAAGGGGGACACGATGTACGTTGCACCCGAGTGAGGCCCCTATTGCAGTGGAGCAGGTCATTGCGTCAACGTCGTGGTGGAATTCACGTGCAACGCTGGCGTAGCTGGCGACGGGGAGCGGCAATATTGCACGGTCACGGAGCAAAGGCACTCATCAGAGCTCTCGCCTGGGGTAGTAGAAGCGGTTGAGGCGGGCTGTGACTGGTTGGTTTCCGTGACGTCGTCCGGTGCAATTGTCGTAGGTGTAGGTTCGGCTGCTACGAGGAAGAGTGTAGCTTTTGTGGGCAATTAGCAACTCTCCGGCATGTCATGGGAAAGTGCGATTGTAGAGCGATTGGGAGGGTGCGATTGTCATGGGAGAGTGCGAATGTAGAGCGTAGCGTGCTTCTTTGAGCATGTCTCCTGTAGCTTATTGGCCGTCGTATATCTTGCACGGGGCGGAACACGCGACATGCACATTATACCTGGCTGCAACCTTCTTGACATTACGCGAAAGCCTGTGGATGTACGGTATTACGTGCGTTTTTATTTTTTCCTTCTGGTCCTGCACTTATTTACTGTATTCTTTGCAGCCATTGTCACAACCTCGCACACTTGTTAGCGTGATTATACCTTGGTTGTTATTTATTGTTCTTTTTGTTTCCGTTTATACTTGTATAAATTAGTGTGGTTTCCCTTGAATAAAGAGTTAGAAGTTAGCGCCTGTATCCGTCCTTTCTTCCCTCCTTCGTCCACGTCTATTTCGCGCTACGTTTCCTTCTTTGTTTAAGTTTGTACCAACTAGCGCAGCAACAAGTTTTGTTACATTTTGAAAGACCAGCTCGTCCCGATCTCCAGGGGCCAGATAGTTGCACCACATGGGTCCCGTGAAGAGGGAACCACCTCTTCCCGCACGTAGTGGAGTGGCCGCAGTTTTGTTTAGCTCAATAAAGTTGTTCTGTCTGTATGTGGATCGATCCCAAGCGGCCAGTCAAGAATATGCGGAGAAAAAAAAAATATGTAATGGGAATCACGCGAAGGGTGAGAACCGAAATAAACCCACGAAATTACCCCCTGCACCCTCCGACACCATTCTTTCGCCACCTCACATTCGAATGGTGCCTGCCAGCGATCCGCGTCGCTATCGGAGCAGAATCAGGGTGGGGTTACGGCCGCTTCTTTCCATGCAGCTCTAATGACGTTTGAAACGGTGCCGGAAGCCGGCTGCAATTCCAACACGGGGTCGTTTCCTTGCTTCGATCCCTGTTGTGTCGAACATGTACACTCTGCAGAACTTGGCGAGACACAATAGAGCAGCGCCGCTCGCTGTCGCACCAAAAGTGGCACGTGACTGCACGCGCAGTGTATAAGTGTTTAAAAGGATGTGAACCGGATGTTGCCTGCGGATGACTAAGCGATGCCGGCTGGTCCTCTTTTTGTGCGTGTTTCATGCAGCTCTGTACGCACTGAATGCACTGAAATTTTGTTGCGTTTTTAAGCCTTCGAAAGTTGCGAGCTCGTTTTTGCCGCACACAGAAGGAACAAAGCACGATCGCACGCGGAAATGGCCCCGTGGAAGGCGTCTCTTCGTGTATTCTTTCAAACAATCGACTTCTCAACGACGCAATGGTGAAGCGTGATCAGCCGTTTCATGAGCTTGGATGGCAACGTTAATAGGTTCTTTAAAGACGATAGTCTTTCTTGGGCAACTTGAACCCGCAAATTTTGGTCTCTCTGAATGTCTGTCTGTCTGTCTGTCTGTCTGTCTGTCTGTCTGTCTGTCTGTCTGTCTGTCTTGTGACTCAATTCGGCCACCGGGCCACAGTAAAATTAATACTGCGCAATAGCCTTGTATACTTACAGCCAAACGTAAACGTCGAAGTCCGGTTTATACGTTCGTACTTGTCAACATTGTTGAACAAGAACAACACATTACGCAAATATAAAACAGAAAATTATTACACAAGGGATTTATGCATTGTTTCTTTATAAAAAATTTCATTGATGCTTGACTTTGGCGAAATGAAATAGTATAAATCGAGTGCAGAAAAAAATAACAATGTCACATGCGGTCGCCCGCGCCCCTATAGCCTCTCGCGGCATTTTACGAAATCAAGCGGCAACAGTTAGGAAAGGTTCCACTAGATAGGGTTCACGCTCTGCTTGGAAAGCACGTGGACTCGGACAACGCGGTTCTATAAACGTTGAAGTAGGGCGCCTCGATGGATGGGCGTCTCCGCCGTACGGCAGCGCTAGCATCGAGGCACCCGGCCTGGAGCAGTGGAACACGGTAAATTTAAACTGATTTCAGCAAACGTTCGGCGTGTTTACCTTCGGAGGAGCCCGACGCAAGACGAACAACATAAGCGGTGATCGGGAAAGTGGAGGCAGGCACTTAGTTGGCAAATGTTGACAAAGACTGTCGTCTTTTGTCGACATTTGCAACGAAAGGAGCAGATACGCCGCCAATTTTTTGGGGGACAATACAGCATTTGTTTCACCCCCTCTTCCTTCGCCGAAGTCTTATCTGTTCCGACATCATGGTTAAAGTTAGTTTATGTACTGCGAGTTGTTTTTTACTTTATTCTTTTAAGAACATCAATTTTATAAGAATGTCAAATATGACAGACGCAACCTGTCTCCAAGCTGTATCAATGTATCATGCATCGCTTCCGCATCGACAACACATATCGCCGAATGTTATTATTTCCCCTTTTGTTTCCGCAGTCTTTGAACGCCTCTGTTTTCCTGGCACAAATTCAGACTGCCACGGCCTCTTCAATGTACCATCTGGCCTTCCACGCATTTATACTATTCTGCCTTACCTTTCCTGGTTATTTCACGTAAAGTATCTCACCAGTGACATCTTATGGCAATAATGATTGTTTACTTCCTCGGTTTCGTCCTATGTTCAACCGCCTACAGCGTAAGGTCACGCCTAGGTGACATGGACGCTGTTCAACGGCACAAAAACTGCGATTAAAATAGTAATAATGATTACAATAGAGAATATTTACGACATTACAAAACAGCGCGCATGCTTGCTCTTTGTATACCATTCAGATTCTAATACACTGCACCACTGTAACTGTTTGCGAAGTATAAAACGTGTTCGCTAAAACCGATAACACATTGCATAAATGATAGCCTGAAAAAATACATTTATTGTTCAATGGCATCAGTTGGCTTTCAGCTTTTTTTTTTTTTACTCTCACTTTCAAAAGACGCTGTCTTTTTTAACCAAAAGCTTAGTGTTTTATTTTGCCAGTTTGTTACTTTGTAAAACAGCGCTTTATTTTCTCTGCGTCCCCGTCGATTCGCTGGTGGAGGAGGCCACGAAGTATCACTTTGCTTTTGGTATATGCCCCGCCGCAGCGGGCGACCGTCGCATTTCCGTGGGAGGGTGGTAAATGGGCCGCCCCCCCCCCCCCCCTTCCCTCCCCGCCTGTCAAAACGTCGGGGCTCGCTCCCCCTTTTGGGTTCCCAGCCACCCCAACGCATTGAGGGTGGGCGCAAAGATTGGCCGCGCCGCCTCTCGTGCAGCGGTGGGGAGGCTTAGCTCCTGCGCCGGTGCTTGTCAGAAGGGAAACAGACACTCGTTCTTTTGACGCTCCACTCCGCGTTTACAAGGGGCGATCGATGTCCTACAAAATGCAGTTTAAACCACGATTGTACTAGCTCTTTACACCACATGGAGGAAGTAATCCTGTGTAACTGAATCTTTGGGGAGACGGTATTTTATAGAACTGTATTTTGTATCGGTTCTCAGAAAAATGCTGTGGAAACACCGGCTACTTGATAAATGCGAAGGTTGTTTTAGGTGGGTGTTTTTACGAGAGACGCGACGTGGCTGTCCGGTCGACATCCCTAATTTTGATAAAAATTTTATATATAGCTCCTCGGGCACAGGGGAAAACATAGGTGACGTTATTTTTGTGGGATAAAATTACTTCCTGAAAAAAGTTCCCACAGCCGGCTCGGGTCACTGGCGAGTTGAGCGGAGCGCGGAAAATCTCAGACTTGTACCGTTGGAACACAAAAACAAAGTCAGTTATCGCCATAGGTATTTTCTTGTGAGGACTTTGCATTCTCTGAAATGATTTACCGTATCCTTCTTTGGCCTGCAGAGCGAATTCTTTTGCATAAAAATACCAAAATTTCAAAAATTTTGAAAACTGCCCAAATGTGGGGCCTTTTTCTCGGAATCCAAACAAGGTAGCTGAATCTAAACAAGGTTGGTGGCTAAATTTTCGGAATGTAAACAAGGTAGGAGCTGAAATTTTCTAGTGGTATTTTTCTATCCTTGTTCAATTCTCGTGCCATTTTTTTTTTGTGGTTAAGACGGCTCACTTAGGAAAAAGCACTGTATTGCAGCTTGGTAAAGCATTTTGGTATGTTTTGAAAGCCAATTTTAGAAAAAGGCCCCATTCTACTTTTTTTTCGAAATTTTACAAATTAAACGAAGGTTCCTCTCATTCACCTACATGAAAACATGTTGCACATTTTTGTTGTTTTTAAGCTACAAATCGTCAACTACGGCCTTGTTAGCAGTATTGCGGTGGCATATTCAAGTTATTTGTACGAACCTTATGACCTTAGTGAAGGGCGAGAAATGGCCGCCACAGATATAAAACCAATAAATAAAGATTGCAGTGAGCATGATTTGTTAAAATTAAGCGTGAACCAAGTACCAAGCATATTAATAAGTTGTAGAGAAGCTCGTCAAGCGGATCGTTCAAATAAGAAGGAACATCGCACATTCCGACGAGGGACAGACAGAATCACACAACACAAGCGCTTGTGTTCTGTCTGTCCCTCGTCAGAATGTGTGCTGTTCCTTCTTATTTGTCAGACCACCAACTAGCCCAACATGGTACCCTTTTGGATCGCTCAAGCTAGTGCAGTCGCTCGTCCGGATGCATCTCCTTTATGCGCTGCTCACTGTTTTTGTGCGCGTGCTGTGCAGGCCCAATCGCATACACAGGGATGGGAAGATTAGATCCTGACCTCTCGGGAGAGACCCGGAAGCATAGGCTATGCCCCAGCTGAGTTAACTTCCAGCGTCGGGTGAAGCGTTCCGACGGAACACTGAAAGTTGGCGGCTGAACTTCTCGCTTAGTTTCATATTATCTCATGTTTTCCAGCAAAAGTATAAGTATCAAACAAAACATATAACCATATAACCTCATCCGCCTTAAGCGATAACAGGAGGCGGCTTGAAAAAAGCCGCCCCAGCTAGGAACAGTTTCTGCCTGATCATGCCTGCGGCGATTCACGCACATCCACGAGCCCCATCAGGCTCAACAGCCCAAGAGTAGTGAGGAGCGCGCGCTTTGTAATGATTATTTAAGAGGGCACAAAAAAAAAACTATGTCAACAATGAACTTCCCTAGCGCACGAAAGATCTGGACACTGAAATAAAGGATCCTGTTCTGCCGACTAACCAGCATTTACATCCTGGCGTGTACTTTAAGTCGTTAGTTGGCCTCCGCCCTGGTACTGCAACCATCTAAAGCGCTTCGAATGCCGCTAACCAGCTATTGGCCACTTGAATCAGGCTCACTGCCCTCCAGCTCCGTGCTCAAGCGTACGAAAGTAAAGACTTACGGCCTCGTCGGTGCCAAGTGCTTTGTAGTAGCATATGGTGCCACAGATATCCTTGGGAACCAGTTCATGCGTACTTAAATTTTCACACGGGTGCTATTCCCAAAATTTGGAGAGCACGAATACCAGATCAGACAACTGGAATGCATAAAGTTCGAACATCAGGATAGTTGGCAGACTTGGTTCAATAAAGACACTTTTGTATCACTCCATGACTGAGATGTTCTTCATCAAAAATATTACGGCAGTCATTTAAAGGCCAGCAATCTTATAATGGCTCCAATTCCGCGGTTGAGGCACGACTAGTCGATAATTATTCACACGACGAAACATGGGCTTGGAAGTCGAAGCTTCAACATGACATTTAGGCACAATGTACTGTATACGCGTCAAATTTCAACGAAGCATGCCGGCGCAACGTTTCTTTAATGATTTTCTTTTTTAAACGCCCATTTCTCGCCATACATTGCTGTCATTACCCTTTCAGTCACCGTTTCTTCATATGGAGACGCGACGTTCTTCGTCGTTTTCTTCGTGAAAACGAAAAGAGTTCCTGCTGCAGAGCGGTGTGGCTGATGTTCGAAACCTACGGAAGTGAAAGGTAGCACCATGTGATGTGGAATGGCGGAACCGCACTCATAAACATCGTTTCAAAATGGACGCCACCAAGTTTTGTGGGAGCTCCGGTGTGTTTCCGTCCTAAGTTCTCTTTTACTGTGGCGTAAATCATTTATAAACTGTAAAAACACCTCTTTCATGTGCAGAAATTACTATTTCATCTCCTTGTTTGTAAATTGCCTCAGGATGTTTATTGTTTTTATAGAGGAAAGCAGGTTTGAGTAATTTTTGTCTCCCTATGTGGACAAGACGCCATTTGCGTAATACGTATTCTAGAGAGACTGAACCTTTTTTTCTTGCCTCTTTTTTCTTACACAGCTAAACCTACAAGTATGGAATTTTCATGCAGTGAATATAATGATTCGTGCCTGAAAGGGATAAGCTTCTTACAAATCACGTGAGTGTATCATCGCAACACTGCTAACAAGGCCATATTTGGCGCGTTGTAGATGCAAAACACCAAGAATGTGGCAACATTATTTTTGTTAAAAGTGATAGAAAGTAACCCTGGCTTTACCTTTCTGAAATTTTGAATGAAATTGAATATTGGCTTTATTTTATTTGGCTTTCAGGATATACACCAAAATGCGTTACCTAGCAGCAGTACAGTGCTTTTGTTGAAATTAAACAATCTTAACCACAGAAACTGAAATTGGCAAGATAATTAAACAACAATACAAGAAGAGCATTTAAAAAATTTACTTACCTAGCTTATGTAGATTCCGAGAAACAAGGCCTCACATTTTCTGCAAGGGATCAACTCCCCAGTGATCCGACCCGGGTTTGAGGATTTTTCTGAGAAAGGAAAAATTTGCCTTCCAAAAAATAACTTATCATAGGTTTTCCCATGTGCACGAGGAGCTACATAAAAAATGTTTGTGAAATTAAAGATGTCGAGCGCACACGCCTGTCCCATCTCTTGGGAAAACACCAAGCTTTGTTGTGGGCAACACCTCCGTGAGCAATAATGCGCTGTAAATAACAATGTTTGCGCAGATGACGTCGTCATGTTGAAAAGAAAATATTTAGCTTGCTGTTCTGCGGGGTCTCTCGGATTTAAAACTTATAAATACAGCCAAACGTTCGCACGCAGCAATCTAAAATCAAGCCCTTCATTTTGTAAATGGCCGTAGTATAATTTCAATTCTCCTATCAATATATTGCTATGCATGCTGAGCCAGGTTGGATTCCCTGCTGTTCGGGAGAGTATTTTTATCAGAGGAATAATACAAAAGTTGACCGGAGGGGCACAAGCTAGCGCGAAGTAGATTCTGTGAATCCCGTAAACACAGCGGCAATGACAGCTTTATTTAAACCAAGTGGACAGCGTGCGCTGCATCAAAGGCAAGGAGGAGTAAACCTTATTTCAGAGGCGTTCATTGCGAACTCCGCAATAGACGGAGGTGGGTTCCTCTTCACGGGAACGTATATGCTACTCTCACAACCTTGTCCAGCCTGGTGACCAGCCGTAGCTGATCCTCTAGGGCGGGGATGGTCAGCAAGATCCTCCATCTCTCGTTCAAGGGTAGGGTGAGGCTGGTGGGGCAAGGCTGAGGTAAGGGGAGGCCGGTGCTCCGGACTGAACATAAACTCTCCTATCATGTGCTGGATAGGCGTGTATAGGCTAAACCCCTGCAGGACTTGTGGAGAACGCCTAACAGGACGCACTGGGACAAAATTACCGGTTATCCAACTACGGTACAAAGACATCGACCTTGTAAAAAAATTGCCCCTGCACTCCATACATACGGTTCACCAGCGAAGCTGTGACGTTCGACAGGTGTTTACTATTGTGTTACTCCTGAAATGGTTGATTGAGGTCTTTTCTATTGCAACATTGCTTGGCTGTGGTATTTTCTTTCGTTCCCTTCCCTCCTCTCGCCATCACTGGTCCTAAGCTGGCTGCTCCTCAGAAGGACGTATGGGGGGCTGCCTATTTCGGAGAAGCGTGTTGCCCGTGTTCGCCATTGGCACGTTTACGCTGCTTCGCCCAATCCAATTCGCACATGCCCGCCGTTGTTGCTTGATGTGTGCTCCTCACTCTAGCCCACTCTGCTTTCAGCCAGATAAACCCAGCCATACTATCTCGTCTCACTACTAACTCCTTTCCAACGTGACTATTTACTCATGCTGATCGAGTTGTGGAGGAAGAGTTTTATGCATTCACTGGACCGTTTTCTCAAGCTGTATCAAGCTTCGCTTGAAACGCTTCCTGCATTCAGGTTCGGGCAAAACGTTTACACCGAACACCACTCCGTTGCGATTAATTTGTTTCCTATCGAGAACACAAGAATAGGTCTGTGCATTTACAAGTAGCAGGCGTGTGAAGGTGTGTGGCTGCTTCAGGTGAATGACATTGTGAAGTTTGGTTGGTCTTACGGTTTGTGCACTATGATAACACATTAAAATCTAGTAGTTCCCTATAAAAATGAGATAATACTAGTGTTGTATACCTGTGGAGTAGCCAGCATGAGTGCTTGTTAGTACGAGGGTGAAGATTCCGTGCCATCACGAAAGCACCGAACTTTGGAGGTGTAAGCTCCACGTAAGCTTAAGTGTAAGCGCCTCCAAACGGCTGGATACCCAACACTGATGCTGTGAACTGCCACCAAAAAGCGACTAAAAGGAATAAATTCAGCGGGCAAGGATTCAGAAAGAAGCCCAAAAAAGAAAATTTCAGCAATCCCTTATGTGACGGCCTGTCACGCAATCTCAAAAGATGTGCCAACAAGTATAACGTCAGTGTCGCTTTTTAGTGACAAGAACAAACTGGTTCGAGAACACTTTTCGAGAAACCAACTAATGGTAAAGTGCCCTATGGACTACACGGACGAACTTTTGCATAGAAAAAGAATGTGTGCACAAGATTCCTTTCCCGTGCGGGAAGCACTTTGTTGCTCACACCAGTAGATGCGCAATTATGAAGCTAACGGAGAACATGTCCAGCCTAAAAGACGCCCGTATATCGTATCAATCACTTGCCAGAATTAATGCGAGCGACATCATACCACCGTGTGGCACTGCATCCTATTTTCCCCTTCTGGTAAGACCGTTAGGGGCCGCCACTTATCTGGTTCCATACCATTTGCAAACAGCAGTTAGCTGCGCGCATAAAACAAAAGCCGCTAATGCACTGGAGAGCAACAAAGGCGGGGGAAACAGGAGCCGAAAGAAGAAGAAACATAGTCCAACGTCAAGAACGCCTGTATCAGCAGATGGGGTGAAGATGAGTGCGTGGGGAAAAGAAGCAAAACAAATCAGGGCCTGGAAGAGAGTCAAGGAACACCCGGGGGTTTGCCGTACCAACACTAATTTGATAGCCTGCCCCGGCAGCAGCTATTCGCAGCGTTTTCCGAAACCAGGACTATGAAAGGAAGCGAGACGGAAATGCATACCCGGGAAATGCAGGACAAAGAAGGTCAAGGGACTTTTGATAAATAATCTCATCCCAAACAACGAGCGGCGCGCTGGTGTAGCAAGGGCGATCTTATGCGGGACCCTTTTTACGATTGGCCAACCTGAACGCAGGGGAGACGCATGCGCATTGAAGCACATTGTACGTCGCTGCGATCACTTCACCGACCAATGCTGTTGCGAAGCCTACGCGTGCGATCACACTGCTTTCCAAAAATTGAATTGATTTCTGATTAGGAATATCGGATGCGTAAAGTTATCAGCAAAAATAACCTGCCGTCTCTACAAGACTTCTGAACTAACCGTGCGTTCCAGGTACTTTATTCGCCACAACTTCTTCACGGGGTGTCGACGCTGTGAGTGAAGTTTCTCCTCAAAATAAACATTCCCCTTCAAGTTGCGCCAGTGCTTCCGAAATCACCATAACCCCCCTCAGTTCTCACAAAGTTTTTCGAAACGCGTACATACAGCCCCTCCTAGTGCGCGCCCTTGTTGGCCACCGTCGCCACCAGATAATGTAGTGGCGACCACCAAGCGCTACTAAACACGACTCAATAAATGTGTCTCCCTCCTTCCCTATCTCTCTCTGTCTCCCTCTCAATATCTATATATATATATATATATATATCTATATCTATATATATATATATATATAACATTGATAGCACAGTGACATCGTCAGGCACAATTTCCTCCGACCTCAGCGATCATTGTCCTATATTCATTACTATCGAAACTTGTAATTTTACACCAGCTCAAAGTAGATGCGCAAAGTTCCGAGCAATTACCGATAGGAAACTAGAATCTTTCAGGCAAATGATATATGAAACATCGTGGACACAATGTCTTAACTCTCGTTCAGTCGATGATGCTTACAATGCTTTTGTTGATAAGTTTAAAAAGGTTTACGATATTTGTTTCCCATTATCAGAAAGTAAACCGCACAAAAAAATTAAAAAGCCATGGGTTTCGCCTAGCCTTTTGAGAATGATTAAAAAGAAAGACAATCTGTACCATAGCTTTCTAATAAGCAGAGATACTAGTGACTACGTTGTGTTTAAGAAGTTTAGGAATAAATTAAATAATAAATTACGGAAGGCGAAGCGTGACTACTACTCTGAAATTTTCACAGTAAATAGGAAGGACCCTAAGCTAGTTTGGCGTTCAATAAATGAGGTGATCAATAAAAGAAACGTAAGAAGTGACATTGGAGAACTAATTATTGATGGGTCACCAACATCAGGCGCGCCATTGGCTGATTGCTTTAATAACTTTTTCACTGAGAGTATAAGAACAAACTATAACAAAAATGCATGTTCTAGGATTTCAAATAAAACAACAGGCTCAATATTCCTGAGCCCTACAGATTCACAGGAAGTTTTCGCTGTCATCATGTCATTAAGAAATAATTCCAGCACTGACGTTGAAGGCATTACAATTAAGCCCGTAAAATTTGTTGCGGACCTACTTTCATTACCACTTTGTCATATCCTTAACCTCTCACTAGAATCGTCGGTCTTTCCTGCACGAATGAAACTAGCAAAAGTTACAGTCCTTTTCAAGTCAGGCTCAAAAGACGTCATGAGCAATTATCGCCCAATCTCAATTCTGCCTGTTTTTTCTAAAGTATTAGAAAAAATCCTACTTGTACGTTTGCAAAACTTCTTTGATGCGAATCAGTTAATTTCACAATCTCAATTCGGTTTCCGTAAAGGTTTCTCTACAGAATCGGCTTTATTATACCAAAAAGAAATTTTATTGCAGAACATAGAAAACAAACTTTTAACATTAGGAGTCTTTGTGGACTTCAGTAAGGCCTTTGATTGTTTAAACCATGATATTCTCTTAGATAAATTAAACAAGTACGGAGTGAGAGGCACCACACTCCAAATTTTCAGTTCATACCTTAAAGATCGTCAGCAAATAGTGCATATCGATGGTTTTTCTTCATCCAAACGTTACCTAAAATGCGGTGTTCCTCAGGGCAGTATATTGGGACCTTTTCTTTTTAATGTTTACATTAATGACCTGGTAACGATTTCTAAAGAAACTCAATTTGTAATTTACGCTGACGACACCTCCCTATTTATCTCTGGTTCTACAACTTCAGAAATATTTAAGAAAGCAAATGAAGTCCTAAAATGCCTTTTAAATTGGTCTAACATGAACAATCTAAAAATAAATACGATTAAGTCGAAAGCTGTCCTTTTCCGCCCAATAAATCGGCGCGTAGAAACAAATTTATTTATTAACCTTGGTAACAATATTATTGAGGTGGTTAGCCACCATAAAACACTGGGAGTTATATTTGACGAGCACCTTCGATGGATCCAACACACTAATTACGTAGCCATAAGTTTGTCAAAAGCTGTAGGAGCCCTTTTTCGGTGTCATGGTATTCTTCCGGTAAACATAAAAAAGCAGATATACGATTCATTATTTCTATCTCATATTACATATTGTCATCTTGTTTGGGGTACAGCCTCACACACTAACATGAATACAATTGTAGGCCTGCAAAAGAAAGCGATTCGCATCGTCGCGGGCGAACAGTACTGTGCTCATACTAAACCACTCTTCATTCGCTTCAAATGTCTACCCGTTCAAATGATGCTACAATACATTATTGTTTCATTGTTCACTTCTAAAGCCTCACTCCGCACCACTTTCCTAATGAAAATGTCAGCATTGCAAGAACGCATACCGGCCGCGAACACTCGAAACACAGAAAAGTGGCTTGTTCCCAGAACGCGCACAAACTACGGCCAACAAATGTTAAAATATATAATACCCTACACCCTGAACAGTAATATAACTTTCTTTGATGGTCCCAAAATAAATAAGCTTGATCTTATTGAACAATTTTTAAGCAGAATTTCTGAAGGGTAGAAGATAGCAGCGAGTTCTCACGTGGCGTGCTACACTGCCTTACTTTTATTTGTCCAGAAAGACCTGTCGGATTTGCCTTTGAGTTCCATATATGTGCGTGCGTGTTTTTTTTTTTTTTTCTTCTTTTTTTTACGTTGTTCACAGCGTTGTGTGAACGTCTGGTTCTTCCGGGGGTTTTTTTGTTGTTATTTTTTTACAAAGCGTACCAAGCTTTTTTGTCATTTGTTTTCCCCGAAAGTAAGTTGTAATAAATTGTTGTTTTCCCTGCAGGTATGCATGCGTGCATTGGACTTTTGTGCACATGTCATACACCTGTATCCGTGTTTATGCCGGTGTGTAGATGATCACGGTTGTTGAATTTTTTCGCGTGTACATGTGTTTATACTATGTAAGTGTACTGTGGTGTTATATTTACGTTTGTGCGTATGAAATCATTCCTGTTAGTTTGTTGTTCTTGATCACACCGTTTTTGGGAACTTTTTTTTTTTTTCTTCTCTCTATCTCCTTTCCTATTTTTTCTAGCCTGCAAGTGTCTTGTGTGCTACCGCTGCCCCCTTGTGTGTAGGGCCTCAGGCCTCGTCAAGCTGCTGAATGAGCAGCTTTTTGTCTGAGGTCCGTTTTTCCACTGAGGAAAATAAAAAACATTCTGATTCTGATTCTGATTCTGATATATATATATATATAAATATATATATATATATATATATATATATATATATATATATATATATATATATATATATATATATATATATATATATATAGTAAGGAAATGAGGGGCTCGTTGAGGAAATTCAGAAAGATGGGTCGGCAGTCTACAACGCCAAAGGAGGCATAGGGGTGTGGTTAGGCTCTTTTCAGTTCGGTCCCCACTCTGGGCGCGTGTTTTTCTTTCTTTCTTTCTTCCGTATATTGAAAAAAAAATGTTAACTTCGTTAACCGTAGCGAAAAAAAGAGCCTAACCACAACCACACCCCTATGCCTCCTTTGGCGTTGTAGACTGTTGACCTATCTTTCTATATATATATATATATATATATATATATATATATAAATATATATATATATATATATATATATATATATATATATATCAAGAAAACCTCGGAAAGCAAAGGGGAGGTTGTGGTGGATCATAGAAACAGATGAAGAATTTTTTTAGTCGCCCGAGTAGTCCGAGGTGCGCTGGCTACCACCCCCAAGTGCACGAATAATAAAATACCTGAACATAAATACTGGAGAAAGTGGTGGGGAAACATCCCCGCCGGTAGCGTAGTGGTTATCGCACCAGACCGGTATTCTGGAGGTCGTGGGTTCGGATCCCACCTGGCGGGCATTTTTTCACCACTTTCTTTCTGACTCAAAAAATTCTTCATCTGTTTCTACGACCCACCACATCCTCCCCTTTGCTGTCCGAGGTTTTCTTGACTGCCAACCCTTATTTTCTGTCTTATTTCACCGAGCCCCTCATTTCCCATTTCTGGTTCGCTACATATATATATATATATATATATAGAAACAAGGTTGGCAGTCAAGAAAACCTCGGAAAGCAAAGGGAGGATATGGTAGGTCATTGAAACAGATAAAGAATTTGGAACGAATGCCCTACCATATCCTCCCCTTTGCTTTCCGAGGTTTGCTTGACTGCCAACCCTTGTTTCTGTCTTGTTTCAACGAGCCCCTCTTTTCCTATTCTGATTCGCTACACGCATTGCGAGGGCCTCTGTTCTGGCAGTCTTGGTGCCATAGGGAGCTTAAGAGGGTTCAACTCTGGTCGACCATTCTCGACATGTAGAGACTCGAGTCACGGCCCGGGGGTTAAAAAAGAAGGTCCCCTTGACCCCGAGAAGTCGGAGTGGCGCTGGCTACCACCCTCAAGCACAGTAAAAAATTACATTGACAAAAATACCCCAGAAAGTGGAGGGGAAAAATAGCCCCGCCGGTAGCGTAGTGGTTATCGCACCAGACCGGTATTCTGGAGGTTGTGGGTTAGGATCCCACCTGGCGGGCATTTTATCTCCCCTTTCGTTCCAAATACTTTATCTGTTTCAATGACCTACCATATCCTCCCCTTTGCTTTCCGAGGTTTTCTTGACCGCCAACCCTTATTTCTGTCTTGTTTATACGAGCCCCTCATTTTCATTTTCTAGGTTAGTAGAGACAGAGACACACGAGAAACACGTAGAAAATAGAAATAAGCTTGCTGACGTTTCAGGAAGAGCACTTCCTTTCTTCAGAGTACAGAATAAGTTCGTTTCAGAGTTATATATATACAGAAAATGTAGCAAGGGCGAGGGCAAGGTGAGAGAAGGGAGAGTTTGTACAATTGGTTCATGGTTGGTGGGTTATAAACGAATGAAGAGAGAGCGGAAAAAAATTATAAAAATGATAATTTTTTTTCCGCTCTCTCTAGCGGATATCCTGCAAGCGGAAAGGCTAGTCACGTACAGACCGTATACATGAGTTCAGGCTAGCCAAGACCACCGGCCCACCACAACGTTACAGGAGAATAGGAAGTCACGTGGCGACGGTTGCAGGCAAAGCCATTTTCACTGCAGTTTCTCTCAGCTGTTACTTACGAGATACTTATTCAAATCTTTGCACTCTCTGCAGAAATCAGACTTACGTCACGTGATATGTTCTTGGCATGAGCTGCAAGAAACACAACCGGCACTAATAGCAATAAAATACCTTTACGATTTATATTGGCGCGGTACATATAGGTTGGCAATACCCCACAGCGCCATCACAAAAGACCAGTGACGATGACGCCGAAGAATGTGCTGGCGGGTGCCCCAGTTGAATAGCTAGCTCCAAAGGTCTCGTCTGGCGCTGTTTGCTATGTGCAGTTACTGTAATGAAGAAGAGTCTGTCGACCATTAAGTTTTGTCCTGTCGACGAGTTTCAAGCCTCAGACGTCAGTTCCTTGAGGTGCCGCTTCATAGCCTGCGATTGGCATAATCAGTGCCTGTTCTATTATCCCATAAGGCTTCAGAAACGGGATATTGCCGCCGGGATGTTGTTCTGCTCTTCTTCGCTTCACAGAGGATTCCAAAAGATTCACGCGTAATTCGATTTTTATTCTGGGAGCTCACCAAAGCCCTGCAAAAGTCTTTATTTCTGAATATTTTTCTGATTTTCTTCTCCCTCCTCCTGCTCCTCCTGCTCCTCCTCCTTCTTCTTCTTCTTCTTCTTTGTTTCCTTCTTTCTTGCTTTCTTTTCCTTTTCTTTGGTTTTATTTCAGTAATGATGAATTTGCAAACTCGATTCCTTAAACAGAAGCACAAAGCGGCTTCCAAATTTTTTCTAATTTTCCTCGAGTAATGTGCCTAGTCAGGAATCTCTTTCTGTTTAACGACTGATGTTTAGCCGATCCCCTGATTGGGTATGCGTCATTAATATAAGAAACAACCACAACAATCCTGCGCTCGCTGTGTGCCCGCCGCCATGTAAATACTTGAAATATATTGCCCACCTTCTTCATGGTTCGCCTCATCTGCTCTGCCGCCGCGTTACAATATTAACACTCGGGGCGGGGATCTGTTCTACTCGGCTCCTTACTGAAGGCACAACGCACAGCGGCATGCAGGTCGCTGATCCCGCCGAAAGAATGCTAGAAATTTAACAAGAAATTTCACAGTCTTCATTTGCTGAAAGAACTGTGCAGTGTGGGCAATGTACACGAACTTTAGTAACTATATATATCAACGGCCCGTTTCTGTAGTCGAAGTACGTTGTTGATGTTCTCTGCCATGGTAGTCGCCCACACGAGTGCTCCATAATTAATAGATGAGGACGATAAGCAGTTGTACAATGTTTAATTTACGGGAATGGGAAAATACAGGCCGTGACGGCGTATACAACCGATCACTTGTGACAGTTTTCCAGACAGGTAAATAACCAGAGCGGTTACCGAGTTGGGCTTCCACCGTGGCGTGGCTGTCGAAGTCACCATGTGCATTAATATGCCTTTGTGGCACCGGGCACCTACCGGCCAAAGAGGCACCAGCGACTCCCAGACCTGGCGCTCAGCCATTGTGTGGGACTACAGCGCTTGGAAAGTTCACCCGGCTTTTACGGGAAATCGCCCGGCATGGGACGGCTGCAGGAATGAAGGAACTATTTTAATGACGATAGTCTTTCTTGGGCTACTTAACCCCAGAAATTTTGGTCTGTCTGTATGTCTGTCTGTCTGTCTTTTTTTTCTTTATTACCAGTCTTTAACACACACTTACAACACAAAAAATATTAACCACAGTGCATTTGGTACAACACACACTAACTTAAACATACCAGCTGTGCCTCCGGCTAGGCTTTGTCATTTCTGTCCGTCTGTCTGTCTGTGACTCGATTCAGCCACACGGCCATAGTAAAATTGACATTGCGGATTAGTCTTATAAACTCACAGCCACATGTAAACGTCTAAGCCCGGTTTATATGTTCATACTTGTCAAATTTGTTGAACAAGAACAAAACATTACGCAAATATAAGACAGGAAATTAGTACACAAGGAATATTTACAGTGTTCCTTTCTTAAAAAATTGATGAATGCTTGGTTTTTCGATAGCAAATGATATTCTACATCTACTGCAGAAAACCGCCGCCTCCTGGCGGCATATGAAAAATCACGCGGCAACTGCAACGAAAGGTTCCACTAGCTAGGTTCCAAGTTCTGCTTGGAACGCACGTGGAGCACGGGCACGCGGCTCTATAAACTTTCTAGTCGGCCACCTCCATTCACGCGCGTCTCCGCCGTACTGCAGCGCTGGCCTCGAGGTACCCGGCCTGTAGGAGGCAGTGCAACGCGGTAAATTCAAATAGCCTTGTGCAAACTTTTAGTGCATTTACCTTGGAATGAGCGCGACGCTACAGGCACAGCATGAGAGGTGAGCGGGAAAGCAAAGGGGGGTATTTCCTTGGCAAATGTCCACAAAGACTATCGTCTTTTGACGACATTTGCAACGAGAGGAGCAGATACGCGGCCAATTTTTCCCCTGCTTGAGTCCCTTTCTTGAGTCAGAAAGTTTTAGAATTACGCCTGTGATGTCTACTCATTTAGATAAACTCGGCCCTCTCTCCTCCACGCGCCCATGTACATGCTTACCACAATCCTGCAGGCGCCAAACTTCAATTGAGAAAGACGGCATGACCTGAGCTACGCTTCAACTTGTCCCGACACTTCCCATAAACGTACTAAATTGCCATTACGTGCTGTTCGTCACGTATATCTTAACGATATTGTAACGAAGGAGGTGAAAATGCGACGACTACCCAAAGGGAGTTGTAAACAAAAACTTTGTTTCGAACAGAGTCCCCATCGTTCTGCCTTTGTGCTTCTGAAACGCAAGCCATTTCTCAAGGCAAGCTTTCTCTACGCGCCTGAAAAGCCTCGGAGCGCACTTTCATTAATTGCGCAAAGTGCCCGAAAGTCCTCGCTAAGTCTAACCGCAATGCGGTGCGGAGATTATCTACGGTTTCGAACGAAATACTCCACCCTAATTTCACCCCCACGCCGGTTCTCTCGCCTTCTTCGAAAACGTCCTCATTGCGGACAGCCTTTTTATCTCGTGATAACCGCCAGTCTAGTTCCGGCTCCCAATGCGGCTTTTACTTTAGTGGCTTTCACAGCGTTCTCTCATTTGCATTTGGTCTAAAGATTTCATCGTGGCTAATGAACGTTGAGGAGTGCAAATACAGGGACCCGTTCGATGTATTACGAGGAAAGCTTACTCCCTCCCGGCAGACACGCGTGAAGGGCATTCCTAGAAGCAAGAGGAGGCCACAAAAAATCAGAGCTGAGAGTTTGCTTTGTCCACTTTAAATTTCTCGTCATTATACACGACGTCTAGTCATGCTCATTTCCTAATTCCATTTCACGCAGGCAGGTTTTGCGCCCCGCAATGGTCTCAGCGATAATTATATGGAAATGTATGCACTCCCTTCCTCTGAAGCAGTTAAGCCCGCAGAGGCGAGGCTCCCCCAGTCATCATATTAGCTCCGCTGTTTAATCACCTTGCCTAATGCACGCATAGTTCAAATGCGGGGCCTGACGAAAGAACAACGAAAGAAAATATTTTGCGACAGATCTTTTACAGGGCATAACAAGTTTTTTCGTGCTGAACACTTGTGTGCTTGATGCTGTCCACTGCATGCCTGCTTGTAATACATGTTGTTAGTACAAGCCCCTCCCGTGGTGAATGAGATTTTCGTCGAGTGGTCACTACGCAGCCAACTTGGCCGTTCTCCGCGACACGCAGGTCCGTAACACACAACGGCTGCACACATCATGCACCAATGGATTCGTTCCCTTGCTGCTACCGTCGGTGCAATAAACGTCGCCCCACGCCTGGCAAGCACATGCACGAAGACGCACACACATGCACAACTCACACTACCATAAAGGATATTTTCTGAAAAGTTCAGCGGGCGATTTTTTCGCTTGGCAACACTGAAAACCGCCGTGGCCGTGCCCGCAGTGCCTGCGCATGCGATTTGCGCCCGCATCTCGCAGAAAAAGCCGCCAGCGTGCATTGTCTGCCGCGTTTCCACCAGAGTTTCGGTGGTGGTGTCAACAGATATGATATTAATCGCGCTCACATTATGTGGTGGCGCTCTACTTGTCTCGAGTACTTCGCATCCTCGGAGAATGAAACTACGGCTCTCAATGAAAGCGACAAGGCGCGCAAAAGGCCGACGTTGCAGTTGCCTGCAAACATGGATGTCGCCACGAGCGCCGTCTAATGTGTGGTTCAGTACAAAAATGAAGGCATGATTTTCACGAAATCTTTCACGAGTACGCCGCTTTGTATATGATCGTAGCAGCTAGTGCGTGTGAGGCCGTCTTCCGAGCCATGTTATTTTGGCACTACCCAGCCGGCACAAGAGCTGGCGAATCGCAAGCGACCTTTGTACAAATCACCTATTTTAACCTTTGCGCAGCAACATTTTCGGCAACAGAATTTCTGTTGTTGTCCTTGAACAGGTGATAGACCTTGAGAGGCAATCGACTTTCACTTGCTTACGCACGCGACTCGGTCCATCACGAAACTGCCACACAGTTTGAAGTTTTACTCTCCGGATGTTTTTGTTACCGCTCCGAAGATTTTATCGTTCCACCTAGTCGTGCGACCATTTCAAACGTCTCTGGCGATAATTATATCGTATGATGCTGTATGTAAAAGTATTTGGCGTCGAGGTCTTCGCATTCGGTGGGGCATAGTTTTAGTGGGTTAATAGTTCGATGGGGCTCGCTGTAGTTATGTGCTGTGCTTTTTCGTTCTCGCACCCGAAAAAGTATTGCCATCCCCTGGAGCCGAGCGTAACCACTCCGCCATCGGCTAAAAAAAACAGACTCTTGGGTAGGGTGACTAGCCACCCTAGTTTGGGCAAACGCATGGTGGCGAACGCGCATAGGTGTTCACAAGCGTGTCACCCCAGTGAATACAACCTATAGACCGTTTTCTTGAAACAGTGAAAACAGAAACAGACACAACATAGCGGATTAATAGACAGGAAGAGCGCTCACTTACAACTTTAATTTGTAGGACACACCGAGCTATATACTGAAAAGTCTACTGGCACATGTTGATGTCAACATATTAACTAAGGTACAAGCTTCGGCGTGTTGGTATAGCATTCACGTTGAAGCGTACGAGATATATTCTACAAAGGCACGTCTGTCAGCTACCCTTCGGTGTTGTTAACGAACAAACAAATTGCCTTTTTACTGGTGACAGCAGCTGAGCTACAGTCATGGCTCGAAATTTCTGTTTCTTTTATCTTCCCTGTTCACTTCATTTGTTGCAACAGAATTCTGCAATAAAATAATTTTGCGCAATAAACATCTGTTGTTAGCCTGCGCGGTGTCCCCTCTACGCCTCGTCCTTGTCCCTTTGCGCTGTTCCGAGAAGTCAACATATTGCCGAAAACCATGCATTGGGTTTGTTTATTTATGTTTTGTTTTGGCCGACCGGCTGCGCCGGGCTGTGTTGTGTGTTATACGTGGACCAAAGGAAGCGCTTGTTCTGTTCTTTATTTTTATTCCGCACGTATTATCGCCTTTGATAGGGGGAGTGTTTCGAACTAGCATCACAAGCCTAGAAGAATCTTTGATCTGCAGTGTTCTGGATGCAATTGGAAGGTTCGAGAAATACTGTTGCCGAGAGATGAATCCTCGCAGAGCAGACGCCGCGGTATTCCATCCGCCGACACTCGCCTGCGAACGTCACTTTGTTAACTGCTTCTTCGCTGCCTCTGTATTCCTTGAGTAGTTAGGGGAGCACAAGTTCGCTCCAATAAGCTTGTTTTTAACTAGATAGCTTTATTAGGCTCATTTTTCGATTCACCCGTGGCTCCTAGCTGTCGGCTATCAGCCGTGCTCATCAGGCATCCGAGGAAATACGTCACCGCTGCCACCAGGAAGCTACGACTGAGGCAGCAAGATTCGAGTGCTACTTTTACACTGTAATGTTGCGCTACGGCAACCAAAGTTTGGAAAGGAGGACAATGATACAACGTCGGATACGAAAGGACACGTGTTTTCACCCAGTGCCGCGGCTGCGCGGTGAAGTTTGTTTTATGCTCAGTCGGTGGTAGCATGCTCGGGAGCAGCCATGCCCACAACGTCTCATCTGACCAAACCTCTCACCAAAGGGGGTTTTAACCATAACATCAAAAATATAAATTTCCGGTAATTCACGCCCCGAGGCTACTCGTGTGCTACGAGGCATGTCGTAGCGGAAGCGTCCGGAAGAATTTTGACCGCTTCAATATCATTAACGTGCGCAGAAATCTCGACACACAGGCGTCGTTATTTGTTCCCATCAGAAAAACGACTGCCGCAGCCGGCCATTCATCCAGCGGCCTTAGGCTCAGCAGCGCAACGCCCTATTCCCACTGAGCCACCGCGCTGAGTTTTCAACCGGGTCTTACGTTGGCACAAAGAGTGAGTGCCCTCACTACAACAGGGGACAAAGGATTAACGCCGGTCCCTCAAAAATGAAGGAAGGCATAGACTATAAGCCGAAAATAGCTAAAATAAAGCCCGCTATGCGTCTAATCACATTTGTTTTAAGAATACTTTTCAATATTCCCATGGTTATGTCTCCGCTGAAAGCTGGGTTTGGTAAACGACAGAGAGCGCCACTCGGCCAAGTTAAAAATTACCCTAAAAATAGGTACGAATATCCTCTGAGAACAGACGCGTAAGAATTCTTCGCGCGGGCTAAACTAGCGGATAGTTCCAAACTCACAATTGCCAAACGCAGAAAATCTTTAACCAATTACTGCCAACAAGCAAAACGTCCAACCAAGAAAGAGCAAGAAAAACAAAAAAAAAGATGAGACTTCTGAAACCACTATCATCACCACAATATTGCAGAGCCTGCCATACCGCAAATTTATCCGCCCCAAAGAAAGTGAAAGAAACACTACCATTAGGACATAAGGTGTTCTCAAACTCGCAATTTTGACCATAAGACAAACTTACAAGGAGTAGACCACCAGAGTAGCCTAATGAACATGCATAGCCGGATCTAGAAGAAGGGGACGGCCATTTGCTCGATGGAGGGATGAAGTAACAGCGTACGGAGCAAAGAATGGACTCGGGAAGCGCAGGACAACAGCGCGTGAAGGTCAATATGAGTGGCCTTCACACTACAGTCGTTCTAAATAGGATTCCTGTGATAATGGCGATGAATGGGCCCTCAACTTGTGTCATCCTAACGCATTTCAAGGAATCGAAGAAACAAACCAACCTCCATGCACCAAGAAAGTGGATTAAAAAAACAAAATTTGGAGGGACCGGAGTCCGGAAGAGGCGCAGCTGTAGAGTAGTTGTGACAAAATAGTGCAACGGATGCAATCGCCACCTGCCCCTCGTTGTCCCTCGGTTCGAATCTTGGCGTATGTTATTTTTTTTTCTTTTTTTCTAAACACGTGAATATGATTAAAGCAACTGCTGTGTGCCGACCACCGACTGATTGAATGCTTATAATGATTAATGACCGCAAAAAGTTTGGGCATAGAATGTCGCGTAGCTTTTGCTTTCGGAAAAAAAAAAACAGTTAAGTGGGCTACAGGCAAGATATGACGGGTGTACTCTTTGCCCAATCCAGAATTCCGCTCTTTTTCTACCAAAGCCGGCCTACTTGTAAGAAGTGAATTGGGAGATTCCCCTAAAATGTACCCAAGAGGCATTTGGAATTACTTGCAATGCTTCTAAGAGTTGCGCTCGGAAGAAAATGCCCCGAAGCCCTCTTCTGTGAAGATCTCATTCGGAATTTCTCACATTTTCCGGGGCATTCCTAACCTGCCTCTGTTCTTGCATTGTAAAGAAAAAAAGGAAGTGGAGAGAAGAGAACATCAGGTCGTGCACGCTGTTTAGCAGCAACGGTGGCTCAGCGCACACACCTTTTCAGACTACTGAGCTCTTTCCACATCACATCGCAGGCACGCGCATTTATTTTGTTCAAGGACGCATCCACAAAGCATGCTGGGCTCTGCCTTAGGAACAAAAGATGGTACCGGGGTCGCCCTATTTTCCAAAATGTTGGGTTTCTGCAGGGTGAATAGAATATTGGAACGCCTATGTAATGACGACCGAGACTTGTTTTTCTGTTGAAAGCGATGGAGCAAGCTTAGAGGGCTTCGACTTCTACTTTCGCCACAATTCGATCCGCCATCATACAATACGTTCGTGTTAGCGGCGCAAGGACATCTGCGCTCAAGGACCGCCAATTAAAGAATGCTCGTTAATAAAAAGTAAAAAAAAAACCGATTACATGATTTAATGAGCACGCCGAGTGCATATCACAATGTTTCTAGGTTCTGAATGGATTTTTGCTCAGTTTTCTATTTTATTTTTTCAACTAATTTTCTCGTCTGGCGATGCGTTGTCTTGTGAGACGTTGCGTTGTGTTACGATGCGAGACTACATTTGCAGTTGCTGCTCTTTCGCGTGACCATATGCGTATGTATGGGTATGTGCACTTGGATGCATGCGCATGTAGGATTGTATATGTGGTATGTTTGAGTACATTGATGTGTACGGTTGTGTTACGGTTCTGACTACCGCTTTATTTTGTTGTCCGTATTGAATTATTTTATAGCTCAGTTGCTATAATATGATGTATTTACTGCATGCCCCACCCCTAGCGAGGTTGCTATGGGCCCAGATGATGTGTTCCAAATAAAAATGCATTCCCTTCTTGGTAAATAAAGTTGAAAATATAAACAAAACTTGAAAATTCCTTTTATATGGGGCACATTGTTTTTCTCCACCGCAATTTCTCTAAAGTCGCTTCGCCATCCCTTTGCGCACTACACTTACAAATGCATCCTATCAGTATGCATCATACCGCTACATGTTTCCATAAGCTACTTTGCGCTTCCAAGTCATTTGGAGCCTCTGGAGCTGCCATAACCACACACGCAAACATGAAATATTAAAGCCGTTCTACCCAATGTAAAAGCTGCCGGACGTTCAACGCAGTGATTCGCCATAATTTGCGGTAACGCCGTTACCCGCTCACTGCTGCCACCCAACGCATTCAAATTTTCCGCCTTCGCAGCCTGAAGCTGTTCCAGTTAGAGTTCTCATAGAGTTTCACACTAATATTAGTATCAAACTTGATGGGAGTTCTTTTTGGGCTTGCTTTTCTTCCCACACGAACCGGAATTGCACCGCCACATTTTCGCCTACTATCGTAAAAACCAACCCAACGAGCTCTCCCAACTAAATGAACGCGGGCGCTTCCGGTTAATTACGTATGTTTTGCCTCAAATGTACCTCCAGTTTTCTTTGTGCTAAACAACGGCGCGGTCTATGACAAGCCCCAATGGTTCACGAGTTTCGAACGCCTATGACTAGAGACCGGAAGTTTAGGCACTAAAAAAACGGGTTTTAGGCGCCTATTGTAGGCGCTAAAAATCATAATTTAGGCATATATAGGCGCTAAGTACTACCTAATAGGCATATATAGGCTCGAATAATATTTACTCAGGCGGCGTATTTCAGTGCAATTTTTCGGCTTTGAGTAAACACATGATACATACCGCAATTTTATTTTCTTCATGAAACACTCAAGGGGCGCGGTTTCAAAATATCCAGTGTGAGGCAACACTGTGCGAAAGGCTGTGAAAGCAGTGGCCGACAAGCACCATCTCCAGGTTTTCGGGTTGTAAGTTGTGCCTTTTGTCAGTCAATATCAATATCAGCTTGTTCGCAGAGCAAGAACGCACCACATCCGCTGAAGTTAGCGGAGCGTACTTGTACTTCGGCACGTTGGATGTTTTCATTCCATCTGGAATCGCGGTATGTCCGCTGCTCAAAACCTCAGACTGTTCCTTCAGCGTAGAAAATCCGGAATTTCTGTCCAAGACAGACTTAAGTTTCTCTATAGCTCTGTCAGCAACCGGTCCTCTGGGATCACTAGCGAACCTTTCCTGGGCGTCCAAAATCAGCTGAATATTTTGAGTCATCGCGGTGCCCGAACTTTCAAGTTTCTGTATTGTTCCCCAGAGCGTGAAATGGGCACACAAATAGGCCAAGTCACATGGAAGTGTACTATCATGTAGAACCTTCTGGGGGCCTTCTCACGGCGACACTTTCGTCTTCTGCAAAGCTGCTAACAGCCATAACACCATTTAAGTGTTGGTTGTAGTGTTCCACTGCCTTCAGCCAAGTTCCCCAGCGGGTAACAACACGCTCCGGTGAAAGAGGTACGCCAGGCAACTGCTCCTTAAAAGCACGAGCGCGGGAAGGAGCCTTGAGGAACACCGCCTTCCCTGCAGCTATCAGTTCGTTGACCGAACTGAACGACTTTCGTAGCTCTTCACACACCCGATGAATCCCGTGAGCAAGACGATTCACGTGAAATAATTCTGGATAAAAAACCTTGAGAAGTGCACCAGGCTTATGCATATAAGCTGCTGCATCTGTGTAGAGCAGCAGTACTCGGTCGTCGTGGGCCCTGGAAGGGTACAGAAGCTTCAAAGACGAGTTCACGAAGCGGGCGATGGTGTCATCGATAGTTTTTAGATGCGAAGCATCTCTTTAACTCGCATTGTCCCTCCATGCATGCATCCGGCGTCCATCCGCACGCCTCTCCCCCATTCTCCTCGCCACGCCAGCTGCGCGGTAACGCCGCTCTCACCGCAGCGCCATCTTGCGTTAGCGCTCGCTCCCCTCGCCATGCCAGCTGTGCGTAAGCGCGCGTTAGCGCTCGGTTAACACATGCGCATACGCTACTCTATCTCATTCCCCTCACCGTTAACGCGCGGTACATATAAACGCGATAACTGCACCGCTCCGCTCAGTCGCTCCACCGCCGCCGCCGCTCCGATGACATCCGATGACCACCGATGATTTGAACGGAGACTAACAGGTCTGCTACCGCGATGGTCGGCGCAACCGTAACAAGCACAGCCCAGATGCGTCGCATCACCCCATGGTTTGCCCCCGCGGAAAGATGTGGTCAATTTTTTCTAGCTCTTTTGAGCAGACCAGTAGAGGTATTATTTTCTTTTCTGCGTCAAGCTTTCCGACTACACAGTGTCCGAGTACTCGTCCGGTCGCATCTGTCGTCTCGTCCACAGAAATACATATGTGGAATTCACCGAATTCTCCTCTAATTTTTTGTAGCGTCTTCTCGTAAAGTGGTCGCAGGTACTCCTTGCGAATAGTCAACTCTGATGGTACATTTTGTTTGCAGTACTTTTGCAAGAAATTCTTGAAACTGTTGTTTTCGACCTTCGCCCAAGCAATGCTAGCAGCGACTAATGATTCCCATAGGTCTGCGCTGAATTAGCAAAGCTAGTACTGTTAGCAAGCCCCAAGTTAGCACTGGAGAGGGACAAGATGCTCATGCATTCCCATCGGTCCAAAAATTAATCTCTTAATCTCGCATTTTTCCAATAAGATATAGGACTGATTTAGGCAATATCTGTACTCGACAGCATAAAAAAGGCATTCCTAGGCGCTTAAAAGCTTGTATAGGCACGAACCTCAAAATAGGCACTACTACTATTGCTTAAAATGCTCTCCTTCCCTTAGTTTATGCTTATATGTTAAATAGGCTAGATACGGACTCATATATAAAATAGGCATTTTGCCTAAAGTTCTTTTCTCTACTTATGACTATATAAACCGCTTGGCTTTCGAAGCCCCTGAGTTACGCCGCCACGACAGCCGCTACGAAGGAACGCCGTGTGGCTCTACCCGGGTCCAGCGAGCGAGCTACGACGAAAAGGCGAGCCCCTAAAGTGCTCTGCACTCAAAATAAACGCACAGTAACAAGCGCCGGCTGTGATTCACGCCTCGCGCTTTTAAATGACTCCGATAAAGTTGGCTTTCCTGCCGGGAGTCCTCTTTAAGGGAATATAAAATTGTAATAAATCCTAGCGTAATACTGTTCTTCTGTGAAAGAATACAGGTTATCCTCACCTCAAAGGATAAAGTGTACCTTAAGTGTTCTTTAATACATACTTTAAGTGCGCTCCATGCAATGCAAAAAAGAAAAATTGTCCCACGCCTCGATTCACATGTGCACCCATGGTCGCCGATAGGAACGTGGACACTCTATTCACTACACTACGTCCAGTATGACGGTGATCATTAGGGGCTCTCCCTTTCAATTTGGGAGTCAGTTGTCAGCAACCGACTTGTCTGTTTTATTCCACTTGCTTGCTGTACTCCTAGCAAACCTAATAGATTTCCTTCCTCCCCCGCATCTCCCCCTCACCCCTGTGTAAACTCCCATCACTCCCACCCCCTTTTTTCTCCCTCCGCTGTTTTAAATTCTTATCAGTATGATTACTCCGCCTGCATACCCATTCATTCCCTACTTTTCCTCCACCACCACTCCAGTCACCTCTTCGTCACCTCTATGGCCTTGAAGTTGAGGTTCCCTCTCGCCCCAAATTGCAAAGCCTCTGCCAACACCGTTTCCCCTTCGCCCCGTCGCGGCCGTATCTCTGTGCAGCCACAGACAATATGGTCTATAGTTTCCCGATCACTGCCGGAGCATGCACACGTTTCATCCTGCAGCCTGTAGCTACCCGTGTATCCCCTGGTTCTCAGGCACCCTGTCCGTGCCTCGAAGAGTGATGCACTGCCTCTCGTATTCTCTACTAATTTCCAGTTTCTCCGTCCTATAAGACTCCAGGATTTTTTTTGCTTTTATTCTTTGTGTTAACTCTAGAAGTATCTGCTGCCTCTAACTGCTTTTTAACTGTTGTGTTAAACGTTAAAACGTACCATTTGGTTAAAACGTACAGCAAAACTGTTAAAACGTACCGTTTGTTTAACTTTCTGGTCCTCCGTCTCCACCGCGTATCCATGCTCCTCACATGCAGCCACTTAAACACCCTCGCGGGCTATTTTTCGTCCTTCATGTCGCGAAGTCACTCCTCATACTTCATCTTGCTCTGCGCCTCCCTCCCCTCAAAATTCGACCAGCCCAAATCATCCTGTACGGCTTCGCTTGTAGTTTTGCTTTGGGCCCCCAGGGCCAATCTGCCTACCGCTTTCTGATTTATCTCCAGGCCTGCTAGGGTCTCTGTTTTCATGCACACAACCAAATTTCCGAAAGTTAATCCTGGTACCAGACACCCCTTACCACCTCGTCATTGTTGTATCCCCTGAGGGCTCTAAGCTTCATTGCAGCCGCGCTCTGTCTTCCTTTCGTCTTTACGTGAGCCTCATGCGCCTGCGTGTAATCTTCGCTGTAGTTCAGCCATTCTCAAAACAATTTATACTCTTTCACCCGTGGTATTTCTACTTGTTGCACTGATACTGTTTTGGGCTCTGCGCCATCGTTAGAGACCCTGATACGCGATTTTTCTCTGCTAAAGATAGCTCTAGGTGCGTCGCTTCTTCACCGCACATATCCATCAGGCCCTCCTTACTTATCAGGTTGTCCATCATCAATTGCGATAGCCCCATCGGGTCTGCAGTATGTAGAAATAAGCAGTATGTCGTCTGCATACATTAGTCCTGGATCCCGTTGTCCCACCACCTGCCCGTTTTTTATGTATGATGAGTCGAACCCCAGTGTACTGACCTATTGGCGGTGAGATGTTTGAGTGGCGCCCCCTGGCTCTGACGTCGGCTTAGGGACTCGCTTCACTGTCGTCTGCAACATTCGCGCCGCTGCTACACCCGCACCGTGGTCGTTCGCTTGTGACTGGCAGCAGTGCCTGTGCTAGAATCGCCCGCTTTGATGCTTTGGTGCTATAAAAAGCGTGTTTTCAGTCAGATTCTGACAGTTCTGAATAGTTTCAAGCTTTATCCCGCACAAGTTTACAACACCCAAGAGACAGAACGACTTTCAGAGAGCATCGCTCGGATGATCGTGTGTACCTCGTCCTCTCTACCGTATTTGCGAGTTTCAGTGCTCATAGCTCCTCGATAAGTATTCAAAATGCGCAGGCTTCCCTAAAATATTTCTGAGATGCTCTTATGAAGACTCAACAGTCAAATGCTACGCACCAAGCAGCGGGTGGCACAGCAGGAAATAAAACGGGTGTCTTCTATATCTTTCGTGGTTGTTGACATGTGTTAGATGAATGTTTTTTTTTCTGTCCCCAACGAATTATATTTTTCTGCACCGCCCACACGTCCCAGGAGGTTAGGGGATGTTTAGGAGACTCACAAAGACGTGCGGATATTTTCTTCGGGTTGTAAGGTATACAGTACCTTCATCAGAAATGGGCTTTCCTTATGGCTGCGTACAAAGTACATACCCACAGCGTGAGTTGTTTATTCACGTGCAAATGCAATGAGAAGGTTTGTGCTATATACGCCGCCGCGAAACGGCGCAGACAACGTTGTCCACAGTACTCGAAGGCGGCTTTTGTGCACCGAATTTCTATCCAACCATCGTTATCGTAACGAACTCAATCTCAACCCGACCAGTTAAGACATGATTACGGTGTTGAAGGCTTGATATACATGCTAACGAACGCAATAAATAGTGTACATGCCAATTTTCACCATTACACAATTCGAAACCGATGAATATGTCCAAACAGCTCTTTACTGTTTCCCAACCCCTTCAGTCGCAAAGAACAAATCCTGGCCTACTCGGGACGACGTTCGAAGAATTGAAGAAAATTACTCTTACTCTCTCGTCTTGGACTGAGAAGCCTGCCCACTAACCAGCACAGTTTTACTGTTAAATGTTTCTCCTGTTCCTCGTCCTCCTCCTCTTGAGTGCAGTTTTACTATAACGCCTATCTGAATATTGGGATGATATGGCTGTGGCAAATCTACCGAAATATCCCTCGAAATCTGAACATAGCCTTACTGTATGTTTGCCATACAGATAACTCGTTTTACTCAATAAGCCGCCATACTGGTTAGAAGCCTGGTATAAAACCAGCACGCGCCTATACACAAAGCAGGTTATTTGGAAATTGACCTACATTATGTGTGCCCCATTCTGCATGTCGGCACACTTTCATGCCGTGACAACGTAACGCGACTTGATACAATAGTTTCAAGCGTTAGGCAAAGTTGCCAAAACTGTTTTACCTTACATAGGATTAGCTGGAATCGTAATGCCTCCTGCCAAAGCCGACAGCCCGAAGTCCTGTAATTTCCTTTTGTCTTCCATTTTCGCTGTTGTCGGTTCTCAGCCCCCGGCTGTTACCTTTGTTCGAAAGGCTGCTGAATACAGAAACTGACGCCTAGCTCCGACTCTTCGCGCTCCGCACAGAACCAGCTTCGCAGCAATGTATGGGCGACACCGGCAATGTTTTTATTCAGAGCGGTATCAAAAACTATACTTAAAATCACGCCTTGAGCTAGTTTATGCTATTTTAAGTCTTTTGTTGCGAAAAAAAGTTGCCCATACGCGAGATCTGCTGCGGACAAGCACAATAAGTCAACTATCCGCGAAGAAACAACAGAGAGAGCGAGCCCGAGTGAAGCTGACGACAAATCCGAGAATCCCTAAGCCAACGTCAAGGAGGAGCGCTCCGCAGCGCCGCCAGTGGTCGCGCTCACCGCCAATAGCTTTCCTTATAACACCACCATTTAGATCATGAACAGCAGCGGAGAGAGAGGTCATCCTTGTTTCAAACCCTTGTAGGTGTATACAGGGTTATTGTATGTTATCCCCTCCCTCACTATTTATTTATTTGTTTATTTATTTATTTATTTATTTATTTAGAAATACTGCAGGCAGAATCGCTGCCCAAGCAGGAGGGGAATACAAAAGTAGAGTATACAATGCGTGTTCAAATGCACCAAAACTTGTACATTCCATAATCGATAGTGCAAAAAGTTCCATTGCTCTCTGGTGTTAGGAAAAAAAAAAAAAGACTTGAAATATTTTCGTGCGGGCGAAGTACCGTCTTATGGATTGATCCTCGATGACCTCTGTGGTGCGGGAAGCAGATAATCTTCGCGGAACAGACCGGTTTTGTTGTCGTAGTGTAGGTACAGAAATTTGAGGCGGGCGACCTGGCGGCGGAGTTGAAGTGGCCGCGAGGCAAGTTTCGTTATCATTTTTGTTACTGATGATGATTTCCTGTAGTCTGACAAAATGAACCGTGCAGAAAGACGCTGCATATGTTCAATCTTTGTAATATTCTTTCCATGAGGCGGATCCCAAAATAGTGATGAGTACTCGAGGACTGGGCAAATCAAGGTGCGATAAGCTTCTAAGTTAATATTAGAAGGACATTCTTGCAGCTGTGCTCTCACAAAGCATAGCTTCTGAAAGGATTTGTGGCAAGTATTGTCAATATGCGCAGTACATTTCAGACTATTAGTAATTGTTAAGCTCAAGTGTTTCACAGACGTTAAAACTTGGAGATCACCGTTCTTAATAACATAAGTGTGAATAAATGGATTCTTTTTTGTTGTAACCACCATAGAAACTGATTTTGAAACATTATTTTCCATTCCCCTCTATCGCATCAGTCCACGAGCTTAAACACATTTTCGTTCAGTAGAGCCTGACAAGAACTACTCTTAATAACAGAGTAAACACTGCAATCATCTGCAAACATTTTGACCTTTATGCTGTCACAAATATCTTTCGCAATGTCATGAATGTACACTAAAACAACAATGGCCACAACACTGAACCCTGCGGTACTCCTGACAAGACACGTAGTCTATCTTAGCTAACACCATCGCATTCAACAAACTGGGTACGGTTTTCAAGGTAAGCCTATATCCATCCTACTATAATGTCGGGTAAACCAATCACTGTAAGCTAGCCACAAGTAAATTGTGTGGCATCCGGTTAAACGCCCTTGACAAATCTAAAAATACTGCATCTATTTGTTGGTGAGTATTAATTGCGGTTGCAAAGTCATGGATGACGGTTAGTAGTTGTGTTACTGTGGATACGTTGTGCCTGAATCCATGTTGGTACTCAACATACAAGTTCTTCTCCTCAAGGTGCTTCGATATATGGCTTGCTATTACATGGTCGAGTATTTTGCAGCAGGTGCTAATCAATGAAATCGGCCTGTAGTTTTTTGCGACTAATATGCCACCTAATTTTGGTATAGGATTCGTTTATTTTAGGGTTTATCTCGCCGACGCAACGCGGGCGATGAGGCGCGCAGTAGTGGAGGGCTCCGGATTAATTTTGACCACCTGATGATCTTTTACGTGCGCCGAAATCTCGAGCACACGGGCTTTCTTGCTTTTCCCCTCCATCAGAAAAGCCGGGGCTGCCGCTTGAATCGAACCCGCGACTTCGTGCTCAGCAGCACAACGCCTTAACCACTGAACGGCGGGTGATTTTGGTATAGGAATTACCTTCGCTGTCGGCCAGTCATGTGGCAAAGTGCTCTGGTTGAGCGATGCCTCGAAAAGTACATACAGGTAGTGCGAAAGTACTTCAGAATATCGTAGAAGGAAGATGTTTGGTATACCGTCAGCACCACATGATTTTTGTGCATAAGAGTTAAAAGGAGTGCGAATTTGCCTTCTTGGTGTAATACCACACCGGGAATTGGAATGTGTGTTGATGATACGCAAGATTCTTCGTTCTGGGTACAGAAGAACGCAGGTTGCGAGAAAGACTGAAAGAACATGAAATTAAACTCATTTGTGATCGCTTTAAGAATAGTGATAGTTTTTCCATTTTTCTTCAGCTGCTTGGTCTGCCACTTTTTGTCTCATAAAAACTCCAAAACTTTCTGAGACGATTCCTTCAGGAATGTTGAAAGGGTTTGGCAGTAAAACGTAGAACCTGGAGTACGCAACTTGATGAGCAGGTCTCCCTTGAGGGTGCGCAGTTCAGAATTTTTTACCTTCGCTTTGCGGTTTCGAGCGATTCGGCGCTTTAGTTTAATTATCGCTCTGGTGATCCAAGGGTTGTGGCGCCTAACTTTCTTTTTGCGCAATGGAACGTATTCAGAAATACATGATGTGACCAGAGTTTTAAATCTGTCTTAAAGGTATGAAATGTCGCAACCAACCTGAAATTGATCAAGGCTGAAGTGCAAGCTGTCTAAGATAGCTTCATCATCTGCAGCCAAAAAATCAGATAATGTTTGGACCGGATGAGTTATTTTCTTTTTTCTACGCACATCTAGTGATAACTGGATGAGCTTGTAATTTTAAAATTCCATCAGACGTAGTTACAGAACACTTTTCAGGAAAATTAGTAAATATTAGGTCAAGGGTTGATTTGGCTGTTTCGATCACGCGAGTGGGAATTTTTACTAATTGGTCTAAATTGTAAAAAAAGTGCACAATCAAGAAGCAGACGAGCGCTCTCCGTGTCTTGAGTGCCAGAAACAGACACCTGGTTCCAAGCAATACACGGCAGGTTAAAAGAGCCATGAAGACAAAATACAAGTTGGGTTTATTAGAAAGACTGCTTAGCCCCGATAACAATGATACCAATATCATCGCAATCTTCAAAAAAATAACGGAGATATTGAAGAAAACGTGTGAAGCAGTCGCGACCCCCTAGCCAATTTCCCGCAACTTTTCTGTGACGTCACGGAACCTTGTTTGTGCGATTGGCGGCCGCCTAACTGACCTGTCGCGACGACACATGACCGGACGTCTGTAAAGGGGACTCTAGTTCCATTTGACCGCATCACTTGAATGCTAACGTGCAGATAACGCACTGAAAATTATGTTTTATTGTTGGCCCGTACGACGTCAATCTTGCTCATAACACGCCACTGTGGCGCAAAATTTGAAAGTTTTAAAATACTTGCTTTTTTTTGTTAAAAAAACATCTTTCGTGGCTGTAATGGAGCTGAGTGAGATACTGAACTCTAGTTCTTTCAAATTAAACAAAGTTGTATTTTCTCTTCATGGCTCCTTTCAAATCTCCAGTCAGTATTACTTTGTCCTTTTGGCGGATAATGCGCTCTAAATATGCATTTAGGTATGCCACGTAGTTTGATGAGCTTCTGCGTGGCCTCTAAACGACGCTAAAAATGGTAGATAAATTGTGATAATTGATGCGACACCAAATGTTTTTGTGGTCGCGAATATCTTAGAGTCGAACGCAGTCAACTTCATTTTAAATGCAGAGCATTTCTTTAAAGGAGCCATGAAGAGAAAACACAAGTTTGGTTCATTCAAAAGATTGTCTCGTTAGAATCATACTGACACCACTTTTAACGTAAACTTCGCTCAAATAAGCTACATAATTAAGAAAAACGGGAATGGTCATGCGACCCACCAGCTCATTTCCCGCAACAGAACCTATGATGTCACATGAGCTAAGCTCTGCGATTGGCGGAGGCTGGCAGAAGCAGACGCAAATTAGGTAGAGCTTACAAACTAGACGAACGAGCGATTTTCTCTTAAATTTAGGGCACATTCTTTACAAAGCAATAAGAATGATGGGACAAACAGTGGAAGTTACGAAAGCACATGTAAACATAGAAGTACTGATGCGTTCTGCTGTTCGTACTGCGCACAGCATGCTTGGTTTAGCTGCACAGCACTACGGGGCTTGGGGTTGTCTCAGACGACACTGGCCGATTGACGCAAGCAACGGTGTCTTACGTGACCCCATTTGTCGAGCGAGCACTGTTTCAGGGAACGAATATTTTCTCCCAGAACAAAAACAAGCCAGGTTTAAATGCGGGCAAAAACAAACCAAACGCTTGCCACGGTATGGTGACGTCATCTAGGTTACGGAACGTAAAGAAACGCGGGAACAAACCATCACCGCTGTACAGGGTGGAGACAACCTTTGAACGGTCCCGTGCCGCCGCAATTGGGCCAACGGGCTCAACGCGTTATTCTTTTCGTTTCCCACGAGACCTAGCAACGCGAAACAGACAATATGATTCAAACTTCTTCAGTAAACCGCGTTGCGGCGATAATTTTAGCGCGGTTTTGACACAATGACTTGCTTCGGCGGCGAGCGAGCAACCGAAAATGGCGGCGCCAGCGTATACGTGTCTCTACCCTGTACGGCGGATGCGTGAATGAAGGCACTCTAGGCTGCAGAGCGGTCGGTTCCTGTGATGTCACTTGGGACCGCGAAAACGCACGATTGAGCGGGAAAATCAAAATTTTAACCTAAATTGTTTAATTTCTCAGTGAATAAAGCACCGTTTGTATCCGGACAAGCGCTGGGGGCACTATAAAACACGAAATCTTTCGAATAAAACCAACTTGCATTTTCTCTTCATGGCTCCTTTAACTCACGATGTCACCCGGCGTTGTCGGCGTTGGCATGCCTCGGCGTCCGCAACAGCCGTTCCAGGTGCGCCCTCTCCGCCACTCCTCCTCGCCTGCTCTCCGCTGCTCCTCGCGTGTTCTCTTGCGTTCGTCGGCGGTCGCAGTTGATAAGCGCCCCCTCCCCCACTCCTCCTCGCCTGCTCTCCGCTGCTCCTCGCGTGTTCTCTTGCGCTCGTCGGCGGTCGCAGTTGATAAGCGATGGAAGCAAGACCTTCAACCACGGAGCAAGATAAACAGGAGCGCCGACTTCGCTCTCTCTTGCGGGCTCTTAATGCCCATCACTCGCGGAGCGCAAGGTAGATGGCGTAGCGAATGGCCCGGCGGCTAAGCGGCCGGCGTTCCCCGTGCGCCGGCGGGCGCGTTGGCGTAACGCATTCCGTCGGCTTTTGTCGTCTGCTTCGGCGACGGTAGTTTTGGGCACGGAGTGCTTTGGGCCTGCGTTGACGCCGCTTCGGGTTCATTGCGCTCCTTCTTCGCAAGGCTTGGTTAACTTGTTCGACAGCACCTTCTGGGTAACCCGAACCTGAAGGAATTCAGTGGTCGTACGGCACGGCAAAGATGCGTTAAGGATTGGTTTGCATGGCGGGAAAACAAAATGTAGAGCGCACATATAGACATATGGCTGCTATACAAACACTACCTTTCGCGCAGTGCTTGCCGAAAATGTGACTCCGTTTTGTAAATTTGTGAACACCAATTCGGCTGTGTTTTAACAGGTTTTACAAAAGGCGAAAGGAGCAACTGGTTCTGATCACTAGCGATTATAAAAGTTGCCTCAGCTTTCTCACCGTTCTCCAACTTACGTCCAAAACAGAGTGTGCCTAGAACACGGACCGGCACTCACACGCACATCAGAAAATAACAGAAACGCGATAACATCACCCGCGACTGCCCGCAACGTAGCAATCTGCTCAAGATCGAGGCCCTGACAGTGCGGTCTTTTCACAAGCCTTCATTTCGCGATATTTGAATTCGTCCGGACCCTATATCTCTGTGGTGATGACTCGCCAAAAGAAAAGGTTTGACGAGCCGGTTGTTTTGCTGGTGAGCCGCTTAAAGAAAAAAAAAACGCCGGGAACACTCGTAGGCCCAAAATTGCAGCCGTACAAATCGCAGCATTTTATTTGGAGTCCACGGCGTTATCGACGAGATAACACGACCGTAGAGCGACAGTGAACATCGGGCGGTAAGTTGCGGTATGAGTTACAATGAAGGTTGCGTTTGATATTCTTGGGTGCGTGATCAATATGACAGTGTTTTTGTACACTTATTACAATAGGGCAGCCGTCCAATTCAGTCAATAGCACAGAAATCTGCATCATTGCCGTTTCCCGATGGAGACTCCGGGCGACCCTTGTAAGCATTGTTCGTGCGCAGCAGCGGGAGAAATAATTAAGCAGGCGGCCGGAGAGCGGGCCAACAACAGAGGGTAATTTTTGCGCTGCATCGATTTGTCGTAAGCAGAATCACGTTAGACTGCATGTTGTGGCGTTTTATATTACTCTTGCTCATTCTTTGGTGATTCTAAAGTCATCGTCGTTCAGTTGCGTCTGAAATCTGCTGGGTTAGTACAATATTTTAGCGGGTCTTCATAATGTCAGAATAAACGCCCCCCGATGGGGAATAAGCGATCGCCATGTATGCGGTGGCGTGCGATTATCTGTGCCGTCTATTCCGGCAGCGCACGGGTGTTTAAATTCCGCGCGTGCAGGCTTTCCTCCTCCTGCATAGTAGGACAGACATACGACAGACATCGTTGCGAAAGAAACGACGCCTCTGGGGAGAGCGAAGAAGGGAAGAGCCATGTACAGAGGCACAGCGACGAGAGGGCAAACGAAGGAGGAAGAGAGCAAAGGGAAAGCTGGGCGGCCGGCGGCGCGTGAACATTATCGGCCCGAGCAAAATAATTTTTCTGGGCCACAGTCGGCGCTCCTCTTTATACCTTGCTCCGTGCCTTCAACTATAGTTGATGAGAGGGTAAGAGTGCAGCTCCGCCCACAAGCGTTGTTTGGCCGCTAGCTGACTCTCCGCGGTTAGAAAAAAATAGTTCGTTATATTGCAGCTGTTTATACCCATGATTACTAATATGAGCGGTTGACAGTATAACCATTTGATTATGATGTCGTTTATATATGTTTCATTCCGAAGAATTAATGATGTTCACAGGAAAAAGAAAAAAGTCATCCTCATTGAAAACTTGCTCAGGAGAAAAAAAAATTACTCACTAAAACAAAGGTTATTCTTGATAGAAACTATTCCCGGTGTATTTTATGCTTAAATCAAAGCTATCTGTGATTGTTTTACTGTTAGACAACAGAAATAAACATATAAACAACGCGCACACGATTTTTTGGGTCTGAATAGTTTGAATTTCGACCGCTGCACGCCGCTTAGCCGTCTTCTGCTCGGAGAAACATAATCAACATAATGGTCATCGTTATATTTTGTCGGGCTCGTCGCAGTTCGACTATTTCTTCACTTCGCGTGTGCAATCATTGTCAAGAAATGTAGTCGGTACAATATCTTCCACAGCCATCATCACCGCTAAATCAAGCGTCATAAACGCAGGGTGGAAGAAAGGGGCGGTTCGTCGCCGCAATGGCTGGATGCAGTGCACGGACTGTGTAAGCCCAGGGTGAAAAGGAAACCAGCGGCGAAAATTCATCGGTGTCTTTCAGAAATCGGCCGCGATATCAACGTGCCACGCATTGTTCTATGCGACTGTTTCGAACGTAGTGACGCACTGCAAACACCTATCGCGGCGACGCACGCAACCGTGGAGGTCGCGATGCCGCATGTGTCCTGCCTTGCGAAATCAGGTGCGAAGAAACAAGCGTTATTTTATTCCGCTTAAACGAGACGACAACACCGTATGGCGCGAGCAGAGAACTGCGGGATGTGAAACGTTACAAGACTAAGCATTTCTACTTCACGAGACACGCGAGTGGCAAGACGCTCTACGTCAGTTGGTTAGATTGACAGTATACAGTGTCATGCTTTCAATCCAGGCGACCATTTCCGAGGTGTTTCCCGGCGATGTAATAAAAGAGCTGTCGGCGTTTCTTTAGTGTCATATCACCACCGCGCAGTTTACAGTAAAATGATAACGCAGAGAACCCCAACTGACGGTGAAAATTGATAGAAAAACACCCTTAAGCACAAGCAGCCGCCTAAAAAAAATTACTGTTGCGAGCTTTTATGGAAAAAAACGAATAGTAACCTACAAATGCATCCCTCCGAAGTTCGTTTCCAAGTTGTGCTACATTCAACTTTCATTGGATTTACACTGATGTGCAGCAGCCTACCGTGAAGATATTTTTATTGTTGATGAGGCTTTTGAAATAGCATACATAAAGAAAATATTCGGTTCAACATGTAGTTGCTTTGCAGCCATGTCATGTCAAGCTTTTGTGGAAGCATTTTAATTTCTGATAATCTTCCCGAAGCCAATAATCTTCCCCTATGTACATCAAACAGTGACGTCGAACACTGACTGCCCCATACAAAACGTGAACGAACAGCTATACAAGTGCACTCAATTCTTACTGCACTTATTTAGACAACCACACTCAACAGGCCCAATGATATGAGTATGAACGTGAGATCGAAGTGAATTATTAAAAAATGTACCGACATCTCCATGCAAGCATTTCCATTTTATCCACTTCTGCAACCAATCAGAGCACCAAACTGGAACAGGTAGAAGAAATATTTAATTCTCACTGCCCCTTGTCAAGGTGTCATGGGCTACTGCACAAGCATTTTCTATTCTTACCACACTTTCCAGCCAGCAGCAGCAAAGTGGCCCCTTGAAAGCCTGACATTGGATCCATTTTGATTTGCTGCACCAGTGTTTTCAATGCCTAATGCATCTTTAAAGCCAAAAGCAACAGTGTGTACGTGAAAAGCAGTGACTTCACAGCGTGAAGGTGTGGCATGAATTCATTCTAACGTACTACATAAGCATCTTCAACTCTCACCACAACTTCATGGCCAGAAACTACAATGTGTGTGCGAGAGAAGCTCCGATTTTATAGCCTGAAAGTGTGGCATGAATTTATTCTAACGTACAATGTAAGTGTCTTCAACCCTCACCAAAACTTCATGGCTAGAAGCTACAATGTGTGCATAAAAAGCAGCGACATCACAGCTTGAAGGCCTGGCATAGACAAATTCCAACGTATTTTATTAGAGCTTTCACTTCTTACCATAGCTTTCAAGTCAGAAGGAACAGTTCAACCTTGCAAAGGAGTTACATAGCATCCTGAAGAAGTGACGTAAAATCGTTGCGACCTGCTGAGTAAGTTTTTCCAATTTTACTGCGTCTGAACCAGCTGGAAGCAACAGTGCGCACAGAAAGCAGCGACATGACACTCTGGAGGCCTGAAGTTGAACCATTTTGATATGCCGCATCACTGCTTTCTATTAGTCTTGCAGCTGTATAACAAGAATCAACAGTGCATGCTTGAAAAGTATGAACATAGCATTCTGAAGGGGTGACATACCTCATTTCTACCTGATACACAAGTGTTAGCAATTATTACTGCAGCTCTTCAACCTGAACCACCGTGAGTCACTGTTTGAAGGCTCTCCACAGTTGCTGGAACAATAAAAACATCTAAAAGTGGGAAGCGGTGTTGAATCTAAATTAAAGTATGCTGCATGACAAGACGCTCAAACTTGTCCTCCACTCTGTACAATAACAGTCTGTCATGACAGAGACACTGGAAATCTGAATGTCTGCCAATACACTGAACCCCTTTGTTGAAACTTAAACTGCACAAGCACCAAAGTGCAATCATTAAACTACAGCCATCACTATGAAACACAGCTGCAATAGACAAATTTTTATAACTCATGAAGCCCATCACACAAACTGCATGAAAATAAAGGGAAGATAAACTATTGGTTCATTCCTACTAAAGTCATTCAGCTATTTCAAAACAACTTTAACAGCTCACGACATCTATGAGAATTTCCACACTGCACACGAAATACGCAGCCTCAGTACATGCATAGTCAGTTTCTCTGATGCCACTTACGCACCATACGCTTAGCAGGCATAATAAAAAGCTGCACGCGTGTGTATTTTCGGCAATGTATAAAAAACTACATGGTCATGTTGCGGGGCCACACATTTCCGGCTTCCTTCAACGACGTGGTTCAAAATCCACCAATCATGCAGTTTCGATGTTTATTTAGCCCTCTTATACGTTTCAAAAATGCTACTGATAATTACGACCAACCAATGAGTCAAGAAAGGAAACGCAACCACATTTGATTACCTCAACGATACTCGCACTCGTTCATACTTTTGTATGTTCGATAATGTGCCCATTGGCACAAACAGAACGCCATAGGCACCCGTCTCTCGCAGGAGGGCAGGTTCATGCTGATTTTCTTAAAGCTACCCAACCCAGTCTCGGATAATTGTGCACGAACGTTTACTTCTTCGCGAGTCTCTGCAATAATGGTTTAATCATACCTGTTTACGCCAGGAGGACTAAAACGCCACACCGCTGCTCCGTTCGTACCCCGGCGCGAATCGGCAAGGAAAGATACCTTACATTGTAAGATTTGGCAATCGTCTTAATAACTGAATTAATGTGTCGATGCGAGCTAGTTGGTACTTCATCATGGGAACAGGTTAAGCGCCAACGTCTTAATAACGTGTTCGGCTGTACGAGCGGCCGTATCCGGCCAAAAAACACGCCGCACACGTTTGCACGATACGCGTCGGGCCGGACGGACACCACGTAGGCCTGCGCTCAACATCGGGCGCAGCCTACGCTCACAGCAACAAACGAAAACGCTTGCAACTTGTCACCGCTACTGCCGTAGACGAAAGCAAATCGCATTATTTCTTCACAAAGGTTGCGTTACACCGACACAATTTCCATAATCACAACAGCAACAGATGCAGCTTCGACGCTTTGCCGTTCCCAGATCGAGTTCGTTGACGACATTCCGAGTACGTAAAACAGCCCACCAGTGCCGCCACGATTTCCTCACGTACGTACAAACCACGACGCGGCAAGACACACACGGGACAGGTTCTTCTTGATGCACCAGAGCTTCTTGATGCGGCTTCTTGATGCACCAGAGCACATTCGTAACAAAAATCGCCCACAGGGCTGTTGGTTCTCGGCAACCTCGTTGTCGCTCGACAGCGCCGCAGCGGTGCGGAAGCGAGGGCGGCCATATTGGAAGTACTCCTTTCAAACGTAAGTCGCAGGCGTCACACAAACGGCGAGACGCCATTGGTTGCGGATGAACACAAAATCCCTTTGATCTTGAAAAGCCGCTGCAGAGTTAAGCTGTCAACAACTATACTACCTCGACGCAATCCAACATCAGCGCCGACGCACCAGCTCAAAACGTCGTACCATCGTCTTCGTCGACGGCGGCAGAAGACAAGGCGGCGAGGTGGCGGGCTGCCGACGCCGAGCGCAAACGTCGTAAGCGCGCTGCCGACGCCGAACTTCGTGCACGCGAAACCGCGGCCAGGCGTCAACGTCGACAAGCGGATCCCGAGCAGCGTGCACGAGAAGCAGCGGCCAGGCGTCAACGTCGAGAAGCGGACCCTTCGAGTCGAGAGCAAGACACAGCTTCGAAACGTCAGCGTCGGGCCGCGGACCCGGCCGTACGGCAACGAGAGGCGGCGGCGAGCAAGCGTCGTCGTCTGGAGGCCGCCGCCGTCCCGGAACCCGCCGTCGCGGAAGCCATCGGCCAACGTCAACGGGACTTTGGGGGTGCCGACGCGCGCTTCAACCCCACTATGCTCTGCATTTACACGTGTCCCTCGCGCGGGGGCATGCGACGGAGGATTTTTTTTAGAATCAGTGTGACGCCTCCGCCCCGCCAAAGAGATCACGTCAAGTAATTTGTCGGTGGGATGATTTCCGATTCCAGGATACTCGATGAGAGCCGTGATTCAGTTACCGCTAGAATATGGGCATCATGAAGAAATATAAGCTCCTCAAGCTCTTTATACTTATAGACTAGACTTTTAGCATTCATCAAAATTATTCACAATGGTTTGGTACGGCATCAAGAGGCCGTGGAAAATTTGGACTGATGGGTTGACATTGCAGTGGTTGAGGATTTCGACTGCCGAGATGGGATAGCACACGATTTAGCCTCGTCCCCTAAATATGTAGCGTCGTCCACATGAAGGCGGTCATAGTCCAGCGTTACTATACCCCCCTGATTTTAAACTGTTTTCCATACTGCCACAAGTTTGAGCGGTTAGCCAAAGTATTTTTGCAAAAGTCATGGTTGATTGACAATTTTCTTACTTTTAGTTAGAGCAGTTTCGAAGAACTGACACTTTTTCATGTAGTCGAAAATGTTGAGTATAACAGGGCGTGGGTTACCTGTTTTTTTTTCTTGCCTACTCTGTGCACTCTTTGGACGGTTTTCGCTACAACGTCCAGTTTTTCGCGAAACATTTTATCAACTACGTGTTCTTTTAAAGTGTAATAATTCTCATCTAAGATTTCAGGGATGCCAAAGATGATCAGATTGCGGCGTCGGCTGCGGTCCTCAGTCATCTAGCTTTATTTGTTTTTCATGTACCACTTTGTTCAGAGAACAAACTTCCATTTTTAAGTGGCTGATTTCTTCTGTATGCTGTGCGAGAACTTTACGCGTATTATTCAGCTCAGTGAAACGCGTCATTATCTTTTCCAACGTCAGCTGTGAGGAGGCAATTTTTTCAATGGATTCTTGAATAGCTGTTCGCATGTCGCCAGCGCCTTGACTTCATCACATGGCCCGGATTGCTTTCCACGTCCCCGGCTAACGAAAGCAAAATAACACCACAAACATCTTTAACCATTCCCACACACGCACTTGGTTCTCCCGGTATAGCTCCGTGAGTAAGCTAATGAAATTCGCCCCCACTCTCTCCTCCCAAGGGATTATCCATAGCCTCTCCCTATAAATATTATCATACGCCACTTTAATATCCAGAATGGCTACCCACAAAGGTCAGTTTTGCATCTTCGCCACCGCAATGCATTGGCTTAATACAAATATGTTGTCGTGTAGTCTTCGGTCCTTTTTTTTTCGAAAGCTATTTTGAAGTTCACCTAATATCCTGTTTTCTTCTACCCACTGCTCTAGTACGAACTCCACTGCCTGCATTGCTGACCTGTACAGCACTGACGTGCGGTTTACTGGCCTATATGAGCTCGGGTTTGTCCTTATCTGCTTTGCCCTTGTAAACTAAGTTCATCCTGCTTATTTGCCACGTGGCCGGTATTGCCTTTTTTAGTAGCTTCCCCTTGTTATTCGGTACTACTTGGTTAATTAACTCCATCGGTATCCCTTCCGTGCCTACCGTGATATTTTCGGGGGCCTTTTCCTCTGCTCTTTTCAATTTCAGTTTGTCCCCATCTATCTCCAGACATTCCAGCCTACCCGTCGCGACGAGGCCTCTGCGAGGCCTCTTCGCTGCGAGGCCTCTTCATCCCCCTTCATGAAACTTCTCCGTTATGATTTCTACTAGGTATGGCAATGCTTCCTCTCCCTTGAATACCTGACCCTGCTCGTTTTCTATAGTTCTGCCTTCTGTGGGACTTGTGCGTTTCCCTAATGCCTGCAAGTGGTTCCAAAACTTTTTCGGCGCGTCTCTACCCCTTTCTTATATTTGCGCTACCCATCACTCACGGTCCCCCTTTATTTTCGCCTGCACTAACAGCTGCACTTCCTGTTTCATTTGCCTATATTTCTCCCATTTTAGGTCCACCTGTTCTTGATGTCTCCCCACCCTCTCGGCCTGCCTGTGCTTTCTAGATTCCTGTTTGCGTCTCTCTATAGCATCCTTGATTTCTTTATTCCACCAGCTTCTGGGTGTTTTCTCTCCTCTCCATCGATTGGCCCTCCCTGCCTTGGCTATTTTTCTTGATGCGCCTGTCATATTTCCACTCTTCTCCAGGATTTCTTTCTACGTCAGCCTCTATGCTTTTGGCTATAACCGCAATTTGTTTCCTGTTTACTTTGTGTACTGCCGCGGTTGGCCCGTTCTTCGCCCCCCCTGTTCACCCAAACTCAGGTTTATACGTTCGTGGTCACTGCCCAGACTGTGGCCCCCTTCTTCATCTATGCTCATTCTATCCACCCATTCATAAAGGCCTTCTGAAAGAAGGCAGCAGTCAATACTCGACTGTCTCTTACCACTCTCCCAGTATTGCGATGATGATGATGATGCTTAGTGGCTTCCCCTTTGTAACGGGGTGGCGTTGCACAGCGGCCTTAGTCGCAACGCCACTGTACAATCACCTCGCCAAAAAATACAACATAAATAAAAAATAATGTCAAAATAAAAAGAAAATACTTTTACAAAATTTTTGTGCTAGTCCGACTTTTTTTTTCCCATGTCTTAACAGGTTGTTCTCTGCTCTTTTCCCACCAACATTCTAACCTGTTTTTAGTAACCTCTACTGCTATCCAATTCACTTTTCCGCTAACCTTAAAACCAAGGGCTTCCGGAAGCTGGATGGCTTCATCACTGAGGACTGGACGGATACTTTTGTACTCCGTTACAATATATCGCATGATTTCTGGCTCGTTTCCGCAGCCTGCGCATAGTGCTTCCTGTACCGTCTCGCGGATAAGCGTTTTTGTCCGCAAGGAACCCGCCCGGGCTTCAAAAAGTTATGCACTCCCTTTGGTATTATCGAATATTTTTTTTCCCTTGCGATCTCCTGCTTCCGAATCCTGTAGATATCTAAGGACTTCTTCGCATCCATCCTCTTTTTCCAGGTAGTTGTCTCTGTTTCTTTCACTTCATTTTTTATTGCCTTGGTCGTTTCCCCTGCACTTCCAGGTTTCATATACTTTGTCCTGAGCCTTCTGGTTCTTTGCCTCCAATGTGTGTCCACGCTTTTCATGTAAAGATACCGTAGCCTTTGGCCACGCATCTCTGATCATCCATATTTATAAGTCGTTCTTCAAAACATATTTTGCTCTGTGCTTCTCTCACTTCGAAGGATGCCAATCCCATGTCTCCCTGCACTGCTTCATTTGTTGTTTTATTTGTTGTTTTATTCATTCCATGCACAGCAGCGCCCCTAGCGGAATTCGGGATTTCTAGCTTCAACTTGCCGGTGCCGCTTTTGTCAGTATTGCGGTACTCTCGTTCACTGTACTAAGACTGAGGCAGGCAGATGTGAGGGGTCGCCTGAGTGGGTATACGCGCTGCGGCAGCTGGAGTATAGAAGGGAATAAGATGTTACCACGGCGCAAAAAGAAGGAGGAATTCGTGATTTGAGCGTTGCACAGTAAAGTTTGCTCTACCTTCCTTCGGTGGTCGCATGCTTGGCAGGCACGTTCGCAACCGTACCCGCAACTTAGCCATGGCACCAAAGCGCATCTTCGATCGGAACTTAGCAGCGCGAATGCTGTCTCACCTAGCTAAGAAAGGGAGGTAGAAGATTAACGCCAGTCTCTCAAAAACCTAAGAATCTGCAGAATGCCAGCAGAGACAAATTAAAATGTGTTTCACTAAATAACACCCAGTGTATTGCGTCTAACTGCACTAATTTTCGAACCGCTTTCGATTTAATCCCGACTCTGCTTGTAACCGCCGCACGCTGTCTCTCAAACGCTAGGTGGCGCCACGCGGCCAGGTTAAAGTATAACCCAAAGAAGTCGCAGATAAAACCTACATTTAGGCCTACGTTACGTAGGCGTAGGCCTAAATGTAGGTCTTACTCAGCGTCTACGTTACGTGGACGCTGAGTGAACGTTCTGCAACGGAGTTTCTGCAGCAACGATGTACACTTTCGACGTAGTGAAGGCCAGTGTAGAGAGCAAGACTAGCCCCAACAGTTTTTATAACTGGGGCAGAGGAAAGACTACCTTCTGAGGATTAAGATGTGAGCGTAAACGATAGCGACAGCGTCAGTGTTTAATCCCTAAGGTCGTCCCCGGAACAGACGTTTAGATTTTATGCGAAGAGAGACAGCGAGAGAGAGGACCTCTGTTGAACAAAAAATAGTGGTAGTTCGAGGAGGGTGTGCAAATAGGTTGTGGCGATCTCAACTGTGTAACCCGAACTTCAGGGCCCCAGATGCAGCAGCTCTTTTTCTTAACGTCCTAAACAGTCACACTGGTCTTGATCCGATGAAACGGTCAAACCTACCTCTAAGTTCTTGGTTGAAGTGAAATATGTAACCTTTGTGTTGCTTTGCTCTTAGGCGTGGCCAGGTTTCTCGGCCCAGGTTCTTGCGTACCGGCCAAGGCTGTTGCTGCACATGTCATAGTCATAACCCGCCGCGGTGGCTTAGTGGCTAAGGCGTCGGGCTGCTGAGCACGAGGTCGCGGGTTCGATTTCCCGCCACGACAGCCGCGTGTGTGATGGAGGCGAAAAGCAGAAACCCCTGTGTGTTAGATATTCCGGCGCACGTTAAAGATCACCAGGTGGTCAAAATTAATCCGGAGCCCTCCACTACGGCGCGCCTCATCGCCTGGGCTGCGTCTGCGCGTTAAACCCTACAATCAATTAAATCAAATAAAAAATGACATAGTCATAGCCACTGCCATTTTCCTTGGCCCGAATGGGGGGAGGTTCTATAAGTTAATGGCATAGGCATTGGAAATTGATCATTCAGCTTTGAGCTTCTGACGGCGTCTGTTATTGTCACTGGCCAAGTTTCTTTGTGGGCAAGCGCAAATTGCGGGTCAGGACGCTGACACACAGCTAGCGTGAATTGTTGAGTCGGCCGCGGGCTTCTAATGGCATCTGTCATTGTTACTGGCCAGTTACCTTGGTGGGTACGTAAGAATAATGGTTGATGGGTAAGCTGGCGCCACAGCAAATGGGAATTACCGATTCGACTGCGAACTTCTGGCGCCATCTTTAATCTCTGCAGACCAATTTACTTCGTTTTGTAAGTGAGAATGGTGGGTGGATATGCTGAGAGTCCACTGCCCAACCGGGCGTTGAGGCCTTCTTTCCCCCCTCTCCCCAACCCAGCCGCAGAAAAGTCTCTCTTTTTCCCTTTTTCTCTTCTTTCTTTTTTCATTGACTCTGCCAAACGTGCGTTGCGCTCTATCTCAGTCTCAGTGGTCAAGATTGCGCGCTTAGCAGTGACGTTTGATGCTGGCATTTATTCCGTAGTCCAACAGTTTAAGCATTCCGTCATCCCTTGCTGCCTTCTTTTTCCGTCTGCGGGCCCCTATGCAGTCGTTCTGCTCTGCATGTAGCAGTACGCATCGAGGCTGACAAGCGGAGCTGGAATGCCGCCACCGCCACCACCGCCGCCACCTCGACCTGACGTTACCCCTAGAAACTAAGCCGCCATAAAGGGAAACGGAGCGCCATGAAGCCATGAAGCCAACTACGTCGGCACCCGCCGCGGTGGCTCAGTGGCTAAGGCGTTGCGCTGCTGAGCACAAGGTCGCGGGTTCGATTCCCGGCCGCGGCGGCCGCTTTTCTGATGGAGGCGAAAAGCAGAAACGCCCGTGTGTACGAGATTTCGGCGCACGTTAAAAATCCCCAGGTGGTCAAAATTAATCCGGAGCCCTCCACTACGGCGCGCCTCATCGCCTGCGTTGCGTCGGCGCGTTAAACCCTTCAATCAATCATCAATCAACTACGTCGGCAACTAACGCTGGCCGCCGCCAGGTGCGATGTCAAGCCTCATTCCCGTTATCTGTTGTTTTGTTGGCTCTGCGTCCGCGCATTGACGGCTATAATTTAGACCAATATGTTCGTCTTCTTGCTCACACAGTAACACAGGAGGCGGCAACACAAATATTACGTCCGATGGTTAATCGGCGACAACGGAGCGTAGTGAAAAGAACACAGTACACTTGATTGTCTTGAAAAGCTGCCCACTTATGAACGCAGTGAAGTAACCTTTATGCAGGTCATATGGGTTTGCTTGAAAGGCTGATTTTGGACAGAGAACATTGTAAGAGGACGCTGCCTAAAAGGACGTAGTATGGACGTCTTGGCAAAAGGGCTCCAGAGTTTCGCCACTACGGCCGGGCTTCGAAATGATGATAAGACCTGACGCATGGGAAGAGGGAAAGGGAGATGTCGTATCGTCCGTATTTGAGGGATATTCCCCTGAATCCATCAACGACGCATGCGAGAAGTTCGTGAGTAGAAAAACGGAAGACACCTCTGCACTTGTAGTGCGGCACTGATAAAGGTTTATGTTGCTGCTTCAAACTCCAATTTAATCTTCAGAAAAGTTCAGTCATGAACATGCGATGCTAAAACCCAAGGTTGGCCGAAGCAACGTCTACAGCTAGAGCACCCCAAACGCAATAAAGGGACGGTTCTCTGTGAATGCTCCCAACGCCACCACGTTTTCTATTCTTGTTATCTGCGCCTTGTTAAGGGCGTAAACTGGAAAGTGCCTGTTCGCTTGCCCCTTGCGAGCGTATCGTTATTCATTGTGCCTGCAGCGCTGTTGCGTCAAGTGGCTCATGTGCACCTGGAGATGAAACAGGGGAGGCGAGTGGAAGCGGGCGTAAAGCGTGAAATACGTGGTGGCCACCATTGCCTCGGTGCTCAGAAAGGGCTACAAATTTAAAGGGCGCGTCGTTTGGAGCGGGGGCCTTTACGACGCGAGGCGCCACGGCCGTATCGTAACTGAAGGCTGACAACGGTGCGGCCCTCGCTTCAAAATTATGGGAAGTGGCGGAGTATGCACCGGCTGGGGCTTTACGGCCGGTGCCACTCTACGCGCGCGCTCTAATTTGTGGCGAATGCTCCCTGCTTCGATCCGCAGATGTTGCCGTCCCCACTCGCATTGTTTCAATCTAGCACCCTCGCACTCCTTTACGAGAGGCCCCCGGGTTTTCTTTGCGCCTTGAGCGGCGTAGTGCTCACGGGTGAGTGGGGCCTGATGAGCAGGATTGCTAAACACACGTGGTGCGAGACACCTGCTGCCGCATCCTTAAATAAGCGACATGCCTCCCCGTGAATCCATGTCTAAAAAGCGTTTTTTATTCGCAACCTTACCTGGTAAACGATGGTTACCAGAGTAGCTGTTCTGTGAATGGAGCGTGGGGTTTACTGGAAGGACGTTCGCACTCGGCAAATTTTATGGTACGGTTGTTTTCATAAGAGCAACTTCACCCCTTAAAATTATATGTAGCCCGAAATGGAATTCATACCTGTACCTGACTTCGATGCGTCGTCTTTAAATTTGTTTTTACCGACATGCAAATATGAAAGACATTGCTTGTGTCGTTGGAAACACCACAGAGAGAGAGAGAGAGAGAGAGAGAGAAATGTTAACTGAAAGGAGAAGAGGTCGGACTGAGAAACTGATCTTGGGCCTTCTACTTCCTGTTTGGGCAAGGGTACGAGGGACGGGAAATGAAATGAATAAACATGGGAGGTATGACAAATGCACATTGAAATCGACCAACGACCACTCAACGAGACCAGTGAACGCCTGACGTGCAACGCTGCGCCGAATCAGATTATTACAGTTCACTCTTCGTCACATGATTATCGTACATTTAAATAAATATCAGAAATTATTCCGCAGTCGTTTAAATTTTTGCAACCTAAAGTCGCTAATCCAGAGAGGAGTCACTAAGGAATATAATGTAGACTTTAAAGGCTTGATTGTGCTTTCTGGTGTCAGCCCACGAGCCGAAAAGCTTTTGTTCTGGAGGAGGGCGAGTGACCAAGTGCAGTACAGCTGCCTCAAGGTCATTTCGATGGCTAGTATTCCTTGGCCAAACACTAAGCAAATATTCAATACTCTCTGGACAACTACACTGAGGGTAGTGCGGGTTGTTCTTGCATCCGATTGTATGCAGATACTTTCGCGTCAATGGTACTCCTAGCCGCAGCATGTGTAGCAAGGTCTATTGACTTCTTTGAAGTCGAGGAGCGTGGGCAATCTAGCTCGCGATCGAGCCGCTGGTGTCGATTTTGTGGGTCATACGAATGCAACGCGACAACTTGTGTACGTGAACGAGTACTGCATTTGTATCTTACCTTGTGATGGGCATAGCCACGAGAGTTCTATTGTGATGTGCCTGCGGCGCTTCTGCATACGCCAACTCGTTTCCAGCGATGCCGAAGTGGATTGGTATCCACTGAAGCACCACCATGCGGATTTTTTCACAACTTTTCAATAGGATAGACACATCAGTGTTCAGCTGGACATGTGCGGCCCGTTTTATAGAGTACCTCAATACCTGCAGTGCTGGTTTGCAGTCGCATAGACCACTGCTGCGGCCTTTCACGAGAGATGGTGCTTAACGCTTTTCGTAAACCGACCAGTTCTGCGGCGGTAGATGAGCACTCTTGAAACGCTGTATCAGGTGCATCCCTGCAGGCATCAAAACTGCCACTGCAGACGAAGACGCTGTGACCGATCTGTGAACGAAAGCGTACGACCCTCCTCGAATTTCATTAATGTGAAATAGTGAAAGTTTTCTTAAGGCCAAAGATTATATATGGGATTTTTTACTGATTATCGCACCTGCAGATCATGTACAACCTATAGAAGCACGTCTGAGATTCCGGCGACTGCAAAGTTCGAAGGCATCTAATATCGTTGCGCCAAGATACTTCGGGAGTAGTTTGAGTTCTGCCGATCCTTCAAGACACACGACAGTGGATGACACTAATGTCTTGTCACATGCCCGAGATGCACACGAAGAGGTTCTTTTGCGAGGTAGACTTGAAATGGATGGCTCGCGCTTTGCATCGAAGCAACCCCACACAAAGAGGCTTGGACATGTGCGCTGTGAAGCACGCGTAGTGGAGATCGCGGAAGGTTACAAACTATGGGGCCCTGTATACTGTAAAATAGCACATTAGGGGTGCCTGGTAAAGGCGAAACAGCGATGAAACCGACGTCCCCATGGTTTTTCCCTGCCAAATGGTAAAGGGTGTGTAAAGCTCTGTAATTTCCCTCATAGTGAACATACATGTTTTGACCACGAGAGATCCGGATGAATCGTCACGCCGCGAAATTTGGGTGAGCGACACACGGAATAAGAGCCCCTTCCACCTTGACCGGATAGCACATCATAGGTGTTTGGGTGAATGCCACTGTGCAGGTCTGGAGTCCCTTCCCCATCTCACAATCTGTCCCACTCCTGGTCGTTGAAATTTCAAGTCCTTGGCTACGTAAGTACGTCAAAGTGACACATACTGCTTTCTAAAGCCAGGCTTGCACGTGAAGTCGCGTTCCGCCTGGTGTCCAAATGCATGTATCCTCCACATAGGCAGATGCTGACATCGATTTGAGAGGCACTTTAGCCCCTGTGAGAGCTCGGGTGAATAGTGTAGGACTGAGGACTCCTTCTTGTGGCACGCCACGATTGACGGGGTAATCAGATGCCTCATTACCAAGTGTGGTCATCGAAACCATGCTCCCTGAAACATAGCTTGCTATATACTGATGCAACCATTCTCCGATTCCAAGTGACTCAAAGACCTCCAAAATGGCATCGTAAGATACATCATCGAATGCTCTCTCAACGCCTGGAGCACAACAGCTGTCAGACAAAAGCAGTGTTTCTCATTCTCGACAATAGCGACAAGTTCAATAACGCGTCTCTTGATGAGCGTTCTTTGCGAAAGCCTGTCATGCCACCTTGATACCAGCTATGGTTTTCCAGAAACCATTCCAGACAAGTGAGGATCATACGCTCCTTCACGTTGCTTACACAGCAAGCCAGTGCCACTGTCGGAAATGTCACCTGAATACTTGTCTGGCTTCAGGACAGAAACTGAACTTTTTTAATGGCTTGGGACAGACCCAGAACATCAATATACCCTTTGCAAAATGGCCAAATCGTTGGCGGAAAAGCCGCAAGCCACTCTGGCAACACTGTGCACCTACTGCGCCGCCATTAGAAAGGAAGCGAAATGGCTGCGAGCACAGAGTTTCTATGGAGTAGCTACCGTCCACCGTCCACGTAATTGCATACGCGTCCCGCGAAGTGGTGTTTCCCCCTGCAGGATGGGAAAATAACTTTGCCGCCCTTCCTTCGATAGAAGAGCGGCATATTCAGGATTTTTATTCTTTGGGGTCGACCACTGAAAGGTCCTACGAGTACGAGCCGTCATACGTCAGCGCGGAGTCCTACGTTACGCCATCGTCAGTGTTGACAAACAGCAGCAAGCAAAGGTAGGGTTTGTTGCTAATTTAAGAATAGCCTTAGCGCTGCCTCCTTGTTTGGTTGTCGAGTTTTAATTGTGTTTAATCGATGTGCCCTTGCCCCATGGTAGCGGCGGCTGGCCGCTATGAACGGGCTATGAAGGGTCCGTCTCCGCTGAGCACTCACTTTGCGATGTTCAAACTTTCAAAACTATTCGCGAAAATGACCAAAGCATGCATAATGAAACTGATTTTGATGTCTCTGCTAGAGGTCATATTTGCGATTCACCGCCTCTGTACTTGCGGCGCTTAATTTTTCCGTCGGTGATTGCGGTGCTAATGCGGGAGCGATAGGTCGCACGCGTGCGTCAGCAGCGAGCAGAGGCAGGCGACCTTGAGAGGAGCTCAGAGGAAGGAACAAACACAGAAAAAATAGGAGAAAAGAAGGGCCATCTCGACTCGCCCCAGACGAGCCGTTGTTCAGCGGGGTAGATAAGCGGAAGCGATTTGACCAGCGTTAATTTTCGAAAGGTAGCGCAAAACACCACTTTAGCAGAGAAATATAACTACGGCGATGGGGCAACAGACTCGTGGGGCAACAGACTCGTGAAGCTGTGGAGGAAAACGTGCAACCGCAACGGCGTTGCTACTACCTGCTTCCTTTCTAATGGCGTCGTCGCGTTCACCACCAGTGTTACCACCGCTGTATTCTCAGTGTTGCCCGCCTTGTTGCAAAGGGTCTATAGAAGTTGAAGAGGTCCAAGGGGACTTTTTCCTTCTGTGCAAAGATGACAGAGTGCACAGTACGGGATGCCATCAGGCTGTAGAATGAGCTGAAGCAGAGAGCGCTACGACGAGCTCGTGAACCGTAAACGGTACATCCAAACAGCTAGCCGCAATTACAGGAGCACAGCGATGTAATGGCGCCGTGCCTCCAGGATTATACCTGGCAACATGAATGCAGAAGTCTTCGGCAACATGTGTGTCCACACGTTTCGGGTGTACCGCCAAAGCTACAAATGGATGCTGCTGTGTGGGTGCAGATGGCAGTGCACGAACGATCTGCCTTATCCTAGAAATAAGTGCCTCCCGTTGGTCTAATCTAGAGCAGTATGATCTCCTGCGCTGTCGCCCAAGCTTCTATAAACAACACCGTACATGTTCTTGGGCTCTATGACACGCGCTCAGGTCAGAGGTAGCTTTTGTCCGTCTGTACTTCATTTCAGCTCGACGTAGAACAACGGAAACATTTGGTACAAAGCACTGTTTATATTGCCTATGCGACACTGCGTGATGCATACCTTGTTACGTAGACAATGCTAGGCTTAAAATCGTTCTCCAGGGGAACAATTTTGAGTTATTTTGAGTTACTCACTGAGGCCAAGCTATTTATGGCAGGCTGATTCCACAGAAGACCGAAACCATTGCCATTAAGTATAACGTTGTAGCCGTGTATGTGGTGAACGTTGATACCACGTTAACTGTACATATGTGGGCACGCGGTCACTTCCTTTGGAGTCAAAATCAGTGACCACACAGCTGAAGACGAAAGGCAGCTACATCTGAGTTCGAGGTCTAGGGAGCTGCTGGTAATTACACCCTGGAAAAATGTCGACAAAGCATCATTCAAACTGCCCAGGTCATGATTTTAGATACTGGATTGTGGAAGTTAGCGAGGAAGACCATGACGCATCGTCATGGCTGCAGCATAAGCATCTCACTTGCCGAACAACAGAGGAACGTGTACGGTGACAAATTCGCTTGCATCAAAAAAGTGGCTCAAGTTTAACTCATCTAAACCTAGATATTCCGAACGAAAGCAATGACTATGCCCACAGTGTTTCGTGAAAGTTTGCCTTTGCTTGCGATTTCGCAGCCTCGGTCTAGCTTAATGGACTGGATGTTTGGATATAGCCTTTCGCTTGGGCTAAAGGGCACGCGCAGAGAGCACAACCGGCGCGGCTTGATGGAGAGGCTGAGGGACCAACCAGCCGGAAAAATATTGTCACGGAACATAGCGGCGGGCCATACCCCACAGCGCCCTTACAAAATACCACCAACGACGATGACGAAGAAGGGGCTGGCGTACCCTACGCTGGTTATGTGATCGCCACCTTGTAAATGATGTAAATAAATTGTTCGCCGTCTTCATGGTTCGTCTCATCTGCTCTGCTGCCGCGCAATGATATCGTTAAACCCTCGTCTAGTCAGTCGTGGGCTTCGTTTGAACTGAAGCGCGCGCACAGACCGACCAGGCGTTGCATTGGGATCAAGTACCGGCGAACAAAACGTTTTACCCTGGCCTAGTCACGTGGTACCGGAGCGGAGTGTTTCCGAGTGAGCGAAGCAACCAGAAATTAAAGCCCCTACACTCAACGTGAAATCTGTCAGAAGTGCAGAGGGGTGATTCGCCATAATGGTGATACCGCCGTTATCCGCTTACGGCTACCACCCCATGCAATTCAATTTTCCCGCCTTCGCAGTGCTCGCGCGCCCCTGCCTGAAGCTGCGCCAGCGGGAGTTCTGTTCTCTTTGTGCTTTTCTCCCCGCGTGTGCCGGCGTTGCACTGCCACATTTTGCGTTTGCTACCGTAAAAACCCCTACGGGCGTCCTTAACTAAAGCAACGCGGGTGCTACCTGTTAATTACGTATATATTTCCTGAAATGTACCTATAGTTTTCTGTGCGCTAAACAACGCGAAGACAAGTTCCAGCGTTTCACGAGTTTCGAACGCTTGTGACCACATAAACCGCGTTGTGTAATTATGGCGTACAACTGACCGCTTCCTCTTTTCAGGCACGCGGCCCCATTTAAATGCATGTATTGTTGAAGGCATTTCAAGAATGGTTTGCCCAGGGTTAGAGGGTTTAATGCCGCAAAATGACTCTTGCTACGAAGATGTTCTAGAGAAGGGCTCCGGATAAGCACCTGAGGCTCTTTACCGTGCACTGATACCGTGCAGCAAACACGCGTTCTTCCATTTCGCCTCTTTTTAAAAGCGGTACATACTACTGGGATGAAAAATTGCTCGCCCGGCTCAGTATATCCAAGCACCCTAACCACTGAGCCACTGTGGCGGGCCAGGTCTATTCCCGGCTGGTTTCTCAGAACCTACCGCACCAGAAAAGTAAACAGGGTCAAGAACAAAGCTTCATTTTCTGTCCCTGCTCTCTAAAGTAGATGGCCATATGACGTGATCTGCCGTCCGGCGCGTTTTTTCAACAGCGGAGATGTTGTTACTGGCCGTAATTCGCCGTTGTAAAAAAATACCAAGAAAATTCCGAGCCATCGTCGACGCACGCCCCGCATATTGACCGCCGAGCGTCCCTGTCAAGCGCAGTGGATTTAGCATAAATAAAAAAAAACTAACAAACCGCGAAGAGGAAGAAAATGGCGAGCGCTCGGGAGCGCGTTCCTAGCGGAGACCGCCGAGTCCTCGGATGGTGCAGCGGCTTTACCAAAAAAAAAAGAGGAAAGAAAACTCTTGCCTTGTCATCAACCGCGACCGCGCATCTAAGAAAAACTCCAGCGCTAATGCCAAAGCTCCAATGCTAAAGAAGAAAACATACCCTGCTTGGGAGAGGTCACCGAGACCGCCATTCTCTGGAAGCCATTATGAATAATTGGCAACATGGCTACGAGTGTGTGAATCCTTCCCGCGAATACTTGTAGAACAGGCCACCACTGCCTCGAGTCGATGAAGAAGAGATGGTGGAAGGATGCAATGCTGAGGATGACTTTCCATACACCACTCATTCCGAAGAAGACGACGACCTCTTTGATGCATATGACGACGATTACTAGCATCGCAACTATGCATATAAGTAATGATATTCAACCCGACGGTGTCCAGTAATGCTCACCTACAACAGCTTCGCCACTCATGTTTTATTAGTGAGTGCAAGCTTCCATAATTTTTTTTGATGGGAGTGTCATATGTTATGTCTAGCTCGAAGACGCTCGCAGATTTGTCGATGCGACTTCAATTGTGATCAACGAAGTCATGGAAATCGAAAACAAATATCGTAAATAGGAAAAGCAATCAGAATGCGTTCAGTAAATAATGCAAGTGTTTCTTTACATATAAGGCATTGTTTGCATTGTTCAGCACATTAAACAGTATTGCACATATCTGTGATTTCTTAGTTCGTGGCGTTTGGCTAGGCAGTGTGTGTGAGGATGGTAAAGAAAATAATGCAGAAAATTGTGGACCTCAAGAATGGAGAAGCTGTTCCACAATTGTGTACTATGGAACTGGCGACCACAGCTTCATTACTCACGTAGGCCCATGGCTAGGAAGTGTGGGTTGTACCAGAAAAGAGGATACGTAGCAGGTGGCAACAAAGGGAACAGCCGCTGTCTCCCAATTACTAGCCAGGTTGGCAGTGCAAGCAATGGCATATCCATAATAATAATCATAATAATAATAATGATAATAATAATAATAATCAATCAATCAATCAATCAATCAATCAATCATGTTTATTTACGTGCCCAGGAACAGCCAGAGGCCTGAGTGCTGGCGCGCGGATAGTTACATGAAAACAAAATACAAAAAACATATTGCAAGAAACAAACAAGCGACAAGGCACACACAAATTGAAGTAGCGAAAATTTCAGAAATAAAGCACAGGCGGAGCCTGGGTACAGGTAAAAAAAAAAGATGCCTTTGTGGCTCAGCTTATTGCAATGAATACACAACAAGCAGAGAACAAAGTTTGACAGTAAGACGACAAAAACAATGGCAAGAGTATAGAGGCAAATGATAAGAGAAGCATGATAAGTAAACAGGTTCAAAATTAGGCAACTATCTATTGGTTAAACAGAACCGCAGAAAAACCAAATTTCAGCATTGAAAAAAAAAAGAAAAACGAACGACAGAGATATCATAGATGTTTAACATACTGTATTCAACAGCGCAGTACGGTAAATTGTAAAGGAACTTTGAAAGATGTCAAGGCGTTCAGAGAAGCGGTTGTAACAATTCTGTATTCTGCGCACAGGAGAATGATTGGAGTGGCGCGCAGCGGTCAAGAAATAATAATAATAATAATAATAATAATAATAATAATAATAATAATAATGTTTTTTAAGCTCTTTTAGATTGTAATATCAAGCCCACTTAAGCCAGAGAGGCTTCTGTGCGGGGCTGGGCAGTCTCGGCGAATACAAAGAGCCGAAAGAGAAACAACCTGGTGAATAAAAAAGGGAAGCAAGAAAGAGCATAAAAGCAAGAAAAAATAAGCAAGCAAGAAGAGAACACACAGGTTCATGATGTCAAACCATCTATAGAAGCCTAAAGAATAAAATGTTTGCTTGTGTTGGTTCGCAAACTGCAATTCAAATAAAAGGAGCATACTCAAGACTAGAACCGTTGTCTTATTCAATAGCAGCTTCGCGGACGCACGCCTTCAAGTATTTTTGGCTTGGGAGGGACAGTTAATAGTTGGGGGGCGTCTATTTTATTAAAGTAAAAAGGAATGTGGAACGACCTTGTTTCTTTCTGTGGACGGTAAGTACTCGAGGCAGCACAAAACGTTCAATTTGACATGAGGCACCTTGTTTTTATATTGTCAACTTCAAAGGACTGAAGGAGGAGGAGAAGGAGAAGGAGGAGGAGGGGGAGAACGTGGAGGAGGAGCAGGAGGAGGAGAGAAACGATTATCGAAGTGGGAAGTGCTGTTGTGGGTGGCCTTCCTTGCCCGGATAGCCGCGAGTCGTGGCAGCTGCTCTTGCCCGAGACACGAGGTTAACCTGCGTCTCTAGCAGGCAGCTGGTCAGCTCGCACTCCCACTGCCCAAGGAAGGGGGGAGGGATTAGACTTTTGTGGTAGGGGCAAGCCCAGAGAAGGTCGTTTGTGGTGCTGGGGGTTTCGCAGGATGGGCATTCGTAGGTGTACATGGTGGGTGATATGTTGTGTAGAATTGTTGTGTTGTAGTATGCCTGGGTTTGTAATCGTCGCCAAAGGCATGCGTCGTATGTGTTGAGAGATTGAAGAAGAGGAGGGTAGATGAGGCGCTTTCGATGGTAGTGGTACAAGATGTCTGTGTAACGTTTGGTGACTGGGAGGTGATTGAGGGATTCCGGTGCGTATTCTCTGCCTTCAGGGAATGCCCGGGTAGTTTTTTCGCCGGCAGCGGCATGTGCCGCCTCATTCCCTGGAAGGTTGGCGTGGCCTGGTGTCCACACGACGTAGATGGAGGGCAGCTTGTGTATGCGACGTAGTATGTTGAGTGCTTGAGGCGAGATACGTCTTTTTGGCAGTGGCGGCATGCTTCCTGAGAGTCTGTGATGATGACAATGTAATCTGTCGTGGCTGTGGTTGCAGCCGTAGCTATGGCAGTTTCTTCTCCTTTCGTGTAGGTGGTAGTGGATAGCCTGGAGGACGTCAGGAGGGTTTCCTCGGTGTTGAGGGCTACAAGGGCATGAGCTTGGCGGTTATGATATGCAGCTGCGCTGGTGTATCCGGTGTCGAGGTCCTTGGATTGGTGTCTCTGGACATAGCGGACTCGCGCTGCTCGTCGGCCTTTGTTGTAAAAGGGGTGCAATGGCGTGGAATAAGGCTGCTTCAATGTTGGCACGGATGTCGGGAGGGATACGAGTGGATGCTTCCGACGGAGTTATGACGTGGCGGCCAAGTATCGCGAGAACAGTGCGGCCTATAGGTGTTAGAGACAGTCGCGTGAGTTGGTTGGCTTGTTGGGCTACCAGTATTTTGACAGTGATTATGCAGGCCGAGTTTAAGTAAGAGCTCAGTCGGCGTGAAGAACGGAAGTCCGATGTCCATTTTATATGTCTTACGTATCAGAGCGTCAAGTTTCGAATGCTCTTTTGGTTTCAACTGAACATACGGTGTCCCGTATGCTATACGGCTGGTCAGCAGTGCTTGGACGATGCAGAACGTGTCTTGATCCTTTAGGCCACGGCGCTGGGTGCAGATGCGTTGAATTAGATGAGTCAATTGCGTAGTTGTTTGGTGTAGTTGTGGTAAAAGTGTCGCTCCCGATCCATCTGTGTGAAAGGGGACTCCTAGAATTCGGAGGGTATGGACTTGTGGTACGGGACGTGGCGATGTTCGCGGTTGGGTCCGGCGCAGGTTATGGGGGTTGACCGCGTGTTCTAGCCCGGAGTACGAGAAGGGCGGATTTGTTAGGGGCGCAGGTGAGTCCTCGTTACTCCAGGTATTCCAGCGTGTCGTTGATAGCTTGTTGGAGGTTGTCTTGCTGTTGTCGAGAGGAGCCGGTTTTCGTCCATATCGTTAGGTCATTGGCGTACAAGGCATGGTGAAGGTCAGGAATGTTTGAGAGTTTCGCTGGCCGTTCAAAAAGGGCGATATTAAATAGCAGAAGGGAGATTACAGATCTTTATGCTGTTCCCTTTGCGGTAGTGGGAAAAGTGTCAGAATGGATTGGTCCGAGCCATATGGTGGCTGTCCGGTTTGTAAGAAAAGCGCGAACATAGTTGTAACTTGCCTGTCCACACTTGGTTGCTTGAAATCCCTGAAGAATGGCTCTATGTGTAAATTGTCGAAGGCGCCTTGGACATCAAGGGTAAGTATGCAGCTGAGCTGTATTTGGTGAAGTTATCAATTACTTGCTTGTTTATTTGGAGAAGGACGTCTTACGTAGATAGTTGCGAAACCAAACATGGTGTGGGGATACAGGTCGCTGTCGTCAAGATACGCAGTCAGGCGGTAGTGTGCCATGTACTCTAAAAGCTTACCGACGCAGCACGTCAACGAAATAGGGCGTAGGTTGTCAGGAGTTTCGGTTTGTGTGGCTGGGTATTAGAGTTATTTCTGAATGCTTCCACTGGGGCAGAAGGGTTCCTGTTTCCCAGTGCTTGTTGTACGGTGTGAGGAGAGAGGTGAGGGCCTCATCGTCGAGGTTGCGCGGGATCTTGTTCGTAATCTTACCTTTTCCAGGCATTGTGTTTCTCGTCAGACGTGCGAGCGCTTGTTCCAGTTTCTGAATTGTGAAGGGGGCGTCGAGGTTCGGATTTGGGAGCCCCAGGTATGTGGGGGGTGCCAGGGGAAGCGACTGAGCATATGGACCAAAACGTTTTTTCTGCACTTCCTCTAAGAGCTGTTGCGGTGGATTCTTGCGGTTGTGGATAAGCCGCCGAAGCTGCTGCTGCGTAGCTGTTTGAGTCGGTTTGGAGCCTAGCAGAGTGCGAAGTATGTGCTAGGTGCGGTTTGTGGTTAGCGTGCCTGGTCTGGGATTGAATGAGTGCCAGATCTGGGATTGAAGTGTTCTGGCGTTGTTGGCGGCTTGTGTGATTTCGGCGATTCGTCGTCTGAGGGAACGATTATGTTTACGTGTCTTCCATCCGTTGACTACGCCATGTCTTGCAGCCCACATGTGGTTTAGAAGAACTTGTTGTTGGGCGAGGTGGTGCATCTTGGTGAATGGACACGGGCATTGTGTGTGGTGTCTTTTTCGCGCAAGGCCCGTGTTCATTCACCAGCCCACATGTGGTCTATACTCCGTTTCATACATCAAGTGCAACGCTGTCAAAGCTAGCACTCTTGTTTGCGCTGTATGCTTCCGCGACCAAAAGTAGTGGCTTGCTTGCGGTGAGCCAGAAACAATAAATGCTTTGCCGGCAACCTTAGAGCATAAATATACATCATCAGGTTGACAAAAAACGCCTGTGTTGCCGGACAAACGATCGAAATACGCGAGTTTGTATTTTATGTTTGTCGCTTTCGTATCAGGTTTTCGCTCTCCGCGCAACCTTGAACGCCGTTTTTTGTTTACTCTTTGAGGCAGCGTTGAAAAAATGGCGTCCAGCTCTCGGGCTTCGACCACGTCTCCTGTACGCATTTTTTTTAGGGTTTTCACATCAAAGTTGTCAAAGAATGCCAAGCAAGTACTTGGAAATGTGTACGCCCGTACCAGGATGCGTTTCCCGGCGAAATCTGTGCCGGAAGTACTGAGTTTTGTGAGCGAGGACAGCGGAGTATCTCCCCGTACCGTGGCGAAAATGAAGGCGGAGTGTCTGCGTGGGAATTTGGTGTCTCAAAAGAGAAGATCTCGCGACGTGACGATATCAAGCACGCGAACCGGCAAGCATGACAGCTTCACAATCAATGCCATCCGTCTGAGAGTGCAGAGCATGTACGCCAAGAGGAAGATCCCTACACTGGACAGTGTGCGAAAGGCTTTCAACGAAGACGACGACCTGCCGAATTTCACGAAAACCACCTTGTGGAGGTTAATGAAGGACATGGGTTTCACCTATGATAAGAAAATACGGAATCTTGGCATCATTGTCTGGCGCCGCAGGTACCTGCGGGCGGTCAAGCAATTCCGAAGACAGGGCAGGGGGGAATCATTGATGAACTACCCAGGAATGTGTGACCTGTCTGTGGCGGCTTTGTTCACGAGGTTGAACTGGCAGAGCTGGAGCGTGGACACCTTTCTATCCAGCCTGCTCGCGCTGCTTCATGCTGAGCCGATTGCCGAAAAGGCTTTGTTTCCGCGACAATGCTAACTGTGTTTCCTCGTCGTGTGGTTTTGTTTGTGGGGTTTAACGTCACCAAGTGACCCGTGCTATGAAAGACACTACTTGCAGTGCTGTCCTGTTCGGTCGTGAAGTGTATACAGCCGGAACAGTCATATAACTTCTGCAAAAACTGGGTCGAAGAAGGTAACGAAAGGAAGAAGTCGGAACCTACCAGGAAATCGACCAGAGGTGCTCTCCTATAAATAAAGTTTGTTTTTAAACAGCGAAAGTCAGCCTGTTCTTGCAATATTTGTGTACGACACACAATCTGTATTGCCCCTGTATGCATTTATGTATGGCAACAAATCTCCAACTCATGAGCTGGTACTGTTTTTTGTCACAGCATTAACCTATACCATAGACATTTCCTTAACACAGAAAAACACGCCATACAAAGGTTCCGTATGTAAACACAATTGACCTATCCATGATTCTCTTGCGAATAAGAGCCTAGCTTAAAGAGCTCTCTTTTTAATCACAAAATAAAATATAACTCTTGTTTCATGGTTGGTGAAACATTGTAGCGAAGAAATAAGTAAATCACGCACAAGAATACACAAAAATGTTGCATATATTCCGACTGAAAAGAGGCGAATAACCAATTTAAAATATGTATTATGCGTTTCTGTGCCAGACATCAGTATTCTAAGGTAAAGAAATCTGCTTTCTGGCCTTTCCCATGAATACCAAATGATACGTTGTTCGCACCAAGTGCTTCGGGCTACTCTTCAGTCGGTTCCAAACTGTTTCCATAAAAACTGAACCCGTTGCTCAGCTGGCGGCCCGGTATAATCAATAACATGCTGAGTGTTTTAAGAGAGTCCCAGAAAGAAGCGGAATATCGGGGCAACGGCGAAAACGAAAGTTGAAAGTGAGCACCGTTTGGTAATTCACCCTGGTTGGAGCATCTGTGCTAACTAAGCAATGAAATAACTTGTGTTTCTTACACAAAGTTCTCGCTAGAATCACCGAGGTAAACTGACAATGATGCAGAATCGCGACAAAATCGCCATTGCTGGTCAGACATCGGTGCGAGCTTGTTTCGGCCCGCACAAACGAGCACGGTATGCATCCAATGAACCCATACGTGCAGTTCATTTCCGCGTGCGCGTAGTGTTTAAGTTACTGGAACGAAAAAAGATTTAGAATTGAACTCGCAGAAGATATGACAAAAATAAAAAGAAACGTCGGAACGCGGTTTCGAACCCATGTACTTCGAAATTCAGCGTGTTGTCTCCAGAGCGACGCGTTAGACCACACGGCTACCAAACCGCCCGGAGTGATACACCTTCTTTCTTTGCGGACTACTTGTGTAGCCTCCACAGCGTTGCACTTGATGTATGAAATGGAGTATAGGTGAGAGCCAACAGATGAGTTGTCCGGTGTAAGAGCTATGGTGTTGCTGTGTTTTTGTGCCAGGGCTATGAGCTCCGTGGTCCATTGGTGGAGATCTGAGTCAGCTGGGGGGAGGGAGGTAGGTTCTTCGCGAAAGAGGCCAATCGATGAGTGTTGCTTGTCAAATTTGGCGGCGAAGAGTGAGTTTAGGTAGAGTAATGGCAAGTATGTAGTGGGCCTAGTAAACGTGCCCATTGTAAGTGTCGGGCTTGTCGCGGGAACGTGAGGTCCTCTTGTAACGCTTGTTCCCTGTCTTGTCGGCATCGCGAAGTCCTTGCACAGAGTAAAAAGATGGTGCTGGATCGCGTGAAGCGGTGCTGTGCCTTTTTTGGAGGCAGTGGGATATCCCCAGGAATGGTGCGGGGCGTTGAAGTCCCCAAGCAGAATGAGTGGATTGGCGCCGGGGATCTTGATGGATTCGCACAGAAGGGGGTCAATTTGACGGAGAGCGTGCTGTTGAGGGTTGTATACGTTCAATATGAACAGGCTGGGATGTCCAGGTTTTCGTGGGATCACTTCGACGAATGTATGAGCTATGGGTGATGAGGTGTGATGCTGTTGAGTGGTGAGCGTTAGTGCCGTTACAATAGCAGTCCGCTGTGTAGATTCTTGGGTGTAGGTATCGTATCCTCGTAGTTCGGGCTTCGGTGTATCGGTTTCTTGCAAGGCCATAATATCGAGAGGTGAGGTGATGTAGTGCCCCAGATGGGCTTTTTTGCTTTTAAACGACCGGAAATTCCACTGGTAGATAGTGAGGGTGGAGGGCTCAGCAGTCATCGATGGGTATTTGGTCATCGGTCGGTGATGCTTTGTGTTTCTTTGGCTCGGGGGGACACGTCATGCTGTTTGTTTGCTAAAGGGCGGCTATGCGGCAGGTGAGTGCCTCGGTGAGTCGTAGCAGCGTTTCGGTGGTGGCTGAGATAATGTTGTGGAGCATCTCGGTGTTGTTCTTTACTTGATGGTCGATTCGGGGGAGGATTTTGGTCGTCATTGTGTTGGTGATGACAAAGTCCGCGTGTTCGACTGTTAAAGGGGTCGTAGGTGCTGTGGTTGATGCAACGGGTAAGGGCGCTGTGGGGGGTTGCGGGGGACGTCTGTTGCTCTCTGGAAGGCTTCTATTCTGGCGAGCATGGTAGCGTGTTGTTCCTTGATTTCTGTATGAAACTGTTCTAATGCGGCGGTCGGGAAGGGAGTTTCTGTAATGGGCGGGAAGTGGGAGTCGCATGCAAAAAGAAGGGGTTGTTCGAGCAGTAGGAGCTGTCTTGGCTATTGCCGACCAGCTTACCTGTGATGGGTAGTTGAAGGTTGTAGATGGCGGGCTGGGAAGTGGTCGAATTTGGGTTTTGGGGATCGTTGGTATGAGTCTTTTTGGGCAGTTCTTTCTTGCAGTGGCATGAGAGAATCGCGCATAGTTTGCACGTGGGAGTGCAGTGGCTGGTCCTGTTAGGGTCTTCCAGTTCGCAGCCGAGGCATTTGGGGTGTTCGGGGTTGCGGCAGACGTCCTGGCGGTGTCTGACTTCGCCGCACAGGTAGCACACCTGCACAAAGCGTCTGAATGGGCGGCATCGGTAGAGTAGGCTTCCAACCTTCACATAAACTGGCACGTGGGGTCTTTGAAAGGTAAACAGGGCCGACGTGGTACGGCGCGCATGTAGAAGTTGAGGCCTGTTTGCATGCAGTAGTGCTTGCAGTGCTTCGGAGGTTGTTTCCGGGTCAAGTCCATGAATGACCCCTCGGCTGGTGTCCATCGATGGCTTCATGTACGGCGTCAGTTCTTGTTCTGTGGTGCCTAGGCGATTGGCTTGAATCGTGCTGAGCTTCATTGCGTATTCCGCTTGTGGGGTGGTGGCGACGATAAGATTCCGGGCAGTTTGTACTTGGACGACGACGTGATCATAGAATTCTTGTTGAGGTATGTCACTGGCTATTGCGATGCCTTCAGCCAGCGCTGCCCGTGACCAGTTTGCTAGGTTGAGGCCTGAGCGTGGGCGGTACACGATTGTATAGTGATTGCTTCGTAGACGCGGCGAGGGGTTACGGAGTGGGGGGGTTCTTGCTTCAATGCAGGGGACTGTTTAGTCTGAGTTCTTAGAGGAGTACTGCCGGCTTGCGTTTGCTTCGTTAGCGCAGGGGTCTTGGGGCGAGATCGGATGATTGTGGCCCAGGGATTCTCGGCAGGAATGGTGCGCCCACTTTGGGGGTCGAATTCCATTGTGCTAGTAGTGCTAGTAGGCGTCAGCATGGCCAATCTGGCTGGCTCGCTTGTCGTGGCGGCAAGGAATTCCGACGTCGCGGCTGCTCTGCATCTGCTAGGCCTACAAAGTAGGCCTAGCGTCGACGTGGCGGGGCGAGAACTTTGAAGGCCAGTTTTTGGTGGTTCTCTGGTTTCTAATGGCTCACCTTGGTGTCGGGTGTGGCCGCGTGAGGTTAGGAGCCTTGTTATTGCACAGGTTTGGCGCTTCTTGAGGTAGATCCGGTGATTTTTCCTCATAAAGCGGGAGCCGAGACGAGGTGCGCACGGCTTTATCAGCCCCCTAGTGGCGAATCCCAAAGGATTGAAGAAGAAATTTTGTAACAAGCTATCAAAGATAAGTTATTTTTCACGTGAAATATCAGATTCTTTCATAAGAATTTCTATTCGGACTCCATGATGTTCGGTGCCATATATCATATTGTACGCTATTTTGTTCGGGATGCTAATAAGAGTGTTCAGATTATAGGAGGATGCATGGCCATAGTTATATCATATCTAATGATAGATTCTCCTAAGCATTTAAAAAGCATTGTTTTTGCAGCGAGGCAACAAATCGGACGACGCGCATACAAATGAACACATACCGCTCGCAAGCACTTTGCAAGCTGTTCTGTATGTAAACTCAATGGTAAAGTTTCATAAAATTGCAAATTACTTACCTCATGAACAAGATCGACTGGACGGGAGGAGCAATGGACAGGCACTAGTATGTAGAACTACAGATGTGCTCTCAACAAAGGTCCGGTAAGGGCTATGGAAACATACCAAATTGGTTTTGGATTCATTTAGACAAATAAGATTATTACTAAGCCAATTCATCAGAAGACATGCACCCTCTTGCATAGGACGAGGACCAACTTCAAAATTCGAACACGGTAAAAGAAGAGCAGTATCGCCACCATACATATAGGGTTTGGCATTCACTGGCAAGAAATCTAAGTAATTAATATGAATGTTAGACAAAATTTGTCCCAGCACTGATTCTTGCGGCACGCCTCAACGACGCACAACATTTCGCTACCGCAATTTTCGATACGAACACACTGGACGCGATTCGACAGATAGCCTGAGAAAAATCTGCTGGAAGGACCTCTAAACCCGTTATTGGCTAATTTTTCAAGGAGAAGCTTATGGTCGATCGTTTCAAACGCCTTCTGGAGGTCTAAAAAGAGCGCAATGACGAGGTTGTTCTTGTCGACCTGTCAGCACGTCTCTTCGTTGAAATCCTCTAATAAATGGTCGGGCTAAGCCAACTTCGGAATACATACTGGGCTGTACTGAATAGGTTATGCGTTTGGCAAAATGCGATGATAGTTTTTATAAGATCTTCTCTATAAAACATAATATTGACGACTGAATTGAGATTTGCCAATATTTGTTGTGGTATTTTCTAGATTCTTTTTTATGAAGAGGTCTCACAACGCTGACTTTCATAACTTACAGCATTATGCCGGTGCTTAGGGTCTGGTTTACAATATAAAGTAATACGCTTTGGAGATGACTGAAGTTAATTAATAAATCTCGTACCCTGACTCTGTCATCACCAGTTGACTTAGTGGCAGTGTACGCATTGATTGCCATACGTCGAACTCAGTGACATCTGGCATATACGCTGAAAAGACACTTGACGAGCGGCTCTTTAAAGAATCTGGTTTTGCGGTGTTTTTTATTGTAAGTTCAAAACTGTGTGTACAAAGTGCTCATTGAATTTTTTGTCCAGGTCATAACTACCGAAAGACTGAAAAGAAGCTCTAACATTTGCATCAAGGTTTTTGTTTGGATGCCTGCCAGATGTAATGCTTACGAGGTCCCAAGTTTTCTTTATGTTTCTATTGTGGCTGGAAAACTGGCCTACCTGATAACGTCTCTTGGCTAACCTTATCTGTGGGGTTGTTTTATTCCCAATAATTCTGCATTCTTCCTTTTGAAGGCCACCACGGGAGTTAGCAGGACAAGCCTATTTTTTAGAAGATACACCTCCATTACCTCACAATCTATCCAAGGAGAATCAGGGTCTCTAGGATTCAGCAACACTTTCCTGGGTGAAGCCTCATATATCTGCTGAAAATTTTCAATAGTGCATAGGCCTTTCTATTCTCGAAGCAAGTTAGAGAGTCCCAGCTGAAGCGCCGTATTTTTTCGTCAAAACTCGTGGCATTTAGAAACAGTTTTTCTTGCCTAATTAAAGGAGGCATTAAACTCCTAGTGTGTAGAAAGACAGTTAGTAAAATGAAACAGTGGTCTGCAACCTTCTCTTTAATAACGCATCCAAACTTCTCATGCTGCGGCAACCTAGTGACAATGTCATCTATGCACGTCTGCGTTAATTTCCTACAGAGAATTTCTTCCCTTGTTTAATCTTGGATAACGTTCTCCAGACAATGACTTGCTATAAGGGTGAGAATCATTATCTGGTGGGGTAGGCTTACGAAAAATATTAATGTTGAAGTCCCCCGCCAGCATAACCTTGTCTTCGCTTCCATGTTCTTTCAGGATGTTTGATAGCTCTTCCGGAAATAATGCAACATGCAAGAACCGTGTACATGCTCGGAGGTCTGTACACGGCATAAACCACAACTTCCTGCTACATTTAATAATGGAAACTGCAATAATGTCTGCCTCAGTGACCAAAAGGTAAATGCTTTCGCAAAACCAGCCACTTTTAACAAAAGCTAGTACACCACCTCCTTTTCTGTGTTGCCTATATAAAAAAACACTGAAATTCAGGTATTCTAAACAACGCGCATTCATCGTCTGTGATGTTGATCTCAGCCAAAATCGGAACGTCCAACTTGGGCAGGACTACCCGCTGCGGTGGCTCAGAGGCTAAGGCGTTGCGCTGCTGAGCACGAGGTCGCGGGTTTGATTCCCAGCCGTGGTGGCCGCTTTTCTGATGGAGGCGAAGAGCGAAAACGCTTGTTTGTACGAGATTTGGGCGCACGCTAAAGATCCCCAGGTGGTCAAATTTAATCCGGAGCCCACAACTACGGCACGCCTTATCGCCTGCGTTGCGTCGGCGCGTTAAGCCTGCAATCAATCAAATCAATCAACTTGGGCAGGACTCCAGTGAGCAATACAAGTAGCGTGTCACAATTTTTCTTCAGACTACGGATGTTTACATGCGATATTTCTAACAATGTCTGTGCATTGCTCCTTCGCCCATTTTTGTTTTCGTTCTACCCAATCAGACACTGTTGGAAATGTCTCATACATACCTAAACTATTTTGTTTAAGTCATCTTCTTTGTTAATTCGAGTGTGTGGGGCGCCATTAAGTTTTCTAGCATATACTGTACCGCCAAGGGAAAACCAGAAGCGGTAGTTTTGTTCTTTAGCGCGGGTTTTTGAGAACTAGGGAATTCGTTTGACTCAAAGTCAAATTTTCGTTCAGGTGTATTTTTTAACTTTTCAAGCAGTTCCTTTTTTCTAACCAATGGCCCCTGATGCATCGGGTAGCAAACCTTACTGGAGTAGGAGGAACTATCCCGCGTTTTCTTTTCAATCTATGCACATCTTTTACTTAATATTGACTAGGAACAAGAAGCCTAAACTTGTTGGCGAGGGACGCCAAAGTGGCACTGAGGTCCTCGTAATCCGCGAACCGGACACCATGAATTTCCAAATCATTTCTTATCGAGTGTGTTTCGAAGGGTGTCATTGGGGGTAACAGAGTGTATCCCTAGAGAAGGCAAGCGTTGCAGGGGGCTGCAGAACGTTAGATGGACAGATGAGATCGAGAAGTTTGCGGGGATAAATTGGTCGCAGTTAGCACAGGACCGAGGTAATTGGAGATTAATGGGAGAGGCCTTTCCCCTGCAGTGGGCGTATATAGGCTGGTGGTGGTGATGATGATGATGATGATGATGATGGTGTTTCCAAGTTATCTACATCAGCTGCAAGTTTAATAATTTTGGAGCCCCTTGCGCCAATTGAACCTCCAGGTCCAGCGCTTTGCTTTTCAGTTCGTTCAACTCTGTTTTTTGGGCTTCGAAAGAGAGCAAAAAATTCATCGTATCTCTTTGACAGAAACTCGAACGCTTCTTCCGTGTCCTGGACAACCTCTGTTTGTTTTTCTATCTTAGAGCCGGTAACCTCACACATAGCTAATTGTTTTTCTTACTTCATTTCTAAATCATTATGACGGCGGAGCACTTCGTCGAAACGAGCCAGTATATAAGCTAAAGATTCCCGTGTGCAAGCTCACTTGACGAAACTGCCCCATGTCCTTCTGACAGCCTCGATTTAGAGTTGGTGCATGTCGGGCATGCCCAAGACTGCAATCGATTCATACTTAAAAGTGCGCGTTCGGACGTGACAAGGAAAAGAAGGCAGAGGAAGACACAAAGAAGACATTCCTTGTCCCGTCCGAACATGCAGTTTTAAGTATGAATATGAACCAACTAGCCCAACAACATGCTTTTTTGCAATCGATCTTCCGACATGCTTGTCCTCATGATCCTATTTACCCTAGAAAATTTCCCTGTGTGTACGCATTATCCCAGTTTAAACAAAACAACCACTGGGCATCGTCTGCAATCACTTTCATGCAACCAAGGAATTCGCTATTGCAGGAATTGTTTACAGAGCTCACAACTTCGGTGCAGTCCTACGAAGTAAGTGCACTTATAAACGACTAGGCACGATCACATCATTGCTCTTACTTAGAATGATTAAGGCAAGAAAACATTCAGCCTGTTGCACTCCGCGGGACTGCCACCGATGCGTGCAAGCAATGGCCTTTTAAGCAGCGTAGGTCCTTGTGTCCTTCTCCGATTGCCTGCGACGGTGTGAGGTCGTCCCATGCACCCAGTCTTAGCGCCACTGGCTGGGTGTTGGAACTGATGCTATTAGCAGCGGAACTGTAGCTTCAACTGCCAGATAAGAACTGGGAGCAGATGCGCGGCCGCAGAAGACAGCCAGTTCCGGCTAGAATGGTTAGAGCATGAAAACATTTAGCTCGGCTAGTTGACTCCGCCGTAATGTAGCTGACTAGAGTGGAACCAGTCCAGGAATCGGCCGGAGTGTCGGGCGATTGTTCTGGGTGTGTCACCCGCTATTGGGAGACTGCTTGAACCATCTCGACGATGCGTGGTATTCATATATATGAAAAAAAAACCAACACATCGATACCAAAGTCGCGAGATCTAATCCCAGTCACTGTGACCAAAATTCCTTGGAGGAAAAATGCAGAGACACCAATGTGCTGCGTAATGCCAGTGCATATGAAATAAAACCTGGTGGCTGAAATTATATGTACCCCTCCTCTACAGCGTCTCTCATTACACCAAACAAAGCCAAGCATTTAACTGTTACCGCGGAGCTGAAAACAGGAAGCGCCCAGTACTCGTAAGCAGAAACTACGCGACGCGGCGCAGTACGAGAAGTGCGCGTTTCCGCAACGTGGTCGCGGTGCGCTAAGACGCCACAAGCCTGCTGAGAGTAAGGCGTGCTTCCCAGCAAAGCAACCACGAAGCGCTCCCGCGCTAGCAGACGACACGAAGCCCCGCCCCGAAGCCCCTATGCGCCTGCACCGCTTACCTTCGATGCGCGGCCGCGGTTTGTGCTCTGGCGCTCTGCGGAGCGCGGCCAAGCTGCGCCGTGTTCGCACCTAAAGTGGACGGCACTGTACATGGGTCGACCATTTACTATTTTATGCCGCCATTAGTGCTCCAAAGGTCATCATTGAACGTTGCAGACGTAGAAATAATAAACACAATTTATATTTTTATCTCGTGGCCATGCGCTTATAGTGCATGGAAGTATACGTCGCCTGGGTGCCTGAGTAATATGAATCCTAAAAGTGGCTTCGACTTGCGGGCAATAAAATGGTGTTTGGGTTTTTCCCGTGGCCTAGGAATTATTTAAACATATGGGTGCGTGTCTGGGGAAAAGGCTGATTTTGAGACAGCTACTGTGCGGATACACCTCCTTCCTGGTTGAAACGGGTACCAGTCTGAAAGAGTTGATAGCATGGGATAGTTAAGTACAACTTGTCAATGTAGCCTAGAGGAAATGAACGCGCTAAGATTTGATTTGAAGAGGAGTAATTATAATCTATTTCACTTCTTCTGCAGAGCATCTGTTCTTTTTTTTTCTTTTGCGGTGCTCGCGTGCATTTTTCGGCCTCCTTCAAAACAATGTTTAAGCACTCCCGCCTACACCAGTCACTGATCCTATATTTTACAATTATGTCCCATTTGTGGAGATAGTTTTGCTGGCTTTGTGTAAGAAAAACTTGGTAGCGCATACAAACAACTGTGTGCAAGCAGGAGTAGGGCCTCGTTCGCTGACGCTTATCTGTTATCTTTTGCGGGTCGCATCTGCTATTGTGCCTTGTAAAACTCTTATCGATGACTGTTTCGTTCCAGGGTGGGGCATTTTATGTGACTCTTAATTGTGCAAATGTTTTATGCAAACATTGGCCGTGTTCTCAGCTATACGGAACATAATGCTCAATTATTCTCGTGGACAGAAAATGTAAAACATGCCGCTTGATACCCAGTGGATGCTTAGTAGCTATGCGAGTACAACAATAGTAGCCCTTTTCTCAACCTCCGCAGTACGCGCGTCCCCAGCGCCACTCTTTCAGTTCGGTCTTCACTTATCGGCGACTAGTTCATTGCGATGTATTTTTCGACATTTTTCTAGCATTTTCGCTTAGGGATTTTCCTACCCGTAAACAGTTCGGGATCAAATAGAACTTTCCCATTCCCTGCCGTGGCGGCCGCCTTTTTTTTTAAAAAAAACAGCCTGACCTCCTGTGTATCAAGATTTAGGCACTCGCTAATGATCCGCTGGTGGGCAAAATTATTTCCCTCCTCTACGGTGCGTCTCGTAGCCCATGTGTGGCTTTAGCGCGAAGAACGCCCACATATCTGAAAAAATTAGCACTTTTCCAGATTAGCTTCCGTAGCATATCTACTACCCGTAAAGAGTTTGGGGTGAAATAGCACTTCATATTTATTCGTTATTGTAAAAATGACTCAATGGAATTGATCGGAGTCGTGACTGGCTAAGCTGGAGCTACGTATACGCGCGAGATGTCCGCGCCCTGTGTTTGACAGAGTTCTGTTTTGTTCGTTATCCGCATCTGGCGGAGGCTGCTATGCGCTGGCGCAGGAGTTTTCCAATGAAAGCAACTTCAGCCTTCCATTCGGAAAACCAGTTTCTCTAGACATAATCAGAAGGAACCATAAATTGTGCCTTCAACTTGTTCCAGCACTACTTAGAACTTGTATAATCCTGGTAAATACTTCGTTTTAAAGCTGTGAAGTTCAATGCTTGTTCGTCACCTGAAGAGTGGTGGAGAGTAAACAGCAAGGTAGAAAGCAGCTCTCTCTTGACATTCCAATTCAGACAGATTCAGTGTGGTCAAGAACGAGACCTTCATTAGCATATTGTCACGTAGCCAAAGACGACACAGTTGTCTTCAAGGAGAACAAGCATATTGGAGCAAACTTGTGCTCCCCTAACAACACAAAGAATACACAGACGGCGAAACAGCAGTCAACCAAGTGACGTGCAATTCGAATGCCGCGGCTTCTGCTCTGCGATCATTTATCTCTCGGCACGAGGGCTTCTCGAACAGTCGAATTGCATCCAGAACACTGTAGATCATAGGAGAATATTCTAAGTTAGTTGGCGACACTCTCTCTATCAAATGAGATAACACGTGCGGCGTAAAGAATAGAACATGTGCTTTACTTGGCCCACGGAAAACATAGATAACATAGCCCGGCGCAGCCGGTCGGCAAAAACAAAACATAAACAAAGAAACCCAGAACATGGTCCGTGGCAATATTTCAGGCATCAGCCTGTAGCCTGGCGTCTGTGTCACAAGCTGTGAATTCGCGCGCAGTCGCCATCTCTGTAGAGTGGCTGCGTGTGTCTAATATGCAAGAAACTGATCGTCACGGCTTTCTTATTCAGCGACCAGAGCACGCGTAGCCAACGTCCTTACATACGCGCAAGGCTGAAATATCGGGAATAGTAATGCGGTGTTCGCTGAGGCCAGCCTATCGCTCCATGCTGACACATAGGGCAAGAAAAGCGGGCTAGATGAAATTCGGCGGTTATCGTTGACTCGCATCTGAACTGCGGAGGAACACGAGTGCCCACGAGGGCGTACCAAAGCGACAGCCACGCGTGCAGTCGTGTCAGTTCGCGTTTGTTGCGGCAGCCAAGGAGAAACGCTGACGCCCAGCCGCGAGGAGCCCGCAGCTTTAATCGCTTGACATGTTCACGTGACGCCATGCACGGCGGGTTGACGCTGACGTGCACGTGTCGGATATGCGCTGAGCAGCAACGCCGGGGCAGCAAGGACTGCAAGTGATATACCAGTGACAGGTCTGATCAAAGTATACGGAGCCGCAGCTTGGCTCGATGGCACCTGGCCATCTGATGGCACCTGGCTCGACCTGATGCATTTGCAATGAATCGGCCATGTTGTTTTAAGAAATCAATCACTGACATATGCACCTAAAGGTCTGATAAGCGTCGCATAACCTCACTCTTAGCTTACAAAAACCACCACCAAGCTGTTTGATACTGCGCACAAAACACGTAAAAACACTTCATACGTATTCTAAAAGCGAAGTTAGATGTTAAGTTAGTAAAAATACACATTTTAAAGCCCTAAAATGTCCTTCATTTCATTTCATTTATAGAAAGACATCAGGTAACGTTGATTCAAAGGAGACCGAAAGACGTGCGTTGATGGAAAGAACAGTCCACAATACTTTTTTTACCAGCATATTGCTTTTCATCCCTTTTAGTAATGTAATTCAGTCCTTTGTTTTAACTTTAACATGAATTTTTTTTGTTATTACTTTTGCGGCCGTCATTGTCACCACACTATCGTCTGCTGCTGTGCTCCTCAACGTTACTGCAGCAATTATCGGTGCCGTGAAGCGTTAATACAGAGTAATGCTTCTCTTGCTAACAGAAAGCCATTGACAACACCGCTTCTCCTATTCCTCAGTTTGAACCCGATCAGCGCTGCAATGAATAACCATGTGATTTTTGCTTTTTAACTTTTCTCTTCTATTCAATCAATACACCAACTATGCTTTTTAAGAAACGTAGATGGTTAAAACGCATCGGGTATTTGTATTGCACAGGCATGTACTACCCCCCTATAATGCTTTTTGCCAAAGCAATAAATACCAATTTATTGTCAAGTGTAAAAGGAAAAGGAAAGGTATTTTGATCCTCGCCCATTTGTGACCTAAAAGCAGACGGAATTCTTTCTTCTGCTAGAAAATCGCCTTAAATAGCAGCATGCGCGAAACAATGGTTTTTCCAAAGGGATTAAGAATTTACAGCAATGAATAGTCGCCAATATTTTCAGTGTGTCTTGGGCTACGGAGCCCGGAAAGCTCTACGTGACTTTTGCGCAAACAGGGAGTATCTGGGGGGAAATTATCTTTCCCGCCAGATACTGAATACAGGTCCTAACGTTCCGACCTATCACAAAGAAAGCGTGGCGTTTAGTCGTTACTCAAAGGGTACTTTTGTGGAAGAGCAACTGAAGCGTATACGCAGCCTTCCTCGGTACCATTCTCCAGGTTTTTCAATACCATCCGTGAATACTGCCGCACTAAAAAATGAAGGAAGGTCACACAAACGCATAAGACTTCAAGGTAGCGAAGCTATACGTAACATTCACGACGCATCACTACAGTTGTCCACGATTGCCGCTGCTTTGCTCCTTTTTCGCTTCCGCAACGACGTTTAGTCCTTTCGAGCAACAATAACTTTTTACTCATTTGGGGCAGCACTAACTTTAAAGTAACAGGGTACTGCATACCTTCTCAGTGGGCCCTGGAAAGCTTTCGCAGCTCGCAGTTCTAAAGCCTGCGGGGTGAGAAAGAAATAATGAGCGTAAAACTGTCATTCTTGGAGGGAACGCTTGTGCATGCAACGGGGAGTGCCCAATCTGGCGCAAAAGCGCGCACCTCACGCCGTCGCAAATTAGCGCGAAAGTCGAGGGTCCCGAGCAATTAATGCAAGCGGCGCAGAGTACTTCGATGAAAGAGGCTGCTTTGAAAATATTTTCGTTTTACTTCTTGAACTCAGGAAAGCGAGAAAACTGTCCGGTACTTTCCCCTCTTTCACTCTTCGCAGCTACTTTCCATTGGTCTGGTTTCAAGTCTGGAGCTCCTGGGCATAGGAACAATAGTTCATCGGTCAACAGATGTTTGTGCTGACGTGAAGAGAAAAACAACTTCTGGCAGAAAGCACCGGGGAGTTGGGAACTTGGCTGAGAGAAATAATAAAAGTGCCGACATTTGTGTGTGACTGGTTTGTGAGTCACAAATTAATCCCAAGGGTGCGAGTTGTCATGCAACGACGGAGACAGCGGAACCTGAGCATGCGTCACCTCGCGACAAACAAATAAAAGATCATAAACAGAATGCAATTAAAACGGTTGCTGCTATTGCTGCAGATGCGCCATGGTTGCTGCAGAGTAGAACGCTCACGACGCAGAGTAGAACGCTCTTGTTTTTTGCGTTCTCACGCTACCGGAAATATGGCTGCCAACAGCAACGAACTGGTCGCCTACGACAGAAGGTAGGGAATCAACAGTAGGGCCGGAAGCAAAACCACCGACCTGTGGCATCCGTGATGGCTGCAAAGGCTGCGGGCAGTGCTTCGCTACCATCAACTAGAAAGGCTCGCTTTAGGGTTTTTTTATTAATGCGTAGCATTCTTTGCCGCGGACCCCCGCAGGGAGGACAGTATAACGCCCTGCATTTGCACAGAAATGCATTGGGGAGGCAACACACTGATTTTTTCTAATACCGTAAATAGAGATGATTGATCGGACGAAATCTTGAAAAGCCGAAAGAACACGGAAAGTATGACACACAAAAAGTTTACAAAAATGAACCAACTAAATTTCAAAATATGCATTCTGAACACCTCCTCAACAAAACGAAAGCTAAAAAAAATGGCTCCAATCTACACTGTGCAGGTGGGTGGAAAGCAAAGCTTTACACTACACCCACAGCTTCCAGTGCGACGTCACTGGAATTCACATACGTGGCTCTACAAAGAGTGAAACCAGAAATTCTCTCAGCCGTTACCAAGAATTCGCGGGGGTGGCGTCCCGGTCGCAGCAACGTCGGCCGCGGCCGGGCTAGAACGACGGACGCCACAGCCGTAACCCGGCCGTGCGTCGGCAGAAAGAAAACGAAGAGGAGTGTCTTTCGAAGGGTGAGACAGCGGAACCTAGCCACCTTGATGTGCTAGCTCGGGGCTACAACACCGCGTGACACAAGCGCAGACACCGAAATAATTCGGCATGTGAGCTTAGCGATTCCCATTTATACCGATTTACACTAGTTAGTATAGAAACTTTGAGAATTGCGAGGAAGCTGAAGTAACTTTAATAATCGCCACTTATCAGACCCAATAGCTCCTTTCGCCTTTTGTAAAACCTCTGAAAACACAGCCGAATCGGTATTCAGCAACGTAGGAAACGGAGTCCCATTCGTGGCAAGCAGTGCGTAAAAGGTAGCGTTTCTCCCGCGGCTCTGGTTTGGGGCCTCTACATTTCGTTTTGCCGCCCTTCAAACCAGTCCTTAACGTATCTTTGCCGTGCGACCACTAAATTCCATTTGGTCCGGGTTAATCTACTCGTTAATCTACAAGTTAATCTACTCGCGTGGAGGAAGCACGCAATGGACGCGCATCCACGTCACAATAGTCCCAATATAGCTGTCGCTTAAGCAGAGACAAAGCCGTTCGCCGACGCACCGGCTGATGAGAACAGGCACCTGCGCGCGGGGAATGCTGGGTAATCATTCGCCGCGCCGTCTACGCTCGGCTTCGTGAGTGAAAACCGCCCTCCCTCATCACCGTGGCCGCGTTGGGAGTTTCTTGTCCCGCACGCCACGAAGGAACCGTTGGCTTGTAGAGGTATAAAGGTGTGCTTTAAAAGGCCGGAAAGGAACGTAGAAAACACGAGCCGAAATTGCGAAAACGGGCACACCATGTAACGCCCTCCATTTGCACAAAAGGCATAACTGACGGAAGTAACACACTCAATCGTTATAATAGCGTAAATGGTGTAATTAGTTGAACTAAATTTTGTAAAAGCAAATTTAAAAAAAAATTCCCTCGCACTTCCCCGAGGGGTAGAGTGTGTAATTGCGAATGCACGGTTGTTGATTGCGCGATTACGGTGGATATCGTGATCTTAATGAGTAGTCGAGAGATTACACACACGCACACAACTACAAAGAAAGATATTTCACTCGTTATTGCTGGTACCGTTGCCCGGTCCGCCATCATCGTTATCGAGATGCAGGACCAGCGACCGCTCTCGACGACGGCGCGCGCTCGACTAATACCCTCCCACGCCATGATGATGATGATGATGATGATTAGTGGCTTTCCCTTTGAATCGGGGCGTCGGTTGTCAGCAATCGACTTGCCTGTTTTATTACGTTTACATGCCCTACTCCCAGGTTAACCTATAGATTTGCTTCCTCCCTCCCATTTCTCCCTCTTTTCTGTTTTAAACTCCTCGCCCCCACCCCCCTTTTTTCTCCCCTCGCTGTTCTAAATTCTCGTCCGCATGATTACTCAACCTGCGTACCCATCCCTTCCCTGCTTTTCCTCCACCACCACTCCAGTCGCCTCTTCGCCACCTCTATGGCCTTGAAGTTGAGGTTCCCCCTCGCCCCAAATCCCAAAGCCTCCGCCAGCGTCGTTTCCCCCTCACCCCACGGTGGCCGTATCTCTGTGCAGCTCCTGACTCAGGCACCCTGCCCGTGCCTCGAAGAGCAACGCACTGCCTCTCGTATTGCCATAGAATCCCTCCTTCTTAATTTCCCGTTTCTCTGTCCTATAAGTCTCCAGGGTTTTTTTCGCTTCCATTCTCTCTGCCCACTTCGTCGTCTCTGCTGCCTTTACCTGCTTTTTAACTGTTGTGTAAACCCCGCTTTCCCCTACCGACTTTCCGTACCGCTTGGTCAGCTGTCTGGTCCTCCGTCTCCACCGCGTGTCCACGCTCCTCAAATACAGGTACTTAAACACCCTCGCGGCCCATCTTTCGTCCTCCATGTCACGAAGTCGCTCCTCAAACTTTATCTTGCTCTGCGCCTCCCTCGCCTCGAAAGACGACCAGCCCATATCCCCTTGTACCGCTTCATTTGTAGTTTTACTGTGGGCCCCTAGTGCCAATCTGCCTACCGCCCTCTGATTTACTTCCAGGCCCGCTTGGGTCTCTGACTTCATGCACAGAACCGAATTAGCGAAAGTTAATCCTGGTACCATGACCCCTTTCCAGACTCCCCTTACCACCTCGTATTTGCTGTATCCCCAGAGGGCTCTATGCTTCATTATAGCCGCGTTCCGTCTTCCTTTCGTCTTAAGGTGAGCCTCATGCGCCTGCGTGTAATCTTCGCTGTTGTTCAGCCATACTCCTAAATATTTATACTCTTTCACCAATGGTATTTCTACTTGCTGCACTGATACTGTTTTGTGCTCCTCGCCGTCATTAAAGACCATGATCCCCGATTTTTCTCTGCTAAAGGATAGCCCTAGGTGCGTCGCTTCTTCACCGCATATATCCATCAAGCCCTGCATACTTATCCGGTTGTCCGCCATCAACAATATGTCGTCTGCATACATTAGTCCCGGAACCCGTTGTTTCACCACCTGCCCGTTTTTCATGTAGGATAAGTCGAACCCCATCGTGCTGACTTCTAGCTTCCTTTCTAACCCCGTCATGTAGATCATGAACAGCAGCGGAGAGAGAGGACATCCTTGTTTCAGACCCTTGTAGGTGTATACAGGCCTATTGTATGTTACCCCCTCCCACGCTATTTGCACTTGGTTCTCCCGGTATAGCTCCCTGAGTAAGCTAATGAATTCTGCCCCAACTCCCTCGTCCTCCAGGATACTCCAAAGCCGCTCCCTGTCTACATTATCATAAGCCGCTTTAATGTCCAGAAAGGCTAACCACAAAGGTCGGTTTTGCATTTTCGCCACCTCTATGCATTGGCTTACCACGAATAAGTTGTCGTCTAGTCTTCTGTCCTTTCGAAACCCATTTTGAAGCTCCCCTAATATCCTATTTTCTTCCACCCACTGCTCTAGTTCGAACTTCACTGCCTGCATTGCTAACCTGTACAGCACTGACGTGAGGTTTACTGGCCTATACGAGCTTGGGTTTGTCCTGACTCCTTTGCCCTTGTACACTAAGTTCATCCTGCTCATTTGCCATGCGGCCGCTACGCGAGCGCCCTCACGCGTCGGAATGCGGAGCGCCCGCTACGCGAGCAAGAGCTCTCCCGCCCGAAGTGGAGAGGAGGCGCCCAACACTAGTAGTTACTGAGCGGAGAGAGGAGGAGGAGAGTAGCGCCCGCCGTTACGGCGAGGGCTACACGAGCGCTCTCACGCGTCGGAATGCGGAGCTCCCGCTACGCGAGCGAGAGCTCTCCCGCCCGAAGTGGAGAGGAGGCGCCCAACACCCGCAGTCACTGAGCAGAGAGAGGAGGAGGAGAGTAACGCGCGCCCATCTCCCCCCGTTGCTAGGGAAGACGAGGAGCGCGCGCACCCGCAGCTGTTGCTATGCGGACGATGGCGGCGGACGATTCAGGCTCGCTTAAGAAGTGCATTCGCACTTAAAAAGAAAACAAAAATTACCAATATGGACAAACGAAATCCAAAATATGCATCTTTCAAAAAATGAGGACTTAATCAGGAATGCTCAGAAATGAACGACGAAAACACGAATAAAAATTGCGACAACGAACCAACCCTGCACCTTGCATCTATCGAAAATTTCATAGTTCGCGAAGTAAAGACACTTAATCGCCAAAACGGCGTAAATTTACATAATTGTCAAAAAGCAATAAAATAAAACCTAAAAACAAAAATTACCCAACGTATTTGAGCACTCATAGGCTAAACTGGCAGTAAAAAGCACGCAATGTAGACAAGCGCCATAGGAATGCTACACATTATTGGAGAATTCTTCTGAATTTCTGCAGATATTTCGGGCAGTGCGACCGGACGGAGGGCGCTACAAGCCAAACCAGCGACGACTTATGCGGTGCAGGACAACCCTCAGGCGGCTGCACCCATCGGCCTGAACTTGGCTGGAAATAATGAGCGAGAGGCGAATTTGGGCTTTCAGTCGGTATTTATCCGCTCTGCTCAAGCCTTGAATTCACGGCTATGGCAACTCGTGAGGTGTTCATTCGTCGAACCGGACTCCAATATAGGATGTGCTTACTGAGATGAATGGAAACGGACGTTTTCGGCTGTAGTAGTTATGGTGCACCTATACACGAATACAATGTTCTGCGGAAATTTGTGCTTGAGCAAAACCAGAGATCGATGATAATTTTGTCACATATGAGCGATTTTGTTGTGTGCACCTTCCACTTGTGGAATTTGCCAATTACTGCATGCGTGGTTTAAAACGATCATCGTTAATACACGGAATGGCACGTACTTGCGGAGGTGGGTTGGCCAAGGCTTAGCGCGGAATTTTTAAAACAATAGTCTTTCTTGGGGGCAGTAAACGCCAAAATTTTGGTCTGTGTGTTTGCCGTGCGTGTGGCCCTCGACTCAGTTCTCCGACCGAAAGTTCCGAATCCTTGAAGGAGGCGTTTCTATCGGCAAATTACTGTCTGGTAGCAATGTTCATGGATGTCAGCATTGTTCAGATAAAAGCCACTGGAATATTTGAGGCAGAACAGCAAGCAGTAACTAGTACTAACATGGTTCCTTTCTTTAAAACTAGACTTTGGCTTCATTGTTGCGTTCGCCAACCCAAAAAGCACATTGAAAACAATACGGGTTGAAGGCGGGCCAGCTGGTAGGTAACTGAGTCATAAAACTGCGCGAGAAACGACACTACACAAGGGGCAAGACACTGTGTGCCCTTGCTGTCGTCAAGTTTCTCGTGCTGTTTAATAACCCGAACAAAAAACAGTATTTCTATCAGAAAGTACAAAGAAAGGGCCACCCGCAAGCCTGCAGCTCGTGGCTCGTGAGGCAAGCCAAACTGTAACAAACCGTCCCAGCCGACAAAGCGTAAGCAGTGCGAACGCGGGAAAATTGAATTGAATTTTGCAAACCGTTTGCCGTTACCATGCGAGGACCGAGAAAGGAGCTGAATTTCAGTGCGCCGCTATTCTGATCTCAGGCACTGCAAGCTTCAGGCCGTGCTCCTGCGCTTGGTGGCAGAGTGTACCACTGCGTAAGCCTTCCGCGTGGGCGCCCCGTCGGTGATGATGCAAGTCGCAGCAGCGACAGCGAACGAATCAACCGGAGTTACTTTATATAGGAGTAGCGAAACTCCCCTTAGGCCCCATGCATCAAAGAATGGCCCTGCGACTGGTCCACTGTTTTGAATTTTCCGTACAGTGCCGCCATCTGTTGGTGACAAAATGAACTGTATAACGTGCGTCCAGGTTGTCCAGGTTGTCCAGGTGCGGGCCGTTTTTTTAGGCCGAGTTTTGCAACTGCGAACATCGAAGAGCTCCGGTTTAAACATGTCCCGCGCGGGGCGGTCACCCCAGCAGAGAGCTCCTCTCCTGTCTCGCTCCGGCTCAGCGAGCGCCGCTGCTGCTTGCCCCTCAAGACTTCGGAAAGAGTATTTATTTATTTATTTATTTATTTATTTATTTATTTATTTATATACTCTCAGCGCCGAAGCATTACAGAGAGGAGCGGATGTACAAAGTTTGGGGAAACCATCAAGCAGCATTTAAGAAATACAAGCATACAATGGTAGTATAAAAAGTAAATGAACTATAACAATACGGAAACAATGAGCAAGATACAGTAGGCAAGATACGGGGCAGTTAAAACGGCAGATTCACAAAAAATATCAATACTCAGCATGGTTGCCTACGAAACACACGCACCAAATATTCGAACAAAAAATTACACCATCTGGCCGAAGGGAACTATGTGGTGATGCAAAGCCGAATGGTTGGCGTCCCTTCAGCTGATCGGACGGTGCAGCGTGTCTCAACCGAAGCAGCAACTGAGGACGCGGCGCGCGGACCGGGTTTATTATATAGAGCACATGGAGTAGAGAGAAGGAGATGAGAGAGGAGACGCGCATGCGCGCTTATCGCGCAGCTGGTGTGTTGCCGTTATGTTGAGTGATCTGGTGTTTAGTAGCGCCAGAGGAAATTCCACGTCCGGGTCCACACCGGTGGGAGAGGCACGCAAGTAGTGTTGTGTTACGTTGCGCTGCTGAGCACGAGGTCGCGGGTTCGATTCCCGGCCACGGCGGCCGCTTTTCTGATGGAGGCGAAAAGCCAAAAGGCCCGTGTGTACGAGATTTCGGCGCACGATAAAGATCCCCAGGTGGTCAAAATTAATTCCGCAGCCCTCCACTACGGCGCGCCTCATCGCCTGCGTTGCGTCGGCGCGTTAAAATCCCACAATCAATCAAGTGTTGTGTTACGGTGAGTAGGCGCTGGTGCTCGAGGCGCCGAAGCTCGTCCATCATGTTCTTGTCGATGTTGTCGTCTCTGTCGTAGAATCGGTAGTCTCCGTCTGCGTTGGGGTTGTTGACGTTGGTGCACCGGCTGAGAGCAACGTATGCGCCCTCGTCTTCGCAGCTTTGTTGTTGTTGTTGTTGTTGTTCCTTAACATTTGTGGCGCATACCCAATCAGGGTATCGGCCAAACATCAGTCGTTAATTCGAATGAGATTAATGCCTATGGATGATTCTAGGAGAATAAGAAAAGTTTGGAAGCTTGTTTCTTCTTGTGTTGAGGAATCCAGTTTGGAATTTATTCAATATTGAAACAAAACAAAAAAGGAAGTAATTAAATAAATAAATAATTAAATAAAGAAGAAGAAGAAGGAGAAGAAGAACAAGAAGAAGAAGAAGAAGAAGGAGGAGGAGGAGGAGGAGGTGGAGGAGGAGGAGGAGGAGGAGGAGGAGGAGATGGAGGAGAAGATGGAGGAGGAGCAGGAACAGGAGGAGGATGAGGATGAATAAAAATATTCATGAATGGATGCTTTTGGAGGGCTCTGGTGAGGTGCGAGAATAAGATGAGATAATCTTTTGAGAATCTTTTTGGAATTTTCTATGATGCGCAGAAGAGCAGAACAAACATCCCGGCGGCAATATTCCGTTTCTGAAGCCCCAAATGGTAAAAGAGCAGGCACTGATAATGCCAACCCCAGGCGATGAAGCGGCACCTCAAGGAGCTGATGTCTGAGGCTTGAAAAACGTCGACAGGACAGAAGGAAATGGTCGACAGACTCTTCTTCATCACAGTAACTGCACATGGCAGACTGTGCCACACAAGACCTGTGGAGGTATCTATTCAACTGGGGCACATGACATCGAAGGCTCGTTGATGATGATGATGATGATGTCCTCAAATAGTTTGGCACGTACCCACAAGAGGGGATTGGCCAGGGCCAAACCGGTTAAAAACGTGAGGACTTCAAAATACGTATTTCCGGAAAGAGGCTGTAAAAGGAAACTTTGTTGTGAATGAAACCCGAATTACCCATTAATCAGCACTGTTTAGCAATTCAAACGACCTGAGGCAGAAAGAAAATTTTTAATACAATTATATATATCCCTTCTTGCAAACCCCAGCTTTGATGCGCCAATAGATAATATAAGTGTTATCGATAAAGTCAACCCCAACCGCTCAATCGGCTCCTTCAAAAACAGTTGTCTTGCTGTTTAGAAACGGCGACAGTCGAGAAAAAAATGTTCGATTGTTTCAGGGACCTGGCACCGCACACATAGTTCTGTAGGTGAAAGTTCTGATCTGAACAGATAGAAATTAAGCCTTGGAACCCTGCAGCGCAGCTCGATGAAGGTCACCTCACATTGCCGAGAGCCACAAAAATGAACATTCCACCCGAACTTTAAATGTTGGAACTCTTCAAATGATAAAAGTGAATTGGAACGGGTGGCGTCTAAATGCCAATATCGCCTTAGTCTCGCAGATGCAAATAGAGCAATCACCTCCAGGTTGTCGTCTTCTCCTTCTTCGTCTTCAGCTGTTCCCCTACGGGAAGATGACGACGGGGGTTGAACGCGAAGCTATCTCGTGATGGATTCTTTGGTTGGCCAATCCCTAGGGGCATCCTGCCAAAATCATCATCAGAAGCGCTGCGGACGGGGCGAGAGCAACGTACACACCCTCCTCTTCGCAGCTTTGTCTTCTACTCCTTCTTCGTCTTCAGCTGTTCCCCTACGGGAAGGTGACGACGGTGGTTCAACGCGAAGCTATCTCGTGATGGATTCTTTGGCTGGCCAGTCCCTAGGGGCATCCTGCCACAATCATCATCAGAGGCGCTGCGGACGGGGCACGGACGCGGGACATCCCCCCGAGCAAGAGACGGCAACATCCTCCTCTAAAGTTTTCAGTTCGTCGTTTCTATTGACGTTCAGCTTCGCGTGCCTTCGTTGTATCAGTAGCTTCTTGCCGTAGTTTGAATGAGTCAAGGACATAAGGCGCATTCGTAGCGGTTGCTCCTGTGTTGGTTTTATAGCGCAGTGGGAAGAGCGCCGCGTACCTACCGTTGCGGCCAGAGAGTCGTGGGATCGAAACCGGGCGCCGCTAACTATTTCTTTTTTTATTGGCGGTGAGCGCGAACACAGGCGGCGCTGCGAAGCGTGCCTCCGTGACGTCAGCTTAGGGATTCTCGCATTTGTCGTCTGCGTCACTCAGGATCGCTCTCCCTGCTGTTTCTTTGCGATCGGTCAACGTCTGATGCTTGTCCGCACCAGAATATGCGTGTGGGGAACTTTTTCTCATAATAATAGTCTTAAAATCGCATACACTAGCTCATGGTGTCAATTAAAGTATAGTTTTGGATACCGCTACGGGAGAAACATTGCCGGCGCCACCCCATTCCATGCGAAGCCGGTCCTGTGCGGAGCGCGAAGAGTCGGATCTAGGCGTCAGCCTCTCATGTAAGCATTCGAACAAAAGGAACAGCAAGCTGCTAATAACCGACAACAGCGAAAATGGAAGACCAAACCAAATTCTGGGCCTTCAGGGCTGTCGGCTTTGGCAGAAGACATCACGATTCCCGGTAATCATATGTAAGGTAAAACAGTTTTTGCAACCTTGCCGAACGCTCAAACGCGTTTTGTTACATCATTTTACGTTGTCAAGGCATGAAAGTTTTCCGACATGCACTATAGACTGCAAAAAACTGTTGGTTGAGTTCCGAATAACCTAGTGTGTATATACGAGCGTGCTGATTCTATACCAGGCATCTAACCAGTATGGAGGTTTATTGAGCAAAACGAGTCACGTCTTCATTAAATTTATAGTAACACATATAGTTTGTTAAGACCTGGAGGGATATTTCGGAACATTTTGCACAGCCATATCTTCCCGATATTCGGATATGCGTTATAGGAAAACTGCACTCAAGAGGAGGAGGAGGAGTAAGAGGAGGTGGGGGAAACTTTGTTTAACAATTAAATCGATCTGGTTAGTGGGCCGGGTCCTCAGTCCAGGACAAGAGAGTAAAAGTAATTTTCTTCAAATCATAGAACGCCATCCCGAGTAGAATAGGATTTGTTCTTCGCGCCTGGAAGGGTTGAAAAGCAATAAAGAGCTACTTGGAATTCTTCTTCGGTTTCGAATCTTGTAATATATGCAGGCATACTATTTATTACGTTAGTTAGCGAGCATATCATGCCTTCAACACCGTAATCATGTCATCATTGTTCGAGTTGAGAGTCTGTTCGTTATGATAACGATATAATTACGATAGAAATTCGGAGCACAAAAGCCGCCTTCGAGTACTGTGGACCATGTTGTTTAGGGTGCGATCGCGGTGACGTAGCACAAACCTTCTCATTGTATTTTCATGTGGAAAAACAAAGCACGCTGCGGATATGCACCTTCTTGCACGCAGCCTTAATGAAAGCCAATTTGTGAAGAAGGGAATGTATGCCATACAAAATGAAGGAAATATCCACACGACCTTTGTGAGGCTCCCAAACATCCCGAAACCTCCTAATAAGATGTTGGTGACGGCGGAGAAAAATTATTGCGTTGGGCAGAAAAAAAAAAGCAAGAAACATTAATCCGATACAAGACAACAACGAAAGAAACAGAAGAAAGCCGCTTTATTTCCTGCTGTGCGATGAGCGTACACGCTCATCGCACAGGCCGCTGCTTGGTACGTAGTATTAGACTGTTGAGTCTTCATAGGAGCATCTCAAAAATACTGCAGGGAAGCCTACGCATTTTGAAGACTTATCGAGAAGCTCTGATCGGTGATCCTCGCGAATAAGCAAGAAAGGACGAGTTACACACGATCTTCTGACCGATACTCTGAAGAAAGTTGCTCTCTATCTCTTCGTGTGTTGCAAACGTGTGGGGGATACAGCTTCAAATTATTCAGATGCGTCAGAAGCTGGCAAAATAACTGAGTCACTAGAAATACGCTTTTTAACGCACTACAGCAACGAAGCGGGCGATTTCTAGCCCAGGCACTGTTGCCCCTCGCAGGCGGAGTGTAGCAGACGACAGCGGCGCGAATCCCTAAGCCGATGTCAGAGCCAGGGGGGCCACTCAAAGATCTCACCGCCAATAGCGTATGGGGAGAGTTTTATAGTGTAGGGGGAAAGGTGCGGACAACGAACGGAAGCCGGACATAGCCCCGAGCAAGAGATGCTTTGCATCTAAAACAGAAAACAGTGTTGTGTGTGTCTGTAGTATTTACGGGCTGTGTGCACAGCAGCACAGTAGCATTGTGAGAAGCTCGCAGCCGTTACGGCTGTTGTGCATAAAATCCGTGCTCTCAGTGGATAGTTCGCATTCGTTTTGGAGCAGCGAGTCCATGTTGTCGCGCTGTTCGAGTATGCTGTAACTTCGCTCTTAAGCGTGTTGTACCTCATGGTCGGCTCATCTCTCGCCCTGCAGTAAACCACTTGTTTGGCTCCGGCTTCTTGTTGTCATCTCCACGGCAGCAACCTTTGCTGGCAGCTCACCAGCACGCTACCAGCACATGCGACGGAGGCGACGGAGCCCTGTTCGGGGACGGCTTCGCGTATGTAAAAAGAAAAACGCGCGAGAAGTGGACGGGCAAAAAAGGATAAGCAGCTCTGTTTGAGGGACTGCAGGATACTGTTCCCTTTCGACATTTGTAGTAACGCGAGCAGATACGCGACCATTTCTTCTTTTTCCCACTTAAGCCACGAAGGAAGGCCGGGGACGTAATTTTGCGACACCCCGACATTGGACCTAACGCCAGGCTGTCCTAAGGCCACCCTTTGATGCCTGATAACAGCCACAGGCTCGCGCAGCTTTCTTAAAGGCGATTACCACGGGGTTAGGCTGGATGCTGGAGCGACCTAACGTTCGAAGCATCCAACCTTTTTTTTCTATTTGCTGGAGCATCAAAGAAAACGTCTGGCCAAGTATTACTGTCTCTCGCATCAGAGATAAACATCGGTGGCGGCCGCAGTCAAAAAATGTTATTAGAACACTCCACACGTAGTCAACGCTGCGTAGTTTGTTGGCCGTCATTGACTACGACCCCTTTGTCTTTCACCAATATGGTTAGGAAGTTTCCTTTGAGAACCACAGCACCGTAACAGAGGCGTCCTCGGCGTTCATGCATACTGTTCGGGAAAGAAAATAATACAAATAAAAGCATTCAACAACACAGGAACCCAGAGGCACTCGACAAGTGGCGAGCCGCCAGAGGAAGCATCGCGAGAAGAATAAGTTGTTGGGAAGTTCTTTTGCCCACTGCGCGCATTTCCACGACATATGCACGTGCGTTATGAGTCAGATAAAACAGTCTCTAGTCAACGCTTGTCCCGTTTTCTCTCTTAGTCTCCATCTACTTCCGCGCTGTAATGCCTTCCGCAGATGAGACCAACACAAGCAGCTGCTCTTGCCGGAGGTCCTAGGCCGGTTTTGGTCGGCGCTTTTCGCTCTCTCAGCATCCCGCACCATTGCGAAGCGGAGCATTGGGCTAGTTGCTTGCGTAGTATTGCGTGAACGTATTATCCATGGGGAACTCGGGCAAAATTTCCGCGTCATTATGTCGAGAAAGCGAGGGACATCAGAGCTTAAAACGAGAGAGGAGAAAGCTGCCTTCAACACGCCGGAGACGCTGCCATTGCGACCACAAGTCGAAGCGCTACTCGCCACCTGCCTCTTTCAACCAGCACGTTTAGTCACACGCCGTCTCTACGGGTCTTGTGACTCCCGCCAGTGATTGTACGCCTTTAAAAAATCGAGAGCGCAGCTAGTGCAGGCGGTAAAAGAGGGAGGAGGCGGAATGATGGCGACGCACTATTGATACTGGGTACAACACGTTAAACAAAACGCGGCGAATTCAGCCGCTACAGCGAGAAATCACTGAGACGGTTAGTTTCCTAAGCACGCTTGGCCAAGGAGTACAAGCAACGGGCGAGAAACACAGCGCTGCAGACTTCGGAAGTCCGAGGAACGTGTACGCATCGACCCGATCCTTATGGAGACCATTAAACAATTTTTGAATGTTTTCCTAAACCTTATATGCTTTCTTAGCGTACTGAACAAACACAATCAGTATAGAATAGGGTGCCAGAATAGAATCCGAATTAGAAGGCATTAGAGTAGAAACAGAATAGAATTAGAATAGGGTGCCACGAAATACCTCAGCCAAACATTGCTACCATGCGCCCATTAATAACTTTGAATCCTGCTCACAAATTTTTTCCCTCTTTTCCGGTCTTGGCGTACTTCGAGAGCTCGCGTGAAGTCCGCAGAGCGGTGTAGCGGGTATTGGTCGTGTTCCTTTCAGTTGCAGCAATATACGCATTCGGTAGCCCCTCTAAAAAGCCGCCACATAACGCAGAAACGGAAGGGGGGGGGGGGGGGGCTGCTGGACGAGCAAATCACGCACTCCCGGTAGATCCTGACGATAACTATATATGCTCCACAGCGCTTCCAGACGCGGAGGAAAGGGTGAAAGTGTTTTTTGAAAGGGTGGCAAAGCCCCTTTAGGTTAGAGAGAGAGGTACTAAGACATTCCTAAATAATCAGCAAGGGATCCTAAAATAATTTTTGAGCTGCTTTTATAGCCCCTACCCCAAAAAATTTGCCTGCTTCCCTGACACAACGTTGCAGACGCTGATGGTTATAGAGAAGCTGCCTGGCATTCTCCAACCGGCACTCAAAGGCATCCACGACTCGGCGACCCGTGTGGGCGTTTCTTTGTCTTAGCTTCATTGCTCTTCTCTCGATTGGCCTGCCCCTCATAACGGGGTTGTGCTTCCACGTGCCTCGCTTTAGACTCGGGGATAGGAGCAATCCTTTCGCGCTTGGCTTTGGCTTCTCTCGCTCGAAATGTTCGCTCCTCCGCTTGCACATGGCTTATTTATCCCGCGCATGGGCTACTTGATTCGCCGTACGACCCCGTGACCGTCAGCGGTCCAACTCTCTCTAGCCCTCCCGACGGGCGGCGGCTTCATGCGCTGAGCGTGCGACTTTGGTACTTTTCCGAATATTCTAGAAATGACCGCCAAGCGCACTTGTCTACACTCTGTTTCATACATAGCCTGCAACTCTTCCAAGGCTTGATCGGGGGAGAGAGAGAGAGAGAGAGAGAGAGAGAGAGAGAGAGAGAGAGAGAGAGAGAGAGAGAGAGAGAGAGAGAGAGAGAGAGAGAGAGAGAGAGAGAGAGAAAAACTTTATTTAGTGGCCCGATATTGTTCAGAGGGTCAGCAGTTGAGCCCAGCTTGGACCCGACGGTGGCCCCCTGTGGCCGGGCCGTTCATGGAGGTGGTTGCTGTGGCGGATCTCGCTGAAGCACTGGAGGTCCCGCACGGATCGCTAGAGCCACAAGCGCCTTCTGGATGTCCTTATGGGGCTGAGCAGCGCGGCCTCCCAGTCTGATTCGTTGTGAATAAAATTGTCTGTCTGCTTAGTGGGACACTGCGATAACATGTGTTGCATGTTGGCCCAGAACAGAACGGGCTGTATAAGCCAGGGTGTATTCTGCTGTACAGTGCTGGGGAAGGGAGGGTGTTCGTCTGGATTTGACGTAGTGTGGTCGCTTCGTATCGAGTGAGTGAGGCGTGCGGGTGTGGGTAAATGCGTCTAGCGTCCTTGTAGTAAGCTAGCACATCTTGAAAGCTAAGGAGGGGTGCTGATAGCAGAGTAGTGGCCGGATGATCTGACGCCTGGTTGGTGAGCTCGCAGGCCAGCTCATGAGCCACCTCATTCCCCTCCAGGCCCGAGTGGGCGGGGGTCCAAAGGAGACGTATGGGAGGTAAGTGCGGGGTCTCGGGGATGGTGCGTAGTATGCGAGCAGCTGGGGGACTGCACTTGCCGTTCGTAATGTTTCGCAGGGCGGTCTGAGAGTCAGTTACGATGATTCCAGGAGAGGCACTGCGAGCGATTTGTACAACCGCAAGGGCGATGGCTGCCTCTTCTGCGTCTGTGATGTCGCCATGGGGCAAGGTGCATGCGACTTCCTGGTTATTGGGAAAGTTAGATGTGGCAGCGCAAAGGGCGGGGCGTCCTTTATATGGGGAGGCGTCCGTATACCACACCTGTGAATGGGTCTTGAGGAGGCGGGTGAGGTACCTCGTTCGTGCCCGGCGCCGACCGTCCTGCGAGCCCGCTTGCATGCTTCCTGCGGTGAGGATGGGAGAACACAAGGCTAGGCAACGTAATACAGTTCCAAATACTGTAAACTCAATTATTATAATTAGGATTTACTAGTGCTATGTCGACAGCCAAAATTTACGTACGTTTACTGCGGCTTTCAGTGTTTCTCAAGAGAAACTCGGAGGTAGCAACAAGTGTCCAAACAGAATGGTGCGAGACGAGCGTCTCTAAACTCCGACACACGACGCAAACAGTTTCGCCCCTCCTTCCTTCCCTTTCAGCAAGGTAGACGCTACTCAGCTGCACACGCATCAGCCACGACGCAGTCGGGGTGATAACATTTCTTTTAGATGCGAAGCATCTCTTGCTCGGGGGTATGTCACTCATCTGTGCCCCATCCGCAGCGCCTCTCCTCCTCTCTCACTCTTCCCTCGCCAGCGATAAAGCAGGTGCGCGCTGCACGCGCCCTGTCTCCCCCTCCCTCGCCAGCGAATGAAGCAGGTGCGCGCAGCGTGCGCCCATTCAGTCTTCTCGGAGAGATCGCCTGCGCCGGTTCTGCTACGTCGTTGTATGATGAGTTCGACCGGAACCAACAGCCCCGTCCGTGTAGATGTGAAGCATCACGGGGGTGCATCTTACGTTCCCATTCGTGCTCCGATAAATGAAACAACACAATCAAACCACACGGCACCCCCGTGGTGCTTCGCATCTCCTCAGGGTTACTCAAACCCAGACAGGGCTACTTAAATCCAGAAATTTTGGTACCAAGAAATTTTGGTATGTCTGTATGTCTGTCTGTCTGTAACTCGATTCAGCCACCCGGCCAAAATAAAATTTATATTGCGCAATAGTCTTATATACTCAGAGCCAAATGTAAACGTCCAAGCCCGGTTTATAGGTTCATACTTGTCAACTTTGTTGAACAAGAACAAGACATTACGCAAATATAAGACAGGAAATTAGTACACAAGGGATATTTAGTGTTCCTTTATTAAAAAATTCATGGATGCTTGGTTTTTCGATAACAAATGATATTCTACATCTACTGCAGAAAACGACCGCCTCCTTGGGGGCAGATAAAAAAATCACGCTATATCCACGGAATGAATGATGATAAGTGGGGCGAAGCTCGAGAGGGGGAGATCATCGGTAACCGTAACTCTCCTGTGAAAGTTCGCCCATTACATCATTAAGAAAGACGTAAGACTGTGTGCGTACATTGTACAAATCAACTTTTATTTTCGGAGTCAATGCTCCGAGGCCCAGACCTGGTGAAAAACCCCACGCCATCGAGGACTACCCCGCACCTCCACCACAATTTGTCACGTAGGATGGGACACAACGGTAAAGAAATAACTTTTATTTAGGGCGAACTTGTGCCCGAACAAGACGATAGGAAACGAGCAAAGGTCCTTGCGTCTCGTTCGATCTCCGAGAACGACTGCCTGCGTTCGTGGCATGATCTCTTGCGTGATCTCCCCCTCGCAGTGCACGTGCGCTCGCGCCTCCGTTGGCGAACACAGACAAGCTCGCGCTTCAGGTGCCGAGTTTGCGCTGCCGGTTGCAGCCGGTTCTTGCGCGTGCAACGCGGCCCAATTTGCGACATCTCCGAAAGCATGCGGCGGTCACGTACCACGAGACACAAGGGATAGACAGTTCCATGGCTTTAGGAGCTTCGCCCCTAAAAATCACGCGGCAACAGCAACGAAAGGTTCCACTAGCTAGGTTTCACGTTCTGCTTGGAACGCACGTGGAGCACGGCCACGCGGTTCTATAACCCTTGTAGTCGGCCGCCTCCATTCACGCGCGTCTCCGCCGTACTGCAGCGCTGGCATCGAGGAACCCGGCCTATAGCAGTCGAACGCGGTAAATTCAAATCGCTTTGCGCAAACCTTTAGTGTGCTTACCTTGGGATAAGCGCGACGGTACAGGAACAGCATGAGCGGTGAGCGGGAAAGCAAAGCGGGGCATTCCTTGGCAAATGTCTGCAAAGACTATCGTCTTCTGACGACATTGAGCAGATGCGCGGCCAATTTTTGTATGCTGCGGGCGTTTTGTGTAGCTTCTACGGCGTTGCGGCGCTTGGCGCTTGCTCGCCCCTTCGCTAGGCTATGCCTTCTCCATATCGCTGCACCCGTGTTGCCATGCCCCGTCCCATGACAGGCTCGACCAAGAACAGCTTCGATATTAAAATTGTTCATCCGCACTAACTGTTTAATGTGGATGTTTACACTTTTGTAATGCACCAGCCTCTGTTGGAGCAGGCTTGAAGAGTCGTGATGAATTGCGGGTAATTGTCTGCCCATACCATAAATCATAACTATTTTCATTTCAACAACATCAGTGTTGGGTACCGTGGACAAACAGCCACCAAACGGGGCTTGACGGGGTGCACGGCCCGGTGTACAAAACAAGCGGAAGCAGCGGCTGCTGCCAACGTAACTATGGCCCTACTACACACACGTTAAAATGCATGCATGTACAGTGCAACACAATAGCAACAAGATAGGCATATGCATAGGAAAAAGCAGCAGAAAAACCTGAACTGGAACCAAGTGATAAGTGACGACCGGTACTTAATAAAAAAAAGGGGGAAATAGTGAACGTAGTGTTGCATACGGGAAGGCGGCCCCGAGCCGAGCTCCGCCGCCTCCGTCATGCGAGTGGTAGCGCGGTGGTCGAGTGCGGCCAGCAATTGTTACTGTCGTGACGTTGACGACAAGAAGCCGAAGGCAAACTTCACTGGTCCACTGCATGGCGAGAGGTGAGCCGAGTCAAGACAGTGAGGTTACAGTGAGGTTAACCTCACCAGACGGGTGAGGTTACAGTACAGGACTCGATCAGAGTGACAGTCTTGATTCCCTGCTCCAACCGGAATGAATTTACCGCTTAGGAGCTCTTATTTATACCCAAAGCGCGAACGGTCAAACAAGCGCTCCCTCTGGTTGTTGCAAACGGCGCGACATTGTACAGACACACACAACGCTATTTCCAGAGTTCTTGGGAAGTCGTAGTAGTGGCGCACGGTGAGACCGAGAGAAGGGAGAGAGGAGGTTTGCGCAACGGTGCCCGCGTCCTTCGAGCATATAGTAACACGTCTCCTTTGCCGACGCCGAAGTTTATATCACGCAGACAGCGAGGCGCAAGCGATCCGGCCTGCAGTCATGTAGCGGCTTGTTGAGATCCGTTGGTAGTCGCCGCAAGCCTGAGTCACGGACACAGGGGACCCCACTCGAAAGGCGCACGTAGTAGAGGCTCCCCCACAAGCTTCATGCAGCAGAGCGCTGCATTAAGCTTGAAGCACACCGGCACGCTGTTTCGTAACAATAGTTGTAGGGACACTATGCATGTGAACAGCACATGTGAGCAGCACATGAACAGTACAATTGAGAATAAAAAGATGACCTAAAAAGCAATTTGTTTTCCTATCGAAAGCGGTAACCCGAAATTTGGGTTTTTTGTGTGTGAGTATGTTTATCTTATGTACATCGCACCGCAATGTCGAGGCAGGCGGCGCCCTAAGCAGCGTTTGCTGTTTTTCTATATACCTGTGCTTTGCCTAATGAAAATCAGTTGCGAGAAAGCGCCGTCTTGCGTCTCGCACATCGTTATAGAGCGCTTGATAACGCGGGCGATAGAAGACAACAACCAACAAGCCCAACGGTCGTTTCTACTGGGCTAAGCACGCACCAGTTAATGTCGACATGTTGCCAAAAAAATCCCGGGCCATCTCCACTAACGTAAAACCTGGGGACAGAGGCGAAACATGCAGTGTATAAGTGTGTATTCTTGGCGCCATGGCGATTTTGCTAACGGAGAAGAAACAGAGAGAGAGAGAGAGAGAGAAAGAGAGAGAGAGAGAGAGAATACAATTCTTTATCAGCAAACGTAAGTTGTGGAGTGGTGTACTCATTTCAAGACCCCATTAGTGGTGCCAGCTGCGACGGCCCTTAAAACCAACCAAAGCGGGAATTCCTAACTGGAACGGTATAAAGCTTTGCTGTAAAAGTCTCGTGTCTTTGAAGCACGAAGCGTTTTAGCGCGAGGCGTTGGAAAACGAGCGTTTGGTGTTTTAGTAACGTGACTGCATGAAACGACGGCGACGACTGGGGACGGTGACAGCCCGAGCCCCTAAGGGGCTTCACCCCTAAAAACCGTACGAAGCAAATCCGTACAAAGCAAGAACTTTTTGGGCACGTCAGAGATAAAAACACTACTTATTTCGAGCAAAAAATATTTTGTGCCACGGTTTGCTTAAACAAAAGCGATAAAGGGGGAGCCACGTTTTTTTATTCAGATTTGTTTCAACTGGTGCTATCCGTGAGGGGGGGGGGGTTAATATAGATAGGAGAGATAGATGGTGATATCCGTGAGATATAGGAGGAATGCCTGACAAGGCCTCTGCCCACTGCAGTTCAGCGTAGATGGTAATACGGAAAACGTATTTTCAAGCACGCAACAAAAGTTAGAATAGAACATTTAAAAATTTAACATAACGTTGAATAGAACTCAAAAGATACTTAAAAAACTCGAACGGTGTCGTGTCATGCAAAATACAAAGAACCATTCCAAGTACGTAACAAAAAGGCACGCGTAACATGAACTAAAAATAAAATAAAACAACCCGATGCATACTTTTCAAATTTACACATGTCATACAATGCGCAAATTTGTGTGAATACACAAGGCACATTGCAAGCAAATTATTTTCACCGTTCTATAACGGGGAATACACAGCACCATTTTCAACCATAAACCTTCTTTTTGCCTTTGTGCACGCAGAACGGGCAGCTAAAGGACCAGCGGTGTGCCGTTTGCCATCCTTATAAATTACAAAGTTTACGCGAGTATCCGTTGCGGATAACCCAGAAATATGCTCCAGAAAATGTCTCTCTTCGTAAGATGACTTTATATTAGTTGTCTAGCGCGGTTTTCTGATAGTCGAGTCGTGTAGAGTAGTGTTGGCGGGTAATGTTGGTTCACATTCTAATAGCAATGCTCGTCGTAGGGGACTTAAATATAAAACTCACTTTGTTGTGGCGTTGCAGGGAAAAAATGCCAGGATACCGACTGAGGGACCATACGTTGGCCAACGTGCTGGGGATCTTCGCCTACCTACCGCTACCCCAGGCAGCAGAGGACTGTTCGGCCTAAGTCAAGCCGGTGTACTTTGGCCGGTGATTTTCTGTCCGGCCTTTTTCGGGCAGCCATGTTCGGCCCGTGTCCAAATGTGGGCCTTTTGGCCGCATACGGCCGTACTCCCATAGCTGTCCAACGGCCAGTGTCTGCCGGCCAGTCGACCGGCCTACGTACTTACGGCCAGATTCTAGCCGTAGGGCTCGGGCCATTCCAAAGCCGCCCGTGTGCGGCCGAAGTACGGCCACCGTAGGACAGCCGAGATGCGGTCGTCGGACTCCAGCCGGACAAAACTTGCCGGAAATTCGGCCATCCTACGAGCATTGGAGTTCAGCCACAGTACGTTAACTGTACTGAGGCCGGTGGACGACCGCGGCATGCCGCGCAAGCAGATGACTCAGTCGCGCTGTGCAGCAGCACAAGCAGAGCATTTTGGGTCACTGAACCCGCATCAAAGTGAGCCCGCGAGCACTTGCCCGCAACCACCAGCCGTCCAGCCTGCAGCGCAGCCTTGCTTAATTATCAGCGTCAGTTGACAACAAAATTCATTTATTAAACCGTGCTCACAAATGGTCGTTCCTTTAATTTCTGTGCCTCATTTACTGTCGAATACAGCAAATAATCAATTCTTTGCAGAGCTAGAATAGATTTATTGTCCTGGTCCTGATGTCTTCTGTGGGGCGGTTTACCTGTAATAAACGGGGAAGAAGGGGGGGTGGAAGTGGGTTGAATTTCACAAAGATGAAAGTGGCGCTTGTAGCCGATTTCTTTTTGGGACAATCTTACTGAACACTACTTTCATTCTCTGACAGATTAAACTATTTTTACAATGGTTGCTTGACCATTTTGTTGCATATAAAACCAACGCGAATGCCTTTACGAAGCTTTTTGGTACTCCAAAAAACACTCAGGCGCATTCAATATAATTTCCTTCACACAAAAAGTAGGTCCAGTGTTTGCCCATTTTTCTTCAAAGAAATTTTCTACTCGATCAACGTTTCTGATGATCTTTCACAGGGCTGATTCAAGGAGAGATCGATTAAGTACTTTCATTTTCAATCTATTTTTCATGTTGTTTTTTTGAGTTACGTTCACACCACTTAATAGTCGAAAAGAACTTAATTTTCCACTAATGTTGTACTACGTTAAAAATTTCTGGACGCGTTGCTTCAGGTGGCTGCAGTTGTACCCCTCTGTGTTCACGCAAGGAAAGGCGTAAGACTAGAGTTTCATAATTTGTTTGAGACCAATAACATAGCAATGGTAGTATTCATACAGCAAACATTGCAGGCTACCCCTAATGAAACAATAATTTATTTCACTGGTTAAGTTTGAATGCGTAAGGTTCTCAACCCGTCGGAGGCGAACTTGATTGATTGTTTGTAGGTTTTAACGCGCCGAAGCAACACAGGCGATAAGGCGCGCCGTAGTGGAGGGCTCGGGATTAATTTTGACCACCTGGGGATCTTTACGTGCCCCGAAATCTCGTACAAACAGAAGTTTTTGCTTTCCGCCTCCACCAGAAAAGCGGCCGCCGCGGCCGGGAATCGAACCCGTGACCTTGTGCTGAGCCACGTGGCGCCTTATCCACTGAGCCACCACGGCGGGTTGGAGGCGAAGTTGTGGCTCCGAATGTTTATTCATTTATTTATTTAGTTATTTATATGCTTATTTTTATTTATTTATTTATTTATTTATTTATTTATTTATTTATTTATTTATTTGATACCTGCTTGCATTTGCTTGCATTACAGCAGGGAGATACATAACCCTGAGCATCAAATATCAGACCAAATAACAAAAATAATTCTACAAAGCGCGGTGAAAACGGCGTCGTTATAAAAGTGGATACAATCACACGTGGAAGATAATTACAGTCTCGTATTGATCTAAGATAAAATGAATCGCGCAAGGCGTCACTTTTAAAAGAAAGTCAGTAATCTGCTTTAAGCTAGCTTTGGGATAGGTAGAATTGCGCTTGGATGTACTTCTCCACTTCTATTCCAGTTTCCGGTTGATAGATATTACGAAAAAATTTCAACCTGAGGTCTCGTCTGTGATCTTTCCCGTCTTACCATTTAGGTTTATTTTTACTTTCCCTCATGATAAGTTGACAGTGCCAATTACCTAATACGAATCCCACTGTCCTATTCTGTATGTTTTCGAGCGTATCACACCTTGGGGTAGGAATCCCACAAAAACAAAAACAAAAAAAAACATGCGTACTCAAATATTGAGCACGCATGAGTGAAATACGGTTATTCTTTTGAGTTAGATGCAGGTTCGCAGAAAGTTTATCTCAGAAAGCCAAAAAACACGTGCAGCCGTGACTTTTGTGTTGTGAACGTGCCTATGTGAACCACTGGTTAAATAATCTTCTACTTATTTATGTTCCCCGGCCGTTCTTAAAGCAGTGTAGTTTATGTTATACGTATTCAATTGGAATGAAGGTTTTCGTGTAAATGTGACGTTAACACACTTTTTAACATTCAACGACTTTTCGGAATCAGCACACCGGGATGTTATTAAATTCGAATCATGCTGCAGGTGTTTGGAACTAAGTTCATTCGCTATAGTCGTGTACACTATACAGTCCTTCGCGAACATTTTAAACAAAGATTTGAGGCCAATAATAATAACATTTATGTATAACAGAAAGAAAAGAGGGCCCGAAACTGAGCCTTGCGGAATTCCTGAGGTCACAAGAACATATCCGGACGAACAACCATTGAGAGTGACCGACTGCTGTCTTAGAGAGATATACCCGGCTATCCATGCAATTACCGATTCATTCAGTTTGCAGCCAGCAATGTACTAAAAAGAAGGTGATATCGAACACCGTCAAATGATTTTTTCCAGTACAAGAAACTACAGTCAACTACTTTAGGCTTATCTGTTGCTAGAGCCAAATCGTGCGTGAACTCAGCAAGCTGCGTTGAGCAAGGAAAACCTGAGGAAATCCATGTTTGCTAGTATGCTGACGATTATGTATAACCAAATTAGTCCTTTCCCAAATGTAGCTTAGCTCACCTTTGTGGGAAGCGCCCGCAGGACAGGGACTCGGGAGGCCGGGGGTTTTGGCTGGTGTGCCTGTGTGTGTATACACGGACGGGCGACAGCCAGGTGATGTGAGTAAAGAGTTTTCTTGTACTCAACCGTAGTGTGCCTAATTTCTTGACAGCCGTAGAGAGCAGGCCCACATCTGGCGCCCGAACGTGGGGCTGATGTCAAGCCCACTCGTGGACATTTGCTCTCTGCGGCTGCCGAGAAGGGGCCCACTGCGGTTTGCGACGGCATTCCTTTGTTCTGAGAAGGAAGCGCCATTTTGGCAGTAGGATACCCGGGGCTTTGAGCCGTATAGATGCATGTTTTGTAAATTAGTTTTGATGCCGGTATATTAGTTTGCTTAGTTTTTACGATGGCTGCGGATGCCTGAATTTTTTTTTTGCGTTCTTCGTTCTGTGTTTGTGTAACGGCTTAAGTGACTGCATTACATTGTGGGTACGTAGCTACGTAGGTACGTAGCCTTTGAGAAGAAGTCGGTTGTGTATTTTGATGTGCGGATACTGCAGCTTTTTCGTATTTCGATGTGCGTTTACTTGTGTTTTTTAGTCATATATTGTCTGGGTGCCTCTGTTCCCGTTGTAGATTTCTGAATGTGGTTTGTTTGTCGCGTTGCGTAAGCAGCTAGCGCGGAGTGTTTTTATCGTCGTGTGTATGGTTTGTTGTTGTCGATACAGACGATTCTTCTACATATTTCGCACGCGATGGCACCGACCACAAGGAGTGAGACGGGACGGATGGAGATCCTGCGGTACTTGGAGGGAGACGCGGCGGTGGACGCCGTTGCGCGGGAGGCTGCTGAGCAGTTGCAGCCCGCAGATCTCGCCTCAATGATGAGGCAGATGACCGCGATGTTCACGGAGACTACCCGAACGCTCGGTTCGGCGCCGGTGGCCCCCATCGCGGCCCCAGTAGAGTCAGGTTCGTGGTCGCGCCTTAACGTTGAGGTGCCCTCATACCCCGGCTACGGTGGCGCGAAATCAGTGTACGAGTTTTAAATGCATAGCATTTTAGTAACTCACAATGTCACGCGGCGTTGGCGTGCGCTGTCGTAGTCCGCATGCGCGCCTTGTCGTAGTCCGCATGCGCGCCCTGTCGTAGTCCGCAGGCGCGCCTTGTCGTAGTCCGCAGCCAGGAAGAAATAACAGTTTCTGGCGCCCGGTTTCGAACCCATGACGCCGCGGGCGGAACGCAAGGTGCCCGGCGCACAACCGACCGAGCCACGAAACCGACACAGATTTCAATGCACCGAACGCGCCTTATATCCTTCACTCATTTCTCGTTTGTTTCGAAAGCGCCACAAGTTGTCCCGCGCTTCCAAAAGATGGCGACACGGGTCCCGCGATCAAGAGATACGACTTGCCGGTGCACCCCCTCGGAAATGCTGTGCATTTGATCGTGCCCCTCGCGAGGGGGATGTCTTTTTTTAGATTTACCTTTTATTGTATTTTATGGGCGGTGCGCCGTCTATCGCTCCCGCATCCGGCCGCGCGCGTTCGCGCGCGCGGGCACGCCGCAGCTGGTTTCGGTATCGTCCTCCGGGCGCTTCCCGCTTTTTGCACCCGCGAAACTGATGTCTATCTAATTTTAATTCACTCAAAAGGTGCCGGCTTGTTACACTCTCGTTTGTATTTAGAATTTTTCTCGTGGTACTCATGAATAAACCACATATATGTAACAACACAAACGATTTTTTGTCACTTTATGGTCACCATAAAAAATTAGGATATTTTTTTACTCAAAATAGATACACCCGAAGAATTTAAATCAGCAATAAAAAATCAACCCTGGGGGGTCGTGTTTGGGGAAAAAATTCGACCCTCAAAGGGTTACGCTTCCACAGATCCCATTAAGGCAGCACACAACGCGGTCTTGATCTTGTTACGCAGATACCATGCAGTGGTCTGTGAAGAATATCGGGCGTACAATATAGTAAGAAATGCTAGGCATCTCTTCTGCTGAAATATATATGCGGTCAAGACATGCATTCTAAATGCACTGAAAGTGAGTTAAGTGCATAGTACTCCCTTTTTCCTGACCAACATCGACAAGACCATTATCATGCACTAAGTCAGACAGGGTGGCTGCACTTTGGTCATAGTGTGAACTTGGTATAGATCGGTCCTGCTCACAGCAGAGAATTAAAATCCCCCGTGATGAGGATTTTCCGTTGTGTGAGCAGAAAATTTCCTAGCCATATAAAAAAGTAGTTACGCTCCCGACAATTCACTGGTTCATAAAGGCATATGATACGACATGCCATTCAACTCCTACCATAACGAGTTCACAGCAAATAAGACGCCCGGCATCATCTATACTAGAGGCGAGACTAGAAAACTTGGCTATCTTGCTTATAAGCACAAAATATTTCCAACAAATGGATTCGTACCAAACGGCGCTAGGCGCATCGGAGCAGGATGGGCCAATTACAACAGCTTCGCTTTTAATAACAGTGCGAGACGCCACGCTACCACGCGTATTTGAAAGCCGCTCTGAGTGGCCACCGGTTCTAGCGCGGCCGCTTTCGTTCCATCACGTACGTCACGTCCGGCCGCCGGTAATGGCTTCCTTTTCTATTCAATTTCGATTCCGAAAACGCCACTGCCGCGAGCCGTTTCCGTCGCTCGCGTTCATGTTTGAAACGTAGTATTTTGCATTACGCACTTTTTTGATGTGTACTATTAGGTGAAATTATTTTCACGTTGTAGAAAATTTGAGTGCAGTTGGCCATTAAGGCCTCTTCTCTTTCTCTTTTGCTACCGTCCTTCTGGCCTTGAAGTACACTGTACTTCGAGCAAGCGCCTCGTGTGCTCCATGTCAATTCATAGCCTCCTTTATTTGTAGAGGAGGCTATGGTCAAGCACGCGCACGTATTGGTCTCGCCGACGGAAGCGCCACCGACCATGCTTCGGCCACCGACCGCATTAATTCGTGGCGGCGACCGCTTCCGCTATGCGTCTAATGGCTCGCTCGTTCTAAGGGGATGGTTGCGAAAAAAAAAAAGATGGGGATAGAGGGAAGGAGTACGGCTGTAGAGGCGCGTCGCGCCAGAGAGCGAGAGAGAGAGAGAGAGAGAGAGAGAGAGAGAGAGAGAGAAATTCTGCGGTAATTGAGAGAATTGTCTACTCAGGCGTAGCATTCTTATCCCGCTTGTCTTTAGCGTGAGATTTTTCCAGCCACGCTTTTTGGTTTTTCTAGATCCTGTCGCAGCAATTATCTCCATTTACGTTTATAACGAGTGGAATTGGAACTTCCACAAAATCTTCATTGTTGTGGAAATGCAGGGAGTTCCGCGGTTCGTCATTTTTGTTTTTTTTATATTTCTCTTGTTTTTAGTGTTTCAAAATTTCTTTCTAATGAAATATCTTATATAACGATAATAGGAAGAACTTCCGGGAAATCTGCATTGTTAGAAATGCACATCGTTATACGATTTGCCATTTTCCGTATTTCTTCCTGTTCTTGTTATTTATTATTTTTCAAAATTTCGTTCTACCAATTATCTCCATTTACGAAATTATAACTAGTACAGGTGGAACTTTACCGAAATCGCGCATTATTGTGGAAATGCAGGGTGTTTTTCATTCCGCCGATCAGCGCCTGTGATTTCTCTTGCGGTGCAGTTGTGAGAGTGTTCAATGCGCGCTCAGGCACTGAAAACAAACTCGACAAACTCGACTAACCCTTTTGAACGACGATATAAATCTATGGCTACGATTGCTTGTATGCATCGTGTCCGAGACGCAAAGCTTTTGCATGCATGCAATAAGTCGTGTTGCTGGGCGAGTTGGTTCATATTACCGAAAAAAAGATTTAGCGCAGCGAAAGTCACGGACGGTGAAAAGGACGGGACGGGCGCCCGTCCCGTCCTTTTCACCGTCCGTGTCTTTCGCTGCGCGAAATCTTATTTCTGAAACATGTGTGGCGGCAAGCGTCGTAGGAATCCACGGGCGCAATAACATCTTGGAAACTTCATCATGACGCCGTCACCTGCCGCGAAGTGATGCTTCACTGTGCCGTAAATGCTAAAAGGACTGCGAGCCAGCACAGAAATTGCACTTGCGGAGCATTTTGAACTTGCGCTGAACTCGTCCTTTCTGTCACCGGAGGTGAGCTTCATCGAGTAAGTTGTAACATGTATTGATATTGCCGCTAAGTAAACTGCATACTGCGTCTGCCCGGGCCTTGTATCGCATGGATGATGCGTGCAATGTGCACGCAAAGCCGATTGAGGGTGACACTCGGTTTCTGACATTTGGCGTTTGCTCTTGCAAGTTTCATTCAAGCCAGGGATGCTCTGGAGTGGTAGAGTCCACGTTTGCGTCTCTGGGGGTTAGACGAGAGAAAGGGTGTTGCAAGCGTTGTCGTACTCCTCCTTCGTCTCAGCCTGATTCAGAGGACGTTTGAGCACTTCTGTATGGCATTACTGAGAAGCTGCTTATGCTTGAATCAATTAAAAATCAAGTACAGTTCATGCCATCACTCGAAAGTAAGCTGGACAAGCTTCTCACGTTGACGAGAAAAGTAGAAAAAGTGACGAAGACGTCGGTGGGTTTCAGTTGTGTTTGGATGCACTGACCAAAACATCTGACTCTTTAGTGTCCCCTGCGAAGGGGCTTTGTTAATGGACTGACGGAGCGAGCTGCGCCACCAGAGGGCTGCGTATAATCTCGGGCTACAATCATACCAAGGCTGCAATCGGACCTTAATGCGTCGGAGCTGCTGAAAAAAGCACACGGGACGAGCAGATAGACAAGCAGTTCGCCGCCCTCGAGCGGAATGGGGTATCCTACAGGCAAACTCTAGTAGAATAAAAGAACGAGTACCTAAGAATCTCAAAAGCGCTACAGGCAAATTTGGCCACCCTTCAGTCGAGCTTGACATCTAGCATTGAGGAACTCCGCACCGAAATGCACACCTACATGAGAGACGTGCTCAGCCGCATAAATAACCCAATGGGATACAACCCCTCAGTAACTACACACTATGAGCCTGCCCATCAATATAGTACCAAGACCGTCAGGGTCTGGCAGTGGAACTGCAGGCGCTTTCGAAAAAAGCGTAGCAACCTGCACCTACACATTCAGTCGGTTGTCTTTCCCCCAGATGTCATAGCCTTACAGGAAACGGGCACAATCGTTAAGCTTCCCTGGTACAAAACTCGGCAGGAACATACTGAGCCCAAAACAGCCGTACTAATCCAACGTAACATCCCAGCACAAAGGACCCAATTCGGAAGCGTAGAAATTCCCCATGACCTAATCACGATTTTCCCCAGGAAAAAAGGAACCTCCAAACTTTTTGTTCTAAACGTATATAGTAACCCCAAAGCGCAAAAGCTAAAATTCAACCTTTTATTCTCCCTTGCTCCGAAAGAGGCTGGCCCATATGCTCTAGTTGTTGAAGGTGATTTCAATGCACCTCACACAGCGTGGGGCTATCCAAGATGTACAAAAAAGGGACGGGACCACTGGGACCAGGTGCAAATCTATCATCTCACGTTAGAATCAGAACCCAACACCCCTGCTAGGATCGGTAACAGTGTTCAAAAAGACTCCATCCCTGATCTCACATTTACGCTTCACGTCAAGGACACCCCATGGACGGTCACCGACACCTCCCTTGGGAGGGATCACTTCATTATCCAAACAGACATTAGCCTCACTCACTCCATCATAGCACATCCTCGACAAGAGCACCTCATAAATTGGGACTAGTTCAGCAGTTTCCGAGAATTGCATGATGAAACATTGGATAAGACAACCCAATCCAGTCTCGATGCTTGGGTTCAACAGATGCTTGCAGACACACGAGCCACAACCAAAACAATAGACCCAGAGATACCTTCGGAAGCCATCGACCCGCACCTACAACACCTGTGGTAGGCATACAAAAGCATTCAGAAACGATGGAGGAGAGCTAAACACAACCACAAACTACGCCGTAAACTCGCAGATCTTAAGAATAAAATTGAAAATTACACTCTCCGACTTTGCCACAATCAATGGGGACAAATCTGCGAACAGATGCGTGGTAATCTGGGCATGAGACGGACCTGGCAGTTTTTGAAGCATCTTTTTAACCCGAACCACTCAAAAACGGAATAGGTGCATCGCCTCACTAGCATCATCCAAAATTTTCCGGGCTCGAGCTTAGACTTAATTGACAAAGTCAAAGATATTTACCTGCCCCAAGGCGCTTGCATTCTCCTTCCCCCATACGCAGGATTACCTAGCGCTTCCATGGACGGCGATATAACCGAATCAGAAGTCAGAGGAGCCCTACTAAAGCTCGGCCACAGTCAGCCCCATGCGCAGAACAGGTAACCAATAAAATGCCCAGGAATCTAAATGACAGCTCTATCACCTTTCTCACAGACTTTTTTTAACTATTATTGGCAACAAGGTTCCCTACCATAACTATGGGAACACGCTAAAATTACATTGATCCACAAATCCGGAAAACCATTGGCATTAGAACATCTTCGACCAATTTCCCTTACATCCTGTTTGGGGAAGCTCTTTGAACGCATTATCCTCACGGGGCTAGTATCCCACCTTCGAGGCTCCTAGTCTCTCCCACACTCCATCATAGGGTTCCGTGCTGGCCTGTCCACACAAGATGTCCTCCTCCAAATTTCCCGAGAAATAATAACAGCACTAAATAACCTGGACACGGCAGCTATTCTTGCCTTATATCTAACTAAGGTATTTGACAGTGTATCCCATGAAGCCATAATGAACGGACTGGAGTATATTAATCCGGGAGCCCGCACGTATAACTACATACGTACCTTTGTGTCCGGACGAATTGCAATTACCCAAAGAGGGGGCATTACCTCTGACACGGTTAAACTTCCATCCAAAGGAACCCCTCAAGGAGCGGTGCTCTCTCCTCTACTATTCAACCTCACCATACTAAACTTCTCCAATCGATTTGAACAAATTTGCGGTAGGAAAAACAGGCGCAAAAAGAACAGAACTCCTGCTGGCGCAGTTTCAGGCCGGGGTGCGCGAGGCTGGAGCACAGCGAAGGCGGGAAATTTGAATTGCATTGCGTGGTAGCAGTGAGCGGATAACGTCGCTGCTGCTCATTAAGGCAAATCCCTGCTCTGCACTTCCGGGGGCTTTCACATTGTATGGAACGGCTTTAATTTTTTTGTTATTACAGCTATTCCGCATTACGCACCAACTTATCTCCCGTATGAGGCACGCTTGATGTGCTCATGAGGACATCGGGTATGCACCCATGTGTATCCCCGATTTGATACCCCACGGCTAACTATGAAGGCGACTTAGGGACTGCGGGCTGCGGCTCGCGTGAAACTCAGCGTCATCATCGGTCTGTGCCACTCGACTGCCGCACGGAGTGGACTGCCGTAGTGACACGGGATACGAGGGCCGTGGAGCGTTTCCTCCGTGACTGCGGCTTGAACCAAAGTCTGCTCCTTAAACATACTCCCATGGGTTTGCTATGTGCCTGTTCCTGCGTCTGTCAGGGTGCATTTCAGTGTTTGTTAGTGTTTGTGTGCGTTTTTGTGTCTTCGCGTGTTTCGCTCATTTCGCCCTTCCCGCTTGCATGTGGAATAGCAAGCCAGGCGTGGTGCCAGGCTGACATCTTCGTAACATTAAAGGTATCCCTCTGAACTGCCCTTAAAGCTCATCATCATGAGAAGCTCATCACGCATGTACCCATTTAATACAGGCATTAGCGGTGTTTTCCCAAGGTGGCGAAGTCGGAACAGTTTTTTCAAAGAAAGAGAAAGTCGTCGATAGCACTTGGAACCATTCACATGGTTTCCATACTCGTTAAAACAGTACAAAGGATTTGCGTCTTCGGCGTCCCACATAAGGGCGCTGTTATGTAGCCGTGCCTTCCTCACTGTGCTATTGTAACTCATGCCATTTGTCGCATGCTGTTTGGCCTTATGCCGCTGTGTCTGTGACGCCCACTGCATAATGAAGGGCGTGCGTTGGCAAGGCGTGAATGTAATTCTAGTTATTTGTATCCCAAAATGAGCCATCTGAAGTTTAGAATGGCAGTGGTGAGCAGCCACTTATTCTGCGAACAGGTACTAAGTAATATGATGCTTGTTAACACGCCTTGACAAGTCATTCACGTGGACAGGTTGTTGCTGCGAAAGACAGCAGTGCGGTCACCCCGTGCCTTTACTGCTTCACGGAATAAATGGAGGCGGTAGTGTTGGTTTTTCACTAACGAAAATTCTTTATAAATGGTTTCAAAGAACAAAAAACATGAAATCCCTTTCTTGCGAGACAGAAAACAATTCCTCATCGAAAGCTATTAACAAGGAAACAATTGTAGTTTAACAGTAAAGCATAGTGTTGGGCTAGCTGGTTTTGCCTATTTAACGTAAAACTACGCACAATTACGGTACGTTTAAAATGGATAGATTGGACAGGCACAGACTCGCGTTTGCGCGCATGTGCTGCTAATGGTAGATTCATGTACGACTTTCAATAAAGACTGCACTATCAGTTTCCTCCACTGGCACCGACGCTACATGCATCCCGATTTTTGAGTCACGTACTGTGTGTACGACCGTCTTCGCGGAGCAACACGGCAATAAATAAATCAGTTAAAGCACTCAGAGGCAGAATGGAGGGGCGCTCGCACGAGGAAAGTTCGATATCACGAGGTTGTAATAATATTCAAAACCCGACCCACTAGCAGAACGCTGCAGTCTGCGCGACATCGGTAAATTGACCGGCGGGCAATATGCTTAAATCAGGCCCGGCGGGCGCGTCCCCGTTCTTTATGCGTTCGCATTCGGAAGGACTCCCCGGTCGGCGTTGCGTTTGTTTCTCAACTTTGCAGCCGTTCTTTGTTCCGCCGAGTCCCGTCCCCCGGCCGTTTCGCACGGGGTATTAACCCGTTGAATTGTCATAGCCGGCGGGCGGCGAGCGATAACCATCTCGCACGGCGACGGAGGGAGCGTCGTCTGCGAACTACTCGTCTCTCGAACATTGGCCACGGGACATGCTCGAACGAAGAATGACGTTTCCTGTCTCAAAATTTGCATATCTGGCAGACGCGTGCGCGGTCGAACGACCCGAATTGAAGCGAGCGGGCCGTACTCGGTAAACGAGAGTGAAGCTGAGCTTCAAATATGATTGCTCCGGAAGGGTGGATAAAGGGCTTGTAGAAAAGTTAGAGCAACAGGACTGCAGAGGGAGACGGTATCACTATAGCCGGGCGACCGAAAGCTTGTTTCAATCAGGCACAAGCACGAAGGGTGGGAAGAGGGCGGCCAGTACGAAAAACCACGCCCTGTTGCTAGAGGCCTTACTTTGCTGATAAATCTCAAATCTGTGGTAGAGAGTCACTACAGAATAGGTGCGGTCATTAGACCGATACTCTGTTTGGCGTACCGTAATGTGCAAAAAGCGCGTTTTAAAGTCAGATGCGCCACGGGGAGTTTGGGATGCTTTACAGAGGTACCAGGGATTGCAGTGCCTAACACCGATCCAACGAACACAGAATTTCGGTACCAGAGCGACTTGTGCTGCACAAAGAGGATTTTAAGTTCAGAGTGCACTGAACTTTTTAAAGGGTGTATCTTGCCGCAGTGCATAGGTGAATAGGTGCGATTACCTTTCCTTGGGATTATACAACCCTGAGGTAAAGTGATTAAATGAACATGAAAAGGATCGCTTGAGGACTTCAGTCTAGAAGGGGATGACGATGTGGCCCCGCATCGTCTCGCATCGTGCTGCCTCGCCGTGTATCCGAGGAAGATGCGCCCCCTGGCGGCGACGGGATTTCGCGTAGTTGACGCATCCTCGTACAGGCAATGAGTGCGGACGCCTCAACTACACCAACCCCCATCACCGACAATATGCTGCTTTCTCATCGGGCGTAAGGCGTCCAGCCTTATCCGACCCTATTATATGGTGGCGGGCGCCTTCTACATTGCTGGGGCTCGCTTTGTTAGAGGCGCGCGTGTTGCCTTGTAGTTGCCTCAAAGGTCTATCGCCTATCGACGACATTTGCTTTGGTGCAATCAGATACGTTTCCCTTAGTTATTTTAGTTGGAGGCTTTTGTTACTAGGCAAGTTTCTGGAAGACTATGTGTTTAAGGCCTCTGGAATATTTGAGCCCATTTTCTGAACTACGCGTGCATTTTGTGGCACTAAATTCGTCACGAATGTAAAAAGGTATGTTTTCTTGACCTAAAAATGAAAGGGCGTTTCCAAAACGTACCTCGGTAAGGAAATTATTTTCCGTAGTCAAAGAGATTTCGCTGTACAGTAGTGTTTTTATTCCTTTTTTCAGATTGCTGTTGGCACCACAATTCCAAAACACATTGTATACTGATTATGTTAAATGACTGAACGATTTATAATAAAGGGGTTATGAAGAAAAAATAAAAGTTGTTTCTGTTTGAAGGAACAAACCTTTGGTAAATCCCTCGGCTTCACTGCAGCCAGGAAAAGCGTTTATTGAACCGAAAAGAAACGCGAGGAATATTGGATGAATGAATTATCAATTAATGGCTGAATCAATTTAGAAGGGAGAGGCGAAATTCCTCGGGCGTGGGGAGGAGAGGACGAGAAGTGAAATAAACCAAAGGGTGGATGGGGTGTAGCCCCAACGCGTGTCCGCCACGCACACGGACCACTTCATTTAGGTCATCTTTAATAATTAAAGAACGGTGCGCACGGCCAATTTCCACAGGGTCATCAAGGTTTCTTTCGCACAATTCGGAGGCGTTATTCATTCTTGAAGGCACGCGATGGGAGGAGGTAGACACCTACGGCGTTCCTCAGAGTGTCCGACACGTTCCCAGACAAGGTGGTCAGTAGGCACTGCACAGGGGACAGGGAAGGGTGGGAGGGGGAAAAGGCGTGGTGCTGTCAGGTCCTTTTCTTCCAAAACGCCTGTATCAGGTCCGTCGGTCGCGGACGGCGGGAGTGAACGCTGCGCCGGAAGGCCTGGATGCCTGCCCGGGATGTCCTCGGACACTGGTCGTGGGTCGCTTCCTTGACGGGACGACGTCGCCGCATTTTTTGGGATACGGGGCTCAACGACCATTACACAAAGGAACAGCGCTTTCTGAACCAAAGAAACGCAATGAACATTAGGAACTTTCACATTTCGCTCTGCAGTGACGTTATACGCGCAGGAGTAACGTAACCTAGGAAATGACGGAAATATTGTTATTTATTTATTTATTTATTTATTTATTTATTTATTTATTTATTTATTTAGTTAGTTAGTTAGCCTGCACGCCACTATTTAGGCCCAGGCAGGAGGGTCAACAAAACAACAAAAAAGGCTCAGTGTCACCCGTTTCGTTAAATTAGGGTGCACTGTCAGAAGATATGGGAGTCGACTCAAGAGAGCCAACAAACCCCACCGAATCCACAGGGCACAGGTGACAAAGGGGGTGACCGTCTGATGTGCGGCTTTCGCCGAGCAGAGCGGCAAGAATGAGCAAGAGCCTTGAACGAAAAACAGCACAAAGACTTATATTTAGACAGGTAAGTTACAAACACAAGCACGAGGTAACGGATCGATAATGACAGACAACTTAGATGTAATTAAAATACAAGAAACGGTCCAATTAGACAAAATGATACAAACAGGAGCGCTAACAAATGAATATTACTAATCGGAGCAGTTAACTAAAAGAAAAATGAACAGTTGGATGCTTATGAGAGACAGAGTCCCAGCATATTCACCGACCGGGCTGGACGATGCACCGCTGTCGGAGGCGATTCGGCTACCTGGGAAGCGTGGCTTCGCTGTAGGCCAGGCCGTCCGAGACGATCACGGTGATTCGAGGCCCGGGAGTACGTTGGAGTCCTCCAGGGCGCGGGTCGCCGATGGTGTGATGTACAAACTGGCAGGTGCCGTTGTCAATCACGACGTCCAAACGTAGCTGGTTTGCTTAGGCGCGGCTTCTCTTTTTATAACCGTGCCGGCGCGGAGAGAGAGAGCACAACACACAACGCGCCGGCCACCGTCAGCGAATAACTTCACTCTTCTCCCTTCTAGAATCATCGACGCTCTTTAGCACTGGCAAGGCCACCCGTGCCTCCTCGAGAGTGCTCGAAGCTTCGGTGTAAGTTGAGCGGCGGAGTTTTTTATTTTGGTATTTTCTTGCCGGCGAGCCGGCGACTGGTCGTGTTACCGCCTCTTCGTTCGCGAAAGTTCCAGCCTTGTCTCGGGGCGAAGAGAAACGAACTGAATGAATCGGACGACTGCAAGAAGAATTAGGTGCTGTAAAATAAACTGAAAAGTTTATACGATACTTTTAGACGTCGTACGCTCGAGTTTGTGACACTCAGCAAGGCGAGAATAGCATGGTCAACGCAAAAGCAGGAAGCACATCATCATAACGGAGAAAAAGACGGGAAGTCGCTTCATAGTGTGACTGCAATTGTAATAAAACAACAAGAGACGCTCTAGTTGTTGGAAAACATTACCACACTCAAGGACGCCTGTTGGCAGCGAGTTGAATTCTAAAACTGCGCATTGGCAAAAGCATCTATTAAAAGCAGCTGGACGAGCAAAAATTGGTTTTAAAGCGCATGTATGACTGTGTTGTGGTGCTTGTATTCTGATGTTTCACAAGTTTTAGGAGAGCTATTTTCAATTTGCCAGTTATACAATCATTAAGCATGACAGCCGACTAATCTACTGCGTGTTTGTAATGGGGGAATGTTATTTGTTTGCATACGTGATGTGGGAGGTTCACATCATCATCAACCTGCCCACGTCCACTGCAGGACAAAGGCGTCTCCCGCTGACCTCCAACCGCTCCCCCTGCATTATATGCGAGGAACTTTGCACTTATTCGCGCCATTCCTTAATATTTTTTTTACGAAATGAAGCTTTCGTAGGGCAGATTTTGAAATGTGAGACGTGTTCAGACCCCGTGGGCTTATTTGAAAAGGTGACCCGTGAGCATTTATATTTCCTGACTTCTAAAATAGCACTTTTATGCAGTCAGTAGTGTGAACACTTAGGTATTGCTTTCTTGTAACATTCGAAGAAGCACTGTTTTGTCATCACTTAGAACCATGCCCCAGCGCCCAAAACCACTCCCTAATACCAGCAAGCGTTTGTGTAATGTAGTACGGCTACCGTTAAACATACTTTCTTTGAAAGCAACACAACTGTTCGCAAACAACTTTATGGTTACATGTTCAGGCACCACAATAACCAAGTCATCCATACTTAAAACTGCGCATTCGGACGGGACAAGGAAAAGAAGACACTGGACGGTCGCAGGACACAATACACAGGACGTCAATGACAAGTCATTCACGTAAATAATAAACAATAACGGCCCGAGCTGACTTCCCTGAGGCACCCTTGACGTTGCAGGAAGCACTTCTATGCACAGTTTTTTTTTCCATTTCTGACGACGGTAACCGATTTGTAAGATAAGCACTTATACATCGAATAATGAAAAAAGGGAAACCAAAGCATTGAAGCATCTAAACTAGTATCGCGTGACGCCCTTTAATTAACGATTTACTAAAACACAGACACAACAGTCAACCTGCACAGACATATCAATCACCAGAGCAATCTCATTCCCCATCAAGACAAGCTGCGTGGTCGTTGACCTTCGCTACTGAAAGCCATGTTGCCAAGGAATAAACAAATTTCTATCAGCTAAGGAGTCTTCCATATAGTTTATAACATGTTCCATCAGTTTACAACATGCGCTATTAATTTACGCGGGTTGTTAGTTGGCAAAATCAAGTCGGTCGCCTTTTTGTTGCCGTATAACTATGCATGAAAACCTTCAGTCATCCGGTAAAACTGGAGTTAAGCGGTTACGGGAATAAATGAGTCAAAAAGTGCGCAATGTGCTCAGCATAGCGCCTCAAAGTGTTCGAAATAATATCTCGTCGAGTCAAATTCCTAATGTTCAAGTCATGTAGCTCTTCTAGCCCATCAGAACGTATGTTTTGATAGTGATATTCCTCTTTACTCGAAAACCGGGTTTTGTCGAGTTCACTTGACGAGTGGCTTTTCTGTAGGGTCAAAAGGTTTGCTATTTTGTGAGCGCACCTCCTGTGGAGGACCGGGGTTGCCTTCGACATATCCAGCCATCAAGAAAAGAATACCAGGGTTAAATAAGTTAGACTCAACTTCCCAGAACGCCCGGTGGGTACGGGAGCAACAAAAAATCCCGACTGTCACTCTTGTCTGAATGCGTGAAATGCGGTTACGCACCTGAAGGAAGTACAAGAGTGAATTTTGGGCCCTTGTGGCCTAGCTATTCCTGCAACCGCGCACACTGGTGAATTTCAGGAAAGACCGTGCTTTTAAAGCTAGCGCTGCTGGTGATAAAGGACATGACGATGAAGCACTCAGTTAACGGAAGCGAACATCAATGAATCGAGTCGTTGGCCCGACGAGTTCTTTCACCGGGGCTCGGTGCGCAGACTGAAGCGACGAGGCCGAAACCGTGACTTGTAGCTTGCCATCCACGCACGCGCAAAAGATGTCCGTCCCAAAGCTCAGGAGCTGGAGCGTATGACGTGAACGAAGAACAAGAGTGGATTTTGAGCCGTTGGGGCCCCTTCGCTGCAACGTCAGCATTCAAGTAGTAAATCGCATGAATCAAACACACCTGGACGGCACTGCAATCGCCAAGTCCATATGTCTTGAATGTTGCTCACGTCTGCGGCTGGCGATAGAACAAAGATTCTGTGACATCTCAAAGAAATTGAAAAAAATTAGCGGGTGTATCGTCACTGCATTATCGTTTTTAATTTGTCTCTTGATTATTTATTCGAATATTACGATAAAAATGGTATTATTGTCATCGTGACAAAACAGTATTTTTTTATAATTTTGCAGTCGCGGTCCCTTTAAATCCCCTATACGTTGAAGTGGGATAGCTTCCGTTAACCTTTTATCTGCGCAAGCAATTACACTTGCAAGCACTTACACTTGCTTTGTAAAAACGCATTTTATTGAAAAGCAATTTGAAACATTCATTTCGTAGTAACTCGCCTGTGTGTGAGTTTTTATTGCTGCTTTGTTTTCGTACGTCTTCGATAGTTACATAATCTAAGTAGCCTCTTATCTTTTTCATTTCTCTAGCATGCTTCACCTGGCGTTACCCTGCAAACGCATGAACCCCTAAATACCTTGAATGACGCGTGGAGTTACTCCACCCTGCGGTTACTTAGTGGTGAAACAACATTGGAAGGAGACTGTGGCCTACCAAGGGCAACACAACCCCGCCCCCCAATACAAAAGCAGTTTCAGTTGCGATTTGGGCACCCCGCTGTTCCTTTGTCTTCTCTCGTGTATCGTCTTTCCGTGCTTCTGCATTTGCCATGAATCACGGGTCACGCAAAGGCGTGAGGTCATATCCAGAGGCCAGGTGCACGGCGTCCACTGGGGGACGCTGGCCGCCTCGCCGCTGCAGCACTCAGAGCAAACACGGCGTGCGGTCACTCAATCGCTGCTCGCTCGGCCGGAACGGAACGGTGTGGAGTGGCGCTGGCACGTGTCCACTGTTTGGTGGTCCTGTTGATGGACCACGCAAGGGACCGAGGCTAATGAAGAGCTGACAAAGGAATAACACCTTAGTGGTGCGTGAGAAATGCATTTTGAGTTGCGGGAGACCGCTTTCACCTTACAATAGTGTTATTAAAATTCCGTTTACTGTTCAGCTTGAAAGAAGCTTTTAATGCAAAAACTGTATCTAAAAATTAACTCACAATCCGTCCCGCGAAAGTGGATGACCATGGAAACTTTTTAGAGCACTACGAAGAGGTGACACAAAATTCAGGTGAAAGGTACGGGATATATTATTGCTCTTGAGCGTAGACAGCAGTAATCTGTAAGAAGGGCACTTACATGGCAAATGAAATTAAGAATGGGGAGTTTTATTGGGTGAGTGTTCCTGTAAATCCTCCAGCTGTAAAATGTTGATTTAGTACTGAGGAGCCTATTAAGCAGTGCAAGGCTTCATTTAGGCCTCCGATAACAAAGTGATGGTGTAAATACAAGATAATAACGTTATTTTACTCCGCACCAAGACGGAGTTACGTACAAAGAATACACTAACCTTCAATAAAACTCCGGCCCAGGAGTTTTGTGCGGAAAATCGCTTTCGCCAATGAGCGGAGTGAGAATGCAAGCTTCTCACAAGATCATGGCGCATGCGAGAGGGCGGTGGTCAATATGGCAGGTGCTCCGGGTGCACGTGCGGAGTAGCAGCGAGCACCGATATAGAAAACGCAAGCTCGCGGGCGAATTTTCTGAAAGCGACAACCTTGCCAATTAAAAGGCATATAAGCAACATATGTACGAGCAAGATCAAGCGAGACTGTTTTCGAAGCATTGTGTGGTGCACGCATTCTCTTCAAGGTGGTGAAAGGGGGTGTTCGAATGGACCGATCGGATCAACAACAAGCGTATGGGACTCGTCGACCCAGAAAAGTGTTGCGTTGTGAAAGCAACCAATCTTCTTACACAGCAAGCTGAATGTCGAAACTGTAGGCTGACTTCGTTACCTCCACTTCGTATATCTGACCACCCATGTGGGATGTAAACTCTCCTAAAAACGTTAGTGGCATTCACTAACGGTGCACAAAAAAGTTACTTGGCCCAGCATACGCTAGGTACTTAGTAACTGGAGCTATAATAGATGTAGCACTAGTGAGGGTTACTAACTGAAGAAGGCAGTAAGCACCACTATACCTTCACTAGCACAGTCTTAGCGATAACATCCTTGTGAGCTACACGCGTTTTCTAACGGGTCATGCATAACCTAGTCATAAGCAAGCGCTTTATCTAGTGCATACTACTTCCTACACCCAGTTAATTTCCTAACCATGCATGTGCCTGAGCCTACGTACCGTACCGCGAGGATGTAAAGATCGTAACGACTTTGTAAATCCGGCCGTTACTACCATTTTACGACCGTTTTATTAGGAGTCTAACGCCGTGAGTTTTGTCAGGGCATGGAAATTCCATTTGGATTTAAAAATGCCACCGTTGCGGACTGCGACGCAGGTGTCGTGCCATGAAAGTGGAGTTGCTCTAAATAATGTGCGAAAATACCCCTGCGTGACAAGGCACTAAATAATCAAGGTGACGCACTCTGCATCAAAGCAGAGTAAACGAATCAAAGAGAAGCTGCTCTTTTGTGCAGTAGCCCCATGATTGGCAGCCCTTTCGCTAAACATATTAAGCTGATACTACACTTTAACAGCCGAACTGTTGTACAAGCCGTAATTTCGACGCGTTGCAGGAAAACATACAAAGAAAATGCCGAGCGCTCGATAGCGTGCCTCGCGGCGCTTTCATGGCGCTGAACCATCTCACCGAACAGCAACTTTTATTAAGGGAAGATCTTCTCGACGCCATCAAGAGTTTGAGCTTGTGTGTTGAGAGTGATGGGGCTCTGACAATTTTAGGCCCCTGCGACCGCTAATATCGTGGATTTGCTTACCCATACCACTGATATACAGACGCGCTGTTGCATAGCCCATAACCGCAAAGGAGCGACCACTTCCGTGTCTTTGACCCATCCCTAACCCCCTTGGAAGAACGACTGTGGCGCCTCTTCCAAACGGAATCGCTCCCCAACCGAGTTCTCCTTCACCACATTTACCCATCCGCCCACCCCTCTCCGCTCTGCCCGCATTGTGGCACTAAATCCACAGTGCAACACCACATATGGGCCTGTCCCTCTGACCCCCACCCCACCATAACTTCCTCTGACCACTGGACGGAGGCCCTGGGCCACTCGGACGCAGACTCCAGCGTCCACTGGTCACCCGAGCACAAGCCGGGGTGGCGGCCCCTTAGGCCAGTGGCGTCAATAAAAGTTTTTTATCTCTCTCTCTAAACGCCGCAGGCTGTCGCATCGGGGTTAGGCATTGCCCGCGTTACCAACTGGGATTGATGCAGACAGACGCTGAGGACTGAGCGTTTCATACGGCGATTTGTTCAAAGGCAAGGACGATAGTAAAACAAGTATTCAAGTATTCAAGGTACCGAGCAGCTTGAGGCTCGCACGAGACTTGAGGCTCAAGAGTCCGTGCGGCATCAGGCGAAGGGTTTAGAGGGAATTCCCGCGAAATTAGGGTGATGTGACACTGAGGACAGCCTTCAATCGACTAAACTTGGACATCCCGCACTATACGAACAAATTATTTTCAGCCAGTAGACTGCGCCTTGCGCTTTATTAACTGTGCCTTGAGTTTAGAGCATTGTCTACTCGCTGTATGGTAAGGCACATCCGATGAGGCAGTTTGCCGCTCTAGCATTGCGGGAAGACGTGGCTCTCTGAATTGGCTGAGGAATTTGTGGACACGTATGTGTCGGCAGAGATGGTGGACCCGTCTGACTCGTTACCGCACCTTTAGATGCCCCATTCGTGCTTTAGGAGCTCGAGACGGCCCTAAGCATGTTACGGAGGCGCCGTGAACACCGCCCAGACGGAAGCACCAGTAAAAGTATCCTCAACGTGTTGTCAGAACGCAAAATAAATGCTCCAAGGAGCTTCAACCACATATGGGAGACGGGTGTCATTTCTTCTACATGAAAACTCGCTTGGGTGGTGCCAGTTATTTATGGTGGTTTAGTCATGCTAGCTTGTATCTCTTACGTCCTGTGTGGCGAGGCTAATGAAGAAGCCTGATTGTAAGAAATTAACGAAGGGGCTCAAGCATTTGAAACAACTTCCGCCCTGTATTACCGGTTTAAGGCAAAATTCAAAAATTTTATGCCCAGGATAATGTTCCGTATCTCATCGTATCTCGTCGTATCGTATCTCGTCGTATCTCATCGTATGTCTCGTATCTGTCGTCGTATCTCTCATCGTATCACGTAACGCCCACGAACTGTTACTTTCTCTAATTCGTAGACGTTTGTAAGGCTTTCTATTGCGTCCGGCGAGCACGGGTATTGTACAGATTACATTCAGTAAGAATGTTAGGGAACTTACTATTTAAGACCGAGACATGTAAGTGTGATTACACAGCGTGCTGCGCAAGGAACGGAGCGTTTCGCCAAGTGTATCCTAGTGTAGTGTTCTGTATCCAGTAATTTTCAATGTGGCTATAGCTCAACTAACTTGAGAGTAAAAGAAAACCAATGAGCAGAAACGGCATCTGTGTGCATGAAGATGTCGGCATTTAGTTGTTTGGGCCCCAATACAAGGGGTTCGCAGTGAACGCTCTACGAATTGTCCACACTGTGCAAGTATATCTCTCCTCAGTCAGCCTGGTAGTCTCAGCCGAAAAGTCTTGCTGTGCCCATTTCTCTTGAAGCCGACGGAGGTCCTCTCGTCTAAATTTAACGTTGAGAAGCCTGGTCATCCGTCATATCACTCACTTATGGTTCAATGCGCCAACCTTGGAAACTGACAGCTGCGGCATCGGATACTACCTGATATCTCGCTAGAGCACGGCAGGGGGCGGGGGGGGGGGGGATAACTCCCGTTATCCATGCTTATACTGCACTCCTGCCTGATTTTCAGTAGGATTTTTTTCCAGCTGTACCTGACCCCTCCTTCAGACAAACAGTATTAACACCTCAAAGATGCCTTAGAATAGCTAATGGCGCTTTTCAAGGAGCGACAAACGAAAAGATCCTTCGGAAAAGTCAGTTTTCTGCACTCCGCTTGCTGACCTTAAAGAGGTGAAATCAGGCAGCTTCGCACAATGAAAGCATCTCAGGCGCACACTGTGCTTAATTAACGCCCTGATAATTTTGCGTCCTCAATGGCCGGGAAAGGGCTACTTCGACGCCACCACGGTCTCACGAGACCCTCCGATTCAAGGTCCACGTTCCCAAACTTACACATACAAAACAGGGCAAACGAAATAGAGAAAGGAAAAACACCAGCGCCGTGATGTTGTCCCCTTCAATTCATCCATGTCGTTAGCGCGGTTTTACGTTCTCTGGCATGCTTCACGAACAAGCTTCCACCTTAGCCCATCTTAGAGCCGAGCCTCACACTACTGTGGAAGCGGCTAGATTGTTTCTGCTGAAGCATCTGAAAAGGCTCACCTGAACCACCTGCAAATTTTTGCGAATGGTTCAGCCTTCAGCCAATAAGCACCGGAGGGCTAATGAAGCGGTGTACATCATTCGAGCTTTGCATCTGTCCTTGTCCTCTCGTTGAGATCACGTGGTTTCTTCCATAGAATTGGAGGCGGTACCAGATGAGGTGGAGGAGATCGGATTTGGTGGCATTCAAGCAGCCACGAATGACTGTCGATAGAAAGCCTACCACCACCATATATTTTCAGGTTGTGTAGCTCTTGGAATAGGCCTGGAGCTTTCTCTTTTAATAAAAGCGTTCCTCTTCTTCATCCTTTTCCCCCATATCTTCCTCCACAGAAAGCCATTCCGTTGCGATGGCGGTTGCTTTTCTGCAATACCACAAACCAACCAACCAATTACGGGAAGTGCCTGATGCATTTCATATGAGGCTAAAATCTGAATTTATATTGCCATTGTAATTAAAGCATCCAACGGCTTTTAGATTACAATAGAAAGGCGTACGTTTCCTAAAAATTAATAATTTTGGCTAATATTTTCTGAACTATTAGAGACCTTGCATCGTAACAGTTGACGTTAGATCAATATTCCGCTCCTAATTTGAGTGTCATGGGTTATGTTTTGGTGCATTAATAAGGCGGGAGCCCTAAATACCCGACTAAGCGAAAAAACTTCGTTGCTGTAGTTCCCGATGAAGAAAGTCATCGCCGCTACCGACTGAATAGCAAAACGGATTTACGATCGCATGGGATTTCAACCCGGGTCCCCACAGTAGGCTCCCAGTGCGGTTTTGCAGCGCATTCTGCGTATTTTTTGAACTTGAACTTCAGCCAACAAACGTTTGCACAGCAAAGTCATGCATCCTTTGGAACAGTGCAGAAGCCACCAACTCGACTCAGGTTTCCGCCGGATTTTTTGAGAGATTTAACATGTAAAAGGATAAAAAGCCATGAAGAATCAATTCATATTTTTTTCTGTTGTTCTAGGAACCTTGAAACATAATCCTAAAAGTAACTTATTGCCGGCTGAGCGTCTAAGTGGCTCTTGGCGTACGCTGTCATCAATGGAAAAAAAGTTAAACGTCTGCGTGCCGCCCGACGAGTGAATGTTACGAAACGTGAACAGGGGAGGTGCACACCAGCAGCGCTGAATTCAGATTCTCGGGTCGCTGGGGCGTGTGTCCTCAGTGTGCCTGCCGAAGTCTTTCGCGCCAAAGTACGATGAAACTAGAGCGACGAAAGGGACGCGACTAGGATATAGCAGTAAAAACTCCTTGATAAAAATTGCCAGGATTTCACCTCAAAAGCACGTTAGCATAGCGCTAAGGCGCCGGAAGAATGTTTTTTTTTTCTTCAATGAACCTGTATTTAACACCATGCTCTTATTTTCTCAGAAAATTAGGCACGTTGGCTTTTTGGCGCACGCTAACCTGGGCCATTGGCCCGACATTTTTTGTGGGTAATTACACTGCGTTTATTGTGATTGAAAGAAAGCAGAAAGAAACCAAAAGAAAAGTAAAATTTAGTGCATAAAAATGTTACCATACACGCAGTGCCCACTTGTTGTGGAAAGAGGCCCCTGTGAAAACTACTCGCGGCTGACGCATACGATATGGCTCAGAATAGACGTCAGCACACTGTTATTTTTTGCCTATTGGCTATTGTTGATGTGTTCTTGCAATCCCACCGAGTGTGCGGGGCTTTAGACCTAGCCGCTCTCAGCAAGAAAGCATGAGTGAGCAAGAACTCGAGAATGCTCTGCCGCCGGGGACATAACCAAAGACCACTTTTTCTTGCATTTTCTTCCGTTGGAACGACCCCGGCCTCCACGTTCCATCGCCACCCCTCTCCTGACCGATGTCCGGCGAATGACATTCATACCGAGAAGCAGTCGTAGTGTGGCAAACGCCAATTAGGAAGGGTTCGGCCGTTGCGATGATTCAGCAGCTACATACTCAAAGGGTGACGCTGCGCCGAATGAATGGACGGCTTAGCCCCCCGTGTTTGGGGATGCCTTTTCCGGGGTTGTTGACTGCGGCTATAACAAGATTGTGCCGAGAGTTCTCGACTTGTCGCCACTCTCCCATCCGGATCAAACGATTGATCCTACCTGACAGCGACAAGGGAACGGCTGATTAGTGGCCCGTTTTCTGCGATCCGCTAACAGAAGCCGACGGCTTTTCCTTCTTTGGATCCAAGGAAGCATTCATTAAAAGTACCACTGTGACCCTGAACAGGTCCTTAAGTTGATGATGAGGGGTTTATCTGTGTCGAGTGAATTATTCTTGCGGACCCCGCCATGCAGGCAAAACTTCAGCCATGAACACCTCTAGCTGTTTTCCTTTTATAACTCAGCCGCCGTACGTGAAAATCCTTCGAGAAATCTTCAACAGAACGTAGAGTTGGGCTAGTTGGAGATGTGTGATATTGAATTGCGCTATGTTTACAAAGACAAATGGGACGCTAGCAGGACTGGGACGATTGCGCCTCGTTCCAGTCCTGTTAGCGTCCCATTTGTCTTTGTAAACGTAGCGCAATTCAAAACGAGAAATCTTATACATGATTGCAAGCAATCGGAATGCTTCCAGCGCAAAAGAATAACAGAAGCATTGAGGGACGTGTGGGGGTGCATGCGCAAAATAGTTCGGGCTCAGGCGTTCTTTTAGAATGGTGCTGGAGACCACGTAGCTGTCCTAGTAGCACCGGTGGCGTGCTGTCAAAAACTGGTGCATTGCCTCATGGACCGGTTGGCCGATCGAAGAGCTCTGATAAGATCTCTGTAAACACAGCATGTGTGTGAAACCGGGCTTCTATTGTGCCAAAACGGTTACCTGCACATCGCGAAAAAGGAACCGTTCTAGATGAGACAATACTCGCATAGATTATGAAGGAGGAGTACAATAGTACACTTTAACTCATAAACCACGTATTGATATACCTTGAGATCGTGCGTAGATGTGTATACTTGGTAGTCAAAAAATCGTCGCATGGGTTCGTTCTTCGTTTGCGATTCGGGTCTTGAAGGTTTGACGATCGATTGGACGGACTTTTAGCGAAGGTTGGACGCGCTCTCAGCTGCCGCGCTTCTCTCAAATTTACTAGGAAACGAATGGTAAATTTTTCACGTATAGTTACAATCTAGGAATAACCATAATAAAAAGAGATGGAAGCTTGCACCCAATCCAACGAATTCAACGGCGAAGCTGTTGCAGGTAAGTATTGCCGGACACGTAGTTAAGTTTCAGTATCATTGTTTACTTGCATAGTTGCGGTTCTAGTAATTGTCGTCATATGCATCGAAGAGCTGGTGGTCTTCGCGGCGAGTGTGGATGCAAAGTCATCCTCAGCACTGTAGTCATCCTCAGCTCAACTGGCGAAGATTGCCCTAAGTTGCTCCTCACTCCAAGCATTATATGCTCGCAAAAAAAATCACGCCATATCCACGGAATGAATGATGATAAGTGGGGCGAAGCTCGAGAGGGGGAGAGCATCGGTAACCGTAACTCTCCCGTGAAAGTTCGCCCATTACATCATTAAGAAAGACGTAAGACTGTGTGCGTACCCCGCACCTCCACCACAATTTGTCACGTAGTATGGGACACAACGGTAAAGAAAGAACTTTTATTTAGGGCGAACTTGTGCCCGAACAAGACGAGAGGAAACGAGCAAAGGTCCTTGCGTCTCGTTCGATCTCCGAGAACGACTGCCTGCGTTCGTGGCGTGATCTCTTGCGTGATCTCCCCCTCGCAGTGCACGTGCGCTCGCGCCTCCGTTGGCGAACACAGACAAGCTCGCGCTCCCGGTGCCGAGTTTGCGCTGCCGGTTGCAGCCGGTTCTTGCGCGATCAACGCGGCCCACTAGGCGACATCTCCGAAAGCATGCGGCGGTCACGTACCACGAGACACAAGGGATGGACATACCCATGACTTAAGGAGCTTCGCCCCTAAAAGCAAGAAAACAGTTTACGTGCGTCCGCGCCTCAAATAGGAAGCACACAACAGTTCGCGCTACAGACACCGAGAGAGAGAGAGAGAGAGAGAGAGAGAGAGAGAGAGAGAGAGAGAGAGAGAGAGAGAGAGAGAGAGAGAGAGAGAGAGAGAGAGAGAGAGAGAGAGAGAGAGAGAGTAAACTTTACCTCGAAACCGGCTGCCCGGTTTTCGAGGGCGCGCTAACGCAGTCAACATTGGGAGGGATGTGAAAGGCTGCGGACATAACGATCCGGGCGTGCAGTCGTGGAGAAATTTCAACGGCAAGGTCGGATATGCATGTGAGGTGCAACAGCCAGACCTTCGACGAAGGGAGTTGGGTCACCGGCTCTGCTGCTTCTCCCGCCTTGTACAGTGGTGGAAGCTACACCAATTTTTTTCTTCAGTGAAAGCTTTCACCCCAGAATTTACTTATTTGATTTCTGAATCGGATAAACTGTCTTTCCCTGCTTCAAGACCCTTCTCTTGGTATCCACTCGAGGTAAACTGTGGACTCGAGCAGCGCAGTAGAGGAGCGGTTGGAGGTCAGCGGAGAGGGCTTCGACCTGCAATGGACCTGAGCAGGCTGATGGTGATGATAATGGAACGCCGTTAACTAAAGCAACTATTCAGCCATTTCTTCACCGGCACGATTTCGATGCGGTATGCTCCTCGTATAAGTTTTTCTTCGCTGACTTTTTCCGCCGAATATTATCTGGCGGTGTCACTGAGAACACGTCAAAGCAATTTCGAACCAATTTCCTTTTCTACACCCCGTCTATAGATCTCTTTACGACGGCATACCCGGTAGTGATGTTCTGACATCTATTTGTTGAAAGCCTCGTTTTGGAGCTCCGCGACTCAAGCTGGGTAAGGTAGACGTAGCGGATGCGTTGTAAGTGGGAACGTGCGTTAGATACATGTAATGCGGCCTACATGAGTAATTTGACGACTCTAATTGCAGAGGTGGCAGTTATGAGAGAAGCACAGCGGGATCTCCAGAATGCCCTGTTCGCTTGGCAACGCCAACGTTGTTACGACCCGTGTAGTATTAATGTAGAAAAAAACACGTAAAACAGTACATGTGGAGGTGCGTTGGAGACATGTACTGATGTCTACGTGAATGACTTGAGCTCGCTAAGTACAGAAGGGACAATAAAGGGAGTAGGACAGTATATTTTCTGCCTCGACACCTTCTTTAGCGGGGACAGGTATGTGCTGAGTCGCAATAAGTTACAGAAGAAAAAGACGCAATTGGAAAATGGGGTGGAAAATAATGATAGGACACATTCTACAATTGGAGACAATGCTTTCCCAATCACCATTTCATAGGTAAGGCACGGTTCCTCTGATAATATTTTTGTTTGAACTGGAAACTGGACCATAAAGATGCCGTCAACTAGCAAGTACGTGTCCTGCACTTCACCGTATGGAGATCTGTGCTGCTTTGGAATGTTAGAAACATGGGTAGAGAATTCTTGTAAAAAATTGAGGCCGAAACTCCCAATCAGGCAGGTCATACCCGACGAGCCATTCATTACTGGATCGTCTTTAGGGGGGGACGGGGCTGGGGGGAGGCAAAAGAAACTTTCAAGGGCTAAAAAATAAACAATAATAGAAATTGATGTGAACTATCGAAATAAAATACAGTCCCTTATACGCCGCCGCCACAGGATGACGATAAAATATATATGAATTCCCCAAAACAAACCAAACACGACAAAACATCGCAAAAAAAGATCAGGCTTGCAACACTATGTATATGCATAAAAATCCATATCTGGCGGAATTACCGCGCGCGGTTTTTGCAATTCTGTGGCAAATAAATTTGCAATAAACAATAGTCTTGCAATAAATAATACATTTTGAAATAGACATTACTGGTTGAAAAAATAAAAAGAAACACAAAAATCCTTAAAAAACTAAAAATAGCCGAAATGAACAAACAAAATATGTCTATCTTAAAGCCACCTTACAACTACGAAGACAAAAATAAACACTAATTTGAAAAAAAAGGAAACGCAAAAAATGCCCTGAAAAAGTGGCCACTCTGGGAGGCCCTGCATTTGCACAAAGGTGCATAGTTTGTATAGCTGATAGACAGTAGTAAAGAAAACGTTTATTGGTACAAAAGGGAACGGGAAGAGGGTGGTGGTGAAGCGTCCTTTTTTCGGGATGCCTCTTCACCGGGTGTACTCGATGGCCCGATAAACCAAGGCCCTCTGGCCGGCCAGGTCTGGGATGGTCAGCTCAGTCTCCCACTGCCCCAACGTGGGGAAGTGGGTGGGGACAGGAGTATACGAGGTGGAATGTGGTGAGCGGGGTGTCGCAGTTTTGGCATTGACGGGCGTAGATAGTCGGTGCGATATTTCACATGAATTATAGTAAAAATGTAAAATATTTTCACGCATTGAAAAACGAAGCAAGGCGCTTGTTTTAATAAACTTTTAATCGAGCGAACGTGTGCTTGGCAATAAACAAGAAAACATCAGCGGCAAAAAAGCATTCAAGAAAGCGATATGCCCACTTAAGCATCGGCGAATGTAAGGCCGCGGCGTTTGCCGCTCGAGCATTTACTTCATAGCACTCTTCTTTCCGGAACCATTGAATTCAATAGCGAAGATTGCCCATGAAAAAATAATAGTTTAGCCTGGTGACTACAGGGTGGAACCCCTTTCCTATCAAACCAGATAACCCGGCGTGGGCAACGACAAAATAGTCCCGGTTGACATCTACGTTTAGTTCTTATTAAGATGTACGACGCGCTAGCGCTATTCCGGCGTCGAGGGAGCGTTTTGCAACGAAGTTGCTGCATTTACCATTTGTGCTTTCCAAATACTGAAGTGCAGTGACGAAATCTAGGCTAGCCTCAACGGTTTTGATCAACGTGGCACAGGAAACTCAGAGGATACCTTAGCTTGCGTGGCCCAAGATATGGGCATAAAAATTGCGGCAGCGCAGTGGTCAGTTCGAGAGAGAAAGCAATATTGTCAAAATCTTAAAGTATTTATAGTGGTGGCCTCACTGTGTGTTTTTATCAGACAGAGAGACTGTGAGAGAGTGAGAGAAATGTCTTGGTTGAGTAAAATTTATTGAAAGTTTGCGAAACGGGGATAATGAGATAGTAGACCCTATGGTATGCACAAGAATACCAGAGCGTCAGAATCACATCAGGCTGATCTGCACGCTGGTCAGGGCAGATTGTCATGTGTCGATACAAGGTGGATATGTATGGTTTGACTTTTTCACCCCTGAGCACATCCTTAATTATAACCATGTTTCGCAAAGCAGAGTGGGTGTTTACCCGTATTTAAGTTAATGTCGGGCATTTCCTACCAAACATCTTCGCTCACTTAGATTTGTGGATATATGTGTTGGTTTGGGTTTTGAGCAGAGTTTAAGATTCTTAGGCGAGGAGATGCCCATGTGGCACGGGGAAGGTGGTGCTCCTAGGTGTACGATGCGGAGTCGATTTGCATATTTTTTTGGAAAGCGGAGTGCTATAGCCGTGGTCAACAGGGAGTATGGCATGTGAGCTCGAGTGAACCTTGATCGGCTGCGTCGCTCCCGTCCAGACCCGTGCCCGTGTATAAATGTAAGGTAAACTTTAATGATTGGATATTGGAGAATCTTCCTGAATCGTTTACGTACACTGCCTGTAGCCAATATGCTAAGCCAGTGATTGAGCGTGTGTAATGATTTTTAAACATCTATTTGGTAGTTTCGCTAGAGCAGTCGCCAAGAGGATTCAATTATCTTGTCTAGCCAGGTAATGCAATTACCGGGATTCCAAGACTAATCCGCTAAAATTGATGCCGTCGTACTTTATAAAGTCTCGTCGTTGGCGTAAAGTGTTGTGTTCATGGTTTTGGCACTTTTTTCAAGGAAATTTAATCCTGGCTGGTCGCCTGTTCTCGCGTAGGTTTGGATCCACATTTCTCAGTGGGGGGGAACATTTATGGAAAGTTTCTGGATAGCTCATAATAGATAGGTGATAGGAGCGTGGCGTAGAGCCTTTTTTCTAGAGGTGGGTCTTTATTTTGTACCATGACGGGTCCCCATTTTGTTTTCCCAGAAACTCCTTTTTTGTTTGGACAGTGGCGCCTCTGATTGCTTCAAATATATTATAAGACACAATTTAAAGGCCCATGCGGTGATCGTGAATAAGGGAGGATAAGGGCTGCCCAAATGTTGCCCTGATGGGGGTGTTTAAGCGGCGTTCTTCAGTGCGGGTAAGTAGTTTCTGGTAATGCAGTCTGTACGATATCCGGCTCATGATCACTGCCCACATAAGTTTAATCAATTTTACTGTAATTCCTGCACTACCCCTGTTAGGCATTTTATAATGTCAGCTAAATGGTGAAATATTTCCTGTATTTTGTTGCTTGCGAGATCGGCTCTGCCGCTTTTGTGTAAGGCCATGTCGTAGTAGATTATTTGGCTTCTTTCGGGGATCACGTGCTCTCTGATTTTTGGGGTTTTCTTAATTGTACAGGTGGCGCCATTCACAGAGCTCGCGGTGGTGACACGGCCACCGAAATTTTTAGGTTGTTTTAAAATTTGCCCAATTAGACGCCATATATACTCCGATTTGTTTGTTATAGAGTCATGTCTCGTTAATATGGACGCCTCTGTTCCCAGAAAAATTGTTCCTAATTTGAGTCATCCATAATAACGAATCAAGGTCGAAAAACACAAACGTAAAGAAATAATCGTTCCGGAAAAGAACAGGGTTTATATAGCCAAAACACGACGAGATGTGGATTAGCACTGATGCCTTCGATTCTAGAGCAGCGTCCAGAAAGCGCACCACGTTGGCTACTTCAAGTGCGCTTTCTGTGAGTCCCTCTTGTTCGAGGTATGCGATTGCCTTCTCCAAGCCACGGCACGCTTCACGTCGAGTAACCGCTGGTCTGTCTGCTACATCGGCTGCTTCTGTGGACACTAAGCTTTCTTCGAGTTGATGTGACTGCTGAGCGAATCCGCCGACACTCTGCACGATCTGCTCCTAGCCGTTGACATGGTGTCACACTACCGTCACTACCCTAACGTTTTGTTCGCTGGTCACGCATGTTCTCCGTCCAATTAGATGGTACTGGAAGGAACAGATAAACGAGATAAACGAATGCTTGGGCTCGGTATGCTTCGGACGAGAGCGGATTCGTGGTACGCTCTGGGGCCACTGGAGGTCACCATTCATTTTTTCTATTTGTTCTTTGTGGACCCGTACCCATAATAACGATACAGAAATGCCTGTATTTACCCCTTTCGTGCTCAAACCCGCCGTCCATATTACGTACTGCGGGTTTCTATATTAACGTGGCAGAATTTAATGGCGAGAGCTTTATCGCCAAAAATTCGTCCATAACGCAGGACGTCCGTATTAACTGTGTCCATATTAACGAGACATGAGTGTATTGGGACACTTTTAAATTTGTTTCTGGTTGCAATGTAGGCTTTACTTGGTTTTTGAGAACCTGACGTTAATCGTTTGCTCACTTTTGAGGCTGGGTGACAGTATTGGCACCGGTCTCATTCTAGGTCGTCGGTGAGGTGCTTTGGTGGCGGCGAAAGTTTCGGACACGGCTGCCGATTGCGTCTGCTCAGAAACAAACTTGAGTGCGCAGGCGCGGTGCCTGTTTAAATCTCGTATCTTTTTTTCTGCCTCGGCCGTAGTATCATTGCCCTCCTTTCCACAATCTGATTGCCGCTGCCCGGCATTGTAGATTCCGGAGAGCCTTCACATCTGGCTGCCTTAGTTGTAGCAGTTGTAGTGTCCTGTTAGCACGGATGACGTGCTTCCGCGGTCGCTTGATGAGCATGGCTGATAAAAGGACGGCTACGAGGCACAGCAAAATTGAAAAATGAGTCTAATAATGCCAGGGCGTTGAAAGCAGACGCGCCTTCAGCTCAACAAGTATACCACAGCCGGGCGTGGCCTGGCTGTGGTAACAAAACATTTGGTAACAAAACATTTACAAGACGGGTTCGCGTTAATCATGGGCGGCAGTATTGTGCGAAAAAAAAACTCACAAAAGGTAGAGTGGTGTCGTAATGCTTTCCCATTTGTAGACAGTGCTGAAAACTTATTTACATGTTTTTTTGGTTTGTTCGTCATTCTTCGCGTCAGCTCAAAGCAGTCTTTCTCGTCATGTTTTGTTTTTGTTCGGCTGTGATGTCGTTTCACATTGACGCCATGTCAAATAAAACATGGAATGTTTTATTTGATTTAGATCTCTCCTCAACTCCACGCAATAATCTTTCGCCTTTTTGATTTGGTCGAAACCAATTTGGTGTAATTTTTAATAACAAGAATGTCATAATTTTGGTTTCTGTAGTTGTTTCTCCTTTTTCTGCTCACAGGTATACTTGTGCGCTAAGGGAAGTATACATGCATTAACCGTGCCACGAGGGGCAGTATATTGCAAAACTGTTGCCTGAACAACCCTCGTTTGGAAGCTTTTATGAAAGCCCCACAAATGGCAAAAGGGGTTCCCCGCTGCAGAAATGAAAACAAGCGCTGCGCCACAAAAAGGGTAATTGGAAATGGAAAACCCCACTATCCCCAGGTTAGTAGACCAATAATACAACGCATTCAAAGTGCTCTTTATTAGGTCTAATCTTTTCCAAGGTTTACTGTGTCTTCCGCGAGTCTTAATAATGTTTAGCGCAAAAACCAAAGACAGTACACAAGAAAGAAGACGGGACAAGCGCTAACTTTCAAGTGAACTTTAATCATCGCCGGAACCGGTAAATATAGAAACAGCTGGAGCATGCGCAGCATGCGCCGTAGTAGGTATCACAAGTACGCATATGTCTGAATTACCGAAATGCTCGAAAAAAGATTTTTGTGAGTGTAAAAGGACCACCGACGTATCACTGATACAATTATCGCCATTTTGCTTGATATAAAAAGCTTCCGGGAGTTTCCGTGCTGTCACATCCCTGCTCCTACCCAGAATCTTAATCTCCCCCAGAAGTGGCTCACACTTTCAGGCGTCCTTTATTCTTAACCGACAGTTCATGTTCCCCGGCTCGGTTGCTGATACATCGGCCGGTCTTCCCAACATAGACTTTCCCGCACTTAAGTGGAATCGGATACACGACGCCTATAGCCAGTCCACAAAGGGCCTAGCATGCTTCTCCTTGCTTTTTGCGCCCATTAGAAAAAGTGCGCGCGCCAAGTCGGGGCAGCTTGCGCGGCGCCGAGAACAGGATCGGAATCCCGTGCCTGTTGGCTACCTTTAAAAGGTGATGGGCGACTTTGTGGATATACGGTACCACTTCGGGTTTTGCCGTACATCGCGCTGGCTCAGGCCTTCTTCTAGAGGTGCCTCATTTAGCCTTCTTGAGGAGTGCTTCAGCGACTGAGTTCTGTGATAAAGAACAAATTGAAGATTCATTGCTGGATCTCTAAGAATACGCAAGCATCCGGCTCCTCTACGTCGGAACCGGGCATTCAGCGCAATGCGCATGCCTTGCTCTGCCTTATCCGCAAAGCAGCGTTTATCTCACATCCCTTAACCATCTCAGTTTTCGCGTTTTCTCGCTTTAGCAGGAGAATTGGCTGCCTCTAGATCTTCTTATCACTGTCACTCCCAGTCCTGCACAAATTGCCTCCATGCAGTGTCCGCATGCACATTCCATTCCAGAAAGCGTACAGACGGTGGCGTGAGCCACGGGTCCCGCCAAAAGGGTCGTGAAGAGGAAATAGAATTGCATTTCCTTAATTGTATCTGATTGAACATCATTCTAGGAAACAGTTTCCCAATTTATTGTTTCTGGAGACGCCTTTGAAAGCCTCGTATTTAGGCGTGTCGCAAGCGGCCATGCGGTACCGTCGGTTGGCAACGCAACAAACAGTGACGTCATTTTAAGAAAATTCTAGAGTTAAACAGTCTCCCAGTACATTATTTTGTAAAGCTTTAAACCCGATATTTTAAAAATAATGTGTCCTTTATTAGTTGCTACAAACAGCTTTTTTTCACGTTACCAGCGGTGACACCTCTTCAGTTGTCTTGCAACCATTGTTGCAGGACTAGGACTTACTTACTCTTTGTGCGGTTTCCACTCAGTTTCCCTGCGGAAGTTAGCGTTGTTATGCAGAATTCTCGCTGCAATCGAACCTATTTTGTATCAAATGTCATAAAGCCGCAAAAGCAAATAAAAAGTTCCCGCGTGTGTTTCCAACTGTGGCCGCTGGGCTGGACTGCATTGAAGTCGGACCCTTTACCCACTTAACAAGATGGATGGAGCGCTTGGGCGCATAAAAACCGCCGTGCACAATCCGCTCCGCACTTGTAACCAAACACTGCGGTTGGTTTAATAAAGTCTAATCTACCCTTGCTCTGTACTTTATAGGTTTAACCATGCTAGGTGAGCCTCCCTGGGACACAAACAGCATTTCCTCGCCAGCCAAGGGCTTTGCATCCCTGGTTGAGTACACAATCTAAAAATGCTCCCAATTCTTATACAACCACACTATCGGCCTTGAGGCACTCGATAGGCGTGGCTGGAGGTCTTTGGAAGAGCCCTTTCTCCTGCAGTGGACACAACCGGGCCTAAGATAAAGGTAAAGGTAAATCTACCCAGAGCTTTAATTGCCAACTTTCTGTTGAGCGCACCTACAGTAAGCCAGAGTGGAGCATATAGAATTGGCGAAACAACGTCAGCAGCATTGTTTATTGCCGGAAAGCAATCGACCTGAGCGGTGGTAAGACTCGGCGACGCGCTGTATCACTACTTCTCACTCGTAATTTTTAGGCTTGACGAGTAATTGGCAGATTGGTTTTACTTTCCGAACACTCTAAGTTCCTTCGATAAACGTAAGTATTCCCATTTTGAGCTTTCGGTCATTTACCGCGATCGCCAGGTCACGAAATTCCCGTCGGCGTAACTCTAATTCAAGCTGTCAGACACACGTCGGCAAGCTTCAGCAATACCTGCTAGCAAAAAGACAGTTTAGATATAGTGCGAAACAGCGTAAACAGTTTTTACGTTTACTTTGCATTACCAGTTTACTTTTCTTTAACTTTACGTTTACTTTACGTTTACTTTACTTTACCAGTTTACTTTACAAAGGTTTACTTCTGCCGGGGCCCCTAGCGCAGGTTGTTGACTGACAATTCGGCCATGTTTATCAGACGTATCAGACATCCCCTATTCTTCTGCGGGCGAATTCGATCATTGCGCCTATGTTGCAGCTATAGCTGACGTTTTGCGAGCTCGCTCTACGTTGACATGTTGCTCAGGCAAGGGTGAGCTATGATTTGCTTTCAACACGACGTCACTTCACGAGTTGAGGAGGGAAGTCTCGGTGAACACTAACCTGCACTTTTTTACCCATCCGCCGATATCGTGCAATGAAACGGCAATGCTTAGTTTGTTTATTACGGTTCCACAGTTATAAATGCTCACATAACACTTTTTTTCAGAATGTCTTGACGAACTCTTTAATGCGTGCGAACGAGCCGGCAAGTTGGCATAGTCGGGCGGCGAGCCGCGCTTGGAATGAGTCACCCTATTAGCGCTGCACCGTTACGAGGGCAGCTTGTCTCTACGTGATGTCTCGACTCGCTCGTTTTCTGCTCTTCTGTTGCTCGCTCTGCTGGCGGATCGACACAAATATTTTGCTGACACGTCCCATCTATTGCGCAATTTATGATAACACCAACCACGACTAGGTTTTTATGCAAACACCCGTGCAATTGGTTGCACGGGAGCGAAGCGATAAGTAATAATACTTTTCGCTTCTCTCGCAGTTGGGCCTGACTGGCGCGGGACCACTTGACAAGGCGAGAGGAACGGCTGCTTCGTCTGCGTTTGGGCGCTCAGCGCCAGCTGGTATGCCTGTGCGTGCATTTCTCCGCAAGCGATATACGCGAGTAGGTGAGAGTTTGACGGCTTCATCGCCGGCGCTTGGTCCCTGAATCTCGCCATATAGCTATACGGCAGGCTATAGATACAGCTATATAGATATAGCCATACGGCAGGCTGCGAAGTAAGAAGCAAAGGCAATCTTTCCCAAAATACTGTGTGCATAGTGTTTGCTTTCATTCGTGTTATCTTGATTTGCAAGCGGTAATCCTCGGCCATTTTTTGCGGACACTTTGCGTAACTATTTGAGCATCCAACACTGCCTAAAGGGCAGTGTGGAGGGCGTGTCTTCCGGCTGAATGAAAGACAGCGTTTTGTGCACTAGGGTAACTTCAAGGGATTTTTAAATAAACCGGTGGGGGCAATTTCAGTTTTCCACTAAAATTTCTAAAGTCAGAAAGGTGGAGACATGTAGTGTCTAACGGGACACTGCCTTACGTGTCCAATCAATTCTGTCAGTTTCAACGTGGGATTGAAAAACCGCGTGAGGGAGCTAGAAAGGCTGTTGTGTTAGCCGGGGACAATTTTTAAACGCTTATTCTGATAACACGTGTATTTAAACAAGTTGCAGCACGGCTCACCGTCGTGGTTGCCATCATTCCTTTTGGCGAAACACGTGTGGCTGGTAAATGTACAAACTGCAGTTTCAGAAGTTCTTGGGCGCTATCGGCAAAAGTGTTTCGGCTTCCTGAAACAGAATTCATAACTTTTTGTAATATTTATGGTCTTCACTGGGATACGAACAGCACTGAGTATAAAAAAAGCTAACTTAATTAGCCATTTCGCCCCCTGTTCCTTTTCACTTCGCAATAAAGTGTCTGTACCCTTTCTCTGTTTTACACATAGTGATAATGCATACTCATTCTTTCATTGCTCATTTTTGTTGATATTTTTACTTGAGGGTTATATTTACATTCATCTTCACTCGCATTTCATAGAACGTGACATCTGCAATCTTGCAAATAAAAGCGCAAATGTCTAGATATTTATGCTAACATATCCCTCCCACGCATCTCTTGTTTGCTGCGTTTTGTGAAATTACGTGTCTCAATTTTTATAGGAGGTCCTCTAGCAGTCTGTGACCCCCTTCTGTATATCACAACCATGTACTCAACCTTCTGTTTACAATAAAATCATTTGACTTTCTGTTTAACTTTGGGTTAAGGTGTTCTAAGTAATGCCCTTTTATTCGGAAAAAAATATATACTAAAAAAACTGGTTGTCTGTCTCTAGGCTTACGGGATACATCGCGAAATACATTGAGCGTGAGCGGGCTACTCTGCCGCTACAGGACAACAAAACACGCCTCAAGCTCAGCGTTACCACGCGGAGCCCGCTGGCCCGGTGTGGTCAGTCTACAGCGACCAACAAAACAAGAGATGGCTGTGGATAACCTGCAAAAGAAGTAATAATAAAGCAGTGTACTTATTAGTTGTTACACCTACAGCAGACACTGGACGTGCAAGAGCGTGTGGGGAAGACACTAACGCACAAGAGTAGTACAAAACACCGCGTGCAATTCGTTGCTGCCGACGTCGCTGGTTTGTACGCAAAGTGAACAAAGCGTAGCTCCAATAACTTGCGGCGCGATCAAACAGTAAAGCAGTCGCAGGAGTTGAACGAGCAGCGAGAACAAAGGAGCACTCAGCGTAATGAAGAGGGCGCACTCGGAGCTCTGCAGCGCCGGTAATCAAGCAACAGGCGAGGCCGATCCCACGACACTCTTGCAGCACCTCAATCACGGGCGAGGCGTGAAACTTGCCCTGGTGCCTTTGCACCCTGCCGGGCCAATGTGTCGGACCTCGCAACAAAGCAATGACAAGCAGAGAGCGACGGATGCGGGAAGAAGAGGCGAGCGACCAGCCCCGAAAGCAAAAAACAGTCACGGCGAGTGGTGATGAAACCCGAATGCAAGCGTACTGTCTCTATATGTGGACACCGTGCGCGCCGAGAAACGTCACGGACGAGATATCCGCGGACGTACGCGCTGCCGCCGCAGCTACTTAGTCCTGCCCGCTGCGATGACTGGGCCGCCCCCTCGTGGCCGCAGGAACGGGAGGCTCGTGACAAATGCCCGGGCGGGGTGGGTGGACGAGCGGCAGGGTTAGCGGTGCGTGACCAACGGCGGGAACCGGCGTTGGGTGCGTCTGCTCCCCCGGGGCTCCCTGGCACGGCGCGGGGTCGGAAAAGTGGTCGTACCACGGCAGTACGCCCTTAATCCGGTAGGGAAACAGCATAAAGATTGGGGGGGGGGGCCTCAAAGGGGACAATGTAAGCACAACGAAACAATTGCGCTGACGGAATCCCCGTTTCAGAACGTAAAGAAGTGAAGGCGCAACATTTGTTTACTTTTTATTTGTTCATTGATCATATATAATCTTGTGTGTAATCCTTCTCAGGCGGGTCCTTTCAGAAGCCTCCCTGTCGGTCTGTCTGTCTGTCTGTCTTTCTGTCTGTCTGTCTGTCTGTCTGTCGGTCTGCCTGCCTGTCTGTCTGTCTGTCTGTCTGTCTGTAACACGTAACGTGATGAATAGGGTGTATAATAAAATGTCAAAGGTCCTTTTCAATGCCACAGCATTAAATGGCCTATTGAGTAGAAGAGCCGCCCCGCCCCCTTGCTGAGCACGAGGTTGCGGGTTCGATTCCCGACCGCGGCGGACGGTTTTCTGATGGAAGCGAAAAGCAAAAATGCCCGTGTGTACGACATTTCGGCGCACGTTCAAGATACCCAGGTGGTCAAAATTAATCCGGAGCCTCCGCTACGGCGCGCCTCATCGCCGCCGTTGCGTCGGCGGGTTAAACCCTACAATAAATCAATCAGAGCCGCCCCCTGGAGTTGGCGCCTGCTGAAGCCAAGCGCCTCCCCAAAATGACAGGCGATGCTAGTGTAATGGAAGTTACGCAACCGAGTCGAACAGAAAATTACAAAAATTTGCGGCTTGGTGGGAACCGAACGGCGTCGAGCCGGGCGCGCTTCCCCGATACCGCTTTAGAACAACTTTACACTGGCTAACTACTCATGAACCTATGGAATGCGTTGCGGCATTCGACATGGAAAGCATGGATAACCAGTACAGGGCAGCTCGACGCACAATGAGTTTCACTTTGCTTGTCCCACCGTAAGGCCCACCGTTACAGTAACGCTACACTAAGGCTGAACACAGGCCTGACAACGCACGCATGATGGTGAGCTGGGCGGTACTTTTCACTGGCTGCCATACGTTCCAGAGTGCGTTCATCGCACTCCATTCCCAACTAATGGGGATCACTCCGGGGCTCTCCAAAAAGCTGCGCGCGTTGCCTGAAAACGTGGGCATGCGCAGTATTTCTGATGTGCGCTGGATTCTGCATTGTATAAGGGACAGCTGGCAGCGGCCCAGGCTGCTCTACGCGACAGCACGTAAGTGCACTACAGCTGCAATGTTGGAAAGCTGTCAACATCACGCCGGCGGCTCCAAGCTCTGGAGCGCGAAACGTGCTCGCACTCCCACGTACGCAGTCGATGAAGCAGTGGAGCGAATAACGTAGAAAGACAAGCCAAGAAGCCGGTAGCGAAAGCCGCATCGAACTGCTAGGGAAAAGATTGGCCCGGTATCTGCTGACTTCACTGCAAATGCCACCGAAAGACGATCTTCTGCCGCCCGTCGTACTTGGGCGCCTCTCTTCCCTCCTCCTCACGCACTTCCCCTCCTGTCTCGCTCCTTCCACGATAAACACGGTGGAGGTTTCCGGGTGAAAAATTATTCTAAAGGTGCACTTTCCTATTTTGTGGCGCAAAAATGAAGCACTAATCTGTTTCCAATCAAAAGAACACCGCGAGTACTAGTTATGTATTGATGTTGTACGTCAAGTATGCTGGATGTGCTTTTTTATTTCAATACACTAAATTATGGACATATTGTGAGCTAAGGAAGAAAACACAAGGCCTCAACTGCTGCGGGCATCCAAAAATAAGTTTGCATGTAAACTTCGCACAGACGATCGTCTTCAATGCTTGGTTGTTCTACTGTCCCCATTTGAAGATGGAATTCCGTTTCCCCAAACGCGCAACTTAGCGCATGGATTTTGCGGTTAGAGGCAAATGTGTTATAAAAAAATGGCAGCATCTCCACTCCGTGGATGATGGCGAGGGTGCGGAGTACGGGGACTCGAAATGAGATCCAAGTTGCTCACCGAGTGACACCCGATTTGCGCCCCTACCGTCATTCGATTTGAGCCGGGAGTTGCACCTTGATTATTCCCTAGATGAAACTGCAACTCACGGCTCAAATCGAATTTCGGTTTATTTTGGCTTGATAGTGGTGTGCGGATGGCTGGATGAGGACGCGCGATGTGCGTCCCTAAGGTACTCCGCACCTAAAACCGCTCGCTAAATTGATCTCGTAATCATATGATCACTGCGGCGTTGAGCTTTTGAATGTCCTTCACATCTTGCGCAAGCCTTCGGGCCTGCCCGTGTCTTTTTTCTGCGTTTCGATCTGTTGACGTAACTCTGAAACACTTCCGATAAGCGCTTTCACTCTTTCCTTCCCCTCTGCCAGCACTGCATAAGCTATAGTCATCGCGAGCACGGAGCTGCACTGCGTGATTTGCTCGTCGCACCAGATACGCCTTCCGTTTCTGCTTTGCTTTGTGGCTTTCTTTTTAAAGTGGCCATCGAATGCACTCGTTGCAGCAATTGAAGGAAAACGGGCCAATATCCTTTATACCGCTGTAACCACGTAATTAGAGTGGTCGAAGAGCGTCAAAACTGTGAACGCGAGAAAAATATTTTGAGGCAGTTACTAAGTTACCTGATGGGCATGAGCAGTGAATTTTGACTGAGGTACTTCTCTGCCCACAAATGTGAGTACTGGGTGTGTGTTGGTTGACTACACTCTGCAAGCATTAAGATTTCTATAAAAGCTTAAAAAAGGGCCCCTTTACGGTCGAGAGGTAAAGGACCCGTAAGAATTATACGCACTTCGGCTATTTCAGGGGGCTTTTCTTTCTGATCTTCCCTTATCCGTGGACTGTTGCACCTCATCTGACGGCAAGCAGAGAAAACAAAGGGCACCGGTTGCCTCCTGACCATTTCACCGCAGCTAGGTTTTCCTCATTCTTCAGAGTGACGCCACAAGCTTTAGGCACAGTCAGTTTCCTGTAGACGAGCTCTGACGCTTCACATAGGCCCCATCAAGTGAGAGTCAAGGCATGCTTGTACGATCAGCAGCATGAGAATGTTGTATATGCGCGAGCGCATAAAGGCAGTACCGCAAGGCACCCAATACTACTACACAGAAGCGCATGAACACACGTCACCATTGTTAGTGGACTAGCCAAGAAATTCAGGGGGTGTGAAGCGTCTGATTACGTTTACATTATAATATCACCAATACGTTTGAGTCTATATAATTGCGACGGCCACTCTAACTTCCAACTGTTCCTATGCTGCTCGCTCTGACTCCATTCTTTTCCAACCTATTTCTTTATCTGCACCCATCCATCGAGTTACCCGTCATTCCTCCTCCAGTGGCCCGGCTGGTTGTTCGGTTGTTTGTTAATGGCACTAAATGTCCAGCCGAACGTTTGGATTGGCTAGCATTGGACAATTATTGAGCACAAATGTGGGTAGCTTTCTTAGTTCACAAAGCCGCGAATCAGCGCAGCAGCCTGGGAGCGAGCGATGAGGCATTCCTGGTTCAAGCACAGTAAGATAGCCAGCTCGCGCTCCCGCTTCCTAACTTTCCCTGTTTTTTTAACGGAGCTAGGACGTCATTCAATTGCGTCTGCTCCCTAATTCAAGGCGCTTGCTTCTCAACTCTCCTCGTTCCTCTCATTTACCTTCTTTCCACGTCTTGTGAGGCCCAGCCAATGATGAAACTTCCCTACCTGCTAAACAGAGAGGGAAGGCATGGTATATGGCGGCTAAATCCAGATTGCTGACTGATGTACGCTATTTCATGGGGAGCATTTCAGCAATTAAGCAAGTGGCCGCTTATTATCCTACATTGCCAAGCTGAATTGCATTACGGTTATTTGCTATCACATTTGTCCGTACTTTTGTGTGTGTGAGTCAACCAACACAACCATTCCCGGATTTCCCTTTATTCTCATCTGGTTTGCTTCCGACATCCTCCAGAGGCAGAAAGTAGTTGTGTAATCACGGTGCAATCTCTTGACGAAAAAAACAAACGCGATAAATACTCTTAGCAATCCTTCTGTTTTAATATCGGGTTTTATAATCGATGTGTTGAAATCAGGCTCTGTTGCCATTGTTGCATCCCTTCTTCCGTTTTCAAAACACGCCTAGTTTAACGGCCGAATTTCTGCTCAGTTCAAAGTGAAATTCAAACAACGGCAAAGGTACACCTTGGGAATTTGAAAAAACAACATGACGCACAGAGTCATCGCAGCGGCATGCTCCTTGCCTAAACACACCAGTGCGCAACGAAGCGCCCGAGCTTGTCCAAGCGCGCTCCAGTGTTTGCCAACGTGTGCCAGGAGCGTGCAGCACAGAACACGGGGTGCGAGCGTCGGCGGCCAGTGGCCGTGGTAGCTTCTCAGCAAATAGAGCGTGATTTTCTGTCATCAGCTATCGCTGGCCCACTTAGCCAGGGCATCTCCCGTGAGACGCCGGGGCTAAATCACGTCCAAATGATGTCTCGCCGAGCGCCGTGTATTCATTGGTCAGAACATGAAATCCTTGCAAGCGTGTGTAAACTCATTTTGTCGTCGGCTGCTCATCCTCGTACAACGACGCCATACCTTGTGGTCATCTCGTGATGCGTTGTATACATCTTTCGACCGGGGAGCACACCCAGCAGAACAACTTCGAGCACGCTATCAAAAATAGGCGTTGTTTTATGGCTCCGTTTCCTTGTAATCTGAGCGGCGCAACCGCCAGCCATTTATGAAATACGCCCATGCGAAAGACCAGCGCTCCCCATACACGTTGCCTATATAGGAGCGAGCCAGGGGTCGTCTTGTTTGCACTTTGTCTACACCAAGTGCCCATTAGCTTGCAGTGGTACCTTTATAAAATTGCCCGAAGGCAAAACAGGCGCACCCAAAGAAACACGTGCGCCCGCTGTGCATGAAAATTAGTTGTTATGCAGGGCTGATCGGCTTAGCAGGGTAGGGGTATATGAGGAAAATGTAATAAAGTTTGTTGCTTATCAACTTTGCCTACTGCTATAGAATGTTTTTTTTAAGTACGACGTGTCCTATTTAGTTCCGAATGTGTGTTTACTATTGCCGTTACAACAAAGTAGCCTTACATGAGAGTGAGAGGGGTTGCCGAAGCATGTCTGAACAACCACCTCATTAAACTTATTATTCTACACCTTTAGCTTTAGTCACGAACTTCCTACCAACTTTGCATTTTTACCAATAGGATTAAGTGTATATATATATATATATATATATATATATATATAGAGAGAGAGAGAGAGAGAGAGAAGGTAAGTAAAGGAAGTCCTCCTCCTAAACTCGTTAAACGTTAATAAAATTTTATTTTTATTTTTAATGTCTTTCTCGTGTGTCCCTGTCTCTGCTTACCTAATTTTGTCGCGATCTGTGTGAGTTTTTATGTTTCCAGACTATATATGTATATATATAAATATATATATATATATATATATATAATATATATATATATATACTTCTGTATATATATATATATATATATATATATATATATATATATATATATATATATATATATATATATATATATATATATATATAGGGAGCAGTCGAACTTTTGAAGATGGTAGAGAACACAAGAAAAGAAAACTTCGAACAAGGTAGCAACCACGAGATTGTTGCTAACGCTTCAGCAAAACGACTTGCCTTCGTCAGGGCACACCCTCGCATGGGTGCCACGGTTTATATAGAGGCAGGTTCCCAGGAAGAAGAGAGACGGAGTGGAATGTGGGAACCGGATTGGTTTGGCTGTATTCAGGGGGAGAAATTGAGGAGGAAGGGAGGTTGTATAGTTTGAACTGCGAAATCGGTAAGAAGGTAGTCAGGTGTGGTGGATAACCCGCAAAATTCTTGGAGGGAAAGGTTGAGATGGTGTTTGGTGCCACGCCACATGGTCTACAGCAAGTTTCTCAGAAACGCCGGAAGCAGAACAGGAGGTGAGAGAATTTCTTGTTATTTACGCTCTATTTACGATATTATAACGATTAAAATTGTTATTTCCGTCAAAATTAGCATTTTTTCGGAAATGCAGGGAGTTACACGTCTTGCCATTTTTGCTATTTTTTATTCGTATTTCGAACGTTCTTTTGGGGTCTTCTTTTCGCTTAGTCTTCGGTTTTGTAGTGAAGTGTATACGAGGCATATTTCTTATTTTTCCACATCATTTTAGTGAAATTATACTTTTTCTATTTTTCTAATTTTTTCGTTTGTCAAAATTCTGTCGCGACCAATTTTGTCCATTTGCACTGTTATAACTATTCCAGGTTCACAGGTTGCAGGTTGCTATAACAATTGCAAGTAACAATCGCAAAATCTGCATTTTTGTGGGACTGCAGGATGTTACCTTGTCCGGGTTTTGGGGGTACTCGGCAAAGAATGGTACGTCAGCAGCCTTGCGAGCAGTGGGCGTCCATGCAATCCGCCTGTTTCATTGCGGTGTGCTGCCACCTTGCGTGCCTAGCGGAAGATGAAGCGGCAGGGTTCGCGGGCGTTTCCTCCGGCTGCGTTCTCGTTGTATGCACGTCAATCCCACATTACGGCGAGCAGCCGCCGAAGTTTTTGTTCTGTGTTGGTGTTATAACGCCTTAAAATGACGCCCCTGGTCATCACATAGTACAAGTCGGCTTCTTATCACTGAACGAGGGCTGGCAGAGAAATCTCGGACAGATCCCTGTGCCGTCCGAGCAGCAGAGCGAGCAGTACTTGGAGTCGTCTGGCATGAACTGCGATCGCCAGCTCAACAAAGGCCGGCAGTTCGCACACGGCCTTTAAAGGAGCCATGAAGAGAAAACACAAGTTTGGTTCATTCAAAAGATTGCCTCGTTAGAATCATACTGACACCACTTTTAACGTAAACTTCGCTCAAATAAGCTCCATAATTAGGAAAAACGGGAATGGTCATGCGACCCACCAGCTCATTTCCCGCAACAGAACCTATGTCATCACATGAGCTAAGCTGTGCGATTGGCGGAGGCTGGCAGAAGCAGACGCAAATTAGGTAGAACTTACAAACGAGACGAACGAGCGATGTGCGCTTAAATTTAGGGCACATTCTTTACAAAGCAATAAGAATGATGGGACAAACAGTGTAAGTTACGAAAGCACATGTAAACATAGAAGTACTGATGCGTTCTGCTGTTCGTACTGCGCACAGCATGCTTGGTGTTTTGCTGCACAGCACTACGGGGCTTGGGGTTGTCTCAGACGACACTGGAAGATTGACGCAAGCAACGGTGTCTTACGTGACCCCATTTGTCGAGCGAGCACTGTTTCAGGGAACGAATATTTTCTCCCAGAACAAAAACAAGCCAGATTTAAATGCGGGCAAAAACAAACCAAACGCTTGCCACGGTATGGTGGCGCCATCTCGGTTACGGAACGTAAAGAAACGCGGGAACAAACCAACACCGCCATACAGGGTGGTGACAACCGCTGAACGGTCCCGTGCCGCCGCAATTGGGCCAACGGGCTCAACGCGTTATTCTTTTCGTTTCCCACGAGACCTAGCAACGCGAAGCAGACAATATGATTCAAACTTCTTCAGTAAACCGCGTTGCGGCGATAATTTTAGCGCGGTTTTGACACAATGACTTGCTTCGGCGGCGAGCGAGCAACCGAAAATGGCGGCGCCAGCGTATACGTGTCTCTACCCTGTACGGCGGATGCGTGAATGAAGGTATTCTAGGCTGCAGAGCGGTCGGTTCCAGTGATGTCACTTGGGACCACGAAAACGCACGATTGAGCGGGAAAATCAAAATTTTAACCTAAATTTTTTAATTTCTCAGTGAATAAAGCACCGTTTGTATCCGGACAAGCGCTGGGGGCACTATAAAACACGAAATCTTTCGAATAAAACCAACTTGCATTTTCTCTTCATGGCTCCTTTAAGCGCCGGACACATGTATGATTGGTACACGCGATTCGCATGCGACTGATCGTTACGACTGTCGCCACGACTAGTCGTACGCGTGAATTTGAGACACATGGCCCGATGCGCGCATGAGATGCGTCGTCGGCGTCGCTCCGCCCACTGTTTTTGCTCCATGGTCAACTGAACGATCGCTGAGCTGAATTTGTAGATTCTGCGCATTTGTTCACAAGAAATGGATAAAGCAAGCAATCGTGAAGCGTTTTCTGCCTTCGGAAACAGTCCGCGCACACGCCGGCCGCGCCTGCCAGCTCGGCACACTCAGCGGCTCGACCCGGCGCAGACCAAGGTAGCAACCGCGCTTGTCGCTGCTCTTCTGAACCAATCTGATCGCTAAAAAGGAATTCCACATGCGAGAAAGTAGGTGTTAGTGCGGTGAAAAATTGTGCTTGGGATTGTTGTCAGGGCTTATTTTAAAAGCGGCGATCAGATATCTGCCGCGATGCAAGCCTACGGTGACCGGTCGCCGCGGCGCGCGGTGCGTGGTGCGCCGAGCGGCCGAGAGATGGCGATACCTGCGCGAAAGCATCGAATCAGGCTACGCAGATGTCTTGGCCACCGATCGCTCAAACTGCAGTTATAGCTTAAATAAAGTTCCACATGCGAGAAAGGGGATGATAGTGTGGTGAAAAGTTGTTACGGATTGTCATTCGCAGTTGCACAGACAGCGGCGATCAAATATCCGCCAGGATGCTAAGCCTAAAGTTCCCATCACCTGAACCGACCCGAGCAACGCAAGCCTCCGTAGCCGATCGGGTGCGGCCGACGGGAAGCTATAGAAGCCGACACCGTTCCCTTTTCGGCACTCCGAGTTACAGCGGAACGCAGCACAAGTTGTGGGCATTGTTCCGCGCACAACGAGCACACACAAAAAATGAAACGATGTAAATACAACCACGACACCTTCCCTCTTGTGCGGGAGCTGTGGGGAATGTCGTCTGCTGCACCTGCCGGACTGCTTAGGGACTTGGCCGCTAGGGGATTGCGCATGCGCAGTGGGGTTGTGAAAGAGGCGGATTCATGTGCGCGCGGGCTATGAATGTAGAATGAAAACGTCACAAGAAGAGAAAATTATTCTGGAGGACGTCTATGCTTATGGGCTTTTACGGCAAATGCCTAGCCATTGTCAAACACTTCTTCACTGCAACATCGCATTTGCATCCCTTTCTTGCCATTAGTTTCTCAAACTTTTCGCGCGAATTACTTCCGCCGGATCTGCGGCCGTCATTCATTCCACAGTTTCCTCCTCGACAGTGCCCGCATCCTTCGCGTTACACTGTAAGGCTCACGTGCCGTCACGTTCACCTGTCACGCGGCATCCAGCGGGCTCATATTCGTTCCATTAATGGCAGGCTGCTGAGTTACTGCAGTAGTAACCCCCTTGGGTTCTGCTAGGGGCTCCCTGGCTTATACCCCACGAAAACCCAAATGTGTAATCATTTCCACTTCACAGCAGCCGCCATTTTGATACCATTGGTATTGATACCATTTTGATGCCATTTTGATACCATTGGTACCATTGGTATTGGAGCTGGGTGGGTTGTGGGAGCTCCAAGGAGGTTGTTGCGGATAGTTCGAAGTAGATCTCTGGGGTGGAGGTCACAGTTCTTTATTAGTTGCTGTATCTTGTGGTTGACTCGAGTCCGAGAGCTGGAGCTGTACAGGAGATGACGAAGAGGGTGCCACGCTTTTTTGTTGCCGAGGGTGCCTTTGAGTTTATCACAGAACGAGTGCCAGTTTTGTCTTTGTCAGGTTACCGCATATTCTTGCGCTTGTTTGGTGAAGAGGCCTACACGTTTCGTAAGCGTTCTATTATGTTGTTGGTGTTTCGATCTCTTTGTCGAGCTTCTTCGCGCTTCCCATATGTTTAGGAGATGTGTATCTGCAGCTGACGTCTCCTCAGTAAGGGCGATATCTTGCGTGTATTTTTGTGCCCACTGCTTCAATGCTTGCGTCCTGTTGGTTAGGTCTGTTTGTATGGGCGGGAGCGAAGTGATATCCTCGCGGAAAGCGGACCAGTTTGTTAGTTTGGCTATTCCTCTTTTTGTGGTTTTCTTCTTCTTGTAGAGTCGTAGAGAGATAATGTGATGGTCGCTCTCCAATGTTTCCGGCAGGCATAACCATTGCACATTTTGGCAATTTCTCGTGAAAGTTGGGTCGGGGACTGTATCTCAGTTTACGCTGTGGCCAATTCTGATAGGAACGATGACATCGTTTTGAAGCGTGAGGTGGTGGTTTTGTGTTGCCGCAGGCGTGCGTGTACAGCCATGCGTAGTGCGGGGCATTCAAGTCACCAACCAGGAGGAAGGGTTCATTTTTTGTCGTCTGTGTGACTTCGTGGATTAAGGTGTCAATTGCGTGAAGACTGCCGTTGGGAGGGCTGTCTATGTTAAGTATGTATGTACTTAGATAGGAGTGTTGAGCAGATATGAGTTCCACAAATGTATTGGGTATTTCTTGGCTTAGCTGGTGCGGTACGGCGGGGTGCGCGTTGCGAACAAAGAGATAGCTGTCCGATGTGGTGGGTCCTGAGTGAATGAGGTTTAGTATGGAAGGCGTGGAGTCGGAGTGCTCGTTTCTTGAAGCGAAATTGTATAAGGAAATGGAGATACAGCAAGGACGGCCAGTTGACTTCGTTTGCTATTCAGGGAGCGACAGTTCTATTGGTAAACGGTGATTGCATCTCGACTGTCCTTAGTCATGGTAAGGGTGATGGTTCATCTTTTTTTACTTGTGGCTAGAATTAATAGTTCTGTACAGGCTTTGGATGAATTTTTCTAGCTTAGTTTGCCGATCGGCGACCCCTTTGAGGCTTTCGCAGAGGGGAGCGATGTTCGTTGCGTGCGAGTCTGTAATTTTCTTGACAATCTGTGCGATTTTGCCGTCAATTATAGCGTGGATTTGCGCGGGCTGGAGTGTGTTGGTCGGAGGAAAGGGAAGGGGATACGTGATGATAGCGTTACGTTTCGTAAATTTCTAGTTAGTTGGCGTGGAAACTCCTTGTGTTGTTGGAGTTGAGTTATGGCGTGAGCGGCGGAGGGGGACGTGCGATCGGGTTGTGAGGGAAGTGGGGAATCATGGGGCCTCCGAGCAGTGGGAGGATTTGAAACTGCATCTGACCAGCTCACCTGTAGTGGGGTCATCGGGCAGTCCTTAGGCCCGATGTTTGGGGTGACGGGTGGTAGAGCTGGATATTCGTTGTCGTGACATGTGGTTTGTTGCTTGTTCTGTTGGGCAGAGGATCGCTTGGGCTTCGTTGATGCGGGTATCGGGAGATGTCGCCTTGGGCAGTCTTTCCCCGCTTTGACGGGATGTTCTTGACAGACTTTACAACAAGGTGTGCAGAGGTGGTCTTCTTTGAGGTCCGAGAGCCCACAGACCGGGAAATGGGCCGTTTCCAGATGCATGCGGGAAGACGTCTTGGCGGTGTCCGACGTATCCGAAAATTTGAATGGTGCATCAATATGGCCGGCAACGTATGAACTTACAGTTCACTGTTACTTAGTATGAGAAGCGTGTGCCGTTGAATTTGAGGAGGGCTGATCTGGTACGGCCCATTAGCCTACCGTGGATGAGGTACGGGCGATTGTTCTCAGTGTATTGCAGGAATTTCTCCGGAGTGATGTCATATGCATGCCGTAGATGACGCCACGGGACGGGCCCGGTGGAGGCTTCATGTAGGCGGTGATGTCATAGTTGACTATGCGGAGGGCGATGCTTGTTAGTTGTGAGAGCCTGTCGGCGACATAAGTGTCAGGTGTACCGATCACGGAGAGATTGTTTGCCGGTTGCGCCTGGGTAGTTATTAAAGCGCGGAACTGTTTATCTGGAATCCCGCTGGCGCACAATGAGCGCCTGGGAAAGCTCTTTGTTGGTCCAATCGTGAACGCGGAGGCCGTTGAGTGGCCGGAAGACTGTGACATAGTGATTAGCAGGAATGCATGGCGGCGGGATAGCGCACGTCGGTTGAGTAGGCTTTGGAGGAGTGGTAATGCTTGCCTGTTTGTCGGTGTGCGTGCTTTTGTTGCGGGAAGAAACTACTTGCAGCCATGCCATGAGTTTGGTGAGTGGATGGCGCGGCCGCTTAGGGCGTCATATTCTATCGGTGCGGTGCTTGTTGAGGGCGGTTGTTCCGCTTGCGTGGCGCAGTCGACTGTTGTAGCTTGGGGAGGCCGAGTATTGTCTTCTTGAACGGCATTTTCGTCTCCACGAGCGGAGTCGGTTGTGAGTGCAGCGATAGGGCTCGCATGGTCGGGCTGCGCCGTCTTGGCGATAGAACCGCTAGGCCTAACGGTGAGACCTAGCCGCCAGCCAGCGTGGTCGGTCGTTCAGGCGGCGCCCCCCGATGTTCCTAGGGGGAAATTCCGCTGTCCTGCGATTCCTTTGGACGTCAGTAATCTGTTGCCCCTCGTGGCGTCGTGGAGGTTGGACAGCAGTAGCGTCTTGAAAGAGAAAAAGCCGAAGCCGAAACAGTGTAGGTCCGACTGTGTCGGCCCCCTGGTGGCGATCGAATCACCGCCAAGAAGAGAAATAAAAAAAACTTAACCGCCCATCTGTTCACGTCGCTGCAAATGGCGTCCCAAGACGATAGCATTCTGCCGCTCCTGTCACGTAACTGTCCGTCTTGTCTAATCCACGCATTGCATGATTTTGGAGTTAAATTTAGCCATGTTCGCACTATTGGCGCGCCATCTGTTGAAACGGTCGCGACCTAGCGCGCGAGCCATGAGCCCGAAGCCCTGGCGCCAGCCTTATTTTGCATATTGTGGTTAAAATATTTTTCTCAACTCTTCATTATTTGGTCTTGGGAAAATCGAGCACACACCTACTTTAAATTATAAGAACACTGCAAACACTGGTTATCCGTCGAAGTTATTCTCGGAATAAGTGAACAACTTTTCAATTTTTCTAAACAATTATTCAACATTGCTGAACAATGTTAACAAATATGAAGCATACATCCAACATTTATCAGATTGAAAATGTCGTGCGTATATAAGCGTGTCGATCAGGAATTCATTCAACTTCGGCCAGGCAGCTCAATCGGGGGAGAGACAGAGGGACCAAAATCTTCTCGTTTGAGTTGCCCGAGAAGGTCTATTGTCTTTAAAACTAGCGCGGGCCCTTTGTCGTTCCAACACACCATGCGGCTCGTGTAGTCATAGCGATGACAGTAACTCCATCAGTCTGCCTGGTGTTCGGGGGCTACAGGATTGACTCGCGCGGTGTCTCGTGATGAAAAATGCTTCGACGTCGGGTGCACCGCCAGATCCTGCCGCGGCTAAGTGTGGTCAACCATGCAACTATGACAACACGCGCTGGCGGTGTACACTGCCAGAGTAAGCCATAATGGTTACCCTTTCAAGAAACGTGGCCAGTTTTAAGTGTCCCAAGAATTTTCACCGTGCAAATTTTTGCAAATGCACATTTTTCGATAGCCTACATGTTCCTTTTCGCGTATTTGTATCAGTATGCACTGTTAAGTACTATGTGAGACTTTAGTTTTCTTTTAAAGTTGAGGCCTAGGTCGGCGTCAGCAGCCACTGAAGTAAGAATGATAGCCGCATCGCTTGGAAATGAGAAATGAGTGCATTGTATCAGCAAGCAAATGCGGATGGAAGACATTCTGCGTGAAATTCGGAGGAAGAAGTGGAGTTTGGGTGGACATGTAATTCGGTCAACTGACCACACGTTGACCCCCATTGCAACATAGTGGCTACACAGAGACCGGGCGAGAAATAAGGGAAGTCCCATAAATCGATAAACGAAATACAGCGGGAATATGGTGGCGAATATTGCATTTCGACGGCGCAGCAGTTGGAAGTTAATGGAGGGGTTTTATGGCGCAGGGGAGATGAATAGGCTGTTAATGATGTTTATTGTTACAACAACAATGTATTTTTTCGTGATGATGATAATGATTGTGATGAAAGAGATAATGAAATTTTACGTTTATTCACAATTAAGAACCCCCGGTGAAGTGCTGACTTTCGCATTGCCTAGTTTACACCTACATCTCGTCTTTATTTGTGTAATATGTGCACTTACTGGAACTTCAACTTGGCCGATCCAAGATCAAGTTTGAATTTCTTTGCAAACACACTTAGTAATGGGTAATGGTCTCTGCGTTGAAAATGTACAAGCATTGCCGATGTGGGAAAGTTTCTCCCTATCCAACCGATCTGAGGTTGCTGAAGTGCCTAAATTACAAAATTATACATTGAGAGGGGGTGGACCAGTGCTGCTTCTACCTATTTTATTAGGACCTTTCGTCTTTTTTGCAAACCAAGTTTTAACATCTGCGCTTGATTTAAGAAAGTGGATGGTGTTGGCTACAGCCCAGGGCAACTCCATGCCGACTGTATATCCCAATGAAGAGATGACACGACAATTTAACCTCGAGAGGAGAAAACAAAAAATACTGGTAAGGGGATGGACACCGATGTGAGGTGATGGACAAGCATGGCTAAATGAATGTCAGCTCAGTAGCGGTGCCGCAGTGCGCGCTTCAATTTGGAATAGGCACACTGAAGTTCGTCGTATGGTTTGTGATGGCTTACTAATTGCGAGGGAGCAACCAGAATAATCACGATGAAGTGAGACCATGATGTCAACACGAAAACAATTCCTCTCGAGCTCCTAGAGACGTAAGGTGGAACTTGGGACAAGGGAACAGGAATGTTCCACGTACGCTGCAAGTGGGACAACCACGATCGTGTATCGAAGGAACACTCGTTGAACGCGTGCGTCATCGATGTGCCGCTACCTCCCACAGAATGCCTCGTTCCTTGTTTTGTCGGCGTCGGGTACCCTGCCAGTTCCCTCTGCAAAGGTATACGACCAGAAAAGGTAGATGCAGGCAACGCCGCCTGTATAAACATTGCCTAACGCGTCGCCCGCTTTCAGATGTGGGCGGTAGGGACGCTTAGTTCAGGCACTCACGTACAAATCTTGTTTGCATTGGCGTGGCACTTTGATGATGACCGCGGCCTGATTCTACACACACGCGGGGAGAGAGACAGAATAACTTTATTTCTGGCGAGGCTCAGTCCTAGCTAGTGTCCCTTACTTGAATGAGGCGCGGAAAGTAATCTTGAGCCCTAGTGCTGGTCAGGAGCTATAGCTCGGGCGAGGAGCACCTGGTCCCCTCCAGCCAGGTAGTGGTAGGGTTGGGTAAGCGGAGCGGGGGTAACTAGGGGCATAACCAGATGGAGTGGTATCTGAGAAAGCCACATGTTGGCAGTTTGGGTGTGCTTATAATGTGGGATACGTGTGGTAGAGGATAATGGAGAGGGAATGGGCACACACGGGGCTTCTTTTTCCTGCACATCGCACTAAGTGCCGGAAAGCGAACCCATGGCTTCAAAGGCACGTGGAATCTCGGGCGCTTTTGTTCGTGCCCATAAACAATGCATGGAAGCCTAGCCTTATAAAGCTTTGCCTGGACGTGCGTTCTCTCGTTAGGTGTGCTACCAGCGCCTGGTGAGCCTGAGCACGAGCCGTCATCTCTAAGTACGCGGTAGTCAACCCACATGGCGCCAGAAAGTGGTTGTATGCAATTTCAACCGAGCGACAAATAATAGAATTTATCCCATTTGGGAAAGTGTGGCTACGGGGCCCGGAGCAGCAAGGGGCGTGGGGGTTCCGATTCCAACTGATTCTAACCTATCCACTTCGGAACTTGGTATTCTTGTCTTCGGCTGCCCCTACACTGAACACCGCAACACCGCTCCCTCGCTTGCATCGTGACGGAAGCAGAGGTCAATGGTTTCTATCATTGAATCGCTGGGAGGGAAATGGAATAAAAATGCGGAGTTCCAGTTGCTGTTTACTGGCAATTAAGCATCTTTCGCTGCGGAATAAAAGCTGAGGGGACGGCAAGGTTCACATTAGTTGGAAACACGCTTGTAGGTAACCAACAAACTGAAGGCGATGACCTTTTAAAAAGGGGCCGCTAGGGCTATTTAGAACTTTACTGTAGCATATTTTTAGGGGATGATCTCCGAACGGAAAAGGGGCAGTTTAGTGACAGTCACAGTGGTGCCTCCACTGCCAGCAACGTTAAGAAGAGTGCCATAAAGAGGGACAACGCAATCCTGCTCCTTCCGCTAATACGTGGTGTTGAGGAGTGAATGGTGTTCTCAGTTTTCATACTCATATATGAGGTGATAGGAAGCTGGATCACAGCAGTGGTTTAGCGAGACGGTTATCAAGGTATATTTATCCCCACTCGAACATTAGACAAACAATACGATTTCGCGCTCCCCATTCTAGGGGTGCCATGACCATTCCTTAAGGAAGTTAGGCCTACTAGTTGTAAAAAAATAATTCCTAAAAAGCATCGCCACTACTGAAGGAGTTGGAAGCAGAAGTCTGCTTGTTTCCCTTCCTCACTGACGAACTTATCTGCACCTGAACACGAATGAGCATTTACTTAAAATTCCTGCATTTAAACTGTAGCCAAGTGCACGTACACACACACGCACAAACTACTCAGACGAATTATCTCCGCTGACAGAACTGAGTGGCTAAAAGCCTCAGTGGCTCCGTTGTTTGTTCGGCAGCAGCATAAAAGGAAGCCACTGCCCCCCCCCCCCCCCCCTCGCCCCTTATTACAGCCAATCAAAGCACCCGGAAAACTTCATCCGGCGGCCAGAAAGGCTCGTGCAACTGATCACCAGGTAGGCAAAAGAGCTTTAACCGCGAAGACCAAACATGCTACGATCAATAAAGCGGCTTTGCCGATGCCGGGCTCCCCGCCATGCAGGCACGCAATTTCCTCGTTTTCGGCTCCATAGCAGAGAAAAACCGCTGGTACCTGGCGGCTAATGCAAAACAAACTAATTAGCTAGCCGCACGGAAGGCAGCCTGGTGGGCCTTAAAATTGCGATATAAAAGAATGAACCGCCTAATGGATATTATCAACGCCAGTTCTTGTTTCCGCTGCGGCTCAAAAAGAAAACAAAAGAAACACAAAAAAATGACAAAATTCATGCCTCAATGCTTGCAAAAAAAGAAAAATCCACGGATTTTATGCACGTGCGTCAGAGGGCTCCTTGAGTTCAAGATACCATGCGAAACTAGCTGCGGAGCGTTGTCTCCCATAAATTTCGTAATAATGACAATGCTTTTTTTGTGCTAACCCGCTGTCAATTGCAGCATGGCAGCCTTTGTCTAAGTTGCGAGAATCGTGGTGTGAGAACGAAACGACAACCGGAACCAAAAAACGAAAAACACACGAAAATTTTGACCACTACAAAGACGAAAACATAATGTTATTTATTATTTCCTTCAGGGGGGAAACAAAAAAAAATTTTTGATTGGCGGTTAGAGCGGCAGGATCAGATATTTAAGGATTCATTTGTTTCTATGTAGCCGGATGGGAGATTGCTGTCTATTCGCCGTTCATTCATCAACAGACTATTTAGGTCCACTGGAGGACAAAGACCTCCCCCATTGACCTCCACCCGCTTCTGTCCTGTGCTGCAACACCTGACTTCACAAGTGACGGCTCAAAATTGGTAATGAAAACGTCAAGAAGTGTAGCAGAGTGCACCGTAATGCGAGTCGGTGCTGTGATTGTAATAAAGCACACGTTTGCAAGAAAGATGGTGTCAAAACTATGCTTTAGTGGCGTCTCGTACGACATATCAATATTAAAGTCACCGCCACAGATAAACGTGTAATTGTTGTCGTTGATGTACTGAAGAAAACTGTCTAACCACGCAAGAAAAGCCCGTTCAACACCATTAGGAGGGCGATGTATTACCGAATATATAGTGTTGCCACTAAGAATAGATAACACCTCACAGTAATCAGATGCGAAAGTAATAGGCGAAAGCGGCTCGCACTTAATAGGAGAATGAGCAAGTAAGGACACACCTCCCCCTCCACGCCCGCCTTCACAAATAAAAAAAAATGTTTCATACATGGGCAGCTGAAAAACATTGTCGTCTACATACTAAGTTTCTGATATCATGAGTACGTCAAAATCAAAGCAGAAGTTATTGATTAACACAGTGAACTCGTTAAATTTATTTCACATTGACCGAGCATTTATGTAGAAGCATTTCCCACCTGTACAAGACAGAAACTGAGAGCCGAGGTACGATTTTAAGTCATTAGGGTTTATGTGATTGTAGCTACTTGTAACTGGCATGGAAAAAGAGCAATCCTTGATATCATGTGCTCCGCTCTGGTTGAAGGTGTCATTCGATCTACGTCAGTGAGCGATGCGATTCGAATGATGGGCGTTGACTCCGCTTGGCGTGCAAGAATTTTTCCATTACTGCTCCAGACCAATTTCCACTGAACGACTTTCTTGCGTGCGATAGGTGCGCCCAACAGATGTTCGTTGACAAACACAGGCTTTGAAGTACCCTGAAATCCTAGCGATTGCGTACTGAGTCGCGCTTTTCGTGCTTTGGCAAGAATCTCGTTCCGCTTTGAGCGACCCGTGAACCATACAAGCACATTTTTGACCGTCGAGTTCGGGGTATCAATCTTATGGCAAATATCTCACTCGTCAATGACCTCATTCAGCTTTCTACCAATTTCCTTAACAGTCTCCAGCTCATCGCAGTCATTGGCCAGACCGTTGGTTTCAAGATTGTTGAGTCTTTGCTCGAACTCGTCCACTCTAGTCTGTAGTCTTTGGTTTTCCCGCTCAAGTTCAACGTTTTTTACGATCAGTTTTTTCATGTCCCCCTTCAGTTCCTTCAAGTCTTACCCGCCGCGGTGGCTCAGTGGCTAAGGCGTTGCGCTGCTGAGCACGAGGTCGCGGGTTCGATTCCCGGCCGCGGCGGCCGCTTTTCTGATGGAGGCGAAAAGCAAAAACGCCCGTGTGTACGAGATTTCGGCGCACGTTAAAGATCCCCAGGTGGTCAAAATTAATCCGGAGCCCTCCACTACGGCGCGCCTCATCGCCTGCGCTGCGTCGGCGCGTTAAACCCTACAATCAATCAATCCTTCAAGTCTTTCTGGATCTCCAGGATGCTATCAGCTGTGTCTGAGCACAACTTTACGCTCTCCCTAAGAGAACGCATTTGTGCGCGTAGCTCCCTCCGGAATTAATCTAGTTGCTTCGCCACTTCTTTGAAGTCTTTATCCATGGTCAAGTTTCGTGCAGTCAACAACGTTCAACAAGAACAGCAACGTCAACAACTCTAAAAAACACGTTTGCTGTGTTCGGCAGTAGTGCACATAAGTCCAGCAATATTTTCTACAGAAGTATGTTCACCTGCAAAAAATGCAAGGCTGTGTTTAGACGAGCTCTTCGTGCACCACTGCCGAACTGATTAGCCAAAGTAGTCCGGGGCAGATCCGTGATGCGCTGTTGACGCAGACGATCGGATTGCGCAGACAGCCAACCCGCAGTCGCAGACGGCGTTCACTCTTGGCATCTTCTTGCGGCGAATTACTGCAAAAAATGCAAGGCTGGGTTTAGACGGGCTCTTCGTGCACCGTTGCCGAACTGATGATTTTTTTGTCCATTTCCTACTTTTGCGTTTCTGGAAGAATGTGTTCAGTAGTTTAAGGTTATTTCTTTCTGCAAATCCAACCAGTGTATCACCTTGCCAGTTGCCCGTGCCTATTCAAAAAATTCCCACTGATTGTTCTGCTGCTCTCTTTGCACCTACTTTTGCGTTAAAGTCTCCCATTACGATTTTGAACTGTGCGGTTCCCTTATTCATTGATGACCCGACTTCTTCGTAGAAACTATCTAAGGTCTCATCATCGTAGCTAGCTCTTGGTGCGTACGCTTGTATTATCTTTAACCTGTACCGCTTGTTAAGCTTGATCACAACGACTCCGATCATTTCATTAACACTGAAGAATTCTTTCACATTTCATGCTACCTCCCGCTGTCGATTCGCTGGCATAAAATCGTATTTCGTCTTACTGGCGGCCTCTCTCCTTCGGCAGGCCGGCTGCCTGCTTCCATACTCTCTCCGTCTGTATCAATATGCGCATTGCGAAACTCGCTGCGTTATCACCGCGCACATTTAGCTGCTGTGCAGACGTCGCGGCCTTAATAATTTGCTTACTCAAAAACACCTGCATTAGCCCAACGCACTGATATTCATGAATAAACACGAATATTCTGGAATCTGACATAAGAATAAAGCAGAAAAAATACAATGTCTGGCGTGAACATTCTTATGGATGACTAGTAGCGCAAAACAGAAGATTACAGCCAAAAAGTCAATGGAAACAGCTATGTCACTTGCACGCAAGTCCTGCCAGAACGCCGCGAAAAACATTTCTTAAGGGGCGCATAAAACAGTGTCGGGCAGGGCATTCCTATGTAATTGTTTTTAGAAAGAGACGCTTCCAACGCGAGTGTGCTCTATGAATATTCAACAATTTTCTTGTTATATTCTCTTGTCTGGATGTATAGGTGTAGGGGGAGGAAGAACAGATGCTGGTCCTTCGTTGCCTCATGTGATACAATCCGTTTTGAGATTACACGCAGGAGTTTTTGAGTGTTCCATGAGACAGAGCCTTTTAAACTTGTAACAAAATTACAACAGTACAAGGTAGTAACAATGCACAAAGCCAAATTTTAAATTACCTCGAACTTATTTATTAAAACATTAGTGTTTGGGTCCCAGAGCCACGCGGCACAACCAATAATTGAGCTTACCGAGGTAGCACGCTGGCTTTCTGGAAGCTTGGTGTGGCCTCACCTAGCGTTCGTGTATTCACCCTAATGGGGCTCCCCAAAGCCAAGAGCGATCGAGGATTTTTCATCTACAACAGCACCTTAATCAAACTTCGGCACCAGGTTCCGGACTGCCGGCATGCAGTTACTGGGGAACATGGTGGAATCTTGGAGCGTCATTTACAGCTGTGCCATTAAGAGGTATTTCACAAGGAGGACTTAGGAGTACTCATATTTTTCGTTGAGCTATTCAACGGACACTTTTACAGAAAATTGCTTCCTAGATGCCCTTCCTACTTCTAGGTTGAGGTGTCTGCTGTACTGTTATAGTTCGTTGACCTCGTATTTGAGCTTATCCACTGATTTTCCTTTAGCCTCAGCATCAAGTTTCACGACTCTTTTTTTTTAGGTTAGAGATGTCGTCTGACTGGTGCTTCAGTTTCGCTATAACTTCATCATATTTATTTGACATTACTATCACCGATTCTTCGATGCTCTCGACAGTTGTCGGAATGTTTTGCAAAGCATCAACCTTTGATTTGGTGGTTAGCAGTTCATTTTACTTGCGGTGAATTTCTGCTAGCTCAGAAGCAAAGTTCGTTTCTGAACCAGTAATTTGACCCTTTGAAGTAAGATGCAAGTTGGGATAGTTGGTGCAGATTAAGATTCACGGTGAAAAAAAATTAGCGCCAATCCACACTGTGAATGTGGTTGGAAAGCAAAGCTCTAAACAACACGCACAATGATTACCCACTGCGACGTCACTTAAATTCACTCACGTCGCTCTACATATAGTGAAACCAGAAAGAAGTAGAATGCGCTTAACAACACCTTCTATTACTTCAAAGAGATATTCTTGGTAAGGCGAAATTAATACACGACGCATGAACGGTAGTAGATTGAGTTTTATTGGTGTAGGACATGAGTGGAAACTCTTTTTTTATAAAATTAAAGCTCAAACCCAGTTAGACGACCTGACTTCTCCGTCTCTGCCATCGCGGACGGAGGCGACGAGATCGGCTGCAGAGACGGAGGAGGGGCATAAAGAGTAAACACTTCTATTCAGATTTCTGAACGGCACAGAGTGCCGCCCAGGGGAGTGGTTCCGTCTTCACTGTAGCGCATATTCATTCCTCGCCGACTGTGCTCTGCCCACCAGCTGAAACTGGGTAGGCAGAGCGGAGCTGGAGAGCAGCATCTCACATTGCTCTTGTTCGGCAGTTGACGGAAAGAGAGGAGGGTGCTCAGGGCTAAAGTCACACACCCCGATTATGTGGCAGAGTGTTCCTACTTCTGAGCAAATTTACATTCAGCGTCGTAGCGATTCGGGTTCAGTAAGTGAAGGCGCGTCGGGTGTGGGGAGGAGCCGGATTCTATGAGCCGTAGGGTAGTTTGTTTTAAGTGCGAATGCACTTCTTAAGCGAGCCTGAATCGTCCGCCGCCGTTGTCCGCACAGCAACAGCTGCGGGTGCGCGCGCTCCTCGTCTTCTTCCTCGTCTTCCCTAGCAACGGGGGGAGATGGGCGCGCGCTACTCTCCTCCTCCTCTCTCCGCTCAGTGACTGCGGGTGTTGGGTGCCTCCTCTCCACTTCGGGCGGGAGCTCTCGCTCGCGTAGCGGGCGCTCCGCATTCTGACGCGTCAGGGCGCTCGTGTAGCCCTCGCCGTAACGGCGGGCGCTACTCTCCTCCTCCTCTCTCCGCTCAGTGACTGCGGGTGTTGGGCGCCTCCTCTCCACTCCAAGATCACGATATCCACCGTAATCGCGCAATCAACAACCGTGCATTCGCACTTACACACTCTCCCCCTCGGGGAAGTGCGAGGGAATTTTTTTCTTGGAGAGGTCAGGGTAAGGCGAAGGTAGGGTCTGCCTCAGAAGGTGATAATGCTGTGTTATGTCCCTGAACGAGAGAAGCGGGTGACTGTCCTCGTGCAGCTCCATAGCACGGGGGAGGGGGGGTAAAAGTTCAGGCTTGAAAGCATATTCGTTGCCCTCTATGGAAGCGTGAGCTGGTGTCCAGATGAGCTGAATGGAACCATTTCATGAGTGGTTTTTTATCACGCGCAGTGCAGGTGGGGACACCAAACCCGACTGTCAATTCCCGTAGCCTTGTTGGGAATCGGTGACTACCTTACAAACCCCTGTTAGAGTGAGAGCCAAGGCGATGGCTGCATTTTCTGCTGCCGTCATTTCTTCAGTCTCTAGTGCGGGACACGCAAGAGGGTTGGTTCTGGAGGTAGCCACAATGATGGTGTACTGCGGCCCTCGATGTTGGCAGGCGTCTGTGTAGATAACTGCATGATGTCCACCGAGGCTGGTGTTGTGCGCTTGAGCCCGTGCTTGTCAGCGACCCTCGTCGTGTGAGGGGTTTATATTTCAAAGCAAATGGAGCATCTTTAGTTTTTGCCGGCAAAAGTGCAGGAGTATATCAAGCGGAGTGGCATTATGTGCTGACCAGCTAATCTGGAGGAGGACGCTGCGACCCGCCGCAGTTCTGGTCATTCCGTGCTTCTGGATAGAAAGATGGCCCTCTAACCGCTCCTCCACCGTGTTGTAGAGCCTCGTGCTAAGCAGCCTTTCGGTGGACGCACTCATGGGAAGACCAATGGCTTGTTCAACCGTCTTTCTAATCATTATATAAAGCATCTTAAGTCCTCCTTGCCGAGATGGAAGGGGGTTTACGTAAGCGATTCTCAAGAGGACAAAAGCTTGAAAGGTATCGGTTTCCTTAAGGCCGCGCTTATTGGTGCCAACTCGCCTGATCATGTGTATAATTTTATTGATAGTGTTTTTGAGGCGTTGCAAGGATCCGTTACTCTTGGTGTCGGTCTGAAGATGTTGGCCCAGTATGTTCATGCTGGGGCTTGGAGTGATGGTTTGGCCATTAAGGAATATTTGAATGTGTTATTTGGTGTGTCGTTTGTCGTGAGTGCGGACGACAAGGAGCTGAGAAATTTAACGTGTGTACTGGAAGCCACACGCTTTAGCACATTGGTGTACTAGAAGTGCGATGCCATGGGTTGGTGTGAGCTTCCTTTAGTCGCTATCGCGTGGCATTCGGCGAGAATGCTGGGGTTAAACCCGTAGATGCGCTTGGTGAGTGCACCATTTTAAAGCAAAGCTTTTTACCTCTAACCCCCCCCCCCCCCCCACAGGGGTTCTTTCGCGACCGTTGGTGTCACCAGAAAACTCCCGCAAACAAATAAAAGAATTGACTGCACTGCTAGGAATCGAACCTGGAAATAACAGAGTAACAAACCAAGAGCCGGTTTACTTACCGATTTAGCTACGAGCCCACGCCGAGACGGGGAAGAAAAAATTGGCGCCAATCCACACTGTGAATGTGGTTGGAAAGCAAAGCTCTAAACGACAAGCACAATGATTACCCACTGCGACGTCACTTAAATTCACTCACGTCGCTCTACATATAGTGAAACCAGAAGGAAGTGGAATGCACTTAACCACACCCTCTATTACTTCAAAGAGATTCTAGCGTGAACACTGGAGGCCACAGGCTTTAGGACATTGGCGTACTAGAAGTGAGATGACATGCGTTGGTGTGAGCGTCCTTTAATTTTTGTACTTTCTAGCACACAAGCAAGGAGTGCGCAGAACCGCTTGACATGCCGTGGGCGGAGCGCACAGCGGCGCCAGAGGTTGCGTGACGCTATCACGTGGCATTCAGCGAGCATGCATGGGGTAATCCCGTATATGCGCTCGGTGAGTACACCCCCTGCCTTCGCCGTCTCCGCTTGTGCTCGTAACTAAATCAGTAAGACAACGGGCTGTCGCTTTGGTACTCTATTAGTTCCAGGTTCGATTCCTGGCGGCGCCAGGAAATTCTTTCATTTGTTAGCGGGGTTTTTCTGTTGACACCAACTTTCGCGAAAGAACCCTTGGGGGTAGAGGCAGTGGTCCCCTCGCCCAGCATTGTCGTGATTGCGATAGCAAATGCCAGCCTCCTTTGGACCAGAGCGTAGTGATAGGCGAGCATGGAAGCCAAATCGTGCGAGAAATCTTAGAGGCCACAGAAATTAACAAGTTAGGTGATCAATGCATAAGCACCCCTTCTATCGCCCTCAGACAAAGAATGTAGGTTCCTAGCGCAGTAAGCACAACCCTGGTAATCTTTGTCTTGTTTCCAAACTGATTTTGTGATTACAAAATGGGCTTGTGTTTTGTGTTGATTGTACTTCTTGCCCCATAAGTATATTAATGTGTAAATAAGCGTAAAGTCAGTAGGATGCCACGCTCGCGCTCTTTCAAATGTTCACGTGTTAATTTAGTGTCTCCTTTTTATCCTTTTTGTTGTTTTTGCCCATGTGTGTATAAAAGCCACTGGCCTAAGCAATAAAACTGAGTGGTTAGTCAGCGCCGTGTTTGTGCCCTCTTCTCTTTGTCTCGTGTCGTTAGCGCTTTTACTGTGAACATGTACCAACTCGCCCAATCTTCCGTTTTAGCGTGTTTTAGTTAGGTCACCCAGTGTTGGTGCCGGCGTAAGTCCCGGTTGAAAACACAGCGCGGTGACTCATAGGGTAAGGCGTTGGGTTGCTGAGCCGAATGCTGCTGGTTGAAATCCCGGTGCGGCGGTTGTTTTTCTAATTGGAACAGATAACAACGCCAGTGTGTCGAGACCAGGGGCCGGACACTTCGGCTAGTTTCGGTATCGCAAAATAGCGTGCTTCCACGACGCTGGTAGCCACGCGAAAATTCAGCAACTTTTGCATATGTGGCTTTATCTTTCAGCATACGCAGCAATAACGTAAAGTGATGCCATTATGTGTAGAAATAAAGTTCAGCAGAGTATTGGTTTGGGCGAGTTGGTACCTGAATTAGCGTCTCGACTGGGGCCAGTTGGTACATTCTGAACATAAACAACAGCGCAAAAGACAAGGACTAGGAAAGAAGCACAGACAAGCGATTGTCTTGCTTCTTTCCTAGTCCTCTGTTGTTTAAGTTCGAGTTGGTACATCTGGCGTATTGAAGCGCAGCAAAGACGAGGACAGGGACACAGACGACGACACACAGAGCGCTAACTTCAACTTTAATGACATTAATGACATTGTGTCATTAAAGTTGGCAGTTAGCGCTCTGTGTGTCATCGTCTGTGTCCCTGTGTCATTAAAGTTGAAGTTAGCGCTCTGTGTGTCGTCGTCTGTGTCCCTGTCCTCGTCTTTGCTGCGCTTCAATACGCCAGGTGTAGAAATAAAATGTGTTGTTGCCGGCTGTTTCCTTTTTTGGCACCCTATTTATTTATCTAGTCGCTTCATTCGTTGCGCCGACGGGCGGCGCTTTCGCTCTTATCTCTTGTACTGCCATCCTGTCCGTCTGCTCCGGCCGCTTTCACTGTGCACACGTGTAGAAGGTTTGTAGTATGCCTTTAAGGTAAAAATTTCGGTGTCTGCGGGTGAGAACGGGCTCAAAATGTCAGAGAAATTCAGAAAAGGACACAACGCGTGCTTCGATGCTGTGTCGTGCGACAACTCGGGAAGGAATAGCACAGCGAAATTTTTCCGCTTCCTAGCCGACGGCAGGTCAGCACACTTTTTATTCAGTCTAAGTTATGAAGAAGCAAACGTCAGCCTTATCAAAAAAGAAGCGGCCGGGCGAACCGAAAAATATTTTGCTGTTGCTTTACAGTGAATTTCTTTTTGTTTGGTACAACGCCTTTGTCAGTAATGTTGTCAGTAAATCTACTGAAATGCCATATAAGACCATTTTTGTGAAAGCGGGGCGTTGAAGTGGCCTAAAATACATGTAATAACCGAAGCCCTGAGGCGCCAGAAAGTACCGCTACCACAAGCCCTGAAAAGTCGTCAGTTTGGTCACAAATTGCCACACCTGCCAACCCTGCATCCAACACAAGTGTAAAAGAGCGCCGTGTTATTCCGAAAGCGGTGGGAATCGAATACATGCCTGTATACTTCTGAAGACAGAGTCTTGCACACTCCGTCACGAGTATTACAGTAGTTATATTCGAACAGCAAGCGGCAGCCGTCTCTATTAGAAGTGATGAAAGTCCGAACTAATGAAAGTAAATCCCAACAATACCCCGCGATTTGGAAGCAGTAGGTAATTTAAACACTTTGATCCTTGAAAAAGTTTACGAATGCAGTCTGCGTTCTGTGCTTAAAAGCGGCAGCCAGCACCTTTTTTCTCACGAGCGAATGTAACGGAGTACGTCGTGTTCGCCTGTTTCAAAACTGACGAAAATAGGAGTGAAATTCACCCCGGTCACGCCTTCCGAGGCGGCGTCCGTGCTGCTGCTTCCTCCGCCTTTCCCCTTCGTCGTCACTGTCGGGCATTGACCAAGTGCAGCAACACTAACATCTATCTGGTATACCGAGTTTGATCTGACTCGGGTGAATACTCTCGTAGGCTGCCATGACACATGGCCATGCTTGGAATTTCGCTCTACTTTTAAAGCGACAGCCTTTTTCGGGGAACTGCACTCTTGAAATGTTGACAGAGAGGACACCAGGCAAAGACCCCTGCAGACAGCTGATAGGTCTCTGTTTTAATGCTTAGCTCCCACTACGCGCCGAACGCGGTCGTGAACGGCAAATTCACGCTGGACAAGGCCGATGTTCCCGTTGCCGGAATGTTGTACGACGCCTAAATCGTCGAAGAGAGCTGTGGACGATGCAGCTGATGATGAGGACGAATAAGAGTCCCGAGAAGTCTATGCAACGACAGAAACGAGAAAGATGTGCGCCTCCTTCGCAATAATGTAGAATGCAGCCGTGGCAACCAAGAATTCATGCGGTGCATTGAACAGCTATAGAACGCTTTTCTCGCACCAGATGTGAATGCAAAACAGGCGAGCATCGCGCAGTTCTAGCTGCCGCAATAATAAAAAATCGTTTTTCCTGCGAAGTTTATTTCAAACTCCGCTTATTTCAAAATTTTCAGCGGATTTTACGACTTCGAGTTAACTAGGGATTACTTATTGGTATTTCGGAATGTGTTGAGAGGAGGGGGCGTTATAAAACAATATAGAGCGACGTTGACTGCAGTATTGATGATATATTCACAATTTTTCACTCGAACTCAAAGTCTCTTTCTACGAACTACGTTTAAGAAACGACCTCGGCAAAGCCAGCCTTTACAATTTGGTTGTGGTAGCCTTCCAGTTTTTGTTTAGCAAAATAAAGTAAATACTACTGGGCGAAGAAAGGAACCGTAATCGAGTTAGAAATCAAGAAATGAAGTGAGGTCTCTGTGTCTTCCTAATAGATTTTGTCATCGTTTGCAGCACTCTCACAAGGAGCTGCGCGGGCTAGCTCCTTCTAAAAACTCCAGAAATGTTCGGTAAGTCTCAGCGCGAACAGTTTGCACGAAAAGCCCTGGTCTATTTTCTACGATAATTTGGGAAAGGCGTCGTTACGTGTCATACGCTTTGTTTGCTCAACAGCTCTCGATCAACGAGGCAGAACGCATGGGAGCCGTCGCTTTAAGTGTGCTACACCATCACATTTGTCACGCTCCGGTGAATGCGTTTTGTAGCCTGGCCGCATGGGTGTGACGTTTGATTGCTTTGAAAGCGCCTCTGTCGTGCTGAGCGTGGCCGCACGCGGTTGGCGCTGCACGATTGCGTCAGTCGCGTGTTTATGTCATTACGTGACAGGGGCTTAACACCATAATGCGCAAGACATGTTTGCACAATGAACGACAACGTGTTCCCCGAAACACGCAATTTGATGGTTTTTCGGTGACATTTTCCTCTCGTCAAGCGTCGTTACAGTGGCAGGCAAAATGTGTGCTCGAAACCTGAAGGCCGCTTGACATGTTGCAGGTTTGTGGCATTTTTGTATTTCAAGTGACCGCAGATACGGACGCTGAAGCGGGTTTTTGAAGCCAACGTATTTGGCTGCGGCCGTTCTGTTTGTTTGGGAGTGTGGGCTTAGGGCGAGAAGATATGGAAAGGAACCACTCGACCGCAACGACCGCAACGGCCAAGCTATTGTACTAAAAGTAGGTGAATAAAGCTACACCGTTACATAATGTCACGCAATGAATAACGGGCCAATGTTTTAGTAGCGATAACCGTTCATAGGGGCGAGCTTGTGCTCCACCAGAAACTACAAGAAAAACAAGAAAATCGGAGAAGCAGGCCACCCAAGTGACGTGAAAGACGAAAGTGGTCGAACCGAATACCGCGGTGGTGGTTCAGTATGCATATATCTTGAAGCGCTTATTATTTCCAGAAACATACTATCAGATCGGCAGCATTGTCGATCAGCCTAAAGAGGTCCAACTGACTGACGGGCGGGTTTAGTAAGCGATCCCAAACAAGGTGGCCGAACCTGGCCTAACTACAATAAGAATGAATAAGCGGGAGCTGTTTTGTATACCCTTGAAACACGAGGTGAGACTGCAAGGCGCGCCCACACGTTGCGAACAAATCATAAAGAATCGAACACTAAGGCATGGTTCGCGGCCGTAAGACCCGCTCCCTCTTTTACAGCGAAGCTGTTAGCCTCTCGTTCGTCAAACAGTTTCGTGTCCTACACAAAAACCCAAACAAGACTGAGCAGCAAGACTAAGCAAGACACCGAGCGCATGCGTCAGTGTAATCAGGCGGGCAGCATATAGAGCGCAGTACTCGTGTGAAAAACCACAAAACAAGCATCGATATCACATGATGAAAGATATGACGCCGGTTTACAATACTACCTCCCCCTCTCCCCCCCCCCCCCAGTGTTTTCTGGTAAAGATTAAGTTTGCAGCGGCTCTCGAAAAGGGGGGGGGCGGCGGGAGGTTGACGTCAATCCAGTGCTAGCGCATGCGTCACTGAGGGAGCACCCAGCAGATTTCGCCGAAGACGACGAGCGCATGCATCGATCAGGACCCAGCATTTTCGGCAAGAGAATGCCAGTGGAAGCAGGGATATAGTCGAGGGTTTGACGGCATACTGTCTGGTCAGGAAACATGCTTGAAATGGTCCTTCGTCACTGACCAAATCACTGGTCACTGACCATAGTCAAAATATACAAACGGCGTTCCGGGAGCACTACGGCTCCTTTGTTCACACTCAAGCAGGGATGACACGTTGGGCTATAAATAGGGCTACATGTTTTTACGTTTGGCGGAAAAAAATTGGTGGCTGGCTATTTGGCTATTTTTGGGCTATTGTGTATTTATTGCATGAGACATCCTAAAGATGTAAACAAAATGCCAATTTTAGGCTGGCTCCCGCCAAAAAAATAAACTAATCAATCGCAATGTCATACTCTAATCATAGCAACTTTAGAGTCTGAACGTAACAAAAAAGAGCCTAAGAAGGTATAAGTTTGAAAGGCTTTATAACAAAAAATGTCCGGAAATTTTATATCTTTTTCAAACTGTGCCGGTTTCAGTTTCAGTTTATTATTCATTCCAAAAAAGTAGTACAGTAATATTATTATACAGACGAGGGTCACAAAGTTAAAAACTGTAACGGGACCCTCAATGCATTACAACAATCAATAAATTAGATAAAGTAAACAAGCAACGAGTGAATGGCAATCAATTATACAATATAATGGGATGAGTAATCATTAAAAGCTACGTGACACATCAGGCAACGGAAAGCAACGCAAATAAGGAAAGAAGAAAAGAAGAAGAAGAAAAAACGAAAAAAAATTACATCAAGTTTAATGGCGGACATTGTCAATCAAAATACAATTATCTAAATTGCATAACTGAAAACCCAATGCCTACAAAAAGCCCATAAACAGGCAGCTAATAATTTAACAGAAAACGTTTAAGCGACTTTTTGAATGATGACAATGTAGACATCGTTTTAACAGAAAGAGTCATGTCATTCCATAAAGTATTGGCCGCAAAGGCAGAGGTCATTTTTCCATAATTTGTGGGTGACGCGGGTAGCAAAAAGTTAAGGTTCATTGCAAATCTGGTCACATTGTTGTTTTGTAATAAAACTGAGTCAATGAACTCAAACGGTAGCTTTGCATTTCGCAATTGAAACAAAAGAACAGCTATGCTATAAAAAATAACTTACGAACAGATAGGATTTTATTGTCTTCGAGTAGATGGCCTGCACTGGAGTAAAGTAGCTATTAGTGACAATGCGGATCGCCTGATTTTGTATGTTCTGAATGGGTGATAGATGACAGTCATACGTACTTCCCCAAGCAGCGATACCGTACATGATATGGGAATGAATGAAGGCGAAATACAGATACATAAGTACATTTATATGAAAAACTTGACTAGCTTTTATTATAGCCCGAATTCCGAATGTAGTTTTCTTTCTGAGGTGATGAGTGTGGAGATTAAACTTCCAATGGCAGTCAAGATGTACACCAAGAAAAATTACAGTATCACAGGCTGGTATAGAGTGAGGACCTAGGTTTAAGGGTTGATGAAAAGGCAATGGCCTTTGAGCAGACCTAAATATCATGAACTGGGTTTTGGCTGGGTTAATAATAAGTTGGTTCTCGTAGAAACATTTAGTAATATCTAGAAGTGTGTTATTCAAATGTAAAGTAAGAGCAGTTAGATAGTCCTCCGCGGCAGATATAGTCGTGTAATCGGCGTATAACACGCAGTGAGTTGATTTAATTACATCGACAAGATCATTAATGTAAATAATACATAATAAAGAGCCCAAAATAGATCCCTGGGGCACACTTTTATTAATTAGCTTAGTTTCAGAAGAAGCGCCTGCTACGTACATCGAGCATTCTCTATTGCGCAGATAATTTTTCAGGAAGGGGAATGGAGCTCCAGTTACCCCATAAGCAGCCAATTTGTTAAACAGGGAGGCATGATTAATGGTGTCGAAGGCCTTGGTGAAATCTATGAAGACAGATCCAACAAATGTACCAGAGTCAATCAATTTTTTAAATAATCTATTAATGAAACTAGAGCTAGGCTTGACGAACTGCCTGAAGGAAAGGCAAATTGACAGGGATGAAGTATATTAAATTCTCTTAGGTAATTACTTAAACGATCAACGAACAACATTTCAATAACTTTTCTGAGGGAAGAAAGAATAGATATAGGCCGATAATTGGAAACTGTTCTTTTGTCACCCTTCTTCAACACCGGAACTATTTTAGATTTCTTTAAAAGTTTAGGAAATGCGCCTTGCTGAAACATTAGATTAATGATATCACTGAGTATCCAAGAAATATTACGAGCAGCCAGTTTTAAGGGAAGCGCAGAGATATTGTCTAGACCCGCGCATTTATTTTTTAGATTCAAGAGAACTGAGCACACTTCGGGTGCGTTCCAATTTACCGTTTAGACAGCTTCGTTGCCGTCTTCGCGGACAGTACGCCATGTTAAGCCCCGTTCCAATTCGAACGAAGCAGTCAACGAAGACTGCTTCGAGGAGACAGCATCGAAGTCAGCAACGATGCAGGCTACCTTCCTGTCTAAACTGAAAAGCGACGCCAGCGCCACCTTTTTGCGACTTTATGTTGAACGAAAAGCACTTGTTCCTTTATTTAAATATTTAGTAAAATTTACTAGTCATGAAGGTGACTTTGCCTAGTTTTTAAATTACGTAACGTTTGTAATAACAACGGTAATATTAGTTACGAAACTTGCGGTTTGCTCATCTCAACATGCCTGCAACGACGCTGTCGTCTGCTGGTCGTCTGCGCTGGTGTTGCGTTTGCGACCGAGGCACCGTTCCAATTTCATTCCTTTAGACGTCTAGTTAGACTGCTTCGTAGACTGTCTACCAAGCTGTCTGCGAATTGGAACGCAGCATTCGTCAGCGGTTACGGGCAAAAGAAAAAATGAAGAGGCGACCCGAGAAAAGGAACATTCTGGAAAGACCGATTGTGAAGTAGAGATGCTAGAAAAAAAAATCGCTGAAAGCATTCGCAATAGAAGTTGGCTCTTGCCAAGAAATATCATTATATAATATTTCAGATATAGGTGAGTTTGCAAATGATTCGTTTAAAAAGTTGTTCAAAAGGTTCCATTGTTTTTTTAAGGTCCCCTCATTAAGTCAACTCATTTTCATAATAACGCTTTTTTGCTTCTCGGAGTACAATTTTGAAATTGTTGCTATATTTCTTGTATCGGCAGGCCAGCGAAGTATTAAAAGGCTGTCTTTTTGTTTGTTTGTAAAGGTTATCCTTTTTACGAACATTTGTCAATAAGCCGTTTGTCATCCATGGATTGTGGGGTAATTTATACCGTTTTTTGCATTTAACAGTTGATGTAATAGATGTTACGGCCTTTAAAAATAAAGCGCAGAATTTCTGTAGCATAGCCTCTACGTCGAAATAACAACTATCATGAATATCAGAATTAACAAGTGACCAGTCAGTTGCAGCTATACATCAATAAATTTGTCATGATTTAGCACAGATGTATAAAAACAGCTGTCGACACTGGAGCACCTAGCATAAATGCTATGTAAAAGGGGAAGTGATCTGTAATGTATGTGTCAACCACGCCAGCCTCGGGGGCGGGGGAAAAATTGCATAAGACATGATCTAAAAGAGATTGTGAACCCTGGCGGTCACATCTTGTTGGAGCAGTAATAAGCGATTAGTAGCCGAAGCCACTGAAGCAGTTCGTGTAAGCCGAGTAGACACTGCATTTCATATCTAATAAGTTTATGTTTATGTCCCCTACTAGCACAACTTGCTTATTCTCAAAAGATAACTTGTGAAGTCATTTATCGAGATTTGACAGAAATTCCACAACAGGAGATGAAGGAGAGCGATACACACTGCCAATGATTAATTTTTTTCCGTTGTTTAGGAACGACTTGCCACATTCGATCCACACAGATTCGTACAGTGGTACGGTGAAAGACAGATCAAACCTGCGAGTTTACGAAAGCCCACTGGAAACAAAAATCGCAGCCCCACCGTACGCGTCAGAAGATCAGTGACAATACTCTGATACTGGGGAAAAGAATACATGTTACGGTCTGCGTCGCACAGCTACGTTTCTGAAAGGCAGATAAACGAAAACTGGTGTTGCAGTAGAGAAAGAAAAGTGGTAATTGCGTCATAGTTCTAACGGATGCTGCGAGCATTAAAATGAATTAGCGAATATTTCTGTAACGTAAGCGAATGTTTGAGGTTGCCAACGGCGATCGAAGACATAAAAAAAAAGAAAAGGAAAACTGAGTTGCCGATACAGTGGATGTAAGGCGTCGTTTAAATTAAAATCGAAAGGTCCGAGGCGGTATTTATTCGAAAGACCCTGCTATCTTCAGAGTTGCGTGCCAGGATGCGACAGTTCTCTGTCCAGAGAAATTTCCACTGGTGCTTTTTCTTGAGAGCCAGTGCACTAGAAAATAGCTTCTTATTCTCAGCATTCAGGTGGTCATTCGTATAAACATCCTGGCCAGAAGATTCCGAAAAGCCAATGTTGCCAGTGCGAAGCCGAGCTTTGCGGATGAAGTCATTTTTTTGTCACGACTGCAAAACCACGCAATAATGTTGTTCTCTGCTGATTTCGTGGGAACACGATGCACTGTGTCTATGTCAGCAGGTGTCACAGCACATCCGATTGCATCACCCATCCACTTTAGAATTGCAGTACAGTCCTCGCCTTTAGTCATTGGCAAACCTTTAATTTCTATATTGTTTTGTCGAGAATATTGCTCTAGTTCAGCCAAACGGGTTTCAAGAGACTCGTTATGGGCCCTTAGCGCTTTATTTTCTGCCATGAGCGCATCCTGCTTCACATGCATGCTATCGTACTGAGCACTGAGGAACTTAACGCTCTCGCATAGTTCCGCATGCTCTTCAAGGCCTTTGTCATCCAGTTTTTTCCTAGCCTCCGCCTTGGCCTCTTTAACTGCAGTTTCTAATTGCTCTTTAAACACAGATTCAAGCGCTTTAATTCTTTTAGCAAGTTCAGCACAGGTAGGCATTGTACACAGATAACAAGCAGCAGTCACGGTAATTTTTACAGCACAGAATAGTTACTTATAACTCGCACACCAACCTGGAAATACAGAGTGAGACGATACAGAGCGTGCACCTTCCGCCGTGGCTGCTGCTGCTACAATGTATTCCAGGCAGCCCAGAGTGGTCCTTATAGCCCCTTGTTGGATGTGCAGGGTAGGATGTGCAACCGCTGCTTGCTTATCCCTTGAACACTGTAGCTGGCGACACGCGGGCGTGACGGAGCGATGTTGCGAGGGGTAGAAGGGCGACACTCAGCAGCAGTGCCTGCCAAGCAAGGAACTTCAGGCGCCTGGAAATACAGAGTGAGACGATTCAGAGCGTGCACCTTCCGCCGTGACTGCTGCTGTGAGAGCCGACTTGCAGTACGCTGCAATTTAGGAGGCCACGTGGGTGAAGATTCCTTCCCTGGAGCAGCGTAGGAAAAGAGCCCGACTTAAATTTTTGTTTTGCTTTATCGCAACAAACTGAACGTACATTCGCGCGCATATATTCAGCCTTTCTTGAGTCGCACGTCTAGAAATCGGGAAGCGCATACCATCCTTCCTTATCAAACTCGCACGAACCTTTTTAAATATTCATTTTTTCGTGGAACAATTGTTGATTGGAATTCGTTATCTGAAAAAATTGTTTCATCGGAATCTGTTAGTGTTTTTGAGAGTGCACTGCTGACTGATCGGGAAACGCAGTCTACCAGTTAACGACCTTGTCACATTTCCTTTGTATTTTGTCTCTTTTGAAAGGCTGATGTTTTATTGATGCCATGTTATCTGTTGTTAGCAGTAAAGTATTCTGCACAGCTGGCATGGTTTTCGGAGACCTCTATGGTGTCTTCGTGATGGGATGTGTATTGAACCCTTCTGTAAGGTGTGTTATTTTGTTCCTTGGCTGGGTTAAACAGTTTTTCAATGTTTCCAGTTATGCCGATACGTCTATTCCTTCTCTATTTGTTACTTCGGGTGCTTGTGCGCCATGTGGCTTCTGCCATGCCACATAAATTGTATATCTGCATCACCATGTTCCCACCTGCATGGTCCTCCGTGAGCGCAGTATACTGTACATAAATAAAAATAGGTACGTGGTGTAGGCTAACACTTGAGAAGAAGCGTTCATTAACAGGTTCGGATAAGAGCGAGAGGGAGATTATCGATTAGAGCCATTTTATGCAAGTTCTAGCCTGCGAACTGGGAAGTGTTTACCGTGACGGCTTAAAAAAGTTTTTGCTTAGCGAGAGCAAGAAGACTATCATTTTTTAGCGGTGTCATTCATTTGTGATCGCATGCGTGAAAAGTACCTCGACGCACCTTTCCATTCAAACTCAACCAACTTTTACACTGCAAAACCATAAATAAATCCCTCTGCGATGCTCTAGCTGTTGAAAGCTTTCGGGAAGTTGATTCTTGCATCACACATTTCTTTAATGGAGTAGGAATATTGCTTGCTGCAATGTAGGCTCAATGACATCCGTGACTACTCCGTCAGCATTTTTTGGGAATAATTTGGGCTCCAAAAGCAGCGCTGGTGTGCGAATGTTTCCGCTGCTGTCGTAACTAGCCGTTTCACTTCTCAGACTGCCAGTTTTAAATGCTGTGGTTGAACGAGTCTTTAGTCACGTAACTCTAAGTACACCAGCTTGCGGAATAGAATGTCTCTAGACACCTTGGAGAACATGATCATTTATGTAAAGTTCAGAGTCACGAGAAACGGCAAGTGCTATAAGGACTTCGCACCATCCGAGATACTTTTGGAGAGGTTCGACACCACCGCTATACCCATGTACAACTTAAGAAAGTAACGGAAGCTGCCGCTGCTTGTCGTAACCGCAGCCGAATGTTACTCCGCGCGACGCAAGTTGAAGTTGTGCGTTTCTGGGAATATTTTGAACATGGCATGAGCCGTTTTGGTGATTTTTTGGGGCTTAATATACTTTTAAACTACTGCAGCGACGGCAAACGAACTGTTGGAAAAAAGGAAGACGACATCAGGCATTCATATCAGCCTCATTTCAAAATGCGCGCGCCCGTTGACATCCGGTTCCGTCGCTTAGGCGGAGTGATACCGAACATGAGCTATTGGAGTTCTTAACTGGTTCCCGAGTATACGTGCTAGGTAAGGTGCAGCTGTTTGCGCTCCAAAAGAATGATTTTTTACTTGCACTCATTCTGTGAACATCTCAATACTGACATCTGACAAATAGTAGACATCTGAATAAACGTTTGAAATGAATCGTGTGGACGTTTCTGATTTGGCTATTTGAGCTATATCTGTGGGTCAACGTAGGGCTACTTTTGGGCTATGTGGCTCAAACATTTGGCACGTTGCTCCGTCAGAACCTGGCATCCCTGCGTGCAAATGACAAGCCCGCCGAGAAAACGAGGAACATTTTCATACCCTGCCCCATCAGCATGTGCAGGGGTTACAACAGCTGCGCTGGGCATCCACTGTCGCAGAGCAGCATGGCGATCTGTTTTTTGTTGATCTGGGCGATAATTGGTTGATTGTGGGGTTTAACATGATGACGCTGCACAGGTGATGAGACACGCCGTAGTGGAGGGCTCCGGATTAATTCTGACCACCTGGGGATCTTTAATGTGCGGCGAAATCTCGAACAGACGGGTGTTTTTGCTTTTCGCCTTCATCAGAAAAGCAGGCACCGTCAAATGAGCAGGGCTGTATATTGCGCCATATTGTTTTTCAGACAGGAATAGAGGCGAATGAGTAGAGGCGAATTACAAAGCGGCAAATATAAACCGATGAACACGCAATAATAACAGACACAAAAACTTCAACAGAAGCGCTCATCGTTTCTCCGCACATATGTATTTCATTTGAAAGCAAAGTTCTGGTCATTAATTTACCAGTACTATACTCGCTGTTTTCATAACCATCTCCTTCCCGGCTACCGACATAAGAATACACAGTCTGCTGTGTATTTACACAGTCTGCTGTGATGTAAAAGAAACTGCCTCCGGGGTTACGTTTCCTTTAGGCATGCCAAGGGCGGTTAATATTCTAATCAATATATATCACCTGCAGGCCTTGCCAGAAAAAAACTAATTCGCTAGCACGACACTTTCCCCGGAAATGTGTTTATGTATGTCGATACAACTAAAGAAGACCTGCTTTAAAGTGGGGAATATCATCAATACGACAACTTTAAAAAATAGTTGGTTCTGAACAATCCTGATAAAAAAAAGTGCATCTTTTCAATTGTTTTAATTATCAGGTGAGGTTGAAAGGTAATAACTATGGAAATGCACTCTACGCTGGTTTCCCACCATACCACCACACTCAAAATGTTACGTCAAAGAATGATAGAGCTCTGTTTCAGGAGGTTTTTGCGTCGGTCATGTACCCAGAATTCCAGTACCGGTACGCGTGCAAGCGAAGGGCCATCGCCCTGGCGCTGACGTCTGCAACAACCAATAAACCTCTTCACATAATCACAGACTGCCAACAGACGTATAGAAACTACGGCAACGGCCGCATCTCGACACCCACCCTCCGAATACTAAAAAAAGCACAAGCATTCCCTAACCTCTACTGCACTAATATGGACGCCATGTCATGCAGGGCTCGACTGAAACGAGCAAGCACACGCTACGGACCGACAACGCACACTCCGGGCACCGCGCCAGTCCCCCCGGGACGCCGAGTCACTCCAGCCGCAGTACGGTGCATTTTTGCAGCACCAACGTAATTCCAGATGTGCCTAGCCAGCACCGAACCAGAAGCTCACCCGATAGGAGGCTGGACCCTGGCGGCAACGACAGACAAACGCATACCACCAGCTTAGCTCCCTATATATCATGCACATGCACCCCCCCCCCCCCCCCCCCCCACCAATATCCACCTACATGCCCACATTTCAGCGAACAACCAACACTGTACCACAACACCCGCGCTTGGCAGAACACAACAGCAGCCCCCATTATTCACACCCTAACTCTCGAGCAGTGGGAGAACGCGCTGGGGCAGCGCGGCCTATCTATAGCATATGCATGCAAGTTGCATGCAGCAACGTGCAGACTGCATTGTTGTCAGTAGAGCGCTCGCTGAGGGCGCCTAACTCTCCGCGAAGGGGGTTTTGAAAGGACCTTTTCAGTCTCCCCTTCCGGCAGGTGCAACCACAAGGCCCCGGCGCCTATTCTCGCTTTCTTTCGCGGTGTGTTAGGCGCCCTCAGTGGGCGCTCTATTGACAGCAATGTAGCCTCCACAGTGCTGCATGCAGCTTGTGGTACGAACTATTGATGGGCCATGAGCAAAAGACGTGTCCTGTCTGTGAAGACACTATAGCAAAAGAAAGCCCGGGGAAAGAATGCGGATCCAGCCAGGGCTCGTCACTGCTGCTAGTCAATGCTGACCCAGCAAGACAAGCTCCTGAGTCTGGGGGTACACAATACCCTCGAGGAATTTGCGGAAGCGCAATTGGAGCTGGCACGGCTCTCTATGACTGAGAGCGGTAGGCGCATACTTCAAGACTTGGCCTGCCTGGGGCGAGGAAGGCGAGCAGTGACGCTCCTGTCCCGGACGAAACCCGACGCCAGATTCGGGTAGACCTCATCCCGAGGAACATGTATCCGGAGTTTGACAAGGAGAGAAGAGCGGCGAGGGCTAAGGCCCTCATCGACTTGTACGCCAAGGACGAGCACGCAAGGTTCGTGGTTGCGGCCGAATACCAGGGAGACAACGAGGCATTCGTGGCTACCGTCATCGAGGCGTCGTCCGGCGCGACGAGTGCGGCGGCGAGCGTTCGGGTCCGAGAGGCGTGCCAGGCAGATGAGGCGGTCATTGCCCTAGCCATTGCCGACCCCGGGTGCCAGACAGTGTTATGGGATTCGAGGAGTGCCGTGCGGAATTATGCCAAGGGCAAAGTGTGCGATAAGGCTGGGCGCGTTCTGTTCTCGGCCGACCTCGAACGAGAGAACAGGTGTCGTAAATTCAAGTGGTTCGTGGCGGACGCGAGCAACAAACCGTCGGAGAAGCACGACAACCACAACGAGACGGCACACGTAGTGGCGGGAGCGCTAATCAACCACGCCGCTGCAACCGACCGTATAACGGGGTTTAGCGCCAAGGACCTTATGACGACCGTATGACCACCCCCGCACCCCGGGCTGAGCCGAGCTGAGGCCGTGGTGTTCAGGCAACAGACTGGGTCCTTACCCACCCCAGTGTTGATGAAGCTTGTGCACCCGCAACTGTAAGTGAGTGTGTATGCCACGTGTGCCAGAGGGAGAGGGCCACCCTGACTCACATCGAATGGGACTGCACCAAGTTCCCCGACAAAGCGTTGACAAGTACACAATTCCGCCGCGGCTCGTGGCTGCGGCGAAGTGCGGCGACGAATAAATCCAAACCTGGTCTGTCCAACAGGTCTCAGCGGCACTTGAAACACAAAAGCCGAGCGAAACCGACGGGACGTTGCCTCCGAGGGCGACCGACCGCGGGAGAAGCACGCGCCGTAGTCGAGTAAAGACCACCGGCTGAGCATATGTAACGGCCCGCGTCGCGGTGCCATTTAATCGTGGTGTCGCTCGGTAGGCGACTAAATATACTTGCTTTTATCTATCCAGTAGTCGATGTTTAAATGTTTAACTGTTTAAATTTCCGCCTTTTTCTTTCCGCCGCTGAAATTGGCGGCGAGATTGCCTCTCAAAGCCTTAGCTAATTTGTGGTTTTTGTAGCACGGGATTGTAAACTGTTTTTATTCCGGTAGTTTTACTGCTTTTGTTTGCAATATTGCGTTTCCTGCTCCGCTCAGTAAAGCCCTCGGAGCCTGATAACAACCGAAGTAAACGAAGGAACAAACAAGCAAAGATCAAACAATCTAACCAACCAACAAATAAATAAATAAATTAGCAAAGAAACAACCATATTGCTACGTAACTCCTACTTTCGCCGCTTCACCAAGAACTTCACTGCAATTGCCAGGCCACTCACGGATTTTCTTAAGCACGATACCTTGTTTTCCTGGGGCCCTGAGGAAGCTTCCGCTTCTTCAACCATCGTCGACCTTCTCACAAATGAACCGATTCTGGCGCACTTTGACGGTTCCGCTGCGACCGAAGTCCACACAGACACGAGTGGCCACGGCATAGGTGCTGTACTGGTTCAGAAAAGCACGCCGGCCTTGAACAAGTGATAGCGTACGCCAGTCGCCTTTTATCGCCTTCCGAGCGAAACTATTCAATCACCGAACGCGAATGCCCGGCTAGCTCTTGTATGAGCCGTGAACAAATCCCGTCCATATTTATATGGACGGCCTTTTTCCGCGGTAACTGACCACCATGCCCTATGCTGGCTGGCTTCCTTGAAAGATCCTAGAGGTCGTCTTGGTCGCTCCGCTTTGCGCCTTCAGGAGTATGACTACTCCGTAGACTACAAGGCTCGCAGGCTCCACAGCGACGCTGACTGCTTGTGGCGTCAACCAGTTGACCAACGTGACACAACTGACCACGACATTGATTCTTGCGTCCTGGCACTATCTGACTTTCGCCGACCACCAGCGCCGCGACCAACCATTGCGATCTATCACTGATTGTCTTACCACCATGACGTCCGACCCTGCATTGAACGCATTTTCACTACGCGCCGGCGCGCTATTCCGCCGGAACTATCGCGCAGATGGCCCTGCAGAGCTTCTCGTTGTTCCTGAGCACCTCCGGCCTGACATCCTCCCCCAGCTCCACGACAGGCCGATGGCTGGCCACCTTCGCGTCGCTCGATCTTACGACTGCGTGCATAAGCGCTTTTACTGGTCTAGACTCTTCCGATCAGTCCGCGGCTACGTCACGGCGTGTGGCATGTGCTACCGCTGGTAAATCCCTTCTTTCTGCCCAGCTGGACCGCTCCAACCAATAGAGATTCCTTCGGAACTTTTCTTTCGCGTGGGTTTGGACCTACCTGGTCCTTTTTCTCGGCCCCGTTCAGGAAATCGCTGGATTGCTGTCGCGACCGATTACGCGACTCGCTGCGCTGTTACACGTGCATTTCCCACCAGTTGTGCCACAGACATTGCTGATTTCCTGCTTCACGACTTGATCCTGCACCACGGTGCTTCTCGCCAGCTCCTCACTCACCGTGGCCGGTACTTCCTGTCTCAGGTTGTTGACGACCTCCTCCGCTCGTGTCGCACAAAGCACAAGTAACCACCGCCTACCATGCTCAGGCTAATGGATTAACTGAGATTGAACAAGACCATCCCCGACATCCTCGCAATGTACGTTTCCGCTAATCATCTGGATTGGGACGTACCTTTGTCATATGTTACGTTCGCTGTATAACTGATGCCGCCACGACACCTCCGGCTATTCTCCATTCTTTCTTCCCTACGGCCGTGAACCCACTCTTCCATCGGATACCCTCCTTCCTGATGCGACACCTCTGGCTACAAAATGTGCTCGTGATGCTGCCACTCACGCTGATATGGCCCGCCAGGTTGCCCGTGCCAAGCTCTACTCTTTCCAGTCCTCTCAGAAGCACCGCTATGAACAGCAACATCGCACCGCCCACTTTTCGTCCGGCTTTTTGGTCCTTGTCAGTACCCCATGCCGCCGAATTGGACTCTCCGAAAAACTGCTGCTTCGCTTCAAAGGCCCCTATCCGATCAAGCGTATGGTCACACCCGTGACCTACGAAATCGTTCCGTCCCTTCCTCCTTAACGTCACTGGACTCAGAAGCTCAACTAGTCCACGTCGGTTGCCTCAAGCCGTATTTCTCAACGGCCCTACCTGATCCCTGAGCCCAATTTGAAATGTGCGCCGAGATGGTACTTACCCCGCCGGAAGGGGGTCATGCTACGTAACTCCCGGAGCATTTCACATAGCACTACACGGAATCACATGGTGGTCAATCCATCGCACACTTCATCCATGGGTACGGGCTTCGTCAGTGGGCGCGCACGGCAAGGCGAAGTGACGGGGAAGGGATCGCCCAGAACCAGACTGGCACCAGCTGCATTGGATGCCTTGGCTTTGGACTCTTGGCATTCTGCTGTAATTATACGTAAATAGATTGCTTATTCACATCTGCCTCGTAACAATATAAATAAAATCCTGGAGTCTGACCCTGCGAAATATAATGATCACCGAAGCATTTTAGAACGCGACAAAAACGTAGCACAGAATTTAGGTGGAAGGTACGAGAAATTGTACTTTAGAGCGTTGACGGCCTTCATCCCTAAATGCATACACGCACATTACTTTGACACTACTTTTCTTCGCAATGCGGAATATTTCTTATAAATATTCCACGCCAGATGCATATCAACGTGACGAGACGTATACGGGGGTCATAAATAATGTCTTGAACGGCACATGACTCGGCAGTGAGCGCGTTGTGATAGCACAAACACATCCGGACGTCCGTTTTATTTTCAGCGCTGCGTGCTTGGTCGCCATTGGGCGCAGACCACGTCATATATTCACAAAGACGCTTAGCTAGAACGTGATCGGCGCTATGCATTTGCGCTAGTGATTGAATTTGCTTTTGGTGTTGGCTCGTTCACTCTCACTTGGGTCTTTCACTTTCACTGTTTAGGGAAGAGTTTCCCCTTCGACGCGAGAGGCGATGTCCTTTCCTTTGGCAATAAGCCTGGTCTTTGTAAGGTGGCTTTGCCAGATTGCCATCTTCTTTTTTTTTTCGACGCCCACACCATACAATCCGGTATCTCACACTTCGAGGCTTCCCTTAATAAATACCATCTTTGCACAACTCACGCGCGTGCATCACAAGCACGCGCACACAAAGAATAATACGCCAACGCAGGCACAAGGAAAAGCGCACCCGTACATGCATACACACACATACAGACACGGGCAAAACTACACACTCACACGCAGTCAAAAGAAAGATGTCAGGACGCACACACTGAATACGCACGCAGAAGCATGACCACGCAAACAAGCAAACATGGACAAACGCACACGCACGCAAACACAGAATCACATTATAGGAATCCACCCTACTACACAACGCGCAGACGCACAAGAGCGCAGTCAAACAAGGAAGTGCGCCAAAAGAATCCCGCTCGCACACGTATGCAGGCAAGCACACACCCGAAACGAAGACTGAACAAGTCCTGCGGAAGAGGCCTGCGTGTAGGCACACAGCCACGGAAGCACCCGCAAACGCATGAGCACACCGATACGCATGCACGCGAGCACACCCAAGCCCAAACATGTGCAACCATCGAAACTCTCAGACAGGCAGGCCCGCACACAAGCACCGCCCACACACTTTGCGGACACGCAGTCGCAAACACAGGCACCCACCCTTGGAAGCACACGCACGTACACCCACTGGAGATGTGCACGGGCTCGGGCTTACCCGACTTACTTTCCACCCGGGCCCGGGCGGGACTCGGGCCGAATGTAAATGCTTCGGACGGCCCGGGCTGGCCCGGTACAGTGGAGCAATACTTAGGCTTTTAATGATATCACAGAAACTACGTGTTGCTGACGCGGTAAAAGCACGGATCAGCACTAGTTGTGTTTAATTGGGGTTGTTTTGCCCGTTTAATGTTGGCTTTCCCTGTTATCATTTCCCTTACGATGCATTTTACCGCCTTGAGGTGGTTTTCACTTCCAAACGTGCGCCAAACAGGCGCGGGCCCCTATGGTATTTGGGTTGGAAACACGCAGCCGGGCCGGGCCGGGCCGGGCCCGGGCCCGGGCCATAAGGTTAAGGTCTCGGGCCGGCTCGGGCCGCCCCCTCGGCCTTCGTCGTCGGGTCGGGCCGGGCCTACTGCGATAAGCACCGGTCCCGGGCTTGGCTCGGGCCCAAATTTTTGGCCCATGCACAACTCTAACACCCACCCGCACCTGCTGCTAGTTTCGCAGCCCTTCACGCGGTTGCCCCCAAACGCGGGTCCTCTAACTCAAGTTCACTACAACGGCCAGAACCTCTTGGAAAGGAATTAGGTTAAATGTATCGCAAGATAAACACAACCCATCGCATTAGCGCCGTTTTCTCCTCCAGGCAAAGCGTGCCAGGAATGAACGCAGTAGAACGGCAGCGAATGAGTCTTGAAGTTAGTGCTCGGGTAATGAACTGAGCACAAGAACTTGCTCGCTATCCGGCAGGCAATCTCCTTTCTAACACGGCGCTTTGGACGTCCGTTCATAAGTGTCGCTGGGAGTCCCAGCGGAGACGGGGATATCCGGGCTAGTGAAGCGGCGCTTCTTCCGTCCCCTCCGGAGCAACGAGTCACGCAATCAGGAGCCGCTTCCCCAGCGTTACGAAGGCAGGCGTGAAGTAGCACGTTGGCCGAGAAAGCTTTCGGGCAGGGGAAGCTCTGCGATGGATAGGCGCGTTTAATCGTTCGCGACGAACCCAGGAAGTGGCCGCACTGGGAACACCTCTCCCGAAACGGGGCGCAAACGGATTCGATGAAAGCAAACGCCAAGGCTGGGCCCTGGCGGATTCGCGGACACCATAGGCTTGAAGTGCACGGGAAAATTTATTATCAGCGGCCAGTGGGGAAAGCTTGCCGCTGTGTAGCAGCAATCATTCACTTGTTTATATAAACATTGGCGGTGGAATTGAACGGCCTATTCGCAAGGCCAGCTTTGACCATGCTGTCTGTTAAGCGCCGACTGGAAAATGTGTATGTTGCAATTACAACCTGAGGCGCACCGAAAGCGTATGATAAGATCAGGTTGTTATCAACCAGTAATTGTATATGGCGTAATTTTCTTTGGAGAGACAACCGATTTTCAACGTGTTGGCTAAGGTAGAAAGCTGGGCCAGTTGGTTCATAGTCTTTGAAGTGGGAACCAGTGTTAAGACGCTACACAAGGGCAGAATACAGACACGGACGACACTGAACGACACGGGCGACCTGTGCCATCCGTGTCTGTATTCTCCCTTTGTGTAGCGCCTTAACACTGGTTCCCACTTCAACGTGTTATTCCGAAAATCAAAGTTAATGAAGAGGTTAAGACCGTAGTTTTCAACAAATTAAGCCGTTTCAAAATACACTTGTGGTCACAATATAGACCTATGGCTGGCAAAGATGTCTTCTGGTGACCTGGTGCGATGGTTTAATAAGATGAGATGAGATGAGACGGGATGGAATGGGATGGTTCAGTGGCTAAAACATTCTGCAGCTGAGCCTAAGGACGCGGGCTCATAGCCGCTACCATTACCATTTGGTTTACAGTATACCGTAGCCCGATCCGCTACGCTGCACCCCTTCTTTGAGGTGTAGCTTCGTCGCGTAGACCCACCCCCTCTAATTTTTTAAATAGCTTCTTGTAAAGTAAATCTTCCCTGCAGGTTAACCGACTACAGCTTGGAGCAAACTCATTACTGCGTGTACCACGTTTTTCCTTCTGGGGAACTATAATACGCCAAAACCGTCACCGCGCCCGTAAGCACAACAGCGATGCCACTCAGTCTCACAACTTGATGTTGGTCTTAAAATCGCACGACCGCGGAAGAGCAACTAATTGTCGGGCAGAAATTTACTGGATGCGTAAATACAATTCGTTATAAAAAGCACTTTAACAACTTTGTTCTGCTGTAATATTGCATGGTTGTTAATCGACCAGATTTAGGGGAAATCCTCAAGGTGGAGTAAGTTTCTGCAAAGGAAAGTTTGGGATCCACCTGAATGCAGCCATACGGCTACAAAGGAAAGCTACAGCTTCCCGAGAAACTTCGCAGTTTCTGGACCAGGACGACTTTCTTCAACTGCAAAGTTTCTGAGGAAGCTGTATAGCTTTCCTTTGTAGCCGTACGGCTGCATTCAGGTGGATGTCAAACTTTCCTTTGTATCGCATGGTTGGAAAAGTAGAACTAACTGTAGGCCGCAAATCGGACCCGTTCCCTATAACTTCGGTGTCATTTCCCTTCACGCTGCCTTATTGCCTCTTAAATCTTTCTTATTGTAAATAGAAGTGTTTTAGCGGTGAACGCGACAATGACTAACCCGACACGTTGTCCGAAATGCATGCAGAAATGGCTGATATTTGCAACGTTCTTTCGCGCTCTTACAGAAATTAAGGAAGCTCATATTAACACGTAACATTGAAGGTAGTGAAGCTGTACGCAACCCTCACGACCATGACAACGGTTTTATTTATTATTATTTATTTTTATTTACATAATACTGCGGGCCACGAATGGGCCTAAGCAGGAGTGGTGGTGTTACATTTTGCTAAGACCAGCTACACAATTTATAACGGGTAAAAGAACGTGTGAACAAGGCAGTACAAACTTATTCTGAACATAAGGAAAAGAAGAGGAAGAAGTCGGTTCGGCTTGCTGGTTGCTCTAGCTGCCCTGCAATTTCTTCGCTTTCGTGCTTCTCCGTGTTCAGCACCTGCTCACCACCGCGCAGCCTCCTCCTCATCGCTCGGAGAATCCCCGTCGGCGAAAACCCCGCGTAAAACGGCTTGCTGAGACAAGCGAGCGCACCCTGCTGGTCAGAAGGGTACCGCCGTTGCCTGCGCTCTATGCCGCCGAGATGGACTCTCTAGGCCACATCAGGGTCGCCCCCTCCGGACCGAACGAGCCACCTTCAGCCGTGTCGTGGGACGCGCCTGCCTCAGCAACAACCGCACAGAGCCCACCAGCCCCCCAAAAGCGTGCGATCTACCGAACTCCAGATGATGCTGATGCTCCTGACGTCAACGCAAAAGAAATAGATCAGACCTTCACTGTTGTATCGTATAAGAAGAAGCGCACCACTGGAATTCCGACCGTGTTTCAACCGGCAGAAGCAGGATGCAGTCTCTGGAGAGCCAACCCTAACATCGTCGCAGCGGAGGTTGTGGCAGTGGCACAAGAAAAGGTTCTAACTCATCGGTTGAACAAGGATGGCAGCCTTGTTGTCAGCGTGCCTTCTCTCTCTGCGGCCAATCGTCTCCTCCAGGTGTCAACCCTTGCTGGGATTGCTGTTGACGCGCGGATTCCCCAAACCTACATGGCTACCTACGGAAGGATTCAAGCGGTCCCTCTAGAATACACGGATGAGGAACTTGGGAACTACCTACGTGACCAAGGTGTTATCTGCTCGCAGGCAAGTCTCCTACTCGCGTAACGAGGACAGTGTGGTTGCTGAACCCTGCCGGCGATCCGTCATCCTAGAATTAGAATTCAAGGCGGGCACGCCACTTCCTGCACGAGTATTTCTCGGCTTCTGTAGGTTTCCCGTTACAGAATACACGGGTAAAGGCACGCAGTGTTTCAAATGCCAGAGGCATGGCCATATCGCTAAAAATTGCAGAGGGCCATTACGATGTAAAGTTTGCTCTGGATCTCACTCATACAAAGACTGCACCTCACGGGCCCAACCACGATGCGTGAACTGTGGTGGCCCACATCCTGCGTCATTTGGAGCTTGCCGAAAGAAAAAGGCCGCAACTCTTGCTCGCAATGTAGAGCAAATTCAGGGCAAAGTCACTAGTCGACGTGAACCTTCGCCAAACCCAGACCTCGTCTTTACAACTGCGTTGCAATCGTCGCATGATCCACCAGCTCAGACTAGCGCACCTCCGGACAAGTCTTATGCGGGAGTCGTCCTGGAACAGTCATTAACCAAATATTCAAAAGTCCATTCTAAGACGGAACCTCTACAGACGCACCCTAAAGACGCACCCTCCCCCTCGAAACGGCGCTCTCATAAGGACCATGACGAAACAGCAAATCAGAGCGGCCAGACAGACATTGTGAATATGCTTATTGCGATGCTTTTTGCCGCTATCAAGGCACTGTTACGTGCCAACTCCTCCTCTCAAGCTTCCCTGAAGTCGAGGCTTTTCTAGCCTTAGAGCCTATCATAGCATCTACCTTCACGGCGCAACGGCATGCCAGCCGATCACAACAATGACGACTCAACCACCATCGACTTCTCTGAAAGTGTTTCTAAACGCCCACCTCAGGGACTTCACCATTTTTCAATAAAACGCCCGTGGCTTGCGTTCGAAACTTGCAGACTTCCGTGAACTTGTGCAGTTATATCAGTTCCCATTCATAGTGATATCTGATTCACTTGTTGGGAATCTTTTTCGTTTAAAAAACTGTGACATCTATCGTTCGGACGTTTAAACGGCGTAATCCGGCTGTTTATAGGTTTCCGCAATGACATCTCGGCTGCAACAGTGGCCGCGCCACCTCATCACACCGAAGAATACCTCTGCCCTAAGACTCTTATTGGCACACAACCATTTACCGTCATTGGTGCTTACCTAGAGCCAGGGACTGCCTTTGATGCTTGCAGACTCGAAAACATCATCGTCAGCACGCCAGCGCCTCATATAATCTCCGGTTATTTTAACGCACACAACGAACTTTGGGAGAGTGCTTCTACGAATTCTCGCGGAGCAAGACTCTCCGAGCTGATGGTAAAACGTTCCCTTGAACCGCTCAATGACAGCAGTGTGACGTTCTTAAAAAAACCCAAAAGTCACCAGCTGCATTGATATTTCGTTCGTGTTAGCCCCTTTCATCAGAAAATTTGCTTGGTGCACCGACTTCGAAACAAGAGGGAGTGATCACTACCCCATTCTGATATCCTCTCCCAGTGGCGGGCGGCGCAACCGGTTGCGGAGTAGTGCGATAGCTCCAATGACCGCTCCCACTGCAGTTATGTTTCGACGTGATATGAGGCTCAAATGCACAGACTGCGTAGGCTACAGGGCGTCGGCAGGCCTCCGAATCACCGCAGCAACTCCGGATGAAGACCTTATACCAACTTTAATCAACTGCCTTCGGGAATCGTCCCGAACCATGACCAAACGTCTCAATGTGAAGACCGACCAAGACTACGAAAGATTAAGAGCCATTCGCCGGCGGGCTGATCGAAAGGCATGACGCGCTAATACATTAGAAGACGTACGAGAGGCGCGAAGAGCACAGAGGCAGGTGAGATGTCACTTCGAAAAGTTGAGGAGGCAGCGTTGGCGTAATTTCTGTCAAACCTAGACATCCGCAAACCTCAGTCGCGCATTTGGCGCGTTGTTAAGGGAATGCGCAACAAGGTTCAGCAGCCATACCCATTCAGACCGCTATCGTTGGACGCCGGCATTTCCATGAAAGAGGCAGCTGAAGAGTGCTGTAGGCTCCCGTCCACAAGATCAATCCCTCCGGCATTCCCTAGAAGTGGCTCCTCCAAAGTACCGCCAGCTGCTTGCACCGCCATGGACCTCCCCTTTTCCGTGCAAGAACTCAGCGCAGCCATTTCCCGTGCCAACAAATGATCGTCGCCTGGTCAAGACGAAATCACCTATGAGGACATTTCGCACCTGTCCCACCACTCTTGATTCCGTCTCCTTAAATGCTACAATTCAATTTGGCTAACTGGCACCGTACCTTCTGAATGGAAACTTGCAAAGCTCGTGGCCATCCTGAAGCCTGGAAAACCACTAACGAGGTATGATTCTTTCGTACAGACACAGGTTTGCTAAGCTGTGTCGGTAAAAGTAAAGAAAAAATGATATTCAGAAGAATGACCTGGTACCTTGAAAGCAAAAAACGGTTTTCGCGAGAATAGAGAAGCCATCGACAACGTAATTTCACTGGTTGCGTATCTAGAGGACGAATTGCATTACGGAACCATCCCCCCTGCAATATCCTTGGACATAAATCGGCATTCGATTCAGTTTTCTATGACGCAATCCTACCATCCTTTGCTGCTCTTGGCTTCGGGGGAAAGCTTTACACGTTGATATCAAGCTACCTACACGAGCGAGAACTCCTCATGTGCACTCCGGAAGGCCCGACGTCCTACTACGCTGTACAAAAAGGGGTGCCTCAAGGGGCCGTCTTGAGCCCTCTGCTGTTCAACTTGACGCTCATCCGCCTAAAGTGAGTCCCCCCGCATGGCGTACATGTCACACTCTATGCAGAAGGCATCTGCATTTGGAGCGTAGCGAGATCACGTCTCACCACACAACAAAAACTACAGAAAGCTCTCGCGAACATATCAGCATTCCTTTCACCCATAGGGCTGCATCTATCCTCCGAGAAAAGTGTTTTGATGGCTTTTACTTGCAAGACCATGAAACAGTATCCAATAGTCCTCGGAGGCCGTACCTTGCAGTATGTGCGTACTCAAAGATTCCTCGGAATCTTAATAGACCGTAATCTTTCGTGGGCTCCGGAGCGACTATCGGCGAGGTAGTAGATGAGGAAGTGACTGTCGCTCTATGTTACTGCTAAGAAAAGCCTATATCGATGGCGTACTGCGCTACAGTCTCCCTGTTCTCCTAAATCTGTCACCCACAAGCAGAAAACAGCTAGATGCGGCAAGAAACAATTGCCTTCGTATCTACATCGGACTACCGAGAGGGTCGTCGTGCTCTGGTACTGTCGCTGAAGCTGGCTGTCTGCCCTTGGACGTGATTAGGCTCCAAGAAACCGTGCGGATACATCTGCGACTCCGGATGCACTCCAAAACCCACACAACAACGCGCATGACAGAAAATGGTAACTCAGGCTTTGGCCGAACATTGAAGACACTGCATCGTTCCATTTCCTCCCAGGCACCAAATTCAATGCCGTCTTATTTCCCACCATGGACCCTTTCGCCATTGCAAATGAGATGCACCATCCCGGGAATTGGCTCTAAAAAGAATATGCCTCAAAACGGCTTGTTACAGTTGACACTCGGCCACACTAGACGGCTATACTCAGGCACAAACCAAATTTCTACAGACGGCTCCCGTACGCTTCATCGTAGTTCCTCTGGGATCTTTATCTCGTTCACTGGACAGATGTTCTCTCATCGCCTTGACCGCGCAATGTCATCAATGTCAGCCGAGGTTGATGCCATCAAGGAAGCCATCCGGTACATTCTCCGCCAACCGCCGGGGCAATGAACTGTCTTCACCGATTCCAAGGCAGCCCTCCAAAGTCTACTGCGCAACGACTGCTTCAGCATTCACGAACACGCCTCTCATAAAATAACTTACTTGCATCACCTAGCCAAAGACATTGGGCACCGAGTGTCATTTCAGTGGCTTCCAGGCCACTGTGGTGTTCCAAGGAATGAGAAGGCCGATGAAGCAGCTCGCAGGGGCCTTCAAATGCATAATATGAGGAAGGTCTTCTTCGCCAAGCATGATGCCCCAGCTATGACGAAGGCACTTGTTTAAATGGAGCGGAACCAGTCTCTTCCAGAGCACCATTATCCGTTCTTGCACCACATAGACCCCAAGCTCAGGATTAAGCTTCCAGAGCGACATCCGCGCCGACTATAAACTTTGTACCACCGATTACGCCTCAATGGAGCACTCACAAAAAAATTCCCCGCATTTCCCCGAGGGGAAGAATGTGAAAGTGCGAATGCACGAGTTGAATTTGCGCGGTTCGGTAATGTTCGCAAAAGAGAGATCACACACACACACGCAACTAGAAAGAAAGAAAGATGCATTTATTCACAGACACCTATTTGTGTTGTCGTTGTACTTGATTGCTAGAGCGGATCTCAGCTTTGAAATTTCGTATCAGTACTCCTTTAAGCGGGTGCATTAGCCCTTCTCACGCCCGATTCCTGGCCAATCCCCCACGTGGGTATGTGCCATGTCAGCAGGAACAACAACAAGAATGAGCCATGGGGACGCGGCCAGGCAGCGCGCGCCCATCTCCCCCCGTTGCTATGGAAGACGAGGAGCGCGCGCACCCGCAGCTGTTGCTATGCGGACTACGGCGGCGGACGATTCAGGCTCGCTTAAGAAGTGCATTCGCACTTAATACCTGTTTCGACTGGGTGCAACCTCAAATCCTTACTGCGGTAACTGCGGATCGCCGGAAACCGTGGAACACTTACTGTTAGAGTGCCCCACTTACACAGTCGCAAGGTGCCGTTTGTAGCAGGAGATCGAGCAGCTACGCCCAGGACCAGTCAGCTTAAAGGTACTCCTCTGTCCATGGCCCTCCCCTTCCGCTCAACGCAAAACACTAGTGGCGTTATTTGAATACCTGGACGAGATCGGTTTCACTGAACTGATTTGACATACTACGGAGTTCGTGATGTTCATCGAACTGTTCCCGCAAACTCCACAATGTGTGCTTTTTTCTTACTACTTTTCTCCTCGCTGTTCCGCCCTGTTATGTCTAGGGCCTTTTCTACCCTCCCCTACCCATTCCCCTGTCGAGTAGCATGTCAGTGTAGAGTTTCTGGCAAACCTCTCGGCTTTCTTCTTTAATAAAGTCCTTTCTCTCTCTCTCTCTCGGAACATATGTGAGAATTTTTTTTTTAGAAATCAAACATTTCATCAATACATTTCAGCATACTACTGGAAGAAAGAATTTCAGGGAGGAGATTGTTCCAGTCGGTTATAGTCCTTTGGAAAAAAGCTAGATAAGCGTGAACTTAGCGGAATGAGAGTGCCTCGTGGGACGCCATGATAACGGAGTGAGTAAGGCCGATGCGTTAAGTCGTAAACTTCCTCGTGGTAAATGAAAAAGATATTTTAACCTTGCTATTTTTCTTCGAGATTCCAGGGTTGGAATTGTGTTAATTTTCATTAGGTTGGTTGGGGAGTCAATACGGTAACTTCAATTGTATATACAACAGACAGGAAATTTTTCAACTTTTTCAAGATTATTCATGTCTTTTTTAACCCGCCGCGGTGGCTCAGTGGCTAAGGCGTTGCGCTACTGAGCAGGAGGTCGCGGTTTCGATTCCGGGCCGCGGCGGCCGCTTTTCTGATGGAGGCGAAAAGCAAAAACGCCCGTGTGTTCGAGATTTCGGCGCACGATAAAGATCCCCAGGTGGTCAAAATTAATCCGGAGCCCTCCACTACGGCGCGCCTCATCGCCTGCGTTGCGTCGGCGCGTTAAACCCCCACAATCAATCAATCATGTCTTTTTTAGTATGCGTGTCCCAAACTACGCATGCGTGTTCAAAACTTGGACGTATTATTGTGTTTAGGCAACAAGCTTTACGATGGAAGTTTCAGATTACGTCTTAGCAAGCCCAGTCTTCTCCGGGCTGACGCGTATACGTGTGTAGAGCAAGTGAAAATACTATTCATCGTAACCTCAAAGTATTTGAAACTGTCGGTTTGAGAGACAGGAAGGTGATTAATTGTGTACTGATACTCATATGGTTGCTTTTTGTTAGTAATACGCATGGATACGGTTTTGTCAGCGTTTATTTTCCGGTCCCAGCGGTCGCACCATTTATTTATTGCTTCAAAACTGTTATTTAGAACTAGCTGATCATTAAAGGAATTAATAGTGCTAGACAACAAGCAGTCGTCCGCGAATAATCTTATGGTAACACGTTCTTTAAGACTGTTTGTTAAATCATTCATACAAATAAAGAAAAGTAGCAGTCTGAGGACACTACCTTGCGGTACCCCGGAGTTTGCAGGAAGACATTGTGAATGAGAACCATTGATATTGACAAATTACACGTGGGAATATAAATACGATTTTAACCAGTTTACAATGGTGGGCGGAAAATTAAGTAAATTAAGCTTAAATATTAACTTGAGTGAGAAATTCTATCGAAAGCGTTACCGAAATCTATAAAGACTAAGTCTGTTTGGCCTGATTTGTCAAGAGCAGCTGATAATGAATGGACAAAAGCAATTAGCTGTGTAGTGGTAGAAAATACCTTACGGAACCGGTGCTGGAATGGCGACAGGATGTCTCCCGCTTCTAAAAAGTTCATCAAGTAGTTAGATATGATGTGCTCCATGAGTGTCAACACGATGATGTTAATGATATTGTTATGATGACATTATCACCTTTCTTAAGCACTGGTATCAGTAGGGCTATGCGCCATTCCATAGGTACAATATCTCGGGAAAGGGATGAACGAAAAATTACAACTAGGAAACGTGCGACGGGCTCGGCGTACCGCCGTAGAAAAGCGTTCGGAATGTTGTCTAGATCCCATGATGATTTAGTTTTGAAGTTCACAAGCATGGAAAACACGCCTTCAGAAGTAATGAAAACAGGAATAACCACGACAGAGTTATCGTTCGAGTTGTCGCACTGGGTCGGGCCAGAAAACACTGAATGAAAATAAAGATTAAATTTCGTCACAATTTTCTTTGAATCCCGGATAACGTTATCTCCCAGCTTGACACAGTCAACTGCTTTTTGTTTGTTAGGCTGAAGCTTGCACCAGCAGTTTGCTGGATCACTTTTAAGAAACAGTGGCAAGGTCACCGAGCAATAGTGGTGTTTGGCGGCGGGTATTTTATTTACAAGTACATCTTTACAGTTCTGAAGCAGCGGCCCTTTCTGCTGTCGCCTTTTTATTCGCTTAACTTTCCGCGTTAAATGAATGATTTCTCTGTATAACCAAGGGTTTTTACGGTTACATATTTTGTGTTTGTTCGGTATAAAGTTTTCTAGGAAAAAGTCACGAAGCGACGAACATTTTCATAGATAATTAACATCATTGCTAGAAAACTCGTCAAAAGTCAAATCAAGATAGTCCAGGACCGATTCATGAATAGCCCTAGTATACTCTTTAACTACTTTGCGCTGTAAAGGCTCCTGGTCAGATAGATCTTCGACAGAACATATGAACAGAACAAGATTATTATCAGACAGCGCATCTTCTACGGATGCATAGATGCATGGGCATTCGAGAAATTTTTCTATAGAAAACAAGGTCTAGAATGGAAGCCGTATGCTCCTCACCGCGTGTTGGAACGCCTACTGCTTGTTAAAGATCGCATACCAACGTAGTGCCAAAAATAACGTGATCGTTGGAACATGGAGAGCATACTTTATGCCAGTTAATCTGCGGGAGGTGAAAGTCACCGGCGATTATAAGGTAGCCTTTGGAATGTTTAAGTAAGTAATGATAAAGTTTCTTTAAAAATTCTACTTCTGAAGAGGGGGGACGGTAAACGGCAATTAAAGTAATTGTTTGAACAAACAGCGCAAGGACGCGGACGACAGAACGGAAAAAGCTCTGTCTCCGCGTCCTTGCGCTGTTTGTTCAATCGATAGCCCAAACCCAAGCCTTACTTAAAGTAATTGTATTCCCAAAGATGTTTAGCTTCAGGCATAAGCTTTGGCGATCTTCTATTTGGGTTAAAAGAGTAGCGCGTGTGTGAGTACTTAACACAACAGCGACACCGTCACCACAAGGCAGCCTGTCTCGTCTAAATATTTTGTAATTTTCTGGTACTGTGTTCATCGGAATTATTGTCGCTTAACCAAGTTTCCTTCAGGACGTAAATGTGGGGTGCATAGGTTAGGAAGATGCTGTCGAGCTCTACAGTTTTATTGACAATGCTACGAACATTGATATTAAGGACGCGCAAGTTTTGATTAAATTGGCGAGGGACAAGTCCCGCTCTGGCTGATTGGGAACGATATAAAATTTGCGCCGGCACTAACGTTGTTCGAAGCTATCGGGCCACATAAAAGTGTCGTCATCGATCCTCAACTTGTCATGTACAAGATGGGGCTTTTTTCCGTTCGCTTTGTCTATTTTCGCACTGTTCCACAATCATTTACGCCGGGGTAGTCTGCACAGGGAGTAATCGTTCTGAATGAATATTTCAGTTCCTTCGGGTTTTTTAGCGTTTTTCAATATTTCTTGTTTTTCCGTGAAGTCCTGAAGGTATGTAATTATGGGACGGATTCCTGATTGTCTGCCGAGCGACCGATCCAGGTGCAGGACACGCTAGGTTTTTGACGGAATACCCCATCTGCTACTCCTTTTTTTAAAGCATGCCCCGTTTCGTTAGCTTTTTCAGTAATGCCGTATATTATCAGGTTGGATCGTCGGCTGCGATCTTCGATATCGACAGTCTTTTCTGATTGATCTGCTACAGATGAATTTAGTGCATTTAAACTTGTGTCAAAGCTATCGATCTTGCAAGTCGATTTGTTCATGCTGTTAACAAGCTTTTCAGATCAGAAACTTTTTGAAGGACCGCTGTTAGTGTTGCTTGTTGGGCATCTTGTTCAGTTTTTACACGGGAAATACTCTGCAGAATTTTATTCTGCCCTTCCAAAAGACTACTTAGCATTTTTTCTACAATAGGTCCAGCATTTGACTCAATGTCGCAGCACAGCATAAGCTTGCATACAAAAAAAGCTGCAGGTGACATCTTAAGATATATGACTTGACATGGCCTAAGATGTATGACGCGGAAGCGTCCCTTCGGCGTGGAGGCAGAGTTTTGGATTACAGTTCGGGCATTTACCTTTCATGCTTTTTAAGAGCGGCAGCTCAACGACGACAGCTAGACTATCCGCAACGATTTTGAATCACTGCAACGTAGGAAGGGGGGCCATCTACGCTTTTGTGGCTTAAGCTGTGGGCGTGAAAGGTTGAAGATGCGGTGTGCTAGTCAGTCGAGGAAGAAGGGTGCAGTGTCAGGGTTTCAAAGTGTTTATTTTCTAGCGTTGTGGCCTCACTAAGCTTTTTTTAACACACACACACACAGAAAGAAAGACGTCTATTGCGTAAGAGTGAATGGAAGTTTGGAAACCGGGTAAAGAGGTAAACTCTGAGGGCGGAACCCGAAGTGTGGACAGCCACCTTCAGCTGACGCTTATCTTGAGGTGACAGGCTGGCTGGCCAGGACAGCCTGCTATGCGCCCACCTAAGCTTAATATGCAATGTTGGAGTCATCCACCTCTGAAGAGATCCTTCAATCTGACGCGGTTGCGTCAAGAGATTGGGTGTTTTCACGTATTTAGCACAGTTTAAGGTTAATGTCCCACGATTCTAGTTATCATGCTCGCCGATGTAGACTTGTGGATAAATGGGTTGGTTTGTATCTTGCGCAGAGTTTGCGATTCTTCGGCGTTGAGATCCCTGTGTAGCACGTGGAAGGATAGTAGTAGTAGTAGTAGTACTAGTAGTGCCACTATATTTTACATTGGGTTCAGGGTAGGGGGGCGGCGGAGGCCCCAAGGGCCCCCCTGACGTCCAGGGCTCAGTCCGTAACGGCTTCTTGCGTTGCGAGGTCAGAGCTCCCCGGAGCCTGCTCCCAGTGAGACGAGGATAGGAAAGGGGGGAAGGGGCGCGCGGACACTCACAGAGCGAGTGGAAGAGAGTGTCCAGCGCGCCACATGAGGGACAGTGAGGGGAGGTGAATTGGTGTGGGTGGAGCGTACACAAGAAGAGTGCGATGTGGGAAAGCGTGGGTTTGTAAGAACCGCCACATGTGCGCTGCCGGCGCAGTAAGTGAAGGGTGCGGGGGAGGTAGGTAGGTTCCTGCGGAGGAGGTGGTAATGTTGAGTTATGTCCCTGTACGCAAGTAGGTTCGATGGGGACTCTTCGGGGATGCCGTGTGAGGCGTAAAAGAAACGGGAGCCCGGGATATCAAAGCACATGGAAGGATGGTGTTCCTAGGCGCAGGAAGAGAAGACGTGGCCAGTATTTCGGGGTACGGGAACTGTGGTAGATGTGGTGAAAAGGGAGCACTGTATGCCAGTTCGCATGGTCTTCGTCGGCTGCGTCGTTTCCTTCCGGAGAGGCCTTTTATCCGCGCGTTGATATGATGTGAACTGTCATCAATGGGAATTTAAGGATCCTCTTTAATCTTTTTCCTGCCAAGAGGCTAACGACCTTCGAGCGTGTGCAACGATGTTTAAGCATATATTTGATGGTTCCGGCAGCTAGGTGAATTGCCCAGAGGATTTCTCAGTGTAAGAGGGTAATGACGTCATAGCGATTGCCACGGTAGTTCACTATGATATGTGTTGCCTTTGTCATTTCGAACGTCTCGGCTAGACTGTGTTTTCAGTTTCAGAGCGTTTCTTAACAGAGTTTCATCGTAGCTCCATGTGTAGGTTTTGGTCTTTGTTTTTCGATAGTGGGAGGGCTTTTATGGTGAGCCGCTGGATCGGTGACATATCCATCATGGCACGAGAAGTTTCTCTCTGGAGGTGCGGCATAAGTTCCGCTGTATGGCCAGTCCAAATTTTTGTGCAAGGAAAATGGGAGTATTTGTCATCTGATGCATTCAAAGTTGTTATAGGACCATTGGTTTGATTCCGCCTTCGGAATCAGCTAGTTAAAATCACTCGTAAGGCTAAATTAGCATACTACAGTAATTTATTTGCGCATGACGCAGGGCGATCTGACATTACATGGAAAAAAATAAACACTGTGCTTTGTCGGACTAGCACGCCTACCGAAAACGAGTCCATCTGTTATAACGGGAAAACTGTGTCGGAATGCCGCCTGGCAAATTTATTTAAAGATTTTTTTGTTAAACAGTTTGACAAACCCCTACTTACTGCAGATATTTCAGAAAAAGACCTATCAGCTAGTGAGCAACAGAGCATATTTCTGTGTCCAACGGACGACCAGGAAGTTTTGTCTACGATCTTAAATTTAAAAAATAGCAGCGTGTGCGACGTACACGACCTACAAATAGCCTCTATCAAATATATTGCTGACCTCGTATCACGTCCCCTAATGCATATATCAAATCTTATGCTGTCCTTAGGTGTCTTTCCTAAGAAGTTGCAAATCGCGAAAGTAAAGTTATTATTCAAAGGTGGTGACAAGAACTCGCTGAAAAATTATAGGCCTATTTCTATCTTGCCAATTTTTTCTAAAATAATAGAAAAACTTTTACATTCCAGGTTGACTACGTATTTTTCGAAGCATGCAATATTACACGATTTTTAACATGGTTTTCGCAAGAACCATTCCACAGAAACTGCGCTACTCGAGCAAAAAGAAATCATTCTTAAGAATTTTTCAGATCACAATTTAACATTAGGAATTTACGTAGACTTATCTAAGGCCTTTGATTCCCTCCGACATGAAACACTCCTCTGCAAACTGCACTCGTATGGCGTGCGTGGTGTCGCGTATGACCTATTACTCTCCTACCTAAGTGACCGTCAGCAGTACGTATTAATAGGCGAGCATTCTTCTGACCTAAAATCTATAATCACAGGCGTGCCCCAGGGCAGCATTTTGGGGCCCCTTTTATTTTCCGTTTACGTAAATGATTTGCATGCCCTCTTGTCAAGGCCGCAAGTTTCGGTAATCTGTTATGCGGATGACACCACTTTGCTGATCACCGGTAAAACAAGCGAAGAAATAGAAAAAATATCGGTTACAACACTTCCGACGCTATTGGCGTGGACACAGCGCAACTCCCTAGTGATAAATGTGTGTAAAACGACGGCAGTGCTTTTTCGTCCGAAAAACAAACTCGCTACCTCACCAAAGGTGTACCTTGGCAGAGACATAATCCAGGTGGAGGACAGTGTAAAAGTTCTTGGCGTACATTTTTCTCGAAATATGACCTGGGACTCTCACGTCGAACAAATTTATAAAAAAATATGTAAAACTGTTGGTGTCATCAATAAATGTAGGCATACCTTACCTGAACGAATTAAACTGTTATTATATAATTCACTACTTTTACCGCAACTCACGTATGCACACTTGGTCTGGGGAACGACAACCAACAAGAACTTTAACCAGCTTTTCCTAGTCCAAAAAAAAGTTGCAAGGATAATAGCGAATGTGCCATATAATTTCCACACGCCTGAACTCTTCAAGAAGTTTAAAATAATTAAAGTTAGCAAGTACTACGAATACCGGTTGGCCCAGTCATACCTTGCAGCTATAAAAAATAACAACCGCTTTTACGAGGGCCTAGCGAAGTTAAAGAAAAATATTACAGCATACAACACACGCAATCCAGACATATGGTATACTCCTACACCCCACAACAACTACGACCGTCAATCCTTAACTTTCACTTTACCCAAACTGCTGAATAACTTCACAAGTAACTCAATTGAGATCGGTAAACTCTCTAAATCGGTTTTGAAAGAATATTTTTTGTAACGCGTATCATATATCTGTTGTATTTTTGTTGTTATAAATACCTGTGACATGCACCTGTTGAATTCATTTTGCTGTTTCCGTTGCCCTGCTAACCATGGCTGTTAAGCACATTTTGTTATGTTTTACTTCACACGTGTTTCAAGTTCCTGTGCTGTATCTTTTAGTCTGTTCGGCCCGTTGCTGTCAATCACGTGGTGGGCAGCCGCCCCGTCAAGCTGCTCCGTGCAGCTTTTTGTGGCTGCTCCTTCCCCTGTACCCATCAGTAAGGCGAATAAAGTTGATTTGATTGATTGATTGATTGATTGATTGAAAAAAGACAAGATGGACTAAAACGGACACATACACTTGACGTATAGACCGCGCTGTTATAACACACAATTTAGGAACCGGGTGGTGATCATGCAAATTGAGAGGTAGGGCTGCCCTATATGCTGTTGCAATAACGGTGCTTATTCTGCTGTCTTCAGGCTGACCGATATCCGGGTCATGATAAGTGCCTACGACAGTTTCGTTACCGTTTTTCATTCTACTCTTACCCTGTATCGGCATTTTACCATGTAGCCGCAGTATTAAAATATTCTCTGTATTTCGCCAATTGTGCGACCGACTCTTCTGCTTCTCGGTACGGCCATGCAATTATTCTTACGTGATTGGTTTCTGAGATCCCATGCTGACCTATTCTGAGGTTTGATAACTTGACCGCGGGGAGCCATTCATCGTTTTCCGGACAGAGCTTGCGGCGGTGACCTGGCCATAAAAAATTCGAAAATTCATTTTAAAACTCCTGGAAATTGAAGCCATATACTCGGTTTTATTTTTATTTGGACATATTTATTTCGTTTCTGGTTTTAATAGAGGGTTTCCTGGTTTTCGAGAGCCTGGCGTTAATATTTTGCATTTTGTGACACAATATTAGCTAGCGCCGACATTAGCATCGTTTGGACAGGCGCTTTGGTGGTTGCGTAAGTTGCGGGCACGGCTCGCTACCATGTAAGACGAGCATGCGACGACCCATGGCGCGTAGACATGAACTTCACTGTGCAATCGCGGCGCCTGCTTGAATCGCGTATCTTTTCTTTCGTTCGGCCGTAGTGCTATTTGCCGGTTTATTACAATATAGTTTCCGCTGCACTGTCCTCCCGATTCGGGTGAGCCCTCGTATCTGTCTGCCTTAGTTGCGGTTTCCTGTTAGCATCGACGACGTTCTTCCGTGGAGGCATGATGAGCACGGCTGAGTGCGGAAGGCTAGCAGAGACGGAAAAACCGCGAAATTAGCCTAACGACGCTATCGCGTTGAAAAATCATTCAAAATACAGAGACATATTTGTGGGTATGGCACAACTAAGAACATGTTGCTAGAGCGAACAAAAAAAATGCGTACAACTGTCCAGCACAATGAAATGAATAGACATGTTCACCAGTGCTTCATGATGCATTTTGCCATGCCCACTTATGTCCACTCGCCATACTCAACCATGAATGGTTGAGGGCCGGAGTTTATAGCCATCAACTGCGATGACGTCACAGAGCACAGCGGCGAATCACTGTTCACGGCGAGGAAACTGGAACAGCTGAGATGAAGGGAGGGGCTCGCTGGGATAAGTCGCTTATCGGCAAAGAAAAGGGCTCTTAATAGCTGGCCGGCTCGAAGAACAAGTCTCCAAGAAGGATTTCCTGCACAATGAAATGAATAGACTTGGTCAGCGTTGCTGCCTGGTGCACACTCTTCTTCGATTGCTTCTTCTTCGCTGCCGCAACGAACGTTACTCCATCATTGTTACTATAAGGAAGCTCGACACGATTGTCCACATTCGACAGAGAGATGATGATGATGATGATTTTGGGTTTAATGGCGCAAGGCCAACAAAGGCAAAGAGCGCCATGACAATGATGAAAGAGATGATAAAGATTTGTAAAGGAGGCACTAGTTTAAAAAACTTTGCTCAGGGGGTTGGTGTATAGGGCCATAATTAAAGCAGTGAGTATACTAAGATAAATGGTGTATAGTTTCATATTAAAACAGTGAGTGCAAGCACCTAAGGTGTAAAGTCTCAGGTTCCACCACTGTTTTAAAACACATAATGAACACAGGTGAGGTTATGGTCTATATGATATGTATTTTAAAAAGTCTACATCTGCTAGGTAACTAAAAACTTTTTTGTATGGGAACATTGGATGGTCTGATAAAAATAGTGAAGGGTGCAAGGGAATGTTATATGTGTAAGCTTCATTAAAATGACGTTTCCTTTCAATGATGCACATGTCACACTCAATAAGCATATGAAGGACAGAAAGCTGACCCCCACATCGATGGCACTGTGGCTTGTTTGCGTCTGTTAAAAGGTATGAGTGTGTGATGTGTGTGTGGCCAATTCTAAGTCTGCATAAGGCCACTTCTATTGATCTAGCATGTTTCTCAGAGGGAGGTTTTTCAATTTTAGGTTTAATGACATGTAATTTGTTGCTTATTTCTTTATCCCACTGTTGTTGCCAGTGCTCTCGCAGCTTCCTTCTCACATAAGGTTTGAGGTCTTCATATGGAACCAGCTTAATATCTATGCTTTCACGAAGGGCAGCAGCTGCAGCACTTTGGTCAGCGGCTTCATTTCCAGCAATGCCACAGTGGCCCGGAACCCAGCACACTGTGACAGCAAGCTTGAGACTATAAGCCGAGTACAGAGCTCTTAGAACAGCATTAAAAGTTGGGTTTTTACTAGCCTTCAGAGATGAAAGCTTTGTAACAACACTCAGTGAGTCTGTGTATATAACTGAGCTCTTAATTTTGTTTTGGAGAATGTGGTTCAAAGCTAGCAGGATACCATATGCCTCTGCAGTAAATATACTAGTGTTCGTGTTCATTGTTTTGGACAAAGTGAATATGGGGCCAATTGCAGCACAAGACACCGCTGCAGAAGTCTTCGAGGCATCTGTGTAGAATTCAGCTGCCTTGTATTTGTCCCTGAGTGACAGAAAGTGCTGAGTAATAACAAAGTTTGGCACATTTTTCTTTTGCAGTTCTCTGAAAGACATGTCACACTGAATTGGGCAAATGTCCCACGGAGCAACCAACTCATTAATGGAGGTGCAGTAAACTTCAGCAAGAGGAACTTGTAGGTCCTTTGAGAGGCGTGACACTGCCAAAGGGAAGGGTGGTGCTATGGATGGTCGATTTTCAAAAAGTTTATTATTAGTGTTATTTTTCATAATTGCGTTCAAAGGGTGTTCCTTCATAGAAGTAATCTTTGCAGCATACATCAGAGCTGTGTAAGTGCGCTGGTACTCCAAACACCACTGATTAGATTCAACGTGAAGGGATGGAATGGGGCTTGTTCGATATGCACCTGTTGCCAAGCGAAGCCCCAAGTTGTATACTGGGTCCAACATTTTCAGTGCTGTTGTGGTTGCAGACTGGTATACAATGCATCCATAGTCAATTCTTGACCTTACTAGGCTATTTAGAAGTGAAAGCAGACACTTTGTGTCCGTTCCCCATGACTGATGCGATAGTACCTTTAAAATGTTCATCGTTTTCAGGCATTTCATTTTTAGTAATTTAATATGCGGTATAAATGTGAGTTTGTGGTCAAGTAAAATACCCAGAAACTTGTGTTCATTTTTTACTGGTATGGGCTGACCTTGTAATGTAATACAAGGAGGGGGATAGACACCACGCCGCCTGGAAAATACCACAACAGCACTTTTATCAGCATTAAACATAAACCCGTTCTTGTCAGCCCATGTAACCAGTCTGTTGACACTTAACTGGATTTGGCGTTCACATATCGATAAATTACAGGACTTAAAACTAACTTGAATGTCATCAACATAAGTGGAGTATGAGACAGTTCGTGGGAGAACATTTTTTAGTGAACTCATTTTAACAAGAAAAAGTGCGCAGCTCAGCACTCCCCCCTGCGGTACACCATTTTCTTGAACAAAGGTTCTAGACAGCACATTACCCACACGAACACGAAATGTGCGATCAGAGAGATAGTCCTTAATAACGTTGAGCATATTACCAGTAAGGCCAAATGACTGCAAATCTAGCAATATACCGTATCGCCATGTTCTATCATACGCCTTCTCCATGTCAAAGAACACAGAGAAGCAGTGTTGCTTATGGATGAAGGCGTCTTTCACATATGATTCAAATGCAACCAGGCTATCTGTAGTTGACCTTCCAGACCTGAAGCCTGTCTGATTTTTGTCTAACAGACCATTAAACTCGAGAAAGTACAATAGTCGCCGATTTATCATTTTTTCGAGCAGCTTACATAAACAACTCGTCAAGGCGATGGGTCTGTAACTCGCAGCAAGACAGGATTCTTTTCCTTCTTTTAGAAGCGGTACAACGATAGCCTCTTTCCATGTTCTTGGAAAATGACCTGTTTGCCATATTTTGTTAAAGAGAGAGAGTATTGCATGCAGGGTTTCACTGTGTAGGTGTTTGATCATGTCATAGCTGATTCGGTCAGCTCCAGGGGCTGACGTACCACATGTCGAGAGTGCACTCATCAATTCAAGCATGGTAAATGGAGCATTATATCCCTCATTCGAGCGTTGGTTCACACGAAGGGGCTGACGCTCTGCTGCCTTCTTATGCTGTAAAAATGTTTGTGTATAATGTGAAGAACTGAATACATGTTCAAAGTGTTTCCCAAGAGCATCTGCTTGATCTTTTACTGAGTTACCCACACTACTTACTAGGGGAATAGGATGACTCTTGTATCCTTTTAGCTTCTTTATTCTAGTCCAGACTTTCCTACAATCCGTATAAGAATTTATAGATGATATAAACCTGGTCCAACTTTCGTTTTTTGCCATACGCCGCGTACGCTTCCCTTTAGCTTTTGCCTGCTTAAACTTGAGAAGGTTGTCGGCCGTGGGATAGCGGCGTAAAAGTGCCCATGCCTTGTTCTGTTCAGACCGTGCACGCGCGCAGTCCTCATTCCACCATGGTCTGGGTTTTGGGAGAGTTTTAAAAGTAGTCTCTGGAATGCTTTTCTGAGCAGAGTCAAGAATGTGGGCTGTAATCAGTGAACTTGCTGCTTCAACATCTAAATGGCATATTGTTGTAGGGGGTAGCCTGGAAAGTTCTTTGTATGTTTTCCAGTCAGCTGCTTGTAATTTAAATGTTCGAAGTGGTTCTGTGCCTTGAGAGTCATTGTTTACAGCAGTTAGTTTTGCAGGAAAATGATCACTGCCATACGGGTTGTTAAATACACTCCATTCAAGCATAGGCAGTAAGATTGCAGAGCCAATTGCAAGGTCTATTGCTGAGTATGTGTGGTGTGTGGAATTGTAATATGTGGGGCGTTTCTTATTAAAGATGCAACATCCGGATGTCGTGAGAAACCTTTCAATGAGCCGCCCTCGAGCATCGGCTCGCACAGATCCCCAGGTGGGGTTGTGAGCATTAAAATCACCGGTTATGATGTAAGGTTCAGGTAGTTCATTGATTAGGTTTTCAAATTCGACGTTGGAAAGGCGATAGTCGGGTGAAATGTATAGAGAGCAAACTGTCACTAGTTTGCCAAAAACTATGGCTCTGACAGCTACAGCTTCGAGTGACGTCTGTAGCTGGAGGTACTGACAAGCCACAGATTTTTGGAGTACTATTGCCACACCACCAGACGGCTGGATGCAATTTTGTCTGTCCTTACGGTAAACAATGTACTGTGTTAGGAAGTTTGTCTGTGATGGGCGCAGGTGTGTTTCTTGGACACACAGTATTTGTGGTTTGTGATTGGTGAGGATGTCATAAATATCGTCTAGATTTCTTAACAACCCCCTACAATTCCAGTACATAACACTTTCAGCAGCCATGAGAATGAGCAAAAGAGAAAAAAGGATCATGTTCTGGATCATGTTTTTTCCCCTCTTTTTAGCAGGCCGTGTTTCGGGGCCCTTCTGAGCAGGTTCACTTAGGTTTTGGGGTCATTTCCAGGGGCAGCGACTTTACTGGCCTTTGGTTTGGTCGGTTTGCCACGACCTGTGGCACCGCGGCGCTCCTGTGATGCCTCAGGAGCAGACGTACTTGGAGAGACATCCATGGCCTCAACCGCGGTTTCTGAAGTTGAAAGAGTGTCAGAACCAGACTTTGTGCTAGAGGCTGTGGCCGCAGCACTGGGCACAGCTGGAACAGCAGTAGCCACAGGAGCAGTCTTCTGCTGTTGCACAGGTGCCTGAGACGAGGCCAGGTCAACATCGCTGACCTGGACAGGAGTCGTGCTGGCGGCCTTTCGCCCAGCACTAGGTCGGAGTGCAGCAGCAGAAGCCACGGTAGCAACTTTCTGCTGCTGAGTGGGGGGCTGCGACGGGACCAGGTCAGCCTCGCTGTACTGGGTGCCCGCATCTACCAGACGACGCCCCACCCCCCGGCGAGCTGCGTCTGCGTAACTTTTGCCCGATAGCAAGGCATGCTTCAGGCGTGCTTGTGGGAACGTTAGGTTCTCAGTGACTTTCAGTTGGATTATTTCTTTTTCTTTTTTGAATGATGGACATGCGCGTGAGAAGGCAGAGTGTGGTCCACTGCAGTTTGGGCATTTCACTTGTTGCTTGTTACAATCGTCACTGGTGTGGTCAGTGCTTGCGCAGTGAGCACAGATGGATCGGCCACGGCACGACAGAGTTCCATGGCCATACTTCTGGCACTTGAAACACCTTCGCGGATTAGGTATGTATGGACGCACTGGACAGGAAATAAATGCAGCATGGACCGATTCGGGAAGTGTTGGACGGTTGAAAGTCAAAACAATGTGTTTAGTTCGGATTTCCTCCCCTGCGCGACGTATAGTTATCCTCCGCACAGCTGTTACGCCTTGGTCTTTGAACCCTTCGAGGAGATCGTCTTCATTCTCATGCAGTAGTTCTCGTTCAGAGATGACGCCTTGGGTTGTGTTTAGGCTACGATGTGGCGTGACCGTCACTTTTAGTTGAGCCAGGGTGTCCTGTTTCAGGAGGTTTTCACTTTGGTTTTTTCTTTGTACTTCTACCAGCAGGTCACCTGAGGCAAGTTTTTTTGCATGGTAGTCTTTCCCAACGATGTTCTCGAGGCATTTTGCAATGAGGAACACCGATTTTTTTGCTAGGGGTGCATTTTCTTCAGAGTGTACCACAAGGTATTTGTTAAAGGTTTCGACAGGTGGAGCTGCTCTGATGCTAAGTACTTCGGTGCGGCCCCTTTTCAGGGACCGATCAGTTTTTCTTGGGATGGAAAAAGAAGCCATAAATACATGGTGTACATTCGGTAGCAAGGCCGGCCGCCCACCACCGAGCCCAACAAGGGAACGTGACTTAACACGCTAGCCGTACCTTGCCACTATAATCCTATGCTCGGGATCGAGGGTGACGTCTTTGCACAGGATTAACCCTCGCCGCCTGGAAAAACTTAGAAATAAGGAAGAAATGAGATGACAGGACAGTGTTAGGAAAGGAAATAGGAAAGAGAAAGAGCTGAGAGGAGGACAGGAAAAGGCGACTGGCTGATTCCCCCCGGGCGGGTCAGACCGGGGGCACCGTCTGCGAGAAGCAGGGGCCGAAGTGGCGTGTTGCCGCTGCTGGGGGGCCGTAAAGGTCCAAAACAACCCCAACTTTGGCTCAGCCACCAGGTTCCCCTTTTCCCCGGACACGGCAAAGCCACGCACAGCCGGGACGTGGGTGGGTCCAACCCACATGTGCTCGGGTCCGTGGTGTTGCAAGACACCAAGTGCCTACGGCAGTAGGCACCCCTGCGGAGCTCGGGACCGTGGTGGCGCTACTCACCAAAACACCTTGAGTACACAAGGTGCCCCCTGCGGGGATTCGACAGAGAGAACCTTGCGGTTGAAGCAAGCGTCAGCTCCCGTTACCGACGGACCGCTGCTGACGAGCGGTATCAGCTCGACGTCGCCGGTACCGCTCGCGCACATTGGCCCGTTCGCGGCGAACGGAGTCGTAGTTTTGGGCCCACCAGCGCCTCTGGGCAGCATTCTCTGTGGCCAAGTCATCCGTACTGGCTCTCTGTACTCGTTTCCGTTTTCGATCCCAAGCGCGACGAGCCTCAACACGAGCGGCGTCCTCATCGGGCGTGCAGACGACCCGTGTCCGACCCATCCCTGCAACTGAGCCAGCGCACTTCTGAGACGGACCTCCTCCTAGCGCATGCGAATGGCGAACGCAAAGCCCTACATCGTGGGCGGCGCCATAACTAACGAGTGACGAGAGCAGTGTTATTGCGATAGCTAATGTATTGCTTCAATTGCGACGAACGCTGAAATTTTTTTTCTGCTATCTTTGGCCAATCTCCTAAAGTGGGTATTCTTGGTTCAACAAACGTGCGCCGGGGACGCTGGGTGGTCGTCGCGTTGCCGCTGTGGCCGCTTGCCTGGCAAACAGGGCCGGGAACTCTGTCAAGCCCGTTTGATGGCTTTTTTTCACGGTCCCCAACACAGATGTTGTTGAAATAAAAAGATTGATTAATTAATTGATTGATTGATTTATATCTCCTGGCCGTAATTAAAAAAACGTCATTTACGCTTTACGTATTCAATTGGTATGAAGGCGTGGTTCACCGTAGAAAGAGCGAATGAACGGCAGCCGCACTCTGGCCGGTCTTCTTCCGAACACCAACTGCCTGAAGAATACAAATATTCTGTGGTGGGTCGCTTGCCGTGCTTCGACTTAACGTCGCTTCCCGAACGAAAAACAGATGCCCTAAACGGGTACGTTGGGCGTTCTTTTTCTGAACATCGGCTGCCGAAAGTAAACTACATATCTGGCAGCCGGGCACCTGCCGTTGTGTGTCTGAACGCGGGCGGCCGCGGAATTACCTAAGCGCCGGAGGCCGACTATTGGCTGTTCAACGTACGACCAGCGGCTGCGAGATCCTGGATGCTGGCCGGACATGCCGGAAAGCGGCCGTAGACAGGCCGGTCTTGGGAAACACTCTGTGCTGCCTGGGATACCAATAACTGAAAGATGTGGTCATGGCAACGGCCTGATACCAAAGCTTCGCCACTTTAAATGATGTCTGCAGTTGCCTTTTATCGTGGAGACTATCTCTTCATGTACATTCCGTTAACAGGGTACTAAATGTTCCTAGATGGACACATTATTAAAAATTGACGACGATTCTGTTGTCAGATCACTTTGGCCAGAAGACTGCACGATTTGCGGAGGCGAACGTAGCCCGTGCGGTGAGCTGCTATGAGCAAAGAGTGCTCGCCCTGACCTAGCATTACTCAGTTCAGTCCAACTAAGTTCACAGGCTCGCAAGTACTCCACCAGTGGCCGAGACGGAACTCTTTAAAACACCCAGTGTCCTCTAGAAAAGGTGACGTCATTTATCGCAGTTCCAGGGACTCCTGAAAGTTGATCCATTTTTTTCGACTACTCTGAACAGTTCTCACTAAAGTGACCAGCATAACTAAGCGCAGGTTTTTCTGAGCTACAGCAGCAAAAGCACGCACTGCATTTGCAGGTCGTGAGTGCATGCATTGCGTTGTGTCACTAGCGGTTATGTGTGGCAGCACGCTCTGTCAAATACGGCATAAGCGTTGTTCCCTGTTGTGGCCCTTCGCTGCTGTTCTGGAAGCATGCAGTACGAAAACTTTCACATGAGCAATTGAAGATATACGACGTGGAAGGTAGCCGCTGAGTGCAGAAGGCGACTCGTTCTAATTACTTTTAAGCCTAACATGCTGTAGAACCTTTTTATTGCCTCTTAATATCATCATCCTCATCATCACCAACCTATCTACGCCTACTGCAGGGCAATGGCCTCTCCTATTATTCATACACCCAAACCTACACCTGGAGCTACGATGAAACTCTTTTAAGAATACTTCGCTTAATATATATCGAAGTTACTTTGTCAAATTGCGAGCATATGTCACGAGTTTGTCGAATCAATATTGGCTTCGAAAACCTATAAATTCCTCACAAAATCTTGTTTATGACAAAGCAACATTACTCAATGAAGAAATGGATTTTTGTTGTTGTTTAAGGAACATTTGCCTTCGGAGTAAACAAACGAGAAGGGTGGTATGTGCGGGCAACTGTTTTCATACCCAAATGGAAGCGAATAAAATATATGTAATGATACTTGCTCGAATAGCAAATGTTCACTGCTGCCATTGATGTTGCCACATCTGTCCTTTAGGGTCGTTGCAACATCGCCTGCACCGGCAATGACCCGGATGTCACTAGAACCCTGACAGGAGAGCTTGAGAAGTGAAAACCACGTGTTTCATTGCAGGAACCACTAAAGCAAAGGGGAGGAAAACCGGTGCCCAGTTCGCCGAACACACGCCATCAGAGTTCTCTTCTATCACCTCAGTGGGTGGTGGTTGTGGTTTTCGACAGGAAAAGGAAAGGAAATGCACTGGGAATATTTCCAGCTCGTCACTGCGCTCACCGGCATACAACCCAGTGGTGGGGAAGGGAAGTAGAGAACGAGTGATAGGATAAAGGAGAGAGAGAGAGACAGGTATAAAGAGAGCAGTCCGTCCTAGAAAGCTGTCAGACCGGGCAAATCAATCAATCACTGCACTCCGGTCTATACCCGCTCCGTGAGGCCGGTCGTCTGCAGGTAATGGAGCAGACGGGCGAAGAGTTCCCGTTGGATTGGCGCAGGCCCCTTCGAGAACAGAAGGTCCTCCATGCCTCCACGCTGGAGCAGTAGGTGGAGCTCTGCTCTCGGCCCCGCGTGGTGGGGTCAGAAGCAGAGTAGGTGCTCCAGCGTCTCCAGTTCGGAACAGTCCGTACATGTAGGGGAGTCCTTGCGCCCGTGTCGGTGCAGACGCTCTGCGACATTGCAGCAGTCGAGCCGCAAGCTGAGAAGCATCGGCTCGACTGGGGTGCATCGTCTGGGTGCATGCTGGGGTGCATCGTCTGCACCATGCGGGCAGGGCAGTGCGGGCCTCGTCGAACGCGGTGACGTCTTGGGAGACTGGGGTGCCCTCCTGGTGGGCCTCCCTGGCTTGGGTGTCGGCGTCCTCGTTGCCCCGGATGCCACTGTGGCCCGGCAGCCAGTGGAGCCGCAGGTCGTAGCCTCGGGAGGCCACAGTGCGCAGCTTGGTTGCAAGGGAGCGTTCCGGGTAGCCGCTGCTGTTGGTGGGCTGATCTGCCGCGTGCAGCCGCAGCAGGGCAGTCCTGGAGTCCGTGAGGATGACCTGCCCGGGGTGGTTTTGGGGCCCCCTCTCGAGGAGGAGGTCGGCGTCAAGGTGCAGCGCGGCCACCTCCACCCGTGTGGAGGAAGTGGGGAAGGGCAGGCGGCAGCTCTGGCTGGCTCCCAGCTCAGGCACTACGCACGCAGCCGCCCCCTCGCACGTGCCGTGGTTGACGGAGCCGTCCGTAAAGAGATGCAGGTAGCTGCTCAGCTCGTCCTGTAGCAGGGCGGCCTCCTTGTGGCGGATGGCCTGGTCTGGTGTGGTCCGCTTGTTGCGGACCCCCCAGAGGGTCGCGGGGATCTGCAGGGTCTCCCCGGTGTCTGGTGGTGGTGGTTCCAGGCGGGGTCGGTTCGGAACCTCGATGTCCTCCTCGAAGATAGTGAGCAACGCTCCCATGTGCGAGTTGGGCCGGCTACGGAATCTCTGGAGGAGGACAGCCCCGTCGCGTACGGTCAGCAGGCGCTGGATGTGCCGCAGCAAGGCACGCATCTCGATGGGCCAGGTGGCCGCCTCTGTGTAAGTGCCCACCACCGGGGACGTGGAAGGGAGGCCCAGGCAGAGGTGAATGGCGCGGCGCTGGTCGATCTCCAGCTCCTTCCAGCGTCGAGTTCCAAGGTAAGCGAGTGGAAGCGTGTACAGCACAGCTGCTGAGGCCATGCCGTGGAACACACGCTGCGCCACTTGGTGTGAGCAGCCATTGCCTCGAGCTAGAAGCTGCCGCACCCCTTGGAGCACCCGTGCGCTGCGTACCCGGAGGGCCTTGACAGCCGGCAGCCATGTGAGCCGCACTCAATGAGCAGCCCCGGGTACTTCACGGTCAGCCGCCAGGGAACAGGCCGTCCGTTGAGTGTGACGGACGGTGTTGCCTGTCGGTTATAGGTTGATGACGATCGGGGATTGGTCATTGCATCACTGGTGGGGCAGGCGATGTTGAACGATGATAACCGACAGCTGTGCAAATAAATTAATTCAGGGATTGATGAATAGTACTGATGCTGAAACCGCAAAGTATATCGTTATTACGCAGATACTGCCTCGTTTGATGCGTCCTGTGATAAACGTTTTGTTTTCCAATGAGTAGCATATACGATAAGATAAGGTATGGGGTTGCTCCTCACGTTGTATGCCTACTTGCGGTAGGCGCACAATGTGAGGAGCCTCGGGATTGTGCATAACCATGGGTGGTATTTTCTTGGGCGTACAACGTGAGGAGCCTGGGGAAGAGGCATAACCCTGGGTGGTATCTCCTTTCTTTTTTTCATCTATTCGAATAAATACATCAAGAAGGATGACGAAAGAGAACTGAGAAAAGACGGTACCTCACAGAAATCAACGATGACGATTACAAAAAAATGAGAGAGAAAGGATGGTACACCATGAACTGCGAAGCAGAAAAAAGTAAAAAAAAAAACAGGTATAAATAAAAGAAAGAAAGAAAGACGGAAAGCGGGAAAAAAAAGAGGGAAAGTAAGAACAGCATTTCAGGAAAATATGTTGCAGGTCCACTGTAGATGTGCAAGCGCCGACCACTTTTTGTACTTTGCAGTCAGCGCGAGGCTCCTGAGCTCCGAACACTTCGGAGCTCAGGAGCCTTTGCGAGGGATAGTTCCTCCCGGGTTTAGTCTCCTATGGTTACGCATAAAAAACGTATTAAAAGAGTGGACAACTACGCACGTTTAAATAAATTTACATATGCAGGAAGAAAATAATCACGCATCCCCTTGTACTTCAGGTATTTACCTGAAAGGTAAATGTCCTGAAAGGTGCGGGTGAGAATTTGTCCCAGAACTCGTATGTACGCATAAACGTGTACATGTGTTTGCCTTGGAGGCCCTATCCCTAAGCGCCCAGGTCTTTTTCATACAAATGATACTTTGAATCATTTTTCATGACACAAAGGCCCTTGGTCCTTTACTAAACAACCGATATGACTGACGTGTACCAATGGGGCGCATCGGGTTTTTACGGACGGACAGATTTCTCGGCACAGTCGCCTGAGAATACTTGACCATCAGGCGGCATATTTTTATAGGAGGCGAAGTTTTCAGTGCTGGGGTGCGCCATCGAGCAGAATGTTACGCAATAGAGGGCATAGATTCTATCCCAGCAGGCCGAATGAAAGAAAACCTGGAGGCGCATATTTTTGTCGGTTGCGCTGGTGTGCCTCGAGTTAAACGTTTGTTCTCTACACACTCACGTGGCGTTGGAGAGCGTGAACTTTGTTTAAACTCGTACAGGCTCGTCGACAGTGCTCCGTGGGGAAACCACAATCTCACAACAAGGGGTTTTGTCCAGCGCGCACTCGGGTGGTGGAATATCGGCACGTAGGGCGGGTCGTCATTTTCGTACCGGCTTAAATGTGCCACAAGCTTGGTGGTCGAGACGATAATGCTTGTTAGTTGTTTTAGTTTGCGATGCTACCCAAATGTACAGAGACAGCCGATATGGGTGGGGGTGGATAATTGTTTGTGAGAGCGACTCAGACAGATAGTTTCCGTGAAACTTGAAGAATGGTAGCAGTTTTGTCAGAATCCAGGGATTGCTGTGTGTCGGACCCCGATCTTCCCAGTGATGGCCAAACGAGAAAAATTCGAAAGCAGCCTTAACCTTTCTCCCATTAGTCGCTTTAATTGCCTTTTATACACGTCTGTCCAATGTCCGGACTTGTATCCATGGCACTTCGGCAAAGAAAACGTGCCAGCGAGTAGACCTCGACTTCAAGGTGGTCCTCAACCGCTCGATTCGGACACTGGGACTTTCAGGCAGCGGCGCTCCAACTAGCACCGGACTGTCACTCCCCCTGTGCTTCAAGACAGTTCATAAGGCACAGACAGCAGGCGAGTCACCATCCGACATTTCTGGATTCGCCACTTCTACGGGAAATTCTGTGCACTTTCGAGAGCGCCCTTTGCAGCAGCAAGGTCATGAACCACCTCAAACTCATGAAAGGCGCAGTCGCACCTGCAGGAGCGCCATGGGAGACCGCAGGTTCAAGGGCGCATTTATCCTTTCTGGCAATATGCGCGCGACGCCACTTTCGTTTGACTCTTTGACAACCCTTTACCATTAATCCCGAAACACGGCAAGCTTTCTCTTTCTTCCTTTATTCCTCCACGTCTCCTTGTACAACGTCATGATTCCGTGTACATTCAACACAAGCGTGTAGACCGGTTGGCGGTGCACAAAAGAGAAATGCCGGCACTGCTCCGGCTACCAGTGAATTTATATCGGGTGGGGCTGGTCAAGCATTACAGAGTTGATCTTGATACAATGGAAGGTATTAGCAGAGTCTTTCAATGCCTTTCTGGTCATGAAACTTCGCCATCACGCTATGGGAGAGCTTCGTTCGCTGCCGCACCGCGACGCTGGTGTTGATCGGAGGCAGCCGCGGGCATGGTCAGAGCGCGTTTGGCAGGGAACGGACCACTGAGTAAGATAAAACAGACGCTCGCCGCCTTATCAGCAGTGCGCTTTCGCTTTACGTGTCGTGGGCCGCTCAAAGGGATGTATAATTTCGTGAGTGGCGAGAAAATTTGCGGCGAACGGGCATGCTGCTACAGCGTTCCTGCCTGCTGGTCTGGCTACAGAGCAGCGGCGGCCGCCTGATGCCCTCCGATCTGCGGTGGCGCCACTCGCGGTAGCCTTTGTCCCCGTACGAAACTTGGCCGGGAGTTTCATGACCATAGAAGCATTGAAAGACTCTGGTACTATTAGGACCAACGTGAAAGGGAACACAGAGACGCGTGGCAAACAGCCTCGAAACAGACTCGGAGCGATACGCGGATGGCGCTGTGAAAAACAAAGGGGTAAAGGAGGGAGCTGTTCCACTAACGGTTGGCACTCCCACCACGATGGCGTTTCTACAAAGCAGCAGTTTACGTCATTTCGCCGATAATATGGTATCGTCCGACAGCCTATAAGACGCACGGCGGGAATGGAAACTGTTGTTAGAACAGCGTCCCCCTTTCCACTTTGTTTCTGACGACGCCCGCTGCGTATCACTGATAGCTGGGTCTGAGGGTGTTTTCTACGCGTTCCTGTGTTCCCTTTCATATTGCTCATAATAGTACTTCGACGAAGACAAGATACGACAGATACGGGCGCCTGAATCCGTCCTATCTTGTCATCGTCCATGACTGTTTAACGCCACGTTTTCTTTTTTCTTAAACTCTAGCTGTCTGTCGGCGCTGACGGTGCACCGGTTCACGAAGAAGGCGACGTTTTCATAGGTACGCTCAAAAAGCTTTCCATACTCTTCAAACAACTTATTTTAAGTAAGGGTAAAATTAATGAAATAATAGTCAATATTCAGTCCCCCCCCCCAAACCTTAAAATTGTTCGTGACAACCACCTTGGCGTGCAAAAAAGCCGGTACAAACGTTTCGGCCAAAATACAGTTTACTTCCTTTTTTCTTAATTTTAAAACTGGCTGTTTTATTTTCCACTTACGTATTGCACACTATTCTTCGCGTTTTGGGGGCACTTTCTTTAAATTTGCGGTCACTGAAACGTTTATCCAAGCCAATGATGAAACTTAGGCGAGCGGATGATCTAATGGCGGTCCATGGGCCCTATTCTCGACTGCGCAAATTGCCGGCATTTCGCCCACGTTTTTTTGCGTAAGCACGACGTAAGCAATCAGTGACGTGCTGCACCTATAGCTATGACGACATGCAGTGTAATTTTACGAGTCACTCATAAAGATCTTGATTGATTGTGGGGTTTAACGCGCCGACGCAACGCAGGCGATGAGGCGCGCCGTAGTGGAGGGCTCCGGATTAATTTTGACCACCTGGGGATCTTTAACGTGCGCCGAAATCTCGTACACACGGGCGTTTTTGCTTTTCGCCTCCATCAGAAAAGCGGCCGCCGCGGCCGCACTCATAAAGATCGCTACCATGGTATCAAATATTGTGCAAGAAAGATATAAAAACACTTGGCATGTACTGTAAAAATTAAGACGGTAGCTGAGGCTGACAAGAAAAACACATTTCTGGAGGTCAAATTTGGCGCCAACACCACAAGGCGATCGAGTAACGTTGATCCAAAAGCGAGCGAAAGGCGGATGTCGAGCTAAAGAACATCACACAATTTTTTTACCGTATCTATTTATTTCTTTCAATCGCTTTTATTAACATAGCTGGGCTCTCTGCTTCAATGCAAGCTTTCTCGCGTTATCACCTTCCCTGCCGCCACCGCCGCCACGCCATCGTCTGCTGCTATGTTACAAGTTTATGGCGTGATCACAGAAAAACACGGCCGCGACCATCGCTTCTATGACACGTAAGAGCAGCGAAGCGCTACCCCTGATAACCGCGGAGCGCACCGATGTCGCCGATTCACTCATTCGTCAAGCTCGACTGCAATCAGCACTATAATGAACTAAATAGTCACTTTTCATTGTTATTTTTGTCTTGAGTTCGATCATGTGACCCAACAGCTTACTAGGACAAGTATGGACAAATGCCATCGTCCATGGAGAGGCTTGTACTGCACTCTTATGTTGCGGTTACGCCAAACAAATAATTTTTATTTCATTGCCAAACATAAAAGCAAAATACTGCATGTTATTTGTGTGTTCCATGATCGCTGACTTGGAAGCAGTTGAAACTATAATTTGTTTCGGTAGGAAACATTCTTTAAACAGCGCACATGCGAAACTGCGCATGCTGCAAATTGCCGCACATTTCGCGGCGCCGTAAGCCGGGGCAATATTGTGCCCTATTTTGCTTGTATTATGCGACAAAAACAGCCGCCATTTTTAAGCTGTTACGTAGCACTACGTCACTTTTAAGCAGGCTGAAGTTGCCAATGCATGACGTAATCGTACCCGCCAACTGTTTAAATTACGTCACGCCTTCTCAGCCAATCACAGAGGCAGTGTGTATTACAAGCAGTAGTGTTGTTGAATAGCAAAGACAGGCTTACGTTGTCATGTCCGCTGCATTTAGTCTGGTTTTTCATTGCCGGCCAAGAATTATGCGCCTTTAGTAACGAGAAATAAGGCAAACTTTAGAACTGGTGTCCGTAGACGACATGAAACGTCAAAATGACGACAGCACACACAACCGCTTTGTCAACCGGAAGCACGTGACCAAAATTGAAAGCCAATCAGAAAAGACTTCCGGAAAATTGCCTGAATTGCCGGCAATTTGTGCAGTCGAGAATAGGGCCCCATGACGACACAGACGGCTATAATGTGATCCGCATAGACGCTAGCGCCAGATTACTCTCTAGTGTATATTGTAAGAAACTCCGTGCCTTTTTCGCGACTATCGCGTCGCCAAGCCTCGTCGCCACTGTAGCATCCCACGGGCCGCCCAAAGGCGAGCCGAAGAACAGAGCTCACACCGGTCAGCAAGAGAGCAGAACGTCGATTTATTGTCAAAGCCAGGCTCGCTCATATCTAGTTCGAACGTAAGAGAGGAAGGGAGACGAGGGAGAGTAGCGGCGGTAGCTGCCGCCGCGACCTAACGAAAGGTGCGCACTAAACCGTGCGTGCAAAGCTATTGTGACGTCGGCGCAGAATTTGCAACACATTCAACAGCGTACCGCTTTCGTAGACAGCATCGAAGAAAACGACACGAATCATATTGATTGATTGATTGATTGATTGTAGGGTTTTAACGCGCCGACGCAACGCAGGCGATGAGGCGCGCCGTAGTGGAGGGCTCCGGATTAATTTTGACCACCTGGGGATCTTTAACGTGCGCCGAAATCTCGCACACACGGGCGTTTTTGCTTTTCGCCTCCATCAGAAAACCGGCCGCCGCGGCCGGGAATCGAACCCGCGACCTCGTGCTCAGCAGCGCAACGCCTTAGCCACTGAGCCACCGCGGCGGGTGACACGAATCATATTAACACAGGCGAATGAGCGCTGGGTGTTGTTGCCGCAAAAATAGCCGCTTTTAGTGTAAAAATCTGCAGCGGCACCTGATACTTGTACCTGATAAAGTTCTTGGGCGCACTAAGAAAAAAAAGTCTCTTTTCAACCCAGTTTGCAAGCATTTGATCAAACAGACCAGAAAATACTTCTTCAGAAAAAGGACAGCCCCCTCTCCCCCCACCCTCCACCCCCCAGAAAAAAAGAATGGGAGCAAGCAAGTTGCTGTAACTCTGCGATTGAGCATTGCGACGCTCAAACAAGTATGGATGCAACATTGACGAAAGTTATTGCGCCAAGTGGTGTGAAAAATACTTTGAAGAGCTATAGCTACTCCACACGAGCGTTACACGTGAGCTTAACGTGTTTATTTTAACCATTATCACATCTACGCGAATGTCTTTTGTTTTGGCGCTCTTTGCTCTTCGCTGGCTTTGCGCCATAAAGCCTGCTATCATCGTCAACATCGCCGTTATATATGAAGCTGTCGGGAACCGCGGGGTCGCAGCGCAGCGTCACTGAAAGAGTACCAGCGTGGCAGGCTTTCGGAATCGAACTGCCCGTGCCGTGCTGGCGCACCAAGCACGCGCCGCTCGCATCTTTATTCTCGTCTTTCATAGCCGGCGCCAAGGCGCCGGCTAAGAGCGCCAACCAGACGGCGCTACAGGGCCCCCCGCCCAGACGGAATGTCGAACGTCACGCGACGGCGAGGCAGGCGGGCGTTGGTTTTGGGGGTGAGCAGTGGAGTGTTTAGGCCTGCGATGTCTGCGCGGAGTTCGTTGGGTGGCGTCTCGAGGTAGGCCGGTTTGAGGCGGTCCAACGAGACGACTTCTTCGCGGCCATTCAAGAGGGTGGTGGCGGACTTCTGGGTCTTGTTAAGGACACGGTACGGTCCATCGTAGGAGGGGGTAAGAGGCGCCTTTACAGCGTCCCGCCTGAGGAAAACGTGTGTCGAAGACGCCAGGTCGGGATGCACAAAGATGCGGTGGTCAGAAGACCGAGGTGGAACCGGTCGCAGGTGCTGTATGCAGTCCTGCAGGCACTGGAGGTACTCTAGCGGCTGAGGCAAGGAGGCCGTAGGGACGAACAAATCGCCAGGAAGACGCAGGGGTGCGCCGTAGACAAGTTCAGCAGTTGAACAGCCGAGGTCGTGACGAAGGATGGCACGCAGGCCAAGAAGCACTACAGGAAGGTGATCAACCCAGTGCTCTCTATCCAGGCGCGCAGTGAGAGCACTTTTTAGCTGGCGATGGAGCCGCTCAACGATGCCGTTGGCACAGGGATGGTATGCCGTGGTTCGTCAGTGTTTAGTGCCCAGCAAGCGGCTCAGGGAAGTGAACAGGGTACATTCAAACTGCCTGCCTCGATCCGTGGTAACAATGCTGGGGCAGCCGAAACGGCAAACCCATGTCGAAACGAAGGCTTCTGCGACCGTTTCTGCCGTGATGTCCGGAATTGGTACGGCTTCGGGCCAGCGGGTGAAGCGGTCAATCATTGTGAGAATGTACCGGCAGTCACGGGAGGGAGGAAATGGTCCGACCAAATCCAAATGCACGTGGTCAAAGCGACAGCTAGGTGGCAAAAAAGGCTGCGTTGGGGTCTTCGTGTGGCGGGTCACCTTGGCTGTCTGACAAGCGAGGCACGAACGGGTCCACTGGCGGACATCAGTGTTGATGCTCGGCCAGACGTACCGCTGTGTAATGAGGCGCTGCGTGGCTCGGATGCTGGGGTGGCAGATGTCGTGGAGCGAGTGAAACACAGCACGACGAAAGGCAGCCGGAACGAAGGGTCGAGGCGCCGCCGCTGACATGTCACACCACAGTGAGCCAGGCACGAACGGATGAGGCACATGTTGTAGACGAAGGGAACCCGGGTGGTCCCGCAGTGCTTGCAGCTCAGGGTCTTCAACCTGCGCCTGAGCTAGGCGTTCCCAGTCCACAGAAGATGCAGCACTGCCGATGGAGGTAATGCGTGAAAGCTCGTCAGCAGCCTCGTTGTCGGTACCTTTGATGTGCCGAATGTCCGTCGTGAATTCCAAAATATAGGCGAGCTGACGGAGTTTCCGTGCGACGTACTTGGAGGAGTTCGTACGGAAAACGTACGCCAGAGGCTTATGGTCCGTAAGAACGTGAAAGGACTGGCCCTCCAAGAAGTGCCGGAAGTGCTGGATGGTGGCGTAAATGGCGAGCAGCTCACGACCAAAAACGCTGTAGCGCGTCTCGGCAGGTTGGAGCTTCCGAGAGAAGAAACCCAGCGGGTGCCACTCGGAGTCGATTCTCTGCTGGAGAACAGCGCCGATTGCAACGCTGGATGCATCTACCATGATGCGAGTGGGCACGTCGGTTCTCGGGTGGATGAGAAGCACCGAATCGGCGACGGCTTGTTTAGCAGCGTTAAAAGCGGCTTGAGCTTCGGGAGACCAGGAAATCGCGGATGAGGAGCTCTTGGTTGTGCGGAGAAGCTCAGTCAGTGGATGCAGAAGCTCGGCGCAGTGGGGTATAAAGCGTCGCGAGAAATTCACCAGGCCCAGGAACTCACGAAGCTGGCGGAGGCTGGTAGGTACGGGGAAGTCCTTCACAGCTTGAACGTGAGAGGCTAAAGGACGAATTCCCTGCGCCGAGATGTGATGGCCCAGGAACTCGAGCTCGGACGTCCCGAAGACGCATTTCTGGGTGTTGACAACCAGGCCAAATTGTTGAAGGCGTTCAAAGAGTTCTCGTAGGTGACGCTCGTGATCTTGTGGAGTAGGACTCGCGACTAGGATGTCGTCGATGTACGCAAATACAGCCGGAAGGCCACGCGTCACCTCGGCCATGAACCTTTGAAATGTTTGGGCTGCGTTGCGTAGCCCAAAGGGCATGCGCACATACTCAAAGAAGCCGAAGGGTGTAGTGATGGCCGTCTTCGGGATATCGGCAGGCTCGACGGGGATTTGGTGATACGCTTTGACAAGGTCCACTTTGCTAAAGATTGTGCACCCTTCCAAGTGGAATGTGAAATCCTGGATGTGGGGTAGGGGATAGCTGTCGTGGACAGTCTGAGCGTTGAGCGCCCGGTAATCGCCGCACGGACGCCAGTCTCCACTTTTCTTAGGAACCATATGCAGTGGAGACGCGTGATTGCTGGACGATGGGCGGATAATACCGAGTTCCAGCATGTGTTCGAATTCACGTTTAGCAGTCGCCAAACGCTCACCGAAGAGGCGGCGTGGCCGAGCTGCGACTGGTGGACCACGCGTGACGATGTGGTGGGTAACGCTGTGCTTGGGCGGCTGCTTTAAGTTGCAGGTCTCGTAACCTCAGGGAAGTCTTCGAGGATTCTTGCGTACGGGCATGAGGGAAGCAGCGTGCGGATGCCAGTTGGAGCGAGAGTAGACAGTACGCCCAGGATGGAAAGGCGCGTCTTGCTGTCAATCAGGCGATGGTGACGCATGCTGACGTCTAGGTCAAAGTGGGTGAGGAAATCGGAGCCGAGGATGGGCTGGTTGACGTCGGCTACTACGAAGACCCACCGGAAGGCGCGCCGCAAACCAAGGTCGAGGGTGAGGGACCGCAGACCATACGTGGCGATAGAGGTAGAGTTCGCTGCACGAAGCGTAGGTCCAGGTGACTTAGAAGTACGCTCATCCTTGGTGGCCGGTAATACACTGACCTCAGCACCCGTGTCTACAAGGAAGCGCAAACCAGAAATGCGATCCATGACCAGGAAAAGGCGGCCAGTTTGTAAGGCGAGGTCACATGCCGCCATCAGTGATCTCGCGTCGCGTTTCCCGACCAGCTGCATGGGGAAGTGCAGTGACGGGCGCGGTGCTGGAAAGTGCGATGGTACCAGCAGATAGACGAGCTTCGAGGGCTGCGCGAGCAAGAACCTCCCGGGGAAGACGAACGACGGCTAGGACGTGGGGGGAGCCGCATCGGCGATCAGAGGACGTCCTAAGCGCTTCAATGGAAGCGGCGAGTTGATCGATCCGAGTCTCTAAGCGGGACACGGCCGATGACTCTGCTGTCGAAGCGAGGATGGCGACTGAGGGAGAAGTCGCGTCGTGAACTCTATCGGCAAGCTCGGCGGCGCGGTCGAGGGTCAAGTCCCCTGCAGCAGCTAAAACGATGCGAGTGGACTGTGGCAAGCACTGCAGAAAGAGCTCCTTTAAAAGTGCACCGTTCGAGTCCGCGTTGCTCGCGCCCACTAGCTGTCGCATGGTGTTGAGCAGCTGGGAAGGGCGGCGATCTCCAAGCTCTTCATGGGTAAGCAGGTGCCGGAGGCGCGCGCTCTCGGACACCGTGGTTCGGTCCAGAATACTCTGCTTGAGCCGCTGGTACGGAGCATCGTTCAAAGGTGCACCGATGACGTCTGCCACCTCATCAGTCACCTCAGGAGGCAGGTTGCAAAGCAAGTGGCGATACCGAGTAGTCTCCGAGGTGACGCGGTGCAGATCGAAGACGGCTTCGACCTGGGCGAACCAAACGTGTGGGTTCTTGCGCACGAAGGTCGGCAGACGGAGCTGTACGACTGCGACGTCCGGCGGCAGCGAGGAAGCGTCAGGCAAAAGAGGGCCCGAGGGCGCGAGGTTGCAGGGATCGGTCATGTCTTAGTCCGGAGTCACCACTGTCGGGAACCGCGGGGTCACAGCGCAGCGCCACTGAAAGAGTACCAGCGTGGCAGGCTTTCGGAATCGAACTGCCCGTGCCGTGCTGGCGCACCAAGCACGCGCCGCTCGCATCTTTATTCTCGTCTTTCATAGCCGGCGCCAAGGCGCCGGCTAAGAGCGCCAATTAGAGGGCGCTACAAAGCTATTCCTTCCTTGGGGAAATACAGCTAGGACTTGAAGTAAAACTAAAGACAAGAAAGCACAGGACACCCCGCTGCCTGTGTTTTGTTGTACTTCGTTTTTTTTCCGAGTTCGAACTGATTTTCCCCAAGAATGTACCAACCGCGGAACAGATCAGAGCCATTCTATTGCTGCTTTTGTTTCAGGTTGCTGGTTGAAATTTTTGGCCCCGATTTAACAAAGTCTGGTGTTTAAACCCGGGGAGCTCATATCTCCGTAATAGGGGAAGAATCAACAGCAGGCTGTAAAGTGCAACAACGGGGTTGTTCTACGTGCGATTAAAAACGATCACAAAGAATAAGTTTTGCCAAAACGGACATCTGGAGAGATAGCATGTCTTGTTTCTGCTACCGTGGCGGTCGGTGCATTGGCATGGCAGCGTACAACGGTACTGAACGGAAGCAGGGTGCATTTGTAAAGAGCTATTTGCATATCCCCATTTTTGAAGCTGAGCGCTCGTGTAAACGCTCCATTAGCGGCGAAATATAGGCCACGTGCGCGCTAATGGAAAGCACGCTAACGATCGAAGCACGTGGCGGCTGACGGTTTCAACAGTTACTTTTGCCAGTATAATTCGCGTTTCAGCGAGACGGCAGCATGATCGCGAAAAACAGAACAATTGGCACTGTTATGTCCGTCTTGCAAGCGCGCATTGCCCGAGCACATTTCACTCTATAGAAAAATACGGCGCATAATTTGTTCATACGCCTGCTAATGTACGAAGGAATAGGTTTGCGCAAAAGACGAGGATGAATAGGCGAGAGGACAGGACGAGCGCATTCGTCCTCGTCTTTTGCGGAAACTTATTCCTTCGTACATCATGAGCCAACTAGCCAGCAATCAAGTCCTACTACGACTGCTAATAGTTGCGCGTGTTTTGGGCAGACAAAAGCAATGCGATTTTATGAGATTGTACCTGCTATTCAGTGACCTGGGAATGACTTGAGCATCCACTGTACACAAGTAGGTTGCTCATGATGAAGATAAAGTACGTTGTCAGCTTGGTTGTACAGATATTCATTACACAATAGGATCCGCTTTGCCGGAAACATAGATTAGGAAAGGATACGCGTGCAATAGAAACGCCCATATTGCTGGTAGGCTACAGGGCCACGTGGAAATTACTGGGGATATAAAAACTTAATTTCACACAGAATAGTTACATAGGATCTGCCAATAGCTTTTTGTTTACATCTTTACGGGAGACATGATCATATCATGGCATTATAGCCAGACATTATTGAAGGCCACGAATTTTTTAAAGTTTACTAATGCGCTAAACAAGTTATGCGCCCATACATTCTGCTGCGGAATTTCTCCTATTATCAACGATTATCGGGGAATCCATGACAAGCGCTTGAGCGACAGCATCTTTTGGGGTCCTATGAAAAACATTGTACTACAAAAAGTGTACTTATTTTCAAGAAAAGCTGAAAGCGACACTTCAAGAACGAGAGCGTGCAATCCCACAACTTTCAGGATGCCTAAAATCATTATCGTGCTGCCGGTCAGCTAAGTCAATGCTGTCTACTCACGAGAGGGAGAAATACAAGATTATGAAGCAGTATAACGGAAGCTGGGTTGAAGCGGGACTACCTTGAGCCCTTCCCAGGAGACATCACATCATTGCCTTTTCAAGATCACATTTCCCGCTAGTACCGAAGGTATTAATGTGGTCGACAACCTTAAATTTGGATCTTCTCTGTGTACGGATTATTCGCCTCCACCTAAACTACGACGTCGTTTTTTCGACGGCTTGAATTTTGTTTTTTTTGACATTCCCTGTCGGGCATCCTGAGTACTCACCCGCTATTTCTCATACTCTGGATGCAATGAAGTTGTGCAGTGTGGGTGGTTAACAACATTTTCATTCTGAACCACGCAACGCGAAGACGAAGTGCACCTAGGAAGAACACAAACAAAGGTGAGTTCGCGTCTTTTTACAAAATATTCTTCCCCTTACCAGCGCTGCGAGGTTAAAAATCTCATTTGACCAGCCACCGACACTACTCAAGAACATGTTTACGGGCAACCTTGTTGGCCTGGTTGGCTGCCTAGTATTGGGCTTCCCGGGTGGCTACAAATTTTTGTTCAAGCTTCAAGAAAGCGAGGGCAGCTCTTCAGAATCTACGGCGAAAGCATCGATAGAATATCATATTCAGGGTGCTTATCCGGTGCTTATCCAAGCAAACTCATATTCAACTGAATAATGTTTTCTGCACCGTTAAGCGAGTTTAGAGTTTTAGAAATAGTTTTCGCATGGCCTTCTCTGAACAACGGAGTGAATATTTGTGGGTCTACTTGCCATTCAAGTAATTGGCCTCGTCTCTGCTCATTTTGCTGCAGATATCGTTCAAATACGACCATCCTCTGGCGCACCTGACGCCTAAATGCCTCTCTTCTCTCCCCCTCCCAGCTCTTACGTTCTTGCCCTCCCGTCTCACTCTTTCTACGATAAACACAGTGAATGTTTGCACAAGCCCATTCAGTTTCCCTGTGTTCCAGCGCTAGCGCACCATCTACTGGAACCTTTCCCCACTGTTGAACTTCATTCAGTGCCGTCTTGAGGTGCACGCTCGCGCGCGCGGTTGCATTTTCTGTTTTTTCGTATAAAAACTGTTCTTTTGCATTTTTTATTTTTATTTTGCAAAATTGAATCCACGTCCATTTTTCATAGAAAGAACACTGCTCGTGCCAGTTACGTGTGGGTGTTTTATCTCAAATATAACTAATGGTTTCTCTTTGCTTAACAATGTTGGCACGTATCGAATGTGTCATATTCAGTAGTTCGGAAATGTTTCGCCCATAGAAACTGCTTATTCAAGAATTCATTTAATTTTTAGGCTAGGGGCTGAATTGAAGGACATACACACAGACATTAATTCAGACCAACCAAAATGTTCGTTTCAACGAGCCGAAGAAAAACTAGCGTCGTTGATGAATGCCTGACTCCATGTGGTTGGTAAGCAGAATTGAATGGCGGGTAGGTTTTTGTCCCTGCACTGTAACCTTTAGCGGCAGGATTATTGAGATTGGTGCCGCACAGTTGTTCATGCAAAAGCAAGAAACGGCCCCGTCCATCTTGAACACGAGAACCCGGAAAATATCAAATGAACGGTTCATCCTCCCTAGAGTGCGAAATTTCATTACAATGCCAACGTTCATCACCTGGAGCGCGCGAAATGAGAGCGCATCCGAACACAAGTCACATGGGCGTCACTGAAGTGAACTCGCTTCACAAAGAGACAGTGGTGGCTCCGCAGGGCTCGCATGGGTAAATCGACGGCCAATGTGATCGAGATTGGCAGCCCTGTTGAATAGGCAAGGCTGCCTCCAGCAAGGAGCGTCAGCTTACGTGCACAAGTAGCAACTGCCCTGCTCGTGGAACGCGTTATACTAAACGCTGATGTAGAAGGAAGATAGTACCCGAGGTCAAGAGACATTGCGTGGAGCAGGAGGAAAGAGGTGGCGAAGTGCGATGACTGGTTGTCAACGTTCCAGGCCAACGCAAGGGTACTGAAACGCTGTGAACAAGACTAGAACGTGATCTGCTTTCGCGACACTCGGAGCGTGAGCAACCAGCTCAGCGGATTCGTAAAAGGCTTAGTGCAATTTCCCATGAATCGCCACTCGGCACGGTAGAGTGGTCACCTCGGATCTAGGTTTATTCCCTTTTCTGCAGCATAATTGAGACATGTTCTATCCGGACATGTACACAAGCAGAAACAACTTTATTTCGGTTAAGGTCATTCAGGTCGCGCTTGTAGCCAGTGGCTTTCACTCACCAGCGACATCCTCCTCTTTGTCGATTAAATGGACCTGAGCTCCATATCCGAGCTATGGAGCGCGGCCTCCCAGTGCTCCTTGGAGGTGATTAGTGGGAACAGATCCTCGGGGCATGTCCATATTATGTGAGATAGGGTGTACGTGGGTAAGACGGGCTGGGTTCGGGAAAGTGTTTGTACCAAACGCCAAATGTGAGCTTCGCTTTTTTTACTAATTGCTGGTCCGCCTCCGGGTAGATACGGCGGGAGAGGCGGTAATGTGTGGTGATGTCGTGAAATGTGACCACGCGTTCTCTCCCATTCCGCGCCCCGTGATAGTGATAGACCTGCCCGGATTTTGAACCCTCGGGCGTGTTCGTGAACCGTCTCGTTTCCCTCGAGGCCGGAGTGAGCGGGTGCCCAGGTAAAGTGTGTTGCCTGGCCTGGGGAAATGGGTGGAATTTTTTTTTTTATTCCCACTCGTGATAATCGGGTGGATTTGCAGACTTCGAATCAGAAATGATTGTGTGGAGGGTGGGATTCTGTATTATGGCCAAAGCTATGGCTGCCTCTTCCGCCGTTCCAGGAGACCAGTTCCCATTGTCGCTGAGTTCCGAAGTTTTTTGGAGAGGTCCATTATACAGACTGCGAAGCCAGGAGAAAGAAACGGGTTGAAGCCCTCCAAACGGCAATAACCCAAACACCATTTATGTGGACGCAGGAGAATACAAGCACGGCTAAGCCAGTTCGATCCGGAAATAGTCAGGTATTGGCGCTGTGCAACCGATACGGGTATACAGCAGTCGGTGCCGACGCCTCTGCCAGGGCTGAACTCATTGAGTGAGCACAAGATACTTTCTCCGACGCCCTTATTCGTCGGTTCATACGGCTACAGATGTGAACGTGCCCGGTGTCGAAATTGTGGCGATGTCGTTGCCCTGCGGTTACGCGAGCGCTAGCATTGACGAAAACCGCAACCTAGACATTCCCTTTAATTACGCGCGATCAGTAAATCGATGTTTTTTGGGGAAGCGGTTGAGACACACCAGCTATTCGGTTCTGTACATTCTTGCCTCACAGCAGTATGTACAGTTGCTTTGGGTATACCACTGAGTTGTGCGGCATAGGTCCTCCAGGAGGACGGTCAGGCTGACTGCAACGACCCAGAGGTCAAAACGAAACACGCCACAAAGTCCATGCTGTATGCATTTTACACTCATCGTACCAAGAAAACCTATGGTAATGAAGTACTTTATTCTGAAAATATTCAAACTTCGAATATTTTCACGGTCCGTTCACGTCGAAGTCAAACGTGCCTTGGGGGTGGGAGAACTAATGTCACGTTTCCCACAGCCTCTAGGAGTATGCGCTCATTTGCTATTTGCGACGTAAAGTGACCAAATCAATGCTACAAATATGATCAGCTTGAGCTACCACATGTTACACAACAAATCAACAATGGCGGTTGTTGAATAAATCTTTTATAATACTGTCGCAATGGTGTCGACATGCGAAACCTTTTGTGATATGTAATAGTACAATCGGGTACAGTGGACGTTGTGTGCCCGATACTTCGGCATTCGTCAGTGAAGTACTATATCTTAAAATAGTGGACAGACACTTCCCCGCTGGGTGCATAGTTGCTCTTGTATCAAATTAAATTTATATGTTATGGCTGAAAGGATTTTATTTGCAGAAGAAGAGGATTCCTTGGCAGGTTGGACACCCACATGTACCCACAGTACACTGAGAGATATGTTGCCCGTCTAGGTGAGTTCCTGTTGGACAGTGTTCGTTGTCGTCGTTTCAGTCTCGACGAACCATATTGGGACAATTCAATAAAGAGCTGTATTGTTAGAAAAAAAAGGTCGCGCTTTTACCAAACCTTGTAGGCAGGAGTAATTGCTTTCTATTTGTTCAAAAAATATACAATTACCCGGATACATAACCAAATTATCGGATGGTGACGCCGTATAACGCACCCAACTAGAACTTAGTACCTGTACAGAGTGGCCTTGTTTTATAGTCAAGTGAATGTCATGGCCGTCCGGAAGTAATATGTCGTTATTTATTCACGCCAAGCGGATAAGGACGATAATGAAGACATGCGCAGCGATATTTCACAAAGCTGCCACATCTCTTTTATCTTGGTGACGGATGCCCGCCTCCCCATACAGCGCAAAAAGGAGAGCGTTCCCCGCTACACACGGTCCGCTGACCCCGTCTTGCCTGAGGCCATTGACAGCACGGAAATTGGCGGGCGCATACGTGCATATAGCAATTTGCATGTATTACCTGCGTTGGGGTATCCCCACCTTGTCAGAGCGCGCGATCAGACCGAGAAATTAATGTAGTCACGCATCAATCCATGACGCATGTAGCTGCAGCGATGACAGCTGGCTAGCGAGTGCGGTGACGGGCCATATTGCCGAGTTTTTCGTAGTTCCTGTTTCGCCCATCCATACGCGACCGCGCAATCGTCAGTGCAAACACTATTGCGAGGACCACGGAAGCTGCATGAGCTCACGGTTGATGGCCCGCTGCTTTTTCATGTTTACATAAAGCCAGGGAACGGCACCTTTAAAATTACTCGGGCACACCTGTTAGAAGAGCAGGAGCATCCCACTTTCTTTGCCAACCTTCTTTGAAATATATTTGTAATTACGGAAATATCAGTTTGCTTTGTGTATTAGAAAAGTGCCGATGTATTTCTTTCTCCAAGGTGTTCGATCGAGTCCTATCGCCACCTGTCTTTTTGCCCGCAATCACTGAGAACACTCAGATAACGGAACAAGGTTTTACCTTAAATACGTGTTTCAGACACACACGGACGCATGTTGTGAGGTTCACAAAATAAATGACCAAAAAAAGTTCAATTTGCGCCAGCTGGGGAGTGTGCGCCTGAATTGCGGGCCAGGAAAGTGAAACAGCAGTGCGGGTGAGGTATACGAGGAGGGCTCCAAGAAACGGTGACGCAGCGCGCTCCCAGAAATGACGATGGCTAGCCAGTGGAATAGGCTTTCGAGGGTGCTGTCTAGGCATCACACTGACACGGCATCAAACTGACCGGCATCACACGGCATCACACGGCCTTGGGCTACTCGGCAGATAATGCTTACGCATTATTACCTTCATGAAATCTTTTTGCTTCAGGTTGCATTGTGTCATGTACCATTCTGTCCCACTTCACCCTACGCCGCATTTATTCCTACTGTTTCTACAGCTGTTATGTTAATGTTCACTAAAGCGCTGATGCCCCAACTGATTCCCATTTCTTTAAGGCGAGCTCTCATTTGCAGAGAGGAGTCCTTTTTTAACACGCTGATGGCATTTCCTTCATTTAGGTCAGCCCTTGTTTGCCGTGATTGGGGATCCCGTTGAGGTAATGAATTCGTTGCACACTCATTTTTGTTTCTTTCTGAATAATTTCTGAAAGCACAGCGAGATCGTTTTTTATCAGCAATGCTAACAATTCAACGCATATACATGGTATTTTGCTTAGGAAAGGAAAAACCAGAAATGACTGCTACGTTAGCCACGGCATGGTGCTAGTCCCTCTGGTCATCATCATCATCATCATCATAATCATCCGCATAACGAATTTCGTGTTTAAGGGATTGCACACGCATTCATTGCTGCTGGCTTTCTTACGGTAGGTCTAGTATTCGCTATAAGTTCATTTCGCCGGTCGATTGTTGAGCAGCAGTGCAAAAAAAAATTACGCCCACCTCCCCTTTGCGGGAACCCTGGTGTGATGCGACGCTGAAGGGGTTCTATTGGCGTCGCATCAAGTAATTGTCGGGTACGGCAAGAGAGCAAGCGCAAGCGCAAGCGCGGACGACCGTCGACTGAGAGACCTGCCGGAGCGCGGCACGCCGCTTCTATGCGCAGTGCGGCCGAAGGAGAGGGGACCGCAGAGAGAGAGAGAGAGTATTGCACATGTGCACAGTACGCAGCCGCGCGAAAGCGCGACCGCAGATGTTGGGGGAGAGTGTTCACTATCGGAGAGAGGAGAGGAGGCGAGCGGAGGAGAGACGCAGCTGTGCGGACGCGGACGACGGTCGCACGCAGGACAGGGCCACCGGCAAGAGATGCTCCTCTCAGCATCGCATCTAAAACAATGACTAGTCAGCTCACCCACTTCATTACATCAGGGTTAACTGCCGCGACATATCGTTACATAAAGGTCGCCAACACATGGGCTTCAATGGGGGTGGGAATGGGGGATTGAAAAACTCCGTTATATCCAGGAATTCGTTTCATAGAGTTTAGTTGCTTCCAGGTTTAACTGTATATCGTGCTGCGGGAATTCTTCTTTTGCTCTGGTTAATATGTGTAACCGCGTTCTTTACTTTTTACTGGAACGTATTGTATAAAACAATTACACCATCTTCCCGTGGGGAACCATCAGGAGGCTGCGAAGCATCATGGGGGTTCCGTGTAGGTTCAACACCAGAGCAGAACCGGCGCAGGCGGTGTCTCGGAGCAGACTGAACGCCATGCAGCGCGCGGACCTGCTTTTATGCAGCTGGAGGAGAGAAGAATGGAGGAGAGAAGCGCATGCACAGTGGCGCAACAACAAGGGAGGGACAGCCCCGACCATGAGATAGCTCCTGGAGCGACAGTGTTGCCGGTGTCTTTCTGGGCCGGCACAAGACTAGCACGCTTCCCCTTTAAGGGCTCCTGGACCGACAGTGTTGCCGGTGTCTTCCGGGGACGGCACAAGACGAGCCGAGCATGTGCAGTGGAGCGCGGACAGGGCTACTGGAGCGAGAGTGTTGCCGGTGTCTTCCTGGGCTGGCACGAGAGGAGCCGAGCATGCGCAGTAGAGTGCGAATGGCGGACAAGGGAGGGAGGGACACAGCCCCGAGCATGAGATTCTCCGTATCTAAAATAAAATAGGGGCCTTTCAGCTTCATGTACACGTGAGCGCGCCGTAGAGGAGTGCTACGGATTCCTCTGGACCATCCGGGGATATGCATGGTTCGCCCCGTTACAGCGTAGCGTGCTGAACAGCGTTCCAGCTTGCCACTGTGTGAGTTTTCCAGCTTGCCGACGTCTCGATGTCGTAGAGGTCCGGGACCTTATAACAGTTCTCCGGGATTGGCAACCTTCGCCAGAAGGAAGAGTAGCTAGGGCATTTGTCAGACATGCGCTGCTCCTAGTCACGTTTTATGCCTTAGTGTTCTCGCGCGCATAATTACTGATTGGGCGTGATTAAAGCAACTATTTCAAGTAGCCATGCTGCGTGTGCGTCCGCATCTGCATCTCAGTCATTCTCTGCTTGTCCGCAAAAACTGCTCGTCGACCAGCAGTAGATCCGTAAGACATCGTAGGCCGAATTCTCGGGTGCTTATGGTCGTATAATGCCATTAGAATCAGGTCATTGGAAACAACAGTGAAAATACAGCAGCAATGAATGCGTCTGGAATCCCTTAAACACGAAATTCGTTATGCGAAGTATGATGGTGATGATGATGATGATTATGACGACGAAAACGACGACGACGATGACGACGACGACGACGACCGGAGGGTCTAGAACCATATGGTGGCTAACGTAGCAGTCGTTTCTGGTTTTGCTTGTGTAGTCAGAGTAGGCGTAGCGTGCGTAGGTTCTTGTAACTTGTGTGTTTTTGTAAGTATTTTTAACACTAACGAAATGTTACAAGAACTGAACCGGAAGTCTTTTTATAAAACATCGAAAAGACGTATATAGTGTTTCCGGTAGCAGCGTTATGTCTGTACCCTTTTTTCTTGTTCGTGTTCGGTTTTCACGCTCTTTTTCTGTCGTTTGCGACGTACCAAATCATCCACATTCTTCTTTGATGGTGTGTGAAAATTCGCTTGAGCCACTGTCCAGAATATATCAGAACCTGATTGATTGATTGAAGGGTTAACGCGCCGATGCAACGCAGGCGATGAGGTGCACCGTAGTGGAGGGCTCCGGATTATTTTTGTCCACCTGGGGATCTTTAACGTGCGCCGAAAGGTCATACACACGGGCGTTTTTGCTTTTCGCCTCCATCAGAAAAGGGGCCACGCGACCGAGAATCAAAACCCTTTCCCGTGCACAGCAGCACAACGCATTAGCCACTGAACCACCGCGGCGGGTGTTATGTCAGAACCTGTCCTCCATGTTGTGGAATAAAAAAAATGAGTCAAAAAACACCAAATTGCATGCACGAACTTGTCTTCGAGACACATATATCCTTAACGTTCTTCCTGTTACGCGCTTGTACAAGCTTCTTGCCAGCCACTGGAACTCTGTGATTTGTTATGTAATTCCTTCACTTTAAGGAATCACCGAAGGACAAAACGTGCTAATGCAGCGACTTGCCAGGGTCAACCTGCGATTAAGGTGAAGAAAGAACCTGCGTTTGGACAACAGCGCAAGCGTGCGTGCGTGCTGTCGTTTTCATAGATTGCTTTCGCAAGACCACTTCCATTTTATACCCAAGCTTTGTTTCCAGGTTCACCCTGGACAATCTCAATATCAACTGTAACCATGGCAATTTCATCTGGATATTATAGGATGTCAAATGACAGCTGAAGGCGTTCATTGTAGGCGTCAACTATAGGGCGCGCCTTAATATCTAGATTAGATTTCGTTACAGAATGCGAGAAATTTGAGGTGCTCAACTTTATTCGTAGTTGTGCATTTGAGCGTCACGTCTTCTGCCTAGCAAGTCCCCTCCATGGCCGAGGCAGTTTTACGTTGAGTATAGTGCTTGCGAGTCTTCATTAGGAAAATCTCTTTGCACAGACGTGGTACTCTAACCGGAAAGGAGACCTCTGAAGGACGAATTGATGGCTTCAATTTAATTTCCGCTGTGCCGCCCTCTTCTTCCCCACCATATTCGAACTTGTTGCATCACCCTTTCGATATTTTCCGAAACTGCCCGTGTCGGCAAAGCCTGAAGCTTCCTTCCATCTTCGTGCAGTACCTCCTTCATCGCGTCCCCCTCCTTTGCGAACTCTGCACATGTGCACGCTTAGTCGTGTTGGAGTAGGTGGGATCGTAAAAGCGGGAGAAAAAGAAGCAACTGGTAATGGAAATCACGGATGGAGGCAGTGAGTAGCGCTTTGGCAGCCTCATTTTCCACCAGCCTGACTTGGGTTACATCCAAAACAGGGACGGTCTTCAACCTGCGAAAGATGAATTGAGCTGAGAGTCATTTTTCTCCAGCGACAAGCGCCACCGGCATTCACTACACGAGACACGCACGTGTCCACATGCTCCCAACTAAACAAAACTTTCCCAGAGGGAAACATGCATTAGGACCGCCTGGTTTTTTTTCCTTCCGGGAAGCCCCATGTGCGTGCAAAGTTTCCGAGTTGACATGGAATAAAGTGGACGGGGATCGTTTTCAATGCACCTCTTCTTTCGCGAGAGAAATGCTTTCAAGCTTGTTCATGGGGCAACAACGCAAGTGGGGCTGCTTTTGTTTGTTTGTGGGACCCCGTAGCTGCGAGAAACAATGATGCAGTTCGACTTCGTTTGGTCAGAATGACTCCCGCAATAGCCCGTTGACAGCAGAATTATTAATGATTTCGCCGAGCCTACCTTACAAATGGTCCTAGAAGCACCCCGACTTTCACTGAAAATTCTAAGCCGACAGCCGGAAGGAGCCCGAAAGAACTTCCGGCACAGTGGGGGGTCATTTTGGCTTGTTTTTATTCTCGTCCTGACGGCAGCACTTCATCCTCAAGTGTTTTCGCTCGGTTAGGCGACGCCCGTCCCAACAGATTTTAGGCTACTTAAACCCAAAAAGTTTAGTCTGGCGGTCTGTCGATCTGTCTGTCCCGGGGATGGTTTTGGGAGGAGGGTGAATGTCAGTACAAAAAAAGCATTGTTTACAAAAAGTGGGCCATTTTGCTTCAACAGTAATTACGTTGACTGTTCAAAAATAGATACTGAAAACCTGCAGTACGGCTTTTAATTTTATTAAAAAACTGTACAAGAGCCTAAATGTTATGCCAACATTTGTCACTTCTAGTATTTTATTGATGCAATAATGTTTATACACGGGGTAAAGCCATTTAACTACCTCGGTATAAATGTTTGCACAAGACTGGAACAATGTATTTGAACAATATTTACAGTCGCTAGAGAATGGTAATCAGCGCTTGTGATAGAGCTGTACAAGCACCGCCAGTAGAAGCTTAAATACGCCACGGGTTTTGCACGGTACGCCACGGTTAAGTACGCCACGCTTAAGTACGCCACGGGTGTTGCAGAACCCCGAAAGCTGACGTTTTATTACATGTGGAAGAACAACATTTATCTTTGAGGACGATGTAAAAAAAGTTGTCGTTTCCAAATTGACCCGCACAAAATTTCGATCGCCTTCAATAGAAGATGACTTCTGTTCAAGCAGGGACAAGGCGTGGCATTTACTCCTGTGTTTCTGATCACATGGATGGCGCCCTAAAGTCAGAAACCAATACGCTGCAGCCGTTTGTTTTAATCCCTACGCACTTTGCTGGAAGCGAAGCTATAGACCTGATTTGTTTTATGATAATTATCCTTAGAACTTCTCCCATTCATGACGGCTCATATGTAAAGCTGCAGCCGACATCTTTCTCCGTCAAGCCAGCATCGGAATTCAGGCGTGACAATCCACGAATTTGGCGAAGTTTTCTCTGATGACGCGAGTTCCACCTCGAGTTTTACAGGCGTGAGTGCACATTCAAGAACCAGTTTACACTAGCTTTAAGGCACTGGCGTACGCAGAGGGGGACCAAAGAAGCCGGCCCCTCCCACCCATAATTTTTGGGACGGGGGCGATTTTCAAGGCTGCATTAAGCATGAGCCAATTTTTGTTTTGGGGTTTGTTTGTTTTCGTTATTTTTGTTAGTATTCATTTTGTTTGTTATTAGGATTTTCTAACTTTTGTTTGTAATTACTTTCTCAATTTTCTGGGCTCTCCCCTCCGGCTTGAAGCAAAATCCTGCATACGCCACTGCTTCAATGTCATCTAGTCTCTTTGACGCAAAAAACAAAACATTGGTATTGTCCGCGTACATAAGTTGAGTTGCTCCGGTGGATCTTATCTGTTAACAATGCACATTAACATAAAAAATATAGTAATGGCCCCAACTTTGATCCCTGAGGAACGCTTTGTCGAAAGGTCCAGGTCGTAGAAGAGCTGGTTTTAATCTGCAAAAACGGTCGTCTACATTTCAAATAACTGTCAACCTCGATAATCACAATTCCGTATAGCCCATATTTCTACAGTTTCTTACTATAATTTAATGTTTTATCGAATCAAACACCTTTCTTGTATACAAAAATACCAAGAAAAAATTGGCTCCAATTAACGCTCTCAAGGTAGTTGGAAAGCAAAGCTTTCAAGGACACCTACAACAAGTTCCCATGCGACTTCACTTTAGTTCACACACGCGGCTCTACAAAGAGTGAAACCAGAGATTCTGATAGCCGTTACTTGGAATTCGCGGGGGCGGCGTCCCGAACGCAGCAGCAGCATCGGCCAAGGCCGTACTAGAGCGGTGGACGCCGCCGCCGTAGCCCTCCGTGAGTCGGCCGAATTGAAATGGAGAGGAGCGTCTTTCGAAGGGTGAGACAGCGGAACCTAGCCATCCTGATGTGCTAGCTTGGGGCTACACCACCGCGCGACACAAGCGCAGACACGAAACAATTCGGCATGTGAGCTTAATGATTTCCATTTGTTTCGATTTAAACTAGTTAGTTTACTAAGTTTGAGAATTGCGAGACAGTTGAGGGAGCTTTTATAATCGCTATTTATCAGGACCATCTGCTCCTTCCGCCTTTTGTAATACCTCTTTAAGCACAACCGAATTGGTATTCATCGATTTAGCAAGTGGAGTCCCATTTGTGGAAAGCAGTGCGCAAAAGGTACTCAACGCTGAAATTTGGGCTAGTTGGTGATACGGCTTCGACATGGTTAAAAGCGCACTAGACGGGTACAGAAGAAGAGACGGTGCAAGAGGTAGCGTTTCTCTAGCGTCCAGATGTCTGCGTGTGTGGCCTCTGCATTTTGTTATCGTTGCCACACGACCACTTAATGCCGTCGGGTGTGGGTTACCCAGGAGGTGCTGTCGAACAATTTAATCACGCCATGCGATAGAAACGTGCCATCGGCGTGAAGGCGCGCCGAAACAAGACCAAAACAACCATCGCTAAAGCAGACGACAAAGCCGTACCACCGACGCGCCCGCCGGGGAGCACGGACCCTCCGCGCGGGGAACGCTGGTCAAATTCGCCGCGTCATCTACACTGTGCTCCGTGAGTGAAATCCTCGGCACTCTCGCCCTCCCCCCTCCTGGCCTCCGCCGCGTTGGGAGTTTATTGTCCGTCACGCCGCGAAAGAACCATTGACTTGCAGAGGTAGAAAGCTTTACTTTAAAAATACCGAGCGTACGTCAGCATGCGCCTCGTGAGGAGCACCCGATGTCGTCTAGGATTGCGAGTGGCCTTTCTTCACGTGAGGAGCTCGCAAAAGAATTCAAAGAAAACTATTCACGTGCGTCCGCGCCTGAAGCACGGAGCACAGGATAGCTCGCGCTACAGGCGCCGACTTCGCAAAGCCAGTTGCTGCCGGTTCCAGCACGGGCTCACGCGGTCCGCTTTGGGGGAGATGTGAAAGCCTCCGGACAAAACTATCCGTGCCTGCCAGTCACGAAGAACTTTCAGCGACGAGGTCTGGAATCCATGTGAGGGGAAAGAGACTGGTCTCCGACGATAGGAGTGGGGCCTCCAGCTCTGCCGTTTCTCCGGCCTTGCTCCTATTGTGCAAGCTGCGCGAGTTTTTGAAAGGGTGGATAGTACTGATATTCCACCATAATTTGAAAACTTTTTCGCTTTTAAAAGCTGCCATTACACGAGCTAATTTTAGTTTATTCGGAAACATCCCAGTAGTAAGGGGCAATTTTATTACTGCAAATTTATAATACTAACACGTTTAATTGGCGCCCACGTTTTCCATCTTCTTCTGAAGGCGTGTGGTTTTTTTTAGTTTCCTTATCGGCGCATCTAATTCAGTTAATTGATTCTGCGGTATAACGCACCGAACCTACACTGGCTAAGTACTGTACGGCTCCGGATAAATTTTAACGACCTGGGAATCTTTATAGCCACTGAGCCAGCACGGCGGATGCATTTACTCCAACAGAAAACTAATTCGCCTATTTCGTCATTGACTATTACCACTTCTCTGTTTACTAATGATGTTTAACTGGGTATGTGCCTGAGTTTTGCTCATTCGTAACATTTGCAATATCGGTTCTTCGCAAAACGACGCCGTTTACAGTTATCGCCTGTGGGCCTCCCCTAGCTGACTTTATGCTTGTGATTCTATTTATAGCGCCCCAAATCTTTTTCGGGTCGTTTTGAACGGCCTCGAGCATGCGCGCGTGGTATTTAGCTTTAGGCACTTTTAAGGTTATGTTTACGGCATTACTCCATTTCTTAATTAAGGCTCGCCTAAATAAAGTTTATTCCTCCTGCTCCTCCTTTAGGTAAGTGTAAGGGTTTCTGCTCCGGGTAAAGTCATGATGCATTGAATGTTTCTTCCTTAATTTGCCTGCACAAATTTTCGCCGATCTATGGCTTGCATACTTTTTTATATTCAGTGATGCGGCGCGGCGAAAATTCTGTTTCAAGTTTAGCATATTTTATTTATTTATTTATTTATTTATTTATTTATTTATTTATTTATTTATTTATTTATTTATTTATTTATTTATTTATTTATTTATTTATTTATTTATTTATTTATTTATTTATTTATTTATTTATTTATTTATTTATTTATTTATTTATTTATTTATTTCAATACTCTCAATGCCCCGAAAGGCGTTACAGAGAGGAGTGGGAAGGTTATACAGTGCAAGTTTAGGCCTTCTTAAATGAAATAGGATCAGGCTTGCTGGCAATGGAGGCGGGGAGGCTGTTCCAGTCCGATGCTGTCTTCGGCAAGAACGAATTTAAACGTAAATTCGCCCGGCAATTGGGGACTGCAACTTCTATTCTGTGGTAAAAGCGTGGGGAAATGTAAGATGGAGGTGAAACAATGTCATTTTTAATGCCCGGGTTAGTGTAGAATATTTTGTAAACAAGGCTTACAGTGCAATTTTCCTGCGAGTTGTTAAAGTGGGAAGGCTAAGTTTTGCTTTCATTGATGAAACGATAGCTGCCCGAGAGTAGTTGGAAACGATGAAACAATAGGCACGGTTCTGGATTGATTCAAATGACGAGGAGAGCGATGATAAATGTGGATCCAGATAGCGGAAGAATATTCGAGTTTAGTCCAAACAAGTGTTTTATAAAGCAGTAATTTCAAGGAAACATGATCTAAGAGAAAGTTACGACGTAAGTATCCAACCATGCTATTAGCATTGTTAGTTACATAATCTACGTGCATTTGACAAGAAAGGTTGCTACTGATGTGAATGCCAAGGTATTTGTACGTGTTAACTGTTGTGAGCTGAGTATTGCTAATTACATAGGGATAAAGAGAAGGGGCGTGACGACTTAGGGAAACTTCCATTAGTTTGCACTTAGACAGGCTAAGCTGCATGGACCTGTCAAAACACCATGCTGAAACGTTGTCTAGATCACTTTGAAGTCAAGTAATCGTTAGTACTAGATATTTCGCGGTAGATAACTCAATCGTTTGCAAAAAGCCGAATTGAAGAACAAATATGATTAGGAAGGTCGTTAATATATATAAGAAAAAGTAGTGTGCCCAACACGGAACCTTGTGGTACACCAGAAGTTACTAGGGAAGTAGGTGAGTCGCACTCATTAGCTCTAACATATTGGGTACGGTTGGTTAGAAAACACTCGATCTACTTAAGAGTTTGGGGATCAATGTTAATTTTTCTCAGTTTCAAGAGCAGTATCAATTTTGCAGTAACAGCATCACATTGATGCAGCAAAACACACTGGTACCAGTATTTATACGAGGTGGATGGCTGTCGGTCTCCTTTCTGTGCAGCTCACTGGCTCAATCAGCCATACGTATCAAGACCCCTGAGAATAAAACTTGCCCGTCTAAGTGATAGGCATTATCAACGCCCGCGTTCAATTACCCCCACAGAAGGTCGCAGTCAGTGCGTGGTGAGAGGGGCCTTAATGAAACGAAACCAGAGGAGGGCGGTCAATACGCGCGGACCGCCAGCAGGAAAACTGCGCCGATAAAACACTCGCGGTGGGGGAGGTCTAGTCAGCAGAGAAGGGGAAACGTCGGGTGCGGGAAGCGTGGTCATTTATCACGGCCGGCACGCAACGCTGCCTTCCGTACGGGCTGCTGAGGGGTGTCTTTGGAGTGGAAGCGGGAGGTGGGCTGTGGTAGACCGGGAATTCGCACTACGGGTTTCTCTGAGATTGTAAGATGGACGGAAAGGCGAGGAGGGTAACGGAGTGCTGGGCTAGCATCCCTCCTTGGTTGATCACAGTGTAAGGAAAGGAGCAGGTCAATTTTAACTTCGTGCGGGACTAAAGGGGAGCTGAGAGGCACATCGGTAGCATTTGCGGAAATGAGCGACCGTTTTCATTCAAACCGGATGCCCCTGTAATCCTCAGAAGGGACTTTGTTCGCGGAAAAAGAACCCGACTTTTGGGACCGTGCAGCATTCGCGAGGAAATAGGTTGGTTCTTCACTACAGACTCACGATCAGCTTATTCTAGAAAATAACTCTTTTTGTAGTTTGTGTTCAAAGAACTGCCTTTCTTCGAGGTAGGATTACAGGAAGTTCAGTACCGGTGTGTTTTTCCTATCAGCACAATTTGAGTAATGCAGTACAATAGAACATTCAAGCCCATTAAGGGAGCCATGAAGACTGTGTTCAGTTTAAAGATCTATCCGTTGGTAACTTCACAAAAGACGGTTTTTTAACAAAAAGAAAACTCAAGAAATATTAAAAACTGTCCAACTTCGCGGTGCAGTGACGTATTACGGGAGGTGTGATGTCATATGGGCAAGCACTCAAAACATACCTATCAGCATTTTAACCTCACGTTCGCAATAAAGAGATACAATCAGACGCTACTAGACGGCCGAGTACAATCGCTAAGTAATGATTCCTGGTGATGGCTTATGTCGGCGGCTACCAATCACACAAACGAGGGTGTGTATCGTCAAGAATGTTGCCGGAAAAGGGATTGGGAGCCGCAACTGCTTCACATGTTTTCTTTGATTCCTGGTTTATTGACGCGATAGCGTTATTAGGCTCATTTTTCCATTTTGCCGTGCTTCCTGGCCGTCCCCTATCAGCCGTGCTCATCAAGCGTCCACGGAAGTAAGTAATCGCTGCAAACCGGAAACTGCAACTGATACAGCCAGATACGAGGGCTTGCCCGAAGCAGCAGTACAGAGCAGCGGCAACTACACTGTCGAAAGGAGGAAAAGGATGCTACGGCAGAGACGAAACAAAAGATACGCGATTCAAGCAGGCACTGCCTGCGCAGTGAAGTTCGGTCTACGCACCCTAGGTAGTAGCATGCGCGACACATACGGTCGCTAGCTGTGTCCGCAACTTACGCCACTACCGAGGCGCCTATGCAGTGTGTACTAATACCGGCGCTAACATTGCGTCACCGGAATGCAAATACGCGCAAAAGATTAACGCCAGGTGTTCTAAATCCATGGGAAACCAAGATTACCCCAGAAACCAAATCAAACGTGTCACAATAAATCAATAACCCCGACCATATGGGTTCTAATTGCAAAATTTTTAAGATGATTTTGTTTAATTTTCGGGGGACCGACAGCGCCGCAAGTTCTCTACGGAAAGCGATAATTGGCGCCGCACGAACACTTTACAAAACTTAAAAATACGTGAGCAGGTCATTTCAGAAAACAGTCGCGTAAGAATCACTGGCATTGCCTTACAGAGAAGCGGCAGAGCCGATCACGCAGTGGCAAAAATACAAGGAATATTGTAACATTGGGCTTAGATTGTTACACGACGATACAAGGGACCGCAGTAATAAAAGATGAAACCGAAAAACTTATATGCAGAGATCACGACTGGAATATCCGTAAGCCTGCCGTACCAGAAACTTACCCGCACTGACGAAAGCCGAATAAGGACCATTATTTATTTATTTATTTTATACTGCAGACCACAACAAGTGGTCCAAGCCGGACGGGCAATCACGAATCACAATGAGCAAAATAGTGAACTAAGCTTGATCACGAACGCAATAACTAACAAAGTGAATAAAATAGGGATATATATACATTGCTACGTAGACAAATATACACAATGCGACAACCATACATACTATGCAAGGCGGTCACGCTCTGACAAGGAGTTCCACTCAGACACTGTGCGGAAAAAAAGATAATTTATATTATTTATTTATTTATTTAAAGATACTGCCAATCTCGTGAGAGATCATAGCAGGTGGGCAAAAAAAGTACATTGAAGTGTAAAAAATGCGTCACAGAATGTGATAGTCAGTACTAAATGCATAGCAATACAGCGCACAATGTATAATAACAGAGCGGTTTCAGTGATCATGGTGTGCATATTACTGGCATTAATACACTCTGACATCAGTAAAAGCAAACTCACACAGCTTCCTGTCTGAAAAGGTATACATTTGGTTGGTCCTTTCAACAAAACATACAGCCATAAAAGCACTCGAACTCTAAAAGACTCAGAGTAACACATACAAACAGACGATGACGACAGTTTATAATACGGGTAGCGCCACATGGTTAGAGCTAAAAAAAATTAAATTTGCACCATTTGCATTTCCACAAGTTTTAAAAATGTTGTCATTGAAGTGGCACTCGTGATGGATGGGCTTAGTTTGTTCCATTCTCTCCATTCTCTTATCGCTAGAGGGAAAAAGGAGTTCCTGAGACAGTTAGTGCGGCAAGGGAATTCAGTGAGTGTAAAAGAATGCTTATCACGCGTCGGTCGTGTCTGTACGACTGAGATGAGGTTTGTGGTACTAATGTTCATCTGATTATGGAGCAATTGGAACAGGAACTTTAAACGCGCTAATTTCGCCCTATTTTGCATGGTCAGCAACTCAGCTTTTTTTAATAACTCGGAAGGTGACTGTGTTATTTTGTATTTGTTGAATATAAACCTAACCGCTTTCAGTTGTATTGCTTCGACTTTGTTAATACGCACTCTTTCGGAAGGGAACCAGACGATGTTTGCGTACTCTAAGATTGTTAGTGTAAGATTAGTGTAAGATTGTAAGTGTACTCTAAGATACATGTATCTGTTTTAGCAAAATATGGTGTTAAAAGGTTGGTTGGTGATGTCATGTATTTCTGGTTGACAAAGGGGTTAAATACAATGAAGGGTCAATCGCAAATGTATGGTTAGGCAAGGAACTCGGGAAGTCTAAATGGAGTTGCCTTCTTCTAGACTTAAGTAGTGGAATGTTGTTAGCTGACATTAGTTGCGATGGAGAATCCGTGCGATGAAATTTAGAATATATAAAGCGAACTGCTTTTCTCTGAATTCTTTCCAATTTATCTATGTTACATTTTGTGTACAGATCGCACACTACGGATGCGTATTCTAATTTTGGTCGATTGTAGGATTGATAACACAGACGTTTTACAGTTGGTGGTGAATTGCGAAGCTTGTGTCTCAAGAAGCATAATTTTCTGAAAGCAGATGCACAAATGTTATAAATGTGTGAATTCCAAGACAAGTTAGCAATTAACGTAACACCTAAATATTTGTAGTTATTGACCTGTTTAACTGTAGATGAACCAAAGAAAAAAGCATATGAAGGGGATATTTCTTATGAGTTATACACATTGAAACTTTTTTTTTCTGAATTTACAATCATACCCCATTTCTTCCACCATTTGTATATGTAGTCTAGATTTTTATTTAGCTCTATTTGATCATGTGTGTTATGAATTTCACGAAATAATACGCAGTCGTCGGCGAACAACCGAATCTGGACGGCTGGCTCAATTACATCTACAATATCATTTATGTAACACAAAAATAGCAAGGGCCCCAATACACTGACTTGGGGTACACCCGACGTGACTGGCAAAAGTACCGAATGTTGACCCTCGATGGCGACGTACAGCGCACAATTACTCAGGTATTCAGCTACCCATGTGACAAATACCTTCCGAAGAACTATTTTATTTAATTTGTAGATTAGTTTCTCATAAGGAACGTGATCGAAGTCCTTACAAAAGTCTAGAAAAATTACTAGAAAAATTACAAAAAAAGTCTAGAAAAATTACAAAAGTCTAGGCGCCCTCAATGATTGTTATTATTGAGGGCGCCGGCAAACGCATGCATAACGGTAACAAGCTGTGTCACGGTCGAATACTTTCTTCTAAAGCCGTGGTGGAAATGTGTTAGTATAGCGTCTGTTTCAAGAAATTCTGTAATCTGGTTCGCGATAATGTGTTCTATTAGTTTACAGCATGAGGATGTTAGAGATATTGGCTTGTAATTAGGTACTGATAATCTGTCGCCTTTTTCCAAGATAGGCGCCACTCGGGCCATTTTTCAGTCACGCGGCAATGTTGCTGTTGACAGGGAAGCATGGAAGATTACAAATAGGAATTTTCCAACGCATTCGGCATAACACCGGAGAAGGACATTGAGTAGTTCGTCAGGACCGCAACTCTTTTTCGTATTTAGGTTTACAAGCATGGAAACCAAACCAACATATGAAATGAAAGTGACTTCGCATCGTTGAGATGACGCTACAGAAGACGTAGATGCTCCGGAAACATTAAACACGCTATGAAAGTATGCGTTGAAATGATTTGCAATGTCGGCAGAATTTGTAACTATATGGCCGTCAAGTAAAATCTTTGAAACGGGTTTCTTCCTACCTTTAAGATAATTCCAGAACTTGGAAGGATCATTCTTGTGAAATTGGGCATTAAGGTTTTAAAGTAATATTGTCACGAATGACACTCGGTACTTCTAACGATCAAGGCTATAAAGAAGATTTAATGTGTCTAAACTCAAAGCTGCAGCCCAGAGCCCGTGAGGACAAGCGCTTGCGCAAGTGTTCTCGTCTTCTTTTCTGCTACGCTGATGGTGACAGTCGCGGCATTTCTTCCCTGACTTGCTGTTGATGATAGTGGCGGCATTACTCCCCCCCTTCTGAGAGGGCATCGACTCGATGCTACGGAAAGCGAAATGACATTGTCCAACGCGGATCAACCTCTGCAAGACGGAACACTTCCAGTTCTACACGTGGGTCCGTATTCCGTGCCTCAACGTTCGTAGTAAGGCTTGAGCCGCACGACGTGTACCACTTCGGATCTTGGCCTTCGACAGGAGGCTGTGCGCGCTGTGTTAGGTTTCACTTCATAATTGAGGTCACCAATGCGGCGGAGTATTGTAAAGGAGCCGAAGTACCGCTTCATAAGCTTCTCGCTCAGACCACGGCGCCGTACCGGTGTCCAAACCCAAACTCGATCACCAGGGGTGAAATGTATTTCTCGTCGACGGAGGTTGTAGCGGTTAGCGTCGACGGATTGTTGATTTTGAATCCTGATCCTTGCGAGTTGTCGTGTTTCCTCAGCACGCTGTGAGACAACTTCCGCATCTTCGTGGGTATGGTCGCTGGGCAAGTGGGGCAGCATTGCGTCGAGCATGGTGTTTACGTGCCGGCCGTGCGCCAAATAGAATGGAGAGAATTTCGTCGTTTCTTGGATCGCGGTTTTGTACGCAAAAGTCACGAATGGGAGCACTTCGTCCCAAGTTCGGTGCTCCACGTCTGCGTACATGGCTATCATATCTGTCATTGTCTTATTGAGGCGCTCTGTAAGTCCATTTGTTTGGGGACGGTGGCTGGTGTTACTCAAGCGGAGTATGTCCTGCGTCAGTTTCGACGTGAACGCCGAGCCGCGGTCAGTTATTAACACTTTGGGAGCCCCATGCCGCAAAACAATTGACTCAATGAAAAATTTCGCTATTTCAGCGCTTGTTCCGAGTGGCAGCGCCTTAGACTCTGCGAAGCGGGTTAAGTAATCCGTCACTACCACAATCCACCGATTGGCTGAGTTGGACATGGGGAATGGGCCCAGACAATCTATGCCAATTTGTTCGAAAGCTGGTAGTGGGGGCTGCATAGGATGTAGAAATCCGGCCGGCTTTGTTGGCGGCTTCTTCCGCCTCTGGCATTCTCGGCATGTTTGCGTGTAGTGACGGACTGATTTCGGAAGACGAGGCCAGTAGTACTTTTCTCGTATCCGGGCTAGTGTGCGGCTATATCCGAGATGTCCGGCGGTGGGGTGATCATGAGAAGCTTCGATGATTTCGTCGCGAAGGCTCTCTGGCACAACGAGAAGCCACGACCTGCCGTTTGAGTCAAAGCTCTTTTTGTAGAGGACGCTCTGCCGAAGACTGAACGAGGACACGTTACGGGAAAAAAACTTTGGGAAGGTCAACTTGTTGGCCTTGAAGGTATGCCGTAAGTTTTTGAAGCTCAGGGTCCTGTCGTTGCAGTGCGGCCATATCAGAGCCATGTAGTACTCCCAGGGAGGCGTCGTCATCATCGACTTCCGGCTGAGCGCTTTCCACGGGGGCCCGAGACAGGCAGTCCGCATCACTGTGTTTGCGGCCCGACTTGTAAATGATGGAAAAATCAAATTCTTGAAGGCGTAGTCCCCAACGAGCGAGTCGTCCCGATGGGTCCCTCAGGTTGGCAAGCCAGCACAGTGAATGATGATCTGTGACTACACGGAATGGACGACCATACAGATAGGGACGAAACTTTGTAACTGCCCAAATGACTGCAAGACACTCCTTTTCGGTGGTTGAATAGTTTTGCTCCTCTTTCGTTAGCGTAGGCCTCGCGTAAGCGATGACTCGCTGAGCTTCATCCTGCATTTGGATGAGCACAGCACCAAGTCCCGCGCTACTTGCATCGGTATGGACTTCAGTTTCAGCCTCCTGGTCAAAATGGCCTAAGACGGGCGTCGTTTGCAGAGCGGATTTTAAGTCCTCGAATGCCCGATGTTGTTCTTCATTCCACTCGAACGGGACCCGTTTTTTTGTAAGGTAAGTCAGTGGGGCAGCTATCTGGGAGAAGTTCTTAACGAAGCGGTGATAGTAAGCGCACAGACCCAGGAACCTTCTCACTGCCGACTTGTCAGGCGGTGTTGGGAAGGCGCGAACCGCGGCTGTTTTCGCTGGTCAGCACTTACACCTGCGCTACTAACAATGTGGCCTAGGAAATTCAGCTCATCGTACGCGAACCGGTATTTTTTTGGATTGAGCGTAAGGCCGGCAGTTTCGAGAGCCTTCAGTACTTCTCTAAGTCCTCGTAAGTGTTCATCGAACGTACTTGCAAAGATGACGACGTCATCGAGATAAACGAGGCAAGTCTGCCATTTAAGGCCGGTGAGAACGGTGTCCATTACACGCTGGAAGGTCGCTGGTACTCTACATACCGAAAGGCATCACTTTGAACTCATAGAGCCCATCTGGGGTAATAAAGGCCGTCTTTTCTCGGTCCCGCTCGTCAACCTCAATCTGCCAGTACCCACTCTTCAGGTCTATTGACGAGACGAAGCGGGCATGGCGGAGCCGATCGAGAGTGTCATCGATGCGTGGAAGCGGGTACAGGTCCTTCTTTGTTATTTTGTTTAACCGCCGATAATCTACGCAAAACCGCAGTGTCCCATCCTTCTTCTTTACAAGCCCCACTGGTGCAGCCCAGGGACTGTTAGACGGTTGGATGACATCGTCCTTCAGCATGTCTCTCACCTGGGTTTGTATTGCCTCTCGTTCTTTGGGCGAAACTCGGTACGGCGGTTGGCGAGTTGGATGCGTGGCGTCATCAGTCAAAATCCGGTGCTTAGCAATGGTGGTTCGGCCAACTCCGGACGGCGTAGCAAAGCAGTGGCGAAATTCGTCGAGCAGTGAAAGCAACTCACTCCTTTGTTGACGCGAAAGTTTTGAGTTCACGTCGAGTTCCAGACTTGCTGCCGTTTCCGGCAGAGACGATGTATCGGCGTCGGACACCACGTCAACAACTGAGATTTCCGCGATGCCTTCCAGGTGGGCTACGGCCATGCCCTTGGTCAGGTGCTGCGACTCGTTTCGAAAATTTGTCTCCAGAACTTCTGTGCATCGATTTTGAAACCGCAGTAGGCCTCTGGCGACCCCGATTCCCTTCTCCAGAAGAAGCTGGATACTTCCTTCTAAGAGTGCTTCCGCGTCTGGGAACGTGTCAACTTGCACCAGCAAGAAAACACTGGCCAGCGGAGGCAGCTTCACGTGCTCCTCTAACACCCTGGCCGAGGCGAAACTTGGCGCGGAGAGACTCCGTGGTGCATCCGGCATCCGCAGCGTGAGGCTGTTCGAACCCAGGTCAATGATGGCACCATACTCGTAGAGGAAGTCCATACCTAGAATGATGTCTCGGGAGCATTTCTCCAGAGCGACAAACTTCACAGGACATGGCTCTCCGTGGATCTCGACGCGGGCAGTGCACAGTCCAACAGGCGTCACCAGGTGTCCTCCGGCGGTACGTATATCCGGGCCATCCCACGCTGTCATCACTTTACGTAGGTGACGGGAAAGCCTACCGCTCAGAACGGAGTAATCAGCACCAGTGTCAATGAGCGCCGTCGCGTCGTAGCCGTCTATAGTGATCGACAATTGTTCGATGGCGCAGCAGTACGGATGAAAGGGTTGCGGGAGTCGGAGTGGGAGCTTCACGGCGTTTGCGGAGGCTCTTGATGGCTTTCGTCGTCGGCAACACCACCTCCAGGCGTTGCCGTACTTAGTTTTCCCGGCGAGGCACGGGTGAAAGGCTTTCACGGCGAGACGAGCGGAGAGGCGAAGGTGGGCGACGGGGCGACGGCGAACGGGGTCCACGAGGAACGGCTGATAACGGCGGCGTTGAGCGTCGAAGGTATTCTTCGATTTCGCGGGGTTTCTGACCGTAACGTGGGCACGGATCGCTTGGACGGAACCCTGGAAGTACAAGCTCACGGTAGGGGCAGTGGCGAAAGGTGTGGTCTGGCTCCCCACAGCGGAAGCAGAGAGGTCGGTTGTCCCGTGTTCGCCAGACATCCGTTTTTCGCGGGCGAAGCTGCTGTGGTCCCTGCGGGGAAATATTCGACGACTCACCGTCCACCCGCTGTGCTACCAGGTTTGAGTAAGAAGCGGCTACTGACGAGGCCGGCTGGGAAGCCGGCGCGACGTACGTCACAGGGGGACGTTGGGGGACAACGTCGACCGGAATTATGGGTGCAAAGGTGCGCTGCACTTCTTCTCTGACAGCCTCCGCAACCGATACTGAAGCAGGCCGCTCGCGCGTTGGGAACAGCTTTTGTAGCTCCTCTTGGAGCACGCCGCGGATGATCTCGCGGAGACAACTATCATTATTGCTGTTCAGGTCGAGGCGAGAAGTAGTAGTGCAAGCAGCAATTGTGGGGGAAGCCACTAACCTGTGGTAATGGTTACTCCTCGCCGCTAGCACCTGTTCAATGTTGGTGGCTTCCGTCACAAACTCATCGACAGTCGTCGGTGGATGGCGAACGAGCCCTCCAAAAATGTCGCTCCTCACGCCTCTCATAAGGGGCCGCACCTTGGTTTCCTCAGTGGCCAGCGGATCCGCCCGTGTGCTCAATTGCAGAACGTCTTCCACGAAGCTCGTCACGCTTCGGTAGGCCCTTGGGCCCGGGTTCTTAAAAGTTCCTCGGCCCTTTGACGTCGAAAGCGGTTAGGGAAGGCTCGCCGAAGGCCCTCCTTGAAGGACTCCCATGACTTCAGGCCCGCCTCGTGGTTATTGAACCAGATGCGAGCAGTTTTCTCCAAAGAAAAGTAGACGCTCTTGCGGCACTGGTCTTCCGTCCAACCATTGTGGAGAGCTACACGCTCATACTGCTCAATCCACTCTTCTACGTCCTCGAAGTCTTCGCCATAGAACGGGGCAGGATTACGGGGCGCGATCGGCCAGAACATAATCGGAGGCCCGAACGCGTCAGTCTGCTGCGACTGCGACGTCATGCTAACTGCACGTGTCACCTGTGTCCTTTTGGGATTCGCCGTCAAATGCCCGTATTCCGGTGCTTGCATTGGAGACGTCGACTGGTGCGGACACCGGGCTCTTCGAGGAAGGCTCGCCGGCCTGGACTCAGTATCGGGCTTGGCTTACGGGGCCTTGAGGGGGTACTCAGCATGAAGGGGGTTTACCCCGCACCTCACCACAAATGTCACGAATGACACTCGGTACTTTTAACGATCAAGGCTATAAAGAAGATTTAATGTGTCTAAACTCAACTCTGCAGCCCAGAGCCCGTGAGGACAAGCGCTTGTTGTTGTTGTTGTTGCGCCTTTAGGTGTGGCACATACCCAATCAGGGGATCGGCCAATCAACAGAGGATGGTTAAAATGAATGGAATTCTTTTCTAATCACGCGACTTTCAGGAAAGATAATTTAGACCGGTTTGAAAAAATTTTGAGAAAAAAGGGGGAAAAAAAAAAAACCCGAAAAATCAAAGCGAGGGTGACCAATCGCAATCATAAAGAGAATCGTTTTGAATTTTCAATGTAGCGCAGGAGGGCAGAGCATACATCCCGGCGGCAGAACCCCGTTTCGGATGCCCCAAACGATAGAATAGCCGGAACTGTTAGGGATACCCCCAAACTGTTAAGCGGCACCTCCAGGGACTGACGTCTGACAACTGCCCGAGCGTTCTCGTCTTCTTTTCTGGTACGCTGATGGTGATAGCCGCGGTATTTCTTCCCTGACTTGCTGTTGATGATACTGGCGGCAATATTCTTTTCAGCGATGCATTTTTTCAGCAAGGATCCTTTGGGGCTATTTGATAACTGTGCGCTGCACATGCTGCTTTCTTAGCCGTTTAACTTTTCTTTTTAGTTTAACAATTTCATGAGTCATACATGGCGTACGTTTGTGCGTTCGTTTGGGTTTGTTTGATTTGATTGTGGGGGTTGAACGCGCCAAAGCAACGCAGGCGATGAGGCACGCCGTAGTGAAGGGCTCCGGATTAATTTTGGCCAACTGGCGATCTTTAACGTGCCCAGAAATCTCGTCCACACGAGCGTTTTTGCTCTTCCCCTCCATCAGAAAAGCGGCCGCCGCGGCCGGGAATCGAACCCGTCACCTCATGCTCAGCAGCCGAACGCCTTAGCCCCTGAGCCACCGCGGCGGGTCGTTTGGGTTTGTTAGGGATAAACTTGTACATACAGTATTGGCACGTCGCAACGAATTTTTCGCACGTGCTTAGAGCGTCATCATTAAATTCTGCAAGTACCTCTTCCATGTATTCAATTACACGGTCATCATCAGCTCTCAAATAATCTTTAAAATACTGGATGGGCGATTTTTCGTGGCTACTGCATTGAAACAGAGGAATTGACATGCCTACAAGTTCATGATCTGAGAGCCCCTGTTCCATGTTGTGAAAAAAGCACGTTTTACGAATACCAAATCTAGAATAGAGCTTGCATGTCCTTGCATGCGTGTTGGTTGCCTGACTATTTGAGTTAGATTGTGAGCGAGCATAATATCAAAAATAGTGTTAGCATTTTTACTGAACTGGGAACAGGTCAGCCCCTGCCACTCTACACTTGGCAAATTTAGGTCTCCAACCAAAAAGGTTTGCCTACTAAAAGACCTTGACATATAGCACAGCTAGGTACTGCGGGTTCGCATCTGGAGGCCTGTAACATACGTACCGGATAAAGCTATGTCCCCAGCAGGACAACTGTATGCACAAGCATTCAAGAATGCCAACATCAGCTGCAATCGCAGCTTCTATTTCTGGTTTGACAAGGATGGCTACTCCCCCACCTCTGGCAGATCGTTCTTTTCGGTACACGTTGTAACAAGCGGGAACTACCTCGTCATCATTAATTTCCTCTCGCAGCCACGTCTTCGTTATGACCGCAATATGGGGATCATACTGCATGAGCACGCTTTCCAAGGAATCTATTTTATTACTGACACCGCGCATGTTTATGTTAACTAGTCTAAGTTCTTTTTGTTAGTTTGTGTTCCCGCTATTTTTACGCAACCTAGCTGTGTATTTATAGTGAGGGTTGACAGAAGGCATCTGGTCTATATTACATTCCTCAGTTATGTTTGTCGCGGCATTTGGCTTCGCGTATTTGGCCGCGGCTTTCGGTTTCTACGGTATATCGCTTTGTGGCGTCGTTTTTTTGAACGGGCACTATATCATTTTTGCCTTCGTCCCAAACGTATTCCTTCTTGTTGATATATAGCTTGTCGTACACCAGCGAGGCTTTATCGCCGTTATCTCGATTCGTTTTACAGCTGTGCCATAGTTTTCTTCTGATTTCCCGTACTTTTACAGAGAAATCCTCCCCAATAGAAAAATTAGTGTCTTTTATTTTGATACACTGTTTCAAAATTTTTGTCTTGTCTCTTGAAATTAGTAGTTTGAGAATCACGGGCCTGACCTTGCCGGGTGATGGCCGCCCCAGTCTATGAATACGTTCAGTAGCCACCGGATCTAGCTCAACAATGCCCTTTATTATTTCATTGTTCACAGTGCGCTCTAGCGACTCGTTTTTCTCTTCTTCTGAGAACACTGATTGGAACACTAGATTGGATTGGAGTGGAACACTGATGAAACACGGCGGCACCACCCACATGGTGGTGGTGCCGCCGTGCCCAGTGCTAGCCGTCATCGGAAGTGCCTTTTATAGCCGAACCGGCTGGTGACGTCCCCCAGCTACTGGTCACGTGGTGATGGGGTGGTATCTTGGTTTGAAACACTGATGGGCTTGCGCACGATAAGGCCGGAAGAGTGTCAGTCGGTTCGTGGCAGTCGGAGGCATTCCACTCATGCGCCGGTACAACTTTCGTCGCACCAGCGCGCATTTCGTTGACGATGTGCACCGGGCCAAATGGCTGTACAAAATACAGGAAGGGATTAGATGCGACCCACATGGTGGTGATGCCGCCGTGCCCAGTGCCAGCCCAGTCCTCGGGAGGGCCTTTTATAGCCGAACGGGCCGATGACGTCCCCCAGCTACTGGTCACGTGGAGGTAGGGTGGTATCTTGGTTTGGAACACTGATGGGCTTGTGCACGATAAGGCTTGAAGATTGTCAGTCGGTTCGTGGCAGTCGCAGGCGTTCCACTCACGTGCCGGTACAATTTTCGTCGCACCAGCGCACGTTTCGTTGACGATGTGCACCGTGCCAAATGTCTTTACAAAATACAGGAAGGGATTAGATGCGACCCACATGGTGGTCATGCCACCGTGCCACCATGTAGGGCCCATATGTGGCAACCCGGTGCGCCTGCATTTCAGTTTTCAAGATCACCGCACAGGTCTTAAATTGTCTCGTAATAACTTTGAATATATCTGACCGCACACTATCCCAGCACAAAAGAAGCCTCTGCGGAAAAAAAACAATGAAACCTGCCATCCTATGGAAAATATGCCGCACATCCAGAGAGCAAAGGGCTTCACGCCATATGTCATCAATCCAGCGGCTCTCCATAAAGCCCTCCCACTGCCCAAAAATTTAGACCCAGACCTGCAAAAGAACAGACGAAAAGGTTGCATCAAATTGTTTCAAGGAAAGCTCCAAAACTATAAAAACACAGTGCACGCCGACGCCGGCACGTTTGAAAAGCCGAAGGCCACAATTCTCGCAGTGTACAATAGTGTCAATCGCTGTGGCTTCATTACTATGCTCACAAAGGAAAGGAAAATCGGAAATCGTCTTTGCAATCCGCCTAACGGAACTATGCTTAAACATCGTTACACATGCTCAAAAGGCCATTACTTTCTTGGCTGGAGGCAGAGAACCTGAACAATTGAGCTGGATTCAAAACGCTGCCTCCATGCTGAAGTCACGCTATCACGTCATACATCTTTTTTGTTGGAAGTTTGCGATGAAAATGGTGCCATTGTTACCTGGAAAAAGCAGCCCTTTTTTAATCCCAGCTTGTATTTAGCCCTCGTGGCTTCCTGAAGAGGTGTGACCCATGCTTTCGAGCTACAAGAGCGCTTCATGGCAGGAACTGGTAGGAGAGATGGTCTTAAGGTGTTTTTTTGTTTCATGCCTGTATCGAGGGCATGTTAACTTTCTGCGTATTGGTTCCAGCTTGTTAATCCCTGTAGGACCGCCTATGTAGTGCTAATTGTGTTGCCTTTGTAGGCGTGCTGGTCTGTGCTCGTCGAATGAAAACAATTTGAGGCTGGGCGAATTTGATGGGGCTGGTTAGGGTGATTCTTCCATTTAGGACGTCTCTAAGTATTGGCTTTACGGGTGTTCTTTTGGGTCATAGAAGCGAGAGCAAGGTACTGGGATACCTGTATCATCAAGCGTGACGCCGTGAAAAACAGCTCGAAAAACTCGGTCAGAGAGAGGGCAAAGAGACACGATCGCTGATGAGCAACTAGTGAAATTTTATTCAAGTTGGCAATAAATAGAAGGAAACAAAGTAATCATGCCCACAGTAAAAACGACATAAACAAAGAGCTTAAAAAGGGGCGTCGGGTGCGAAAAGCGATAAAACACAGAAATTTTCTTTTATCCGGCCAGATACGCAATATCCCGCTCAAAGAGTGCCACGGAAGGCGAACTCACGCAATCTTCCCCCTTAGTGCCTATGACTGAAGCCTCAAAGATTTCGCGTGGTCGGGCGTCACGATACCGTTTTAAGATGCGGGTTTTGTTGAGCTCGGGGTAGCAAGTTTTGCAATTCCTGCAGTGTAAGGCAAGATTGCTTCCTGTTCCTGTGAGCATGTTGTTTCCGTGCTCCCGAAGACGGTCGTTAAAGGCCAACTGCACTCAAACTTTCGACCTCTTGAAAACCTTATTTTCGTATAGTCTGCCCAAAAAGAAAGCAACATGCAAAATACAACAGCTGAAATAATCCTGTGGACGCCGCAAGCGGCGAGCAAAAATCGGCAATTTTGAAACCGAAACCGAGGAGAGCGCGGCCATTGCAGTGACGTTGCTGCCGTCCAGCCAGCGGCCGGATGGTCACCAGCGCCGTAGAGAGTCTGCGCGCAAGCTCTACGCGCGCATGGGACAGCTGATGGGTGAAGCGTGCGAAGCAGAGCTCGACCGGTCCTCCGGCTGCGTGGCTGGCAGAGGAAGAAGCCCCCGTCAGTTGGAACGTCACACGCGCGTCATGGCTGTTTACGCGATCCGCCGGCAGGTACCGCGTGGTCTGCAGCGGAGCTTTTTGAAACGCTTCTGAGCGATTAACGAAGCGTCTCACGGAGATACTACTCGTATCCCAGCTGATTTGGGGGTACTTATCATGCATTAAAAATAAATTGGGTCCACGTGAAATTTCAGTGGAGTTGGCCTTTAACGCACCTGCACTTTGGCGCACATAAACCCGCCCGCAAGAAAGTGGGATCTTGTATACTAAACAGTACACGCATTTAAGATACTGTTTTCCATGCTTTTGCCCACATGTAGCCCTGGGATCCTTTCCATCATTCACCATGCCGCACAAAATGGCTAGTTTGTCAGGCGCTGAAACAACTGTTCGCAGCCGTTTCAAAACGGTTACCGCTGAACTGCGCAGCAGTGGCGTGGGATACCCTGCCGAACTGAGTCTGCTGACCTGGCTGTCCAAGCTCTTCGTCATCATGTGACGGCAGGACCTAACCACTGCGTTTTGAATGGCTGACATGGCTATCCGACGTTTTACCACCTTCGAGTGTGCCGAACTGAACGGTAGGAGGGAGTCCTTCTTATGAACGTGGGGAACATTGCCAGCACACGTGACAGCCGAAGGTCAATTCCAGGTCAAGGAATCGGAGCTTCTTGACTTCTGGCCTTTCGCTCGTCAATGTGAAGGTCGTCATAACCGATGAAAATGCCCCCAGAAGGTTGTCTCCTGGGCTTAACGGGTTTCCACATATCTTGAACTGCACGAGGTAGTCGTCAACATACCAAAACCTTCGCACGACTGCAAGGTCACGAAGGACGGATTGCAGACGCCTGTCAAATACGGCAGGTAGGAGGTCGCTGAGCACGGGTGCAATCGAGGAGCCTATGTACACTCCCTCTCACTGGAGGAACAGCCTGTTGTTGTGCATTACGAAATCGTTATCTGGAAACAGATCGTTAAAACAGGAACACGAAGAAAAGAACCAGACAGGGCGAGCGCTGACTATGAACCGAGATTTATTCAAAACGAAGAAACATTTCTACATACAAATCGAATCTGCGCATGCGCTATGGTGGAAATCACACCCGAACACTGAAAGCGATAACAGGAAGGATTTACCCTTGCTCCGGCGTTTGACAACAATCAAGAAAAGCCACTTCTTTCTCGGGTAGACATACGGAGGCCTGACTAACGCACTTTTCACCAAGCCTGGTTATGTTAAAAGCTTCTATAATCTCTCGCTTAAGCCGAATGGGATGACAGAACAGTACAGCGGTTTTATCTAAATGGGGCTGACAGGCGCGCGAGGAAGATGAACGACAGTTATTCGACAGATGAGATGTAGGTGTGCCTTTCAAGGAATTAAAGTGCTGTCTTAAACGCACGTTTAAACACCGGCCCGTCTGGCCAACGTAAACCTGATCACATGACAAAGCGATTTCGTAAACAACACCAACGCGGCATGGAACATATTTATTCTTGTGATTAACCGAGCACTTGTGCCTATCGGATTCGTTACCTTGCTTCCTTCTGTCTACTAAGGCACAGATTCTACCTAGTTTATTGGGTGCCGATATGGCTACCTGCACCCAATATCTGGAAGGAACTTTTTTTAGCCTATGTGTGGTCCGGGGAACATAAGGCATGAAAAACTCGTGTATCCGATTTCTGGACCTTTCAATAAAATTTTGTAACGAACACTTTTGCAGGCAATTCGCACATAGATCAGTAAAGCCATTGTTGAATTACAAATCCGCCCACAGTAGACTTGTAAAGAACTCCATTGCCTTGTCTAGGATTCGTTCAGTGTTGTCCAAATCATGCGTACACTCAATGAATGACGCATAAATCTGACACACTGGCGTTGTTATCTGTCCCCATCCGAGAAACGACAGGCGCCGCCGGGAATTCAACCGCCGGTCTTCGGCTCAGCAGCGCAACGCCTTCCCCAATGAGCCACCGCGCTGTGTTTTCAACCGGGACTTGCGCCGGCACCAACAGCGGGTGACCTAACTAAAACAGTGGACAAAAGATTAATGCCGGTCCCTCAGAAATAAAGGAAGGCATAGATTATAGGCCGAAAATACCTCAAATAAGGCCGGCGATATAGCGTCTAATCACAAAGGCTTTCAAAATAATTTTACATATTCACACGATTATTTCTGCGCTGAAAGCTAGGTTTGGTAACCGACAGATGGCGCCACTCGGTCAAGTTAAAAATTACCCTAAAAGTATGTACAAATATCCTCCCAGAGAACAGACCCGCAAGAATTCTCCGCGGGGTCAAAACAAGCGGGTAGTTCCCAACTCACAATCTCCAAAAGCAAAAAATGTTTGACTAATTATTGCCCACAAGCAAAATGTCCAACCAAGAAAGAGCAAGAAAAAGGAAGAAGAAATGATAAGGCTTCCGCAACCACTGATAATGACCAGAATATTGCAGAGCCTGCCGTACCACAACTTTACCCGCAACCAAAGAAAGTGAATGAAACACTACCTTTAGGACAGCATATAGGAGTTCTCAACCTCGCAATTTTGACCATAAAAAGAACCAAATGAACATGAATATACGGGTCTGCAAGAAGGGTGCGGCCATTTACTCGATGGAGGGATGAAATAACAGTATTCTAATCAAAGAATGAACTCAGGAACGGCAGTACCACAGCGGGTGAAGGTCAATAGGATTGGCCTTCACGCTACAGTCGTCCTCAATAGGATGCTAGTGATAACGGCGATGAATCGGCCCTCGATGTGTGTCTTCTTAACGCATATCAAGAAATCAGAGAGACAATGCACTCTCCCTGCGCCACGCCGCCTGTATAAACATTGCCTAACGCGTGAACAAAAAATGGCCAAACAGCCACTCTCCTGTTGCTCTCTCCTACCCTTTCCCGCTCCGTAGCCTTCCTGCGTGCATTTTTGTCTGCCAGACAGCGCCGCTTCTCGAAAAATATGCAAAATAGTTGAGTTTGTCTAGAGTTCCCCAGGCGGCGCTCCGACGACTTCGAGGCAAGCTGACAGACACACGCTGTAGAAGTGGGTGCAGTGTTCGCGACTCGCAAGCAGTGACGCAGGTCCGCCGGCGCGCGTCACATAGCGGAGGGGTGGTTGAACTATGCGTACCTGCCCTTCTCATTGGAAAGCGGGCGACGCGTCAGGAAATACTTATACAGGGGGCATTGCCCTGCACCAAGAAAGTGGATAAAAACAAAATTGGGAAGGGCCATCATACCCCCTTTGAAAAGAAACAGGCACCACTAAACAGAAAAGAAAGGACAGGCACCTCCTCGGCCCCATTGAAAGGAAACCCCTGCACTCCACGATAGTTGAAATGGCACGGATCCAGTGACCCCGCATAAAATCTGTCCTCTACCAAAAATATGGATAAAATCCTACAGAAGAAGGGGCGGTATGTCTGGCTCAAGTTAATTTGGGGAAAGTTTCAATATCATCAGACCACAGTATACACCGACTCCGGGATGTACGAAAGCACAAGGTCCCAATTGCCGTAGTTGACTACTATGGATATCTTTGTGACCAGCATGACCCTCCAACTTACGTGAACAAAAAGTGGACGTTGGAGCCAAATCGTGTGCTCTTTGTGGCGCGTTCCTATAAAGAAACCTCTAGCCGCTCTCTTCATTGTTAAATATGTCCTCCAAGAGCACCGTGTAACCCAACTCATGTGACTTAACTTGCAATGACCACACGGCTGTCGAACTTTGATTTGAAAAGAGAGACAGAGCGAAAACGGTCTTCGTTACAAGAAAAAGCTGGCAGGAGCAATGGCGTTTGCTCACACGTGTTCCTTTACCACCTCCCCGTCTCCTTCCATTCTTCCATTTACCCAAATACGGCCATATGGCCTCCCACATCTCAATAAAGGTTATTGAATTAAATTCAATTTTCATTCCCGATAAGAGCTCAGATACGTGATGTAAGATACCGTTCAGGTTCCAGACCCCTGCGCGCCCTCGTAGACAACGCCCCTCCTTCGTGTCGCATCAAAAGGGCGCAAAAATGCAATATATCTTCGCAATCCTGTATTTGAAACGATTACATTAGGTTCGCCACTAAATGAGGAAAAATTGAAATTACTTTTCTACATTTGTTGTTCGGTTTCTACATAAGAACGGCAACCGAAGTTTTCCCTGAAACCTATCACCGCAGCCGGCTATCCCTTTCCGCGCCATAAAGAGTGTGTTACTGCGAGTATTCTCAACGAGTCGCGAGTAGTTTCCGGGAGTTCTAGGACTTAATCTCCTTCTAAATTAGTGCAGCGTCGGCAAACAAACTACGTGAAAAAGCAGACGACTTAGCGCATCAGGCGCAGTCTCCTTTCAAAACTCCCGCGGGCGTTGACATAAGGGCGTTGTCCGCCGATTTGGTGGAGTGATAGACTACATGAGTCGTTCTTCACTTGTACCCGAGTACATTTTAAAAGGAGCATAGAAAAGAGAAACATAAATACAAACCGAAGATTACTTGCGACTGAAAAAAAGAACACGTTTAATGGACTTAGCCTTTGAAATATATATTTACAGTGTAGGTCATTCTTGCGTTAATCTCTCGTCAATTTTGATTCAAACGGCGCTAAGAATGATAGTTTCGTTATCCAAGCGATGTCAGCGACGAAAGAAGTGGATTTTTTATGATTGAGTAAGTTGGTTTATAATCACTGGAAACTTCAGCGTGAACGTTTTTTTTCTTTTCACCTGACCGTCGTTTTTTATGTTCAAGCTGAAATTGGAAACGAAATAAATGCATTGCACAAAAGGATTTTGTAACTATTTTCAGCCCACCCAATGAATAAAACTAGGCAGCAGGCTTGTCGCCATTTAAAATTTTCGGTTTAAATATTGAAGTTATCCATGATACTGCAATGCATTTAACAGGCGAAAGCACGTTAACGACGGAAAAAGATGCACATAGGACGCTCGCTAGACTTCAACGATAAGGACCTTGTTCCGGAGTTGTTGTTTAGACTTGTAGTTTAGTGCGCTATCTTCGTAATTCTTAGTCTTGTGCAGACAATAGAGCGCCTCAGCCAAGGACCGATAACCCTGGAAGTACTTCTTGGTCCATTGTCATCTCCACCAGCTCAAAGCAAATTACTGGAGGCGTTGTTCGAATATCTGGACGAGATTCGCGTCATTGGAGTGGTTTAGAGTTCAAAAGACAGACTTTTTAATCCCACTACTCACAAAGTGACAGTCATTTTTTGTTAATTTTCTGTCGTCTATTATTTCTTCTCTTTCTTCCGCTTTCTTCTGCCCTGTAATCGATGGGGCCTTTTTTTTTCCTCCCCCTTCCCCCGCCGAGTAGCATGTCGGGGTAGAAATTCCGGCACCCATCTCGGCTTCCTCCTCTAATAAAGAGCCCTTCTCTCTCTCTCTCTCTCTCTCTCTCTCTCTCTCTCTCTCTCTCTCTCTCTCTCTCTCTCTCTCTCTCTCTCTCTCTCCGCTTAAAACGCAATAATGGGTTTCCTCTTATTACCTTATTGTACTTTATTGTACTTTACACCGATGTACCTTAACGTAAATTATTGCACATTACTCTTATTGTACTTTATTGTAGTGGTGTACATGTTGCTTATATTTTTCTTAGTCAAACATCTGATCATGGTCACATGTTATATTTCTTGGTGGTGCTTCGATGGTATTATTTTTTTGTCTCTAGAAATGCCTGTAGTGCAATTTCGTTAATTTCCTGTACTCATGGTGCAAGAAAACTGTACCAAAGAAATCTGGGGAATCTTTAAAGCTTTTGTAGCCTTTCGCAACAGCCTCTATTCTCGTACATTTCAGGAAATTATTAGGCGCAAAAACAGGGACGAAGAAGAAACACGTACACGCAACACAGTACCGAACTTTCAACTAGATTTTATTGAACAAAGACGCTGCTCATACACACAAAAAACTAAAATACTAAGAGCAGTGTAACGTCAAAGTGCATCAGGCTGATTCTCTATCTGACAGCGATATGCACAGAGTATTAACACACTTATCCCCTGCCTGTCTGATAAAATGAGCGTCAACAATTTCGCGCTGAAGCTTTCCACTTGCCCTCCTCAAAGTACTCCGTCCATATCGTTGTCAGAAAAAGAAGTAGCCTTTTTAGAAATGTGATGCACTTTGACGTCAAAATTCTCGTAGTATTTTAGTTTTTTGTGTATATACGCAGCGTATTTTTTCAATAAAATCTAGTTTGATGTTTGGCCCTGTGTTGTGTCCAGGTGTTTCTTCTTCGTCCCTGTTTTCGCGATGAGTAATTTTTAGCATAATGTGCCCACTCACCCATATCAATCTTTTGTTATTTGAGGAAAGAAAATCTTCTAACCCTTGAAATGCATTCTCATAAAAATCAACTGCCCATTTTCGAGCCTTAACGCATTACACTCTTAACGGCACTGTGGATCGTGATGTAAGAAATAAATTTCCATCTTCCACTGGCCTCCAGAGTGTTTACTTCTTCTAGAGCACGGGTATTTCTAACTCTAGTTTTTTATTTCACTGGTACCATGCAGTCTATAGCGTTCGGAAGGCGGCTACCTACCTTTAATTGCAGTGTGTCGCATCAGTGGCCTTACGATGCTCACCCATTGCTGAATCGTGGTTCCCGAAGCCACATATGCCTCTTCGGCTGCAATCTAATTTAACACACTCTGTCAGACTGATCCTTTAAGGCGTTACAAAGTCGGCCGTGCATATAGGAGCTCTGCCGGTCGCTTTCCATTTCTGGGTGGCTCATGGTTCGCTGAGCGACGTGCATCTCACTAATTACGGCTGGAAAAGGGGACGCGATCGGGAAGCGAGCCCGCCTTTCCGCTGACTGAGAAGCCTCGCTGCGCAGGTTTCACCGAGCGAAGCGTTTCCGCCGTCTCGAACTTGGTTGCTCCGCCGTGCCTAACGAAGCTCTAAATGCAGTCGCATTAATTACGCAACCAGTCTGGGCGATGTGTCCCTCTCGCCCTCACTGCAGTAGGGGATTGAGATGATCTATGCTCCGTGCTGCCTACCCGTTTTTCCCGTTCTGAGCACCGGCATTATGATTCTTCGGCGCGTGTATTTTTATTGTTTTCGGAGTAATAATGCTAATGCCTTCCGTAATGCTCAAGACGAATCAACGAACTTGTAATCGCAAAACTTGTTTGATATTATTGCTTCTCATAGCCATTTGTATTTGTAGCTCTGCACACGTGTGGACTTGGCTAATAACTCTGACGTGTTAAGAGAACAAAAAAATATTTCTGTGACTTCTTTCATCTATTTCATTAAAGTGAGACGTGACACGAACCGAGACGACGGACGGCGGTGTGGGAGTTTTTAATTCGTTTATTGTTTCCGCTACTGTCACGCAGAATCTATCAAAGGTGAGTGACGCACACCAGTTGTCACAGAATTGCTTTTCGACTGAGCCAAACATCCAAACAGGCCAGTTGGAACTCTGAAACTTCCTTTACGCTCGGTCACTTACAGGGTATTCCTTTAAGGCCACGCGCTCTTGCACCTCTTTTCGTATGTTCGTCAACCTTTTTAATGTGTCACCATAATAAACCTTTTTCTTCGGGAAGAGGAGGAGGAACAACATAATTTGGTCAACAATCATTTCGTTGACATATTATTGATGGGCTTCTTCTTGACTCCGTGAGGTGGCCACAAGTGCTTCATGGCGACTTACAAAGCTCAGTCCACGGCCTGAATTTGGGTCTCAGGCTCGGAGCTGGTCACGGCTGTCTCCCATTCTATTTGGTTAGAGAGATGCCATTCGGCTTTAGGTTGGAGCTCAGGGCATTCGTATAGGATGTGGGCTAGGTCGGCCTTTTCGGCCTCACATTGTGCATTTTGGGGTGTACAGAGCTGGGTACATCAGGGCCAATTTATAAGGGTTCGAAAAGGTATGGGATATGAGTTGCCTCCATGTCGTTTGCTGGGTTTTGGCTGCGGAATAATGGGGGGCAGGGTAAACTAGCCTTTAATTTTTGTAGTGAGATGTAATCTCTTGATTCGTAACCATGCGCTCTTGCGACCCTCGCAGGCACGATTGGTCCACGGCGCGGTTGACGAGTTCGCGAGCACAAATGTGGGCCGCTTCTTTCATTGGATGTGACGAGTGTGCAGGAATCCAGATAAACTGCATATGGCGGGGTTCGAAGTCGCTTCTTAATATAATTTGAGATGCCGCTTCGTGAAATTTGTTCTTAGTAAAATTACGTACTGCCATTTTGGCGTCGCTTAAGATAATTTTGCTTTGGTACTAGTGATTGCAATCGAGATTGCCACCTCTTCCGCCTCTTTCGGCCAGCTGCCATAAACAGTGGCTGCGGTGATGTGAATGCGGCTGTTATGGCGCCCATGGTGGTATTGTGCTTCGCTACCAGTTCACTGGTAGTATTGACATAACACGTCACGTTATTTGTACCTCCCCACAGCCGTCCTCAGTAATCATCATTACTGTTGATCAGTCTAAATAGACGGTTGTATACAGGGAAGCTGGGCACTGTTCTAAGCGAGACTTGCAGGCGCCAAAAAAGGCAAGGCCATCGAACCCAACTTGCATTTCCTACAACTCTACTGCGTGCCGACGTACACACATACGGTCTGTGACAAAGTTAAAACATGCGGCATATCATTTTCGAGCCGCTAGGGCAACGCTAAGTATACCCTCGGGATGAAAAGGTTGTCAGAGAATTAAAATGCCTTCTGGCAAAACCCACAACTCCTTAGATAAAGTAGGCCTGAATCTTTTTGGTCTTGAATATCTGCTCTTGCCCTTACTCGGTAGCAGGTGGCAGCAGCTGCCTTCTTCCTTTAAACTGAAGGATTGCTCGCCACACAAACCGACACCCCGCATATTTGTAGCATTAAAGGGGCTCTAGATAGGTTTCCAAGGTCGTGATTTTACGCGCGCAGTTGCGAGAGGCCGCATACAAAAACATACAAACATTTAAAATAGATAGTCCTATCTCTCCTTGTTTACGGGCGCTATTCTGCCCAGCACTGACGTCACATCTCCGCATTATGTGCACATGTTACGCGGCCTCTATGACGCAGCTGGCACTAGAGAGTACGGCGCCGCGATGCGATGCGATGAGGTTCTTGAGGGGGGGGGGGGGGGGGGGAGAGGGAAGGAAAGAGGCCCGAAACTGCACGGCGCCGCTGTTAGCGGATTCCGTCAAATGTTGCAGCCAATCACCGTATCCGGCTCCCTGGGAACTCGATGGATCTGCTGGCCGTCTGGGCGAGCGACTCCCGTCCAGTGCGGCGCATCTCCTCCATCCGTCGCACGAGCTTAGCTGAGTTGGTAGATATGGCGCGTCCTTAACCGGAAATTAAAAACGCTGAAAAGCAGGAAGCGTCTTCTGCTGGCGGAAACGCCGCGCGCGCAACCGCCTCAAGCGTCTGCCTGCACGCTGGGCTACGTGCGGGCGCGGCTCGACGTGCGCCGCAGCAGCGCCACTGGCGAAGCAGCGTTTTCACATGCGTGAAAGAGGACGACAGTGTGTGGGAACATGGCGCTGCATGTCATCGTCGCACCGGTTTGTGAGAGCGGCGATCGAAGAACTGCGGCGATGCCAAGCCTTCTCTCCGTGATACGGCTATCAAGGGACTGGTTCAGTGCGCAATAACGCCGCATGTAAGAAACGCACGCGGGCCGCTGGTTGTTGACAAAAGTCTTCGAAAAGTATCGAGAGCGACCGTGTTGTAATGGCTTGCCTGCCCCCCCCACCCCTTCCCCTCGCTTCGAATCTCTGCATCTGGCCCCAAAATACTCGGCTCCCTTGTACAAAAGCTAATCTGCGGACGCCAGCACGGCGGGTCAACGCCCGTGCTCAACGGCGGATTAGGCGCGTCGGCTGCCACAGAAAATCGCGACGTACCGCCGAGCGGAACCAATGAGTGCGCGCGTCTCGGAGATCAAGCGCCTTGACAGGTGCCTCTACGTGGCCTTCCCAGCTGGGGGCGGGTAAGCTCGTTGCATCCGCAATTATTTGAGGCGCGAGCAAAGAGCGGAAGCTCCAGGGCATAGGCTGGCCCGTTTCAGTAACGATAACTCTGCTAGTACTTAACTCTTTTAAACTATTTTTGCAGGAGGATGTTCTTTGTATAGAACTCCAGCTATTGAGCAGGGAAAATGTTAGGCTTTAAAACCATTATTAGGGCGTCTTTAAACAGCCCTGACTCTTCGGGCCTCTCATTGGAACCGGTTTGCGACGCGGATGATGCTTCCCTCATACCAGTAACAACAATAGAACCATACCGCAGAGCCCGAATTTAGCAAGTTTGCGTTGCACTATAATTGCGTTGCACTACATGCGAGTATTTATAGTTCGCGTAGTTTATATTTGTTCAATGTAGAGGCCGTCTTTTTAAGGCCGGAGGCCTAAATTGCCCATTGTGCGAAAAACAGCACTGTTGTTTTTTGGTCCTCAACATTGCCGCCGCTGTGAAGAGTAAATGAAAAACATGCGTTATCCGAAGGAATTTCAGCCTAGGTCTCCACAGTAGCAGCCCAGTGCACTAGCACCGACCTATCTTCCTTTTTTATTGTTTGTAATAACGTGCTTAATGCCCCGCAAGTCAATGTAGAAACCTCGTTTACAACAAATATTTACAAATACTTACGCATGGAGATTAGTTGAATGCAACGTTTAGAACAAACCTAAACATAATGAGCAATTTATGTAAATTTGGCTTGCAATAGGGACAACAGCGAACCTATAATAACCTGGGGAAATCGTGTCGGGGTGGGAGTCATGTTAGTCGTATGTTTCCTCAAGATTTATAACAATTTGGCAAAATTGTAATGCCGAAGAAACCATATGTTAACAGTGGGTACCCAGCGTTCACGTTTTCCATGAGCTATGCTAAGCGATTAGGAAAAACCAATACGTCGCCACCAGTGGAACAAAATTTGTTGTCGTTGTTGTTCCTTTCTTTGTGGGACTTACCCACTTCGGGGATTGGTCAGGAATCGGGAGCTTTTAACGGCTAATGGGCCCACTTCACAAAATTCGCATTCCTACGAGTTTCACAGTCCTACGACAACCACGCGGCTGTCTGGCTCCGTGGTTGTCGATATGGTTATATCATCGGCGTATATTGTGTGTCGGATATTAGGGATTCTGTTTAGGGTTTCTTGAAGCTAGTGCATTGCTGCGTTGAAGAGCATTGGAGGTATCACCGAGCCCTGAGGTGTGCCTTTATTCGGTGCTTTGTATGTGTCTGTGCGTATTTCCCCAATTCCTATCATGGCCGTCCGATCCTCCAAGAAAGAACGCACATAGTTAAATTTTATAACCCCGCAGTTTAGTCGGCTAAAGTTGGATAAAATTGTTTGGTGAGCGATATTGTCGAATTCGCCTTTTAAATCAAGGTCATGATGACTGTTTGATTTACACAAAAAGCTGCATCAAGAACTTCCTTTCTTTGGAGTAAAGTGTCATGGGTTGGCAACTTTAGCCTAAAACCGCATGTTGTGGTAGGCAAGAGATTGTTAGTCTCTATGTAGTTCAATCATCAATCATACTTTATTCCAGTTTTCTGCTACAGGGTAACAAAAAACTCAGGGCGGCAAGAAAAAAGCAGTCCTAAAGACCACTTGACAAGCCTCGCCACCCCTGGAACTCACGACAGTGGCTCTGTACGACACGTAAGAACCGAAACTAACAACGCCATTTTATACACATAAATGAAAAGTCACACTTCTACACACAATTTAATATAATGTGGCACAATATGATGTGCAGTCGATCCAGGACTACATGTTACATGATCTTACCTACTCACAAGGTTAAAAATATCGGCCTCCTGTTGCCTATTGACAATGTTTTGCCCGGTTTCGGGAGAAGTATCATTTCTGCGTGCTTCCATTCCTGTGGCTGGGTGCCTTCCTCGCAGCGGCTATTGTAGTAGTCTGCTGGAGCTCCTATACATCTGTCGTCTAGGTTTGTCAAGTATTTTCAAGTTATTCTGTCTTTGCCGGGAGAGGTGCTCTTTGTTTTCTCAGTAAAGGCGCTCCTGATATCCACTTCCGTAATTGGCCTGTCTATAGGGATGGGTTGGCGTCGCCGCTATACGTGTAGGCTTGAGGCCCAGTCCGTGTGGGGTATCGAAGATATTTGTCCACGAGTGCTGTTTCTAGGTTTTCCTCTGTCACCGGATAATTGTGTATATTCTTGTTTACATTCTGTTTTTGTTTCTGTCTGCTCTGTACTGGGTCTGCTAGTTGTTCAACTAGTGCCCATGTTCGAGAGAAGTGCAGCGTGTTCTGTATGTTGTTACACGTTTGCCCCGTTTTGGTTGTTTAGCGCTCTCGCGCATTGATTTGCTTCCGCGGTTATCTTTGATATCCTAATTTTGAGCTTCCTGTTGTTCGTTTGCCTTTTCCATCACTTCTTGGGGCTCCTGCGTGCATCCCACAGCTGGAGTAGTCGTTTGTGAACTGCTGCGATGTCTTCCGTCCCCGCGAGCTCTCTCGTGTGGTTTTTTACATCCCAGATTAGTTGCATTGTCCCCTCCGGTATGTCCCGTATGGGTTCACTAACGGTGGATCTATCCTTAGAGACAGCGTCTCAGTGTGTGATTTTGTCCTTATTTTTCGTTTAGGTGCGGCTTTCTCAATGCTAGTGATTAGTATATGATGGTCGCTACAGAGGTTCTCCTCCGTGTTTTCCCAGCTGACCTGAGTTACGTTTTTAGTGAAGGTAAGATCCGGACACGTATCCCTTGTTATACTCGTTCCCATTCTGGTAGGGTATTTGAGATCGGTATGCAATGTCAGATTGAGTTGACTGGCTGCTTCATACATCTTCATTCCCTTACTGCAGTGTTTGAAAATATGCCCAGTGCGGGTGTGCGGCATTGAAAACCCCTAACGCAATTAGGGGTGTTCATTTACTATTTTGGCTGTAGCAATCAGTAATTGGTATATTTTGTAGTTTTTATCTTTAGGGGGCTATGAAGATTAAGTATTTAAGTCCTGGGTTGGCCTTTGCTTCCGGGAAGTATTTCGATTAGTGAGTGGGCGATACCTGCTCAGTCGATATTCTGCTCAATTGCTGTGTGCTTTTTCTGTACGCCATTAATGACTGCGGTGGGATCATCTGTCCCTGGAAAAGACAGGGATCCAGTTTCGTCACTTCATCATTGTGTATTGTTCCTGTAAGGAGATTACGTCAGGGGGGGGGGGGGTTGGGCATAAAGCAAGAGGGAGCTTCGTTTTTGCCTGATGCCCCTGCAATTCCCCTACCATATGTGGAACATGTTTATTCCCTTTGCTTTTTTACCTTTGCCTACCATGTTAATTTGTTTCGGTTGCCATGGTGTTTTCGTTCGGGGATTTGAGTTTTTTTTCTTGGTTGGTCATCGATATCATTTAGTTTGCCCATGATGCATTTGTACGAGAAGAGCAACTGTTGGATTTGCTCTCTGATCTCCTTGAGACCTTGTGCCAGGAAGACAGGTTCAAGAACAGCTGGGGTTTGAGGTTGGGGATTGGGCGGAATTTTCATGTGTTGTTTTTACGTGGATGAGGCTGGCACGACTGGTGTATGAGATTTCACGAGAGTTATTTCTATGGATTGAGCTTGTTGGGATGAGGGGGGTACGGTTGGTGGGATGGGTTGTGGCTGGTGATGGTTGGTGATGGTTCGGTTTAGCCATAGGCTGTACTGTTCGTTTTCTTTTAGTAGTTGCCTTTAGTAGTTGCCTTTTCCTTTAGTTAAAGTCTTTGGTTTGCTGCTGTTCGGTTTTTAGTTGTTTGATTTCTGCTAGAATTTGACTTAAAGTTGGGTCGTTTTTGTTGGCATCATTTTTGCGAGCAGGGGAGATGAGGCGGTCTGCCCAGCTTACCGATGATGATTGCTGCCCTTGGTCCGCCTTCGGGCCATGCCTGGTTCCTGGCGGGGATCTTGGTCTGGATCCGGCGTGCCGTCCGTTGTCTCCATCCTGGGCCGTCCCTCTGTTGGTTTTCTTGTTTTAGACCTGGACTGGTGTCGTTCTCGGGTTTCTGGCTTCAGTCCTGTTTTCCGGGTGCGGGTGGTTGAAGCCTTGTCGTCAGTGGTTTGTTTCGGTCTTACAGGCGGGCTGTATCGCTGGTTGCAAGCCTTGGGCTCCGTTGAATGTTCTCCTTGACAGATGGTGCTTTAAGGAGTGCACAGCTGTTGCGGGTTGTGTTTTTCTCCGCACTCACCACATGCCCCCTCTCGTGAGTATGGGCAGACGTCAGCCCGGTATCCCATCTTCCTGCACACGCGGCATACAAGAGTGGATCTTCTGTAGGGGTACCATCGTACGTATGCACCCCAGTCGCAGATGTGGTGGGGCAGAGTTTTGCCCTCTGATGTGATCACTGCCGAAGTGGAGTGTACGCGCATTCTCGCTTGGATGACGTTATATCTGACCACCCGTATCTGCTCTAGGAGCTCTTCCTCTGTGGGCCCTTGAAGAATTTCGTAACTCCCTAATTGAGTTGTCTGCAGCCGCCAAACAGGCAGGTACTTCACACATTTGCCGATTGATGTCGGCAGCTCGGAGGTTTTTCAGGTATAAGGCCGCTTGAGCGTGTTGTGTACTTTCAATACCGATGTTTTTATTTGGCTCAATGATGACTGTCCAGGCACTTGAAATTTCTTTTGGTGCTTCCACCATTTTGCTCAGCGCCCTCGCTAGTGCGACCGTCCCGGTGGCATTTAATTGTAAGCCGTTTCGTGGTCATATGATGACTTTCTGTTCGTCTCCCGGTAGCGGTGGCTTCCGGCTAAAGATCATGACGGCTACCGCGTTGGACGTGTTGAGCTTGCTGATCGGGATGTATTTCCCATTCGCGATGGCGTGCCGTTCGTACAACGGGTTCTTTTGGGTCTCAGGGGGCGTCGTGGTTTCGTCGGAAGGTTTGCTTTCGTTCATTTCCACGTCCCGAGTAGCTGGTGGTTGCAACATCCTCGCTTTGTTCCCCGGTTGTGACTAGGTCTTATGTTAGGGCTAGCAGGGCCGCCACCGTTGTGAGTTTGCAGTGCTCGCGGAATTCCGCAGAAATGGCTCACCGAGCTAAATGAAGTGTCAACGGGTTCCGTACGTAGAGCTCTCCCTTGGCGTGGTTTCTTCCCGGCTTTGGAGCCCGGCCCCCTGATCCCCTGTAGGGAAGCAAGCACGCATAGATACAATCAAACACGCATTCACGAACTACTCGCTCGTGTAGAACACTTCGCGCTTGAAATGCCTGTGGACAAATTCAGCCTTGCCTCAAGGCCTTTTGGTGTGAGGGTATAGAAAAAAATTCGACAATCCCACGCATATGTGGGAAGTGACATAAATTGAATTTTTTAAAAATGCTTAGATCGTCCTTGATGTAATTCTTCTGAACCCCACAAATAAGTTAAAGGAGCACCGTTTAAAAAAATTCCCCGAATTTCCCCGAGGGGAAGAATGTGAAAGTGCGAATGCACGAGTTGAATTTGCGCGGTTCGGTAATGTTCGCGAAAGAGAGATCACACACACACACACAACTACAAAGAAAGAAAGATGCATTTATTCACAGACACCTATTTGTGTTGTCGTTGTACTTGATTGCTAGAGCGGATCTCAGCTTTGAAATTTCGTGTCAGTACTCCTTTAAGCGGGTGCATTAGCCCTTCTCACGCCCGATTCCTGGCCAATCCCCCACGTGGGTATGTGCCATGTCAGCGGCCAGGCAGCGCGCGCCCATCTCCCCCCGTTGCCAAGGAAGACGAGGAGATTCCTGGCCAATCCCCCACGTGGGTATGTGATGCGGACATCGCCGGTGGACGCAGGTTCAGGGTCGCTTAAGAAGTGCATTGCACTTAAAATGATTTGCCAGGTCGCGCACAGCTGGGTGGAGACGTATAGGTGCGTGCGGCAGTTTTAAATGCAGAGCATTTCTTAGCCTCGCCTGTTCCTGCGTCGGACGGTGTCAACAGTTTCGCGTCCGCAGCAGGTGCGCCTCTCCTTCCCTCCTCTCTCTCAACAGCAGCTGGCGCGCGCATGCGTCGTAGTCAGCCCGTTCACTCCGTCGCGGTCTCGGCCTAACAGGTGCGTGATAGCAGCGCGGTAGGTCGTGGAAGGGCGCGCGCTGCTTGCGCATGCGCGCTCTCCCGCCCGTACTGCTCTCCCTCTACTGCGCGCGCTGCAAATATAGCGACTAGCGGTCGCTCGTGTTTCAGTCACTGCGTTGCTCCTTCCTTCCTTGGTTGACGCTCGTGCCCACGTTTACTCGTGTCTGCTACTCCAGCATCACGGAAGAAGCGATGGAAGCAACACTGGCTTCAATCAGTACTGAGGCCCCAATGCTCTGCATTTACTCGTGTTCCCCTCGCGGGAAGGCGCGATAATTTTTTTTGTTCCGCTTATAGTGTCATGTGTCAGGGTCCCCCCCTGAGAGGGGGACGCATCAAACCCCCGAAAAACAGGTAAGAAATTAACAAAGGAACGGCCATTTGAAGTGCGCGCCAGGAGCGCGCCAATCAGCAAGCGCCAGCGCCGACGCACCAAGGAATCCTGGGAAAAGGTGGCAGCACACTGGTCGGCCAATCAGGGAAGGCCCCGCAGGTGACAAATGGCGAGATGGCCATATAAGGACAGAGAAGAAGCAAGAAGCCAATGGGAGTGCGCCACGAGAGAGCCCAGAGGGTATAAAAGCGGGGCGCACAAAGAGAAAGGGGGAGGCAAGAAACCGAAGAAACCAGGAGGCGGCCGGAGCACGTGCGCTTCAACGAACGAGCCAGGGGGACGCGGCCAGGCCATCGACCACGCCATCCGAGCCTGGGCGGGAGCGGGCCGACTTCGCATCGGCACCGTCATCCTAGGTGCACCACGAACCTGTGTCTTCGTGGCCCCAGCGGCATCGGTCGGGCACCAGCGGCCAGCGTCCACGCTCCTTCGACGTTTGTCTCGACGGCCCCGAAAGGCGACGTTCGTGCCAAGCCTACCTGAGACCTCCAGCGGCAGCGGCTACCAGGGAGTAGCCACCGAGGAAGCGCGCCGCCGAAGGGATGACCGCGCACATCGAACGCCAGCATCAAGGACCTCCAGCGAGAGCGGCTACCAGGGTGTAGCCACAGAGAAACGAAGTGAGGACGCGCGGAGCCCACGCCGTCCAAGGAGTGACCGCGCGCATCGAACGCCGGTACCTACGAAGCGAGACGACGGCTACCACCGAGTCGCGGCCACGCAAGGGTGCGACACGTCTGCGCCGATGACCGGGGTAGGCTAGTCCAATAGGGACGCAAGCATAGGACACAACTCGGAAGTTGTGGTTCAGTGAGATCACCTAGAGGGTGATAGAATTAGTTGATTCGGACGAATTGTGCAGAACTTTATTGTAGAGCATTTTGGGTTGAGAGTTGAATTGTCGGTTGGGAGTGTTTATCGTTTGTGTGTAGTTTAAATATTGAGTGCTTCGCCTGAGGGTTTTTTGTGTGTGCATTAAATGTATGTTGTTAAACAAGTCAACGTCTTCCCTGTGTCCATTGCTCCGAGCTGATAAAGACCACCCCACCATGGGTTCACGTGACATATAGCTTCTTAGCGAATACTTCTCACGACGCTCGTCGTCTTCCATCGGTCCCACAGTTCCACTCCCACATCTACGCCTCACAAAGAATCAGGAAATAACTCTGCGACTTCTTCAATCAAATACATTTCGTCATCCCACCCGAAATACCCTAGTGTGCCTAAGGCAATATTAAGCCAGATGCAAATTCTGCAATTGCCTCAGCCAAAGACACTGAGGAATATAATTGTAGAATGGAAAGTTACACCAGACTTGCGACCACTAATATTCTCTTCCCCCCAGCCCCAAAAGCAGTGGGAGACACTGCTGTCTGGACCCTCCCTCCGGGACCAGCTCATCCTCGTCGAGAGGGCAGCCGTGGTCTAGAATGCGCATAGATTCCCGAGAATAGGGAACCACTTTCAGATGATCTTTTGATCACTGCTCATAATAAAAGATGTTGTCTCTCTCTCTCTCTCTCTCTTGCAATGCGAACGATCGTCACGACTGATCGTTAGCACCGGTTTTCGCATCCCACGCTCGTCGGGACTACGAGGAGGCTCAGAACATATGGGTGGCGAGCCAGATGCAATCGTACAGTCGTTGCGACCATCGTGCTGCCGCAGTCAATGAGGGCCCGAAGGTGTCGTCATAATTACGTCAATATGAAAATTTCTTTCAAAGCCTCGAGGTGGTGCTAGCGGCGGTTCCGAGTATTTGGAAGGGAGCAGCGTGATGCACTCGCGCGGTCTCCGCCGACAATACTCGTGCGGTCTCGTGCGGTCTACGCCGGCCGCTGGTAGACACTAGTTGCCAGCGGTACCGACAGCATGGACGAGTTGAATCGTCGGTGCTAAGTCACCGGACAGCGCCCACAGGGCGACACGGAGCCGGCGACACCAAGCGCCATTTTCGGCAGATACGCGCAAAAACTGGATCGGTCCCCGCCAGCCAAGTACAGTCGGGAACAATTTGAAGGTGATCGCCCCGGTGGCAAAGAAAGAAGCAGCAGTGCCTTGTTAGGGGTTGTATCAGGGTTGTATCATGCAAGAGACGAGGGAAAGAAGGCACTGCTACCTTTATCTCCAAACTTCTCAAAATGGCAGCAGGCCCGCTGATCGATGCTCGCGCGATCACCTTAAAATTGATTCCGACTGTTTATTCCTGGCTAGGCCGCGTTCCTCTCTTTGCAGCGCGGATGCAGCATAATTGTCGCCCCTTTTGGGTTTGAAACGAAGTACGAGGTTGTACAGCAATTCCGCCACATAGTGCATGTGAATGAAGAAGGGTTTATTCGGTTGAACTCGCGTATGGGATTGCAAAAAAAGGCCAAATGGGCGTGACGCCCAGAAGAGAAACGCTTCTACAGCCTACCTGCGGGCACAACTTCTCAAAATATGCATGTTTTAAATCAAAAGAAAACGTAATTCATATTTTTCTTCTCCACAAAAGAGAAGGTCCTGTCGTTTGCCTCTATAACAGTCGTTGCGCGTTGTTTCCGCGCGGGGCATTCCATCTGTGTGAGTGCACTTGCACTTGCGACTGCGTAACTGGTAACTGAACCACATGGGTATTACATTTCGGTCTTTGATCCGAATGTGATGCTCCATACATGTAACAGTATGAAATTGACATTTGTTTGTGGATAGCGGAAGCGCTAACGTCAATAAGTGGAACGTGCGATCGAATACGAAGACTCGAGGATGTGTATTCGGTCCGATGCCGATTCTGAATCCATGACTTTGATTATAACATCAGCAAAATATTTGAAGGGTGAATCAGGCTCGACGTGTTATTTGCTTTTATGCATCGTCATTTGGTTTTGCAGGAGCAATGCCAAACAGATAATAGCCCGCCTTTCCAGCTTCACGGATATGGGAAAACGGACAGCTTTTGGTCTATGTCTCACCCTTCGCCAAGAAACTCTATGGGCCTCTGTGTGTATGCAGCCCAATACGCCCGCTGTACAAAACCACGCTCCGAAAAAATGAAACTTTCACAAGAGGGCAATCACAAAAACTTCCATAGGACGAGGAGAAAGATGGAGTGGTATATGTTAGCAGAACATCAGATAAGCATATCGGAATAAATTACAGAATTAATGTTCATGTTCGGTAATTCGTTTCTCTCTACGCTAACGGGTCCGTCATGAGACTTCTGTTAGAAGGGAATTGTAGCGCTTTTATCACCGTTAACACATTTTCAGCAGAAGTCACGGTAAAGAAGTTTAGTTCCCTGAGGACACCCCTCACTGTTCCGGAGTGAGCGCAATCAAAACGGAAGAGGTAGATTGAATTTCTCCTCCTCCGGTGCGCCGCCCCCTCCTCGAACGCGACAATTTCGTACTGGGCTCATATATTTCCAACTTTTAATGCAGCGCGTCCTATCTGTATTCATTCGTGGGTGCTCAGTGGCTTAGACAACCATTTCATAGTTCCTTTTGCAACAAGGCACTTTTTTTTTGCGCTATCCGATAGCTTGCGAAAAAATTGGAAGCGTGAACGCCTTAAGTGTCCGCTCCATACGGCGATACAAGCACAGGAAATCTTAGATAAAACACTGTAGAACCCCTGAGTGAGGAACTACAGTGTTATAAGTGCGTTTCTGGGGTCCCGTTGTGGACAAATTTAAGGCGCACTTATGTGTATTTACCACCTGCTAAGCAACCTGTTAACCATGACCGCAACAAACTGCTCGTACTTCACAACAGCCTGTAATCCGCTCGCTTACTGTGGGCCTTTCAAGATGCAGTAACCGCGGATCCCTATCTCCCGCCTCCCCCGAAAAAAAAATATAAAAAGGAGGATTAGATAAAATCCGCGGGAGAATGCCGAGCCTCGAACACAATCTTCCCAGCGGTGTCTACCTAATGCTCGGCAGCAAGGCGGCATCATTTTTTGAGCGCCCAGTTTCATTTGGAGGCTTCCCCTTACGATATCACATTTCGGCATGACTTCGTTGCAGTATGTAGCAGATACGCATTCAAATAACGTTGTGACACACGCTTTTGCAAAGGTGCGATCACGGGCGCTGGAGGCGGTCGGCGCGGCGGGACCGACCCAGAGATGCGCGGTTCTGCCGTGGCTGGCGCTGCGCTCGCCGGAAAACTTCGCTGTCCTGAGCCTGTACGTCCCCACAGCGCCGAAAGGAACATATAAAATGCAATGTATAACGTATACCACTATTAATTTCACTTCAAGTTGATTAATGTTTTCTTTTCCTGGTCGGACTACTCTTGCACTTCTAAATCGGCCGGAGTCCACCTGAACAAAGAAGCAACCATAGAGCGAAAACAGTGGACGAGCGACGTTGGCGACGCATCGCACGCGCATTTTGGAGCATGTGTCTCAAATTCACGAGTACGAGTAGTCGTGGCGATCGTCGTAACGATCAGACGCATGCGAATCGCATGCTGCAGTCGTGCATGTGTCTCGCGCTTTACTCATACAAATGCCCAAAACAAATTGTAATAATTTCGCCCTGCGACGCCGCTAAAATGGCAAAACGGATTATTTCTTTATTTGCACCGATGACAGGCCGAAAAGGCTTAACATTTCATGACAACGCCAAGCCAAACTGCTGGTTTCAGATACTTCAAATCTGAGAAGCGTATCCTTATTATGGTGTAGGAGTTCAACATTGCTGAGCGTTTTGGAAAATTACAGCCCTAAGAGAGTGAGAAGCGTTAAAATATTGTGTCACAAATTTTCGTTTTTATAGCAGTCCTGTTGATCAAGGTTTTGTTGATATAGGTAATCCATTTAAATATTTCAACACTGTTTTACGTGTCTTTTCCGTAACAAACATGTAATAGGGAGTCCGAGATTCAGGATTTTCGGTACATTATTGATTGATTGTAGGGTTTAACGCGCCGACAGAACGCAGGCGACGAGGCGCGCCGTAGTGGAGGGCTCCGGATTAATTTTGACCATCTGGGGGTCTTCACGTGCGCCGAAATCTCGTACACGGGCGTTTTTGCTTTTCGCCTCTATCAGAAAAGCGGCCACCGCGGCCGGGAATGAACCCGCGTCTTCGTGCTCAGCAGCGCGACGCCTTAGCCTTTTCGGTAAATTACCTGTCTTTAAAGATTTCTCAATAATGATTCCACCCGTTCGTATTTCCCATTCGTTTTGACTTGGATCCCAAAAAGTTGCCCGATAACCAATTTGACGATTTCGTCCAACGAAGCGTATAAAGAGGCAAACAGGAGTTTTGAAATGACACCTTCGAAGTAGAATTCAGTTCAATTTTCGCACGTAGCATAACGGTCGCCATCTGTTCGGTCTGCCTGCGACCGCACGTTTCCATGTTACTTCCCATGGGTAAGTACACCTCTGAGCACACCACCTTAGTGCAATGTATTTCGGGATAGTTCGGATAAAGCACGAGTTCAAGCCGTTTCGTACCACCGCATGCCTCCGGGAGGAGCCCATGTATTGAAATTATAGGCAGGAGTTCTTAATTGTACACTTCTCCTTGGTGACCGCGGCTCGGATTTCAGCTGCACAATAAAGTTTGCTCTATCCATGGCGAACTGCATAATTTTAACAAGTCAAAGATAATTTAACAAGCGTTCTACCTATTCGTGTAATTAGTCTAGTGGCCCACCCGGGCATCGCCTGGTACTACCGGGTACTACCGCCGGGTACTACCCGGTACTACCGGGTACTACGGCTGCACTCGGGAACTCATATTCTTTTCGTGGTTCTTTCGTGGATGAATAAATTTTTGCATCGCTGCTAGTTTATATTTGTATCTTCAGTTCTTTAGCTCTAGGCACTACAGTTTCACCTTCATTTGTGGTTAAATTATTGCATCCGGTACCTTCATTGACCGCACGTGTATGAGCTATTTTGTGTTGCTGTTTGTCGTTTCCGTTCGTCCTGTTTGCCCCTTGGATACTTCAACTTTAAAGCTTGCACCGATTGCGGCCATAATCCGCTGAATTCCTAGCTCTTTTATAATTCCCCTCTGTAAAGAAACTTAACTAAAATGACCTACAAACAACATTAAAAACTGACCTTATGAAAAACTACCACACTCAAACGAACCTCTCCCACAGCTATGCGCCCTTATAAAGGTCACTTAGTGTGGCCTGGCACAGAAAACGTTTCTTGTTTACATTTTGTAACAACCGATGCAATGACTATGTAGAGAAAACTGCCTTTTTTACTTGAGTAGTAAACTTTTAAACACGCAACAGCAACCCTTTATGGGCTAAACGGAGGTACCGCTCATCCCACAAGAGATTTTAATAGGTCGTAATCGTGCAAGCGAGCCCGTGGGACGAGCCACGAGCATGACTCAGCAAACGCCGTAAATGTGCTGACGCATAACGCAGCGGCTATAAAAACCCATTGAACAAAAAGACTGGTGCTTCCCGAGGATGCAGGAGCGATTCGAGTGCATCTTATGTTGCCCTTTTTTTATCGGCGGCGCGACCCTTTTGGTCTTTAATAAGGAGAAACTAGGGGCGCGTTTTACCCGCTCCCGCAGCCTGTAAGTGGCTTGATTGACGCACAATGGCCCTCGCTGAAGTTAAATTGAACGAAACAACCCTTGCTTCCCCTCGTAACGCTGCGGCCACACAAAACTTGCGTAGCAACGGAGCTGCGGCTCAGAAAAGTAGACACACTTGTATTTTTGTTTCATCAAAATTGTTTCCAACGCCATGTCCGGCGACAAAATGTCCCGCTAAATTGCACACAGCGTAGCTGGCATGAGCGGGACCTGTATTTCTCGTAATAGTCTTCAATGGCCGCAATTTACATGATGATATTCAAATGCGCCCTCCCTCGCTGTCTTTTACAGGGCAACAGAAGCGCCTGAAGTCGCGTGCACACACCTTCAGGTAGCGTGTAGTAAGTGCACCATGTATAATATTATGTTAAGTTGTTTCAGTGTTTTCGGGCACAATCGCAGAGGTTCGCATCTTCACTGCGCGTATCGGAAAATTTCTGTACGTAATTTAGGCCCCCGAATTCACCATTGCTTTAAAATTTACGTCGAGGTCTTCTTTGTTTATTTTGCAAAATCTCATAAACGCTTACTACTACTACTACTTCATTCGGAGGAGCACGTGTCGTACCAGTTTAAAAGACAGTTTACTACGTGTTTCATTTTCGGTAAATATTACCGCGAAAGATGCATTGTGTTTGTTTATGTTTTGTTTTTGCCGAACGGCTGCGCCGGTCTGTGTTTTGTGGGTTATGGGTGAGCCAAGTGAAGCGCGTGTTGCATTCTTTATGCTGCACGTGTCATCCCCTTTGATAGGGCGAGTGCTTCGGAGAAACGCCAGCGGCCCAGAAGAATCTTCTGTGGCCTACAATGTTCTGGATGTGAATCGACGGTTCCAGAAACACTCGCGCCGAAAGATAAAAGCCTGCAGAGCAGACGCCGCGGCATTCGACTCGCCGACGCTCACCTGCGCACGTCACTTTGTTGACTGCTGCTTATAACCACCTGTGTATTCTTTGAGTTGCGGGGGGGAGCACAAGTGCGCTCCAATAAACTTGTTTTCCTTGAAGTCAATAGCACCGTCTTTGGCTTCGTGAGAAAATTAAGTGAAAGCTCATGAAATTGCTTTGCATTCCAATAGCAGAGCGTAAGGCAGCAGAGCATTGTTATTTTAGGCCTCATTAGCAAATGCGAACCATGATTTCAGGCTTGTTTCCATGAAAATCAAAGAATCTAATTAAACCCTTTAGTCTTCGTATTGCCATGCTCCATGTTCTGACACAAGCGGCGTTTTTGCTCGGATCCTGCCACAGAAGAAAAAAGCAGCCGTCGTTGCTTGTGCTCAGAACTTCCACTTACGCTTAGCAGCACAATGGGTGCTTAGCACCGCAGCGCTGAGCCACCGATTGTGCCACGGCTGAGTACCACTGAATTAGGAAATTTCCGAATAAAAAAAAAGCAGTGCTTTTAGTTACATTACTAACCAAAATTGTCGCCGATGTTCTATCGAAAGACCAAATTGAACATACTTTCTGTTCAACCAAAGCAACAGCATAGGACTGCGAGGCTCTAAGACCTGAGTGCCGTTTTCATGCACTTTTGTCCTACAACGTTTTCAGACCGTACGCTGAAGTGAGCCGAAAGCTTTGTTGATTCATATTAACACACCAAAGTTGAGAAGGCACATGCCATGTTCTGGCTTTCTCGCGCTGCTTACGGCCGCAACTTTTAATTTTTAATGTGTGTCATTAACAGCGTCCTTCTCTTCCCCGTTCTCGCCGATTTGATGAGCCCCTCTATGACGAAACCACCGATTGCACAGGGCCTAGATTTATTATATTTCCGGCCCGCATTTCTTTAAGAGCATAGAACGAGTGTTCTAAGCGAAGCAGTAGAGGGCGCTAGGTGCGCACAGGGGAGCGGAACGTCGCAGAGAAGAACAGGATGTTGAGAGCACGGAATATACGGGATGGGCAATGGGCATTGGGCCTTGCCAGTCCAGACAGTGGCAGTTACGGGGGGAAAGGGAAATGTGACCGAGAATGTTGGTGGTAAAGTGTGTGCCTGGATGAAAGGCGCACCTTGCGTGCGCTCTCATCCAGCGGTCGTGGCCTGATACTCGCCGCCTGATTCGCCAATGGGTTCGGTATGCGGGGAAAAAGTTTGGACGGGTGTTGCGGCAGTGGGATAGGACGTCGGTGAAGTACGAGGGGGGATACAGAGTGCCCGTCGTAGAAGCCGAGCCGCCCGGCCCTGTAGGAACGTCCGGTAATGTAGTTCGCAGGTAGCAGCATGTGCTTCTTTGTTACCAGAGAATGAGGCTTGTTTGGCCGATAGAGAAACGCTGCCTTTTGCGCACTGCTCGCCTCTAATGGGACACCATTTTCTAAAAACGTGTATACCAATTCGGTTGTGTTTTAACAAGTATTACAAAAGGAGGAAGGGGCAAATGGTTCTGATAAATAGCGCTTATATAAGTTTCCTCAGATTTCGCGCAATTCTCAAACTTACTAAAGTAACTAGTTTAAATAGGTATAATTGGGAATCTCTAAGCTCATATGCCGAATTGTTTCGGTGTCTGCGCTTGTCTCGTACGGTGGGGTTGCCGCAAGCTAGCACATCACGAGGGCTAGGTTCCGCTGTCTCACGCTTCAAAAGACGCTCCTCTCGGTTTTCTTTTTGCCGACGCACGGCCGAGGTACAGTGGCGGCATCCGCCCCTATAGCCCGGCCGTGGCCGACGCTGCTGCGTTGGGAAAGCCGCGCCCGTGAATCCCAGGTAACGGCTGGCAGAATCTCTGGTTTCACTCTTTGTAGAGCCACGTGTGGGAATTCAAGGGACGTCGCACCGGCAATTGTTGCGGGTGTGGTTTGCAGCTTTGCTTTCCAACAACCTTAACAGCGTGGATTGGAGCCATTTTTTTAATCAAGCTGTTTCATATTACTGCATGCTATTGACTAATAAGTGACAAGCAGAAGTATGCGCTGAGTGAGCATATTCTGGGGGGTAGGGCTTAATTAATGAAATGTGTGCATTGTGTCGGTGCACTATTGACGAAGAGGAGCTTAAACGAGGCCCTGACGTCGTGTTTACTGGAGCCGGAAACGCCATGTTAGGCGGTGTCTTTTTCCTTGTACTTTATCCACCTTTACCTCCTCCGCCACTTTTGCTTACTACACTGTCGCTTGATCCGTTCAACCACTGAGTGCCACTTATGTCGCTCCGTGACGTAGTGCCGTGGTGTGCCGGCCGTCGCCGCGGTTCCTACCATGTCGGTGCCACTGGCCTCCAAAGAACGTGAAAAAGCCGCGTAACATTCGCCACTCTTCTCCAATGCGCCGGGGGAGTAGCGGGGCCTCTTTTTTACCTTTTTTGTGACGCACAAGCAGCGTATAAAAAACAGGCGCGAGGCATCTTCCTTGCTTATCGCCTCCTCTGTCTCGTACCTCACTTTCGCGCTCTGGCTGTGCTCTAGATACTGAAATTGCAACCTTTAAACCCATAATACCTCTACCAGAAATACCTAATATACCAATCAGGCGTTTCAGATACTGTAAAAGAATGTCCAAAGACTTCTCGACATAAGGAGAGGAAGTGTTTGAAATGTGTTTGATTTTTTTATTCTACCAAATCAGCGTTTTGTTTCATGGTTATGGTGTCATGTTTAATTGCGAGCTTTTGGCCATTTTCTGTACCATTTTCTGGCGTTATCCAGCGTAGATAAGTCATAAAATTGCTGTAGTGCCGTTTTCTTCATTCCCATAGCGTCTGGTTTGCTTTTCAGTGTGTCTGAAATGAATAGACAACATATAGCCGCGCTGAAAGGTGTATTGTAAAAATAGCCTCAACTACATGGATAAAGTTGGTTTGAAAGATGGTGGAGTGGTACGCAGTAAGGAATAGGCGCAGGTTTTGCGGCGGTAGCTCTACGAAGCCGTATATTGGTTGTTTACGCGGTGGCCGCCTGGATGTACGTCGCTGATATTAAACTGCCGAGTCATTATAATAACTATAATTATTAAAACTGATATTAAACTGTCTTTCCGCTCAAGGAAATGACGAATGCATGGGAAAGTGGGAGCTGAAATGGCTCTCCCGCCTTTAGCTCTGTACAAGACCATGCATCGCCATACAAAACACTCGAAACATTGTACCCCCTGCACCGATGGGGACCGCGTCGTAGCGATGATGTATGCGAATGCGACAGTATACGCATGGAGGGCAGCCGAGCACGACTGGAGAATAGACAGGCGCGCAAGGTCGCGTGTAATGTCAGCCAGCACATGTTACACGCGAACTGGCCGCCTTCGCTTTCCCCGCCCGCGAGTGCGGGCTCTGGCAACCAGCGAAGAGGAGGCGGTCACAAAAGCCGCTGACTTTCGGGCCTTGTCCACGCGCCGAGCCGGTTCCTTCCGTTGGGCGCCCCGCGTAATTGCCGCTCCTCTTGTTGTCTGACTCACCGATGCGAGTCGACGCTCGATGAGTGCGAGCCTCGAATAGGGACACGTCGCCGCGCACGATCCGTAACCCGCGTCTTTTGTGACGGCAATCGAATGCGTGCTATTTATGTTACTACCCGGGGTCAAGTGCTTGTGTTGTAGCGCGCGATTTAAGCACCGTCACAACCGAGTTTGAGGGGTAGAAGGTGGCGTTAATACGTCGCTTGACTTAGAAAGTCTGACGGTGCTGGGCGTCTAATTGGCGCATTGCGTGTTCTCGTGTAGAGCTCGCCACTTCGTGTTTGCTTGGGCCCCTCCAGTAGTTCGAGGTCTAAAGGCAGCAGGGATTCCCATGTGTGCCACATTTCCGGCCGTATACTGATTGACTAAAATTACGACTAAAAGTACTGTCCAGATATTTTTGATGTCCGTTGTTCATTTATTTCTAGCGCGACAAGCCAACGTTGAAGGCGGTGACGTTTAAAATTTGTAAGAATCTCAACACTTGAAATATTCATAATGACTTTTTGCGTCCTCTTTATTCGCAGGAGGGCCAAGGTTCTCCTTGGCATTTTGAAGCTCCTGAAACGTTCCTTTACGAAGCACGCCTACATAACTGAAGTAATGGCCAATCCATTATACGGTACCTGACTAAAGCACCCCCGCCCTTGGTCGTAGGTGTGGTTTAGCATAATATAACTTCAATTTGCCCGCCGCAGCGACTTAGTGGCTTAGGCGTTGCGGCGCTGAGAACAAGGACGAGGGTTCGATCCCGACCGCGGCGGCCGCTTTTCTGATGGAGGCGCGAAGAAAAAAACGCCAGTGTGCTCGAGATTTCGGGGCACGTTGAAATTCCCCAGGTGGTCAGAATTAATCGGGAGCCCTCCATTACGGCGTGCGTCATACCTTGTGTAGTTTTGGCGTGTTTAACCCCATAATCAATCGATATAACTTAAATTTACGCCCCAAATGGTTCCGGCCGTAAAAGTATTACAGAAGGACCAAATGTATGCCTGACGTTAACGCGGTAACTCAATTGTCATATCGCGAAATGTCGCTTTATTAGACAAGGGTTCTCGCCGTGATGTACCCCCCCCCCCTCCCCTCTGTCCCTAACCCCGTCTCGAAACGTCTTTTTTATTTTTTTTGTTCAGGAGACCACGGATGTCTCGAAATGTTGACAGAGATGACAGAAGTCCACTACAGGCGACTGATAAGGTCTCCGTGCGATCGCTTAGCTCCCACTATGCGCCGGACCCGGTCGTGAACGGCAAATTTGAAATTCCCGCGGTCACGGCGGTTTCCCATCCAACGTGTCCAGCAACTGTGGGAGTGATAACGGCATGGGTGCCGCCACTTGTAAGCGGGTGCACGAGTTCTTTCTCAGAAATTCAGACCAGGGCCGGACACAGCCCGGTTCAAACAAGGCAAAACGTAGCGATGGCGATCACCGAATGACGCGACACGTTAAGCAGCTCGAAAACAGTTTTCCGGGACTAAATGATAACGGGAAATAAGCCAGCATCACGCAGTTCTCCCTTCCGCAATAATGAAACTTCGTTTTTCCTGCGTAATATTTTTCCTCTAGTATGAAAACTCCACTGCGCAGTAAAGCTTTTGACGACAGCGCTAGCGCTTATTTCACTGACTTGACCACATATTTTCGCCGTGTGGTTTAACTCGAAACTGCGCTTCTATCAAACTTTTTCTGGAATTTACGGCAGTTAACGAGGTATTACTGCATCTGCTATCAATCTAGCCTAGGAAAACCCCAAAGGTTCAACTTCCAGCGCCCTTGGGCGTCTTTTATGTGTACCGAGGTGGAAAAACTGCTGCTTTGTTGATGCCGGGCGCAGACGACAAACGAGCATCTCGCTTAGAAGTCCGGGCTGGTTTTCTGCGTCGGCGGCAATAATCCCTGCGCGTGTCTCGCCCATCGCTTCCGATACTTACAAATTGAGGGAATGGCTTTCACACGCGACCTTCTCAAGCGGCGGCTCGTCGAGTGCAACCTTAACTGCGGGGACGCGTGGCCATTGTGAAGGAAGGGGCCGCTCGGCAGGGAGCGGAGTGAATGATGGGCTGCGCATCTCCGGGCTTGTCTCTCGATCGATTCCGGAGTGATATGGAACACGACAGTGGATCGCTCGATGAAGTGCCGCAGTGCGAACGCTGGAGCTGCGTTCAAATGTCCCGGACGGGCTTTGTCACTCCGCCTTTGTGCGTGTGCGTTGAGCCGCGGAAGAGGAGTAGTCGTCGCAGTGCGTGTCGCCTGGCAGCTGGCACAGTGCGCGCCTGAGTTTGAAAGGAGTCTGAAGTACGGTGGCGACATATATGGCCGAAGAGGGGGCTTGCCCAACGCGAAAGCAACGTAAGGAGACGAAGTTGTCCCCGTGTTCTGTTTATTTATTTCCGTGGGAATTCAACTAAGTATAAATGACTATAAACATTAAACCAACGTCAACGTCAACGTAACAAAGGATAGTTAAAAAATAATAAAAAAGAAAATTGCGAGCTGTGCTTACCGAAGAAAGCATTAGCGGTGGTCGCGTTCCTGTTTTATTTTTCGCTTACCTCTACAATTCTTGCCGCGTGAGCCTTGGCCTTCTTCCTCCGTGGCCCTTACTACCTCTGTGCCTAGTCAAGGCATGAGCTGGCTGTATCGCCAAACTCAGAACACTCGTCGTTTTCTGACGTAAACCTGTCAGAGTGCAAGTAGAGCGGTTTCTAACCGCTCTACTTGCAAGTAGAGCTCTGTCTAACGACGACGGTGGTGGAACGCGCAGCTTTCTCGTGATGGCCAATCCTTTCTCGTTGGCCAATCCCGCACTTTGAGTAATAGCTACGCCGGAGCTACTCGCCACTTTTCTAGAATAGCCAAAGTAACTGTTGGGCGTGCACTCCGTAGGCCTAAAGTTTGGGTCTTAGGTGTACAGTGCGAATCAGTGCCTGCTGTTTGGCGCTCGCTTCGACCTTGCTGCTGGGGACATTTCTTTGAACACAGCGGAAATCCTCTTTATGGGCAATTTCAACGGTACCTGCAGTGAGAATGATCGTTCTAGATCAGCTGCGCGCTACGATCCCAGTGCAGCCACACTGGCCGATTTAGTGCACGAGCATCGTATTGTTAATGTAGGTCAGATGAAAGGAAGTACTGTCGACTTTACTCATTTGCAGTGCACTTCAAATACCCGCCTTGACAAGATATATATATCAGCAGAGGACGCTTCAGCGTTTTTGACTGTAATGTACGTCCAATATTTTTCACTGACCACTTTGTGACCTTAATCTACTTCGGTAGGTCAAGACCACGTAACATGGCGACTGCATGGGACCTGTGGAAATTATTACCTCTCTACAGAATGGCGGAATTTTTCTGCAAACGTGTATAAGATTGCTTAATTAGTATTCTGGGGACTCCCGATCTCTCCCTCTATCAGAAATGGGATCTCTTTAAACAGGAAGTTAGTAATGGTGCAATAGAAGAGTCAACTCGGCTTTCGTTTTTAAAACGCTTTCGTGTACGTGAACGTTCCAGTAATTGGAGGCACTTCACGAACCAGAAGCAGTTAATGCGGGATCAAGTTTGAGAAAAAAACTTGGCTGGCTAAACGGCAATTGCAGCAATATGTAACGGGAAAAATCGTGCTGCCTTAATTCGGTACAGAACTGAAAGGTTCTTTAATAGCTGTCCTTCTCGCCGTTGTCTTAGTGATGAGCGCCAATCCGCACTTGCAAAGGAGATAATTGAAATTGATTATAAAGCTGTTGGTATACTGCAGCAAATGAAATGGTCAGTGCTTACAGCACGTTATTTGGGGGTCCAGTAGTAATAGTCGGGATTTAAAGTTCTATTCCCTCATTGGCTTACTTCCCAGGCTTACAGACGAGGAGTGCATGGTGATGCCAGGGCCTATTACAGTGGAATAAGTTAAGGATGCCATCTCCGCGCTAAGACTAACAAGACCCCGGGGGAAGATGGCCGTGGGGGTGAGTTCTATCAGGCGTTTTCTGGTATCCTTGCTCCACATCTCTTGGACGTATTTACGGCCGCCTATGGTCATAATATGTTTCCGCCAACCTTTTATTCAGGACACACAGTGCTAATCCACAAAACTGCGGATGCCGAAAAACTGAGGTCTGTAGAGGGTTCAGCAATGCTTGGGAGTGGGCTAGGTGGTGTTTTAACATCTTGAAGTGCACAGGTGCGCTGTCTGACGCCAAAACGTGTAACGGTGGAATTACACACCAACAGACGGGGTGAGGCGCAGACTATCAACTGTTTATTATCACGAGAACGGGGGCGGTTATATATGATAGACATAAAAACACACAGGAAAAAAATAATAATACAACAATAAAATGCGACACGTGACAGGATATCCATTCCTCACTTATGAGGCCTATTTCACCTGTAAAAAGCCGTATTGAAGGGGGGCTAACGCATTCTCCTTCCACTCCTGACAACACTGCAAATGCTTCATAGATTTCGCGGGTAATCTGGTCTTTGGGGCGGAACAAGATGGTTGTCCCCTCAAAATCGGACGAACAACAGTTATCGCAACTCTTAACATGCGCGGACAAATTTCCATTTACCGACATGTTATTATTTTATTATCATTTTTTGTGTGTGTTTTTATGTCCATCATATATAACCGCCCCCCTTCCACCCTCGCAAACCTAGCTTTCTCTCCGATGGCGTCGATGTTGAGGATTGGTTCAAGAGGTATTTGCCCACAACAGGTGGGACCCGACAATCATGCGGGCCAACGTAGGATTTTACTTGAGGGGACACCGCAGGTCTGGTATGAAACGAGCGAGCACGAGCTTACCAGCTGGGACGATTGCAAGTTCCGATTTACAGGAACTATTTGACCACCCAGATGGACGTCAGCTAGCGGTGACAAAGCAACTGCCGACGCGCGCACAAACAACCACCGAGTCCTACGCGTCCTCTATCCAGGACGTGCTGTCCGTTTGCATGAAGGCTGACGCCCGGATGACAGAGGCCGAAAAAGTAGGCCATGTGCTCAAACGAATCGCGTACGACGCCTTTCAGTTGCTAATCTGCGGAGACTGCACCACTGTCAATGATATTATCAAAGAATGACAGAAGTTTGAGCCGGCCAAAATAAGCCGCATCGCAGCCCCGTTCACTCGACTGCCGAACACCGCGCCGACATCTTCGTGAGAGGACCCCGTACCCTCTCGCCGAAATTCCCCGTCTGACGTGGGCCGGTATGCTTCTGAGGGTCTGACGTAGAGCACAGCACTGGCCGAAAAGACCGGGCCCGAGACGGGCCAAGGGCCAGGCCGGGCCGCCCGAAGTCGATTATCGGAGGGCCTCTGGCCTGGGCCCGGGCTGAATGCTGCGGGCCCGGGCCGGGCTCGGGCTCGACGCCGTGGGCCCGGGCCGGGCTCAGGCTTGAATTCATAGGCACGGCCGTTAATAGGTCCTACGTGAAGTGTAGAAAAAAGCATCAAAATGAATATTCTTGGCTTATTTTTCGCGCTTCTTGCTGTAAGTTGTACGCATTATTTAAAAACACGTTTTGCTAGGTCTGATGGTCACTATACTGTAATTTTAGTGACATTTCTTGTACTGCATCAAGATTTTATATTTTGATGAATAATGTACCAGAGCGACGACTACAAGGAATGCCCAAGAGGGGACGGAATTAATCCAGACATCCTGGAGCTGTGCACCTATGTCTATGTATGTACCCGTGTGTTTTAGATGTCGCACCAATCAAAATGCGGCTTCCGTGGCCGGGAATCAAACTAGCGTGCCAGAGAAACACCACCGCTTAATTAACAACCACTGCAGGTGAAGTATTTCAACGCACATACATACTCGTTGATTCAAATGCGGATCAAAAAAATTTCAGCAATACCAACTTGTGGCCGAAACAACCACGTGAAGTTGCCAAGAGTCTGGTAATCAAAGGTGATAATGTCTCTCGTGCAAGAATACGAGCTATTATTACGCCGATGCGGCGTGAAGTGCAGACGGTGAAAGCTAAACTACGTGCACCTTTAAACCCTTATTTTTTGCGTTTCAGTTCATCACGTGCTTGTGCAGACTAGATGCTCCGTCTGATCTCCCGGAATATAATAAACAAACTTTCTTCATCGTCAAAGACCGGGCCTGGTCACACACGCGCGGTCCCTCCCTAGGCCAAAAACTAAATTACCGGGCCGGGCCGGGCCTGGGCTTGAGTGCTCGGGCCAGGCTCACTTAAGAATGCCCGGGTCCGGACCGGGCTCGGGCTACGTGTTACGGGCCCGGTTCGGGCTCGGGCTTCGCGAAGCTGGCCCAGGCAGGGCTGGGGCCTTAAAATCGGGCCCGTGCAGTGCTCTAGTCTGACACGCGTCATGCGACGCGAGCTCGGGGCAATGGCACCAGCCTCCCTATTTCAGCACGCATCTGAGCGCAACCACCCATCCATCCCGCTTATACAAGCCGTGGTACGTGAGGAGATCGAAAGCTTAAGGCATACGCTCCGTCTGCGCTGTGAACCATCCCAACAGCCACCGAACCACTTTCCGAAGGGCAAGCCGAAATACTTATCGCCCGTCCAGTTACAGGAATCCAGATGAATGGAGGACGCGGAAAGACGGGCCGATTTGCTTCAACTGCCATCGGGTTGGCCATGCTGCTAGATACTGCCAAAGCCGTCATTTGCGGCCTACCCCCCGCCCCCACCCGGATTTCCAGTACGCCAGCGATGCCCACCGTTCGTTCTCGCCTCGACGCCAGCCGCGCTCGCCGCCCTCTCGCCGCTTGTACTCCTCGTCCCCTTACGCGACTTCGCCGGAAACCTAAGAGATGCACGTCTGTAGATGACGCTGCATTGCCGACCAGGCCACAAAATCCTCTACTGCCGTTATCTCCAGGGTAGAATTTAGTCGACGTTTATGTAGATGGCGTCCCTGTACGTGCCCTTAGATGCGGTGAGATAACCACGCTATTTCACGCAACCTGGGCGTGCCCACGCATCTGGCCCCAGTAAAACAATAGTATACAGATTAATCCTACCGAGACACGGGAGTCAGCCCTTACCAGCCCATCTCTCGAAGATCAGCTACGTCTGATCCACAGAGCCATGGTGGGAGCCGTTGTATCTGGAGCCCTGGACGTCGGGCCCCACCCATGAACTCCCTCTCAACTTTTCACCCCTGTCCCCTTCCCCTTTCTTCTCACAATAAACGTTCTACTACTACTACTACTATTGACAATGGAGCCCGAATTTCGGTAATGAACTCTAATCTCGGCCGCCAACTTCGAAGTCCTCACACCTGCCCCAAACCGTGTCATACGTGTTGCCGACGGAATCATGCCGGTCTTTTCTTGGCTATTGTTGTGAAGTTGCTATCCCACGCTGGCACCACTGTTGGGAATGACTATCCCAGGGCGGTCGCCAAGGTTGACTCGCCTTCCTGCTTGTCACCGAGGTTGGGAATCAGCCATCCCGACGCTGTCTCCGCTGTTGCGACTGGCCACCCGAGCGCAGTCACCGGTGTAGCGATGTTGCCTTGCTCCGTCCGCTATCGACGCGGGGCAGAGCCGAGCGAAGAAGTTCTCGAGCTGACGAAAACTCAAAGTAACATTTATATACAGTATGTACAGGGTAAGCAAAAGTTACATCATTCGCACAAAGGCGACAGCACCCTTTCACTCGGTGCTTCCGAAGAGACTGGTGCCGGAGAGAAGCCGCCGAGGAAAGCCGACGATGAGAGCCTCCGAGCTTCTTTTATAGCCCGGGAAGTTCGTTGTGGCCCCGAGAAGTTTGAAAAGCTCCAATCAGGGCTCTCGCTGCCTGAAGTTTGAATTCCGACGAATGGTAGCGAAGCGGTGAGTCAGCTGCGCCGCCAATGGGGAAAGGGAGAGCGATGCCGCCGCCGTCTCCGTGACCTCGCCTCCGGGCGTAGCGACATGCCCTTGTTTGGGTCGTTCTCCGCTGAGGGATTCAGCCGCGCCGCAGCGTTTCGAGATGCAGGATTCGGCCGCGCCGCAGCGACAAAGGGAGATGCGTGACTCAGCCTCGCTGTCGGCGCGTCGCCTCGTGCAACGCCTTTGGGCCAGGCGCTCTGGCACAACACTATGCACAGCTCGCGTAAAAATTTCCGGCCACCAAATCCCTGTCCAGTTCACTGTCCTTGAAAAGTGTCCCCATGACGTTATACTCGGTCTTGACTTTTTATCTGAGCATTCTGCCCTCACAGACTGCTCCTCTGGTTTTCTCCGTTTTGAGCAGCCTCCTTTTTCAACAGCAGGCGGCGAACCAGGACCCCGCTTTTATTGCGAAATAAACGTACGTCCGCCGGCAAAAGCCGTGACATTGGTGCCCTTGTTATCGCGGCCGCGGTACCGAATGGTCAACACGTCGTTTTGCCGATACGCTCAGTGCTACTCGAGCCTGATGTCACTCTTCCCCACGCCGTAGTGACAATGACTGATAATGTGATCAGCCTCCCTTTTCTGAACATTAGTCTGTCAACGCAAATGCTGCCCCAGGGTATTTCGATGGCAACCCATTGCTCTTTGGACGGGTATCAAGTTTCCCCTCTGGCGGCGGACGCACCATCGAGCCCTTTCAACGAGATCCCTGTGGATCCTAGCCAGGACGACGCGCTAGCGGACATTATTGCCTCCGGACTTCCTGCAGTAGAAGCTGAAGGGTTCTACTGCCAAAGACATATTTGACTTGGGTGATCGCCCGTTAGCCCAAGCTTCTGCTGTCAAGCACCGTATAAACACTTATTATGCAAACCAAGTCCGCAGGCGGCCGTACCGTATGTCGCACGCTGAACGGCTGGCGATACAGCAGGAAGTTGAAAAGGTGCTCCACAAGGACATCTTAGAGCCTCCGTACAGCCCGTGGACATCTCCCGACGTACTGGTAAAGATGAAAAATGGCACGCGGAGGTTTTGCGTTGATTACCGACACCTAAACAAGATAACAGAAAGCCGTTTACACCCTATCCCGCATTGGCGATGCTCTTGATTGCCTGCATGGAGCCAAATGATTTTCATCAATAGACCTACGATCAGGCTATTGGCAAATTTCAGTCGACGAAAAGGACCGAGAGAAGACCGCTTCTGTGACGTCCGATGGCCTTTATCAGTTTAAAGTGTTGCTTTTTGGCCTCTGTAATGTACCGGCTACTTTTGAAAGAATGATGAACTAACTTTTGCACAGGTGTAGATGGTCCAGTTACCTTTGTTATTTGGACAACCTCATCGTTTTCTTGCCTACCTTTGACAACCACATCCCCCACGTCTCTAAAATTCTTTCAGTTTTTCGCCCGGCCGGTCTCCAGCTCAATGCCAAAAAATGTCGCTTCGGATGCCACCAGCCAACTATCCTCTGCCACCTGGTTGATTCGACGGGAGTTCGACCCATTCCTGGTAAATTAAGTGCCGTCCGCAATTTCCCTGAGCTCCTAGCTTCATTGGTTTATCCTCCTACTTACCCCGCTTTATCAAACTTTTGCTGCCGTCGGCGCACTCTTACCAATCTCCTTCAGAAGACCACAACGTTTATCTGGGGCCCGACCAAAAGCAAGCTCTCGCGCACTGATTGGGCTCTTGACCCCAACGCCGATTTCAGCTCGCTTCGACGCGTCTGCTCCCACTGAAATTCACGTCGACGCTAGTGTCTACAGCATTGGAGCTGTATAAACCCAACGCCACGTAGGTGCTGGTCGAGCGGTCACGTACGCCATTCGCCTCCTTTCGCCCTCGGAGCGCAATTACTCTATAACTGAACGGAATGCCTTGCTCTAGTGTGAGCCGTAGGTAAATTCTGCGCCTACGTATACGGTAGGCACTTCGCAGTTGTGATTAACCATCACGCACAGTGCTGCCTGTCCTCCTTGATGGACCCTACCGGTAGGCTTGGCCGCTGGGCGTTGCGCCTTCAGGAATACTCTTTTTCGGTGATTCGCAAGTCCGGACGCCTACATACGGACGCCGACTGTTCGTCTCGAAACCCGGTCAGCCCTCCCGAACACTCGGTGGACCACACTGACGCTTGTTTTCCAGCGGTCTCCGACTTCCTAAACATTAGCGAAGAACAGAGGCGGGAGCCTTCTCTGCGCTCCATCATTCACGGCATTAACCTTGGTTGCGCCAACCCTGCCCTGCGCTGCTTCGTGGTACACGATGGAGTCTTATATCAGCGCAACTTTCGCTCGGATGGTCCTGATAACCTGCTAGTCGTTCCGGAACGCCTACGTCCGAGTGCGCTGAACCAGCTTCATAACGCACCCATGGCCGGCCATCTCGGCGTGACCCGCACCTACGACCGCGTGCAACATCGTTTTTCTGGCCGCTGTACCGCTCAGTGCAGCGTTACGTGCGGGAATGTGACCTGTTCCAACGCCGTAAGCCACCCTTCAATCTGCCAGCATGCCAGCTACAACCACTCGAAATTCCCACTGAACCTTTTTTTCGGATCAGACTGCATTTACTCGGGCCCTTTCCTTTGTCTACACCCGGAAACAAATGGATAGCTGTCGCTACCGAGTACGCTACCCACTTTTCCATCACCCGTGCGATACCCACTAGCTGTGCAACTGAAGTGGCCGATTTTCGCCTTTAACATGTCATACTGAACCACGGCGCTCGTCGATCGCTTGTCACAGACCACGGTCGAAATTTCCCGTCCCTGGTCGTTGCGGACATACTTCGGTCGCGTTTGACCCGCCACAAGGTGACTACAGCTTATCACCCACAAACAAATGGCCTTACTGAGCGTTTTATTATGACCGTTGCGAACATGCTCGCCATGTACGTGTCTAGTGACCACAGCGACTGGGACCTTGCACTGCCTTTCGTCACTTTCGCATATAATTCCTCGCGACACGACACTGCATGCTTCTCACCCTTTTACCTCCTCTACGGGAGGGAACCGGCCATGCCGCTCGGTACCCTTTTGCCTCCCGTCACACAGCTATCCACCGAACATGCCCACAAAGCCATTGCTCGGGCCGACGAAGCACGTCAGCTTGCCCGTTCCCACTTCGTCGTTTCGCAAGTCATCCAGAAGAACCGCTATGATGAACGTCACCACGTCGTGCACTTTTCTCCAGGGTCCCTCGACTTACTGTCGTGTCCGACTCGTAGCGTTGGACTATCTGAGAACCAGCTTTCCCGATTGGCTGTCGCTTACAAAGTACTCCGTCAAGTTACGGACGTTACGTATAAAGTCGTCCCCATCGTCCCTTCCAGCGCTCAACGTCGGAGTGACATCGTCCAAGTCATCCGCCTCAAACCGTGCCACTCCCCTCATTCGCCTTCCACATCGTAGATACACAGTACCGAGTCGGTGCTTATCCTCTGGGGGAGCTATACCGCATGGCGGTTACTAGAGAAATGAGAACTGTTTGCTGTCCTGAGACTCGACATGCAAAGGGCGCAATCCCCTCAAAGTTGATATGTGCCATGGTTGCGTGGGCAGCCTAGCTAGTCATCGAGGAAGAAGTCGCTGTGGTGGACTAGCATGTGCGCGGCAGAACGACCCCGTTTTCTTGCGTGTTGTGGGCACGTTATCGCCAATACCTGTTGAATCAAGATGCCTCCGATCATGGTCTGAACACTTCTCCTGAACTTGAACACCTCAAGTACCGCTGGAAGAGAAGTTTCTGCCAAACTCGCTTGTGCGAACTATCGCCGACTTCTTTTCGCGGTGGTGTGCCGCCACTTAATCGGTATTTATTTATAGCAAATCTGATACCTCCCCTTGTGCCACTTTTGCCAAATAATTGAATCCAACGACCATTTCTTTCTTTTTTGCCGCTGATTTTCTAGCCATCGGAGACGGTTGCTGGAGATTCCCCTGCTACGTCTTGGACTGCCTTTGACTGTACCGGTGCTTTTGTCGTTTGGGGGTACTAGGCTGGGCCGGCGCCATAGGGACGTGTACAACGCCATCCACTCCTTCATTTCGGAGACAGCTCGTCTGCAGTGTTAAAAACATTCCGATTAGGCTGACTTCTACGATAGTTTTCCTAGTCTTCTCTCTTGTTTTCTCGTGTTTTTTTTTTCTCCCTCTTATGAACTTAGACCAAATTCTTCTTTTTGAACCATTATTTTGCCTCGCATGATTGATTGCAATGAAAACAACTCTTCTTGGCCAATCCCCCTAAGTTGGTATGCGTCATTTTTCGGTTCACCACTGCCACCACCCAGCTGCCTGCCTGAATCTTCCTTGCAAATTACCTATAAATAGAGTATTCTCCGTTTATTACTTGTGAATAGGTGCTTTCCCTGCTCTGCAACAGTACTAAAGGTGATAGTCTTTTTTGGGCGACTTAAACGCAGAAATTTTGGTCTGTCTGTCTGTCTGTCTGTCTGTCTGTCTGTCTGTCTGTCTGTCTGTCTGTCTGTCTGTCTGTCTGTCTGTCTGTCTGTCTGTCTGTCTGTCTGTCTGTCTGTGACTCGATTCCTTCCACCACCCTGCCAAAGTGAAACAAGCTGCGCACTAGTCATATATACCCATAGCCAAATCTGAACGTCGAAGTGCGTTGTCAATCTTTATACTTGCGAACACTGTTGAACAAGAACATGACATTACGAAAGTATAAGACCGAAAATCAACACATAACTGATATTCGCAGTGTTCCGTTATTAAAAATTTATCAGGGGTTGGTTTTTGCGAAAGCAAATGAAGTACATCAACCGGAGAAAACCGTCGTCTGCTATTACCCGCGCTACTAGTCGCATTTAAGAAACGAATCAGCCACAGCAACGAAAGGTTGCATTAGAAAGGTTCCACGTTCCGCTTGAAGCGCTCGCGGAGTAGGGCAACGTGGTTCCATAAACGTTGTAAAAGGGTGCCGCGATTCACGCGCATCTCCGCCGTACGCGAGCGCTGGCATCGAGGCACTCGGCTTGGAGCGGTGGAACGCCGTAAATTTCAATTCACTTCAGCAAACCTCTACCGTGTTATCTTGGAAGGAACGACACGGGAGAGAAAGAGCGTGAGAGGTGAGCGGAAAGAGAAGGGAGGCATTTACATAGTAGGGCGCCGGTCGACTGTCGTCTCTCTTCGAAATCTGAAACGAAAGGAGCAGATGCGCGGCAATTTTTTTTTTATTTAAGAAGATTGCCAACAAGTCGTCTCGTAGACAAGACTGCCACCCTTGCTGCTCGCATTGTACCTCGAGCCTCTTTGTGAAAATGAAAGTGTATTTCACACACGTATGTACAAGAAAGCGAGCACCGTGTTGGATCTAGCGCGAGCCCCTTCTTCTTCTCAGCTGAGCCCGTAGCACATGTCCTCAGTGCTGGGGCTATGTAGTACCTTCCCGTTCTTTGGCTGCTGACACACTGCAAAAATAGGTACGGGCGAAGTTAACACGAAGCCTCCATGGGGATTTTTCAAGGAGGTTGTGGAATAACTTTCTTACGGCGCGGTTGTCCTTGGAATATCTGTTCAGTGTGTCAAGGAAAACTATGACGAGCATCCCAATTGAAAGTCTATTCCCGGAATCTATTTATCGCCAGCCTTACTTGGGCCACCGTAACAGCAATATTTTAAAACGTGTAATGAGTGTAGCCAGAACACGTGTAACGTGTTCCACCTAATGCAAAAGCGTTTTTCTTCAAGCTTCCTTCTTCCACACTCCCAGTTGAGACATGGCTGCACAAAAAGGGAATGTCTATTCCTTGGTCCGACAATTCAATTTATCAGTGTTTCCTGCTGTCGCGTGACACTTTTTTTCTGGGACGTTTTGCAGCGGACTCTCAAGAAGGACTTCGGAATTACTCCTTGCGCCATTCGTCTCCTGCTTTTTCATGATGTTATTCGGGTACCTTATGACGTATTTGTAGTGCTGATGTTGTACAGCTTGTGGCAGTGCCGCATGACTGACAGACATGCGGAATCCCCCAGGCGAACTAAGTCCGTTTTTTGTGAGCTGGCTGCATTGGTGAGGAGTGTTCATGTGGCACAGAATGGCCAACCGATCTGGTTGAATCTTTTGGATGCCTGTATCTAGTTGCCTCACTTTTGAAGGCCGTAAAACGTAGTTGGACTCTGTGGTTCTCTATTGGTGCCTGCTAGCCTTTGTATTGTCATTTATCCGTCATGTGTGATCGTGACTGTGCCTAAATGTTTCATGCATTAAAGAAAAAAAATGTCCAACCAGAGCAATCCGACAGCCGCCGGCATCATAACGCGAGGGACCTAAGTTCTATTCCGGCCACGGAAAACATTTTTTCTTGCACTTCCCCCACGGTCATGCATCAGCATCGCCCGAGAAAGTTGGCGTTCCTGCTGGGCGTATTCACGTGCAACGGCGTCAGTGAGGACACTAAAGCTGCGCTTTAACTGACATGTTGATTGCTGCAGGTTTCAACTTGACGATTAACTGAACAAAAAAAATTGTGAAGAAGCTACTGAATATTCCGTGCATTTAGTCGTCAAACGCTGTTACTCATGACATCATCATGTCTCTAAGCTTATAAACCTCAGTAAATTGTTAGATCTTTTCCTTCAACACTATACTGAACACAAATTGACGTTATTTATTTATTTTATTTACTTATTTATTTATTTATCGATACTGTCAGCCCATTGTTGGGCTATTACAGGAGTGGAAGGGTACAATACACTTGAATACAGGAAGAAACAAAGTACATCTCAGGAAATGCAAACACAAAATACTTTGGAAATGCAACATTGAGGCAGCAATAACAAGCGTTACAAACACAGGTGATGACATGGTTCACTTTTGGTTAGGTCCTTCGCCGGCGTTAAGCGAGTACGAGCAATTGTCGTAATAGCGTGTGGGAGTAGTAGTGGTAACATACATTTATTGTGGTAAGTTCTCCAGTAGTGAGTGAGTGCAACCTCCTGGGAGAATTATTTTGATTAACCCTGGGGTGTTCAGCAATACAAGGAATGAGCAGTCCGGAAATGCTATAGATGCACCTAGACGGCAACAAACGTCCCCGCAAGGCCCAAGGTATATCCATTCCGATGAGCTACAACGAAGCGCAACGTGTGTGTGTATACTATATATAGCGCCATCATTTACATAGTACGATACAGAGAAGACATACCAGGAAAGCTTCGAAACAATGGTTCTCTACTCGAGGACAACTTTCTGCACCAATGGAGAGGAGTAGGGAAATAACTGCTTTGTGTTACTGTGCCAAAGTAGTTCCCAACTGGGTACGGTTTCAGTTTCGCCGTAACAGACACGAATTTGCTACTGTCAATTTCTTTGCAAGGAATGGGTGGGTGAGTGCACGTTTACCGAGCATGTAGGCATACTGGCATCTCCTTACCTATACTTCATTTGTTTGTAAACAGAAGCCAACGCTTTGACTGCTTTATTAGAGTGGCTCATGCATAGACCCTTCTGGTTCCCCAAGGTAAAGTGATTAAAGAAATACATTGAAATTGTATGTTTCGAGTTCAAATCAAAAGAAATGTAAAAAAGGGAATTAGACGAAATATATGTACACAGAAAATAACTCAGTGCAGAAATGATAGCTGATTACCCATGATCTCGAATTTATCGTAGCGTTATTTGGCGCTGATTTTGTGTGGCTGCGTGTGTGTGGCATTTCGCACCGAAATATTTGAGGGTTTATTGTTGTTGAATATTACCGTTCATTAGGAGGCTCATTGATTCTAAAATGTTTAACGTTTCTGTATTTTTATTAGCTCAGCTTTCCTTTTTGTGCGAATATTTCTAAGACGATAAAAGGTTGTTCTCTGTGTTCATTTGTTATGTGTCAGTTCTTCACGTAGGTGTCGAAGCTGTCTGCTGTAGGTTACCTTTACAGTTGTGATTTGCAGTTGAAAATCTGTGAAATTAAAATGGAAATCTGTTGAGTCGAGTAGTCACGCTGACCTAACAAATTATAGCGTGGACTATACCACCTTGAAGTGATGATGCAGCCCTTGATGAACAGCACGGGAATATCAGTGCCCGACTGCCATGCCCACTATATGTGCGGAAGAACTCAATCTTGCGAACAACCTTTTGGATGTATACATATTAGTTAACCAAAATGGGATGGGAACCCATGTGGCTTGGTTAGCTGCGGTGTAACAGATAGGGCTTCAGGAAGTGAGTATCGCAAAGGGACGTCGTGTTAAAGTCATTAAAGTGCGTGATATCAAGATCAAGCTAGCTCAATCAAGGCGGCAATTCGTGCAAGTACATGCACGCACAAGTAAAAAATCAACTACCCTGTTTGGTAAAGGCAACCATGGGAGAATGCGAAGCTTTCCAACGTCAAGCGTAACACCAAACCAACCAACTCCGAAGTGAGCGGACCCTAATCATTTATGTTAACTAGTATAACGCGACTCCTGTGTATGGTACGGTGTGTGATGAGGGTACGCTGTCGTGGCGCAATCTTATACACGTCGGTTTCATAACGTGAGGTTCCCAGGTTCGCCTGGTTGGTTGGTTGGGCCATTAAATTATGGCGCATACCCACGCGGGGCATTGGCCAAGAAGCTGCCTGTAAACACAGAACACAAATAAGCCGGAATGGGAGTAAATTGCTTGTTTCATAACTCAGTACCAATTCAGAGTTTTCAAAACTCCTTCCAGTGGGAGTTTCGCCTTACTCCCATTATTTCGCAGTTTTTGTTCAGTAGCATATGGGAGTTTCATTTTACTGCCACTACAATGGGAGTGTTCAGGGTACCAACAGTAGTGTATTATTTCCTTCAACTGGGAGTTTTCAGGGGGCGCGTTGGGAGAAGTGTTTACCTTCATTCGAGGTATTTTTTTTTGTTTTTGTGCGTTTCATATAAGTGCTCTAGAGGAATTTACTACTGCATTTGGGAGTTCTTAATGAGCGCACCAGCAGAATTTTCATTTTTCGTTGAGGATTGCGTAATTTATAGTTTTTTTCCGCAGCAAACGTTGAATGGTGAAACGTGAAAAGTTTGTTTTCTGCACACTCAATTAATTGCATAAAAATTACATAAATACGATATACGTGGGAACACGTTCATAACACAATAAAAATACCGAATCAACAAAACACCTACATCGAGAACACAAGGTATCTTGGTAAGAACTTTATGTACTAAAACACTCAACGAAAAAAAATGTAAGCCAGTTGCAAAAAATGAGGTCAGCGTGTAGTCGGTGCGCGGTTTGCTTGCACTTGAAGTTGCCGCGCCTCCTGGCACGTTCCTCAGGAAGTCACAGTAGCACATGCATTACAGGGATAGCAAAACGATTTAAATCTACGGCAACAAATACAGAAGCATTATGGGCATCTGACCTGAAAAAAAAATAAAGAAACGGCATTGTAATGACGCCGCACTTGTCACTCTTGTGTCCAACTTTCCGTAATGTCTGAATGTTTATTTAAAGCTACGCAAAATTGCACTTCCGTCCGAGACACCTGCGCTGACTAGTTGGTCAAAACGAAGTGCTGTTCAAAAGGGAGCGCGACCCTTGTGGCGACCAACTTCTCAAAATGCTTCCTTTCCCTCTTTTCCTCGCGTGTAGTGTTCTGGGAGCAAGCTTCAGGTTTTACCACCCGCACTGCCCCTCTCTCCCCTCACCCAAAGTTAAGGAAAATATTCGGTTAGTCTGACGCCTGCGCCCTCCCCCCCCCCCTAAAAAAACAACAAACAAAAAATAAAAATAAAATAAGCCGTTGTCCGCCGACTCTACAGAATGCTCCCACGAATGGCGTTTGCTGGTTATAGTTACAGGCGCCTAGCGTGCAGTACGGAGAGCTCCCGCGGGGCCCGGACCTTTTTCCTTTCAACTCAAAGCAATTAATCGCCTGCGGCACGCGGAAGGCACCCTCCTCGTAGCAGGCGCGGTGGGCACCTCACGTACTTCTCAAGAAAAGCGGCCGCCATGCGACGTTTGACCTGCCAACTTCACCTTCGCCTGCCTATAAGCCAGACACAGCCGAACAAAAACACCTAACAGCCGTTTACAGTGCGGACACTTTCATTCTGCTGGCGAGTGTGAACGAGTGAGTGTTCTGCTCGAGACCCGCGCAAATACGCATCGCTTTCACACCGTTCGGCCTCCCCAATGACGTTCTGGGCATGGCGCCCTCTCTCACGCACAACGCTCACTTCCAGTGGCGGAGAATCGCCCGTGCAGTGACGCGGGAAACACACTGAGTTTATTTGACACTAGCAGGGGCACAAGTCTCCCAAAATGTTAGGTACAATAAAAACGTGCAAATCTTACATTCAACCACATCGCAGAGGCACAACTGCGTTGTTTTTAACGAGCCACTCTCCGTTAGCGATCACTGCATTTACGCCTCGTGTTGGCTCGCTGGCGTACTCCGCCGGCTCGAAGGTCGGTGACTCGGAATCGACGTTCCACTGTGTCGCACGGTAGTCTACGCTGGTTCCATTATTTTCGCAACGAGCTTCGGTTGTGGGGAAGCACTGCAGATCCATTCGTGCGGCCGCAAGTTCACACCGATAATAAATTTTTGGGGACGCTAGAGCTCACACCACACACACCAACTGGCAGCCATTTTGTAAGGAGGCGTAAAGGAGGAAGGGATGAAGGAGAAGGACGAGGCGTGGAAGTTTTAAAAACTCCCATTAGGACAAACGTAGTATTCACAGCCAGATACTGCGTTTTGTGAAGAGGTACAATCGTGGTAAATGTGCCTCTTTACGACGGCGCGTGGTCACCGGGGTAAACTGGCAGTTTTTCCACCATCATACTACCACACGTGGGAGCAGGTCGACTGCCGTGAGGAGTTTAAAAGACGTATTTCCGCCGAAAAACTCCCATTCAGGCTAACTTGTGTTTTGTGAGTAATGATTAGGCTGCGACGCTTCCAACCACAAAAAGCGGTTCAGTTTTTCTTCACCTCACCCACGATCATTGTCATCGTCAGTCAAAGTTGACTTTCCTGCAGTGCGCTTTGGGGGGACTACCGACGACATCAGTAAGAGGCTGAGACCTTTACTTTAAAGACCGGTCACAAAGTTTGATGAAGAAAAAAATTGTTTCTAATCCACGCTGCGAAGGGGGTTAGAAAGCAAAGCTTCAAACGACACACACAACAATAGCCCATGCGACGTCCCTTGAATTCACACACGTGGCTCTACAAAGAGTGAAACCAGAGCTTCTGCCTGCCGTTCGTTACCTAGAATTTGCAGGGGCGGCCGCCGAACGCAGAAGCGTCGGACACGGCCGGGCTATAGCGCCGGACGCCACCGCTGTAGCGCGGACGTGCGTCGGCAGAAAAACAAAAAAACGGCGAGGAGCGTCATTTGAAGGGTGAGACAGCGAAACTTAGCCATCTCGACGTGCTAGCTCGGGGCTATACCACCGCGCGAGACCAACGCGGCATCGAAACAATTCGGCATGTGAGCTTAGGGATTTCCATTTATACCGGTTTAAATTTAGTAAGTTTGAGAATTACGAAAAAACTGAGGGAACTGTTATAATCGCTATTTATCTAAACCAGTTGGGCTTTTCGCCGTTTGTAATACCTGTTAAAACAGAACCGAATTGGTAAACACCAATTTAGAAAACAAGGTCCCATTCGTGGCAAGCAGTGTGCACTAGGTAGTGTTTCTTTACCGGCCAGATGCTTGTATGTGGTCTCTACATTTGGTTTTCGTGCTCTGCAAACCAATCTTTAACGTATCCTTGTCCTGCGACCACTTAATTCCGTCGTATCCGGGTTACCCAGGAGGTGATGTCGAATGATTTAATCAAGACGCGCGAAGAAGCGCGCAATAGACGCCAAGCTGCGCCTGGACAGGCCCAAAACAACCGTCGCTAAAGCAGACGACAAATCCTGGTCACGCCGATGCGCCCCCTGGCGCGAACGCGCGGGGAACGCTAGATAAATTCGCCGCGCCATCTACACTGTGCTCTGTGAGTGAAAATAACCCTTCGCACCGCATCCGCGTTAGGAGTTTCTAGTCCCGCACGCCGCGAAAGAACCGTTGCCTGGTAGAGGTAGAAAGCTTTGATTTAAAAATATGGCAGCGATGTACGGCAAACATCTTTTAACGTACACGAGTGAACGACAGTGTTGCAAGCTGGTGCAGAATTCTGTGTTCTGTCCGTTTCGAAAATGCCCCTTTCGCCCCCGTTTAGGTCGGGACGTACTTGCACTTCCGAGGCCTCTGACCAACGGATGTCCTGTGTCCCACCTGCTCGTCTGCTTTCAGCGAATAATAAGGGCTCGCTCGAAACGGACACTTTCCAAGGGACATGAAACGGACAAAACTTATTATACCGCCCCTGTTTTCCTTTTCCTTCCTGTCCTGTTGTTTCATTCGTACTTTCGCTGTTTTTTTTTTATGCGGCTGCAAGAAAAGTTCGACTTCGGAGTTAGGTGCCGAGCGTTGTCAGTGAGATTCCCGGCGCGGTAATTGGGGAGTTATTCATTTAATTAATTTGAGAAGTTAGTTTGTGTATGCTGATGTTGCGGAAAATAGCAACTGGTGGAGCACACTGTCAATGTACTCGATTACGAGGGATGGAATCCACTCAACAGCGGATGTAATACGAGGTGCAATTGAGGTGAATTTGGAAGAAGAAAAATATTTCCGTGGCATACGCACCAGGTAAAGAATGGCGGGTCATTGGCGTTTGTTCCCAGCGCTGGACGCTCAACTGATGACAATGACCATGATGACGATTATGCTTAGGTAGCAGAAGTTGAAGGGAACTGGGCCCCTAAACAAGTAGTCAGAGATCCCGCAAACGACGACCCTCTTTCCTTCGACGAAAACTGAAACAGGCACTTCGAGAGGGACCTCTAGTGAAAGGAAACCACAGAGCAGCCGTTATATGCAAGAAGGGGTGGCAGGATAAGAGGGGCGATGGAGAAACTGGAGTTGGGGGAAACGTTTACACGCCTCTGAGTAGGGAACGTCGGGAGCGGGAGATGTGGTCATTTATCAAGGCCTACGCACTCCGTGTCCGCCACTGAGTCCGCCGCGAAGGACTTCTGCAGAACGGTGGGTGCAAGTTCGCAGAAGACGAGCAACTTTTCGCCAGTTTCCTCCCTGCCGTTGAAATCCGTGGCTCGGTGCCGCTCAACACTAATGGACAAAAAAAGAGTGCGATGGGAGCCGCCAGCGTTCTCCATTACTTGAAAGAATAGCAATTAAACAAAGTGCAACACCACTTGCTTATTCGAATAAAAACACATTGAGGGTAGCCGAAAGGATACACTTCGAATAATACGGCAGAAGCACTTGTCAATCTGGTAGTTCGAAAATTCATCGTGCCTGGCATAAGACATCACAAAACAATGCCGCATAAAGATGGAAACGCGGGGTCCTCGAGTTCATCATCATCATTATCACCACCAGCCTGTCTACTCCCACTGTAGGGCTAATGCCTCCCCCATTAATCTCCAATTATCTCGGTCCTGTGCTAAGTGTGGCCAATTTATCTCTGCAAACTTCTTGATCTCATCTGCCCATCTAACTTTCTGCCGCCCGCTGCAAGGCAATTGCCTTCTCTAGGAATCCACTTTATTACCCTTAATGACCAACGGTTATCTGGCCTTCTCATTACATGCCCCGCCGACGTCCATTTCTTCTTAATTTCTACTAATATATCCTTAACACGCATTTGTTCGTTGGCCTACTCCGCTCTCTTCTTGTCCCTTAATATTACGCCTATCATCTTCCGTTCCATTACTCACTGAGTCGTCCTCGAGTTCAACGGTAGGCACGAAAAAAAATTCCCCGCATTTCCCCGAGGGGAAGAATGTGAAAGTGCGAATGCACGAGTTGAATTTGCGCGGTTCGGTAATGTTCGCGAAAGAGAGATCACACACACACACAACTACAAAGAAAGAAAGATGCATTTATTCACAGACACCTATTTGTGTTGTCGTTGTACTTGATTGCTAGAGCGGATCTGAGCTTTGAAATTTCGTGTCAGTACTCCTTTAAGCGGGTGGATTAGCCCTTCTCACGCCCGATTCCTGGCCAATCCCCCACGTGGGTATGTGCCATGTCAGCGGCCAGGCAGCGCGCGCCCATCTCCCCCCGTTGCCAAGGAAGACGAGGAGATTCCTGGCCAATGCCCCACGTGGGTATGTGCTATGTCAGCGGCCAGGCTGCGCGCGCCCATCTCCACGTGCGCGGACATCGCCGGTGGACGCAGGTTCAGGGTCGCTTAAGAAGTGCATCGCACTTAATATCGCTATGGCTCCAATTGGAACCGGGGTCCTCCGTAATGCCAGACTAGAAGGCATCCTTAACACAGCTCAACAGCCAGGCGAATCCAGCTGATTCAAAACACGGAATTTTATGTGGCCTTTGACCTAGAAACGTGTCGTAAAGACCTGTATTGAGACGGGACCTAAGTGAGCAATTTTAACATGCCAATTATAGGCCAGTAGCAGAGTATTTTCTCTCTAAACGTCCTCTTTGCTTGTCGATGCGAACGCGGGCGTGTTTCGATTAATCGTAACCGAGAGAAGAAGAGAAAGAAGCAAAAACGTGAAAGATAATATTGAGGGGAAATGATCGGCAATCGGACACTCCTGCTTTTCCAGTGACGACACCATAAGCATAAGAGGTGCTTGGCTGTCCTCGTAAATTTTCGGACAAATATGGCACATAGCTAGTGCATGTTCATAGCAAATCTGTGATTTAGGCATGTCAAACACTACGAGAATCAGGTAACAAGGTGTCACTACTTCGCGCTAGCTGAAGCCACTGCCTTATGGTGTGAGCATGGGTTCGGTATCTTATCGTCCTTATTGCATATGATAGATAGCTAGATTGATTGATAAATCTTTATTTGCGAGCCTGAGGCGCAGATGTTACGGCGCCCGCCTGGTGGAGGGCATCATTAGTCCAGGATATCCTGGCTGCGGCTGGCTGTCCGGGCCCTCGTCATTAGGTCTTGCTGGATCGTGAGGTCCGGGCTAATCAGGCAAGCCATCCACTACTCATAGGATGGGGTGTGGTTGGGAGGGAGGTGCGGGGTCCTTTGACACTCCCATACCTGATGATATAGGGGGCCAGGAGAAGGACAGAAATTACAGGTGGCGCGGTATTGAGTTGGGTAAATGGCGTGAAGAAGGCTGCTGTGGGGATATGTATTTGTCTGCAGTCTTCCCAGGGTGGTGGCTTCATCTCTGGATAGTCTTGGGTGCGGTTCCGGGTATTTTCTTCGGCCAAGACGGTAGTGGGCTAATATTTCGGCGTAATTCGTGAGCGGGTCCATTTTTGGGACAACAAGCGAAGTTGTTCCCTCTTCGGTAATGGCCCGGTGTATATGCGCGCGGGCAGCAGCATGTGCCGCCTCATTACCATGGAGGAATTCATGTCCAGGTACCCAGACGAGGCATATGATAGAGAAATAATGAAAACCGCAGTTTTTCTTTTTTCTGTTTGGTTGGTGAGGTCATACCACGCCAGTTTTCTGCGTATTAAATCGTTGCTGCTATCATTGAGGGATTAAAGATGCGGATTTCACATTTCCCCTTAAATGCGCCACGTTACGACACGCAGCAAGGGTCTTTGATGGAATTCAGGGAGCGGCGAAATACGCGTACGTTTAGAGAACTTACTCGCCGCAGTCATGAATAAGCGAGTCGCCGATCAATCGCTGACCAATGATCGGCGTCGACCAGTTGCACAAACAAGTACCAGTGACCGTCTCAAGATTTTGAGGCGAAAGTGGCGGGTGAGCTGCACTGCTTCACCTGTTTTCCTTAATGCCTGGGTTACTTGTTTGAAGTAACGTTAATATTGACACATGCCATTGGTAGAAAGCAGTGTTTTCAATGAACAATCTTTTGTTCTGCTTTTGCGGCCACTTTAGCGTGCGCATAACAGTTGTGCCGCACGCGGGTCCGCTGTCTGAGTGGCGGCAGTGGCACTACGGGCTTTATTTCTTGCGTGTTGACGGGGGAGTACATTAGTTACGGGCCTTCGTACCAAGTGTGCACTTCACAATCTAATGATACATCGCACTGCAAAATCGGCGGGCCCAAATAATGGCCTCTCGCAGTCGCTTATTTGACAATTTTGATGATTTATCACTGTTTTTCAAACATGAGTGTGCCAGAGACGCTTTCCGGGCTTGCAAAAGTGATGGGTACCCCACGATGAACTATGTTGATCCGCGTCATGGGGTACCCATCACTCATGTTGATGAACCATGAACTATGTTGATCAGTCAAACAATTGGCACTTGCACCGAATTACCACCAGAACACCTACAAAATGCCTTTTGTGAGCTTGGCTTTCTCGCATAGCTAACGTGTTGAGCAAAAAGCCAACATTAAAACATTGGGTACACCAGGATATGAAACGCAGACAGTAGATAATTTTTGGGGAGGTCTTCGCGGACCACTAAAATACCCTCGCAGATCCACTGAGGCCTTAGACACAAATTTTAGAGCCACTGTGTTAGGTTAAGGATCCCTAGGAAAAGAAAAGCTGGTGTCGTTTGTGGCGTCGGCGCTGAGCGAAAAATCAGCGTAAGCGAAAAATCCCATATGGCCATCTTGCGGCGCCCACTGGAACCCAGAGTTAAAGCTGCCCGGCCAGCCCGTGCATTGAAACCGTGCTAAATCCGAGCGCAGCCATGATGCCACCCTCACCCCGTTGCCCGCTGTCTTTTTGCTGCTAGAGTTCGCGGCAGTAATGGGTATTCTGGCAACTCACGGCAACCTGGCAACTCACGAATTCCATCATGGCAGCCTTCGGTGCCGCGAATGCGCAGGGACGGCTTTCGTGTGTCAAAACGTTGTGTGAAGTTTTTCCAGGGGCAGGTAGCCAATGTTCGCGCCATGTTAACACGCTAGATGCAGTGTTGAATTCTCCGCAACCAAGAAGGGTTTCGCGTATACAGTAGCGCGTACTTCGTACGCTCGGAGGTGGCTTTTGCGATGCGTCACGAGAGTTAGGTCGTCGCTTCGAGGTTTAGCGGACGTGTTTTTCCGCGCTTCGCCGCTTCGGAGGAGCTTCGCTTCGGCGGCCCGTTGACAGCACGGGCCGTCTCCCTGCGTTTGGATGTCTCCCGGTTTTGGCTGTGCTGGTGTGGACCGTCAAGTGCAGCTCCCGCTCCTTGGTACCCGTCTGTCGGCCGCGCTCCATTCGAGCGAACTCCTTCAGTGCTCGGATCTGCCGCAGACTTCGCTCCTCGTCACAGCAAGATTTACAGTTTTATAAGATTTTCAGATTTACAAGATTTACAGCAAGATTTAAAGTCGTATTTTTTGCGCTGAGCCTCCCATTCAGTATGTACCAACTAGCCCAATTGCACGTTCTGTTAATTTACAGTTCCCGTCGAGGCTTCTCTTCTCCCAGACGCAGCATGACACCAGCGAGCAGTGTTCGAGGTGTGGTGTGTGCGGATGAATTGACCGCAGTGGAACTACTCTTTTCTACTCTTTCCTCACATTTCTAATCTTTACCTTTCTACATCAGATCCTGTCCCCCCTCCACCCCCCCCCCCCCCCTATTCACGTCCCCGAACTGGGTTGAAGGCCGGTGGGCTCCCATGAAAGCGCCATAACATCCTCAGACCATTTCTTTTTCTTCTTTTAAAAACGAGCCACTTCCCCTGATTGCTTTTTTCTCCTGATTTGTTTACTGGTTGCTTTGCCCGTGTTCGAGAATCCTCTGTTTATATCTTCTTTTGCTTGGGGCAAAAGAACTCAGTTGATATCGAGCGCTAGTACTGTGTACTCTCTAAGTTGTCCCGTCTCTACCGCGTGTCTGGTGCGATGACCACTCAAACGTGCACTCGCAAATGGTTCTTCACCAGATAATCCCCCATACTATGACCCCCAATTCCTCGCTGCGCTAGGCTCCTTTTCCATTCAGAGCGGCCGGCCTCGAGTAGTGCGAGCCGGGGCCTACAACCCACTCGGCCGCTCAAACTGGACAGTTGGTGCCTCACTTGGAAGCTGCCTGAACGACCCTTGAAGATTCAAGATATATTATTCCTCCCTCCCTGATATTCCCATTTACCCCCTCTGGCCAACCGGCCTTCCCTTCCGAATAAAGGACTTTACTACTACTACTCTACCGCGCTATTTTACCATGTTTCAACCCCCCCCCCCCTCCCAGGATGCGTCAGCTGATGCTGCCTTCGCGCTCCGTTGAGGTGCTCTTTAACACCGCTAGCTTTTCTAGCGAATAGAAATTTGAACTTGACAATGCTACCAAGAAATGCGTATAAATGTAACTCACTCAAAATGTTATTACACTTTATGCTATACAGACACGCTTTTTCAGATAATTTAAAAGCCTGTCTACAGGGCCCATGCAGGACGTGTGTCAACTTTTTGTATCCAGTTGACATGATTTTAGCTAGTCCTCTTGGATTAGCATAGATTCAATAACCATGCTATTTGCCTGATGAAACTCGCGTAAGAGAGTTTTCCTCTTTCTGGGTAAAATTAGATGGTAGGTCATTGGTTGTATGTTTGGGGGACGTCTCACCAGCCATATTATTACTGTTCGGGGTTTGCTTTAGGTCGCAACTAATGTATTCGATAGCAACCTAAACAAATCTTAACAAAAGCAAACAAGAGAATAGAAGATATGTAAAACGCGCATTTCCATTCTGGGTTTGTGGAACTACAGCTTTCAGTACTTCCAACCACAAAGAAGTAGTGCAAGTATTCATTAGTCACTGCAGGGCTCTTTATCTTTTAAAATTTCATGCCCCCTCTCCCAGAATAAAAAAAGAGGATAATAATGTGGGGAACTAACTTGCTCCAGCAAAGCTATGGCAGATTTAAAGCAATAAAGAGAGAGGGGTAGAAGCCAAAAACCTTTTTTCAAGAAAAACCATTTCATGATAAAAAGAAACTTAAGCGCTAGAGAAGAGAAGAAGAACGAAATAAAAAAAACAAACAGAGGCAGCATAAACGAGCAAACAATGAACAAAGCAAATGCAATTCTACGAGTCAGTTAGGCACGACAGCTTACCACAAAGCAGCAGACACTTCAGAAGAAATTTTGAAAAATTATAAATTATGTAGCCTATTTACATCATGTACACAGAAAATCAGTAATATTTCAGTGGTTTTAGACAAGATGGAGACAAAGTAGCCGAATCAATTCTGGCCTTGAAGAAGCAGATTGAATTGAATAAGAGAGAAAAATCATCAGAGATGCTGTAGGGGTGTTACCAGCATGCAGCATCCTTCGTTTGCCCATTTTGTCGTTTTGCTGTTTGTTTTATGCCTTTTCTTTTTCACCTATGCGGCTGTGTTTGTACTGGCCATTTCCATGCCATGTTTTCTTTATTTACTCCCGAATTTTCTTTCCTTTATTTTATACCAGTCCATTACTTTCCTCCTATTCCCATTTCCACATGTAGCACAGCCTTCTGGACAGTTCTTCTTCTTTCCTTGGTTAACCTCAATAGCTTTCTTCTACAGTTTCTTCCTTTCTTTGGAGTCGCACATTAGGTCATCTTAGCCTTGCTGTTACCATCAAAAACTACCCTAGAGGTCTGGTGGGATTACTGGTGGTGAAATAACATTTGTTTGAAGAGAATTGCTCGCACATATGACCCCCTTAATTTTTCTGTTTATTTTTGCTTGTTCTGAGAGCCAAAGAGTAATGTACGTATTAAAAGTAACTTGTGCGCAATATAATTTGGCTCAGCTTGCACGCCTCAACTTCTCACGGCTCAAACAGAACCGGTGGAAGGATGAGAGCGCAAGGCTGTCAATGTCAAATTTCTTTTTTTCTTTGCCGGCATTGCGACACGAAATATGTTCTATGGTGTGAATCACATGATACACGGGCTGATGATATTGTGATTCCCCATTGTTTTTGATGAAAATAAGAACGCTGGTGACCACAATCTGAATGAGCATTAGCCAGAAGTTTCATAATCAGCTACAGCATTACTGGAACTCAGCTTCGGTAATGCAACGTTCTCATCATCCTTGTTGCTGTGAGCACGCTGGAATGGAAGCGTGGAAATTCGACAAGGTCTGGCGTGACACCTTGCGGCCACCGGTAAGATGTTGGCAGAAATAAGAAGGCTGTGCTATGCATATCGAATTCCTTCCTTCTATCGTGTATCACATTCGCATATGGCATTCCTTCCTTTTATCAGGTACATACTGCTAAAGAACGCCTCCAGGTGGCCCTGGCTAAACTGATACGTGCAGATGTAGCTGTCACAAACAATGAAATTGAGAGTTTAATTTATTGTCGGCTTCCTTAATGACTCCATATGCAATACACATTAAGTCTCTGAATACTCTACACTAGCGAATGATGCCGTGTTACCCGTGTCTTCAACCACAGATCTGGCAACTACAGCGTTGCATCATGGCAGCATCCGTGTTTAGACACATTTGAGACCGAGTTTTATCCGCCTCAGCTCGGTAATTGTCAGACGCTGCCCAACAGGGGCATGCGAGCACGAGCGGACCGTTTTACCACTGGCGGGCGGCACTAGGTTGTACGATGAGGTCGGAATTGGGTTGTGATACAAGTAATAGGATATAAACAATACGCGCGAATAAAGGGGCGCTGTATCATGAAAATTACCTCAATGTGGGACTACAGAGCACGACAAGCGAGTGATAATGCGACGAGGACAGGCCAGTGATAACGACATCACTTTCCACGCCTAGAGGCGAAGGTTCCCCCTTTAGGACTATACAGCCTTGAGTGCTTGATGGACTAAAAAATTTCATTGACGTTCCAATCTGAGCAGGAGAATGACCAGCGAAGCTAGGTGCACTACAAAGCGTGCACGAAACGATACTGGTTTGTTTGTAATTGGTGGTTTACCATACTTTCTAGATAATTATCTGCGTAAAATAGGAAGGACGCGAGCTTCATTCTACCGAAAAAACGTGGCCTATCCGTTGCCCTCCCGCGTCGTAGACATTTTACTGTCTGTGTAACACACCAAACCAAACCGCTCAACCATGAAAGACAACAGTCAGGTCGCGTTGGGCCGTAAGACGTGCACGTTGAAATCTTCACTACCGGCGTGTAATCGGTGAGGGCATGAAGCCGGGCGGTGTGTATGGGTTCTTCTATTCTGGGGTCTTGTATCCTTGGCTTTGTTTTGTGGGGAACATGTAAAAGATGCATAATTCCACTTTGTAAGCTCGCCTTTCTAAAGAGCTGTTGAGCCACGAGTGCCGAAAAGCGAAACTCAAGGCGTAAGCAAACTGTTTATTGGCTATGCTGCCGGTTTCCGAACCGTTCCCTGCCAGATTCCATGCACGAGCTCACGTCCCTTTTACTACTGCCTCGTCGTCTTCGTGGTCGGAGGAGGCAGCGGGTCGAGGGATTGAACATACTCCGGGCCCCGGCAAATGTGTTAAGTAGCGGCAAGTTCAAATGGGCAGAGTCTCTGGATAGCTCTGGTGGTGACAAGACCATCCTGCACCTTAATTTTGCACGAGCGGATACGGCCGTCCACGCTTCTGTAGACTTCTAGTATCCGAGCCAGCTTCCACATTTGACGAAGCGTTTTCTCAGCATAGACGAGCACGATGTCCCCCACGTTAAATTCTGTTGCCGTCCTTCGGGGTGTAAAATGGGCTGATCGCAACTGAAGGAGGTACTCCTTCTGCCATCTTGTCCAGAAGTTTTCCGTGAGTCGCTTTCTATACTGTTGCCTTCGGAGAGCGTCTGTGCGCGTTGAAGTGGTGGCGACATTCGATGCCCCATGCGGTAGAGCTGTAAACCTTCGTCCGATCAGGAGGTCGGCGGGCGTTAACGCACACGGTTCACCTATGTCCGACTCGATGAATGTTAATGGTCTAGAATTGATCACAGCTTCGACTTCGGTAAGAACTGTTGCTAGTTCTTCGAAGGTAAGAAGAGCTTTACGAAGAATTTTTCGCAGCGTCGTCTTAACAGTTCTCACGAGACGCTCCCACCACCTGCCCCACCAAGGGGCGTCAGGCGCGATGAACCTCCAAGCAACTTCGGCGCTGCTGATGTGCCCAGCGACGCCGTCTTGTAGGAACATCCTGTGCAGTCGCTTGACGTAAGATGATGTTTTCCTGAATGTCTTGGCATTATCTGAATAAATGACTCGAGGTAGGCCCATCCGTGACACGAAACGCCGGAAACACATCAGGAATGCTTCTAAAGTCATCGAACTGACCAGTTCCAGATGCACTGCTCGTGATGTAGCACATGTAAAAAGAGCTATGTAGCTGTTGGAGTTGTTAGAGGACCGTATGTAGAGTGGCCCTGCCAAGTCTATCCCCACAGCTTCGAAAGGATTAGTCGATGACAAGCTGTGACCAGGAAGAGGGGCAGCGGGAGCACTGCCTGGACGTGTTCGGAACCGCTTACACAGGTAGCAGCCATGGATGACTCGATTGACTAGGGATCGAGCTCTGTGAATCCAATAACGTTCTCTCAGTTGAGTTAACGTGTCCCTCACACCACCGTGCATAACTTAAAGGTGGGATCTTACTACAATCAGTTCCGACAAACGATGGTATGGTGGTAGAATGATTGGGTGTTTCACTTCTTCTGGAACAGGTAGTCGCGACAGACGACCTCCAACTCGAAGTAGACCATCAGAATCCAGAAAAGGATTGAGTGCAGTGATTGGTGATGAGCCCTCTAAAGCGGTGTCATTTGAAAGGCACTCGATCTCAGTTTTATATGCTCGACATTGAACCAGCTTGACCAAGTACTTTTCGGCCAAGTACTTTTGTACATACATCGTGTACTTGTATGTACAAGCACTTGCATCAGGAACGCATTTTAAAAACTTTGAAATCAATCATGTTTTAAGACTATCAAATCTGCATATGCATCAAACCTTCAAATAAGTTTCTATTGGGTTCCAGGGCACTCTGCAATTGCCGGGAACGAAATCGCAGATCGAATGGTTACTGACACACTGGAGTGAACAAACAGATAACAAGTTACACGTTATAAAACCACGCTTGGGACCATACACCACTCACACACGCAACAGATACACAGAAGCTGCCCTGGCTAGGTTAGGGATAGGGCACTCACATGTCACAAACTCGTATCTCCTCACGGGGTCTTCACGACCCCAGTGTGGCAGGTGTGGAGAGGCCCTATGCGTAGTTCACATACTCATTCAATGCAAAGCACTTCACACAACATGACGCAAACACTTCGCACAGCTATACAGAGTACACGTTCCACTACGTCCAGCGTTTTTCCTCTCTGACGATCCCATGTTTTGTATCAAGTGCGTTTTAAATATCTAGAAGAAGTTGAATTTTAGATGCAAAGCATCCCTTGCTCGGGGGGTGCTCCGCGTCCGTGCCCCGTCCGCAGCGCCTCTGATGATGATTGCGGCAGGCTGCCCCTAGGGATTCGCAAACCAAAGAATCCATCATGAGATAGCTTCGCGTTCAACCACCATCGTCATCCTCCCGTAGGGGAACCGCTGAAGAAGAAGCAGAAGAAGACAAAGCTGCGAAGAGGAGGGCGTGTACGTTGCTCTCAGCCGATGCACCAACGTCAACAACCTTTACCTCACCAACGCTCACGGAGACTACCGATTCTACAACAGAGACGACAACATCGACAAGAACATGATGGACGAGTTTCGGCGCCTCGAGAACCACCGCCTACTCACCGTAACACAACAGAACTTGCGTTCATTTGCCACCAGTGTGGACCCGGACGCGGAATTCCCTCTGGCGCTACTAAACACCAGATCACTCAATATTACGGCAGCACAATGAAGCCACACGGAACCCCCATGATGCTTCGCATCCTCATCCGGGTTCCGCAGGGGAAGATGGTGTAATTCTTTTATTTTTAGAATTCATTTCATAACCCGCGTGATCACTCCCTGGCCCTATACACCAGCCATGCTCATTGTCATTTTGTGATTTTACTTTTATTTTTTCTGACTTAGTGTTTACGGTTTCACCTATCATATATGACTATTGTTCTGGCGCTCTTTGCCCCCGTTGGCCTTGCGCCATAAACATCCAACCATCATCATCATTAATTTTAAAATGTTTTTTTTTTTAATTTTTGTTTTTATAATTCCGCTTGACCAAGTGTGTTCATTTGCGCTATTACAACGATTCAATTTGTTGACGCAGGGAAATATGCATTTTGCGGAAATGCATGGCGTAACTGCCGCAGATGGAGGGAAGATGAAAATGTGTCCAGCCGAACCAGAGCAGATAAACTTACCGTCAACGTCAAATCTCCCGTTACATGGTGGCGTCAACAAGGAGAGGTGCACTGGTGCATCGAAGCCTCTTGAAAGCATTTAGGAGGACCGCAAATCAAGGCGTCACAAGCGGCAAGGTTACGAAGCCCTCCTGCAACCCGCGGCAGAAGCAATGGATCTGGTGCGTTCAACTGCACAATCATGGTCTCGCATTTACAAACCAGGAGAAGTGCCTAGATGCTTTCGGACAATTTTAAAGCGACGCTTTTTACCTCTGCCTCCAAGGGTTCTGTCACAACAGTTGGTGTCAACAGCCGAGTCTTGCAAACAAATAAAACAACCGCCTTGTTGAAAATTCCATCAACCAACCATCAAGGTTTATTGCTGGCAAGGTTAATTGCGTTTGATGGTCGCCTCGGAAAGCTTGATGTACGTAAGAAACTGTAATGGAAGCTGCTGGAAAGGGACGCTGGAAGGTGCTGGCAGGCTTGTGGCGCAATGGTAGCAGATGTTGGCGTGACGGCAACCTTGACTGCTGAATTGATCATGCAAAGGCATTTTCTGAATGACTGACGGCAGAAAGCCAAAATTCATAAGAGAGCGAAGCGCTTGTAATAACAGAAACATAGCGGTGGCATTGACCGTTTCCAGAAAATTACAAAAGCTACGTTTTTGAAAAGGTGTTGCCGAAAACTTGGCAGGCACACTGCGGAATGACGGCAGATGTTGGCGTGACGGCAAGGTTGACTGCTGTATTGATCATGGAAAGGCATTTTTCAGACGAATGCTGGCAGCAAGCCAAAATTCATGCGGTAGCGAAGGGATGATTTAATAACAGAAACATAGCGGTGGCATTGGGCATTTCAAGAAAAAAAAAACAATAGCTACCTTTTTGATAAGGTGCTGCTGAAAATTTGGAATATTAGAGAAAAGCTACTTTGATTAGCGCTCTTGTTTTTAAGGCAGAACTTGGAGGGCTGACATCGAACTGTATGCCCTTTACTTGCCGTTTTTAGTGTGAGGGGGGCACTGCTGACCCTTACGTTGAAAACATAGGCAGCTTTTTTTCGCTGCGACAGGGTCCAGCCGTGTTCATTTTCTCTGTGCTTTGATATAACGCGGGCTGAGCCCGCGGACAGAACCGTTCGTGGCTAAGCCTAAATTGTACGCGGCAGAATACGGATCTAGCGCTTCGCCTATCCTCCTTAGTTGTAATCAGCTGCCTTGAGACAGATCCAAGCACAGTATTATACAACATAATTTTCATTCCGGGCGCGCATGCCATTTCACTCATAGCTACGTTGACTGTCATCGGGGAGTACGGGGATGCGCGATATCTCTTTTACGTTGAGATTGCTGGCTACATGGCTCAAGGGGAGCCTCGTTTTGGAGACGGGTGCGGGCCAAAGAAGCGGTAGGACTGCTGTAATGGGTTATATACAAGAAGCAGCAACCATAATTGAAAATATTTATGCATTCATTGACGATTCAGTTTCAGAAGCCAAATAAATGCCGCTTTCTCGGACACCATTTCCGTTCGTGGCGGTGGTGCAGTCTTCGATCTTCGAAGACCGGCAATAAAGAAAGAAAAAAAGTGGTGGTGGTGCAGTGGTAACACATCCGCTTTTTGTTGCAAAGGTTGGTGGTTCCATCCTCACTGGGTCAGTTTTTTTTTGTGCCGACAGCAGGATTTTATTTTCCTTTAAGCGGAAAATGTGCTTGTTCTTGGTAGTTTTTAACAAAAGGGATTTCCCTAAGTGATGTCGGAGGTTTATTCCACAACTTGCTCATAGACGGGATAGCCAAACAATTATGGCAACCTGATCTTTCTAGTTACATTGCTTTATATGTCTATGTTCAAGCCAAAATTTGTTTCGACGCATTTTGTTCACTTCGCGACTGGTTGTAGGAACTGCGTTACGGGAAAACAAAGGCAGAGCCGAAACCGAAACCCCGGCACCAGTACTCCACTGCTCCATCGACCACCATCACCACGCCATCCCGCTATCGTCTTCCCTTCCTCCTGGCCGCCGAGTCGGTGGAGTTGTACACGCTTGTCAAATGGCATTGTTGTGGTTCTTTTGAAGACATTGGATTACTGTTTCGACAAAGATATGCCGCCTTTGATTTAAGGTAAGTGGCAAGTCAGTACTCCACTGTTCTATCCAGCACCATCGCCACGCCATCACGCCATCGCCTTCCCTTCCTCCTGGCCGCCGAGTTGGTGGAGTTGTACACGCTTGTCGAGTGGCTTTGTTGTGGTTGTCTTTCGCACTTTACTTGTGTATTTAACAGGGCAGGGCTGTTCCGTTCCGTGTTAAACGTTTGCGTCGCCGGTTAGCCCTAATGTTTTTTGACAGCGACTGATTTTGAGGGTTACGTAGATCTGCCTTACGACCGCAGATATTGCGTGCGGGAGTAGCAACAGTAGGGCTGTTCGATTTACAGTCTTGTACTCACCGCAGATTCCTTGAAAGCAGTCAGGCATTCGATTTTCTTGTGTATCCTTATAGATTCGGGGAAACCTTGGACTCCAGCGGAATATCCACAGTGAATTCGAGTCTGTAAATCGAAGAGCCCTAGTGTTTGTGCCGTTTGTAGGATTTTTGTTGAGCGAAGTAGGATCATACTGCTACGTTGGCTAAACGGTTTGTTGCTCGCAACCGATCGCCAAGAAAACAGTTATGTTTTCTTTTTTTTTGTAGGTAGTTCTTTTTTTAAGATATACGATATTGTAGTTCTTCGCATCATTTGTCGTACCTGGACGGGAGGGGTACGCTTTAGGTAACTTTTAACCGAGGCACATAGCAGTCTACACTACACTGCAGGGATTGTCATTTTTCAAAGCAATCACTCGTAAAGGGCACTAGTACAAACAAGGCTCTCTGCATTCAGATTGAGGGTACGGTGGCTGAAATTGGCGTGACACACGCATGCCCCGCATGTGCAGTGAATGTTTGAGTGTTCCAGTCATTCGATAATCGCATAACTGTTCGTGCATGTGTATCAGTAGCACCACAACCGTACATTCAACCCAAATTTGCTACCACGTCGAAACTGCATGCGTATCGTGCGTCTGGTGCAGAGGGATAAGCAATGCTTGCCGCGCACAGGGATCGTTTAAGCACTGCAACATTCACTACCATTTGCGAATAATCCGTGGCCACGCGTGTAGCTCAGTTAAATTTTGTATTGGGTTCTCATTCTGTGGATGAGTGCACCCCGCACAAGAGTAAATGCTTAAAAAAAGTGGGTCTCCTCTGGACTGGTTAAGGCCGAAGGTCTCTTTCTAGAAGCTTGTGTACATAATTGCACAGCAAAGAATACACTCTTTGTCAAAACACATGACTTGATGTAAATAAATATATCTCTAGAAAATATACCGCTAGAGAATGGATGGGAGAACCGCTTTTTCTAGATGGTTATGTCACACTGGAAGTTTTTTTTTAATTTTTCAGAAGAGGATATGCTTTGTCATCGCAATAATTTTTACGCCTTGGCTATTGTCATTATTGTCATGCATTATTGGCAATAATGCATTATTGAAAATAATGTATTATTGCCATGTTTTAACTTTTGCGGCCTATACCAATGAGTGTTATTTTTGAAGATCGTTTGAATGGGTTTCATGTGAATGTGAGCACAACCTTTAATCTGGTGCCCTATGCTTCCGTAAGCCTTCACGGCCATTACTGAGGCCTAATTAGATGCATGTTTTGAAGAAAAAAAATGGTTGCTATGATATTGACGGTACCAGTTGAAAACATGCACCGACACATCATGTGGGCTTCAAGCACTGCGTGGGAAGGAGAATTGAACCTGGTTTAAACTACAATCACCTAGAAGAGACTTCAGAAACAAAAAAAAATTGTTTAACTTGTATTTTTCTTCAGAAGTTCATCACATAGCCTTCCCAGCCTCCTTCAGCATAATTGTTAAGGCAACGTTATCACCATTTTGGTCTGCGCTTTGTCACAGAATCGTGGAGGCAATAATTTGCCGTAGTAGCAATGAGAGCTCATCTCGGCACCTTTTTACGCATACATGAACTGGTCATAATGAACGGCATCTACTTCCAAAAAGAGAATTGAGTTAGACACTTGATCGTTGACATCGTCACTATGCTGTGATAGTCACTTAGGCCATCCTTACATCCAGGTTAATGTAGTATTTTAACGTTCTCGTATTATCACTTGGAGTGTGAAGAACACCTTGCTCGACAGCTTAATATCGCATTTAGAACTCTGGAGGGTTAAGGCTAAGGCAACTTGCTTGTTTGCCACTCACTTTGGTCTTGCAGGCTACTGACTGTTACACCTTGCAGTGGAGATCAGCTCGCATGCTCTACTTTGATGATCTGAATGGACCTCTCATCAGATGTCACTGGCTGTTTTTCAGGTTGGCTACAATAGGTGAGCACGTAGTTCTATACCATTATAGTGCAATGCTATGACGTTCACTGTGAAATTCAGTTACCAGAACTTGCTTAATTTGACCGATAGTGAGGTGCTTTGGTCCTCCAATAGCACTGTATATATATGCACGTCGGCTTCTTCATTTCAGCAATTGATTGCTCTACGAGTTTGGAATCAGTGAATTTGGATGTATTGTATTTAACGTCTTTATGTAATATTTAACCTGGACCTTTGCTGTCATTGTAGATTGGACTGCTGAAACAAAAGCACGAAAATAGGAGTTCTTAGTAAAAAAGAAAGAACTAGTAGGCAGAAGATGCGACATTTAGAAGTGACATGGCCGCTTGATGTCCCCCTTTTGGCGCAGCCCGCCGAATGCTCCTGTCCGACTGTGAGAACGATAGTTCTCTTTCCCTCCGCCGCATCGCCTGTGGCGCACGCTATCGGTGATGCGGTGGCGTCAATTCGGAAAGCGGCCACACAATCAGCCATCCACGCTAGCAGTTCTTGGTTCGGCTGTAGTGTTACTACTCTTTGTCATGCTCAACTTGAAACACCTTTCTGAACAGGCTGCAGTCACATAGTTACGCAGAGTAGATACATGGTCATTAACATGGGATTGCACTGTTCAGCTTACTTTATTGGAATTTTCGATTATGAAGCCTGTTTGTGAGCTTGGGGCTTTTTATGAAGGAACTTCGGGCTGATGATGACGACAGGCGAAAATATCAAGGTGCGTGGGACAGCTTCATTTTTTCCAGGTCCGGCACAATGTGCGATCAGCTTAGGAGTCGAACTGGGTTCACAATTGACAACTTTTGTTGGATCTTAAAGGGGGCCTTGAGAACAAAACATTTTCTAACTTTCTGCATTGCATCAAACATCGCTCTCTCTCTCTAGAAGATTTGTTCTGAGGTTCTTAATGAGGTGGTTTGGTCAAATAAAAGTAACGATGAGTCGTTTTCCCGCACTGGATGTAGCACAACATGCTGTAGTGTGTTGTCAACCGACATGCCTAGAAACATGGCGCTGCTTTTCTGGTGGCTGTCGGTGACAATACGAATAATGAGGATCCCCGCCTCTTCCACAGAGTTGAGCACACTAAAATTCAGGTTACGGAGCCGGTCGTGCTTCAGGTTCCCGGTAAAAAAATACCCTAAGGGCCTTACGTCAGCCGTGGAAGCCCCGGCAGGAGAAATCAAAGGAGCCTGCAGGCTATTTCAGTGGCACCTCCGGTTCGAGGTTCACATCCGATATCAAGGCCGCAAATTTTGTCGACTTGACAGTCTTCAATTACTTTTGGCTGTATTGACATTTCGTCAGTAATCAGGCTGCAGTATGGCTCTTTTAGTGACCGCAAGCTTTGTCCCTCCACTTGAAGCCGTTCCATTATTATGTTTGTTACTCGAGTCTCTCCTGCAGAAGATGCGACGAGATTTTTAGTGTGCTTTGACACGGCAGCTTCAGCAGTTTTCTGCCCTTCACATGCTCGTAACCTTTACAAGAAGTCACCTTCCACAACACTTTCCCGCAACGTGGCTTCCTGCCTAGTGAGCGCGCCTTATCACTATTGAGAATCTGTTCCATGACAAATTTGGCACACCTGCCTCCTTCTTGTGCGGCTTCTGCAAGGCTATTTAGTGCTTGTCCTCATAGTAGTCATCATAGTGTTGTACTTTCTCTAAATTCATCACAGGTTTGCTGAAGTTTTTGCAAGCGTTCGTTTAGTCTGCATTTTCACCTCAAGACCGTGTGCATTTTTTTCTTTGCTTCAATGCATCCAACCAGGTTAAATGTCATCTAGCATTCCTCACCTTTAAATTTACTGTGTTTCTAACCTTCAACACACTCGCCTGAAGCTACGTTTTCTTGCGTCTGGTATTCACTGGCTGCGCTTTGAGCGTAGAATTCTTCTAGACGAGGGTGTTTTGCTTTTTTCCCACCTGCTGCTTACGCATGTTCTCTTGAAATTCTCGCTTGCATGCATGTACGCTTGGATCTTACTAAAATCTTTTCTCGGGAAAGGCATTGCCACCATGCGACGCCTTTTAGAGCAGTACAGGTCAAGAGCACTGTTCCATGACCTGAAGGGAGTCCCAGGATGGTTTCCACCTAATTTGGCAAAAATGTTCTTTTTCTGCAGATTTTCGATTTTTATGGCGAAGAGGAATGGCAGAAGCAAGGGACCACATCGGAGTGACCATCTCAGAATGTTTAAAGAGGCATGCGAAATGTGAGTATACATTTGTATTGAGTTGATCTGGAGTGTATAGGCTTTAGTGTGTTACTCAGTTTTTTTTCTTTTCAGCTGCCCACCTGTTCGAAGATAGTCACCATATTTGATATTTAATGATACGAAATTCAACGTTGAAACCAAGTTTGTTTTGTGTATATTTTTAAGCACCCCAGCACACACCTATAAGCTATTATAAAATGGTTAATTATCAGCATGCCGTCAGCTACCGACGTAGCGACATCTACCAGCATGCCGACATCCATCATTCTGTCATCATGCCAGAATGCAGTCATCTGCGACCATGCCATCATTAATGCCGGTACCATAATTCACCATATTGGTGTTTGATGGATTCCATCAACTCCACATTTTCAATAGGGTGCCAGAATGAAACCGCCAGAAATCCAACCTTGAACGAATACAGAAACGGAGTGAGAGCCCGTTGCCTTACCGATTGAGCTACGAGCCTACGCTGAGACGATGGAGAGAGACGGTGCACTGACCTAGCACATCTGCTGGTTTACCCCCTGCGTTCCCGCTGAATGCCACGTGATAGCATCAGGCCACCTCTCACTCCGCCGTGGGCTAGACGCTAGACGCGTGGGGCGGCCGTGTGCGCGCCTTGCGCATGCTATAGGTGTTTTGAAAAATTAAAGAAAGCTCACACCAGCGCATGGAATTTAACCTCTCCGTGTCTACCGCCGATCTCTTCACCTCCGTCGGCGGCGGCAGAGCTGGGGGACAACTGAATTCGTCTAACACCGGGTTTCAGCTTTCTTTCATTTCATAAAAAGAGTTTCCACTCCTTACGAATAGAACTCAGCCAACCACCATTCATGGATCATGCATTGATTGGACTGTAGCAAAGAATATCTCTTTTAAGTAAGAAAGGCTGTGGTTAAGTGCATTTCACTTGTCCCTGGTTTCACTCTTTATAGAGCCACGTGTGTGAATTCAAGTGACGTCGTATGGATAATCGTTGTGGGTGTCCTTTACAACTTCGCTTTCCAACCCCATTCCCGTGGTGAATTGGCGCCCAGAGTTTTCTTCAGTCCTAACAAACGGCGCGTCCACTCAAAACAATGCAGTTGATTCAATCAATGATCAATCAATACCAATGGAGAACGTAAAAACTCAATGGTAGTCGAGATCTGAGCCGTAAAACGCCGGCAGCGAGCGAGAAAGAGGGGGAAGCAAACATGAAGAAAGTACTCTAGCGAACTACCATGCATTTGGTGGGGGAGAGGCAGACAACGGTATGAATGCAGAAAGGGTCCACAGTTTCAGACCACTGCCAGGATGAGATGTCCGACACGGACTCCAAGCACCACAGAATAACGGCAAGCTTGGGGCTTCACAACGCCCAAGACCGGCAGAACAATCTTAGCAGCCCGTGTTCTTACGCCGAAGCAAAGCAATGAACGCATTGCGGTTATTGAATGGTTGAGCATTTGACTAACAGAATAATATTTTGTAGAAAAATAAAAAGCATCCCAAAGCTATGACGCGCCCCCGACACGCGAGAGAGAACCATGATGAACATGTCGACGCGCCCTCGTGCGGCAGCGGGCTGCACAAAATGCACACAAAGCGAACACAAAGGGGTTGATACCCCGCACCCTTTGCGTTCCCTTTCCTGCTTGCAACGGGTGGCCAATAAAGCGTATATGGTTGGACGGGTTAGCTGGAGGGTGTTTTGCAGGTCACAACGCCACAGAGAGTTTGAGTGTATTTGCATGTATAAATGTTGTGTGACCAACATACGCAGTCCGCACAAATGTCAAATGCGCGCTTGTCCTTTCTTGTTGCCAATAGTCTGCTTGTGTTTTGTTGTCAGCGTAGACATAAAGCTAAATCATCTGGGCGTATTTTTAGGCATTATGTTTTAGCGCTCCCCCTTGTGTACTCATGTACTTGTGTACTTTTTTACAATATTACCACATGTGAAGAATGAGGACGTAATAGTCCGGGTGAGTGTGGGTAATTTAATAAGGCGAACTTGGGCCTCCTAGCAACTCAGCCAAGCAGTTCTTTGCTCCCGCACACCACGCGCTAGACTGGCGTTCTAGCTCGCCCAGCTCGCTGCACGTGCTCTCGCGCACAACTGCCCGAGGCCCTCTCCTCCTCGTCGTCGTCATCGACAGTTCATCAGCACACGCTGAAGAGAGGTGGCTGGAGGCGTCCCCTTTGTCGTCGTCCTCTTCAAACTTCTTGTATACGCGACAATATACACTAGAGACGAATCTGGCGCTAGCGTCCATGCGGCTCACATTATGGCCGTCTGTGTCGTAATGGGCCGCCATTACATCATGCGCTCGCCTTAGTTTAATCATTGGCTTGGATTGAAACGCTTTAGCGACCGCAAATTTGAACAAAGTGCTACAAAAGCGCGAATAATAGTGTGCAATGACGTACGTAGAAAATAAAACACGCTGTTTTATACCTAAGAAAAAAAAGGTAAAGCGCATTTTTGTCGGAACGGTTGTGCGATTTTTGCAGGCCAAGGTGGTAGTTACGAACAATGTTAATATTTTGGTGGGGAACTCATTAGAGACTCTTATTTTAGTTTTTTCACCATTATTTCAAATATTAGCTTGTTTGAACAGTTTGGGAAGTTTTTTGAGCTTGCCTATGAAAACGTCGCCTTCGTGGTGAAGCGGTGCACCGACCGTCAGATATAGTTTAACAACAAAAAAGAAAACGCGGCGTTAAACAGTCGTGGACGATGACAATACGTATACAGGCGAACGCATCTGTCGTATCTTATCTTCGTCGAAGTACGTTTTGTTTGTTTTCAAATTTTACGGCGGCATAAGTTACCCCCTCAGTCATACGTCCTTCGACTGCTGCGTGACGAACGTGAGGTACGACCACGCATTGCCTGTTGTTTCACCCAACACGGCTACCACAGCACAGGAAAGATTTCGGCATCCTCATCGCTCGTAGATGTGGTAATGCATAGTCAAAAAAGCAAATCCCAAAATCGCTTAAGAATCCAATCGTCATGACAAGCCCAAGCAAAAAGTGGGGGTCTTCCCATAAACCCCCACGACGGTATGGATTGCCAGGCGCAGTTTCCTCTCTAGTATATGTACCAAGAAACCCTATGGTAACCACGAGACATCGAAAACACGATTTTTCCGGAGGGGGAAGCGAACTGGAGGGGAACCTCCCTTTATACCTCCCCTTCTTTATTTGTCCGAACGGGCTTCCACGTCCAGTCAGTGTATGACCGTTGCTCTTACTTTTAGAGGGGCCAAGAAGAAAAGCAGCACAAAGGGCTAACTGCTTCGAGGCACGTTGAAGCAGGTTTAAGCGCACACAAAGGAGCGAAATGCATAAAGATTGCGATTATGCGACGACCGCAGGGCACCGCCGTGCAGTCCGTGTTTCTGTAAATATTTTAAGTGCGAATGCACTTTATAAGCGACCCCAAACCTTCCACCGCCGGCGGCGGTGGCGGCGGCGTCCGCAGTCCTCCTCTCCCTAGCAACGGCGTGGAGCGGAGAGGAGCGTCGGTAGCAACGGCGCGGTGACGTCACTTCACCACGTGACCGCGCTCGCTCCGCCTCCTCGCCGTGGCTGAGCGGGTGCGCGCCGCTCCCCGCACCGCTCCTCGCGCCGTGACGTCATGGTATGACGTCACAGCGCGCCTCCTCTCCCCAGCAGCTGCCGCGCGCCTCTCCCTCCACCATGACGTCACACTCTCTCCTCTCCCCCTCGCTCGGCTGCAGCTGCCGTGCGCCGCTGTCCCTCTCCCCTTGCGCTCGCCTCCTCTCTAAGCCACCTGGCTCGGCGCGCTCGGCGCGGCGTACCCCCCTATACGCCTCTAGCGCGGCCTGTAGGGGCGCCACTGAAATCCCCCTAGCGGCCCGTTTCGAAAGCAGGCGCGGGAGTCGGCGTCCGACTCCCAAGGGCCGCCGCTGCTTTTGCGGCACGTCCACGACTGAGATTTACCGTGTGCGGGTGTTTGAAATCCATGTTTATGTGAAGCAGTCACTCTGTTCGCAAATGAGGCGTGTTTACGAGAGTGTAAATGTTTGTGACGCGATCTTAGTGTGGTATATTCGGTCTGTATAAGCGCCAGGTATGTGTCACAGGCCAGCGGCGTGGAATCGGCGTGTGATGGAGCCGACTGTATAAAAAAATTATATATTTATACCTGAATTTACTAGCAGTGTCTCCGTAACCACTGGTTCCTCAGATGTTCATGCTGCGGCTATACACAACGATTTAAATTGTTTTTGTGCGCTTACAGAATCAGCGGGGGACTATTATTATACCTCAGATATTGATCACCACCATTTACAAGCCAGTCTGTGTTAATTTCGGGAATATTCAACAAAAGTACAATAGACAATGCATAATTATACTCGGGGATCAGCACACGACAAAGTCGTCTTGTCGTGAGGTGAGCGCCCGCAAACATTCATCTGCTCCTCTGCGAGCAGCGCTGAGACGGGCTTAGAATATAATCCGCGTCCGCGACTAATGCTTCTTCGCAATATCGCCATATGGCACAGGGAGCCAGCAGAATAAAGCGTAAACTGAAATCAGAGGGCCTTATCACATACCACTGTCTTCCTACGACACCTTTCATCGCTTGTTGAACAGCCTACCCGTATACTTCCAAAAATGTGGCCGCCGTATGATCAGCTGTTCGTTGAAGTAGAAAAACAAAAGGAAAGTAAACGCGAGAACTAAAACGTTCATTGCTTGCTTCCGCTCCGCATTTGTACACAGCGTCCCCCCCCCCCCCTGCCGATGTCTCGCAAAATAGCAGTGCATTTCGCGTATAGTTGGTCTAGTGAACCCTACCTGGCTTAAGTTTCGACGAACGTCTTTAGCAAGTCAGAAGCTGCACTTTTTTTTTTTAATTTCCGTTAGAGAATTGTGTTTCTTAATTCCGCACTTGCACAGCCTGTATTTTTCCGTCGTTTCATTAACTTGTCTTGGCGTGTGTGGGCACATATTTAACGACGCACAGCTAGGCTTAGAATATACTTAATATTTTCGCATCGTTTATATGCTTATAAAAGGAATAAGTTACAGTCCGGGATTGGGTAATCACATCCCCGAAACATATTTTTCTGCGACGTATATATTCGAAACGAAGCCGTATTCGTTGTCCACGCTGCAAAATGAAGCCAACCTCTCATTGTGCCAGTATCAGGTCTAAACGAGGCGACAGTAGAATTCATTTGTGCCTGATGTTTTGGAGGTGACAGGGGTGATATGTTGCTACCGTCGCCGACGCCCGGAAGAGCGGTGACAAAGCACGCAGCACCGCGTCTCCGCGTAGCTCTTGCAGGCGATCGCGTACTCTACAGCTGCTTTTTAAGTGACCTAAATGTACTCTTTGCCTATAGACGTCACCATAACAAGTTTTTTTCACGGCGCGGAAAGGCGAAAAGAAGCGAAACAGAACCTAAACACTGCACGCGGCCCTATCAGCCACGCAGCGCAAATCCCGTCAACGCCGCGTAGGAGCGGCGGCAGGCGGCGCAGCGATCGCGAAGCTCGAGGCGTATATATGCAGCGATAAACTGCCAGACCTCCGTGGGTCGGCTCGCGCGCGCTCACGGGCGAATGCCAACGGATTTTAACTTTACTCCCCCTCATAGCATCACCCCGTACATTCGCACTTAACCATGTTCACCCTCGGGGAAATGCTTGGGAGTTTTTTTCCGGATCGCTATAGCAGAAGGATGCAATGAAACTGGAACGCCCGTTTCAGTGCCTCATCTCAGTATATTCGTCTGTCTCAGATTCACACAATTCTTTTGCTATAGTACTTAGAAATGTTGTGAGCATTGTAGAGCGAATTATGTGAGGCAAAGCCGGGTGACGTATCGTACATCATGATACTTCGAAAACTAAAGACGAGTGAATCTACTAATGGCTTGCCAGCGCTTCACGTTGTAGGAGGGGAAAATTGCTGCGGGAGGCTATTAATAAAATTTCTCATTCTGTGGAACTATGACTCCGTGAATTCCTGTACTCCGCATCGCGGCACTAATATTGCACCTGCAAAACAGTGAAAAAAAATGTGCGACTGCGGGAACGCTCAGAAAAAAAAAACACGGAACGGGCTGGGTTGCACAATTTGCGTAACCGCTGGTACGGTAGCTGCAGCGGCACTTACAAAAGGTGAAATTGCCGAGGCGTACTCTCAGCCACTGCTTTGGGTGTTTGGGCGCACAGGATTCAAAAATTCGCAGCATTTCCCCGAGGGGAGGAATGTGAAATTGCGAATGCACGAGTTGAATTTGCGCGGTTCGGTAATGTTCGCGAAAGAGAGATCACACACACACACACACAACTACAAAGAAAGAAAGATGCATTTAAGCGGGTGCATTAGCCCTTCTCACGCCCAATTCCTGGACAATCCCCCACGTGGGTATGTGCCATGTCAGCGGCCAGGCAGCGCGCGCCCATCTCCCCCCGTTGCCAAGGAAGACGAGGAGATTCCTGGCCAATCCCCCACGTGGGTATGTGATGCGGACAACGCCGGTGGACGCAGGGTCAGGGTCGCTTAAGAAGTGCATTGCACTTAAAAGTGCTGCTCGGTCAACATCTCTGTGTGCGGAGAAAATTTGGATGATGGACGTCAAGGGAGAGGACAGGCGCAACTGTTGTTCTTGACGTCCTTCGTCCGGATGTTGACCGAGCAGCACCAAACACGCTGCTCCTTGGGCTTGTGCGGCAGAAACGAGACCGCCAAACTTCACAAGAATTAGCAATTTTAGTTGCAAAATTATTCTGCCCGAGAGGTTCTGATTCCAGCTCCAGAAGCACTGAGGCCTCTTTGTGATACTCAGAACTCGCAAACATGCAGTGAACTCAATCCACTTATTTTTGCGACAGCAATAATGTGAGTAATGCCGGCAAGAACTGTGTTGTGCATTGGCGGACACAGAGAAACTAAGAACAGAGAACAGGGAGACCAGCCCATCAAGGTGAGCCACGAGAGCGCTTCTGCACTCTTAATCTGGTTCCACATAATATCCATTTAGTAACTGCATTCCTGAAAAGTTCCGTATACACGCAAATATGGGAATATGGAGTACTTTCCTAGAATAACAGAAAGCCTCAACAAAACGCGGAATATTTTTGAAAAACACATGTGAACGAAATAGTGCATACTTATCCAAAAAATTGACACCAATTTTATGTCTGTAAGTTTACTAGAACCGCCAAATCATTGTCCGTATGAATTCTGTATATACAGAGTGTACGGAAAACATACGGAGCATCATTTTGCGTATTATTGGAGATAAAAACACGAAACCTGTGCCAAACTTTTTTATTGCGCACAATAATGTGATTTCCTATTCTTTATACTAACATCTACTTTCAGTGTGCTTGGGGCTGCCATAATCTGTATGAACGCCGTATTCCCATAATTCCGTATATACGAAACGTTTCAGTAGGGAACTTCTTTGCAAAAAAGTTTCTGTTATATATTTGTAACCGTGTTCCACATGCCCTGAAAATTAAGTGGAACAGTGCAACACATATTTTTGCAACTAAATTATATGGATCGGTGTTCCAAATAAAAGTATGCGGATCACTCTATCCCATAAAAGGGTAGTTTAAGTTGCTGGAACATTGATCCATGTAAAATAATTATGGAATTTATCCGGTGCGCCATTACAGTTACCTTCAGGCCAGCTGTTTATATAAAACGGTGTTCCTAAAGACATAGGAAAGCTGTCTATAGGACTCCACTTTTACAATTTCTGCTTTCCTGTCGGCATACACTGAGGTCATATGCCAGGCGGGCGCATGCATTGGTATCAGCAGGAAACCGCAAGCACCATTTTAACACAGCCTTGATATATGACCCGCAGTGATACCAACAATTCGAAAGCAGAAACCACCGCAGCAGTGTGGTCCGTGACAGTTCCCAACAGTTGCCTATGGGAGCACAGTTCTATATAAAAGTTGGTCTGAGGCACCTAGAGCGGCATCAGTCTTTGGCTTCACCCGCCGAACCCTGTTCTGGGTTTTAGCAGCATGTAAAAGCAACAACATACTTCCATTAAAATGCACATGAAACCAACTATTATGACTCATACACTGCTTTTCAATATACTATACCACTTTATTGGGTATTAGTATGCATACATTTCAGATGGATAGCCATCTATTTTAAATTGCACAGAAAATGACCAACGTACAAGGAAAAAATACCATAACGATAACACTACGCTCTAAGTTGCATTTTCACATTTTCACCTTTACTGAAAAACATGGGTAATAAAGACGGTTTTAGGGGCAACTGCGTCATAAATAAATAGACTTGTGCGTCTACAACGGCACTGACACGGACATTATACAAGAGTGAGCGTCAAATGTTCTCGAAAGTTCTCAAACGTTCTCGAAACGTTCTCGAACTTCAACGTTCTCGAACTATGATTGCAACAAAACAGGATGCCTAAACTAGCACACCGTACGCTTCACTGAATGTACGGTAGCGGTAGAACACAGGATTTCGTCATCTTGTAGCGATGCGAAACGGGCCTGTGCCTGTAGATAATACACACAGCGGCGGTTCAATTTGTCTTCCCTGCGGGAAAGCCAAGGCCAATTTTTTAACCTTTCCCAATTAGCAAATAATCTAGCCATCTGCGAAGCACCGTTTCACGGGTTCTGTCGACGGAAGAAATCGTCTGTCATGAAACGAGTTCACAGCCTGGTGAATGCATAAGTGATACTTTGTTTGCGGCTCGTCTATGCGCACATGGTGATCTTAGATTTTGTAAAAAAAGTTGAATGTCTAGCACTTGTCCCGTCCGGGTTCTTTACTTGTATCTTTGTTTTTTTTCGCTAGGAAATTATGTATCGGTTCAGAACCTGCTCGGGGGTAGCCTCCTCTCAAACCTTCTAGCACTCCTTGCATCTGCCACTGTCAATAGGAATATTGTTTTCGATATCTTTAGTGTAAAATATCTGTCACAAACAGCAACTTGCCAATGGTGAAGATGTTGCTACAGCTGTCGCGATTAACCAGCCTGGGGGTTGGCTGATCACAACATCTGATTATTTGTATTATTTTTAATATTTTTATTTTGTATATTCGCCAATGTTCTTATAATCGTCGTTGTCATTATCATCATCAGCCTAACTACGCCCTCTACAGGGTAAAGGCTTCTCCCATGGATCTCCAATTATCCTGGCCCTGTGCTAACTGCGACCAAGTTATCCCCCCAAACTTCTGGATCTCATCTGCCCATCTAACTTTCTGTCGCCCCCTGCCATGCTTGCCTTCTCTAGGCATCCACTTTGTTGCCCTTAATTAATGACCAACTCTTATCTAGCCTTCGCATTACATGTCCAGCTTAATTTCTAATAGTATGTCATTAACACGCGCGTGTTCCCTGATCCACTCCGCTATCTCCTTGTCCCTTAATGTTACACCTATCAACTTCCGCTCCATTGCTCGCTCAGTCGTCTTCAATTTAAGTTGAACCCTTTTAGTGAGCCTCCAAGTACTCACCCCGTACTCACCCCGCTGCAACTTATTGGTACTCTCCACGTAGGTGAGTACCAGTATGATTCAGCAGTTTCGCACTTTCTTCTTCAGGAACAATGGTTGGCGGCCATTCATTATCTAGGAATACCTACCGAATGCCCTCCACCCTATTCGTATTCTTCTAATTATCTCTGCCTCATGGTTGGGATCCGGGAACACGAGTTGGCCTAAGTAGATATATTCGCTTACCACTTCCACTGCCTCGCCACCTATTTCAAATTGCTGTGCTCTCCCAATGTTATTGACCATTACTTCACTTTTCCGCATATTAGTTTTCATGCCCGAGGTTGTATTCTGTTTGTCCAATGAAGCAAGCATGCTTTGTAATTCGTCCCCCAAGTTAATTAGCAAGGCAACGTCATCAGCAAAAAGCAGTTTGCTGAGGTATTCTCCATTAACTTTTACGCCCCCCTGTTCCTAATCTAATGTTCTGAATACTTCTTGTAAAGATGCTGTCAATAACATTGGAGAGATTGTGCCTCCTTGTCTGACGCTCTACCTTATAGGCATTTTGCTGCTCTCCTTCTGGAGGACGATGGCAGCTGTGGACCCATATCCTCTAGTATTCTTACATAATGCTCGTCTACACCCTGGTTCTGTAATGCCTGAATGACTGCTGAGGCTCAGACAGAATCAGATATTTTATCATAAGCTATGAAACCTATATAAGAAGGTTGAGTATACTCCGCGGATTTCATTATCACTTTGGTTGATCGTGTGAATGTGGTCCATTGTTGAATAGCCGTTCATAGGCCTGTAATTTTTCAAGCCCTTCGTGTCTCCTGCCTTATGAATTATGATGATGTTCGTGTTCTTCCAAGATTGCGGTGCTTTCACTGTCATTAGGCATTGTGCGTATAGGTTTGCCAGTTTTTGTAGTAAAATTTCCCCGCCATCGTTCAAGAGGTCTGCTGTGGTCTGATCCTCGCCAGGTGCTTTGCCCCCTTGCATTTCTTTTAAGGCCTTCTTTACTTATTTTGTCGGTACTGGTGGGATTTCTATCTCCTCTTAAATACTTCTTCGTAAGGTACTATCATAGATGTCGCGGCTGCTGTACAAATCTCGGCTACTGTAACTACTGTAAATCGCTCGGCTACTGTAGCTATTTTAACCCTATTTGTGATGACATTGCCTTGCTGCTCTTTAGGTGCGTACATCTGATTTTTTCGCATGCCTAGACATATCTTCGCTGCTCTCAGGCTGCCTCCGCTCTCTACAGCATGCTCAATCCTCTTCATATACTTCCGCATGTCAGCTGTCTTAGGATTATTGAATGAATGAAGGAATGAATTCTTTATGTTCACTTATATATATATATATATATATATATATATATATAGGGAGTAGTAGAACTTTGAAGATGGTAGAGAACACAAGAGAAGAAAAGCTTCGAACAAGGTAAAAGCACGATTGTGGCCTACATCATCCACCACACAAAAATTCACCACGACCCCCTAGGACACCTGGCCAAGGACGGACTACACCCTAACTTTCGAGGCGTCCGACTGATTGCCGAAAACATCAAGCACAGGTTGAGGAACACAGTTAAGGTGACGCTCCCAACTTCACGTATCAACCTCCCGTCTCCGGCCAGCACAGAACAACAGAACCAACCCAACACCCCCAACGGTAGCGATATGCCATGTCCACCTAAGGACAGCACATGTGACGCCAGCACACAAACCGTGGACGTGGCCGCAACACCAGCTGTAAAAAATTTTTTGCCCTGAGGAAAGCAAGTTCTCTTTGCTGAAACGTAGGCCACAATCGTGCTTTTACCTTGTTCGAAGTTTTTCTTCTCTTGTATATATATATATATATATATATATATATATATATATATATATATATATATATATATATATATATATATATATATATATATATATATATATATGTATATCCCAGGAATAGAAGTTGCATTCTGACAGCTGGGGTGGATATATCACGATTTGCCGTTTCCTAATTAGGTCTTCCGTCTCATGAGAAAGTTTACCAGTATCCTGCCTAGCGACAGTACCTCCGGCTTCTACGGTTAAGATTGTCGCTGGCTTCTGGTGTCATAAAGTCGGCTTCATGGGTTAGAGGTGAATATCGGTACTGCAGCGAGATCCTGACTTCTTCAACTTTCCGTCTTACTGCTAGCTCATTAATCGGCTTTGTTCGTGCTAACCTGTTGCGCTCCCTCCTCCCATCTAGCCTTATTCGAGATCCTCTCTTAGGGTGGTGACTACACCTCACCCTTCTGAGCCCCTCCACATCCTGCACGGCGCCAGGTTTATCACATATTATGAAGTCTGTTTCCTTTTTAAGCTCCCCATTCGGTCTCCTCCACGTTCACTTCCGGCTCTCCCGCTTGCAGAAGATGGTATTCATGATACATAGATTTCTAGCGCCGCTATCATCTTCCGCGCCACCATCATCATCAGCAGATTGGCCAGCTGGCACGGAGCACACTCGGCACCCGGCACACCTCTGGAACGGCACTCTCGTTCTACGCGCCTCGTCCTGTCTATGGCACAGCCAACTCAGCCACAATAAACGTGGGCTCGGCAGCACCACCTCATCGGCCGCCTACAATTTGGTGACCCGGACAAGCGGCTTCGCCATGGCATCACACCGCTGCTTCCCCAGCCACAATGCAGACAACGGCACGCGACGAACGTCCATCGCCCTTCCAGACCTTTCCTTGCTCATTCCATTTGACTCCATCACAAACCACGCTGCATGGTTCGTCATCCTGGAGAGCCATTTTTATGTACATGACATCTGCTCCCCGGAAATCAGGTACCTCGCGACATTACAGAAGCTACCTGCTGACCTCGTGGAGCAGCTCCAGCTGCCGGCCCCAGGCCCCAGTGCGTATGACGAATTAAAAGACACTGTCCTCAACCACTACGGCATGAAAACCCGGCAGACGACAATCCTAACAGAACCTGCAGCCGTTACCACCACCAGTCCTCCTCCGACACCGCCCTCGGCCCATGCACCCGAACCCTCACTAGGTGACGGGTCTGCTATCATGGGCGCGTATCTCGACATCCCAGACCTCAGCGGCCTTCCGGACTTCTACACCCCTCGCTGCGACATATGGTTTGTTCAGCTCGAGAGCCACTTTGTCATCAACAACGTAAGGAGCCAGCCGCTGCGCTATCGCCTCGCAGCGACACGGCTACCTGACGGGCTCCTCGCGAAGCTCCGGCTCCCACCACCTGGCCCACAGACCTACGACGACTTGAAGAAGGCTGTTCTTAAGCACTATGGCGTCTCAGACAGTATTTTTCAATACTTCAGCGATGGTTGTGATGACACGCCCACCTCGGTCACGCTCATGCCGACGCCATCCTCTACACCACCACACCTTCCAACGCCAACTGTGCATACAACTTCGCCGCAGTGTTCACTCACGCCTTGTCAGGAAACGCCAGCGCCGGCTACGGCTTGCAGCACTGCAGGGTCGGCCTTTAGCTTAGTGGAATCTGCGCAACACCATGCCGCAGCGCCACACGTTGTTTTGTCGGCTTCACCGACCCCAGCAAGTGTCGACTGCTATGCCGCTCGTGGCTGCGAAACTTCTCTGCACGGCACGAGTGAGAGCGATCTTCATGAGCGCTGTACTCCCGGTGTACGACAGCCATCTTCCTCGGCTCAGGTGGCACAGCTTCCTGCAGCCAACGACAGATCGACGACTCCGGGAGTAGAAGCTACCTTCGAAGCACATCAGCTTGCTCTTGACAATATTTACACCCTGGCTGCGAGGGCGATACCGGAGCAAAGATTGCGGGACGCTTCTCCCAGCAACCGACACCGAAAGAGGTATCCCATGACCAAATGCAGTCAAGAGACGCGTCAAAAGCTGGTCCCCAGACGTCGACCGATTCCATGCTCCGGGGCATTGTTGGGTAGATGCAGCAACCGGGGCTCAGCCGTCTGTCTACAAATCAAACAGACGAAACCAGCTTGTAGGATGGGGATCCGACGTAATTGGAGTTCCAGCGCAGCTCATCAATGCACGGCTCCGCTCTGCCGCCTCCCACCGCGGTTGCGAAAACAGCCAAGACAGCGACGAAGCCACAGAGCCCGCACCGGGGCTCAGTCAAGCCCGCACTCCGGTCGTCATTCTGAAGCACCACGCTTCACCTTGTCGCTGTCCTTCCAGTTACGCCTGCCGCTCGCTCTACCATCAACGGCAGCAGCCGCTTCGCACCCCGCAATGCGTCCGCGGCCGCACTCCCAGCCTCGACCACCAGAGGTTGCCCCTTACCCGAACGCTACCTCGCCGACGACCAGGACCGTGCCCTTTACTCAACCCCGTCCACTAGACCACTGACTGCCCACGGACTCTCTTCCTGACTACGGACAAATTGTACATACCTGTCCATAGTACATCGTTTTCACACATTTCTCATAACGCGCTACGCGCTAGGGGGGGGGAGCCCTGTAGCGCCGCTATCATCTTCAGCGCCACCAGATTGGCCAGCTGGCACGGAACACACTCGGCACCCGGCACACCTCTGGAACGGCACCCTCGTTCTACGCGCCTCGTCCTGTCTATGGCACAGCCAACTCAGCCACAATAAACGTGGACTCGGCCGCACGACCTCATCGGCCGCCTACAGATTATTCCGTTCTGCCAACTCCACTAATAGGTCCCCCCTGCTATTTCTACGACCCAGATCATAGTTACAAACTGCCTTGTGCCCAGCCTCCTTCTGGCCTACTTCAACATTGAAGTCTCCCATAAGTACGCTATACTTTAATTTAGCATTAGCCATCGCCGATTCCACATCCTCATAGAGGCGAAGGTTGTTATAGTTCCAATAAATGCCTATTTTGGCGTTCATGCCTATATTCCAATAAATGCCTATTTTCAATATCGGAATTTATATGAACATTATTTAGCTTCAAATTTTGGTTTTGCGTGCAGTATGAGATCGTTGTTCACGTTACTGGGCATCATTGACTCAATCAGGACTTTATAGGGTTCAACGAAGTGCTCTAGTGCAACAAACTCCTGGAAAACAATCGCTAGTAGTAGTAGAATAGGACGCTCACTCCCAGTGACAAGAGGAAAATTTGAATAAAAATTGTGAAATTGTGCTATTTTTTCCATAATTTTCAGAGTGATTCTTAAACTATGTTCTAATAAAAACATGGATGTACGACATACAAAATGTACCGCAAAATTTAGAAAAAAAATTGTTTGGCAAATACATATCAGCGCCTGTCCATCATCAGTATATTATCCATTAAATGGAAGATTCAGTATGCTGTCCCCTAAGGCTCTATTTTACGTCCAGTGTTATTTCGCATTTACATAAACGATATTGCAGAAATTCCTGAATCTTCCGGAATGATATTGTACTCTGACGATACAAATGTATTTTTTATTGATAAAACTGCACAATGCACACAAAAGTACGCTAACGCGTACCTCAGGAAGCTGTCGCAGTGGTTAGGAGCAAATAAACTCAGCTTTAACATTAGTAAGACACAATGCACTATAATTAATCCAGCAAGTGAATGAGATACCAGCCGTATTAAGCTGAGATATGAAGGTAACTTACTCGAACAACTGGCTCAAGAAAAAAAAATTTCTGTTAGGTTTTCTGAAGAGCGTTAATGGCGGTTTCATGTAACAAAGTTAGAGCGGAGTTGTCACGAGTAACAGGAAGCAGATACCTAATTTCACATCTGATACCCACCTCGCTAACACAAACTCTCCACTATTCAATATTATATTCCAGATTAAGCTACGGCATGTTAATATGGGGAACTACGACAGCCTGTAACTACGAAGCGTGGACATTTTACCAAAAAAAAAAAAAAATAATGCTTCGCGTAAGTGAGAACTTCCATGGAAACAAACAAAATTTAAGGACCAAGCCACTCTTTCTGAAATATAAATGCTTAAAGCTGATAAAATCTTCTATTTCAGACTTTTAAAAAATTCGTAAACACCGCCTAAATAACGCACTGACAGCGAAACGTACTACCGTACTGACAACGTACTTACAGCACATACCCAATACGCAAGCTCCTAATTCCACCCCCCGCCCCCGCAGTTCGAACTGATAATGGTAAACAGACCATTTCTTATCAAGCTAGTAAAATATTGAACAGAAGTAAAATAAAAATAAATTTCTGCATTCGCCTTCAAACGCGAATGCAGAAAATGTCTGGTCAGTACTGGTACATCATTTTGTACCATGTGAAATGTTGTTTCTCTTTATTTCAACCACAATAACATTGCATTATATGTTTGAACATACAACTTACATTTATGGTGCCTTAGTCATAGCGTAAGCAAATCCACTCATGCCATTGTACTCGTTAGAAATACATGTATATCCCCTTCTATTCGATGCACGCCCGATGTACTTTTTGTCGATGTATGTTTACCCAATGTTTCTTATTTTGTTACTTTACACGGTCGCACACAAGCTTGAAACCCTTCATTTTGTAAATCAATACGTTGTAGTTTTATTGAGCATCATTTTTCAAATATATGATCTTGGGTTATGTGTGTTACTGTTTTGTTAGGCTGAGTTTCTTTTGTTATGTTGAACTTGTTATCTCGTTCTGCGCAGATCCAGCTGTTTGAATCTATATCCTTTATGTGATACTGTGAAACCTGTAAAAGGCTCGGGGCGCCGTGAGGCGATGCCCGCCTTTAGCCTCAGCACCCTCTTAGAGCTGTCTAAGAAAAATGAACGGAAAAAATGCGACGCTCTAGCAAACGACAGGGGAATTCAACATGAATGTGAGCACTGCTCTCGTTAAATAAAAACGATGGATCACGATTAGTGTAGTTTTATGGGACATTTCAACAGCTGTGCTCTACTGTTCGCGCCTTTGGGCCATCATGAACAATAACAGTTTCGGTCTTCTTGTCTCAACAGCTGGGGCATGTCTTCGTTTAAAATTTTGTGCATTTATGAAACATTTTATAGCGCCTATATTTTTGATGTTGGAAGCCTAGTATGTTGTTTTGCATGCCACTTAATGTCGCGTAAAACGCGCTTTTTTAATTCTTACACTTCGGTGTCTAGTTATAACTACCCCATGACTGGGAGCATTATTGTAACCATAAGCTAAAAAAACATCCGCGCTTGCCGCGCAACTTAGAGGAAGAAGCCCAAATAATATTCGTTCTAGAAGTATCCGTGCAGGTCCACGTTGTTCCAACGTGCGTGCGGTATTCAGTAGGAAGGGTATTAAATAGAAGGCATTTAGATTAGCGACAAAGATACACCTCTGCCCACTCACGTGTGAACACAAAATTGAATTAATAGCTCGCTACAACTTTTTCCAGCGCTTAGCCTCCCCCGATAAAAGCCCGCGTTCGCGAGGCCCAGTTGTCATCTCCGGTTGCACCTGCCCCAACACGTAATTCTGTTACGTGCACTTACTGTCTAAACATCGAGTTCCCTAATCAAAAATCCGCTTTCAGGCAAAGCACGGTGGCTCAGATTCCCAACGCATCATCAGGACAGTACCGCGCAGGTTCAAAGTCGCAGTGGACGCGAGACACGCTCTGGATGCGCTTCAACTGCGAATAAGAGGAGCCTGCCAGCTGCGCGGGGTATAAAACGCGGCATCAGCGTGCTTTGCGCAGATACGGTGATTGCATTAAGTAGCCATTAGCGAGGACCGAGTGGCCGGTGCATGCTTTATTATGGTCCTTAGTGGCCGCCCGAGCGCCGACCCTGGTGCCCCTCGTTCACAGGTCACGCGAGGGCTTGAGGTCATCGCGCGTCCAGCTGCGCGGTGCGGGCGTCGGCCGGGCGCCTAGGGTAAACAGATGAGACTGTTTGCGGGCCCCGGCGTCGCCACCGCGCACGCGAGAAACACGCTCCTCCCGCCCACGTGCGGGTCGCCGGACCATCCGTTCAAAACGGGGTTTCCGGCGCGGCCGCCGGGAAGGCCTGGAATGGCTCGCCAGGGTAGTCTTTAGCTTCGCTTCAGTAACGGCGGCCAATAATTTTAGCCGCGTTTCGCTTGCTGTCTTCCTTTGGGGATCAAGCACGCGTGTTCTCCAGCTCCTCATGAAAAATAGCCCCGCTGCAGCTGCAGCTCGTTCGGTCAGCGATCGGTGTTCGCAACGCTCGCTGCCAAGAATTGCTGTCCGTGTGGAGCCACACGTAGTCATAATCTTGTTTTTAGTAAACAAGGCTGTAAGCAGTATTGTACTTATGGGCGTCCAAAATACCGGTAAGCGCCAGTAAAGGGAGAACTTGTTGGCCACAGCACCTGCGGGCCGACCCCATGCACCTGCGGTTAGTGGCCGTGTCGAGCGGAATCCGCTATCTATGTCTTGTGTCATTCTTTGAATGGCGCCACCAACTAGTGCAGCATGTGTACTGCCTTCTTTGCTCCAGTAGACGCGACGTTCACGTAATAGGTATCTGTGTTTATCCGGGTCAACTCCTCTTGCAAAAGGGGCGCAGTATGTGGCTGAGCCCCATCTGCGTAGCGGGAAGTGTGTAATGAAAGGTTTCTTGCCCCGGTGCTACAGGTCTTCAAGTGAAAACAGAGAGGCTCCGTAGCAATACGCTTTGAATGGAAGCGCAATCAACGTTGAAAAAAAAAGCACCCTCAAGATTAAAAGCTACTGCTTTATGAGTACGCGAACGCACGCACCCACCCATATAGTTTAGAAATTAGTGCATCAAAAGAGGACAGAAGGTATTTGCACTCAAAAGTGGACCCACTGGAAGCAGGGCAGGGGAAAAAATGAAGTAAGCTTTCACTAACGCGTAAGACTTGAAGATAGCGGTGCTCCACGCAACTTTCTCGACCATCATGAAGGTTTGAGTCCACTATTGCAGCCGATTTGCGTCTTCTGCGCTGCCGCAATGACCCTTACTCCATCATTGTTGCTCTAACTGTGAGCTTCGTTCATTTCTTTCCAAGCAGTAATCATTGGACATCACTTTGGAGGGGCGTACGCTATGACGAGTCTTAGTTGTTCCGAGCAAGGGTTCCCACTATTGCGGCGAAAGCTAGGGTTTTCATTTTTTGGCCAATCTTGGCCAATCTCCCTAAGCGGGTATGCTTGGCTTGACAGTCGTGTGCAGGGGACGCTGGGCGACAGTCGCGAGGCACGCACACACCAGCTACCCGAATTTTGTTGTTATTATCTTTCTTGCGCTACTTAAACCCAGAAAGATTGGTCTGTCTCTATGTCTTTGTCTGTCTGTCTGTCTGTCTGTCTGTCTGTCTGTCTGTCTGTCTGTCTGTCTGTCTGTCTGTCTGTCTGTCTGTCTGTCTGTCTGTGACTTGATACTGCTACCCGGCCAAAGTAAAACAAGGCCTGCGGAATAGTCTCATGTAGTCACAGCTAAATCCACCCATCCACGTCCGGTGTAATGTTCATACTTGTCAACATTGTTGAACAAGAATAAGACATTACGCAAATATAAAACAAATTACTACAGAAGTGATATTTTCAGTGTTCCCTTATAAAAACACCATACATGCTTGATTTTTGCGAAATACTTCATCGACTGCACAAAAAAAAAAATCCACTCCGCCATCGCCTGCTGTCGCACGCGCCACAATAGCTTCTGGCGCCATTTTAAAATCTACCGGCAACAGTTACGGAGGGTTCCACTTGACAGGTTCCACGTTTTGCTTGGAACGCACGTGGAGTGGAATGCGGTAAATATAAAATGATTTAAGCAAACCTTTGGCGTCTTTACCTTGAGAGCAGCGCGACGCAAGAGGAACAATATGAGAGGTGAGCCCGAAAGCGAAGGGAGGCACGTACTTGGCAAAAGTCGATAAAGACCATCGTCTTTTGTCCACATTTGCCACAAAAGGAGCAGATACGCGGCAATTTTTTTTTAACGGCCGGGTGGTCGCCGGAATCGTGGCTGACCTCCCTAGGGGAGTATGCTTTAAGTGACAAACGTGCGCAAGGAATGCTGGGTGGTCGTTGGCAGGCGTGCACACAGTACAGACCGTTCCATCGGGCGAGGGGGAAACGTACTCTCGTACTCAGCGGCCGCGGCGCGCGGCCGCCTTTCCTCCTCTCTGGAGTGGGCGCGCGATCACGGCGGGCCCGGCGCGGCCTTGACTACGCTTCGTAGGCACCGCGAGTGCGGGTTTACCACTAATTTACGCATTCTGTTAATAAAATGTTGCTAATAAATGAGCGAGACTAGCAGCTTGTGAGTTGCACACTTTAAAGCACACAAAAGTTTTGGCAATTTTGTTCTGAGCTCTTACTGTCCTACCTTGGAGTAGTGGCACAAAATTCTTCTACCTTCTTTCCAAACTAAAATGGGTCACTGAAACTTGCCTGTGCCGCAGATGGTATTAGTTCCATGTACCGTTGCTCCGGTCACATTACGGCATACCCGGTTCCAAGTATTACGTGGGCTGGAGTTCAGTACTACCTCCCTAGGTTGTCCCTTTCCCCAGCCAATCTGAGCGGAAGGGGGAGGGGGCTACTGAAGGGGATTCCACCTCCCTTCTTCCCCAATACCCGACTCGGGCAAAATAAAATTGTTCACTCACTCACTCCAGCAAAGAGTTCAGTGTATTACTCAAATGTGATGTCTCGTTGTCGGCAACAACAAACCTAGATAACAGCAACGCAAAAGCGAACGCTTGTCTGGTTGCCCAATGGTGGACGCCTAGTAATAACTTGGCCAACGGCGGACGCTCTCCAGAGCTGTGCTGTTCATTTTATTTATGTTGTACTTTAGTTGCACGGCTAAAGTGTGCTGCAGAGCAGCTTGAAATTCTAAAGAGATAAAGTTTTGTTTAGAGTTGGCGGCAGTGTTGATATATCGATAATATTTAATGCAAACTATGTAATATGCCAAACATTTACTAAGTCCACCCAAAACTACCTGTATTAAACCCTGAAAGGATGTGAAACCAGATGTCTGTTACACTGACGTCGACACGCACTCCTGTTTGTTACCCATGGGCGCCGAGCTTATCACGGTTAGATCGTTTTAATAAACATTAGTCTTCGCAGTAAAGCGATCAAAATACCCTCTTTACGTGATCCCGGGCACACACACGCAAACAAAAAAATTGTGATGAAATACTGCAATAGTTTTCGACATGGCACCGTTTACCCACCGTGGACCACGCTACCTCGAAGCGAATTTCAGCTCCCCCGCGGCCTTAAAAGCCCCCAATTTAAGCCAGGTCGCTTAAACTGGTCCTATGCAACAACTTCCCCATTTAAAGTATATTACGTAAATTAACGCACAACGTGATACAACGGAAAAGTCACCGAGCCACCGTAGGCGCCCATGCACCGCGGAGGAAACGCCCAAGCCAGCAAACCGGCCAGCACCAAGAGGGCGCTGCGCATGCAAGATGGCGCCGCCCTCGTTGGAACGGTCTTGGTTTTGTTAACCGCTGGGCGGTCGCCGTGAGGCCCGCGGTCATGTGTGCACGCTGGGAAATTTCTTCGTATTTTTAACGGCGGACACGAAAAATTACGCTTCGCTAAGCAGCCTCGGAATTAAAAAGCTGACAGAGCCGGTGCCCTCCGTCCAGCAGCAAACAACTTTAGAGGTTTTCGAACAAACTTAAAAAAAAAAAAAGATGCCCGTCAGGTGACAGTTTTGTACTTCACAAACGTCGATAGTTCACAATTGTCGATTTTATGCGTTTGGTAAGTGTAAGTTGTCCCAGCGGCATACGTACTCGTTGATCTCCAGCACCCCTAGTTTTCTCAGTCGAACTCCAGGGTGTCAGTATCTACGCGCGAACCTTAAGGTTCAAAGAGTTTTCTAATGCCTAAGAATGAACGTGCTAATACGTGCGAAGAAACGGCGCCAGACGTATACCTGCCAGAAATATTTGAAGTTGCACGTCCTGAAGTATCAAATGCAAGAGAAAAAAACGTGAGCACTGCTTCAAGTATGCCCGTTCCTCTTCAGCACTCTTGTCCGCTTAACACCAGCTAATGCTGTAAATTTTTCCAGCAGTGGGCTAGGGAATCAACCGCATGTTTATACGCGCCATATAGAAACTTGTGCTTGGAGGGCGAGTTGGGGGCTTTAAAGTTCACAGAAAACCTAGGCCCGCTTCTATTTCTCCATTTTGATAACTTTAGTGGGGAAGAGGGCAACGGGGGCAGCAAATTAATGGTCTTCCTCTACTTCTAAGTCTACACGTATCCGCTGTGCCCTAGGCTTCACCCGTTGTCAGTTCTCTCCAATACCTGCCCAGCCCAAAACCACTTATTCCTCGTAATTTCAGCTACGCTCTCTTCAACCTGAGTTTACTCTTGAATGTAAGGGATGCTCGCTAAGTGTCGGTAAGCATCACTCCTATCATCGTTAAATTTCTCGAAACGATTTGTAGGACAACTGACACCTAAACTGGTTAAATATTATCAGTTGCTTCCCCTTGGAGTTTTAAACAAACGGGAATTTCTCGTTTGCTGCCGATACTTGGCCTTCTACGGAAGAAGCACGGTTACAGAAACCCTGGCTCCTTTCGTGGTGAATGCAGTGGATGTTTGCCTTCTTACGTGTTCGCGCTGTTTGCGCAGCCTGTTGTACATAGCGCCTCTTTATTTTCTCATCCACTTTGTTTGATTCGGCTCTAAACAGCATGACCCAAAATCCGTTTTTTGTATTCGCTTTTACCTCGGCTCTCTTCGCCACCGATCTTAGCAGGTACTTTTTTATTTGCTGTCGTAAAGCCGGCCCGATCGGTATTTTTAGTCAAATAAACGCACGCCCTCTTGGATGCATAGCTTTATGTTCCTTCAATATGCCTTATCCATGGCTCCTTTGCGTTGAATACTTTGGTCGCGTATCCCAACAGGTTGACTACTTCGGGGTGGGCCTGACCATATACTCCCTGTAAGTGCCTCCTTTCACTTGACCGGGCTGCTGAATCGAGTGGCAGGCCGACAAGAAGACCAATATTTTCACGTTTTGGGAGCCGAGAAAAACGGCTATGGTCTATGAAAAAAGCGTTGAACAACGAAGAAACCCAGTAGCGCTCCCTGCGTGGCGGACCTCTCGGGGAAACGTGGCGAGAATTGGAGGTGAAATGTTTCAGTGGCGCTTCCTGACGCTGACGTCGGCTTAGGGACTCGCGCCGCTGACGTCTGCTACACTCCACCTGTGAAGGGCAGCAGTGTCTTTGCTAGAAAGCGCCCGCTTTGATGCTTCATTGCGTCAAAAAGCGTATTTCCAGTAATTAACGTATTTTTGACAGCTTCTGACACATCTGAATAATTTCAAACTGTATCCCCCACAAGTTTGCAATACTACGAGGAGAGAGAGAACAACTCTCTTCAGACCATCGGTCAGAACAGCGTGTGTAACTCGTCTTTTCTAGATTATTCGCAAGGTTCAGCGCTAAGAGCTCCTCGATTAGTATTCAAAATGCGTAGGCTTCCATACAGTATTTTTGAGATACTTTTATGAAGGCTCAACAGTCTAGTGCTATGTTCCAATCAGCGGGCCCCTACACGCGCATTGCACAGAAGAAGTAAAGCGGCTTACTTTTATTTTTTGTTGTTGACTTCTATCACGTGAATTTTTTTCTGTGCCCAACGGATTAATTTTTTTTCTTTCAAAAATATCTTAGTAATAGTAGCCTCACACAGATCTTGTGGATATTTTCTTCAGGCTGTATGGCATACATTCCCCTTCTTCACAAATTGGCTTTCGTTATGGCTGCGTGAAAGAAGGTGCATATCCGCGCGTATGTTGTTGATTCAAATGCCAATAGAATGAGAAGGTGTGTGCTACGCCACCACGAAACGGCGCCCAGGTTGTCCAGAGTACTCGAAGGCGGCTTTTGTGCCCCAAATTGCTATGTTAACCACCGTTATCATAACGAGCTGTCTCCCCGAATGTTTGACTTGATTACGGTGTTGAAGGTGTGATATACTCGCTAACGAACGAAATAACTAGTATACGTGAATATATTACAAGAATTGAAACCCATAAATATTTCCAAGCAGCTCTTTATTATTTTGCACGCCTCGTAGGCGTAAAGAACAAATCCTGGTCTACTCGGGATGTCGTTCCATGAATCGAATGAACTTGATATTACTGCCTTGTCCTGGGCTGAGGGCCCATCCCACTAATCAGCTTGATTTTACTGCTATCATTGCTATGTAAGGTTTTTACCTCCTCTTTCTCCTCCTCCACTCGAATCCAGTTTTCCTATAACACATATCTGAATATTGGGAAGATATTGGTGTGAGAAATGTACCGAATATCCCTCCAGGTCTGAACAAACATAGTGTTACTGCATCATTACTGTAGACGCGACTCATTTTGCTTAACAAACCTCCATACTGGTTAGACACCTGGTATAAAACCAGCACGGGCCTATACACACAGTGGGTTATTTCGAACTCAATTTACAGTTTTTGCAGCCCATAGTGCATGTCGGCATACTTTCATATCATGACAACGTAAAGTAATGTAATACAATACTTTAGAGCGGCCAGGTTTCACTACCGCAAGTTGGGCCAGTAGATGAATGATTGAAAACTTCAGAGCGCACAGAAAACGGGGACAGAGAGGAGCGAGACACACAAGCGCTTGTGTGTGTCGCTCCTCTGTGTCTGCATTTTTTTGTGCGCTTTGAAATTTTTGATGGTTGCAAAAACTCTTCACCTTACATATGATTACCGCGAATCGTAATGCCTTCGGCCGAAGCCGGCAGCCCCGAAGGCTTGGAATTTGTTTTTGTCTTGTATGTTCGCCGTTGCCGGTTACTAGCAGCTGCCTGCTCCTTTTGTTCTAAAGATTGCTCAATACAAGAGCTGACGGCTGGCTCCGACTCTTCGCGCTCCGCACAGGACCGGCTTCTCAAGGAATGGGGCGACACCGGCAATGTTTCTGTCGTAGCGGTGTCCAAAAAAGTACTTTAAATAACGCCTTGAGCTAGTGCATGCGACTTTTAGTGTATTGTTATGATAAAAAGTTACGCATACGCGAAATCTGGCGCGGACAAGCAACAGAAGTCAACCGAGCGCAAAGAAACAGCAGGGTGAGCGAGCCCGACTAAAGCAGACGACAAATGCGAGAGTGCCTAAGCCCAAGTCACGGACGCGCGCTTTGCAGTGCCGCCCGTGGTCGCGCTCACCGCCAATAGCCGAGCGCAGGCTGGCGCAACTGCCAGAAGTCCTACTCTGACGTAGTTGAGGCCCCCTTGCTTCTCCGGCATTCCCCCCCAGGCACGAGGCCACTTTTTTGCGCGTATTGTGCAGCTTGTATTGTAGATGCAACTAAAATATTTCATTCGCGGGAACAATGTGGTGCGTACTTTCGCAGATCGGCCTTTTTAGTTCTAAAATGCCATCACTTTTCCTGTTTTCTTCTCTCTCTGTGTTGCATAAGCGAGCCCCGACGGAAGGTGCTGCGTTCTACAAAGCCTGTTTCAGCCAAATTCTGCCCACGAGCGACTTTGCTTTTATTGGGCGAGTTTTTTGCACTGAGGAGATAGAAGAAAACAGGCTTTATTTAATATCCCAATGTCACGAGGGATATTTCCAGGATGTGTCAAGAGAGTAAGTGCCTTACTGCAAAATATTTCCCAGGCGGCTTCTCTTGCCTCGTCCGTCGTCGTATATACAATACCAGTGGTACTTGGAATAGCATTATTAGCCCTCCCACTAGGAGTTCGCCTGTGGGCCGACGAGGCATTGTGTTCCAGATTAGATTGTACATGCCAGGAAGTTGGTAATTCATATGGGTACTGCTTTTCGTAGTTGGTACTTCATTTGTGCTACGCCAAGCACAACTTGGGGGAAGAATGCGACTCCTTCTAGTCCTCATTGTTTCTTAGGTTGTGCTCTTCGTTTGACCGATATTCAGATGATTCTCTTTCACTCCTCCTCTTCAGGCACTAGGCGAAGGGGAAAAACGTACCTTGAGGCTATGGAAAGTGAATGAATGATCCAACATGAGTTTCGGGTGCGTTTTATGCCTCGATTTCAAAACATCGAGCAGCCCGGCTACGACGGCTACCTCGATGTGTATTGCAGGCAAGGATACAGCGGTCATAGCTGGACGTGGTGGCCAGAAGCTTCATGTGTTCAATGTCGATGGTATACAAAACCTGCACTCCGGAAGTGTGGAGGGGACTTAGTAACCCAGTTTCAGGCATTCTTTGTAAAACTTCACAACTGGCCACAAAGCCGCTCTCGGGCGGTTTGAGCAATTCCTCGCTCCTCAGTGTGTCCTTCCTAGTGAACGCCGTAGACGCAGTGCAAAATTTGCGGGACAACGCTGCAGAGATTGCGATGAGCTGGTTCTCTTCGTTGCGGCTGTTTAACTACCGGCGGCGGAATTGTTCGGTTTGGAAGGACGAGGCGTAGGCGTGTTGCCGAGCTGGTAGGAGCACCGATTATCGACGCCAGGTCAGGGTCCTCCCGGTGTACCTCAGCCAGGTCTCTCATCGCAAATTAGATGCAACCATTCCTAGAAGGGTGTGGCGAGCCGTCGCCAGTGGGGCGACGTGAGGGTGCATCGGTGACCTGGTTCAAGGCCCCTGGGCGATGGCGCACGTGGTACTTTTGAGAGAGAGAAAGAGTAAATATTTATAACCCAGTCACCGACCTAAGTGCAGGCCAGCTAAACGATGGAGGCTGAGGCGTCACTGCCTTTGTAGTAGCCCAGAATCTCCTTGGAGATCTCCTGGACATAGAGGCAGAAAAGCCTCCTGAGCAGAACGAACGCCTGCTCCGGGCGGGGGAGCCAGCCGACCTCCCATGAGGTGATGCGGGAAGAGGAGGGGCACGTTCAGGGGAGGGGACGCCCAGGGGGTGCAGTCTTTGTAGGAGGGGGAATATGGAGGGTATAAGTCACAAGAAGGGCAGTTTGGGGTACCGCAGCACTTACATATGCGATGTAAAAAAACGAAATTAACTATTGACATGAAAAGTGATAACACATTCGTTAGTATAGCAACGAAAATTTTCTCCGCTGCGTAACGATTTGTACACGACTAGTCATGTTACGTATGAGATCTCCTTATGTAGCAGGGACACGGGCGGTTCACTAATGCAATCGCTCCCTTCCCTGTTGATTTGCTAGGCGTCGAAGCTCTCTCTTTTCCTCCACCCACGGCAAGTGATGAGTTTCACATTCTCTAAACCGCAGGGGGCGCTAGGGGCGCAGTGTGCTGACGTGGCGCTTGTCGAAGACCTGACTTTGCTCGCGTGCTCCTTCACTCCCTCATTCAGGCAGCGGCTTGTTTGTCCCATGTAGGAGCGCTTGCACGACAACGGAATCTTGTAGACGACGTTGCTCACACAGTCAACGTAAAGTGTTTCGTTTTTTTACGCACGCTGGTGATTTGCGTCTTTCCGTGTTTACGTGCTTACACAGGCGGCTAAGGTTCTTTGGAGCAGAGAACACAAGCCGCACGCCCTCCTTCCCAACAACCTTTTTGAGCGCGTGGCTCAGTCCATGGAAGTACGGGATGAAGGCTATCTTTTATGTTCCGGTTGAGGCACTTTTCCGCAGCCTTCGAAGTAAGTTCGCGTAGCAGCTTGATTGCAAAAGCACACAGGAGGTCAGTCGGATACGCGGCACACTTGAAACGGCTGACTTGAGCTTTAAAACTTTGTTGCACACGGTTGGGGCAGGACCTCTTCAGTGTATTTCTTAGCACACTCGTGACAACTACCCTCTTAACAAGCTTTGAGAGTGCCGAGCTGTATGGTAATAAGCCCTTCTGGGATTTAGGCGCACATTATCAGCAGGTGTGCTCATCCTCGAAAAACAGTCTAAAGTTCAAGAATCTCATCTGTCCGTCCGTGCGCAGTCCCCTGGTCGAGATGAAAGCAGTGGGGGGCAATTCGAAGACGCCAAAAATCGTTTCAGACCCTTCACTAATTGTCCGCTTTTCTTTTTCAGAAATGACCAGAAAATCGTCCACGAACGTGAATACCTTTATGCCTCTGCCCTAAAAGAGTTCCCTGCAATTGTACATTAAAGTGGGCAAGTAGTCAGTCGGTCAAAATGGGGGCAAAGCACGATTCGATGCAGACCCCATCTTTTTGGATGAAAAAGTCTCCTGCATGGGCTGAAGAATGCAACATCAGTTAAGAAGCAACAGTTTACATCAACTATCCGAGTAGATTTTCGTAATTGTAGCCGGAGTGGCCGTGCTTGTTTGCTTTCAGGTTACAGGAGTAATTTTACGCCGTAAATAACAGGAGAACACGCAGTGGGACGGTTTTCATGGAAGCGGGCAACTTTGCTTAGTCGAAAAATTTTTCGCAGCACCTTTCGGTACCGTAACTTCATGGGGGAATATAAATCGCAGAACAGTTTATAAGGCGTCAACTTTGGGAATATATTCCCTAAAGGAATACATTCCCTGTAAGGTACTGGATGACGATACTCCCTAAACCCTAACGCCATACCCACTAAATGTCGTTTGGTTGCGAAAGCGGCTTTTAAGATTTTTTCTGTTCCCACATATCATTCTCCTATTGAATTAACCTTAAAATAAAGTATAGCTGAAAGAAACAGTGGAGTCTAAGGGTTTTGTTGCTCGTTTATTGCTTATTAGTGTCATCTGTGCTGGGTAGAGCTGGGCGACAAAAAATTCACATTCTTATTAACAACACGTTTAAAGCACAAAAATTACAATATTATCATACTACAGCGTTTCAAACTAATTCGTAAAAATATAGTAACATTTTTTTAGGAAGACAATTTATTTGGTGGCGCCATTTACACGATCAGTTATATACATGCTTTCACGTGTTTTTTTCTTTTAATTTTTTAGAGATATAGCTATACTTTTCGCCTATCGGTATTCTGATAAAAAAAGGTTTCAAAAGTTTACTAAAATATGTACAATGGAGTTACGTTCATGTCACTAGATAATATTCTCTCTTGGTGAAAGGGTGAGGAGTAGCTGCCTCGTGCAAAGAAAGGCTTGTTTATGACAATGTTTATATACCAAGGTATGCAGGAATGCAAAGCTATGATATTCTTGTATCTAACACCGGTTCCAGTTCGTAGTACGCGCACAGGAATGGCAGTGTCGTCCTTTGCGGTCGTGTCCCGAAAGTGCACCCATCCACTCTTTCGTTGTTCCTTCACGCAGAGCTCTGCCACCAGTCAAGGACGGACGACAGGCACGCGGTCATGAGGTCCGTGAGCCAGTCATGGAGGATGACGTCCTTGGTGCCAGGCCGCTTCAGCTGTAATATAAAGATGCAAAATGCACTGAATTTTGATTCTCCGTCTAAAAAAGGCTTGAACATTTCTCTTCGTTACACGGCCTCCACAGTCATTTCAGCATGCATACATACTTAGCAACTTAGGAAGACGTTCTTACTTGAACTGGTTTGTTTCGGGTCTAAAACAGTAAAATCAATTCCGCGGGAAGTGTAAATTTTCCCGGAATTCCCGCCTTTGCCTCTTATTTTTTTCCAACGTTGACGTCGAAGATTTTATCGCGACTTTATCATAACCAAAGCACCACTTTGTGTTGGCAGGGTCAGGTAGTCACCTTGAAATCATATTTGTTTGTATCACATCAATCAAAAATATTTTAATACAAGCAACGCATTGAGTGACTTCACTGTGATGATCATTTCGGATGGCCAGCTAAAAGTTGGCATCGCCTGAAACTGACTGGCGAGACATCGCCGTGTCCACCGTTTTACTTATCGCCGCCTGAGCGTTGCACTGAAGACGGCAACAATGCAACAAACGTTAGGCTGCACTACTAGGGACAGGTGAGACGAACCTTCATAAGTGAGCATAAAAATGTTTGCAATTAACAAGAAAGACCCTTTATTATTGGCGGGAAGGGGATGTAATGCAGTGTAACCGTGTCGCCCAGTCACTAGAGTATTATAGCATAGCGAGCAGTGTAAGCTACGCTATCGGCGGTGGGCAGGCGCGCGGCATGGTGTGGCTGGCAGCCCATCCGGAAAGAATGCGCGCATCCGCACCCGGTCTCGGTACCCGCCGCCTCTAGGGTAGCATGCGTTGCCCGCTATGCTAAAACAGCGACACACATCAACACATATCAACAGCGACACACGCACCATTACCTGGACCGCGGCAGAAGTGGAGGTTAGGGGTGGAGTTAGTCGGATATGGGCGGTTTAAACCAACCGAACGTATATAGTTGGCTTAGGCTAAACCCACAATTTGAAGCAGCGTCTTTTTTTTCTATTTTTCATTAGATTGTTTTTATCACACTCCCTCTCAATCCCGTTTTTACTAATTTTTTAGAAGTTCTGATTTAAAAACAACGTGTATTTCTAATTACAATAACGCTGGTGTTTTCATTAGTAAAGTTGTGTTTTGCCTAAAAAATTCCTGAGCTGTAACAATGCAATAGCCAACTCGATGTCCAAAAGAAACGAGGCCCGCGGCTTCCATTCCCGGCCACGGCGGCCGCTTTTCCGATGGAGGCGAGAGGCCAAAACGCCCGTGTTTTCGAGATTTCGCACCATCATTATCATTAAGAGTCTACGTTAAAGATCCCCATGTGGTCAAAATCCGGAGCCATCCACTACGGCGCTCTTCATCGCCTATGTAACTTCGGCGCGTTAAACCTTTCAATCAATCAATCAATCAATCAATCAATCAATCAATCAATCAATCAATCAATCAATCAATCAATCAATCAATCAATCAATCAATCAATCAATCAATCAATCAATCAATCAATCAATCAATCGATCGATCGATCGATCAAATGCATAAGAAATTCAACAGCCACAAATGAAACAATGGTAAACGAGGACGGCACAGGGATAAAACACCACATGTCGTCTCTTTTTCGTATTTTAGGATACACGCAATGGGGCTAACGCTTTACTGTGATCGGCGAGAAAGCTTGGTTGCGAGCGCATCTCTCTTCCCTCGATTTCCCAATGCTTCAGCTTCTCAAACAGGATGGACCGCTGGCCGAGTTGGTCACCATACATTGTGGCGAAACGGCGCAGCGTTTAACAACAACAAAAATGCCATAAGAAAGTGGATATGCACGGGAAAGCGCTCGTGCCGTGTTTTTTGTTAAAACCTGCGCAGTTTTGGCACCTTCTCAACAGCGTTTCTTTCAGCAAATAAACGTGATCTTCCGCATTAATGAATGTCGCCCTTCCCTCGTCACTATCTATGTTCGTCCTGTTCATGGCCTCAGAGTGGGCCAATCGCGAAGAATGAACCCAGAACTGTGCAACCAGCCTCATTCGCATAACTCGATTGCGGCCCATTTGAATTGCGCTAAAAGCATCCCGCTATGCCGATTAGCGAGCGCCTGGCGTATTTTTGTTGTAATGCAAATTTGTAACGAATGATGCCCGCTGGGTATTTGCCACAGATTCCGGGGCTTTTCACTGTGGCACCTCTACGGGCGGCACCCAGCGTTTGCACCGTTTTTCTTGCAGGCTGACAGGAAAGCTGACGTTCGGGGTCCGAAACGAGCGTTCGGTCCGCGGGGACACTTAATTCTCTCACTTCAGAATCGAGTTAGCAGTTTGCGCTCTCCAGCCAAAGTGCGCGCCCCGAGAGTTGCCTACCCAAGGCTGATTTGGAGGCACTCTTTTACGCATAATTAAGCATGGGGGCGGCTGCTGGGTTGCTCTGGGAGAGAGGTGATCGATGGCTCGCGCTTCGCTCTGACCGGAGGCGCTAAATTGGATTTAACGCCGTGCGCACTTAATACGAGCTCTCAGAGCGCCCGTTTCCTGTACGTGCGTTGTATGTGTGTACGGGATTGTCCTTTAAACATCCCGGTTGTATTAGCATTGAGAATTGTTATATTTAGGGGGTTTCTTGGCGGTCGTAGTACACTTTATGTGCGAAGTACACCGTACGGTACATGATGAGGTCACATGCGTGCTTTCACTACAGAAATGTCGGCGTCAGTTTGTACAGAAGTACTATTAGCAAAAAGGAATCAAGAGCTCTTACTGTATGCCGCAGTGATCCAGAACGTATGTTCAGCGCGATCAAAGGGCGCAGAGAGGAAGAGATGCTTGATTAGTCGTTAATAACTAGCGATGTTGCGTTTCCTGACGTAATGCTTGAGGCCGTCAGCTGTGGGTTAAAATAAGAAATCCCTGGCCATGTCCACTGAAGTGAAGCCTGGGGAGGGGCGAAGCATGCACTGTACTAGTGTATTCTTGGCGCCTTGGCGCTTTTGCCAACGGAGATAAAACCGTTGGGGGTCGAGATATAGAGCTTTGCTTTAAAAGTATGTTGTCTTTGAAGCACGAAGCGCTCCAACGCGAGGCGTAAACGAGTGTCCGGTGTTCTTTTAGTACGCGTTACGTCAAGCGCGAAGCGTAAACCAGTTTCCCAGTGTTTTAGTACCGTGACTACATGAGACGGCGATTATGACTACGATTACGACAACCACGAAGCCCCTAACGACGACGACAAACGACGACGACGAAGCCCCCAAGGGGCTTCGCCCCTAAAACTCAGCATTTACGTTCGTTCGCTAAGAATTGCAAATGTATACCGTTCAATTCATTTACATTGCACTGAAAAAGCGTATCGTCATTTTAGATGCGAAGCAGCCTATGGTCGCACCTGTTCCCTCCGCCGTAGTGCGGCGTCCACACCCCGACTGCGGATGCGCATCCCGCGCCCCCTCCTCTCCTCTCCTAGTCTCATCTCCTCTCCTCTCCGGCATTCCTCCTCTCCTCTCCGACACTCCTCTCCTCTCCTCTCCGGGATTGCGCAACAAATGGCAACACCTGCGGCTCCGTGCGCGATAATGCGAAGCAGCTAAGGGTTAGAGGCGCGACGCAACTTCAGGGTTCATCAACTACAACAGCCCTTGACTTTACATTTCACAGACCATATGGCGGCCATAATCAAAGCGAAACGCCAACCCCAGCTCGACTTCACCTACGTTGAAGATGATGATAATGCCTAAATAAAGACAAACTCATACCACGTACAAACGTCTCTCTCTCTAATGCCTTTCCTTTCTAACACCCCCCACCAATAAAATTTGGCCATACTACCGTAGGGGAACCCTGAGTAGTATGCGAAGCAGCCATGGGGTCAACGCAACTTCCCATTTCGTAGTTACGGTAAGTGAAAAGTTTGGTAGTTACCATGGAAACCAAACGGTAAATATAACGGTAGCTACGAAGCTCAACATAACGGAAACGAGGAACTGAAAACTAATGGGAACTTGAGTCGACCCTATGGATGAGTCGACCCCATGGTTCCCCTACGGGAAAATGGCGAATTTTTTTTTATTGCAAAGAAAATGACGCGAATAGCAGAGTTCCACGCACTAGACATATAGCTGCTCATGCTAGCGTCGTGCATAGCACAGGAGTTTTCAAATTCTCACGGAACGCTCCGCTGCCCAAGCAAAGAAATCTAGACCTTCAATTCATGGCCCATAGCTGCTCATGCTGGCGTCGTGGATGCACTGTCTAGCGGTTGAATCTGGAGGCATTCGTGCAATATGACAGCTATGGGCCATGAACGAAAGGTCCAGATTTCTTTGCTTGGGCAGCGGAGCGTTCCGTGAGAATTTGAAAACTCCTCCGCTACGCGCAGCCTGCACGACAGTGCTGTCTTGTGGGATAAAGCCTAAGTAGATAGATTAGGTTGTCTATGTATATGAACGCAGCATTGCTGTTCTTGCGCGATAACTTCAAACCATAGCTGTGATGCGCAGTATTGAATGTGACCGCTGCTAGTAGCAACGCAAATATGCCTACGCGTATTGGGAAGATGCTACGGAAGACCATTGCCCTTTCAATAATCTACCTGTGGACAGTTTTCATCTAAGCGGTGTTAGATAGATTAAGCAAGAAATGCTTTAAACGCCACTTTTACTACATGCATGCATGAAAGCGTTTTGATATCAGCCTGAGGTAGCCGCCTTTGTTAGACCTCGGGGGGATAGTATAATTAGTAAAGCTGAGTTGACAAAAAAATTTAAAAAATATAATGGCCAATATCTGGTTTTAAAACAGGCAGAATTACACCAAAACATTGTGATATCAGCAGCGTAGAATGCCAAGTGTAGTTGCGTCGCACTAGCAGTTTTAATGCAGATAACTGTGTTGAGAATTATTTCGTTTATATTGAATTTTCAGCTTGCGTTATCTCAACCCCGTACAAAGATAATTAGCACCCCATACTCTTGCACCAAAATTAGAACCTTGCTTTGTAAAGAGTGCAATTAGAGTCTAAAGCAAACCAGCTTGATTGAAACGAACCTTGCCAATTGATTTTCTGTCAAGAATTTCCGGATTATCAAGTACGCACCACTTGTCCAAATCGCCACGACAACAACACCGCCGTGAACGGGCTTTCTCACGTGTGAGTGCTCATATGACTGGCCGCTGTAAAGTCGCCTCACTGAACGAAATCATTACCGCCGGGTCTCGGAAAACAATGGAGGCACGGGTTAAGCTGTGAAGATTGATCTGGTGACAATGTTCATCAAAAGTAAATAGCGTATTGCCACGGCTGCGAGAAGCCCGTCTACACCTTGGCACCGTTCTTCCATTTTGAGTTCGTGTCAATTAAGGCACACCAGCTCAAATGATTCAACTGACTGCTGTCTTGCTCGTCAGAATGAAATCTATCGGGTTACATCTCGTCCGCTGCACTTGCATTCGCGCTAATAGGGTTTCAAGCAGGGTTTAACAAATGCATCGCGAACGACCTAGGCGTCCGAAATCAGCTCGTCCGCATTTAACGCACTGTGGCAGGCGGTTCCCTTTGAGCGTGAAAAGTGCTGCACATAGTTCGCCGCCCTGGCAGAAGCTCGCGGGGCCCTTCTCCAGCGATGCGTCAAACGAATTGCTCACGGCTGCCTGGTCAACGCGGATCCCGCTAATTAAGGCTCCCGCGGTCTAATCAGCCCCGCCGCCGACTGCAACGCGGGTATTCAAAGACCCGTGCCTGCAGGGGCTCTCATGCCGCAGCAGCATATCTCCACTCTCCGCCCCTCTCGAAGTTGGTTGCGCCGTCGAGCCCGACAAGATGCACTCGCATTAATTCCGCGACGGTGCATAACTCCCTGATCACGGTGTGTGCTCTACGGTCGTGTTCTCAAACAGTGCTCCGTGTCGAATGTTGCCGCCACTGGTAAACCAGTGTTTCGGTTCTTTCTTTCCAGTCCTATTTCTTCTTTCGTTATACAAAATAATGTTAATCTCCTCCCGCCTTTCAAATTAATTGCATTACACTAGTATTATGAATGTGAAAGTACACCTAAAAAGGCGTGCCAGCTTCATCTAATGAAGGCTGATAAGTAAACACGACAGAAAGCCCCATTTTGAAACCAAATACGAAGCACAAACACGCAGTTGGGGCAGTACGGCCCCAGAATAAAGCAGGCAAATCCAAAATCATTAGAAGCGGCTATGCGAGATTTTACATATTTAAGTATATGAGATAATTTAATGCTGGCTTCCTTATTCCCTTTAATCATTTTGCTATGGAAAGGAGGAGGCGTAGGAACAGTCTGCATGCTCACTTAATAGTTTGTGTAAGTTTTTTGAGTTTTTTATCCCGAGGCGTTCTGCACGCTTAGAGCAGGACTGGCTAAGGATTCCGCCATGTGGAGCGCAATATTTAACAGTGTAAAACAGCGCATCTCCTTTCATCAGCCTTCTAGAGTATAACCCAATGGCAAACACTGGTTCTTTGAAGTCTCCCAACATAAATCTGAGCGATATCAAAACTTTTCTCGCGGCTCTTGGGTGTTTCACGTTTCACCGCACGTGAGCCTTGGAGTGTACGGCTGCAACGTATACTGAAGCCTGGCAACAGAAGGAGCGCCTCTCTTATGGCAAGAAGGTGTTTCTTTATGCATTTAGAAACAATGAACTTCCTCTGTCGTAGAAATGACGCACATTCTAAGCAGCATTTCCCTTGAACATTTAGTCGTGCCCTTATTCGCATCAGACAGCTTTAGGTGAGGGCCAATAACTCATTATCCTGGTTACTTGACTCTGCGTTGGAGACGTGGCTGCAGTCGTGGAGTGAGAACGATACACGAGTGGAAGCGTCGCTTCTTAGGTCGGCTGGATCACGTCACGAGCGCTTGGCTTCGCTCAGGCTAGCGACACCTGTCGTGGGGGAAGAAACCGCGCGGCCGCCTTGATAAACATTTCAGTGCGCCGCCCCGGTGTGAAATGTGGCGCTATCATTTCGTCCATCAGGCGCAGCTAGCCTCTCCTCCGCAGTCACGGTTGCGAAGCTTTGTGGTTTCCTGGTCCGCCTTGGTTTTCGTCATGACATTATCTGGTGGCTCACCCGCGCCTACCGTAATGGGCCGTTCCGCGTCCTATACGTGTTGTTGCTCCGCGGTTGCAGCTAAGACACTTGCAATTCGCAGCCTTCAGGCGATTAGGATACGCAGAAGCTTCTGTGACGTCAGCATGATCTGGCGCTTTTCACATGTCATGTGGCGTTTTTTATTTCAAAAAATCTGCCAAAAGCATTCCAACTCAATTCAAAGCCACTCAGCGATTGCTGTTACTGGTATTGAAGGGTTTTCGTCAACGCATGAAATGTGATTCTTGCAATATAGCAGCAGAAAAAAAATATTTTATTCCGATGGTGCTCGATTAGGCATAAGAACACAGAAGATTCTCGATGCCTACTCAGTGACAAGGTTCAGAGTGGTCATTGAGCCGCCCCGTAGGAAGCATTAAACAAATCGTTCACGGCACTATGAGGAATTTTTTGGCTCACCTATGCTGTTCTGACTCATAGCTGCATGCTTAACGGACTCGTTGCAAACATGCCGCTAATATTTTTCTTCACGGCACTCCACAAGCAAGTCCGTCTCCCTGCAGAAGGAGCTTCGTGCCCTATTACGTGTATTTCCTGGCGCTTCTGACGAACAAAACAGAAAGGCCGATCGGGCATTCTGGTACGTATCGACGGTCGACGCCATTACAGCAACGAAATAATCAAGTACGTGCCCTGTATAGTAAATCCAATCGAGTCACATAACCACATTTTTTCCCAGCTGCACACAGAGGAGTGAACAATGCTGCAAACAGCCCAGCCGAAGACGAAAGCTCGCAGAGATGTATACAAGTCTGCAGTGGTGGCGAAGTGGAAGATTATCCACCCGTATGCGCAGCCGTATGGCAACAGAACCTCGGTAGATCACTTGCCATGCACTCGGCATTGGTTGCTCTCTTTTTCGTTCTAGTATCACCCCTCGTAATCGCATTTGCCTAGCGCGGCCTCCTGGTCCTTGCCGGACGCTCTGATGGATCACTGGGCACGGCGTCGTGACAGCCGGTGCAGCTGCAGGCGCGCGTTCCGGCACACCGGACCCGCTGGCGACGCCCCATATTGAGTTTGGTCGGCGGCTTCCTGCTCTTCAGGCGGGCCGCCGGAAGTCCTTTGTCGGACGACATGGCCCCGCAGAGATGGAAAGTGTTCCTCTCTGCCCCTCTCCAACTAATTCACCCCTCGTATGCGCATCGGCACTGTTGAGTTTCATCTTTCTCTTTTTACCTGAGCGTTCCAGGTCCATTCCCGAGTTGTTTCCTCACGGTTCTTGCTAAAGCCCCCAAAACACACACACGCACATCTTACATGCAGATGACCCCAGTAGTGTGGCTCCACTTGGAAAGTAATGAGTGAAATGGAGCCGTAAATCACTCATGGTCTCGTGAGAAAAAAAAATTGGAGTATTAGGCACCTAATACTTTCATTGTGTCGTTGAACAGAATAAAATGCCACTGCAGAACCAGTCACCGATGTAGGCATATCTCTTTAGGAAAAATAATAAAGAGGGCCATTAGGCTTCACATTTCTTTTGATTAGCATTTAGACTTCTAATGTCTGGATTGAGTATAACGCTGACGAGGGGATTTCTTCTAACGGAAACTTGGGATTGCTTGAAAACAAGTTCAATTCCTCGAACGTTTTGTGTTCAATTCCGTTCAATCACGTTCAATTCCTCGAACGTGATGCCTTAGATCACACTAAATGGTCTTGTTTATTAACTTGAGTCCACTTTTCGTTCACTCCAAATCGGGAACAAGTGGAGTGACACGACATTAAAAAAAAAAAATCTGCTATCAAATCCGCGAAAGTAATTTTCTCGCCGGTTACACTACATAGGCAAAACGCTATATAGGGCCGCGTGAAGTGGTTGTGTATCGAACATTGAGAAGTGTAAATGCGCGCATTTAAAGGGGCATTGAGGTGGATTTCAACGTGTTTTTGTTTGTGTCAGAAATCTACTCTCTAGTTCTTGTAGAAGCAACTCCAAAAATAGTAAGCATATTCGCTCACGTTAACAAAAGTAATCACCCCGACGAGACAGAACTATTTGTTGACTCGGCGGCTGGCGATAACGTAATAGTCCGACCTCGTCCGAAGCGAAGCACTCATGCATGGTTGGTCGCCGGAATGCCCGCGATTTTTGACGGTGGCGGTTCTACCCGCGTTGGTTTACAGCGTCGTCGTTACCATGGTTACTTCGAGTGGGTCGCACATGAGACGACGACGCCAATTTTGTTTGTAACGCTACATTTTCATTCCTTACGTACTTTGAGCAGGAGGTACTGGTGATTGCGGAAGTCGACGTTGCATGCGCGAAAGCTTCGGTGAACATTAAGTTACTTTACCGTCGCTACATAGCGATACAGAGGCTAGAATTTCTAGCGACTGTAGTAGCAAGCCCCCTGCGCCGGCGAAATGTACGCTCGCGTCCTGATTAGATTACCTTAAAGTTCCCAGAGAACGCCCTCCCCCGAAACCTCGCCCACCTCCTTTTACGGGTGAAATATTCAATTTACTGAAAGACGCGCCCACGTCGTGAAATCGATGACTTTAGCGCCGATGAGTAAACAATAAACCCGAATCATGAATTCATGTGTAGATGCGGCCACTTTTTCGTCCTTTCCACGCTTGACCCGAAAGGTCGCCCATCTCGTATTTTTCCCTGGATATCACTGTACTTTGGGTGGGTGTTCTTTCGGAACTTTACGGCACAGCAAATGCCGTGTGCTCGGCGCTTCATAGAAGCAATCTTAGTTGATGTTTATTACATTCTTGATGATCAGGAGTACGATAAATGACATTTTTTTTCAGAAGAGCGAGCAAAATCTCCGCCCAGGCTCCAGCCTCCCACTCTTCCAGTTCAGATGCGTTTATGAACTAGCATAGCTCTTTTATGCTTTTAGAATCGTGTTGGGCAAGGTAACATAGGTAACTGCGGAATCATTACACTATATCTTACTCATTTTATATCGAAATATTTAACGGAGGCGTGAATCCTGGTTAATTCACGCCTCCGAATCTTTGGTGCTAATTGTTCCCACTAGATTGTGGCGTCAACGTCATATTTTATATTCTTTTAAGCTCTACAGCAGAAGCATACAGTTCTTTTGAAAGAATTATTGTATTGTGCAAGTTTAATCTACAACGTCCAAGATTCAAGCTATTTCAAGCGTAAGCGAACACTTCTGGGCCACAAACTTTTGTTTGAGACGAATTCGCCAGATGTCGCTACTTGACCGCCGGTAAGCCGGAATGAAGAAACCGCAGAGGGCAATCCTTTCGTTTTGAGCAGCAAACGGCTACTCTTGCTTCAATTAATACGGTAAACGGTAAAGCGCGCTAAGGACACTAGGCAACACGGTTCATTCAGTAGGGCGGGCGCACCAAACCACACTTTCCTGCGGTCATGACTTGATGGGAAGCAATGAAATGAAACTCTTTGGCAGGAGTTGTCGTTACGGGATGCGCACGCTCTTCCCGTTGTCGCGACCGGCGCAGGGAATCCGCTGCGACAGCGTTTGGGCTTGATCTGATTTATTCAGCCCGCTTGAGCGAACTTGAGCGTGCGCCTTGTGATCACGAGCAGTGCCCGGCGACGTCCAAGCGCTGCGTGAAGAGCTCCCGCCTTCGTCGTCGGCGCGGCGCTCCCTTGGTGCGCCGTTCGTTACCACCCCATAACTGAAACAACGTCGAGGCTTCGCTCGAAACACAGATGGTGCAAAGAATCCTTTCGGGTACAGCATCCAAGAAAGCGAATGGAAAGAAAACTGATGATACTCTTACACCAGACACGGAGCCGCTGAGCGATCACGCTTCGAGCGTCGTTGCTCCTGCGCTCACTGTATCCTTCCGCCGAGAATGAAGGAGCGTCAAGCCCGGTTTGGCCCGGTGTGTAAGTGCTTTACACTCCGGTATAAAACAAATATGTGCGACTGTGTAAACGCACACACACACAAAAGATGTTTTTGTAGCTTTCTGGTGTTTTGACGGTCGTAAAAAATTATTGAATCAAGAGCGCACTATTACGTCACGATTAGTTCAAGAAATAGCTGTTGCACTCCGATACCATCGACCCCCGAAAAACCCCATCTCAGGGGCCCTTTAAATTATAAAAGATCCAGGAAGGACAATGTACAACGCGCAAGAACCACACTCCAGCAGTGTTAGATCCTGGGGGCGGAATTCCGAGTTTGTCCGTTTCAAAACTGTCCATTTCGAGTGGGTTTCAGCAGCGAAGCAAGCACACTTGCGAGGCCTTCGTCTGACCAATGACGCGCGCAGAAACCGTCTGAAACCTCCGTCTGACCAATGACGCGCTCTTGTGCTCCGTCACACCTCATCATGTGCTTTCAGCCAATCAGGGCTTGCTCTGAACGGACACTTTGAAACGGACATGAAAGGGGCAAAACTGAGAATTCCGCCTCTGGTTTGTGTGCTCAGTGAAAGCGAGAGTGCACGCGTCAGGCTCCCACGCGTGAAGGATGACCCTTCCAGCTGCGTTTGATCAAAACCGAATACATGTGGCCTCATCAGGGTGACCCACTCGGTTACTGCATTGAGCGATGGCTCCTCACACGGCCACCTCCCCACCGCAGGGTAACGGCGGCAGCCGAGCTCGGGGATGACACTCTGGGGCGCCGCAATTTGCGAAGCTCACCTGGGACCTGTTCTCGCTCATCACTCAAAAGCGAAGGTATCGCATGACGAGCCACGCGCGAGGGAGCAGCCGCTGTTCGCTTCATCGTGTCCCCATCAGGGTGTCTCAAGCGTGCGCACACCTGAAAGAGTTGCTTGCACAGCGCGATGATAGTGCGTCGCCCGTGCCATCTGTCATCGTCGGGGATGTTTCGTGACACGCTACGCGCGAATGAATATCTAGTAAGGCACGTCACGCCAGAAACGCGGGGTATGGCAGATGCGGTTCGGAGAAGGGCGAGAGGATATGGATTTGAAACAATGCGAGGCTTGTCAACGCCATCTGGTGATCAGCGCGGGGAGCGTCGGCAATTAGGCCATTCAGCTAGTGCTGTCGACCGGGTGCAGTGCACGAGATGAAGAGAGCATGTACCGGAAATGGGAGGGAAGAATACTTGAAGGGAGGAAGTACTACTTGCCTAGTTGACCGCATGCAAGGTAGCGCATACAGGACGGACGTATATGCAGTACGTAAGGAGCCCACAAGTTGCACGAACAACAATCAGGTATTTAATTATGTTTCGGCCAATGGACTGGATTTTGTTGATGTACATCAGTTTGTGCGACTGTTTACTTGCTCTGTCTTCGAAGCCCCTTGCCCGTTTTCTTTGTTTTAAGACAACAGATAGGCTGTTATTTTCTCGTGTTATCGTTAACTACGAATGTACGTGAACGTCAGGTACATGCAGGAACGTGACGTCGGGAACCAATTTCCTGAGGTGGGCGTGATGACAATTATTTTTCCGGTAGGTGCCGCAGATAAACTCATGAGTTTCAGAGCCCACCTGCTCTTCTGGCAAACGAAGATAAAGAAATAATGTTCATATTGTAGTAGAAGTAGTGAAATGAAAGTGAATAACTGCAAAATTTCCTTACAAAACGGGGGACGTTCAAAAATGAACACATTAAAGCATGACCAGTAATAATCGGGTGCCATTCATGCAAAAAACAACCAATTTATCTAGGCAGCAACACGTTATGACGCCAAGTCCTCTCATATTCCGATGCTACAAAGTCAGTGTATGTACGTTTTTAAACAAGGTACGCTACTTTTCTAGGCGGTGCCTCCAGTCTCTCATCCTTCAGTCTGCTGCTCTTGCTTGCACAATGTCAGGGAAATTACCTCCGGTATTTGCTTTGTCCTTAAGTCACGCAGAACACAATAATGGCTGCAATAAACTTTTGTCGTAAGTACGGGCGTTACCAAACATCGTAACCACGGCGGAAGCCTGATTGTATCTGCTACACGATGGTATAGCGGATAAGCCGTGAAGTTGGTACGACTAAGGTCCCCAATACGGAGCCAGTATTGCTCGTTCTTGCTCAATGCAGAAATTCCAGGGAGTATGAGACTGTGGAGCACTCCAAAGAGGCCGAGGTTGTCTTTCTTATTGATAAAGAATGTTTTTTCGTTTTCCAGCGCCTGGAGTTTCGGGGAGTGCTAAGATATTTTCTTGTCGCTAAACACGCCAGGCATGAAGAGCAGACAGAGCAGGCTGATCGCCAGGGCGCGCCTGGCAGCCAGAGCACAAGGATTCCTCGACTAAGCAGTCCTCCCACCGGCTAGAGGCCATAAAGCTTTCCGCTCTTCGCAATAAAAGTTTTCATCATCATCTTCCAGAAGCGGTTACCCGATCATTAACCCCGCCAATTCCGCTCTACCACACAGAGCGGTTGACCGAAATCGAAAGTCGTTCGGAGGGCACCGCGGAGCCTCGAGGAGGACAAGTTGAAGGGAGCAGAAGCAGCGTTGGAAAGACGGGAACAGTCGTGCGAACGGTGGTCGGCAGACCGGTCGCCACTTTTAATGGCAAGCGCGGTCGACGAGCGGGAGACGCGCACAATGCAGCGCCCTCTTCCTGCCTCTGGGAACTGAACGCCATCCCGAATCGGCCCCTCCTTTCGGCCGCCCCTCTACTCCCCTTCTGCACGGCGGGGAGTGCGGCCCCATCAGACATGACCCCCGGAAGCGGCCGCGCAACTCTCAAATTAGGGGCGCCTTTCTTATTCGCGCGGACGTGTTTGCTTTTGTTTTTCCCGCTGCTTTTAACGGCTGCGGAGTACCTGACTCACACTTCTGCACAATGTCACTTGTCGACGACTGCGACCAGTTCTCCCGACCTCTCATTGTGCTTCAAGTGTCTGTGTGTGCGTGTCTGTGTCGCGTTCTTTCCCTCATTCTTTTGAAAAAACCGCATTGTAAGCGGGTTCGAAACGTGTTCTCAAATCGCTGCTTCCCTCCTAATTTCCCCTTCATTCTTTTGGCCTTGCGCTAAAAAGAGTTTGAATGCATCCGACAAAAGGGAGGAATAGTACATTACTTGTCTGACCCTTCCACGCCTGCTGCTCCGTTTTTTTTTTTTGTCGCATTTCGTGCTTTGCTGTGCGCACTCAACCGGAAGCACCAAAACTCGGCAATCCACTTTATTCTCGGAGTGTCATATGAAGGCAACAAAACTCGCCTTTACGGCACCGGAGCACTAAGTGGTCTTTGCGGAACACAAAGGATAAAAAACGAGCTGAGCATTTCAAACCCAGTGCTTGTTGCTGTGCTTCTGCGTCCCGTAACGCGACGTAGTAGGGGCAGAGTTGTGGGGTTAAGTGGATCCACTTGTACACAACAGCGAAAAGCATTTGCCGCGAAATTTTCGTAAGCAACGGTGTGCAGCTTCACCCCTTTCTTGTTGTCGGCTAGTCCTGGCCCGGCCTTCTGGCTTGTTTTTGTAAACGTTCTTTAAGCAACCCTGCGGAACTTCACGATGCGTATCATCCTATTAGGCACCATAACGGCCGCGTCTACGTTCTGCTTGCCGTAGCAACTGCCAGCACTGAAGGCGCTGGTGGATCGTACGCTTTATTTGACAGACAACTGTTATGCCTTTATGAGGCTGATCTAAAAGTACGCGTTTTCTCTCCCACATTCGGAGCTTCGATTCTGAATTCGGACTTTTGTCTGCTCGCTTGAAAGCCCCAAACGGCGCGGTTGGCGGTGATTCGCACAATTGTTCGCTCGCGCTTATTCAGGTCACTCGACTGCTTGAGAAACACCGCTGGGCCAAAATGTTTTTCCGGTGCCGCGAAGGAGACAGTGCCTGTAATGCGGCCTTCCCGTGTTGCGGAGCTTTCGAAGCTCTGAACACCACAATAAGCGGGTTGAAGGCTTCTATGGGCAAAGCTGACCGTCGGAAAGGCTGAAAACACCCCGGTGATGACAATCACCTTTAAACCACAACATACGTTGAATCTAAGTGCAACATAAGAGCTGTCCATGTGTAATGTTCGCGCACAAAATATCCTTTTCTCGCGAATGCTGTGCACGCAAACTCTTTGCACCGTGAGGTATTTACGCGCCGATGAGTGCTGCTATTGTCACGCGCTTTTGCGTGTGTGTGACGAGTAACACGTGAAACGAACAGGACTCAACCAAGACACGTGTGACAGGACCAAGAATGAGGATACGCCATCAAGGATTACAACGGTTTGTACCCGAGCTAGTTGTTGTCGACGCGTATTTATAAAGAGAAAACAAAAACTGCGTAGAGGCAAGGCAAGAAAGCATACAAGCACTAAAAACTGCTTCTCCAGTACCGTGACCTCCATACAAGGCTGTAAAATTTGTTCATGATTTTCAGTTCTGAAAGTTCATTGCAGATTCATAAGTTCATCGTAGACCCATATGACTGCTCTTTGCCGATTTCGGAACATCGTAGTATAGGGGATACCTCATTCGTGCAACCATATGTACCAACGAAACTAACTCCCATTCCATTCTCGTCTTACGCGCCGCAGTGCCTCAGTTGCCAGCGCGGAGCCGACCATTACATCTTCCGAACACGATGTCCTGAGTTTTATTACTGCCGCTGCGGCAGATTTTATGACGTAGGTACAAGAAAAAAAAAAACCCTTGTGTCCAGATTTTGGTGCATGTTCATCGGTTCAAATCAATTTGCGTCCTCTAATACGGCGCATCTTACTGTCAAGGTGTATCTTCGGTGCCTAAAGAGAAACGTTTTTTCTTCTTGCGCTGCATTTTTAGAATGAAAGACGAAGTCTGTACCAACGAAGGGATGAGATCGTGTAGGTAGTTTTGAGGTGCGTCACAACCTTGATTCTGTACTGTGGAAACCATTTATTGAATAAACCTTGGAGCTACATGTAAGTACGGCCAGTAAGTAAGTACGATGTAAGTAAGTACGATGTAAGTACGACTACAAGTAAGTATGTAAGTACGCCGCAAAAATACCTTCGAAAGGTGAACGGCTTCCCGGGGGTTACATAGAATCCTCCCGGGGTGGGGCCGCAAATAAGTTATTGAAGGATGCGTGCCACAAAAAAGGCCGGCGGCACGTACGCGTTCCGAGTTGCGGACACAGTTTCATGGTGGACACAAGCGCATCTCATTGTGAACATTAAAATTTTTTTATCGCATTAAACAAAAATTACTCGAAAGAAATTTTTTACATAAAAGCTAAAGTGTTGATTCGTATAATGAGTCATCTCATGTGTGTTTACCTAGAGGGCCTAGGTGCATCTTTTAGGTCTAAAATTTGGCAAAAACACCTTTTTTTGCATCTTTGTAAACGCTTTGCCTAAAAAGTACGCTCTGTAATTAACTTAAATTATTTTTAGTAGACACTCAGGGACCGTATCAATGCACGATGGGAATATTACGGCTCAAGCTTTTGTGGTGCCTTTGTGAAAAATTCCTGAAAACGCGCCGTTTGTTGAGTTTTTACCTCGCTAATACAACGCCAAAAATTCTTACACGGCTTCAGTCACGGGCACACATCAAAGAACAATGCAAGCGGAGTGTTCTAAAATAGTATTTGTCATTCTACAGTTTCACTCTTTATTTCAAATTTATTATCCGCAACCACATTTTGCGCGTTTGCAAATAATTCAAGTAGCCCTCAGACGACGGAAAAATTCTTTCAACGAAAATACTCCTTGCAGGCCTACTAAACCTAATTGGCAACTAGCACCAATTTTTTCAATGAAATTCGCAGTGGTCGATTTTTGGGCTGGGTCGTTTCGCGTGGAATGACCTCCCAGCGTTCATGAGCGAGATATGACAATTTGTTAGAAAAGGAACTCGCGTGACTTCGTTCTAATAAGGACGTCCCTTGTGGCGTCAGATAATACCACGGATAGTCGCGTGAGTGGCACACCTCATGGAATGAGATTTATAGCTGTTTAGCATTATAAGCTCAATATGGTCGCCAACCAGTGTCGTTCATTACGGTGGGCATTACTCGCGTCGCGGGCATAGAAACTAAAGGGAACGTTTTCTGGATATCATATTCTGAAACCCAAGGACTAAATCAATCTGAATCCATAGCACTCGAAAACAACTAGTCAGAACACTAGAAAAAACAGTATAGACGTTGTCCGCCCCACGGCGCAAACTTCTAATAAAAACAGCTACTCTAAACTCTACATTGACTCGTTCGCGTGACCGCCTGCCATCCCGCAAGCTGGCTAGCTGGAGCGAGTGCGAGTACCAGCGCTGCTGCAGCCCACTGAGCTGCGCAGGCGTAGTCTATAAATCTAAGGCAATAGCCCCCGCGGGATAAAACACGAACAAATAAACAATAGCAGACGCCCCTTACTACCGTGAGCAGTGTTGTCATACCCACCCTCGCCCTCTCAACATAATTACGGTCACAGTGGAAAATAAACGGGCCAAATAACAATTCCTGGGTGGGGATCCTCCGTCCCGGCCACCGCATGAACCGCGGCGCTCACACCACTGGTTCCGATTCTCTTCTACCCGTCACCCGCGCGGGGAGTGATCGAAAGGAAGTAAAGAGCGGACTCGAAGCTGTGGTTAAAAGACGCCTCTTCTCGACTGCCTCAGAATAAAATGGGTTGTTTTTAATGAATGCGTTCAGGTGAAGTAACCTGAAAGCACAGTTCGTTCAACAGTTAACAGCAACGTGAATTATCTCAAAAATTGTGTATACACCGTGTGTGACATTTCTTTCGATAACAACGTCGGGAGTTTGAGCATGCTAATTGAGTGCATGCTGCCCTTCATTGCGCACGTAATCAAGGGCACATTGGCTGTGCAGATACCTGTACGTGCAGCCGCATTCAGTGCTTTCCGCTGGGTACAATAGTCGCCAAGTCTGCATGTGATGATAAAAAAGAAACGTTCAAACAGTTGTCTGTACTACTTTGGTAATAATGTGCAATAACTGTTATATACTAGCATTCGGGAAAGGTAATGCGGTAGCGCAGACTATATTGCAAGCGATCTGAATTATAAAGGCAGTGTATTTTTTGTAAAAAATACAGCCTTACGGTAAAATCTTTTCCTGAATCCTCTGAAAAGTGTAAAGTTGTCTATGTTCACTCCTTCGTTACAGGGCACCTGTGCTTTGATATGCTGCTCACACTAATTACAGTGTGTCGCTTGTTTTTTTTTTCAAAACGCATTTGTGCTTTGCCAGGACTGGCACCATAGCAGGGCAAGTTTTGTCGAGCAGCTGAAGCAAATCGCCACATAACCACTGCTCGTTCAGAGCTGTGCCATTTGGTTGGTGACCTCTTTTCAGCCAGCAAATATAGACGTCCACTAATATCAGGCCGTCGGATAGATTAGCAATAAAATTGAGTTCTTTATTGCGAAAAAACCGCGCGAAAAGTTTCCCGGCAGCTAAAAAAACACTGCTCCGGAAAGGCCGTCGTGTGCACGAAACGCGATGCCGTACGTTCTTTCTCGTGTAGAAGCAGCAGACGTAAAGCGAAGGCAGAGCATTTCGCTTGACTGCTTACGCTTCCGAATGGCGTTATTTCGGACTCGAGAGAAACGCGAAGTCACTCCAGTTGTTCGATTCACAGTAATCAAAGTGCTAAAGTACGTAGATGATTTCGTCGTTTTTGTGAAGAAATGCGATTTTAAAAAGACAATTACGGCGTATGGTGTAAACGGCGCATAGGTGTGCATTGGTCTGCAGATGACGCCTGAAGTAAAAAGTAATAATCAGCTGCAGTTCTTAGATATGAAGGTAAAATTAACTGACACGCACGTGTGCTGGAAGTATAGCCCACGATCAGTTAAACCGATATAAATTTCTGAATGAATCAAACGTAGTAAAAAATGGTATTGCGTTATCGTGTTTGTTATCGGCTCTCTCTAAGTCTTGTTTTCACCAGGTTTCAGGTACTTTTTGGCGCAACTGACGCGGTTAATAAAGGCAGGGTTTCCGGAGTGTGTTCCTTGCATGACAGCGCTAAAGCTTGTCAGGCAGACAAAAGAATTGGTCTCAGTAGAACCGAGGGATGGCGAGCCGCGTGAAAAGAAGTTTTCCGTCAATCCGTATAAGCACCCGTTGTCGCATGGGCTCAGAAATGTAGCTGGGCGGTACGATGTAAATATTGTCTTTTCAGCCACCAATACGATGAGTAAAATATATGGTGAAATAGGTAGGAAATTGGCGGATTTTGATGTTGGTGTAACAAGAAAAGTTGTATTGTTAAGCTTAGCTCCGCGCATATAGTGCGTTCCACTTTCTCATGCTGCCACCATCCTCTCCGTGAAGGAAACATCCACCTAAATGCAGCCATACGGCTACAAAGGAAAGCTATACAGCTTTCTCGGAAACTTCGCAGTTGAAGAAAAATTCGTCCTGGTCCAGGATTCGAACCCGGGACCACTGCTTAACCGGAGCAGTCGCTCTACCAACTGAGCTAACCAGGCGGCTAGTCGTTAGTAGCGCGAAAGCAAATTGATCAACAACTCGAAGTGAAGGACTGGTGTTAATCGACTAGATTTAGGGGAAATCCCCAAAGTGGAGTACGTTTCTGGGAAGGAAAGTTTGACATCCACATAAATGCAGCCATTCGGCTACAAAGGAAAGCTATACAGCTTTCTCAGAAACTTCGCAGTTGAAGAAAAATTCGTCCTGGTCCAGATAGAAGTTTCTGAGAAAGCTGTATAGCTTTCCTTTGTAGCCGTATGGCTGCATTTAGGTGGATGTCAAACTTTTCTTCACAGAAACTTACTCCACCTTGGGAATTTCCCCTAAATCTGGTCGATTAACACCATCCTCTCCGTGGACGGCAATCAGATCACTAGAGAAGTCATTGAGGCATATCATATTAGAAAAAGAGGGAGGGCGTGTGTATTAACCAGTTATCGATAACACAGCATGAAAAAGAATTTTGGTCTTTGGATCGGTCCGTGTGTTAATATCAGTTCGTGGGGGCGTACCACTAGATTTAGTTGTACGCCCCGACGTAAGAGCACGTGGGTTCGTCGTAGTACTTACGTTTGTGTTGCGTTCTCAATAAAATTAGTTGTGATTACAGCGTTGTCCTGTCGTCTTCATTTCCCTCCCGTCTTTGTTTATTACGCTGCCGTTCAAGATGCATCACCTGTACCAGCTCGCCCAAATGTCGATTCTTTTACAAAAAAAAAGTCCAGAAGAAACCTGAATGGAGGTGGAAACCCAGGAATCAAGAAAACAGTAGCAAATACGGGCACAAAGGCAGCGATTTTTCATCTGAAGGCGTACTTTAATCTGATTTGTGTTAATTCCGCACAATTGGTGCCTTGAGAAAGGTTAAAAAACGTAGTTTCCGCGGCATTCGTGATGCTCCCTTAGCAACCACATCTCATTGATCTCGTGCACGTATTCAACAAACAAACTTCGTTTAAAATGTTTTGCTTCAATTCACAATTTGCAAGGCGTACCAAACGCTGGCAAATGCTGTTTCTTATTTCGAAGACAAGTGCCTACATTTGATGCCGGCTCGACCCGCAGTTCTACTCCTCGTATGCGCATGGTGAAAGGGTAAACGGAATTGCATGCGGGTCACGAGCGGGGAACTTGGACGATCCAACTGCAACAACTGGGAATCAAAATAAAAAGAGCGGCGAGATATCCTACTTACGTCATAAACCTCTTCAAGTTAATTTAGCTTATTTTGTGCTTCAGGACCGGTATAAAATACAGTCCTCGTAGCTATGAGCGGAAATGGTCCCAATAGACTAATAACAGTAGCCTCTGGCGGAACAGCGGATAGATTTGCGGTTGGTAGCAGAACCATTGTGAGAGAGCGACTTAGAAAAGTGAATCTATGCACAGTGTGACACGAGCTCTAGTCTCGTCGCCGAGACCTTTCATCAGGCGCCTCATGCCCGGTGCTCTTTATCGGCCGCCACAAAAGTGTCGCTCGCTCTGTTATTTACAGCCCCTGGCTCAAAGTAACAGCCCTTAACAATCAACTGAAATGAACAACTTTGAAAATGAAACAAATGTTTTTCATTTAAGCAACTTATTCAGGCATGTAGCTCAGGGTCTAGTATTCGCAAGTACCATGCTGGCAGCAGCGAAAACAATGCATTGTAAAATAAAATAAGGTCTTCTATAAACAAGAAATTCATCATGCATAGAGAGGGCGATGAAGACGGCGCAATGAAAGCGCAGCAGCTAAAAACCCGCAAGCAAACAGCGTAGCGTTGTTTGCAGCGCACGGCAGCGGCGCGTGGTCATCAGCCTTCGGTTGCGTGACCGTGTCCCGAAAAACTCAAGGCGCCTCACCTGTTACGACGCCATTAGTCACCAGAGCGAAGAGCCGCCGCTCGCGCAGCAGAGTCGCGATAAAGAAGCAAAATGCACGCGCCCAGGTTCGACTGCGATGCACGGAAGGCCCATTGTGAGCGAGGCCGGCCTGCGCTTCACGCGCGTACATTGACGCTCGCACCTCGGCGCGTCCTGTGTTCGGATCGCGAGGCGTGATATCGGTCGCTCCGGCGCGGTTTTATGAGCGGCGCTAATGGGATTTCCGCCTTTGCACGGTACTCGGAACCAAGCACCCGACGCGTCAAGCTCTGCTTTCACGACAAGCCCTGGGCGGCACGCAAGTCCCGATCATTCAGCTTCTTCCGGCTGCAGTGGAAAAAAAGAAGAAAACCCATCTACGTAAGGCTACCTGTACCCGTGCGGTACTGGAGTTTCGATTGGCGGGGACGAAAAAAAGGTATAAAGTTCAGGAGACAGAGGTAGCGTGCTTTCTCTACAAGAGAGAGGATATTCGGTAATAGGCTCGCAGTTTCTAACCGCGAGCGTCTAATCAAACTTGGTCGCTCACGTGAGCCCGCTTTTCCAACCAAGGCAAAAAAAGACAAAAAAAAAACCGATGAATTATTGCACTTTTTTTTGTTCCTTTGCCATTTGCATTTACAAAAGCCGCGTTGTTTCTGTTCATTTTATGTGTATTTTCTTTAATGTTCGCAGCAATATCAAGAGGACAGAAAACTTCATTTTTCTTTTGCGTTTTCGAACCATCCAAGCTTGCCTATCTCCCTTGCAGAGTTTCCAAGCCAAAGAAAACTTCTGCACAAATATGTCCACAATTTGCTTATAAATTTGTTCTTTGTGGCAATTCATCTGCTGTCAACGGAATAAAACAGTGACCATTGGTTCAGAGTCTCTGTTTCGACAGTCCCGGACTTCGAGACCTCTTTAGGCATAAAATAAACATGCAATATTTTCTGCAACAAATAAATTTTTTCGTTTGCTTATTCATTCGTTTTTTAGCCGACATTTCCTATGAAAATCTTTGAATGACTTTGAAGACTGCGGAAGCTTTTTTCAGGGGAATGTCGAGCAGTTTACTCACTTTATTGCCCTGAGGTTGCTTGCAACAGATCCGCTGGCGAATTTTCTCTCGAAATCTAGATCTTGATGATGGCGTGCTATATTCTGTACTTGGAAATACCAGGATGGCGGGAATTAGTGGCGAATTCAACCTTCACCCGCCGCGATGGTTCATTGGCCGAGGTGTTGCCCCACGGGCGACGAAGTGCCGTAGTTCATTTCAAGCCGCAGGAGGAAAATACAGGCGAAAAGCAAAAACCCTCTCTGTGTTTAAAATAAAAAAAAATATTTTAAAGTTGTTGCCAAACAATTGGACCTTTTCTATAATTGCAGGAATATTCCGAAATTTATGGTTCATGCCGCCACCGAAACCACTCCACGGTTTCTAAATTAACTCGTACACCTCCACAATGGCGCGCCGCATAGCTTAGGTGTATTTCCAGTGCGTGAAACCTCAATTTCTACATTTTATTCTTGCCCTTTTAAATTCTCCACGCTTGATATTATGAATCATAGCTATAGACAGAAACCAGAAGCAATACGTACCAGCAGCCCCTTCCTGTGAAGGCGGCAGTCGATTCTACATTTCTCAAGCTAACCAACCCAGCATCGTCTGGCTTTCAACCCAAACTAGGTGACACGGCCCTCATTGATAGGCATGCAAAACGATCCACAAGAAAGATCATGGAAAGCTTTCGCATTAAAAAGGGATGAGCTAGTTGTGTCAGCCAGCCACCTGTTCAGCTATCGAATACCGATAAATCAAGCGTTTTTGGAAAGGGGCTGATTGTGGTGTTTTGTTTTTGCTTCATTTTCCCTACACGTGCCTTTGTGAATATTTGCTTCTATATGCTACCAATCCTTCATTCGTGCGAATGTAGGGATGTTTGAAAAGGTATCGATGCGATCCATGTTTTTGGTGATCAAGCAGATTCTCGCTCCTTGATTATATATGTTCGTTTTTCAAAATAAAATTCAGTTGCTAATAATGCTTCGTCTTGTCTTTCTTGCTCCGTCTTCGTTTTTGAAGCCAAACGTGGCCGTCGGGTATTCTCATACATATTGTCCATTGTGTATTTCTAAGCGTAATTTTATTCCGGGTAATAAATTTAGGCACATTTAACAATCTCTTTTCTCTATAAACTCCTCATTGTGCGAATTTAACCGCTAGGTATTGCAATCCTAGAATGTTTTATTTGGCCGCTAAAAATGTTTTCAGGCAGGGACAGAGAAAGCATTTCGAATATATTGTCGCGCTGCGGGAAAACGAATCCGAAAACTGGCTTTTTAACTTCATAGCGTACGTGCGAGTGTCCATAACGCGCTAAAAATCATGGTTTTCATAAATTGTGGCTACACTGCTCGACTTTTCGTTTGATATAGTTTACTTTAGTAATGAATTTTTCCGAATACAGCGTTTACTTCGCAATAGCTGATGATAAGGTAGCGTGAGTGACGACGCTGTCATGGCCGACTAAGTGCGTTGATATGCATTTGCCTGTCCCTCGTATCTTATCTTGCCCGCTTTACTGTCTCCTCCTATTCCTAATTCTACCCCCCTCTCCCAACAACAAGAATGGACCCAATACGAATGTCAATCCATGCTGCATGGTGCGAGGACTATGATATCTCACTATCACAGCAAGCGGTACTGCCACCGCGATTATCAAAACAGCGAGCGCTGGAAAGCACCAGACTTCGCCTCGAATAAGGCGTATCCACGGACGATTTCGAGTGTTCTCACAAGCACGGAGCAAGGACTGGCAAGGTCGCAGTGTGCACCTACCAGCCGTCTCTTGTCGAGGCTGTCGGCAAGAAAGCGGAGTCTGCGTCCGACCACCTTGGCCCGGTGTCGGCACGTCCCCCAGGGGCAGGCCGCAGAAGAGTCGGAGGGCCGGACGACCGACTCTTCAGCCACGCACGACGTGACCAGGTCGGGCAGCGGCGACAGCGTCGGTTCTGCCGATACTCCTGCACAACAACATTGGTGAAATGCGGCATTCGCATCTGCTCCATCACCGTATCGATTGCTGTGGGTACCTATTCTACATGAAAACATGGAAAAAAGAATTAAAGGCTCCCCCATGTGAACAACAACAGAATACCAACGAACGGTGCTACCCTACGATGTATTCATTTATTAGCTTCAGCGGCTGGAAACACGCGGCTTCTAATTTGGTGTGATTCAGTACATGAACATCGACAGGAACAAAATTCAGTGCAATATGCGAAATTAACTGTTGAATGGCTCTGCTCCAGGCCTTTCTTAGATGGAAGTCTATATTTCTCAAAATCAACCGGCCGATCAGTACGCACGTCCCGCGTTGCACCAAATTAGGGCAGCGTAGAATCGCTGATGCCCCGGAAAGAAAGGTTGATCCTCCCAAAACGCATAAGAATTAAGCCAGCATTCGACGACTATGTTGTAGGCACGGGAGTTAGTTCCATTTTTCTCTGTGGAGAATTTTTAAAGGTCAGGAAATAATCTCTATGCGAACTAAAGGTAACCGATATTTTTAAGAAAAAATTATTTTTCGAAAGAACATGTGGGAGAAATTATTCACACTAAAACAGCGCAGGGACGAGGACGGAAGAAGTGACAAACCAGAGCGCTGTAGTTTCTCACTTCTTTCGTCCTCGTCCTTGCGCTGTTTTTAGTGTGAATAATGTGTACCCAACTAGCCCAACGTCAAGCCTTAGTATGTGGGAGCAAGCTATAATTTCAGGATGATCCACTTTTTTTCTTCCGGGCACCATATTGAAATTTTCTCTCCAAATAGATCGCTGTCCTTTAAGTAAACTGATATCGTGGTAAAAACTGGCCGCGTATCTGCCCCTTTCGTTGCAAATGTCGTCAAAAGACGATAGTCTTTATCGACTTTTGCCAAGTAAATGCCTCCCTTCGCTTTCCCGCTCACCTCTCATGTTGTTCCTGTTGCGTCGCGCTCTTCCCAAGGCAAAGACGCCAAAGGTTTGCCTAAATCATTTTAAATTTCCCGCGTTCCACTGCTCCAAACCGGGTGTCTCGATGCCAACGCTGCCGTACGGCGAAGACGCGTGTGAATCGAGGCGCCCTACTTCAACGTTTATAGAACCGCGTTTCTCTAGTCCTCGTGCGTTGCAAGCAGAACGTGGAACCTATCTAGTGGAACCTTTCGCAACTCTTGCCACTTGATTTCTTCAAATGCCGCCAGAAGCTATATGGCGCGGGCGACAGCAGGCGACAGCGGAGTGATATTTTTTTGTTCAGTTGATAAAGTATTTAATATCGCCAAAATCAAACATGTGCGATTTCTTATAAAAGAACGCTGCAAATATCACTTCTGTATTAATTTCTTGTCATATATATGCGTAATGCCTTGTTGTTCTTCAACAATATTGACAACTATGAACACTACCCCGGACTTAGACGGGCACATTTAGCTGTGACTATATAAGACTATTGCGCAGGCGTTCTTTTGCTTTGGCCGGGTGGCTGAATCGAGTCACAAACAGACAGACGGGCAGACAGACATACAGACAGACCAAAATTTCTGGGTTTAAGTAGCCCAAGGAAGACTATCGTCTTTAAAATACCGAACGTCATTTACGTACTGCTTTAGAGGCACTGGCAAAGCACAACGGCACACTGTGTGCTGTCTTCTTCTGTTGGTCCTGTCCTTTTAGGGCAATTTTATTTCCGGCATGGGAAAACTCACAAAATGGATAGGAATAGCAGGATGGGGTTGAAATGTCGTTGCAACTTCAAAGCAAATTTTCTTGAAACTAATGCATGAATGCACCGTCACAAGGTGCCGCATTGATTTGCGATATGTTATCGGTCTCGCAGGATAAGAGATGAAGAGAATTTTATTAAAGTACATTTATTTAGCGAGGATTAATTCTACGTTTTGTCTAAAGTGAATGAACTTCGAAGGTATCAAATTCTGTCCCGTAGCTGAGACAGGAGAAATACTTTCCTCTTTTTTGGTACGCCTAATGGCAACACTCACGCAGTGTGATGATATCATATGTAAACCGGGCGGGGGTTCCCAATATCAAATTAGCTGTTCGCAACATCATCCTCTTGAGCTCACGGGTCTGGCAATACGTTATCATCATTTTATTGAAGTTTGTTCCTTTTTGCTGCTGTTGCTTGCCCGCTGGCAGTCACACAAGTAATTTCGTTGTGGCCGTTGAAGTAAAGCAACAACAGTCGGGGTGGATCAGTGGCCAGGCATTGGGATGCTGGGTGCAACGACATGGCTGCCATCCCGGCTGAGGCGGCCCTGATTTTTTTCGTGGGGGCGAAAGCCGAAGACGTCCGTGAGTCGAGATTTCGGCTAATGAAAAAGCGCCCCAGGTGGTCCAAATTAATCTGCACAGTACACTCCACTACGGCGCGTCTTGTAGCGCAGGTACGTAGCTTAGGTGTGTAAAACCCCCAATTTAAAAACGGCTTAGACGGCTTAGCGCAGACCCACAAGATCCTGGGTAATCGAAATGATGGATGAAAAGTTGAATCGCACTATTATAAAGGGACATACGAATGCACAGAAGGTTAACATCGAAGCTGCGAGAAAAGACCAAATTTGGATACAACTTTTGTATTTAATGCAAAGGTGTGCGTATTCTACCAAACAAAAGTGCGCCGTCATTTTAGCCAAGCGTTTATAAATTACCTCAATAAGCTTTTTTTTTTCAGAGATCCCCCCGACTACTAACAAATTTTGCTTTCTTCGAACTAGTGTCAGTTTGCATCTCGTACTTGCTAACAGTATGTCATAAACGTTAATGGTGCATGGGCCGTACAATATTATTTGAAAATACTGCAATTACAGTAGTCCTAGTTACATACATCTAATACTACATTTCCAGTCATCCTAGCTATATACATTTTGATTTGATGTCGGTCTAAGGCGAACGGCATAAATGGCCGGTGGATGAAGCACTAACACTGCCCTATTTATTTCCTGCATTTATTTTCCCATAGAAAAACATATTTGGAACAGATCTGCATATGCCGTTAGTCAAGCAAAATACACTCTTGCTGAATGTTTTTAAGAATGCTAAAGTTAGCGTTCTTACCGCAATATTCAGTCACCGTTTGGAATGTTTGGGAGCAACATTCGCGTTTCTATAATGGTAAAGGAAAACGGTTCCTTAACTTTGCCATGACGAGTCCTCCTGTTTTGTAAAGAATTATTTTGGGTGAAAATATACGCCAAAAAGTGTATTACGGCCACCCAAGAAGAAAGTGGACCGAAAAAAGTCAACAGGTCTTCGACCAGCGTTGGATGTATGTGTGTGCGCACTTCTAAAAAATTATAACTCACAAGGGGATTTGTGAATCAGCTATAGTCGCCCAGCTGCTTTATGGGTTACGTGTCCCCTGCATTAAATGCAATGTTGCTTGTGGCTTCCGCTAGCAATGTAAGAAGTTTTTCAGCAACGGCCAATAACCTTCCGCAAATCCTGCGCCACATTCGCGACGGCGAGTAAGGCATGTTGTGGTGAGCCTCATTTAGTGATTAGTTTCAAAGGTTCCGCAGGTAACGTGCGCAAGAATACGGCAGTAGCTGTGTCCTTTCCTTTCATGTGCCATTGGGATATATTGCGAACGGAGAACTTTAAAAATGCATTTAACCCTATTTTGTGCGAACCAAATATTTCCTGAACTGAAAATACGTACCTAAAAAAAAATATGCACCGAAATCTGAGAAAAATCAGAAACAATGGGAAATAATGTAGTAAAAGACAACAGTTTATTTGCATAAAGTGTGGCAGACCAGAATAATCGCCACAACGCAGTGTTACATAATTGTAAATTGATTGAAAGTGACAAGCAAAAGCAGCGGTTAATTGCATATTTGTAAACTTGACATAATAGGGTAAGGGATAAGAAGTTCAAAATACTTCTTTCAAATCTAACCGAGCTAATTCAACGTTTTCAAAAGTGCTTAACATTTCAGATTCCACAGAGCTTAGAAATTCAACATATGAAAGTGCACTCCTTTTGATGTGGGCCTTCACCAATCTATTACGCAGCATAACGAGAACAGGCGTCATTCCTTACCTCGGTGCAAATGTTCCAGACTCAAAGTATCCCTTGCTACGAGGCGCGACTGATCACCGTCCAGAGAAGGGCCACCAGCCTCTGTATGAGCACCGCAACTGTTGCAACACGCCTTCTCCTCGCCTGCCGAGGGACCCAACGCGATCGATCGCACCATACCGCCGCCGTCCTCGAAGTTCGCAGCCGTAGTCGTGGCTCGCGCCCAAACGTCCAGCAGCTCTCGTCAGCGTGGTGCGCGCACCAGCGGCTCCACGGGCGTTTTGAGCCCCGCCATGCTCTCTCTGCCCGACCCGCCTCGCGGTCGAGTGGCGGCGTCGGGGAGAGGGCGCGGACTCAAGCGGCGCTTGTGCTCTTCGATAGGTGGCGCCACATTTAATGATCCCGCGGCCGGTTGCTACTTGGATTACAAAGGTCGCACGTAGTGGCTCCGAATGCCGTGATTCCGTGGTGTATCAGAAGTACATGGTGACACAAGAGCGCTTGCGAATAAGGGTCTTAACTGCGCGACGCGGGTAATTTTGTGAGAAACGAGGAGGGTTATGATGGTTTCGGCAACCCAGGCGGAACTCTTGAGGGGAATGTTTATTTTGAGCAGAAACTGTAGTCATAGGTGTGACACCCCGTAAAGAAATGGGTGCCAACAAAGCAACTGGATCACGCTGCTCTTCCTCACTTTAGGAATCTAGTAGCGACGACAGGTTATTTGGTCGTAACCTCGCCGCATCTGATATTCTTAGCAGAAATCAATTATAGTGTTGTCAAACAGCGTGATGGGAAGCTCAGGCTTCGCAACAGCATTGGCCTGTGAAATGACCGCGGCGACGTTCAACGTGCTCCAATGCGCATGCGTCGCCCCTCGATGCAGGTTGGCCAATCGTGAAAAGGGGCGCCCATAATGGCGCCCTTTCCACGCCAGCGTGCCGCCCGTGGTTTGGGATGAGATCATTGATCAGAACTCCTCGCTGCCCCTTGTCCCTTTTGCCCCTTTCCCGGCTATGCATTTCCTTCTCGCTTCCTTCCTTCGTTCCTGCTTGTGGAAAAGGCTGCGAATAGCCGCGGCCGTGGGGAGGTTATCAAATTAGTATTGACACGGCGAGCCACCGGGTGTCCAGTGACGCTCTCCTGGGCCCTGATTTGTTTTGGCTCTTTTCCCCCCGCACTTCACCGAGCCCCTGCTGCTGTGTGCGACTTTTCTCCCTCCTTCTGGCGGCCCCAGCTTTACCCCGCGTTTTCTTTGTTTCCCATGCATTAACTGCTTTTGTTCGCTGCGGCCAGCCCACTGCTTGCAAAAGGTACGGAACGGACTATAAGGTGCGGCTGCTAACGACGTTACAAGAGGTGGCAAATAGGGTGAAGTGCCCAACGCTGTTATGATTGCATTCCGATTAATTCTGGCAGGTAACGTTGACGTGGGGTATCCACAGGGAATTCTGTTGCGGTACACAAAGAAGAAAAAAAGGAAATATTTCGAAATCAGTTTTGGAGCACTAGAGACCTTCCTTTGTGAGACCTTCTTGGTGTATATTAAACTGAAAGAAACTTAAATTTTCGCCCTTAAAATGCCAATCGTTTATATCCTAAGAAGAAAGATGTCGTTGTCATATCGGCTGCATTTTAACCAAAAGACCTCTAAAACCTCTAAAAAAGAGCTGAGGGGCGTGACCAGCCATACATCTTGTGTGCGCCTGCAGCAGATACCGTATTTATTCGAATTTAACGCGAGGTTTTTTTTTCACGATCCGTAGTCTCAAAGACATAGCCCGCCTTATATTCGAAGCTCAGTATGTACACACACAGACACACACACACACGCACACACGCACACACACACACATATATATATATATATATATCTCTCTATATATATATATATATATATATATATATATATATATATATATATATATATATATTGTCACGGAGACAAGGACGACGCAGTTGTCTTGCAGGAGAAACAAGTTTATTGGAGCGAACTTGTGCTCCCCTAACAACTCAAAAGAATACAGAGGCGGCGAAGCAGCGGTCAACAAAGTGACTTGCGTCAGCGAGCGTCGCAGAATCGAATGCCCCGGCGTCCGCACTGCAGGCTTTTTATCTTTCGGCGCGCGTGGTTCTCGAAACGTCGATTCACATCGAGAACATAGTAGATCCAAGAAGATTATTCTGGGCTGTTCACGTTAGATCGGAATGCTCTCCCTATCACGACAGATAACACATGCGGCACAGAAAGAAAGAATGGAACACGCGCTTCCCTTGGCGCAGAGATAACAAGACCGGCGCAGCCGGGCGGCAAAAGCAAAACACAAATAAACAAACCCAATGTATGGTTCGCGGCATTACCCCCCCTCTAAGAGTGCATCGACCCGATGCTAACATAAGCGACAGTCCGAAAAAATGAAAATAAAAGTTCATCATCGTCCGTAGAAAGGTTTTAGGCGAACCACGTGGACGACCTCAGGCCGCCTGCGTCGTCGTGATGTGCCGGAGTCACCATCAGGGACCACTTCGTAGGTAAGTTGGCCAACACGTCGTAGAATCTGGTAGGGTCCGAAATAGCGTCGCAGGAGCTTCTCACTGAGTCCGCGTCGTCGGATGGGAGTCCAAACCCACACACGATCCCCTGGTTGGTACTCAGCGTCTCGGCGTCGGAGGTTGTAGCGGCCCGCATCCACCAGCTGCTGGTCCGTTATACGAACTCGAGCGAGCTGGCGGGCCTCCTCCGCACGTTGAAGATATCCGTGGACGTCGGCGTTGAGGTCGTCGTCTTCTACGTGCGGAAGCATGGCGTCGAGCATCGTAGTTGGCCTTCTACCGTAGACAAGCTCGAACGGCGTCAGCTGCGTCGTCTCCTGGATAGCCGTGTTGTACGCAAACGTGACATACGGGAGCACTTCGTCCCAAGTCTTATGTTCAACGTCAACGTACATTGACAGCATATCTGCGATTGTCTTGTTCAGACGTTCTGTTAGTCCGTTCGTTTGGGGGTGGTACGCCGTCGTTCTTCGGTGATCCGTGTTGCTGTAGCGTAATACTCCTTGCATCAGCTCCGCAGTAAATGCCGTTCCGCGGTCGGTGATTAGGACTTCCGGGGCTCCATGTCGCAGCACAACTTGGCTTATAAAGAACTTTGCCACTTCTTGTGCAGTCCCCCTCGGAAGAGCGGCGGTCTCTGCGTAGCGCGTCATGTAGTCTGTCGCTACGACAATCCACTTGTTCTGTGATCGTGACGTAGGGAACGGGCCTAAAAGGTCCATTCCAATCTGTTGAAATGGTCTCGATGGGACGGCGATCGGTTGCAGAAGTCCGGTGGGTCTTGTCGGCGGTGTTTTTCGTCGCTGGCAGTCACGGCAGCTCCGGACGTAGTGGGTGACGTCAGAGGTAAGGCCGGGCCCGTAGTACCTCGCCTTGATTTTTCCAATAGTGCGGGCTGTGCCGAGATGTCCGGAAGACGGGTCGTCGTGGCACGCTTCCAAAATTTCGTCACGAAGGTCCGCGGGGATGACGAGAAGGTAATTCGCTCTTGTTCCGGGGCTGAAATTCTTCTTCACGAGGACGGAGTTTCTCAGGCTGAATGCTGGTAAGCTGCGTTTGAAGGTCCTAGGAACGGCAACGTTGCATCCCTCGAGGTACTTGATTATGACGCGTAAGTCGGGGTCGGCACGCTGCTGGGCGGCTAGGTCGCTCTCCGTCACGATCCCGAAGAACGCGCTGTCTTCATCAGAGTCTTCTGGTGGTGGGTCGACGGGGGCGCGGGACAGGCAGTCGGCGTCGGAGTGTTTCCTGCCGGATTTATAAACGACTGTAACGTCGAACTCCTGCAGGCGCAAGCTCCAGCGCCCAAGACGGCCAGAGGGGTCCTTCAAATTGGCGAGCCAACACAGCGCATGGTGGTCTGTTATAACCTTGAATGGCCTTCCATACACGTATGGGCGAAATTTTGAAATCGCCCATATAATAGCCAGGCACTCTTTCTCAGAAGCAGAATAGTTTTTCTCTTCCTTCGACAGACCACGGCTGGCATAGGCGATTACCCTTTCGCAGCCGCTTTGCTTTTGGACAAGGACGGCACCCACGCATATATCACTGGCGTCCGTGTGCATTTCCGTTTCGGCATTTTCGTCGAAATGAGCGAGCACGGGCGGGCTTTGCAGGCGTTTTTGCAGCTCGGAGAATGCTTTTTCTTGGTCGTTTTCCCAGCTGAAAGGGGTGCTATCTTTCGTCAAGCGCGTGAGTGGCTCTGCAATGCGTGCGAAGTTTGCGACGAAGCGCCGGTAGTATGCGCACAGCCCCAGAAATCTTCGCACGCCCTTCTTGTCTTTCGGCCTAGGGAAGTTCGCGATAGCTGAAGTTTTTGCCGGGTCAGGTAGGACTCCCGCGGCGTTGACGACGTGGCCCAAGAACTTGAGTTCCTCGTATGCGAAACGGCACTTTTCAGGCTTCAGCGTCAACCCCGACGTACGAATGGCCTCGAGTACAGACTCCAATCTTGCAAGGTGTTCGTCGAAAGTCCGGGCGAATACCACTACGTCGTCGAGGTATACGAGGCAGGTGTGCCACTTAAGGCCAGCTAGCACAGTGTCCATGACTCTTTGAAACGTCGCTGGTGCTGTGCACAGCCCAAACGGCATCACCTTGAACTCGTATAGGCCGTCTGGGGTTATAAATGCAGTCTTCTCTCGGTCTCTCTCGTCCACTTCAATTTGCCAGTAGCCGGTCTTCAGGTCCATCGATGAGAAGTACTTCGCGTGGCAGAGGTGGTCGAGGGCGTCGTCGATTCGGGGGAGGGGGTACACGTCCTTTTTCGTGATTTTGTTCAGTCGCCGGTAGTCAACACAAAACCTTAATGTGCCGTCTTTTTTCTTTACGAGTACGACGGGCGCAGCCCAGGGGCTTTTCGAGGGCTGTATAATGTCGTCGCTGAGCATGTCGTCGACCTGAGTCCGGATGGCTTCCCGCTCGTGTGAAGAGACGCGGTACGGTGACTGTCGGGTGGGTCGGGCTCCATCTTCGGTTATTATTCGGTGCTTCGCTAGAGGGGTCTGACGTAGTTTTGCGCTCGACGAAAAACATTCGCTATAGCGACGCAGCAAAGCCAATAACTTGTTCCGTTGTTCTTGCGGTAGCGCCGGATTCACGTCGAAAGGCTGCGGGAGCTTGAAGGTTTCTACGGGTGTGCGTTCAAAGTCGGCGACCGCGATCACGTCACTTGCTTCTTGCGCTTCTTCGAGGAATGCAATTGCCGCGCCCTTGTTTAAATGCTGGTACTCCTCGGTGAAATTCGTAACCAAAATGTGGGATTGGTGTTCCTTGAAGCGCGCAATGCCTCTTGCGACCGACACACCACGGTTGAGAAGCACCCTTTGATCGGTGTCTACGATAGCGTCGACGTCAGGAGCAGCATCTTCACAGTAGACTGCGACCATCAAGCTTGCGCGGGGTGGCAGGGTGACATGATCATCGGCAATCCTTACAGCAGCACGTCGTTCGGGGTTCGGTTCCGGCGTCATGGAGTGATTGGGGGAAAAAGTTATTGACTTGGTCTGCAGATCGATTATTGCACCGTTGTCCATCAAAAAGTCCATTCCAAGAATTACGTCGCGGGAGCAGTTAGGCAGAATGACGAACGCCGCAGGGTACGTTGTGCCGTCTATGGTGACGCGCGATGTGCACGTTCCACTTGGCGTCACGAGGTGGCCTCCTGCTGTGCGTATGTGCGGACCGTCCCATCTGGTCATAACTTTCTTCAGTTTAGACGCAAATGGTCCGCTCATTACCGAATAGTCAGCTCCCGTGTCTACGAGGGCGACTACGTCAAAGCCGTCGATGGACACCTTGACGTCAGATGCAGTCTTCCTCGAGTTCCGGGTTCGTCGGGGCGTCGTATCTCTGCTTGTACGTGTTGACGGTCGGGCACTGTGCATCGTCGTTGTCGTCGTCTTCTCAACGGACGTCTGGGTCCAGTCGGGTGCGCGTCGCGGCGTATAGCTGTCGTCGTGTACGGGAGTCTCGTCAGGTCTGTGTCGGGTCGTCGGGATGAGGGCATGTTGTGAGTCACTGTCTTCCGCGAGTCGTTGCGTCGTTGGAGGGTTTTCATTTTTCCGCGATCGTGCAACTTTACCTCCAGAAGTTGCTGCTTTTAGTTTCCCCCGCGTGGGCTGGGGGACCTTCCACGTGAGAACTCAGCATTGCTACGGCGGTTCGGCGACTGGTATGGGTCATCGGCTTGGGGGGGTTGCGAACAAGGCACGCGAAGAGCTCTTGCTTCACACCTCGCATCAGAAACCGTAGTTTCTTTTCTTCCGTCATTCCAGGGTCCGCACGGCGGAAAATTCGCTTCATTTCCTCGACGAAGATTACGACTCCTTCGTTCGGGTGTTGCGTTCGAGTTTCCAGTAAAATCGCAGCTCGTTCTTTTCTCACCACGGTCGTGAAGGTCTTAAGGAACTCGCTTTTGAATTGCGTCCAGTCGGTCAAGGCACTCTCGTGGTTTTCAAACCAAGTTCGGGCTGCATCCTCCAAGTAAAAGAAAACATGCCGGAAGGTTTCTTCATCGTCCCACCTGTTGAAGATCCGCACGCGCTCCAGCTTCTCCAACCATTCCTCTGGATCTTCAGCGGGGGCTCCCCGGAACGATGGCGGTTCCCGGGGCTGCTGCAGCATGATTGGCGACGTTGTTTCTTGTACCATGGTGTTGGTTGCAGCGTTCCTTCTCTTTGGCCCTTCTGCAATCAAACCGAACTCGGGTGGTAAATGTTGCAGGCGGGGGCTGGCTCTTGTTGGACTGGCTTGGCGGCTTCCCGAGGCTGCAGTGGGCATGAAGGGTGCGTACCCCGCACCTCCACCAGATGTCACGGAGACAAGGACGACGCAGTTGTCTTGCAGGAGAAACAAGTTTATTGGAGCGAACTTGTGCTCCCCTAACAACTCAAAAGAATACAGAGGCGGCGAAGCAGCGGTCAACAAAGTGACTTGCGTCAGCGAGCGTCGCAGAATCGAATGCCCCGGCGTCCGCACTGCAGGCTTTTTATCTTTCGGCGCGCGTGGTTCTCGAAACGTCGATTCACATCGAGAACATAGTAGATCCAAGAAGATTATTCTGGGCTGTTCACGTTAGATCGGAATGCTCTCCCTATCACGACAGATAACACATGCGGCACAGAAAGAAAGAATGGAACACGCGCTTCCCTTGGCGCAGAGATAACAAGACCGGCGCAGCCGGGCGGCAAAAGCAAAACACAAATAAACAAACCCAATGTATGGTTCGCGGCAATATATATATATATATATATATATATATATATATATATATATATATATATATATAGATATATATATATATATATATATATATATATATATATATATATATATATATATATATATATATATATATATATATATATATATATATAACACAGAAATAAGAGTTGGCAGTCAAGAAAACCTCGGAAAGCAAAGGGGAGGATGCCGTGGCTCATAGAAACAGATAAAGAATTTGGAAAGAAAGAACGTGGAGAAAAAATGCCCGCCAGGTGGGATCCGAACCCACGACCTCCAGAATACCGGTCTGGTGCGATAACCACTACGCTACCGGCGGGGCGATTTTCCCCTCCACTTTCTGGGGTATTTATGTTAAGGTATTTTTGTTTCCTGTTCTTGGGGGTGGTAGCCAGTGCCACTAGGACTACTCGGGGTGAAGGGGACCTTCTTTTTACCGCCGGGCCGTGACTCGACTGCCTACTACATGTCGAGAGTGGTCAACCAGCGTTGAACCCTCTTACCCTCTTAATATATATATATATATATATATATATATATATATTGTCACGGCCCATCGATTCAGCGACAGCCTAGAAAGGAGCTCTACATGCGCTATGGAGTGCAAAAACTGTAGGTTGAGTGCTGAATTTTTAACAGGTTTCTAACCAGTTTGTTGAGCAAAACGTGTCACATTTACGTTAAAGATGCAGTAACACTGTTCAGACCTGGAGGGATATTTCGGTTCATTTCTCACAGCCATATCCTCCCAATATTAAGATATGCGTTATAGGAAAACTGCACTCAAGAGGAGGAGCAGAAAACCTTATTTAACAGTAATTTCGAGCTGATTAGTGGGCTGGGCCCTCAGTCCATACCAAGAGAGTAGATTAATTTTCTTCCGTTCATAGAACGCCATCCCGAGTAGACGAGGATTTGTTCTTTACGCCTGGAAGGGCTGATAAACACTAAAGAGCTGCTTGGAAATATTCATCGGTTTGGATTGTTGTAATATATTCACGTAAACAATTTATTGCGTTCGTTCGTACTCTAGACAACGTTGTCTGGGGCGCGATCGCGGTGGCGTAACACAAACCTCATTGTATTTGCATGTGAAGAAACAATGTACCCTGCGGATATGCACCTTGTCGCAAGTGGCCATAACGAAAGCCAATTTGGGAAGAAGGGAATGTATGCCATACAGCCTGAAGAAGATCTCTGTGAGCCTCCAAAAAATAGCGAGGAGCTCTTAGCGCTAAACATCGCGAATAATCTAGAAAAGACGAGCTACACACGCTTTTCTGACCGATGCTCTGAAGAGAGTTGTTCTCTCTCTGCTTGTGTGTTGCAAATTTGTGGGGGATACATCTTAAAATTATTCTGATGTGTCAGAAGCTGGCAAAAAATAATTGAATTACTAGAAATGCGCTTTTTAATCCACTGAAGCATCAAAGCGGGCGCTTTCTAGCAAAGGCACTGCTGCCCTTCACAAGCGGAGTGTAGCAGACGACAGTGGCGCGAGTCCCTAAGCCGACATCAGAGTCAGGGGGCGCCACTCAAATATCTCACCACCACTTCGGATTGCCAACTTCCTCCAACTTCCGCCTCTCTGTTCCTGTATGTTAAAGGGTCATGCATTCACAAAGATTGCGGGGGTAGTCAACAACGATAATTGGGTCTAGAGTACTGCACGGGCCTGATTTTAAGGCCCGAGCCCGGCCCGAGCCCGCTTTGAGTAGCCCGAGCCCGACCCCGGACCGTAACACCTTGCCCGGGCCCGGCCAGGGCCCGGGCATTTATAAGTGAGCCTGTCCCGGGCTCGGCCCGGGCCTGTCATCTCAAGCCCGGGCCCAGGCTTATTTTTGAGCCTAGGGAGGGCCCGTGTGTGTGTGACCAGGCCAGGTATTAGACGCTGAAGAAAATTTGTTTATTATATTTGGTCCAGTGTCTTCGTAGCGTGAAATCAGACGGAGCATCAAGTCTGCACAAGCACGTCATGAATTGAAACGCAAAAAAATAAGGGTTTAAAAGTGCACGTAGTTCAGCTTACCCTGTCTGCAATTTCCGCCACACTGGCGTAAGGATAGCTCCAATTCTTACACGAGAGACACCATTACCTTTGATGACCAGACTCTTGGCAACTTTACGTGGTTTTCTCGGTCACAAGTTGGTATTGCTAAAATTTTTTGCTCCCCATTTGAACCACGAGTATGTGAGTGCGTTGAAATATTTTCCCTGCAGTGGTTGTTAAGCGGCGGTGTTTCTCGAGCACGCGAGTTTGATTTCCAGCTACGACAGCCACATTTACATTGGTTCGACATCTGAAACACACGTGCACCTGTGCACCTGGAACTGTGCACCTGGAGCTGTGCACCGATGTGTACACACACATAGGTGCACAGCTCCAGGTTGTCTTAATTCCTTCCCCGATAGGGAATTCCTTGTAACCGTACCTTTGGTATGTTATACACCAAAATATAAAATCTTGATACAGGAGATGAAATGCCATTAAAATTACAGTATAGTGACTATCAGACCTAGCAAAACACGTTTTTAAAACAATGTGTACAACAAACATCAAGAAGCGCGTAAAAGTAAACTTAGAAAATTCATTTTCATGCTTTTTTAAACACTTCACGTCGGAGCTATTAAGGGCCGCGCCTATGAAGCCCGAGCCCGGCCCGGCCCCGCGGCACTGAGCCCGGACCCGTCCCGGGCCCGCCGATAATCGACTTCGGGCCGGGTCGCGCCCGGGCTTTTGGGCCGGCCCTGGCCCGTGCAGTGCTTTTGGGGCATCGTGCTTTCGCACATCCTGTAGTCGGTGTATACTGTGGTCGCATGATATTGGAACTTTGCCCGAATGAACTTGATCCTGCCATATAGCCCCTTCTTGTGTAGGATTGAATCAATATTTGGGGTCGAGGATTGTTCCTATGCGGGTTCGCTGCATCGGTGCCGTGTCTATCATGGCTGGCGGTAGCTTCTTTTCAAAGGGGGGGGGGGTACCTGTCTTTAATACAATGGCCCCTCCCGATTTTGTTTTCGAATCCGCTTTCTTGGCGCTAGGAGAGTGTTGTCTTCAATTTCTTCCACTGTGTTAGGAAGACGCAAGGTGAGGACATATTCAGCGCTGGTCCCTGTCTCGCTCATCCTGTGTTTTCTTTGCTGCGCTTAACGGAATTATAATGATATATTCATCGTCATTACAGCCGACATCCTATTTAAGCCTCTTTCCGCTATCCCCTCCCTTTATATCCCCTCGCCTACCCCTCGAGCCTGATAGGGTGTCGGCACCTCACGCCAGACAGTTTCGCGCCCTTTTCCCTCCCTCTTTCCCCCTCCCCTCCAACCCCCTCAAAACTTCATCGCAGCGCATCGTCTCTCCTATTGTCTTCACCTGCAGCTCTGGTCCTGTGCTTCCAGAGTCCATTATTTGCTCCGAATATTGTTATTTCATCTCTGCATATTCACTTATGCATTTATTCAATGCTGCAGGCTTGACAGCCCTGGCGTGTCATACAAGTCTATTCTGTTATCCTGGTGGTCCACCCGTTGTCCGTTTGTCTCACGGTCGAAATTGCGAGGTTGAGGTCAGTCTTGTACGCTGTCCTGATGATGGCGTTTCCTTCACTTTCTTTTGGTGCGGGAAAATTTGGGGTGCGGTTGGCTCAGCAATATTCGGGTCATGATCGGTGGTTGCATAAGTCTTACCATTCCTTTTTCTCTTTTAGGATAGGCGCTTTGTTTGTGGGCTAAAGATTTTGACCGGTTAAAGATTTTGTTTTGGCGATTGTGAGTTTGGGACTGCCTCTTGTCTCTAGCCAAGCCGAGCATTCTTACGTGACTGTTCTCTGGGAAGGCATCCGTACCTATCTTTAGGGCGATATTTAACGTGGCCAGGTTGCGCCATCTGTCGTTTACCAAAACCGAGCTTGCATTAGGAGACAACCGCTAGAATATGAAGAATTATTTTGAAAACTTTTGATTAGACTCTATATAGTGGGTTTTAGTTTAGTCCTTCTGTGCTTATAATCTATGCCTTCCTTGATTTCTGAGAGAGCGGCGTTAATCCGTTGCACCCTGTTTTAGTTAGGTCACCCATTCTTGGTGCCGCCATAAGTCCCGGTCGGAAACACGCCGTGGTGTCTTTGTGGTTAAGGCGTTGCGGTGGTGAACCCAAGGACGCGGGTTCAGCTCCCGGCCGTGGGGGCCGTTTTCCTGATGGAATCAGAAAACAAAAATGCCAGTGTGCCGAGATTCTGACGCCCGTTAAAAATCCTAAAATGGTCGAAGTTCTTCCGTAGACATCCACTACGGTGTACCGTCCGGGTATGAATTGCCGGAAATTTATATTTTTTTAATATTCCAGTGGAACCACGCTTCCGTGTGATGAAGTGAGTTGCGGGAACTGCTGGAGACTGTGTTTGCCGAGCATGCTACCATCGACTGGGCATAGAACGAACTTCAACGCGCAGGCGCGGCACCTGGTAAAAACGCGTGTCCTTTCTTTCGTATCGAACGTTGTATCATTGTCATCCCTTCCAAACTTCTGCTGTCGTAGCTCGACATGACACGTTCAGCGGAGCCCTCGAACCTTGCTGCCTCAGTCGTAGCTTCCGGGTGGCAGCGGTGACGTATTTCCGTCGACGCCTGGTGAGCACAGCTGATAGCGGACTGCTAGGAGCCACGGGGCAATCGAAAAATGGTCCTAATAATATAATCTCTCAGGGACAGCACCGTGCACATGAATGCCTTGCTGTGTTGTCCCAACGCGGAGTCCGATTTCACTCTATTGGCCGCGGGGCCCACCACTGGAGAGGCCGGCGCTGCGATTGTTTTGACGTCACTTGTAGGATCACCGTTCTTACGCCGTAGTTGGCTTGCAGCACGTACTTCGTTTAGGACGCAAGTTCAAAAAAAATTTGATTTGATTGATTTGATTCAAATTTGAAGTTTATTTGGCAGAATGGCGTACATGGTGCCGAGGCTAAAGGCAACGTGAATGTCGCCTGACTTGACCTCTGGCTCCCAGTGACACTGGCAGCACAGACAGCGTTTCAAGCTTGGAAACGTTTCACATAAAAAAAAGAAAGAAAAAGAAAGAAAAAAAAAGGAAAAAGAAGGGGGACAATCAGATAGCAACATAGAGTTATACAATAACCAACATTTCCCACGAGAATTAGCATGATTACACTAATACATACATTGTAACCAGCAAACAAAAGCCAGCAAACAAATGTGGTTGCATAGTTTACAATCCAAATAAACACTACATAAACAGATGCAAAGAGCATGAAGGTAGCAAATCAGGTCAATGTAAGTCATAATAAATTCATAAAGTAAAGTTTATTTGCTTTTTAAATGAATATAAACACCTACAACAATCAATAAGGCCTATTATGTCGGGATGATAGTTTAAAAGATTCGGTATCTGCCAATCTAACAGCTGGGTACCATAATTCGTCCTGAGCCTGTTTTTCTTGAAAACAGTATGCCGAAAGCTGTAGTGTGGATGAGTGTCTGTGTACTGTAAGAGAAAGGATTCGCGGTCACTTTTATAGGTATGGTATATGGTCTCAGCTAACTTAAGTTCGTACATATATTGAATACTAATAATTCAATTTCGTGCGAAATAAGGTAAGGTATCAACAGCCATAGGCAAGTTATTGATAAAACGAATACCCCTTTTCTGAATCGAAACGAGAAAGTTAAGGTTGGACTTAGAAGTAACACCCCAAACCAACAGACAGTATCGCAAACGAGAATGAACAAGCGAGAAATACAGTTGACGCTTTACAGGTGTTGGTAACAAAGGACGCAGTTTATTTAACACTCCAATAGATTGTGCGGTCTTGTGTTTAACAAAATCAACATGGTGATTCCAAAGAAGATTTTCGTGAAAGAAAACACCTAAAAATTTGTGTACTTGAACTCTTTCGATTGGAAGGGATTGAAATGTTAGAGGGCAAGGAATTCTCGTAGGCCTATTCTTAGACGTGAAAATGATATATTTTGTTTTCTTAACGTTAAGCTGTAATTCATTCGCATCCAGCTAGAGGGAAAGCTGTTGTAACCAGGAGTTTGCAGTAGTGATGACGGATGCCAAATCAGTGGACGAAAAAAAAAACATTCGTATTGTCAGCATAAAGAACAATATCCTGGGTGAACGGAATCAAATCAATATCATTAATGTATAAAAGAAATAGAATTGGCCCCAATACAGACCCCTGTGGTACACCATAAGATATTTTTTGCCTGTCGGATTGAACATCATGAACTGAAACGAATTGCTCACGGTCTGATAAGTAGCTGCGAAAAAGCTGAAGTGAAGTTCCCCTTATACCATAATGTGACAGTTTAAGAAAAAGAATATCATGTTTAACTGAATCAAAAGCCTTATTAAAGTCTAAGAAAATTCCTACAGAATAAAGACGGTTTTCTATCTTGCGAATAAGGCTATCCTTGATGTTAATTAAAGCAAGTTCAGTAGATTTCCCTTTTTGAAATCCATACTGATTGCCAGAAATTAATTTCAGCTTTTGGAGGTAACTTGATTGTCTAGAATTTACAACTTTCTCCATGACCTTGGAGAAAATGGGTAGCACTGAAATTGGCCTGTAATTATTAATTTCATCAATCGCACCACTTTTATGTAAAAGAATAACTTTTGCTATTTTCATGTTATCGGGGAAGATTCCTGTAGACAGAATTAAATTTGCTAGGTGACACAAGACTTCACCGATCAGGTCTATCACAGCTTTGATTGGTGCGGCCTTAATTCCATCAAAGCCAGAAGAACAATTATTTTTTAGACTATTTACCACATTGGTAATTTCGGTTATAGTAGCAGGATAGAGGAACATTGAGCTGCACACGTTTTGAGTTAGATAAGACCTTGGATCCGAGCTACGTGAATTGGACACCCCAAAAGACAGGAAGCGTTGGTTAAACAGATTAGCTAGGGCTTTACCACTGAAGGTATCTTCTCCTATTTTTAGTTCAGATGGCACTGAAGCCTTCGATTTCCGAAGCAAATTTTTTATAACCGTCCAAGTTTTTGAGGGATCAAACTGAATGCTCACAAATTTGTTTGAGTAGTACTGAAGGCGCGCTCTCTTTATGTCCGTTGTTAATTTATTTCTAACTTTCTTGTAATCCATCAGGACCAATAAATCCCGGGATTTTACAAATTTATCAAACAACTTATTGCGTTCTTTTATTCTTTTTAAGAGTTCAAGTGTAATCCACGGTTTTCTAGCTTTTCTGGCTTTAGTCAGAGTAATAAAAGGAAATGCACTATTATAGGCCTCAATGATCTTATTAATAAACAAGTCGTAAAAAGCATTGGGATTTGATGTTGTGGAAAGGCTGCTCCAATCTATGGACGACACAAGCTGGCGGAAATATTTCACATTACCCTTATTCATCTCCCTGTAGATTCTAGGTGCACATAAAGCACGAGTTTTGTGCTCGATCACTCTTGGAATAAAGCAAAATAAAGGTAAATGGTCACTTATGTCACTAGTAAACACTCCAGCCATGGTATCCTCTTTCTCACAATTTGTTAAACACAGGTCTAGAAGCGTTTCACTGTGAGATGTAATCCTAGTCGGTATATCAATTAAGTTTGTAAAGCCATTGACATGTACTGTGTTTAGGAATTGGGTGTTCAAAGGAGATACTTGGAGTAAATTGATATTAATGTCGCCCATGACTACCACTTGCTTTTTTGTAGTTGAGAGATCTTCTAAGATTGCATTGAAAGCGTCGTAAAACAATTCGAGGGGTCCGGAAGGAGGGCGATAAATAACGCCTAGAACATGCGCATTTGTGGCAATGAAGAGCGATTCAATACCCGAATTCATCACAGTATATTCAGGAACAACTTCATACAAAAGGCTCTCCTTCATGTACAAGGCAACACCACCGCCTGTTTTGGTTCTTCGACTATTAGTTTCTAGTTTATATCCATTTAAATTCACTACGCTAGCAGCATCCGAGCACCAAGTTTCACTAAACGCCAACACATCAAAATTGTGGCCCAAAGAGGATAAAAAAATGTTCATTTCATCTTATTTGTTTCTAAAACTGCGTATGTTAAGGTGAAACAGCGAAAAACAGTTTGAGCATGTTTTGTTTCCAGATACATGATTTGTGAAAGAATCAACATGATGGTAAGCACAGCCAGAGGATGCGAAGGCCATTTGCGGTACTAACAGATTACAGCTAGTACAGCTACATTAGACCATTTTTTCCAGATCACACTCATCTTGGATTCGAATCACCTCATCACCTTCATCCTTTCGAACCAAAACGTGTCCGTTATTCTGCCATGCAAAACGATAGCCAACTTCCTCTGCTCTCGCACGCGCGAGCCACAACAGCCGCTTATTCCAAGGCGTCAGGTTATCAAAGAAGCACATGTCTGGTTCTTTGGCCCGTAGGCGAGAACGGGCCTCCACCCACTTTTGCTTCAAGGAAACTGATGTAAACCGCACAATGACAGCGGGTTCTTTTCCAGGACGTTGTGGCAAACGGTGCATTCCATCAATGTCAGATCTTGTTAACTCGGGAAGTTCAAGTTTACGAGCCACAGTATTCACTTTTTCGAACAAGTTCTCGTGTTCTTCTTTGGCCAACCCAAGAATTTCCAAGTTCTGCCTGCGGCTATACTGTTCCATCTCGTTCAAATCTAACCTGATTTGCCTGATCGCGGGAGAGGTACCAGATTCAATGCGGTCAACACGCTTCTTCAGGGCAGCAATATCAGAGTCCTGTTTTTCAACCTTAGTGAGTACGCTGTCGTACTTCTCGGAAAGAAACTTCATAGAAGTCTCAATATTTCCAACTGTTACGAGAAGCTCGGACAGTGCGTTGACCTTACCGATGATAGGCAGTAAACTTGCGACATTGTCATTCAATGTCTTTAGTTGAGCAGCAAAGCTGGAGCTTTCAGATTGGGTAGCGACAACGCCACTCTTTCTCTCTGCTGTTTCACATGTCGCGCAAATCCAGGTTGCCTTAAAAGACTCACTTCTATTGCGAAAGCTAGGAGCAGATACGCCGGAGCATTTACCTAGGTGGTAGGCATAGTCACATTTTGTGCACGTCAAATACTTTCCATCCGGAGGCACAACGTCCTGGCATACCAAACACTGCAATTCAGGGTCAGTTGACATATTGGCACCAACGGCACTAGCAGCAGCAGCGAAATACAGTGTGCATGAAATATTAAGTATCACGGCAGGATAAAACAACCAACCTGCAAAGTCGAACAAAAAGCGCTTGGAATCAGCGGGATGAAGCTGCTGCCGCTGCCGAGTGCCAGTGCCAGGAGCGTCCGTAGGTGCAGTCCTTTTATAGGCAGCCCGGCTCAGTTGACGCAGACGCAGACGCATCCATGGTTATCACAGATGGTTAACGGGGAAGCGATGATCTCGGTTCTTGACCAGCCACCACTGGAGGGGCACGAATGGAAATTCGTACGGCAATAGTCTGCAAAGTCGAAAAAAAAGCGCTTGGAATCAGCGGGATGAAGCTGCTGCCGCTGCCGAGTGCCAGTGCCAGGAGCGTCCGTAGGTGCAGTCCTTTTATAGGCAGCCCGGCTCAGTTGACGCAGACGCAGACGCATCCATGGTTATCACAGATGGTTAACGGGGAAGCGATGATCTCGGTTCTTGACCAGCCACCACTGGAGGGGCACGAATGGAAATTCGTACGGCAATAGTCTGCAAAGTCGAACAAAAAGCGCTTGGAATCAGCGGGATGAAGCTGCTGCCGCTGCCGAGTGCCAGTCAGTGCCGAATGCTAGTGCCGAGTGCCGAATGCTAGTTTCCGCTGATTGAAGTTAATTCTCAGTGCGTCAAGCGCAGTTTGACCTCATCGGGACTTTACAACCGTATTAACTGTGATACATTATCCCTAAACAAAATGAGCGTGGTGGTGTATGCGGATGTATGCGACCGAACCCGGTGTAAGCGTTAGCTGCGGCTCATTTCCGCGATCAACAATGTAGGCTACGACGATCGCCGAGCTAGGTTTCTAGATTTCCCTTGCTTAACAAGGTATAAAGCAGCAAACCATGAAACGTTTACTGCTCAAAAAAACGCTCCGCACAAACCCGCCGTACCTGCCCGCACGACCGACGTAGCACCTCGAACCGACGCAGGTCGCGGCAGCAACAACTTGTTGCCGCTTTTTAATCACACTAATCGTGGAAAAGTAATTCTACATCGGTGAAAGTGGATGTTAGTGTGGTGAAAAAGTGTGCTAGGTAGTGTCATCAGCTGCGGTTTTCAAAGCGATGCTGAAATATCTGCCGCGATCTACGCCTATGGGCCACGGCGGTCGGTCCCTGCGCCGCCGGCCCGTTCACGCGCCGTGTGGCGATTGGCCGAAGGATGGCGATACCTGCGCGCAAGCATCGGCCGCGGCCGTGGCAGGTATCTTGATCATCGATCCCTCAAGCGGCAATCACCACGGATACAAGGTTACATATACAAGAAAGGGGGTGACAGTGAGGGGAAAAGTTGTATTAGGGACTGTCATTCGCAACTGTAACGATAGCGGCGATAAATTATCCGCCGCGACGCTAAGCCTAAAGTTCCCAACATTCGATTACGTGCGCCCGAAGCCGGCGGCGAGCTGTTGGAGAAGAGCCACTCGACCCGCGTGCGCGTGTTGCGTTTCGGTTACCCTAACTTCTTGGGGGCCCCCAACGCTCGGTTCTCCTGTTCTAAAACTCGATCCCCATTACCCGAAATCATTAACGGCGTGTTTCGCCTCGTACACAGCCTCGTGTTCTGTGAGCAATAGTGAGTTTCGAAATTGATGCTAGAGAGAGGCAGGTTCAAGGTAAACAGACAAAAGCCCACGTTGCAATTATAAATTCCTACGCCGACGTCTTAATGAAAACTAGATATAGCCATTTTCAAAACCCGCTCGAAGGCGTTGAAAACTTGCCCTCATACCATTCATACATTGCGGACAAGTGGTGAAAAGCCAACATATCAGCCATGCAGAGTACAGGCTACGGCAATGATCGTTAATCAAATCCCGGCATAACTATGAAAAAAATTACAGGGGAAATAGGCACTGCTTAAGCCAAGCCGCGCATCATAGCAGCACTTTTAAGCATGTGTGGAGAAGCAGTCCGATCAGCGTTTTCACGTAGTCAATTTACCAGGCAATGCGCTCAGTACGCGTGGTGGGATCACAAGTGAGCGACGCGTTTCCGTCTCCGTTACAAGGTGTTTCCTTAAACACACAGTCTCGTACATATCACGTCGCAACTATTTCATAATGAATTTACAGAGTACTTTTCTCGGCATCAGTTGCATCGTCCTTGGCGTAAGCAGGCTGCGTACGAGCTGAGGGTCGCAATACCACCTAAACGTGGCGGTGTCGCCAGAAAAAAGCGAGTCGAAGATGGTTCGCCCGGATTATTCGGCCTGAAGACCACTGTTTTGGCTAATTTGCATCAAATCCACAAGGAGGGGGGAGACAGTGGCCATACACACGCAAAAAAAGAAAAAAAAAAACACGTGGTCACATACGCCCAGGAAATGTGTTGTAGCAGACAACCCGACCCGGCGTTTAACAAATGACGTCATTCATACGTGGGGCCACGGTATGTCCTCGTGGCCAATACGCATGCTTCACCTGGGAATTCGAGCAATTCGCGCATTTCTCCACGCTGGTAGGTCGTTTCCGGGCATTGTTGCCAAGCACACCTGCGGCGATTTCTTAATGTACTCTTGACACTTTTTATTGCGCAGACTTTATCTTGCATTCTCTTTAGGAAATAAATTAACCGTGACGTGCCCAGCGCACAGGGTGTGGTTGCATGAAAATGCAGGAAATATTTGTACGGCGCCGTTTGTCTTCGACCCCCGTTAGGAGGTAATCTTTGTGTTGCCGGGTCTTGTTTCGCGTTCTCCACATGTGCTTCAGGCGTTAGCCTACGTGGTCTCTCTGATACGGCGTACTCTGTCTCCTTGGTTTTGAAATGATGCAGTCATTTGCACAGTGCCTTCGCGTTTCACGGTATGTGTAGCGAAAAACCATGTGCCCGTCCTCGAATTTTTTGTACTTGCCTACGAGAAAGAAATACTGCCCCCTTTGTCGCTATATCGACAGCAGAAATAAATATTATACTGAGGCCATATCTACAATGCGAGACTATATTTTATATTGCTGTGAGGATATATAAATTAATTTACTAGTGCTGCGAAAGTTTGATTGACAATAGACTGTAGTTTCCATCGACAATCTTGGCGGAAAAACAAGCAAAATCTCCTTTCTAACACGAAGCGATGATTTGCGCACCCGTTGTGCTTGATTGCATAATATTGTGGACAGAGCGTTCCAGACCCTACCGTCTTCCTCAACAATATTTATCCTCAGTAAGTCGCCGGCATTTCCACAGCGGTCTTCTGAGGAGTGAGCACAAAATAAAGTTCTCTGAAACACCGCGCGCCTCCCCCAAGGTTCACTTACACAGAATTACTTTCTCTCCGTGGTGTAAAAAGCTGGTACAATCGCGGGCTAAACTGCGTTTGGGAGGACATCGATCGTATGAAGCTTGTAAATGCGGAGTGGAGTGTCGAAAGAACGAGTACCCGCTTCCCTTCTGACATGCGCTGGCACAGGCGCTGAACCTCCCCACGCTGGCGCTGCGCGGGTGGCGGCGCGGCCAATCTTTGCGCCCACTCTCAATGCGTTGGGGTGGGAGAGAACCCGAAAGGGGGCGCCCCCATGTTTTGACACGGTGGGGCGGGGACCCATTTATTTACCGCCCTCCCCACGAAAGCAGAGCGTCGCCGGGGACACAGTGGCGCCCACCGCCAGATCGACGGGGACGCGTACAAAGGACGCGCTGCCACTGAACAAGTAACAAAATGACAAAAGAGCGAGAATACACGCAGTAGAAAGAAAAACTTACAGCGCCTATTGAAATTTGAAGCGAAAAATTTAAACAATGTGAAAGCACAATAAACGTATTTTTTTGTCTTTCTGAAATATGAAACTAATTGCCGGTTTCAACAAATACGTTTTAAATTTAGCATGCAAATACACTGGTCTGTTGAATATTGAGAATATGCATGGTATGTGAGCAGCCAACATAGGCACTTTTGGGAATTTTGTAATCAAGAGCTAGGGGTATTTTTTATTGATTGTAGGGATTAACGCCCCGAAACAACACAGGCGATGAGGTGCGCCGTAGTGGAGGGCTCCGGATTAATTTTTACCACCGGGGGTCTTCAACGTGCGCGAAATGTCGTACACAAGGGCGTTTTCGCCTTTCGCATCCGTGAGAAAGAGACGCGTATTGATTGGTATTTCATTACGACTCTTGTGTCCTCAATCACCATTGAAAACTACTAGGAGGCACTTGACACTGTAAGTAGTTAAAAATATGAAAAACAGATCAAGTAACCTAGCATTATAGCGCAGTGAGTGGTGGTGCTTGCTGTGAAATAACCTGGATGGTTATGGCAGAATAGTATAAAGGCGTGATGGGAGGGGCCACGTAGAGTAGGCCGCTGTAGTCTGAAGTTGAGCAAGGAAAAACCAGGGATGGAAATACTCACAAAATAGGGGAGCGTAATAACGAGGGCCCATATGCAATTCGCTGCAGCGAGGCATCGTGCAGCGTGGAAACAGATTGCATTTGTCATACTTGGAATTCGCATACAATTACTGCACTTAAAGTAAGCAACAACTCTCCGGAAATTAACCAATTTTAAGCATGATGTCGCCATGAATTCAATGACCTAATAGGAACAACATGTTTCAGAACTGTCATATAGCCCAATGAATAGGCCGTCGGAGTCGCCAACGAAGCTCATAACAGGGCTGAAACCACTGTTCCATCGCGTCGTTGGGAAGTAGATTGTTTGGAACAATGCAAGAAGCCTTCCCACGCGGCCATTTCCGCGTGCGATCGTGTTTGGTTCCCGCTGTGAAGCGGCAAAAAGTGCTCTAGGAACTTTTGAATGCTTAAAAACTCAAAGAAATGTCCGTGTATCCTGTGCGTATAGAGCTCCACGAAGCACGCACACAAAGAGCCGGCATCGCTTCGTCATCCGCAGGCGACATGTCGTGCCTGTGTCGTTCGTATCCTTTTAAACACTTCGACACTGCGCGTGCTGCCACGTGCCGCTCTCGGTGTCAAGCCCGCGAGTGCTCTCCGAGATTTACAAAACGCGGCTGCTCCATTGTGCCCCGCAAAGTTCAGTCGCAAATACGTGTTCGACACAACAGGGACCGATGCAGGGAAAGGCCCCGGCGTTGGAATTGCAGCCGGCTTCCGGCACCGTTTCAAAAGTCATTAGAGTTGCTTGGAGAGGAGCGGCCGTAACCCCACCGTGATGCTGCTCCGATAGCGAGCCGGACCGCTGGGAGGCAGGAACATTCGAATGAGAGGCGGTGAAAGAATCGTGTCGGAGGGGGGACCTTGTCGGTGGCATTTCAGTTCTCACGCTCCACATGGTTCCCATAAAATATTTTCCCGCAGGAGCTAAGTACGAACCGAATTCGGGAACACGAGGCCGCAAAAGGCAATTCTCATACGTAGCTTTGCCGAAAGACTACCGAACAACAGGCGATGCCAAAGTTCACAAGCTTACGAACAGCTTCGGGGTACATGAGGACGAAGAATGAATAATACCTTTCTGTTCAAGTTTAGGATCATTTCATGTTCCTAAACCAGTTCTAAACCCGTTACTAAACAATTTTTAAACCATTCCGGGAAAAGCGGCGAAACTTAGTGCACTTTTCGAAAACAATAAAAAAGAACAGTGACCGTGTCAGGCTCGCTTGTGACAGGCTTCACATCAATGATGACGTTTCTGTATGGGACACTAATACCAATCAAGCCAAGCCGCATACATTACTAATCACGCTGCGGTATCCTCCGCTACGGTATGACTGCAGCCCGACGCTACCCCACGTTTAACAATTAATAATTCCTTATCATCGCCACAAAGCCGTTCTGGTGGTGTTCGTTTTTGTACACGAACATTAGAAGCGTTCAGTCCAAAAGCATTCCGTTGCCTTCCCTCGTTGATTCTTGCACACCAACGATCTTCGCATTGACTGAAATGTGGCTGAACGATGACATTCCTGACAGCAGTATTTTTCTCACGTGGGCAGATTACAAAGTTTTTCGTTGTGACAGGGAACATAGAAGGGGAGGTGGCATACTTCTGGTGATAAAAAATGATGTACTTGCAGTACCTGTTCTTGTTGCCTCTTTTTGGAATGTGTATGGGCTTCCCTGAAGTGTGGTGGCCGCGTCATACTTATAGGTGTTTTTACCGCCCCCACATGCAAATACTGACTTTTCTAATGAATTTACCCGTGTACTGACGCTACTGTGTTCTCGTTTTCCTAATTCTCTCTTAATAATTTTTAGTGAATTTAATTTTCCGAACATTTGCTGGTCAACTCTATTTGTTAGGGATGGTCAAAGTGAAGCGCATAATCTCGTCCGGTCTTCTCTCGAATTTTCTCTGGTTCAGCTAATTACTCATCCCACACGGTGTTCGGCCACATCAGCTAATATTCTTGACCGAGTATTTACCAACAACCCTGATGTAGTTTCTGAAATTACTCATCTTGACGGGCTATCTAACCACGACGTCCTTACTGGAAGCTTCAGGATTTCCCCTAACAAGCGCAAAACTACCAATAAGCAAATAAGGTGCTATAATAGAGCTGATTACGATAGAATTAGTAATGAACCCCGGTCATTCTCAAATTTTCGGAAGGGTAAATGCACTTACCAATTCCAGCAGGTTCATTCCCCCTATCATCATCAAAACTGTAAACACCGCTCCTTGGTATAACCAGCGGCTTCGACGACTCAATAACAAAAAGAAAAGACTTTACCGCCACGCCAATAAAACAGACCCCCTTTCAGTTTCCTGGTTACGCTTTAAATATGTGATAAGGAATATTAGTCACTGCTCCCATCAACTCGACGTAATTTCTTCAAACATGTCTTATCATCTATACTATTAAATATTCCTCGGAAATTTTGGCGTGTCATTATTCCTGTTGATCATCCTGATATCGTCCTCACCGCATGTAATAACGACGTCATTCCCATGTCTCAGTACGCACAGGTTTTAAACGACGCATTCATAACAGTATTCACGTGTGAAGACATCACGTCATGCCCGAAAGTCAACCTCATTCCTGATATCAGCATGCCAGAAATAATCATCAGTGAAGCGGGTATATTCTCCTTACTAAATAAACTTAAAATGTTTACCGCTTCTGATCATGTACGCTTTAATAATAAAATACTAAAGAATATATCAGCCAGCATTTGTCCCATACTGGCCGCCATTTTTTCACAATCGTTATGGTTAGGTTGCATCCCACATGACTGGCGAATCGCAATAGTAATTCCCATCTTCAAGTCTGTTGAACACCCATCGCCACTAAACTATGGTCCCATCTCGTTAACCAGTACCATTTGTAAACTTCTTGAGCATATAATACACAAACCCAAGTAATTAACTACCTGGAGGATCATAACATTGTACATAAATATCAGCATGGTTTTCGCCGAGGACACGCAGCTCACCATGTGGTCATTGCAGCTCACCGGCTTCATTCATGACATACATTCAGCTCTTGGCGGTGTATTTCTTGACGGTGCTATTTTCCTCGACTTTTCTAAAGCTTTTGACCGTGTCCCTTATCACCGGCTTCTAACCAAGCTGTCTAGGCTTAACATTCACCCTAACATTTTGCCATGGGTAACATTGATTGATTGTAGGGTTTAACGCGCCGACGCAACGCAGGCGATGATGCGCGCCGTAGTGGAGGGCTCCAGATTAATTTTGACCACCTGGGGATCTTTAACGTGCGCCGAAATCTCGTGCACACATGCGTTTTTGCTTTTCGCCTGCATCAGAAAAGCGGCCGCCGCGGCCGGGAATCGAACCGGAGACCTCGTGCTCAGCAGCGCAACGCCTTAGCCACTCAGCCACCGCGGCGGGTGGCATTGGTAACAGCTTTCATTTCTCCTAGAACACAGTTCACGCCCGCTAACAATTGTAACTCTTCCTTCAAACCAGTAACTTCTGGAGTCCCACAGGGTAGCGTAGTAGGTCCACTACTGTTTCTAATCTACGTTAACGACTTGCCATCCGGTGTCTCATCCCAAATTAGAATTTTTGCTGACGACTGTGTGATTCACCAAATAATTTCCTCTGACAATGACCGGAAAGCTTTTCAAACTGTTATAAACGCTCATCCTGGCTAATGACCCTAAATTACTCTAAAACAAATTCTATGTCTTTTAGTCAACACGTCCCCCGGATTCCTACCTCCTACGTGTTGACCTCGACTCCACTTATAAATATTTTAGAATTCATTTGCAACCCGATCTGTCATGGCACTACTATATAAAACTCACCCTGGCAGCTGCTAACCACTATTTCAGATTTCTCAAGCGAAACCTTAAACAGGCTCCTCCTAACATACGCAAACTTGCCTTTACTACACTAATACGTCGGAAATTAGAATATGCATGAGCCATTTGGGATCCCGAACATGCTTACATCATAAACGACATTGAATCACTGCAAAATCGTGCCGGTCGCTTCATATTTTCAGATTATTCACGTCATTCCAGCGTCACCGCACTAAAACGCCGAGCAGAGCTACCCGAACTGTTTCATCGTCGAGAACTTTCACGCCTATCACCTTTCCATAAACTTTATCACCACGTGTCACTTCACGGCGATTTCTTCGAGCCACCTGCCATTATTTTTCTGCGCCGGGATCACCCCTACAAAGTTAAACGCGTAAACTGTAAGTCATGTACTTTTTCCCGGTCATTCATTCCACGTACCACAATCGATTGGAATAACCTACCATCGTACATTGCCTCAGAAAAAGACGCCACGAAATTTCAAAAACTAATTCAAAATGCTTACACCGTCTAACTTTTGCTCTTGTAATTGTTTTTTTCCCTCTTTTCCGGAACGTGCAGAGCAAATGTGCACTATTTTGTACTTTGATTCAGCTTATTTGCGGCGTGATGAGTGAGTGTATATTTTTTATTTGTTTTTGAGTCTATGCTTTTTTTGTTTTTTTTATTACTTATTAAGTTTTTTTTTCTTGAATTTTCATAGGTTTTTTACTGTGTACTTGCCTGTATTCGAACAATTTGCTGCTTATTCCTTGCTCTATTTTTGCTGTCATCGTTATAACATATACTTCAATCTTAGCGTGTATTTAATTTGAAATTTTATCCCTTTCTTGTTTGTTTTTTCGTTTTTCACGTTTATTGTTTTTACTTTTGCTCATGTATCCCCCCCTATGTAATACCCTCTCACGAGGGCCTTTAGGGGTATTATGAATAAGTAAATAAATAAACATATTCCTGTCTAAAAACACGTTCGCACTGCTTCTGTGTGGCGACAAAAGGTCGCGCATGCATTTCACAAAATACTGAGGAGTTGGTGTGCCTGTGCCAGCAAGGAAATGTTTAAAAGCCGAAAATTGCGTTAGAACTTCCACAGTGTTTTGTGGCTGGAAATCCCCAGTTCTGGATGCGCAAATCCTCAAAGGGGAGGCTCAGGCGGTGGTGCTATAGCGCTGCACTTGACTGGGTGCGGTTGCCATTGGGGGACCTCGCAAAAAGTTCCGCCGCTACTCGTATCTGTTCTTGCTCACGCAAGGCGAACGTCTTCTTGGACGACATCCTGCTGTAACAGGCCCGCCAATGACTGTATCGCTGGGATTGGCGGCCTCTGCGGTAAACACTGCCTTTGTCTTTTGTAGGTGAGTATGTACGATTAGCAATTGTACGTTTCTGTCACTGTTCTGTCGCAAATGCCACCTGTGATCTGTTTGATGCACTTTTTTTCTAGAATTGGGGTTTATCCTAAAACCTATCTGCCACGCAGTGGCTACCTCGCCCGTCAGTCACTGCGAGAGCGGAAAGGCAGGTCGCAGGCGGATGTCTTCTGATCTCGAGGAATATTGCTAGTCGTGTTGTTTCGTGTGGCAAAGCTGTTGGTTTGTTGCGGGGACGCTGATCCGAACGCTGGCCCTAACAAGCTTCACATGTTCATTAATGCCTTGAAGAATGCAGCGACGTCGAGTGCCGCTCTGCAAAAGAAAATGACGCTAAAATCAGTCGTACATTTACAGGAATCAGGAATCATAGATAGAAACAAGCGTCTTTAACTGGTTGAGGAGATTTTGGATGCACTAGGAATGGCGAAAACATAACGACCCTTTGGGGCTCCGTTAATGATATAAAAAGTCAGCATAAATTCAGAGATTCAGCAACTAATGCGTAGCGTTCTTATGCCGCTTGTCAAAAGTGTGGATTTTTTACAGCCATATTTGGCCCAACGCCTACGACGTTGGGTTATTTTATTGTATTGAATTCTTCTGTATCTTTTCACCAATGATGTATATTTATACCGTTATAGAGATTAAGTGCTATTGCATTGTCAAGTACCTACTTTTCCGCAGCTGAAAGGAGTGCGTTTACGTTATTTTTTGTCCGTATTTCCAACGTTCTTTTCCGCGCTTCTTTGTGTAGTCTTTGTTTTTTGCAGGACACGTATAAGATGGATATTCTTGATTTTCTGAGATCGTTTCTGTAAAAATTCGAGCATTTTTTTTTTCTTGTTTTATGATTTTTTGGGGTTTTTAAAAATTATGTTCGACCAATTATCTCCAGTTCCGCGATTGAAACGATTGAATGCGTTACTTCCGCCAGTCACATTTTTCAGGAAATGCAGGACGTTACTTGGTTTGCTTACTTTCGCTTTTTAATTCAGCGTCCAAACGTTCTTTTGAGGGCTTTTTTTTTAATCTTCGGTTTCAGAGATGTATGCGGTGCATATTTCCAATTTCTTTCGAATATTTTGGTAACATTTTCATCTTTACTTGTTTTTTAATTGTTTTTCAAATCTATTCTACCAATCATCACCATTTGAGCTATTAGAAAGATTAAGTATGTTACTTCCGCCAAATATGCGTTCTTGTGCGAAAACAAGGCGTTACGCGGTGCATAATGGAATAATAGCGCTGAACTTAACACGACGACGACAGGATCAATAAAAAAGGACACACGAAACGGTAGATGCACTTTTTTGATCCTCTTTCTTGGTCCTTTTTTCTTCAACCTGTCGTCGTCGTGTTACGTTCAGCGCTATTGTTACACTATGTATAGATACGAACTAGCCCAACACCAAGCTTTATTGAAGTTACGCGGTGCTCACACTTCGGCACTTTGACGTTGGCAGGACGGCCAACGACACGATGATGTGGCATACGACATGAACAATTGTGTGCGGCGTAAAAATACAACCTTTGACGCCTGCCTGAGGAACGTGAGAAAAACTCTGACACCTTTGAATCTCAATTTACGAGGTTTTACAGGGAGCACCTTTGCTTAAAAATCACTCACACCGAACGCGCATGTCTTGTGGACGCTTCGAAAGAGAGCTACGACCTCCCGGTAATCGTGAACTTGCTCAACTACTAAGCCAAATGTCAAGTCCTTGAAAACGCGTTTGAAATAACACAACTGAAGTCGCAGAAAATACGGATTAAAAAAGCTTTCCACTGAGGGTTCAGTTTGCACGAAAGCAACATCGGGACTTTGCGCGAGGAACCGTCAGCGAAATTAAAAACAGTGGAGACAACTTTTGATAAGCTTCTGCTCAACAATCGGCGAGAGTGCTATGACACGGCGCAGGAGGTTGATAGAGTGCACGCAGCAAGACCGTCACGCCTGACAGCAGCAAACCCAAGACTGATCAGAATCTTTTACTGATATTAGGAAACTTTAGGGGCATTATAAACAAACAGGGTGAACTAGCTGCTGTTAATCACACCTGCAAAAGTGATTGTTGCAACTGAGACTTGACTTACCTCGCAGAATGATCGCGGCAAAATGGAGATCTCCAACTGTCTAATTTTTCTTAGGGATCACGACGGCATTCCCACCGATATCGAACACAGTCGGCCCCTAGTTGCGGTGGGACGAACATGGCGCTCTCGCGTCTGTCTGCTCGTTCACGTTGCGCGCGGCGCTACACGCGCGCTGCACAGGATTAAAAAAAAAAAACGAATATATGCACTTGTTTAGCACTAACCAGTGGCATAGTTACCGCTGCTTGCGGATTTTATCTAGAAGCTCAATAATCAGAGGCCGTTGCCGGATAGTGCGCCAATAAATACCGTCACCGTGGTCACCGCTTGAGCATGAAACGTGTTATAAATATTGTTTCGACACATTGCACGTTTCGTATTGATGAGAACAATCATCTGCCGTTTCGGGAACGTCAAAAGCTACTTTTGAAGGTGGCGTGGATGTTATTTAAAGGATAAAAGTTTCAAAAAGTTTTTAAAAGCTACTACACTAAGCGGGTAAAAAGAGACAAGGCCCGTGCATACCCGTACATTTGCCACACCCTTGAAATATTGCCCTGTGTTTTTTTAGAAAGACAAACAAACAAAAACAATGACGCACTGCACACGACCCGTGCGCTGTCGCCCATACATTAAAGGGACACTGAAGTGATTTGTAAACAATGCGGGATTACGAGCGCAAACTGTAGTCCGGAGTCCCTGGGCCCTGTTTCGACCACTCTGTGCGCGTTTACGCGAATTTATTTAGTAGAAAAATCAATTAGAAAATGCTGTCCTCCTCTCTTTACGCTCGCCCATTTTCTGTGGCGTTTTCGTGTGACGTCAGCAGGAGAGGAGCTGACAATTGGCTGCGCTACTGCACGGCTCGCCGACCTTCCGCGACCGAGTCAGTCGGCCCACCGTTTAGTCCGCCGGCCGCCAACGGGTCGTCGCAATTCGCTCGATCAGTTGAAACTAAGCCACAACACGTTTGGGAATGGAAGAATGCGCCTTTATTTACTTCGTTAGTTTGTACACTGTATCTAGCTCCAAGTCAAGGTCGCTTCACACAAGCGCTGCACAAGCGCACATGCGACGCTTTGCTGACTGTTACGCCAGTAGGAAAATATAAGGCCTCTTGAAGGGGGAGAAGAGTGAGCGAAGTCAATATAGGTACTAAGGAAATAAAATCAACTGATATTTTTACCGTACAGCGTAAAACTAGGGTGCTGGAAGCACTTTTTTGCGCTGGGCGAACAAGCAGAGCGGTCAGAAGCACGACTACGCATCTGCGAACGCTTTCCCGTCTACGAAATGCAATTGCTAGACGTGAGCTATTGTGGAAACTCGGGGGACGCTTACTGCACGAGCGCAATTCAACAAATAGTCACCTAAGCTGCTTGAAATACTAAAACTAAATAAAAGTGTAAACTGGTTATACATTATACACCTTATCTTTTCCATGGCCGCCAGCGGCCCCCTGTGGCCTAGTCGTCGGGGGTGCTAGGTATGTCATCGCAAGTGTTTTTCCAGTCACAAGTTCGAATCGCCGCGGGTACATGCTTTTTTTTTTATGAGTTAACTTTTTTGTTTTTCGCCGATGTTTTCTATACTGAGTTCACCTTGTTTTGGGCCGCAACGTTCATTGCTCCACGAACTAGTCCACAGAACTCGCGCAGGCTGGCACTGCCGCGCTAGCGAGTTCTCGTTGGCGTGCTGTTGCCATAAGCACCGACTGCTTGCGGGCAGTAGGCACAGGCCAGAATCAACAGACCCTTGGCCTGGTGCGAGCACGCTTTTTACGATACAGGCATGAGCGAGGTAAGCTCCAAATATGGGGGAAAAGCGCATGCATTTGAGCGTCTGCGGGGACGCGGAGGGCGTTCATGCACTGCGTAGGCCTCAGATAGTGAATGCTACGATTCCAAGCCGTCCTGGGAGGCTTATCTTATGCATTTTACAGCCGACAACATGGCAGAAGCGCGGTACTACGATAACTGGGATATTGAGAATGCCCATCCAACGACGCCATCGAATGTCAAACATGTTGTTTTACAGACCGAAACCGAAACCGAAACTTGTTTGATTGCTAACCTTGGGCATCGTCCAATCACGGCGCCCCCTCCTCCCAACGTCACAGCTTAGTTTGTGCGGCCGCCGCAAACCGCGCATGGTAGTTTTTCTTCTTTCGCGCTTTGTAAAATAATTACAGATTTGTCAACCGGATAAACGATGAAAAGTGTGCTAATTTGAGCCAGTCTACACAGTGCAAGCAAAAACGGGAGCTTGACAAATTAACTTCAGTGTCCCTTTAACGGGGACGTATTTTACACACGCGTTATCAAATTCGTCCCGTATCCTTTTCGAAAATAAATGCCATTTTTGGACAGGACTCGCTTATACAGTATTGCTAATTTTATGTATTATTTAAAATACGTTTCTGTGGATGTGCAAGAGTATTTCAGCGGGATTTCTCGGTACAATTAAGCAGTTGTGAGTTTGCGTGTGTCCTGTGGCACTGCTTGTGTAATTTTTCACATGACACACCTTGCCGAAAAATGTGTTTCACTCAGCAAAACGAAATGCCTACTATGGTCAGGTTTTAACCCCTCAAGGTGGATATATATAAGTTTAACGAAGTAAAAATCGCGTTATTTAATTCATATCGTTGTCCACATGTTTGGAGGCCGCGTGCCACGACTTGGGGGACATTTTTTTATTTTTATTTTTTTTATACCATTTTGAAAAATACGAGCCACAATTCCTGGACCATCTCGCGCCAAAAGTGAGTTCATCAGTTTTCAAAATACTGCCGTTTACTTGTAGAAATACTGCTTTTTGACCGATACCGAACACGACGCCAAGCGCATTTGCATCGCCAATGTTGGGTCTTTCCTGTTACATGGTTTCTCTTCTCGCTGCGTTTGGATGTTGGCAGAACCCACCTCCCTCTCGAAAAAAGAAAACAAAAAGCCCACAACACTTTTATCTATGCCTTTTTCAACCTATCTTCAAGAAATAAATGGCAAGACGAAAGCGAGGTTCAGTTTAAACAACGCCGCCTGTATAAACAGTGCCTAACGCGTGAGCGAAAAATGGCCAAACAGCCACTCTCCTGTTGCTCTCTCCTACCCTTCCCCGCTCCGTAGCCTTCCAGCGTGCTTTCACCAGTATTTCTTTCTCTATGGTGCTTTCGTGTCCGCCAGCCAGCGCCGCTTCTCGGAAACTATGAAAAATAGTGGAAAGTTTGTTTAGCGTTCCCGAGGCGGCGCTCCTACGCCTTCTTGTTTTTCACCATGCCTGTCTGTCTTGGTCTGTCACTGATAAAACTTCCTTTGTCACGAAGCAAAATCCCTTGCGCTGCCGCAGGCTGATGCCGGCTTTGCGGGCTTATCTACTCGGATCACAGGCCCTGAAATTTTCTGAGTGGGCCATCCCACCTCTATCCCCTCCGCATTTAGGTATTATTTTGACCCTGCTGTTCGCACTCCGCATCGGTACGCACTTCTAAAATTGAGGACTGTACTGTAGAAGCACCCGGACAGCGTGTCGGGATCCCAGCTGCTTATTTTTTTGTTTCCTATAATTTTATGAAGTTTACAAGCACGTGATATTATTGGAAAGTAATCGTAGAAGTGAGCGCCTGAACAAAAAAAGTGCACGCAATTTTTTCTTCTCTAAATACTCCAGAAAGAAAAATATCAGTAAAATAATGGCTGCCCCATCCGAAAATATCGTTTTTCTGTTAGCTATATGTCTACCCGACAATCAGTATGTTCTTACACTATTTCAGTCCACCTCCGTCTTTATCTTTGGAAAAATGCAGCAAGTATGAAGCGAGCGACACGTTGAACGAGATCCCCCAGTGCGCCACAGAACTAGCGCCCCGTCGCGGCTAAGATGTAAGCGAAATGGTCCTTGAAGCCCAACAGGCAAGCTGACAGACACACGTCGTAGAAGTGGGTGCAGCGTTCGCGACTCGCGAGCAGTGACGTAAGGCGAGATGTCCGCTGGCACGCGCCACATAGCGGATCAGTGCCTGAACTAAGCGTTCCTACCCTTCCCATTGAAAAGCGCGCGACGCGTCAGGCAATGTTAATACAGGCGGCGTTGGTTTAAAACACAAAGCATTTACCGGGAAACCATTGCGCTATTTCGTAAATAGAAATAAAGAGGCACGTTTTTCTACATCTGCGACCGGGTAACTTTATTTGCCATCGTTATGGTTCGTAAGCGAAATTACACCAAAATACAAACACGTCTCGCTGTTCTAGGTACCTGGTAAATTTTAAAAGGAACCCGAATGGTAACAGTACAGCCGTAACAGAAAGTCTGTGCGCACTGTAAGGTTCCAGAAGCTTGGTTTGCACACTGTAAACCTGCTTATCACTTTCCACGAATCTAGCTAAGCATGAGATGTGGATTTTGCTGCGCGCGTTAGCAATTGAATTAGCAAGTTCACTTGCGAAGGTTTAAATAAGTGACCCGCACCATTATTCAACAAACCTACCTTGAGAGTCGCTAAAATTTGATTAACTAAACCTGCGCGTAAAACGGTTCTTAGAACGGTTGTATTTACATCTCTGCGCTGGTTAAAATTCAGTAACTTTTTTCTTTCAGAAAGCACAAGAAATATCGCCAGCTCTTAGAAAAAATGTTGGGGCAGTTAGGTGGTGTTATTATTTCAGGGCATCCCACAAATGCACGAATGCGTCATGCTACCAGTGAAAGTGATTAAAACTGCTGTTGTAAACTGAATTCAGAGATGGGGGCTTCCTGATTTGTTTCTATTTATTGAAGACCCAAAGCCATAGTCTGGAAAGATCAAGCTTGCTACGAGCCATGGTGTACAAGTTCATGTCATTATTGCGGCCGTTCTGAGATTCCCGATGGGTGAGCCGCTTTTGTGGCGTTCTAATGAAAACTTAATTATTGCCGCTTCCATTCTATACATTGAAAGTTGAGGAACCGAACTACAGCATACCACTATTGTCTGCGCCTTTCATGCGCACATACAAGCGAAAAAGACACGCAGTGCACCCACAGTGTGCATTCTCTTGGGCCGCTCAGCTGAGCATCCACACTAGCAGCGCGACGCTGTCGCCACCCAAATGTTGATCTCACGGCAAATACTGTAGGCGAGGAGGAGGTGTTTTGTTAGCGACGATGAAATATATTCGCGGGCGGTTGATTGAGACTGAAATTGATAAAGGGCAAGCCTTGTGGGTTTCCCTTTACCTGCCGAGAGCGCACAACGTTATTGTTGCATGCTATAGGCCTCCTGACTCGCCCACAGATTTTATCGGCGACCTGCGTGCTAATATTGTCGAAATTCAGAACAGGTATAAAAACTCCCCGATTATCTTGACGCGTGACCTCACTTTTCACGGTCTCGACTGGTCCAATAGCATAAAGCCGACGCACGAACGTACGGCTTTCTTTGGATTTTTTGTGTGTTTTTTAATTGACCGACCGGGTGACTTCCCCTAAATGTGCAGATGCTATCTCTGAACTTAATATGCCTGCACACCCTGATCGAGCCGATGTGCATGTGCTAGTTGCATCAGCGACCACCACATCGTTCACTGTGTTTTAATCAGCTACAAAAAGGAAGACACCCCGGAAGAACTGGCCTTTGATGAAAGCAACTTGGACGGCACAAACAAAGACTTAAAAGAGTTGTTAGAATCATTCTCGCAGAAATATAAAGCTGGTTTGGCATCTAAAAACTGGTTGCTGTTCCATGATAAGCTGAGGGTGGTACCGGAAAAAAAAGACAAAACGTCTCTCTTAATTCAAGGAACGTTATGGCATGGTTTCCAAGATATAGAAAGCGTTGATTGAATAGAAAAAAAAAGCGCTTGCATCCGAAGGCCATCCGCAGCAAAAGGTCTGGTAATCTTTATTATTCCAAACTGTGCAAGACAGTTATTGAAGAATTCCCGTACTTAGAGTGATAAAGTACGCAATAACACACCGAAGATGAATTTTAACAATCATGTCGGAATAGGTACCACGTTCCCGAAGAACAGGACACTGAAGGAATGCTCTATATATAGTACTAAAAAAGCACGTAAAAATCGCGTTCCAAGCCCATCAAGAGGTTGTGACGCTGTTCCACTGCGCTGTTGATAGGTAGATTGTCCCGAACAATGCAGGGCGACGAATCTTCCCAGGGAGCCATTTTCACCGTGATCGTGTTTGGTTCCTGCTGCGAAGTGTGCAGAGCGTGCTCGCAGTATTTGAAGGCTTCAAAACGCCAATTTCCGTTGATCTCTTTCGCGTAAAGCGCGATAAAACGCTCACAAGGAGGACCATACGGCATGATTTCGTCAACCGCAGGCAGTGTCGTCCTTTCGCCGTTCACATGTTTTAAGCACCTCAACACTGTTGTCCGAGATTTACAAAGCGCGGCTGCTCCATTGTGCCCCGCAAAGTCCAGTCGCATATACATGTTCGACACAACAGGGACCGATGCAGGGAAAGGCCCCGGCGTTGGAATTGCAGTCAGCTTCCGGAATCGTTTGAAAAGTCATTAGAGCTGCGTGGAGACCCCCCCTGGTGCTCCTCTAGCGGTCCGCATCGCTGGCAGGCACCATTCGAATCTGAGGCTGCGAAAGAATCGTGTCGGAGGGTGGAGGGGGTAATTTTGTGGGTTGTTTCAGTTCTCACGCTTCACCTGGTTCCCAATTGGTATTTTTTCGCCATGTGCCCTTCTGTCACACTACCCCTCAAAATAAACATTTAATCCGGTGCTTTGCCGTACAATTACCACAGTACTGACGAAGTGCTGAAAATGGTGGTGTACTGGTCGTAGTCAAACTTCATGCTCGGCGTAATAACAAGTTAACATAAAAATTGTGCTAAATACGGACAAACACACCACTATTCTGTGAAACCTTGTTTTATCCAAGGATATGCTCATAGGTGAACAACTCAAACATTACATATCCAACTTACATCGACACATGGCAGGCTGTCCTGACGAGCCTTTCACCTCAGATCAGTGTGAGGTAATTCTGGGGTGCTGGAATTATGATTCAACCCATAGGGCCTACCAGATCTCTTTTGCCTTTTTTCGAAACTTTCAATAAATCGTACTCATCAAAAGCATTCTCTCTCCCTCCCTCTGTCCTATGAATAGCCCAAACGTTCAGTTAGGTCACTGAGATAAACACTTAAAGGGGCACTGACACAAAATTTTGAAGGCGAGATAACTTCGGAGATAGATTGGTGGGAACACATATACATCATCTGCAAAATATCAGCGGCGAATACAGCTTAGAACATATTTAAAATCAATTTTAAAGTGTGCGAGACGCAACCGAGCAGCCAGCAGAGGACCACGCGCAATCGACATCCCGAGGATATTGTGTAAATAAACAACATCCAAACACGTCCCGAGTTTGTGTTTGCCGCTTCCGCTCTGCCGGCGTTTTTCGCCGGCTCGCCCGGCTCGCCGCTCCAATCGGAGGGCCGGAGGGCGGAGCTTCTGCTTTCGAGAACGAACGACCCGATCGTTGGCGGCGGAGGTGCCGTGATTTCGTCAGCTAATCGGGCAGCTGGCCGCGACCAAAGTTCTACAGCGATTCCAGGCACTCTGTTTCTATTACTGCTTATTACCATTGGATGCGAAAATTCGCCGGAGGCACGAAAAGCCCACTGAGCTAGCCGCACGGTCGCTGTGCAGGCGGTGGCCACGGCCGCGAAGTGGCCCAGGCCGGCGCAGGTAGCTCGAGTGATAGCTTGTTACCGCTGCACGAAATTGTCCCTAAGTCCCGACCATGGTGGCTTCCATTAGAAAGGAGTTAATGATGCGGTGGCGGGTTGCATTAAAATTGTCATCTGCACCGCTTACGAGAGCGGCACTCGAATATCCGCCGCAGTGCTAAGCCGAACACATCTGTAGGCGGACCTGTAGGTAGACCGGCCGGCTGCTCCCAGCGCGCGTCTTGCCACCCACCGTCTCGAGCGTCGCGCGTCGTTCTTTAGCCGCGGTAGCATTTGCACTCGCAGCGCCTGCGTCACATCCACGGTCGCTTTTTAATTAAGCGCCGCAGGAGATCACTACGTGGGGGCATTCGCAGAAACTGCCGTCGATGCGGATTCGACAGTGCTACGGCGGCTCTGCTCTGTGATATCCCTCCGACGGTCACGTGGTCAGCTTTGTTCGCACAAAATCCCCAAAATCCATCGTTTCGCGGCACTCGCTGAAACCGAAACTGCGACTGGCCGCATTGAAAATGCCTCTAACTAAACAACCGTCCCACGCTGAAGCAAATGAGGTTTCTACAGGTTATAACTAGGTCACTAGCTACTAATCGCAACAAAAAAAACAAGATGCAAAATTTTTGTGTCAGTGCCCCTTTAAACTTTGGCACTGTCGGTTTCCCTCTGGAACTGAACACCCCGCAGCCGCCACTTTTCACTCCCGTATATCCACAAAACCGTAGATATCCTCTGAGTTTCCTGTGCCACCGTGATTTTCAATGCGGCTACCCTAGCTGTCGCCACTGAACTTAGGTGCTTGGAAAACATAAATGGTGAATGTAGGAACTCCGTTCCAAAACACTTCCTCGGCGCCGGAGTAACGCTAGCTTAAAAGGACCCAGAAAAGCCTTTTGCAAAAGTTACAAAAGGCCTTTATTGTCGCGTAGTACCAAAATAGAGATGCAATGCCGTTGGAATTATTGATCTAAATTCAGTATTAGCTGCGCCAGAAGCAATTAAGTGCACCTCTCCCCCCTTGCCGATCGATTCCTCCTCCCTCTCTGCTTTTTTCAAAGCAGCTGGAAACACTGGGAATAGCCATGTGACATCGCGACGCTCGACTTCCGTTCTCCGCTACCTACATTCCTGCGCCTGGGCACGCGTCAATCGCTGCAGACCCGCCTTTGCCTCGGGATCGCGCAGGAAGGAGGAAGAGCAACCGGAAGCCAATGGCAGTGACGTTGCCGGCGACCGACGATCGGCCGAATCAGGGGGGCGCCACGCCGTTGCGTCAGCCGCGGTCGGCGTTGCGTCAGCCGCGGTCGGCTCGCTGCGGCGGCGCGCTCATCGGCTGAGAAAGGCGATCTTCAAAAATTGTTTACAAATTATCCGTACAACGTATGGGGCTCACACTTGGTTCAAATGTGTTCTACCATCTTAACGGTAACTTTTGCGCACTCGATACGGGGACACAGAAAAAGGTGACACGAACACAAGCGCATCATTGAGAGTGAATGACCCGTTTTCCGTCAGGAATTCTGAAGATGTAGTAGGTAATGTATTCGGTCTGGCTGCAGGGAGACACACGGGATTTAGCGTAGACGTACGGGACTTGTATTATTCGTTGCCGCAGGAGGCTCTACTTCAGAGCGTGAGGGATTGTGTTGAACAGGATAACGACGAGATATCCTTTCGCAATAAGTGTGGAATGTCGCTGGAGACCTTCTTAGAAGTACTGTGTATGTATCTGGAGAGCACGTTTGTACAGTACAAAAACACCTTGTTCCTTCAAAAAAGCGGAGTATGCATAGGGTCGAAAGCAGCCCCTGTTTTAAGCACAATTTTTTCAGTAAGGTACCGACGTGTGAACACAGATTTAGAAGGAAGTGAGCTGAAAATCTTCAGATACGTAGACGATTATTTGGTCCTTGGCAGTAACAAGGAACTGGAAGAGTTGAGAGCAAAGGTGTTAGATGATTTTACTGTAAGAGGTGAAGGGTTGAGCTTCACGTATGAGATGCCAACAGACAACTGTTTGCAGTTTCTGGACGTTAAATTCAGGTTTCAAGACCTGCATGTTTGCTGGAGCTACTCGCCTCGCATAGAAAAACCCCTATTGCCATACGCGTCTGCCCATTCAAGAATAATAAAAAATGGAATAGCGATGGGATGCTTCAAATCAGCCCTCACCAAGACGTGCAAACACAAGATAGGAGAAGCGTTCAGAGAGCAGGAACAGCGCCTTAGAAAGGCAGGGTACCTTACTTCGTTGCTGCTAACGGCAAGTGAAAGACTACTGAAGAGAATAAAGTCGGAGGGCAAGGAGAAGGAAAAAAGCGGGGAGAAAAAGAAAGTAGCAGTTATCTCGTATGTGCACGGCCTCTCCCACAAACTCAAAAAAGCCGTAGCTCTGTACGATGTGAATGTCGTCTTTTCAGCAAGAAACAAAGTGGGACGTGTTTGCCCGGCGGTGAATAAATTATATGAAGGAGGGGTAAGCAGGAAAACAAAAAAAGTGTTCTATGAGCCACAAGAAGAAGTTTGTAGAATGTAAAAAGAATGTTGTGTACAAAATCCCTTTCACGTGTGGCCAGCAATATATCGGGCAGACGGGCCGATGCGTTAACACCAGGCTGAGGAACCATTTGTCAGGCCTAAAAGGGCGTCCATATACACATTTGGCAATGCATTGTGGGAAATGTACTACAGCAAAGTGCGAAGCGATGTTCGATAAGACGACCATTTTGTCCATTTTGTTCGTTCACCCAAATCGGACTACCAGGGAGATTATGGAAGCATGGCACATGTGTAAAATAACGGAAGGGTGAGTAAGCAATCCGTCTATCGCCTTGTCACAAAAAGAGATTGACGTGCTAAACAGCATGAAGTAGATTGTTCAATAAAGTGTTTTTAGTGATTAGACAATGTGTGCACCATTCTGACCATGCGCAGTGTTCATAGGAAGGATGTTGAGGGTATAAATGTCTAATTTTCTTAATAAAATTCAGTTGTTAGTCTGCGCTTGTGTTCGTGTCACCTTTTTCTGTGTCCCCGTATCGAGTGCGCAAAAGCTACCGTTAAGATGTCAAACCAACTAGCCCGCCTATCCGTGTTATTATAGTGTTCTACCACCTGAATGCATTGATTGCCACCTTCACAAAGCTTTTCTGGCTCCCTTTAAGATGACTTCTTAGGACCTAAACGTCAGCGTCATCTGCCACTTTCTCGTTTACCATATGCTTGATCAAGACGGCGCGATACTCGCACTGGGTGGAACAGCGGAGCGTGTAGTTGAGTCATCTGCATACCGTTCGTTTAGCTCTGCGATTGTGCTTGACCTCTCTTCTTTGGGCGCTTTGGCTCCCTGGAACATTTCCAGAGCTGGCTTTTCAACTCTCAATGTATTAAAAAAATCCTCGCCTACCGAGTAAATTGTGCTTTTTAGTTGCTTCCTTTTTTAAAAAATGGCAACTCTGTCCCTTAAATACAGCAGCTTGAAAATTACTGCCTTTTCTTTTCCACGTGATGGCCTTCCCAGCCTGTGGAAGCGCTCTATACCCACGGGGTCCAAAGGTAGAATGCCTTTTACTATTTCTTTGTTTACAATACTCTCCAATGAATCGCCATTTTCTTCCTCAGTTCCAGGCAATACAGGCAATCCAGGCAATCCAGGCAATGAGGTCAAACCTTCGGCATTGATTCTCGAGGTAGTTTATTGGGTTCGCGAGGGCATGAATCGCAGTAGCCGTGCAAGCGATGTTGTCCTGGCATAGGTGAACTTGCTTTCAAAAAATTCTAGGGGGTCGACGTTTTTGTCAATATCGCCAAGACGTTTTTCTTTGATTTACTGAATATCATCATCGATTTCCTTGAGCTCCTTAGCTACTTTCGCGAATCTTGGCCGGTGTTTTTCTCAATATATCCTGCTATGAACAGTACTTTCGTCAAGACAAAGCAACATTATACCGCAACCAACAAATCGCTGAACCGGAAAACCGTAGGCACGGCGGCACCACTACAAATTTTTCACTAGAGCAAAAACACTTTCCATGTCGGTTTGTCATCTGTATGTTGAACAGGTACAAGTTAGGCGCGATCCTAATGGTCGTGGTGCCCCCTTCCCCGGCATCGTCCCATTCGCAGGGTATCTTTTATAGGCGAATAAAGGGTGCCGTCATTCACCACTCCATCACATGACGTTGTGCACACGCAGTTGACGAGTGATGGGGTAGTAGGGTCTATGACGACACTTGCACTTGCAGGTGGTACGGCACCAGTCATTCGGGGCTATCCGGCTCATGCGCCGTGGGACCAGCTGTGTTCTCGCCCCATGCGTCTTCGACTTTATGCAGTAGGCCTTTACTGTAGGCCTGTATAGAAATACGTGTATAATGAGCAGGAACGCGTTCGCAGTGATCCTCATGTTTGCGAGGCCACAGTGCCCAGTCAAATATGAAGGGTTTCATGGTTGCTCGAACCCTGTACGCCCCGATGTCTTTTTGCTCCTCCCGCTACTCTACTAACATCCGACAAAGCATATTGTCGCGTGCTATAAATACGCAGATGCTGAGCCGGGGTCGTTGAAGCAGACGACCGGGTCACTACAAGCAGCCGGAGCCTCTTTAGTCGGAAAGCTAGAGCACAGCTCCGGCCGAACAAGCTGACGCGGACCATCTCATATGGACGTGGCCTTCACTGGCCTCAGCCAGAAAGAGACACCTGAGAGGCACAGGCCTCCATCCTGGAAGACCCCCCGACCTTCAGCGGTGGCTCTGGGGACCCCACCACCACGCCCTTCTTGACGCCCATGTATATTTGTAAATAAGTTATTTTTATGCCAACGGGCATTCTATCGCAAAAAAAAAACAAAAAAAAAAGAAAAAGAGCACAGGGTTCCAAGCGCGAGCGCCGGAGCTCTGAATGACAATGATGAGAGAGCACGCGCACTCAACCACTTCTTCGTCCTCACAGTCGTCTCTTGGCGCCGATGAAACACGTGACATTTACCCCCCCCCCCCCCCCCCCTTCGAAAGGAAGCATCGTCCCGATGCTTGTGTGGACATACCGACAACCGGCGCGGGTGTGTTATGTTATGTTATTTCATGCGCACTACGTGCACTACGTCCGGGCGCAAGCGACGCCGTCTCGTTGAAGTGCAGTCTTCGGGAACCACGGTGTAAGTGACGTCGCTAAGTTGTTGAAGGACACGGTAGGGACCGAAGTAACGCTTTAGAAGTTTCTCCGATAGCCCTCGACGTCTTATTGGGGTCCACACCCATACACGGTCGCCAGGTTCGAAAGCGGCGTGCCTGTGGCGGGCGTTGTACTGGAGAGAATCCTGCAGCTGCTGTTTTGTGATTCGGTGGTACGCTGGCTGCCGCGCTTCTTCGGCTTTCTGGATGACGTCTTCGTCGCCGTCGCCTTCATCGTGAGGCAGCATTGCATCAAGCATGGTTTCTGCCTCACGTCCATGGACAAGTGCAAACGGTGTCATGCGCGTTGTTTCTTGCCGGGCGGTATTATAAGCAAATGTCACATAAGGAAGAATTTCGTCCCAGCATTTGTGTTCCACATCAACGTACATGCTCAGCATGTCAGCGAGGGTTTTGTTCAACCGTTCGGTCAGGCCGTTAGTTTGCGGGTGGTAAGCGGTTGATTGCCGGTGGGAGGTACCTGTGAGGTTCGTTATGGTGCGTACAAGGTCGGCATTAAACGCGGCTCCCCTCTCTGTAATAAGAATCGACGGGGCGCCGTGGCGCAGAACGATGTTTTCAATGAAAAACTAGGCCACGGAGAGTGCTGTGCAGCGCTGAAGCGCTTTCGTTTCTGCGTACCGCGTTAAATAGTCGGTGGCGACGAATATCCACTTGTTGCCTGCGTGAGAGGTTGGAAAGGGTCCTAAGAAATCCATGCCTATCTTCTCAAATGGTCTTTTCAGTACTTGAACCGGCTGTAGTAATCCAGCTGGTCGGCCCTGCGGAGTCTTGCGTCGTTGGCATTCACGGCACGTCCGTATGTACTGCTTCACGGTGGCGGCAAGGTTCGGCCAGTAATAATTCTGTTTTATCCTGGACGTCGTCCGAGCGTAACCCAGGTGGCCGGCCGCTGGGTCGTCGTGGCACGCCCGTAGTATTTCAGCTTGAAGACACACGGGGACAACTAGGAGGTAGTCCCTTCCGCAAGGAGCAAAGTTTCGCTTGTAAAGAATGTTGTTGCGCAAGCAGAAGAACTTCAACCCGTGTGCGAAGGGCCTCGGAACGTTGCTATTCCGGCCTTGTAAAAAGTCTAAAAGGGGCCGCAACTCCTCGTCCTCCATCTGTTGCTGAGACAAGATGGTAGCGTCCAGCGCTCCGGGGAAGGCCGTGTCGTCATCATCACTTCATTGTCGGAGTGCTCGACTGGCGCTCGTGAAAGGCAGTCAGCGTCAGAGTGTTGCTTTCCGGACTTATAAATCACCGTTATGTCGAACTCCTGAAGTTGGAGGCACCGGCGAGCTAAACGTCCCGTGGGGTTCTTTAAATTGGCCATCCAACACAGGGAGTGGTGGTCGCTTACTACTTGGAAAGGGCGGCCGTAGAGGTAGGGGCGAAATTTCATGACCGCCCATACAACGGCCAGACATTCTTTTTCTGTTGCCGAATAGTTGGTCTCCGCCCGAGAAAGCGCTCCGCACCGTCTTGCAACTGCACAAGTACAGCTCCAAGACCGACGTTACTAGCGTCTGTATGGACCTTGGTCGCAGCTTCGTCGTCAAAGTGGGCGAGTACCGGCGGCATTTCTAAGCGAAACCTAAGTTCTTCGAAGGCAGCCTGGTGCTCCCCAGTCCAATGGAAGGTGACATCATTACGGGTGAGGGAGGTTAACGGGGCCGCGATGTTTGAGAAATTTTCTATAAACCTCCGGTAATTAGAACAAAGGCCTAGCAGCCTTTTTGTCCGCAGGGGTCGGGAATTTGGTCACCGCTGCTATCTTCTCAGGATCGGGTTTGATACCGGCGTGGCTGACAACATGGCCCAAGAAAAGTAGCTCCTGGTATCCAAAATGACATTTTTCCGTTTTCAGCGTGAGACCGGCCGATCGAATGGCGTGAAGAACGGGCGATAGCCGTCGCAAATGTTCCTCAAATGTGGGTGCAAACACGATGACATCGTCGAGATAAACCAAGCACGTCTGCCACTTCAAGTCAGATAAAACAGTGTCCATCATCCTTTGAAATGTGGCAGGTGCGGAACACAGCCCAAAAGGGAGAACCTTAAACTCATAAAGACCATCTGGTGTTATGAAGGCGGTCTTCTCGCGGTCGCGCTCATCAACCTCGATTTGCCAATACCCACTTTTCAAATCCATCGATGAAAAGTAATGGGCATAACGAAGCCTGTCGAGGGAGTCGTCGATCTGCGGCAGCGGGTACACGTCCTTCTTTGTAACTTAGTTCAGCTTCCTGTAATCTACGCATAATCGCAATGTCCGTCCTTCTTTCTTACCAAAACCACGGAGGACGCCCACGGACTCCGAGATGGCTGGATAACGTCGTCTCGCAACATCTGTTCTACTTAGCTTCGGATGGCGTCGCGCTCCTTGGTAGATACACAATACGGGTTTTGGCGAATAGGTCTCACAGCGTCGGAAGTAATGATGCGATGCTTCGTCAGTGGTGTTTGACGCACAGCAGACGATGATGAAAAACAGCCTTTGAAGCTCATTAGCAACTCACGAAGGGCTCGCTGCTCTACGTGAGGTAAGCTCGAATTAATGTCAAGGATAGGATCGGGAGCGCCTTCGCTAGGTTCAGTGCCTTCTAATACAAAACAGTCATCGTTTCCCGCGATTTCCTCGAAGTAAGCAACGGTGGCACCCTTAGCGACGTGGCGGCGTTCCTTGCCAAAATTGGTCAGCAATAATTCCGCACGGCCCTCGGTGAGGTGCAGCACGCCTCGAGCAACTGCGATGTTGTGATTCAGCAATAGGGCGTCCATACGCTCGGTCATACCATCGACGGTACAGCGAACATCACACATCACAGAAACTATCCTGCAGGACCGCGGCGGCACGTTCACATCATCGTCGATAACACGCAACGGCGCACAATCGCCGCTCATGTTCTGGGCGGCGATTGCTCCCGGCGAACTTAATGGAGCGTTCCCCAACGTCGATGACAGCGTTGTGCTCGCTTAAGAAGTCCATTCCTAGAATTAGATCCTTGCAGCACTCGGGGAGGACGACAAAACTTGCAGCGAACTCGGAGTCGCCGATACCAATCCTGGCGGTACATTTGCCCACAGGCGTCATCAGGTGACCACCAGCCGATCTAATCTGGAGCCCGAACCACGGTGTCTTTACTTTTCTTAGCCGATCAGCGAGTGTTTGGCTGATTACGGAGTAGTCCGCACCAGTGTCGACTAAAGCAGTTAATTGGTGTCAGTCTATGGCGATTAAAATGTCCGCGCTGCCAATTTCACCGGTACTTATTCTACTCGCCGTGCGGTCAGACGGCGACGTCATGGCTCCCGTCGGCGGGATAGTGGGTGCTGTCGGCAAGGTCGCGTGTTCTACTGGGACGCTGCGTGTTCAGTCGACGAGGTCATCGTTTGTCGTATCGGCGAGGTCGTGTCTTCGGTCGGCGGCGTAGTTGGTTTTCGAAGGTCTTGCAAAGGCCTGCCGGTAGCAACCTTGCCTCCTGAGGTTGGGGCGGTTAGTTTCCCCGCCCAGGGCAAGGGGATCTTCCACGCGGCGCTCCTCGGGGGTCTCGACGGTCAGGTGACGAGCCCCTAGACGGTGACTGTGAACGTCGGAGGATCGGCGGGGGAGGTGACTGCGAACGTCGGAGGATCGGCGCGGGACTTTGTCTGGCAGCAAGGTAAGCTTCGATTTCCGCAGGTCTTTGGCCAAAGCGAGGTCGTGAGGCGGCGGGTGAAAAGCCACGAAGTCGTCTCTTGGCGCCGATGAAACACGTAACAATATCGCTTATAAATCACAGAATACAGAAATGCTGTTAAAATAAAGTTTATTTCCGTATACACATCAGCAGGAATATTAATTCAGCATTGATACTCGTCTTTTCCTCTTTTGACGTGCATATAATGTACGCTCGCGGAGACAAAGCTAGCTGACGAAAATGAGTCATTCCTTTAAATGAAAGCTTGAACCAATAATTACGACAGAAAGCTTTAAAGCTTCTAACGACGGAACCAAAACTGTCATAATTATTGGTATAGCTAAGACCTCTAATGTCAAGTGTCATATGCCAGCGCGTCAGAGTAGCAGGATGTCGTGTATAGCCGATTTCACTTGACTGACTGAAAGAAGGGCGTAGGAAAGCGGGATGAGAAATCTCGAGCAGTAAAAGACCAATCAATCAATCAATCAATCAATCAATCAATCAATCAATCAATCAATCAATCAATCAATCAATCAATCAATCAATAAAAAATGAATGAATGAGTAAATCTGTCATTGAGTGAGTTAGCGAGTGAGTGAATCGTCCGTCATATGACATGTTGGGGGCACTAGATTGTGTGCCACTATGGCTGCGTTTATAAAGCAAATGTTTTGGGATACAGTTGTCGTGCAGAAAATACCGTTGCCGCACGAGGCTACTTCTTTGAGATAGGGCGGGGTAATATTTCGTTGAATGAAGTGTAAATTAGGACTCATACGAAGCCACCAAGGATCACCGGCGTGAATTTTCTTTTTCTGCTGTCTATTTTCAACTTTCTTCGCACATCAGCGGCATGTTCGAACTGCGAACGCAGACCGCGATGCAGACAAGCGCGCACATTTATTGCCGCGCACTGTCTCGGAAACAATTAAATATTCTGTCCGTTCCCGGAGGCTCCATCAGTGCTCGAAAAGCGTGTATATCCGGCTGCGGTAATAAACAGAAAGGAGAGGTACAGCGGCCAATGAGAACATTGTCCCTTAACCAATCCTCCGTAAGCACAGTCAACGCCGTGCCCTACATGGTCCAGATAGGCCCGTGAGAAAGCGGAGGCAACATCATAGCCCTCCCTTGCTCTGTTATCTTAGAGCGTGGCTCACTCGAGTCCACTGCGCCGATCCTCACTTCGGCGCCCCGTGGTTTCGCGCCCACTGCACTCCCAAATTAACGAGGCGGCCACGTGACCGACACGCGTTGTAACAAGTGGCGGCCGCGACGCGCTGTCGGCAGTTCTACTGCGCCGCTTCTCTCAAAGCCACTCGACGTGACGACAAAAAGAAATGAAGTTAGCACTTTAATCTGCGCCCAACCGCATGACAGCGAGAAAAAAATAAGCTTTTGCGAGTACCGCGTGCAGGCCCTTTGTGACCAGTGAGGGCAAAGCGTGAAGGTGATAAAGAAGGGTTTGTATTGAAGCGTGCAAAATCAACGGAGTGAATCATTGTGCAACACCTACTGTGTGCGAGTTCTTGCCGAAAGGCACGAACTGTGGACGCCGACCCCGACTGACAATAGTTATTGTTTGCAGGATGTCGTGTCGACTGTCTTTGTCGTTTCGCTTCCAGGGAAGTTCGCTCCATTCGCTGAAATTAGGACTCAGGAGTGTTAGCGCCATCGTCCAAATAGTTTACACATGAGGACAATTTGTAGAATCAACAGTAGCGCTGACGAGCGATCAAGCCAGAATTTCGAGGCGCAGTAATTGCTTGTTTACAGATCCCGTTTTAAAGCCCGGATGTGTGCGTGCCTAACCTATTGTCATAAGTGCACTAATAATAATAATGATAGTGTTTATTGATTCTAAAAAAAAAACAGAATACAAATGCGGGTCTGCCAAAGCCACAAGGACTTGAAGGGCAGTTACCGGCAGCGCGCAACACGTCGCAAACCAACAAACAGGCAAAAGTTGTAAAAAAAACAATGATAATTTGGACAAAAAAAAAGAACAAGAAGAAAAAAGAAAGGGAAAAAAGCAGCACTGTTTAAGGCGATAGTGAAGGTCTATGATACTGTTTTTAATTTTCCTTCTACTATTCATCGAAAAGAAGTCGTCTGGCAAAGAATTCAGCACCATCGGGACATAGTATTCGCGAAGATGTTCACCAAATCTAGTTCTCGTTCGTGGTAAAAGAAAACGATCGCGAGGGCGTAAATCCCGCACAGGAGTGTACGGCTGGCAAAATTGCAGAGACCAAATATACTCAAGTACAATTGTTTGTTTAAACAACAAGGTAAAATTTGGCATGCGCAAAACACGAAAGACATCTTTGTTATCAATATCTGGTGTACCATACAAAACGTGTTTGAGTATCGAACGTAAAATAGCGTCCACCTTATTTTTCCAGAAATCACAGCAAAAGTAAAAACAACAAATTCCGTACCTTAATCTGGAATAGGCTAAGGCAAAAGCAATTTGCTTACGTACTGTTAAAGAACATAGTGATTTGAGCCCGTACATCAAACAGGCAGTTTTCCTCAGCTGAGAACATATAAAGGCCAGATGCGTATTCCAAGACATGCTAGAGTCAAAAAATATACCCAAGTATTTAACAGAGTCCACAGGCAAAATAGGAGTGCATTTAGGAGAACAACCAGGGACAAAATAGGAGAACCACCAGGGACATGCAGAAAATTGATGTAACATTCGGTATTGGCTTTAGACTATTATGAAAGCAAACAAATTGAGTTTTTTTAGTGTTGATTCGAATTTCGTTGCTGCTAAACCACTTTATTATCCGTTCACAATCATGTTGCAGATTCCCAACGGCACGATCGAAGGCACTATGCCTAGAAACAAGCAGAGTGTCATCCGCGTACTGAAATACCCGGGAATAAAGTACACAGTTTGAAATATCATTAACATATAAGTTAAACAGCAATGGTGCCAAGATAGACCCTTGCGGAACGCCAGCGTGCAGTACTTGTGGGGTGCTTGTAATTTTACCCAGTACGACATTCTGTCGGCGGTTACAAATGTAATTTTCTAATAGCAACAGGAAAGGCCCACGGAAACCATATTGGTGCAGTTTGTCAAGCATTACATCGTGGTTTACAGAATCAAATGCTTTCGATACATCAAGAAATACTGAACAGGCAAATTCGTTGTGATCATTATTAAGTACATCCGAAAGGCCATCCAATGCTTTTTGTGTACTCCTACCAGCGGTGAAACCATATTGGTTGGACGAAAGTATGTCGTGTTTTTCGATAAAGGAAGTCATTGTAAAAACCAAATGTTTTTCAAGTACGAGGGTAATTGTTGGCAAAATTGATATACGTCGGTTAGTATTGACACAATTTTTTACGCCTTTCCTTTAAGGAGGTCTAACGAGAGCACTTTTAAAACCTTGTGGCACGATTTGGGTTGCAATAATATTGTTGATGATGGCAAGAATTACACATTTAAGTTAATCAAAATGCTTACAAAGTAATTCAACGGATACACCATCCAAACCTGGTGATTTCCGCTGATGAAATCCAGATACGATATACCTTAAACCTTCCTTGGTACATGGGAGAAGTAACGCAGAATCTTTAACAGAACTAATACTTTGAGTCTTCGGATTACTACTAATGGCTTGACCAGCAGAGGAAAAGAAACAGTTGAACTCATTAGCGAGGGTAAGTGATGCCGCGCCAAAGTTTTGGGCAATTATATCCGAGGCATGTTTAGCTGTTTTTCCCCGTAACCGATTAATGGTAGACCATGTTTTGGCCGGTCTATTTCGGGAATCGATGAATACGCTGTGAAAATATTTTCTTTTTTCGGAGCGAAGCACAGCGTTTGCTTTGTTACGGGCTGATTTAAATTGGGCTTTTAAATGGTTATTTTTGGGTGAGCGTCTGCAACGGGCCCAGGCACATTCTCTTTCTGCTATTGCTGCAAGCACCGAATAATTGATCCAAGGACAATCAATTCTGCTCTGTTTTAAAATCACTGTTCTTTTCGAAGCTTCCAGGATCGTAGTTAACTGGGAAACAAAGCAGTCGCAAAGATCGCTCGGAGGAGTAGAAGCAAGCAAAAGGTTCCACTCAAAATGTGCTACTGTCAAGTCCACTTGTTTATCTGTAATTACTACGGAGTGGGATTTCTGCGCATTCGATACGGCATTGTTAGAATCACTGAATACCCGGCACCCGACGAAAAAATGATCGAACATTTTCTGTTCAATAATGAAAGAAACTAATTTCTTATGTTCGAAGCGGACATTCACATGATCAATGCATGATGACACTATCTTGTCACCTCGAAGCTCGACACGGTTTAGACTATTTATCGCAGGTTCAATTCTTTTATCTGCAAGAGTGTTTAAATAATCAACAACCAATGGTTGCTTATTTTTTATTGTGTTGATATTTTCAACAACCAATGGTTGCTTATTTTTTATTGTGTTGATATTTACGTCCCCCACAATGCAAAAGTAACCGGAGGGAATGCGTATGTCATTTATTTCTTCGATAAAGCGTCGAGGGTTTAGGTTAGGGGGCCGATAGATTGCAAGCAATCTGATATCTGACGTTGCTTTGTGAACATGAATCATTAGGGATTCAGCGGTCACGAGCGAAAAATCGAGCTGATCAGAAGCCCAGTTATTCTTCACGAACACTGCGATGCCGCCCCCCGCCTTACTGCTACGCGTTCGAAAAAAACTAGAATAGCCTGTTAAACGAAAATGAATGGGTTATGTTCTCCTCAACGTTTATTTCAGTTAGTACGAAAACATCAACCGCATCTTTTATATTGTGAACAATACAGGAAAATTCATCCCAGTGCTTACGTCTTCACTCACCGCCTTCCCCCCACCCGAGCCCACGCATGCATGCACGCACCGTCGCCACTGCCATAGCCACCACCAGCACCACCATAATCATCATCAGCAGCCTGTCTACGCCCACTGCAGGGCAAAGGCCTCTCCCATTAATCTCCAATTATCCTGGTCCTGTGCTAACTGCGACCAATTTATCCCCGCAAACTTCTTTATTTCATCTGCCCACCTAAATTTCTGCCGCCCCTGCCATGCTTGCCTCCTCTAGGGATCCACTCTGTTACATTTAATTAGCGACGGTTATCTTCCCTTCGCTTACTGTAAAAATTAATATAAATATATTACTGGGTGATAGCAATCTACGGAGTTTAATTTGGTGTACAATGTTTATGCTACGCAGTCCCGTTGAGCTTGTCCGTCCGTCCGTCCGTCTGTCTGTCTGTCTGTCTGTCTGTCTGTATGTCTGTCTGTCTGTCTGTCTGTCTGTCTGTCTGTCTGTCTGTCTGTCTGTCTGTCTACAACTCGATTTAGGAGCTCAGCCAAAGTTGTAAAAGGTGTTATTATTTATTTATTATTTTATTAAAGGATGAGCGATCGAGAAAGGACGGCAAATGAATTACAGCCTCTTTAGGAGACCAAGAAGAAAGTATACATGACAGCGAAGACAGGACTGTTGAAAACTACGGAAGTGCCGGCATGGGTCATTATGTCCACATTATTTAACGCTGAAGGAAGCCTCAGATACGTTTGAGGCAGAACATAAGCACATAAAAATGAGCACTCGTGTTCTTTAATATAGGCATACGCGTTTGGTTGGTTGTCGCAATAGCAAAAGAAAAAAAATTAGCTGCACATTTGCTCACTTCGCGCAAATATATTCGAGAGGCGATATTCTACTTTCACCTCAGTCACGTGAATGGCTCGGTTTTCTCCATCGTCCACTTCTCTCCTGCCCTTCCTGTCCTTGTCACTCACCCCCCCCCCTCCACACACGCACACAAAATCATTACCGCCGGTGGTTTGCTGAAGTCAATTCAATTTACCGCCTATCCACTGCTCGCGCAAATACTGGAACCTTTGAACTTCGAACACTGCCACTAGGTACGGGCTCGCGGGAGCCATTTTTGTATTTTTTGTTTAAAATACCTTTTTAAAGCACATTTCTTATTTGCTACCACAGCTATCGAGAAGCCATGCATATTTAATTCAAAAAACACTGCGAGTGCCAGTTGTGCATAGTTTGTTTCCTCAAATACGCCCAATAAAAATAAACCATATAATTAGGAAAAAAACAAAATGACCATGCAACCAACAAGCTCATTTCCTGCGCTAGAACCTTTGATGTATTTTGGGCAGCTGTGAATGAGCTCGGCAAAAGCAAACGCAAGTTAGGAAGGGGTTATAAGCTTGCAGGGTAAACTATTTTTGTTTAAATGTAATCCATATTCGTTTTATAGCAGTGAGAATGGTGTGGTAAACAATGGAAGTTACGAACCCAAACTTAAAAAAATTAGCAGTGGCTTAGCTCGGCTATGCCAGGATATACGTAACCTGGGCTAAGGTTCAGCTGGTTTATCTTCGCTTTACTGGGTGTCTAGGATAGCTTTATTATCATGCCTACTGCTGCTTCAATGACAAACACAAGGTATACGCATTATGGTACACATGCATATTTATCAGGTGGCTCCGGCGCAGTGTCACCAATCGCCCCTGAGCTAAGCTGGTTCCACAGGCGCACGCCGGTGTTGCTGCCGCGCACGAGCGATCTGTTCCACACCCGGCCACCCCTCGCGTGATCACCAAGTGCCGCCGCCACGTGCGGAATGGAGGTTGCCAAATATGGAGGTCGGAATGGAGGGCGCATGGGGTGTGTGAGAGACGCTGGGCAGCGAGCAACGTTCTGTGCGCCGTGTGACGTCACTGCTCCTCGCGCACGCGCTGCACAGCTCTCCGGGAGCCACGCGAAACTGCTCAACTTTGGCCAGTGTAGTGCATGCTAAAAAATAAAATCACCAGTGCGTATTACGGGCACTATGCCAGTTGTAGTTACACAGCCGTCTGGAACGTTGAGCCACGACGTATTTCAAACTATTTTTATGTGTTTATTTTTCTGGCAGCGAACCAACAACAAGGGGACGAAAAGTCGTCTGCTCCAATTAATCTGATCCGAGAAGCCGCGGCTCATAGCTCTGCTGTGCTTACATGGTTTCATATGCGGGTGTTCGCTTTTACCCTACCAGCGCTTGGTCAAAACGGACACTTTTGAAACAGACACAAGACGGACAAAACACGAGAACATCGCCGCTGTTGTAATCGCGGCGGCGAGCGAGCGCAGAGCTCGCGAACGCGTCCTCACCGGCCGTGGTTGTGCTCACACTCGCATAAGCGACATGGTGTTCTGGGACTCTGTCAATCATACCCAGTGTTTCTCGAAACGATTTATATCAAGCGTAACATAAATTAGCCACCTCAATTACGTTCAAAAACAAGGCGAGTGCGTACAGCGGTCTTAAGCATTATCGTCACGCCATCTAGGAGGACTGACGGTACACGAGGTGTTTGCCGTTCGTTGCAGTCTTAGTCTGAATACAAACGCTCGCTTAAAGGGGTCCTGATATACCTTCCGCCGATGCATGGATGTACATGTAACCAAATAAAGCAATGTATTAGCAATATCCTCCCGCAAGAATTTTGTTAAAGCGATGTGTATTAGCTGAGAAATCGTAAATCAAAAACGCGCATTATCGTCGCGCCGCATTTCCTCCTCCTTTCAACTTTTTCTTCGCTGTTGACGGCGCGCTACCTTCCCTCCAATGATGCTGCGCTCCCCAGCGGTGACGCACTTCCGCTATAGCGCTCCTCAGACTGCCGTCTGCTACGGGCAAGCTCTTTTGGCTTTTTAAACTTTTTTACACCATGGACCCTCTTTCTCCTCCCTAATCTCTCATCCCCCTCCTCCACCTCCCCCCCCCCCACTGGTTTGCATGCAGGTGTGCCCCCAGTTGGGCTCAATAATATCCCAGTGCACTTCATTTTCCTTTTCACCCGAATCACCTAGTAGTAGTAGTAGTAGTAGTAGTAGTAGTATTAGTAGGATCCCGCAGCCCGCTCAATGCTGGAAAAGCGAACGAAAGACCTGGCCGTATGTGTGTGGCCTGGCCCTGCCCTTTCGCTGTGTATGTTGCTGCAGTTGCTATCGGCGGCACGTGACTTTTTATCGGCGGCGAACTCCCAGCCGCAAGGGGAGGATCGTGCGCTCGTTCCCTTCGATGCACCGCGCACTGTTTATCCAAAAAGCGCGGTCTCAGATGTGGCCCCGCTGGTGCCGGGTCTTATTTTGCGTCGGTGGTAATTCCTACCGGCAGCATGTGAAAAAGACATTTTAAACCGATACAGAATCCGTGCACAAAACGCAGCGGTTCGGATCGCTTTATCTGTGGCGATGAACTGGAAGGCGCAGAGCAAACCAGCGCCGCACTCGAGCAGCGTGCACCCTTGTTCTGACAACCTGCACCCATATCATGTGAACGGCAGTAATAGAGAGTTTTGGAATAACGTACGCAGCCGTACGCAAACACTTAGCGAGCGGTATATTTTTGCATCTTTCGCACTGTGGATGCGCCGTACGTTAAGACGCTTCTGCGTTTAGCGGACCGAAGAATAGCGGATGATATTTCAGCAAAATTGCGTGCGTGCGTGATGCCGCTTGCGATTCCAACATGGCGGCAAGTAGCGCGACAACCATCCACGGTTGCGCTCTTCTGCGGACAGTAATTTGCTTCTGATAAAGCAAGTTCTTTGCCCCTGTGTTTTTAAATACGTCCAGTGGTTAGCACGTCGCCCTCACGCAGATCTGTATCGTCTTAACATCACTGCCTGTCCGAACGAAGCTTGAAGCTAAGCCAAGCCAGCGACCGAAGCTGTTAACCGACCGGATTTAGGGGAAATCCCCAAGGTGGAGTAAGTTTCTGTGAAGGAAAGTTTGACATCCACCTAAATGCAGCCATACGGCTACAAAGGAAAGCTATACAGCTTTCTCAGAAACTTCGCAGTTGAAAAATTCGCCCTGGTCCTGGATTCGAACCCGGGACCACTGCTTAACCGGAGCAGTCGCTCTACCAACTGAGCTAACCAGGAGGCTAGTCGTTAGTAGCGCGAAAGCGAATTGATCAACAACGCGAAGTGAAGGACAGGTGTTAATCTACCAGATTTAGGGGAAATCCCCAAGGTGGAGTAAGTTTCTGTGAAGGAAAGTTTGACATCCACCATGTCAACCTTTCCTTCACAGAAACTTACTCCACCTTGGGGATTTACCCTAAATCTGGTCGATTAACAGCTGTCCTTCACTTCGAGTTGTTGATCAATTCGCTTTCGCGCTACTAACGACTAGCCTCCTGGTTAGGTCAGTTGGTAGAGCGACTGCTCCGGTTAAGCAGTGGTCCCGGGTTCGAATCCTGAACCAGGACGAATTTTTCTTCAACTGCGAAGTTTCTGAGAAACTGTATAGCTTTCCTTTGTAGCCGTATGGCTGCATTTAGGAGGATGTCAAACTTTCCTTCACATAAACATACTCCACCTTGGGGATATCCCCTAAATCTGGTCGATTAACACCTGTCCTTCACTTCGACTTGCGATCAATTCGCTTTCGCGCAGCTAACGACTAGCCTCCTGGTTAAGTCAGTTGGTAGAGCGACTGCTCCGGTTAAGCAGTGGTCCCGGGTTCGAATCCTGGACAAGGACGAATTTTTCTTCAACTGCGAAGTTTCTGAGAAAGCTGTATAGCTTTCCTTTGTAGCCGTATGGCTGCATTTAGGAGGATGTCAAACTTTCCTTCACACGACCGAAGCTGTGTGTGCGTGTGCATCGCCTCCGGTATTTTTACAATGCCAGCAGCCCGGACCGGCCAGGCAAGCCCCCTCCTCCTACTCTCCTACTCTCCTACTCCTACTCCTAGTCCCTCCTCCTACTCCTACATAGAGAAACTCTATGCTCTCCCCCAATCGGTAGCATTCCCAGCGCTTCAATCATGTGACCAGTTCAGCTTGGGGCGACGCGTGGTGGAGAGCGGCCACATGGCAAAACATTCTCCGCCGCGGCTCTGAGCTTTCTAGCGCTGGACCGAGCGCCATTTCTTTGACAGTCTCAAACATCGGTTGCCTTGGCAACAAGGCACAAACCGCTCTCCAAGTCAGTTACGGTTTCATGATCCTGGTTCAGCTCGCGGCTCCACCTCGCGACATGTGGGCACTGAAGGCGTACCATTCACTCCCATTGGGAAGTGCGCGATGCGTTTGGCATTACAGGAGGCGATGGTGTGTGTGTTGTGGACGTGTTTGTTACTTTGTTTCGCGATGAAATGCGACGTTGTGCCTCTGCGGGTGTATAATGCTTCCCATGTTTTGGATTATCTTCCTCAAGTGACGTATGACTCGACCTCGCATGGGGTATGTGCAGTGTGCGTGGCTAAAAGCCTTCTCGGCTTGCGCGCCAGAGCTAAGGGACTTGCTGTTCGTTCTCGCAAACCGCGCGCGTTGGTGAGTGCCGAATTTACGACGGGCAGGAGGCGGCAACCCATCGTCTGTCAATCACGGCTCAGACTTGCAACGCATGTTGTGATGTTGTGTTCGTTCGCAACGCATCTCTGGATTGTTTTGAAGTTGAATAAAATGTAGGCGTCCAACCCGGGCATACGGCTCAGAGCGTTCTCTGCGATTGCACGAAAGAAGTGTCACGGGGCTTCAAGGCTTTCTTTATGAAACTTACTCAAGTAAGAGAATATTCATGTCGTGTTATGGCCGTGTTGCATTCAATACAAACGGTTAAGCGTTTGTTTACACTTGTTTGGATAGTCGTAAAACGTCCAAGCACACCGGCACTCCGCTGGCAGATCAGCCGGCGAGCCTACTCTGAGCAGACGACGCATCTCTTCGCCGGAAGTGCGTGAAAAATCCGCCCAATAGCAGGATGTCAACCTTTTGACGCACACCTGGGAATCGACTACCTAGACCTGTGAAGATGGCGGCGTCCAAACACACGCCGGGAGGGGTGAGAAAAGGGCGACACACTTTGCAACAAAAGTGTGAGCTTTTCGCTACGCGTAAAAGAGTTATACTGGGTACAGATTACGTTGACGACCCATTCGAACGATTGTGCTAGTTCATTTAGTGTACTCAAAACGCCTTTCGGGGCCCCTTTAAGTGCCTGCCTGGATACATCACCGCAGACATCACGAAACACTCGATTCAGTGGAGAAGGAATATTTATTCTTAAATTGTTTAATTTCTCAGCGAATAAATAGTCGCTCGCTGTAGGACAAGCGCTGGGACAACACACCAAATCTTTCGAATAAAACAAACTTGTATTTCGTCTTCATGACCCCTTGAACAGTGTTGAGAAGCATGAAGCTTGATTCGACATGTAATGTTTAGAAAAAAGGTTTGCCCATATAAACCTCTCGTTCAAGGATTCTCTTAACATTTCACACAAAGCCTAATGAAGAGACAGACAGACAGACAGACAGACAGACAGACAGACAGACAGACAGACAGACAGACGGACAGACAGACAGACAGACAGACAGACAGGCAGGCAGACAGACAGACCAAATTTTTTGGATTGAAGTACATCAAGAAAGACTGTCGTCGTTCATCATCGCGTTCACGACAGCGCAGAAAGGCGGGATATAAGCGAAAAAAAGAGAGCCCACACCCGTGAGATCCCAAGCCGAAGAATGAACAAAACACAAAGCAAAGTTGAGCGCTTTCCCAAACAGATGGCGCGCGAACATTCATAAGGCGGAAAATGTGAATTTGGACAAAGTTCTGACATGGTGAGAAGATCCAGAGGCTTGTGTTTCGTGCGACTTGTCGTAGAATATTTGCAGTGAAGCAAACAGACATGTGGCGAGTTTTTCAAGCGCAATGTGATGCGTTTCTTTTACTGCTATTGTTGGTTTTGTTTTGTAGCACAGAAAGATGCTAGTTAGTACGTTTCTAAAACAGAAGCAACTCGTGGACGGGCATTGCTTCCTTAGCTCACTTGTTTTGTTCCATCAATGCGGTATGCACGCAAACAGATTAACATCGAGTACTTTTATTCCTATACTTACATTTCGAACAGCACAATTGCATCCTTCTTGTTGTACCGTTTGGCAGCGAGCAGCAGAAGTACCAAAAATTAACGTGTTGGAACGCTACGGACGTACGGAACAAAGTCTCCCAAACAAGTTGGCACTACTCTTGATGTGCCCTACCGGTGAGGCGCATCAGCCGAGCACAAAAAAGGTTTGAATACACAAAAGAGAGAAATAATTATTTATTTTAGAGTTTAGCTCCAACTGGAACAGGAGCGGGCTACTCCCGGCATTGGAGTACACAAAAGGTACAATACTTGCCCTGAGGAACCACAAGGTTAGATTAGGTACATTGAGACGGCAGCGGCTGAAAGATCGCATGCGCACTCAGTAGCTACTTGCTCTGTATAGTACACAAGCACACACGCACATATATGTACATGATTTCTCACAGCAGCGGAATATAGTAAAAAAAACTATATACATCCATATACAAACAATACCCACAATGTGAAACAGATAACTTTGTCAATATACATAACACCTTTGTGTGTTTCCACACCCGCTCAGAGGAATATGCCCACATTTATTAGTGTTCAAACATCTTCGTCACTTGAAAAAACTCCATTAAGGCAAGAAAGGCTTTCGTTTGGTTGCTTGCATTCTCCCGCGGACCCAACAGTTTCGGCAAAGATAGGGGTGTTCGAGATAGCAGGCTAAGCTTGTCACTTAATTTTTTCCGCTCGGTTGCATAAAGAGTGCACTCAAGCCGGACATGATGCACACCTTCAGTTGGGTGTCCACAAGCACAGCAGGTGTCATCACCGAATCGAATACGGTAAAGGAATTTCTTGGTGTAGGCCACGTCAAGAGGAACGACCGAGATGAGACGCATACGGGTATGCAAGGTACGGGTCCAGTTGGTATAACAGCGATGAACGATATTTATCGGTCAACCTGGTTTTCAAAGTAATGTGTGTCTTTAGTCTTTACAAATAATTTTTCACATCACCTCTGGTAAAAGGCACGGCGCCACACGTTGAATTTGAATGAGCGGTTGCTGCTAGTTGGTCAGCCCAAGAATTTCCACTTATTCTAATGTGCCCGAGAATACACTGATACGTCATTTTCTTAGTTTTTCCTAGTTCAGTTGCCATCACGTCACAGATGTGTCCTGCCAAGAGATTGTGAGGCTGTAAGATGCAGTTTCATTTAGAGCTTCAAGAGCCGCTTTTGAATCTGAGAAGTGCCCATTTAGTCGGTGAAGTCACGGTAGCCATAAATTTGACTGCAAGATTTGACTGCAAGATATATTGCGTAAAGCTATGCAGCCGTCGTCGTCGATGTGGGATGCGAGAGCTTGACCACCTTATCAATGTGGAAGCTCGGTATTGTGAAAGCTGACGACGACGAGGAGGTTGTCGACAATCCATCGGTGTATATATGCATATATTCAGCATAAGGTTCATGCATGTAATTGAGCGTCACCTTCCTTGCTGGCACGGTGGATACAAATAATTTTTTGGGCATCCAGGGGATATCTGCATTGGTTCTCATGCCGGGAACAGTCCATGGAGGCAACCCAGTGCTGTGTTGCCATTGAGATACACGGGGCAGGGCCATGGCATCACCAAAAATGACCTGATGAACCTTTGACGCAAAACGCTGCTGAAGGCGGAAAACCAAAGGGTGCGAGTCATGCTGTGTAGTCAGGTGCAGGTAATGGCGGCGCACCTCCTGCACGCGCAAAGCATTTACAGGTGGATCTCTTGCTTCCGCGAGAACCATATGTCCCGACGTTGGCCTGGGCACTCCAAGGCAGAGACGGAGGCCTCTGGATTAATGCTTGTAGTCGGTGCTCTTGACGATTGGACAGGCCATGCAAAACAGGTATAGAATAGGCTACGTCCTGACGGACAAGTGCAGCATGCAGTCGAAGCATAGAATCGGACGAACAATCCCATCGGGTGCCTACGAGGTAACGCAAAACGTGGACTACACGTGATGCCCTTTTCTTCTAATAATACATATGTCGGCACCATGTGAGCGATGTGTCAATATATAATCAATCAATCAACCTTCAATCAATCAACCTTTATTTTCGGTGCCCAGGAACAACCCTAGGGTCTTGGTACTGGTACACCATATACAAATCGTACATAAAAACAAACTAAAATCAAGACAACACAACACACAAAACTGTATGCATGAAAGAAACAATAAAGTAAAGATAGTTACAGTAATCTCAGAAAGCAAAACAGCAAAAAAAAACAAGAAAAAAAAAGAAAAGAAACAGGAGACCTAGCGTTGCAAGCCATGACACTCGGACAGCGAAATGTTCAAGGCACGTGAAAAACAGGAAATACTCACTGAACATGACAGCGATAAGTTATACGCATAACACGAAGGTTTTATAACAAAATGTTCGGAAGTTTCAACTTTGAAAGAAGTTCAGCATTACAAGCACTGGCACTCAAACCTACAGAAATTCAAGCAACGCAAAACCAGGAAATGTGAAAAACAAACAAACAAGAACATGATTTGCCTAAAATAAATACAGCACATAAATTTGCAATGACTAAAGGCACTTAAGCTACAACAGTTTTCAAGTCGTTTGAGAACAAAGAAAAAGAGCTCTGAAATATATCAAGACGATCAGAATATTCATTATATGCACATTGTATTCTGCAGATGGACGAGCGTCTTCTACTTAAAGCATCTGTTCTAAAAGTTCGAAATGTTCGGAAAAGTTTGTTCGGCAAGTTGACATTGATAAGTGTAACCAAGTCGTCACACAAAATATCCCCATGAAGAAGTTTATAAAGAAAGATAATATCAGCTCGCATTCGTCGACACCGAAGGGAAGGAAGACTTTTCAGAAAAGGCACACTGCCGTTAGCGTCTTCTAGCACATGACGGAAGCGGTGCTTAAAGATAAAGAGGAACTTATTTTGAACTCTTTCGATACGGTCACTATTGGACTTGCAAGTTCCATTCCAAACAACAGAGCCGTATTCGAGAAGAGGTAGGCAGAGAGCCGAATACAACTTTAAAAAAGGAAGAGGACCTTTAAACTCTCTAGAATACCTGCAAACAGCACCCAGACATCGAAGAGAGCGACGGGTAATTTGTGTAACGTGGGAAGAGAAAGTCAGAGAAGAATCAAATAGTACTCCCAAGTCTCGAATTTCAGTCACCCTCGGCAATGCAGTGCTTGCAATTTTATAAGAGTATTGCAGCTGTTGAGTTTTTCTACTATAGGAGACAACTTTCGTTTTTGAGGGGTTCAAAATTAGGTCGTTTTTGGTGCACCAACGATGGAATGACGCAATATCAGCCTGAAGATAATTACAGTCATGAATATTGCGCACTTCTCTAAAGATTTTCATATCATCAGCATACAACAAAAAAGAAGAATTTTGAATTACAGAAGCAACATCGTTAATGAAAATGGAGAAAAGAAGGGGACCCAGAACAGATCCCTGGGGTACACCACTTGTTGCTTTGTACCTAAATGAAGTTTGACCGTTAACACTTACATAGCAATATCGCTGCTGGAGATAGCAACGTATAAGACCCACCAAAGAAGCGTGGACATCTAACAGAATGAGCTTGGCAAGCAATAACGAGTGGTTGACTACATCAAAGGCCTTGCTCATGTCACAGTAGACCACATCAAGCTGGCTTCTACCAACGATTGCTGGGACAGCCTGCTCCATGAAGCACGCGAGGTTTGTGGAAGTTGAACGACCACGCATAAAGCCATGTTGATTAGGAATGAGGACGTATTTAAGTGAGAAAGACAACACCATATGAAGAGATAACTCGAATAGTTTAGAGGCAGAACAAAGGAGCGAGACTGGCCTATAGTTTATGGCGTCAGTTTTTGGGCCTGACTTGAATACAGGTAATACGTGAGAGATTTTCCATGAGCGAGGGAACGTGCCAGACCGGAGACAGTTATTAAACATTGAAGTGAACACTGGAACGAATATGTTTGCATACGTTTTTAGAATGGCGCCAGGAATACCATCTGGTCCACAAGAAAGCGAGGGCTTTAGCCGCTTGATACTGGTCCGCACGATGTTCTCATCCAGTTGGAAACAACCAGAGTTACCGCCCTGGTGACAAGGGGCGCTACTGTTATCACTGCCATCGCTAATTCCAAAAAAAGAAGAAAACTGACGAGCAAAGCAGTCGGCCACCTCCGCAACCTCATTGCCGTTGGAGTCTAGTAAACGAATAGATTCTTTAGTTTTACTAGATCTTGAATGAATGTACTTCCAGAAGGCTCCCGGTTGATGGGTTGCTTTAGCTTCTACTGATGCCAGGTACGAAGCATGATCACGCTTGTGCAATATTTTGCATAAGGCACGTAGGCGCCGAAACTCCTGAGTGAACTGGTTCGCACCAGAGCGCTTCATCTTTCTATGCGCACGTTCTTTGAGTTTAAGGGCATCCCGCAATTCAGAAGAAAACCAGTGTGGGAATTTGAACTTCTTTGGTAAATATTGCGGGATGTATTTCTTCATACCCAAAAGTACAATCTCAGTAAAACGGTCAACTTGTTCATTGACATCAGGTTCGTCAATGACTGTCGACCAAGGGACAGCAGAAAAGTAATCATACAGCCCAACGTAATCTCCCCGGGCGAAAGCGTAGCGAGGTTGCGTGTTGCAGGAACTTACGGAATGGTGGAGCATTGTGGGAAGGGAACAGGAAATAGAAAGAGGAGGATGAAATCTGTCAGGACTAACTAAAGGACTATCAGAGCGTGACACACTAACATCATCAAAATTCGAAAAACACAGGTCCAAAATGTTTCCACTGCAGTTTTCTATGTGATTATGCTGTGCCATGGAAGTGAAAGACGAAAAATCTAGTAATCTATTACCCTTCTGTTCAATGTGGTGGTTATGGTGGGAACAGGATAGATGGCTCCACTGAACGCCAGGAGCGTTAAAGTCTCCAAGAAGGAGGACCTTGCGGTTGCATTGAGTAATAAGCTCTTGTTCAATGGAGGAAACTAGCTGATTGAATGCGTCAGGAGCTACATCAGGGGGAATGTAAAAAACCCCAACAAGAAGTTTTTCAGTTTTAGAGATAAGAATTTCAACCCATACAGACTCATCTGCATTCTGAATATCACTACAAAGCACATTCGGGAGAGATTTGTCGACGGCAAGAAGGACCCCACCCCCTTTCTGTTTGCTTCCCGTCAAGGCACGATCACTACGATATACATGGTAATTTTGAGGGAAATAATCACTGGACAGAATATCAGGGCACAACCAAGTTTCAGAGATAGCTATTAACGGAAAACACGAAGCCAGAACATTACCAAAGAAGTCAGTTGCCTTGGTACGAAGACCGCGCACATTCTGATAAAACACATCCAAAGTACTAGTCATCATTGCGTTTCTTATGTGATGCGCTCAGAGCTGTGAAGCATGCCTTCGCGAAACATGCCTCGAAACTCCTTAAAGAGGCAGTCTTTCGGCCAAACAGCGGGGTCATTCAAGCGCTCGAAAAACTCTTCACTGACGGATATATAAAAGGATGCGTACGTGTCAAACTTCGTCTTCAGTCGTCGGCAGCTCAAGGACGAGACACCTAAGGTTGACAGATGGGCATTAAGGCTAGCAGAGGTGGTGGATGGGGAAAGCTTTGAGACGAACATAGCTTTGGGGCGCTTCGGCTGCGGAACGACTGCGGAATAATAATAATAATAATAATAATAATAATAATAATAATAATAATAATAATAATCTTTATTACAGAAAAAGTACACATTATACATTCCAGCCCACATAAGCAGTGATGCTTGTGAGCGGGCTGGGCAGCCCAACTTCGTGCACGGGGCACATGCCTATGCCCTTTACAAAATATACAAAGGTAAATAAGAGGAGGGAATTTCCTCTGGCCGGACAACAGTTACTGTTCGATAACACAGACAAAACAAAAGAAATTTCAACTAACACAATGTAACGGAAGAACATATACAATGCAAACTTAAATACACAACCTATTATGAAATCTATACAATACGAACATGAGCATGCCAAGTGTGCGGTGTATAGCTAAGAAATCAAGAAGTTTCGGTTAGCCATAAGCGCAGGAACAATTTGATTTTTTTTAACCCGCCGCGGTGGCTCAGTGGCTAAGGCGTTGCGCTGCTGAGCACGAGGTCGCGGGTTCGATTCCCGGCCGCGGCGGCCGCTTTTCTGATGGAGGCGAAAAGCAAAAACCCGTGTATACGAGATTTCGGCGCACGATAAAGATCCCCAGGTGGTCAAAATTAATCCGGAGCCCTCCACACGGCGCGCCTCATCGCCTGCGTTGCGTCGGCGCGTTAAACCCCACAATCAATCAATCAATCAAATCAATTTGATTTTTTTAAAACTATGAAGGGCAGCATCTACTTCAAGTTTATTAAAAAGAGAAGGTACATAGTAGGGTCGTGTTCTTTTCCCCGTACTTGGTATAAACGCGAGGAATTACATACGTTTCAATACGGCGCAAAGGTCTTTGTTTTTGTTGTCTACTTTAAAGGTATTTGAAAAATAATGTTTGCAAAGTGCATCAAAGGCAAACTGCTTTTCAACAGACAAACCCAAGAAACTTCTGACATTTTTCTCGAGGGATTTCTCGACCACCCATGGTGAGCCGGATCCACGCAGCTTCTTTCGCGTGAAAGCAAGCACGCCTGATTTCCTTGCAGAGACATCGATTCCTTGCGCACGTAGAAACTTCTCAATGCTGTCAATGCCATGCCAGCTTGGAGGTCAGCTTGAATCGACAAGTAACAAGAACCGCTGCACTGAATGCAAATGTCATCAGCATAGATTCTTACGTGCAACTGCGGGGAAAGCAATGCTGACAACTTCGCCATTACAACATTAAACGAAAGCGGACTTAGAACGCTTCCCTGAGGAACCCCTTGTTCCAGTACATGATGTTGGCTGTCTCCTTGGCTCATGCACATATACACTCTTCTGTTCTTCAAGACGTTCTCAACCCAACGAAGTATTTTGCCACGAATTCCCATTTCGACAAGGCCTTCAAGAATGTGGTAGTGACTTGCGGTGTCGAAAGCTCGACTAATAACCAAAGAAGCAGCTATTGCCATGTTTCCTTGAGGGCGCTCTTGTTCAAGGACGTCACCAGGTCTAGGACACTATCCCTAGTGCAGCGACATGGCCAGAATCCTGACATACATGATGTAAAAGACCCAGATGTTTCTAAAAACCAATTTAATCTATAAAAGATTTGCCTTTCATATAGCCTGGCTACGCAACTGTCCAAGCTGACAGACCGAAACGAGTCGATCGTTCGTGGTTATTTTCCTGGCTGAAGGGTACAATCTTCGATAACTTCCAAGACTTCAGAATTCCATGATTCATTGAATAAGTGTAGCAGATGGATGGTCATACGGGTACCAAGATTGCACAGAAGAGCGTAGGTGACATTGTCTGGTCCAGCGGCGGCATTGCGGCAACTCCTTCGCAGTGCTTCTTCGGGCTCAGTCAGCGAGAACGCGACGTCAAGCTCTGCGTGGCATGATGACCTGTACTTCTGGAATAATGACCTAGCGGCATTGCGAGATGTGATCAACTCATCACAGGCCATTGCGTCTGATGGCGTCGTAATCAATGCACAAAATAATCTGCAACAGCTGTTTCGGACAATCCTCTGTATAGCGCTAATCATTGTAAAGGCATTCTTGCTGCCACAGGTGATCGAAGAGCGCGAATCGTATCTCACACTTTGCGCTTGGACGTCATCGGACATAAAGTGGCACAGAATCACCTCCACCTACGTTTGCCTAAAGACTGAAGTTCCTTACGCATTTTGATTAACGTTCTTTTTGCGGTGCGGTAATCTTCTAACTTTCCTGAGCGGCGAAAACGCGCTAAGCACGGCGTCGAATTGGGCGCAGCCGTGCGTATTCCCCGCTTATACCAGCACTGGCGCTTGGAACAGGAATCCACTTGGCAACCTTTGTGATAGTGGATTTCACCACTTGTACGAAGGTGTCAATATTGCCCGCGACATCTTCGGAATGATCGTTATGAAAGCGGAAAGCACCCCGGTTTGTAATGCTTTCCATCCTTGGCTGCAGCGTCAGGCTAATTCGTTGGTGTTGAATTAAGACAGAAAGATGATCGCTGCCGTGAGTATCAGCATCGACACACCATGACGCCTCCGATGCAATGTCTGAAGAGGATAACGTTAAATCAAGCACACTACTGTAACCTACCCCTCTAAGATACGTTGGTGTGCCGTAATTCAAAACACATAAGTTGTTACGCTCAATAATTTCCTCCAGTAATCGGCCCCGACTGCATATCAGCTGGGGTCCCCATGTAGGAATGTGGGCGTTGAAATCACCGCATACAACAAATGGAGCTGACAGGTTTCTAAATAAAGTATTAAGCACAGATCAACTCACAGTGGTTTTTGGCTCTAGGTAGACGCTAACGACAGTGAAAATGAATGATCCACACCGCACTTTCACTGCAACGTACTTCGGTGATAAAGAGGTCAATGAGAGCACGAGGGACAAGGTTAAGTCTTTGCGCACACAAAGCTTAACACGGCTGAGCCCATTTGGTCTCTTAGCACAATACTGCACATAGTTTTCCAAGTGAAACTGGTCATTTACTCGTGCTTCCCACAAAGCGAGAACAAGAAAGTTAAAATAATGCAAAAAATGACGAAATGCACTTGTCTTGTTTGCGAGTGCATTAGTATTCAATGGAAAAATAGCTGTCCGTTGGTAAATGTTAGACATACCCGAGGCACGGATAGGCAATGAAAGGGTGGGCCTGTGGTAGTGATAGGAGAGCTTGGATTTCTGGAAGGGAGCTAGCTTGTGGAAGGCGACGGGTGATCGAACGAAGCGCTAAAATGAGCATCCGTATAAGGGCCTTGTCAGATATTTCTTCATCAGACTCTCGAACTGCTGGCCTCTCCGGTCGTGCCGATACGCCTTGGGACCGCCGGGTATGTGTATCCAAGGATCGCTGATGGGGTGGATCCTCTATAGGGGCCAAGCATGAGGTCACCATAGTCGAGTTGGGTGCCAAATTCCTTGAACGAGTTGCAGGCCGGCGTGTCTGTTGTGACGAGTCAGCGGGGACTTCGGCATATGTTCCCCGCGATATGGACAGCTGCTTACTGCACCTCGGTGTAGGCGATTTTCCGTGTAATATTCTATGTCTTTTTGCTGCTGTGGCAGATTTCTTGCGGAGGCATCCTGCGAAAGTGGGGGAAGCGATCCGCCCCAGATGGCACACTTTGGCTCTCTCCATGATGGGAAACCTTGTGACTATGGGGCCCAGAGCACGCCTTGAAACGTGAGGGTCCGCGACAAAACTTCGCAAAGTGTCCATGGAGCTGGCATTTGTAGCACTCTATCACTGTTCTAAAGTACTCTGTGACAGGGTGTCTGGTAAAGCCCAGAAAAACACGCGTGGGCATAGGGCGGTCTGGTCGAAACTGTAACACAATATTGTTACGTGGTGGCAGAGCGAATGACTCGAACCATGTTGAAGATGAAGCGATGTATTAAAGGTAGAATGATCTATGTACAGTATTTACATGGCTTCCATTAGAGAGCCCGCGCCAGCAACTTCGTTGTCGTCGTCATCGTCGTAGTCCTAATTGGGTCATTACCCTGTGGGGCGTTGTCCGCCTATATGTGAGTTCCATGACATGACCCCCCGGCCAAGGGAGACCGTCCCGGTCGAAGCCGCGGTAGGATGAACTTGTGATGCGAATTAGGAATGCGATGAAAATGTACAAGGAATAATCGCTTGCCGCCACGGATGCCGATGATGTTCTTGGGGATGCTGGTCCCGCAGCAGTGATGTCTTCATGCGTGACAGCGCCGGCGGTTGTAGGAGCCACGTTGGGCGGAAGGGCTGGGGATACGACATTTGCGGCTTGTCTCATCACGGCGGTTCTCTGCAGGTCTTCGTCGGCGTCTCACGGGCTGGGGTACGGGGCGGAGGTCGTGGTCGAGCTCTGGTCACGGCGGGACTGGGGCTTCCCGGCGCGGCTCCTTTAACGTTGACGGCTGGGTCCACGCCGATGGCATGTAAAGCTGGGGCCAGTAGGGGGTGTACCCAGCACCTCCACCAAATGTTACGTGGTGGCAGAGCGAATGACTCGAACCATGTTGAAGATGAAGCGATGTATTAAAGGTAGAATGATCTATGTACAGTATTTACATGGCTTCCATTAGAGAGCCCGCGCCAGCAACTTCGTTGTCGTCGTCATCGTCGTAGTCCTAATTGGGTCATTACCCTGTGGGGCGTTGTCCGCCTATATGTGAGTTCCGTGACATGCTGCCACACACCTACTCTTCGGACGATCGGCCTATCCACTTCCCCCCTGGTACTCAACCCCAGTATGTTCCCGGCAGCTCCCCCAGCAACCGCCTTGGCCGCTCCCCGTCCCCACAACGTCGCCAATCCCGTTCGCCGCAGCCTCGCCGCCCTTCGCCGCCGACTTCTTACGCACGCACCTCTCCGGGAAACTAGCCAATGCAGCTCCCGGAGGTGATGCTGCATGTCCGACCCGGCCTGAAAATCCTCTGTTTACAAAGACGACGAGACGCAATTTGCTTGACGTTGATGTTGATGGTGTTCGTGTGAGCGCTCTAATAGACACCGGTGCCAGTATCTCCGTAATGAGCTCCAACCTTCGCCGCCGCCTTCGTAAGGTCCTGACGCCTGCCCCATCTACTGTTGTCAGAGTGGCCGACGGCCGTACGCCCACCGTCGAAGGACTGTGCACCGCTCGGGTTGGTGTTGGTGACCATCACATTCCTGTAGTGTTCACCGTATTCGACGCATGCCCCCATGAAATCATTCTCGGCCTTGACTTTCTAACCGACAACGCCGCGCTTATTGACTGTGCCACGGGTATTCTTCGTCTGGACGTGCCGACCGGTCCTGTCACCGACACTAAGCTCCCCAACCGCCTCTGCTCCACAGGACATGTCCGCTTGCTTCCTGGCACAATGTCCTACGTCCCTTTGTCACCATGCCCGCCACTTCCGGACGGCGACTACGTCGTGTCCCCTATAACCGACGTCCTCCTCCGACACCACGTGGCTCTTCCTTACACTGTCGTCACCCTCGCCAACAACCAAATCAGCCTGCCTTTCCTTAATTTTGGTTCTTTGCCCCAAGTTCTCCCCGAGCGGATGTCGCTGGCCACGCTTTTTCCTCTGGAGGAATGCCAAATTTCTGCCGTGTCCACTGACGCCTTCATGGTTGCGCCGAATGATTCCAAGGATCGTTGCTCTACCTCTGGTGACATCGCAAAAATGATAGCGTCGGACCTTCCTTCGTCGCAAGCTCGCGAGTTACATCGCCTGCTTTCATTGTACAGAGACATTTTTGATTTGGACGATCGCCCTTTGGGACAGACATCGACGATAACCCACCGCATCAACACCGCGGATGCGACCCCCATTCATCGGCGACCATATCGGGTCTCTCACGGCGAACGCAAAATCATTCAAGATGAAGTCGATAAGATGTTGAAAAAGAATGTAATTGAGCCATCTTCCAGTCCATGGGCGTCACCAGTCGTCTTAGTGAAAAAGAAGGATGGGTCCTGGCGCTTCTGCATTGATTACCGGCACTTGAACAAAGTCACCAAAAAGGACGTTTATCCGCTTCTTCGGATTGATGACGCCCTTGATTGCCTCCATGGTGCATCGTACTTTTCTTCTATTGACCTTCGGTCTGGGTATTGGCAAATTGCTGTTGATGCCCAGGACCGCGAAAAGACCGCCTTTGTGACGCCCGACGGGTTGTACCAATTCAAGGTAATGCCCTTTGGTCTGTGCAACGCGCCGGCTACCTTCGAAAGAATGATCGACTTCCTCTTACGTGGCTTCAAGTGGTTGACCTGCATCTGCTACTTGGACGACGTCATCGTTTTTTCCCCAACATTTGAAACTCATCTCCATCGTCTTGCAGACATCCTAGAGGTTTTCCGTCGCGCCGGTCTCCAGCTCAATTCATCAAAATGCCGTTTCGGTGGCCGGCAACTCAAGATCCTCGGCCACGTAGTCGATGCTGCTGGTGTCCGACCTGATCCCGATAAGGTACGCGCCGTCCAAGAATTTCCCATCCCGCGTTCGGCAAAGGATGTTCGCAGCTTTGTAGGACTATGCTCCTACTTTCGTCGCTTTATCGAGAATTTTGCTGAGATCGCCCGGCCATTGACGGATCTCCTTAAGGCCGATACCTCATTCTCCTGGGGCACCGCGCAAAGCGCAGCGTTTGCCACTCTCGTTGACCGCCTGACTCGTTGCCCAGTTTTAGCCCATTTCGATCCGTTGGCTCCCACAGAAGTACGCACGGACGCGAGTGGCCATGGGATAGGGGCAGTATTGGTTCAGAAACAGACTGGTCACGACCGGGTGATAGCCTACGCCAGCCGACTTCTGTCCCCCGCTGAACGTAACTATTCCATTACGGAACGTGAATGCCTCGCACTCGTCTGGGCAGTCAGCAAGTTTCGCCCATATTTGTACGGCAAATCTTTCGCGGTCATTACCGACCATCATGCCCTATGTTGGCTTTCTTCGCTCAAAGATCCGTCCGGACGACTCGGCCGCTGGGCGTTAAGACTTCAGGAGTATGACTATTCGGTGATCTACAGGTCTGGTCGCATGCACCAGGACGCCGACTGCTTGTCTCGTCATCCTGTTGATCCGCCTGATCAAACGTGGAACGATGATGACCCCTGCGTATTTGCCCTCTCCGACTTGCACGACATAGCCGCCCACCAACGACGCGACCCATCGCTTCGGCAGGTTATAGACCGTCTTAGCTCAGAGCCGTCCGACCCATCTCTGCACGCCTTTACACTGCGTAATGGCGTCCTGTTTCGCCGCAACTTCCGGGCGGATGGCCCTGACGCCCTTCTCGCAGTACCTCAGCATCTCCGTCCCGACATACTCCACCAGCTTCACGACGTGCCGACTGCTGGCCATCTGGGCGTCACTCGGACGTACGACCGGGTACGGCGACGCTTTTACTGGCCCGGCCTTTACCGGTCCGTGCGAAGGTACGTCACGGCTTGTGATGTTTGCCAACGCCGCAAGACGCCTCGGTCCCTTCCAGCAGGCACTCTTCAACCAATTGATGTTCCTCCTGAACCATTTTGCCGGGTTGGATTGGACCTTCTCGGTCCTTTCCCCTTATCCCGCTCTGGTAACAGGTGGATTGCCGTTGCCACCGATTACACCACGCGTTACGCCATCACACGTGCCATTCCTACCAGCTGTGCCACGGACGTCGCCGATTTTCTACTACACGCCGTCATTCTGCAACACGGTGCTCCTCGCCAGCTGATCACGGACCGTGGTCGGTGCTTCCTATCTCAGGTCGTGGACGACCTTCTTCGGTCCTGCCGCATTAAGCACAACCTCACCACGGCCTATCATCCGCAGACCAATGGGCTCGCTGAACGATTTAACAAGACGCTCACGGATATGCTCGCTATGTACGTGTCCACTGACCACCGTGACTGGGACGTTCCTCTCCCTTACGTTACTTTCGCCTACAATTCGTCACGCCTCGACACTGCCGGCTTCTCTCCTTTCTTCCTCCTTTACGGCCGCGACCCTGCCCTGCCATTGGACACCATGTTGCCTGACTCGACCACGCCACGAACTGAGTATGCACGTGATCTCATTGCCCAGGCTGATGTGGCCCGCCAGATCACCCGCGCCAAGATTACAGCGTCACAGGCAAGTCAGAAGCGCCGCTACGACGAGACACACCGTGACGTGTGCTTCCCACCTGACTCCCTGGTCCTCCTTTGGACGCCTTCACGTCATGTTGGGCTATCTGAAAAACTACTGTCCCGCTTCACGGGCCCCTACCGCGTCATTCGCTTGGTTACTCCTGTGACGTACGAAATCATTCCAGTCACGCCCCCCGCCGTCAACTGTGCACCCAGCGCCTCAAATTGTGCATGTGTCCCGCCTGAAGCCCTACTTCGTCCGTGATTAAGTTCAGCCCACACCTTCTACCGCCTTCAGCACCGGGACGTTGCTTCTGCCGCCGGGGGTCATGTCACGGGCTCCGTTCCTTGGCTCCTTACTATAAACGGAACCAGTGTCCAACCCCGCTCTGCGGGTATGCGCCCTCTGGGATGAGAAGACGACGACGCTCGCTGATGTTGGTGCGCGTTCAGTTCCTGGGACATCGCGGCTGCCTTGTCTGCTTTCGCTATCCCGTCTATGTTTGTAATTACACCATCTGAATACATCTCCTTCGTTGCCACGTCACAATATTTCGAAGGGGACGCTCTTACACCGAGCCATCTTCTGCGGGAAGAAAAGACTTTTGTCGGCATACAGATACAACTCCTACTCCCTTAAGGTACTCAAGCAGGCAGTGTTCTGTGTTATGGACACGTCAGTTATGCGGCTTAAGTTAAGGCAGTAAGAGCGGGGAATCTCAGCTTTGACGTCGAGTGAAGCTATCTTGGAAGTTTTCAATAGCCGCTGAGCAGCAGCCAGAGGGGGAACACTGAGAGACAGGCTGCCATCTCGGTTGATGCTATGACTTAAAACTTGTTCCTTAGCAACTGCGACGACTTCTCTAGCCACCACGTTCGGGTTCACTTTCCAAAAAGAAGCCTCAGGCGAAACTGGCTTGAACAGAATTGGAATGCCCGACGGCCTGCTCTTGTGATATGTCACCGTTGTAAATGAACCGCCTTCAGCGTCTTCATTGGCATCCATGTCCTCTGGCACAGAGTACACTGATGTGGCTTCGCTGTAATCTCAACAGTCGATGCGAGCTTTCTTGGGAGGCGCACTACCACCACTAGTTGCATTCAAAGCATCCTCACCTTGACGGAAGTGGTCAGAAACAGACTGACGAAATTCTGGTGGTACCGAGCCGTCACTTGTAATGCCTTCCGGCATAATGTCTTGAGGGACGCATTGATTGGGATCCATGGGCGGGGACGGGCCAACGACCAGGCGGGGAGGCGCCAGAAGTGGTCGCCTCATGAACCCCTAAGAAGGGCCACCGAGCCAGTCACCGGTGCTCTGGTTTGCAATGCTTGCTCGCAAACAGGCGAAACGTCGAACAAACAATGTCTCTTGTGGCACAGTCGTTAAGGGATTCATAAAACAATCAAAACAAAGCTTCTAACAGCCAAAACTCAAGCATAAAAGCAAAAAAGAGGTCAGCTAAGAAACGAAGCCGGGCTGTCGCTTTTTCGTCTTCGTCTTTTTTCTGAATACACAAAAGTTTGCCACTGGACCAATGTCGTCTAAAGTTCAGTTACTTTGTGTATATCCGGCGCCAAGAAACGTTTTACATTAGAGCGTGATGGGTACATGGGACAAAGGGGAGGTTTTGGCGTCACGTGGACATCGATTTCGATATTACGTCACGCAAATTTTATTTGGAAATTGTTACTACGGGGTCACGGCCGTCGCATCGTACAACTCATGCACCACCGACGGCTGAAGAACGTCATCAGTAGTAAATATATGATGCAAAGCATTTCAGAGGTTCAGAGTAAATTTAAAGCTTGCTACCCCTAATCCGTGTAATAAGGGTTACAAACACTCATAACAGAAATTGTACAGCATTTATCGAACGCCATCCCCATATTAAAAATGTTAACGTAAAAAATACGCGAATAAAATGTTTTAACGACTTCAATCGGCCTCAAGCAGCCTCTTTTTATTTTTTTCTACTTTGTCCTGGCGTTGTCGGTAGGACACACCCAATCTTTCTCCTCCTTCAGAGCAATGCAACTTTTGCGACGAGAGTGAATGTCGGGGAAGTGTAAGCCCTCCGCCAATCCATTCGAGCTGCTTAGAGCTAACGAGTGACAGTCTGCATTGGATGCTTAAACGGCCTGAAGAAGACTGTACGAACGGGCGACACAACCATTGAGAACATTTCGCATTTGTGTAGAATTTTTGTTCTGCGACGCGTAGACTGCGTTGGTGTACTCTTTCACCCTTATCCTTCCTTCCTATTTGGTTGAGTTCGTTTGGTGCAGTTTTATTCCTTTCCTATCCAACGCGTTCTTTGAGAAGGCGTTTGACGGACTCCTTTTCCGGTGCGCATTTTGCCTTACCGGTTAATAATTTGGTAAATTTAGCATCACAGCGGCATTCATCGCTACCTACCCTTCAACGATATTGGGACTCTTCGAAGCAGCAAGTAAACATTCTACATGCACAAAACAAAAACGAACACATGTGATCGTGATATCAGTTTAAGAAAGTTAAAAGCTTGAGTCTCTGCAGCGAAAAAATGTGATTAGTTCCTTTCATGATTTTTTTCGTACAACTGAGGTGAACCGTGCACGCAGTTTGAAAAACGCGTCGCTGCCAATAGGGCTAATGCGTCCCTGGCGTGCTTCCCGTGTCAGCAGCACGCCCCGAGATCAGCCCTCGAATGCCGGCTGCCTGATCGCTCTTTGGCCAAGCATAGGGCACCGAGACAGGCGAAGTGTCTGAGGCCGCTATTTAAATGACTGTCCACGGTTATTGATCCCCTTCGCTGCTCTTCAGCCTTCAATCGCCCTCGATCGCGTGCTGGGTTCTGGCGCAAATTCTCTTTGTTTGCCTTTCTCGGTGATTGGGGCCCTTTGTTCTTTCGGAGCCTTTGTGAAAGCGGGACCAAGGTAGACGGGGGATCCCTTTAGGCAAGAGAACATGCTCCGTGCAAGTTCTGTGCACGTCAGCTATTATTCTGGGCGTAGGGATGAAGTTTGAATTGTTATCCTCTTATGCCATCACGAACGAACTCTTTTTTATATGGGGCACCAGCGCCGAAAGCCTGGACTAATTTGTTTCGTGGTTTCGCGTCCATGTGCCGCTGGCGTAGTAATAAACTGATCCCTTGTGTACCCTTGCAGTTTAAAAAAAAATAGTGGCAGTGGTAGGCGCTCACAGATTACTCTAATGCATTGTTATGGTGCAAAATTTTTAATATTAGCTCCAGCGGACATAAACCAATTTACATTTGGATTGTCTAACTATGTCCATGTGTTCAGCAGGGTTCGTAAAAACTAATCAGAATTTGTCCATCTGCACCGGGTGCGTTCATGAAGGGGTGGGCTTGTACCCAGAGTGAAGCGGAATACCGTCAAAGCGACTACATAAGCGACGCGGGTCAAGCGTGCGCAAGATTTTTTCACTTGGACTTAACACAAACCCGATAATTAGCGAAGATTTTGTTCCAGTGAGATGGTATTGTACCCTTTAGGCGATTTTCGTTTATTGAGATTCTACTGTGCGTAAAAAAAAGACGCATTGGCAAACTCATGACCATTTTCTTCTTCCAGGCAGGAAGGCACGGTACAAGCAAGTTTGTGTACGTGTTGAAAAGCTTGTTCTCAATATTGTCAGCCTGCAGGCATGAAAAGGCACTGTGAAGGCGCTTGGACGACTTTGGTAACCTTCCAAGTCCCGCTGAGAGGCACCGAAATGGTATTTATGATGCGGGCCCCTTCTGACACACTGCACACAAACCACAAGCGATGGAGATGTCGACTTTTTAAATGTAACCCCTTACCAGATAAGGTACGTTTCTTTGTGAAGCGCGCAGATACACACAAGGTGTGTTTGTGCGTTTGAAGTAAAATCTCCATTTTCAAGGATGCTTCATTGTTTAACAAGCCTAATATGATGGCGTTCCCAAAGATCAATGCAATAACACCCCTAAGTGCATGAACAATTCCTCACAAACCTCAATGACAGGAAGCAAAACCGTCCCAGAACCGTCCGTCTACACGACAGGTTGTAAGTCGGAGCCTGCTGTGTAACGTGGCGCCACCAACAATGAGACAACCGCTTTGACGTCCCCTCTCGTATGGTGTCAGGTGAGAATCATTATTGTTTTGCGCTAGATGATTCGCACCTGACATTATGACAACCCGTTAGATGGTTGTTGTATATAGGGACTTGCATGCGAACGCGTACTAAACCACTATAAACAAATCAAAGTACTGGCTAGACAAATAAAGTTGTTCCACTCAACGTGAGAGCTGTTATGTGCGGAGCAGTGATTTGCCAGAGGGGCTGTGGCGCCATTCTCCGCTCTTTGCCACCACCACTCACACTCTTCCCTTCCCAGTCTCACTCCTCTCTTGGTGAACTGAAGAGCGGTATGTTCAATACAATTCATTTTTCCCGCCTTCGCAGTGCTCGTGCGCCTTCTGTTGGGACAGCTCGCATCATTTGCTCTATGTTTTGTTTCTTTCTCTATCAGGAACAGCAGGAGCGGGCGTTCTATTTTTTATGGGAGTTCTGTTTTTTTTTACCCCCCACCCCTTCCCCCCCCAGATTTTGTTCCGGTGAAGCCGCTTTCCTCGGCTTCACCCCTCGCACCACCGGCACCCCTCGCCAAATATCGCAATCGGCATATCAGATGCTTATCGCATTACCACATGATTGCGAAGTATCACCAGAAGCGCGAATGGGCGTAAAAAATTGGGGAAGCTTGCACTCACGCGCAGGACGAATGGCGAAGCTGTTGTAGGAGCATTGCCGGACACATGTTTTAGTTCCAGTATCATTGTTTGTTTGCATAGTTGCGGTGCTAGTAATCGTCGTCATATGCATCGAAGAGGTCGTCGTCTTCTCTGCGAGTGGAGGATGCCACGTTATCCTCGGCATTGTAGACTTCTACCAGCTCTTCGTTCTCGACTGGAGGCTGTGGTAGCGGGATCAGCGCCTCGCGAAGGATTGGAACACTCGTAGCCATGTCTCCAGTTGTCCCGAATGGCTTTAGAGAATGCGGCGGCTGCGGTGACCTCTCCCAAACATGGTGTCTTTTCAAATGTGGCATTACCGGTGGAGTTTTTTTACATGCGCGACAGGGCTTCACGACAGCGATAGGGTTTTTTTTTCTTAAAGCGACTGCGCGAGCCAGGGACTCGGCTGTCGCCGCGATGCACACGCTCACGAGCGCTCGTCATTTTCTTGGAATTTTTTCCTGCAACGCCGAACTTGCGGCTTGTACAGCAGCTCTGCTGTTAAAAACGACCGAAAGGCGCGGCCGCCGTTGCCTCCTGAAATTCCAGCTCACCTTTGCGAATCGCTGACGGTTGAGGAGCCACCTGCCCGGCCGGCGTGAGTCCGCAATTCTTCGGCTTGAAAGGCTTCCCGAGTGACATTTTCGCCGGTGTATTTCAGGTCAAGTATGCGTGTGTTGCCGGTGGCCGTGTTATGCGTACCCGGGTTGGGGGTAGAAGGAGGCGGCGTGCACACCCAGCTGGGCTTCATGCCGCTAGCGATGACATTCCCGTTGTGCCGGAGGGAGATTCGAACGCGAAAGTCTTATGGCTCAATGCAACGTGTCAGCTGTCCGCCGTGGTCGAGCGGTTTGTGTCTGGGCTGGTGTGTTCCAGAGTAGTTGTAGTAATACAAATGGTTAGATGTTAAATGAAGGAGGAAAAAAGATGGACTGAGGATATTATTGATCATATCAGGGGGTTGACCAGCATCCAGCCTAGTCCGGGGGTAGTATATAATGGGAGAGAATATGATAGGGCAGACAAAAGTAAGGAGAAGTAAAGAAAGGATAGATAGAAGAGAAGTGAGGGGTTGCCGCTTTGGTTGAGACCACTGCGCATGAACACACATCACAGGGCACAGTCTGGGGTCGTGCTGCGTCCGTGAGATAGTAGTCTACCGAAGCGGTGACTCCTAAAGGCGAGTCTGTGATGCCAAGTGCCGTTTACGGTGGTCCCGAACCTTGGGAGTGTGCTGGGTGAAGATTCATACAAATAGGCTGGTACTGGCTAGCAGGAGCTAACGCTCGATGACCCGACACAGCAGAGCGAGCATCGCCGAATCAAACACTCAAGGCCGCTACGTGTGGCCGGTAACATCGCGAACCTTTGAGGCCGCGGGCGTTCGAACGAGAAAACACGTCCGCGCGCCACGGCAGCAGGTTGTAAGATGCTTAGGACGGGGCCGGGAAAAGGGAAGTGAAGAGTGAAAATGGAAGAAGCGTAGGCCGGAACTATAGTAAGAAAGGTCCCGAAAGCAACAGAAGAAAATTTTGTTGCCATATTAACAAATCTGCTGATATTACTTTTTACGTCAATATGTTATTTCGCCTTTTCCATTTCTTCTTTTCTTCTATTCGCTTTTCGTGTACATTTTCCTGCGAATTAAAATGCGCACAGTTGTTCGTCAGCGCCTGTGTCGTCTGTCTCTGGCTTAGTGGCCGTCTTCCCCCGCACGGGGTACAGTAATATAATATACTATAATATTATAATATATATATACTCGTATATATATATATATATATATATATATATATATATATATATATATATATATATATATATATATATATATATATATATATATATATATATATATATATATATATATATATATATATATATATATATATATATACACATGAAGGTTGCAGTTATCATTGCCATCATTGCCAGTGCTATTCGGCTTTTTTTGAAATATTTAATAGGGCCGAATGACGTCTGCTTGTCACGTTTCTTTGATACATTGATAAATAAGCGAATATATATATATATATATATATATATATATATATATATATATATATATATATATATATATATATATATATATATATAAAGATATCTTCGAAAAAGAAAGGCGTTGCGCTGCTGAGCACGAGGTCGCGGGTTCGATTCCCGGCCGCGGCGGCCGCCTTTCTGATGGAGGCGAAAAGCAAAAACGCCCGTGTGTACGAGATTTCGGCGCACGATAAAGATCCCCAGGTGGTCAAAATTAATCCGGAGCCCTCCACTACGGCGCGCCTCATCGCTTGCGTTGCGTCGGCGCGTTAAACCCCACAATCAATCGATCAATCAATCTTTGAAAAAGACCGGGCCCCGGTCGAAACGTTAGAATAAATGTTGTTATGTTTTTCAGTTTGACTTCTCTATCGTACAGCTAACCTCATAGCCAGGAACCTTTTCTCTTAACTATATATATATATATATATCACAATAATATATACTAGAGGGAAACCTGGCGCCACCGCATAGGAAACCCGCGCTTTAGCGAGCGTTCCGTCATGTACCGAGCAGGCACATTCCACTTGTCCTTGGCAGGGCTCATGGATAGGCTGGAAAGTTGCCTCTGGCTGCAAGAAAGCAAGAATATTACAGTAAAAGATTATAAAATTATTCAAACTATTTTGTTGTCGCAAAAAAGAAGCTTCAAGAAATATATTTGCCATGGAATATTGAGAAGCCTAAAAGAAAAAAAAAATATTACCCTTTTTATTAATATTGGCATCGAGACAAAAAAGAAGCCATGTGGCTAACCAATCCGAGTGGGCGAGCAACGTCGCTAGCTGCAATGGCGGCGCCCACGCCGGCCCGCGATTGCAGCGCCACATTTCCTTCTAGTATATATTAGTATGAAGGTATATGGCACGGGGAACCTTGTGCATTTAAGATGAAGGGGTATTGGCGACACCGCGGACCCCGGGCCCCCATACTGCCGCTGAAACCAACCGTGGCGATTAGTGTTAAGGCGAAGGGTAGAAGCCTTTAACGATGGCCATCGGAGCCCTGTTCAAGCTCCTGCCGTGGTCTCCATGTCTGTTTACCAGTCAGGGAGCTCCGGGACCTCCCTGACTATAACGTTAGCGGAGAAAACACCGCCATCCCCTCCTTTTTTTCTATGCCATCTGGGTAAATCACCCCCGCCCTACCCCCCCCCCCCCCCACCCAAAAGAAAAAAAGCGTGATCGGTCCCTGAAAAGGGGCCTCACCGAAGTCGTTTCCTGCACTTGCAACCATAAGTGTTCCAAAGCCTGATAACTACTCTCATTTCACGGTCGCTGAATCAGAGTCAGTGTTGCATCAGTCAGTGTTTTTATCAAAAAATATCTTGAAGGAATCATCAAAAAAACGTACACTGAAAAAAATTACGCCCACCTCCCCTTGCGGGAACCCTGGTGTGATGCGGCGCTGACGGGGGTTCAAGCGCAAGCGGATAGCAACCGTCTACCGAAAGGCCGCCGGAGAGCGGGACACCGGTTATATGCGCAGCGCGCCCAAAGGAGAGGAGACCGCGGAGAGAGAGAGTACTGCACATGCGCAGCACCGCGCGCAGCGTCGCCCACCGGCAGAGTGAGAGCGCACTGGGCCGCATACCCGCAGATGTGGATAGAGAGAGTGTTCGCTCTCACCTGGGCACGCGCCGGCGCCAGTGCGTCTGCCGCGGCTATGACGCAATACAATCCAACACAATCCACTTTAATCCAATCCAATCCAAGTCCAATCCAATCCAATCCAATCCAAGCCAAGCCAAGCCAAGCCAAGCCAAGCCAATCCGATCCAATGCCCCTCGCGAGAGAGTGTTCGCTATCGGAGAGGAGAGGGGTGAGCGGAGGAGAGTGCGGACGCCGACGACGACGACGGACGCACGCAGGAAGGACAGGCCCGCCGACAAGAGATGCTCTCAGCGTCGCATCTAAAAAAAGTGGCTGAAGTCCACGCTCTGAAGGGGATTGGAAAGTAAAGCTTCAAACGACACCCACAACAACTGCCCATGCGACGTCACTTAAATTCATACAGGAGGCTTTACCAAGTGAAACCAGAGATTCCGCCAGCCGTTAGCTGTAATTCGCAGGGGCGGCGTCCCGAAGGCAGCAGCAGCGTCGGCCATGGCCGGGCTAGGGCGCGGCACGCCGCCGCTCTAGCCCGGCCGTGCGTCGGGAGAAAGAAAACGGAGAGGAGCGTCTTTCGAAGGGTAAGGTAGAGGAACCAAGCCACCATGATGTGCTAGCTTGGGGTTAAAACCGCGCGACACCAGCGCACACACCGGAAAAATTCACCATGTCAGCTCAGTGATTCCCATTTATACCTATTTAAACTAGTTAATTTAAGTTTGAAAATTGCAAGAGAGCTGAAGGAACTTTTATAATCGCTTTTTATCAGGACGAGTTGCTGCTTTCGCCCTTTGTAATTCCTCTTAAAACACAGGCGAATTGGTATTCACCAATTTAGAAAGCGGAGTCCCATAATTGGCAAGCAGTGCGCAAAAGGTAGCGTTTCTCTAGCGGTCAGATGTGATTATATGGTTTGTACATTTCGTTTTCCCGCCCTGTAAACCAATCCTTAACGTATGTTTGCTGTACAACCACTTAATTCCGTCGGGTGCGGGTTACCCTGGAGGTGCTTTCTAACAAGTTAATCAAGCCGTGCGAAGGAAGCGCGCAATGGACGCGAAGCTGTGCCCAAACAGGCCCAAAACAATCGTCGCCAAAGCAGATGACAAAGCCGTACGGCCGACGCGGCCGCCTGCGAGCAGGCACTTCCGCGCGGAGAACGTCGTTAAATTTGCCGCGCCAGCTACAGTGATCTCCGTGAGTGATACTCTACGTCCCTCCCCCCCCCCACCCCCCCACCCCCTCCCCACCTTCCCACGCCGCCGCCTCCGCGGCATTGGGAGTTTAATTGTTGTCCGACACGCCACGAAAAAACCGTTGGCTGGTAGAGCTAGAAAGTTTTGGTTTAAAACAATGAACAGGTGGAGTCCTGGCTGACGTGAACAACCAGCCACAGGCCAAACAACCTCATGCTCAATGCTGCTCAACCTCGCTCAATCTTGCAAATCTCAAAAGGGCCTCGGAATCCCGGCATAGAACTTATGCAAATGATATTGTTACGTGGCGGCAGGACACAGCTGAGACGAACGATGAGATGGGGTGAAGCGATATATTTATAGAATGTACATGGCGGCCATCAGATAGCGCCCGCAAGGACACAGCCACTTCGTCATCTCCTGCCTGAGCCCACGCATGTCACGGGACAATATAACGCCATAGACGGAATCAAAACACTTCTCCTATACAGACGATATTCAGACTGAACGGCGAGCCACGGAAATCAGTCTTGAGGCATGGCTCAAATCCCATGGCCTCAAACTCGCCCCTGACGAATCGAGTTTTCTTTTCGTATTTGGCCACAAACCAACTCGCATTACGAATTTCCCACCCGTCCACTTGCTGAAATCTCTATTATATAGCCTAATTGGCAACCAATAGGGTATTACGAGGGACCTGTGGCCACATAAATATCCCCACAACCAGGATGAACCAAACTAAAAAGTCAGTTGAAACCGTTATGCACACCCTTCGCGCCTCTCCAATAAATATGGCAGCACCGGTGAAAACTGCAACCCAAACTTTGGCAGGGCCAATTGCGGTCAACATAACCACGTGTGGGGGCCAGCTTATGGGCGTAACTGCACCCACTGCCGTAGACTGTATGAATGAATGAATTTCCTTATGTTACACAGAGCCACTTAGCGCGTCATTACTCCCAAGCACCCTAAAATAATGAAAAGTAAGCTATCTCAGTCGCTGAAAAGAATAGTATACATCCCATGTCTATTGCCGGTGACGGCGTATGGAGCGGAAACTTGACGCCTTACTAAACAACTGTAAAGCGAACGAAGGTCGGCGCAACGAGGCATTTCACATAGGATGCTGGGGTAACTCTCAGGAATAGGAAACGAACCCCTTGGACCAGGGGAAAAACTCCAGTAGAGGACATCGTAGGACAAATTAAGAAAATGAAAGGTACTTAGTTTACTCATGTAGTGGGAAGAATTCAGTGACAACCAGGGGACTACCGGCGTAAGAGAGTGGGTGCTGCGAAACGGCACTTGAAGAATGGGAAGGCCAATAACTCGATGGCAGACGAATAAGGAAACTCGGAGGCCGCTAATCAGCGGTTGTAGGTTGCTGGCGGTTGTAGGTTACTGGCCTTCATCCTGGAGTTGACCCAAATGGGCCGATTATGATGACGAAGACCGGCCTCCCTAAACTCACCCGTTACACTCACTTGCTCGCTGTTGTAGTAGATGGTAAGGCAGCGTTTGAAGACTGATTGGTTGTTTGGCTCTTTCAGTGTAAGGAGCTCAGATCATTGTCTGGGAGCTTCAATAGCCTCCACAGCAACCCTTCGTAACAGCTCTTCCGCTCACATGGCATCGCCAGCTAACCATCGATTCCGTCCTGACTCACCACTAAGTCGTAGCTCTCGTGGCACTGGTATCAATCGAACTGCCGCACTCAAAGAACCAAGCGACCAGAAGATATTGAGACATCTTGAAGGTAGCGCACTTAAACACGGACACTAGCTTCAAGATGTCCCATATGTATTACCAACTAGCCCAGTTGTCACTTCTTCTACAGAAGATATTGATATCTTCACTGATTCCAGCGTCAATTTCTTCGTTGTCAGAACAGCTGTACGCCTATTAATCTACCGTCTGTTAATGAATCCTATGTGCATTGCTATTCCGAATTGGATTTCTTCATACACGATTACCCGGCCCCACTACCGACCCAAATGCGTATCGGAATCAATTCATTTCAGGCATAGACAACATGCAGGGCACCACTACTACAAACACATTTTTGCACAAGATCGTTCACCAGGTAACCGCACAGTCCGCACTTCCCCGGAACTGCTGGGGCACTCGTATCGATCGCACACCCGCTCGTGGGGTCGCCTATGGGGTCGCTCGTGGGGACGTGGGGTCGCATCGGGCACTCGCATCGATCGGACACTCGCTCGTGGGGTAGTGGGGTCGCTCGTGGGGTCGATGGGGTCACTCACACAGGTGCGGAGGGGAGTTTACGCCCTCATGTATCCGCTGTTTCCCCCACACCTGCGGCTTTCTTGGACGTCTCATCCTTGACAGCCGTGCAGATTCACCATTATAAAAAAGAAAAGGAATTCCTCCTCAAACATCACACCACACCTGGGTGCATCACTGCTCTACCTACATTTCCAAAAGCTGATGGGGTATTCCTAAGCAAGTACCGAACTTATGCAAGCCATGTACCCGAAACTGTACGCGAATTGTACACGTCTACTACCGCACTTCACTGCCCGCTCCGCCTCTCCCTTACGAAAGCTGACCGGCACAATCTCATTTGGTTTCGCCTAATTAACTCGCTATGTAAATTCCCTTCCCCCGCTAACGATTCCACAATACCCATTACTACTAAATGTGTGGACAATCCGACTCTTTGCCTAATGGCCCTGTTCAAACTCCCAAGTGGTCGTGCTCCAGTAGTATAGGTCGACAGGTCCGACCCCTCTTCCTGTAACAGCACCCAGACGACTTCTCATCCCCATGCCAGAAGACTCACGACAATCCAAGGCCCTCTCAAGTTTTCGAGCCACCTTTAGCTTACCCCATCCTTTCATCCTCTCGCCGAACAGGCCTAGAGAGGATGAAAAAATGGGGTTTGCTAAAAGACGGCTTTGCTCTCTCTCTGTGTGTCGCAGCAAAAAAGAAAATTTACCCTATGCCACCGAGGACGGACAGCGAAGCCTGTGTAGCAGTTGCTCAAGAGAGGGAAAAGTGTGTTCCAAGCGAACCAGTAGATAACGCTAGTGGGGGTGCGTCCAGACGGCCATGTCTGTCAATCACACTACCAGGCATCAGTTGTAACAATGGGTATAACACACATTGAGTTACCGTTGCTTGTAATTATTTGTATTTTACCACGGAGAGCACACAGTTGGGAATTCACAGCTACTCCTAGTACATGGCCTTCTAACGGAGACGTGTGGATTTAGAAAACGGCTGAACTCGTGCTTTATTGGAAACATACCGAAACGAATTGAACAACGTTAGTGTGCTCATACGGCTACATACCCATCGAAAGGTTTCTCTTATTAGGTGCGATGGACCAGACAATCACAAATAGATCAGTCAAAATTACAAACAGCATGCGCTTCTTTGGGAGCCGTGCAGTTGCGAAGAACATCACGTGAGTTCCTGATGGGGAACGAGCTGTGCCAGCGTGACCATGTTGACTTTAATTCAGTAAAAAAGAGCTCCACCGTATTTGGCCTGCACTCCAGTCAACAGTGCTTTGTGTCGTGCACTCAGTGGCGTCACTGTCCAGCCATGCTCACACTGTGGCAAGGCGGCAATTTCTCTTTTCTTCTCTTGAAGTGCTTGTCCTTGTACGCATGGGCTACGAATTTTTAAGCAATGACTGTAGTGTTTATTGGGCTACATAAACGCAAAGAAATAATACAACCGCATTTATTCAAAATTTACGCTTAATAGGGTTTTTTGAAAGAAACGAAAAGTACAAGGCATCAAAAAGCAACGTCAAACAGACACAAAGCTCAAACAGTGAGCTCCTGCTTCCTGGTAGAAATGTACTCCCGGAATTTCAAGTCTGTAATTCCAGTGGAGCGCGTCGGTCGCTCGGTTGGTGGGTAGCGAGAACAATTTAAGTATGGGCGCTAAGACGGGCGCCAAGACGCGCCAAGGCGGTTGCGGTGATCTTGTTTGGTGGTGGTTTTACCTGCATGGCGTGCATGCCTCTTTGCTCAAAGTGCGACATTTTGTGATCCCTTGTGTCCTCTTCTGAGTGCGTACTTCAGGGGGCCACCACGTTTCACAGCTGCCGCTGAGTCCAGCGATATTACGTTCCAGGATAGGTACAAGTGCGGCCCTTCCGTAGCGATGCAAAACGTTATCAATCGTGCTGATATTCCGCTCTAGACCTCTATTCTCTATGCCGCTGCACGCCACTAAAAGACAGAGGATAAAAATTGGCCGCGTGTCTGCTCCTTTCGTTGCAAATGTCGTCAAAAGACGATAGTCTTTGTAGACATTTGCCAAGGAAATGCCCCCCCCCCCTTCGCTTTCCTGCTCACCTCTCATCCTATTCCTGTTCCGTCGCGCTCATCCCAACGTAAACACACTGAAGGTTTGCTCAGGGCGATTTGAATTTACCGCGTTCCACTGCTACAGGCGGGGTTCCTCGATGCCAACGCTGCAGTACGGCGGAGACGAGCGTGAATGGAGGCGGCCGACTACAAGGTTTATAGAACCGCGTGGCCGTGCTCCACGTAGGTTCCAAGCAGAACGTGGAACCTAGCTAGTGGAACCTTTGCCGCGTGATTTTTCATATGCCGCCAGGAGGCGGCGGTTTTCTGCAGTAGATGTAGAATATCATTTGCTATCGAAAAACCAAGCATCCATGAATTTTTTAATGAAGGAACACTGTAAATATCCCTTGTGTACTAATTTCCTGTCTGATATTTGCGTAATGTCTTGTTCTTGTTCAACAAAGTGGACAAGTATGAACACTTAAACCGGGCTTAGACGTCTACACGTGGCTGTGAGTAGATAAGACTATTGCTCAGTAAGCATTTTACTTTGGCCGGGTGGCTGATACTTTAAAAAGATTGTTGTGTCATCCCATTTTTTGTTTGCTCGATTTTCGATGCATTATTTGGCTAATGTCACGCGGAAAAAATTATATAGGGATGTATGGGATGTGGTATTACCTGTACCAATGTATAGCGTTTTATACTGTGCAGGCCCAGGACAAGATGTTCTGAAAAGGGTTAAGCGAATGGAAGTATCACCAGGAGCAAAGTGTTTCTTCTTTAAACTACACACGGGCACGCTTTCAGTTGCAACATGGATGGAGGGTAAGGGGATTTCTATGCCATGAGGAACTGACTGCTCTATTTGCAAACAACCGGAAGCGGTGGAGCATGTCTTTCTCCATTGTTGGGCAGCAGTGTTTCTATGGGATGTCCTCCAAAGGACACTGCGAAAGGACTTTCTACTGAACCCCTATGGAATACGGTTTTTATGTATAGAGAGAGAGGATGGGGTGCCGTAAGATCTCGTCGTGTTGTTTGGCCTGCACAGTATTTGGCGGTCGCGCATGGCATGGCTCAATTGGGATGTAGACGCGCGGCCGCCGCGACAATATTTCCGTCAAACTGTTTCCAAGTTCATTGAAATTCAGAGAGCGAATTTTTCTGTTCCTGAGTGGTTGCCAAGGGTGGAACACCTCGCCATGGTTAGGGAATTTTAAATGACAACGCCAGTCCACCATGGCATGGCGGACTTTTTGTAGATTGTGTGTTTTCTGTAGTACCTTTATGTTGTGTTTCACTGTCGAAGACCGGCAATAAAGAAAAAAAAATGATTCATAGATGGACAGACGTGCAGACAGACCAACATTTCTGGGTTTAAGTAGCCGAAGAAAGATTATCGTCTTTAAAAAGAATCTCGGCGAGGGTGCAGTGAGTGCGTGTTGGACTCGCATGCTTTGTGACCCAGGTTTGAATCCCCGACTCGCCTAACTTTCTTGTGTGTGTTTTGTGTGTCTTTCTTGTGTTTTGTTTGCTCCTTCGGCCCCTTTTTCAACCACCATCTTTGGGTCACGCCGACTCCGGATGCCGCGTGTTCGCGCAATGGGCATCTAACGTGTTCGCATGAAAACAACAATGTAACAAAGACGGGCAACAGTTCTAGCGTTGCGGAGGCGAGCAAGTAGTACCCTTCACGCGTCATTTGTTTCGCTTTGAATCTGGTATCATATCAGATGGAGGAGAATCAGAAGCCTGAACGGCCGAGAGCTCCTTCTTCACGGCCAGCAGGTACTAAGCAACGGGCGCTACCGCTAGGCCGCCGCGCCTGTCAAATTTTAGTTTGCCGCTCCCCCAAAAGGAACGCCTACAAGAGGATGTGGCCAAGCGGTCTCGAGTCGCATGGCAGTGGGTGTGATTTGTGGGTGTTTGGTTACGCCCAGGCAGTGCTACCGGCTTGGGCTGCCTTTCCACCGGTGCCCCCGTCGTGATGATGAGGCAGAGATAGCGGGACACGTCCCAACTCCGGACGCCGCCACGTGCCGCGAGAGAACGCTGATTCATTCCGCAACGCCACGCTGTTTCCCCCCTCGTTTCTCGCGTGCGCGCTCTCGACGTGCTTGCCCCGCGCTCTCCGCCCCCGCGTATGGTGACGGCGCGTTCGTCTGGAGCGCTGCTGCGGCGGCTACAATTAAGCGTCTGTGGAGCCAACCGGCCGCAAAATTTATATTGCCACTGGCTAATTTATTTGCCCACTCTGCAGGATACGTTCAGCGCTAACTGCGTTCCCGCGTTACTAGGAGTAGCAACAGCCATTGTTGAGATACAGAATCCCGCTTTCGCTTCCGCTGAGTGCGTACATTCCTTTTCGCTTGATACGCAGACTGCGTAGCAGCCTGACCGTGGTTTCTTCAACTGTAACTTGTACTTTATTTTCCAGGAAGGAATTACATGTTGATGTGCAACACATCATCTGGGCGCACAGCAAACCTGCCAGTGGCGGGCCCATGCAATAAATACATCATATCGTAGCAGGCCAGTTATAAACTAATTCTATATGGACAACAGAAGAAAGCGGTCGTCAGAACCGTAATACACCCATACACATCAATGTACTGAAACATAGCACACATACAATCATACATGCACACATATACAAATGCACATACTCGTAGATATATACTCGTAGAGTGGGCGTGGGAGCAGCTTTACGATGCGGCTGCTAACCGATGCGCGCTTGTACACCCAGGTTGGTTCTGTTTCCTCTCCGTACGCTAAACGGTCCAACAATGTGTGTTTATTGCTGTTCCCACGCCCGGAACTGCTGTTGCCAATGTTCTGAGAGTGCTTTGCCGCTTGTAAACAACTGCTCTTGATTTCTGGGGATGTAGAGCAACACCCAAGTCCCACTACACGTATGCAGGCGTCCTTGGCGGATGCCACTCCGGAACCTGTGGCTGACACTCCACTAGACCAGTTCAATGCTATGTTCAGTTTGCTAAAGGACGTCAATGCACGTACTCTTAAAATGGAGAAAGATCAGGCAGATTTAATCCTCTCGGTAAAAGAAGTTCGCAAAATCCAGGAATCAATGGAAAGGAGCATTACTGATATGGAAAAGCGACTGACAGCTGTCGAAGCGAAAACATCGGCCACAAGTGCTATGGAAACCAAACTATCAAACCTAAAGGAGGTGTCGCACTTTCTCGCAAGCAAAAGCGACAGTTTACTTGCGGGTCAGGCCGAACTAGAAGACAGAATGCGGCGGGACAATCTGTTATTTTATGGCTTGCCTGATGAACCTTTAGAAAAATGGGAAGAGACTGAGAATAAGCTAATTAACATCATCTCTGACAGTTTGAAGTTGTCTATAGGCCACGACGAGATTGAACGGGCGCACAGGATTGGTAATTTTACACAAAAGAAAAGTAGGCCGGTAGTAGCCAAATTTTCGTCCTATAAAATGAAGCTAAAAGTTCTGTTTTCTGCTTCGAAGCTTGCGGACATTGGTGTCAGCATTAGCGAAGATTATTCTCTGCAACGCGGCAAGCAAGGAAAAAGCTGCTAGAATTTGGTAAAGCACAAAAGTCGCCATACAAGCTGAAGTATAAAAAACTTTACATGAATAAAAAATGCTACAGCTACAATCACGCTAATGACAGAGTGTTTGAGCTACCAGGCACCTTTGCCCACTTTAACGCTTCAGATGCAGAAACCGGCGCTGCCTGCTCGTCAACACACGCAGTAGAATAACGGTCAACGAGGGGTGGGGGTCCTGCGCCAACGCCGAAAGTTTCTGTTTCTTTTTTTTCAAGAAACATTCGTAGCTTATTGCCGAAACGCAATGATCTTTGCAGTGTCATTGATTCTAGCGAAGCAGACATGATTGCCTTAACTGAAACGTGGTTATCAGCAAAAGTGGCGAACAGTGAACTTTTCAACTCCAGAACAAACTTTAACATTTATCGTCGCGATAGGGGAGAAAGGTACGGAGGGGGTGTATTAATTGCTGTCGCAGATAGCCTTTTCTCCACCAATTTCTGTTACCTGTGACCTATAAGTCGTTTGGGTGGAGATCGGCATTTCCTTTGGGAAACTTATTATAGGTGTCTGTTATCGACCACCTTCGTCTTGTCCCTCTTTCGTCGATGGGCTTCATGATGCCGTCAACAAGATCATTGCACGTTTTTCTAATGTTTCAATAATTCTAATGGGCGATTTTAACTACCCAAGCATTGTGTGGTCCATGGTAGCTCCTCAACCTAGTCCCTTTTCGAATGAATGTGTCAATTTCTTGAGCCTTTGTGGTGATTTTAATTTTTCCCAACTCGTTACTCCGCCTACAAGAGTTACGTTGACAACGTCGAGTGTTTTAGACCTTGTGCTTACTTCTTTTGTGTTTACGATATTTTGCGTGGCCGTCACGCCCGTACAACGCATGCAGCCCTGCACTATCGGTACATACCGAACCTGTCCAGGATCAGCGATGTAGGGGAACCTGAGTCTAGTATACTAGGTAGGTTGCAACGTAGGAAGGTGCGTACAATTCGAAGACGCATTGTACGAGGAAGCCACCATGGAGTTTATATCCCACAAAGCATCGTGTTTTCGAGACCACGTTTCCATTGACATTGTATATGGCAAAGTACTCTACAACGTGGGAGAGCCATTTTGGGCTCCGGTGTTACTGACGCGAAGTGGCAAAGTAGCAGCCCGAGAAGACACCATCCGAATTTCCCAACTACACAGGCTACATCGGTCGCTGAACTTCATAACGAATGTGTATATGGAGTGCCGACGTTCCCCGGGAACACGTGCTGCAGCCAGCGCCACCTAAACGTTTCTTAACCAAACTCAACAGAAGGTTATTCTTAGGTCTCGATGCCATCAAATGGAAAAATAGGTCTCGCGCAATAAATAAGGATGAATTGAACAAACAAAAATTGTGAGGCCAAGTGGTAAGCTACGGAAGCTAAGGTGCTGCTTACCGTCGGAGCTCCCCAGCAGACATTTTCGTCGCAAAATGGACGGCCCCACAGCTCCGTACGACACACCTCTGTTGTAGTTCACCGTAACTGAACCATGCAACGAAATTGGATCATTATATTTTGCTCACATTTCTGTGAACCTTCTTTTGTTGTCTCTTTGTCTAAGTTTTGTTTTGCGCTCCTCACCGAGCCCTGCTTCCTTATGTTGTGTTCTATGCCAAGTGCGCATTTCCCTCTTTGTCGTGCCGCATCGGCAAGCTTGTTTGTTAGGGATTGGGTGAAGTTTTGCTGTCCCATTCGCAGGCTGCTCTTGTCTGATGGACAGCCTTCTAGACCTAGTCCGGTGTTTCCAAAAACGAGACTGCAACAGATGATGCGTACAAAGCAAACACCGCGGCTCGTGATTTGCCGACTTTCGTCTATGCACGTACTCTTTTTGCTAAGCGCCTCTTCTCTGCTTGCGTTCTCCTGAGGTTCACGGCAGAGCACAACATCACTCCAATAAGCTTTAGTCTTTCAAGGATCCTGTGATATCCTTGGCTACGTGACACGTGGAAAGAAGCGGAATACATGCACTCTAAATCACCGGTAAGCCGGCAAGCAAGCTAAACCCGTGACAACCTCTGACACGAAGGTACCCGCGAATATGGTCTTGTTCAAGACAGTTTCTTAAAAGTGGGGAGTACGAAAGTGTCAACCCCGCAACATCGTCTCCTATGGTTCTGTAGCAGCTCCAGGAACCCCAATCATTCCAGGAATCCCGTGGTGACAACTCGAAAGCGTGGTTGGTAAGCTGGAGAATGATCGGATCCTCAACACGTCGTACGACGAAAAACCTCTCCGGCTTGTGCCCTTTAGCTAAAGATGCCGGTCGAGGTTGGTTCCAGAACCATGAGAGCTCCCGCAACAAGTGGACTCTAATCAAGACTGAGTTTCTCGGGACATTCACGACCATCTTGCGGAAACAAGCCAAGCTTTTACTAAAAAAGCGCCCACAAGTCTCCAGCGAAGGGGTCCACATCTTTGTTGAAGAGATGAACAGATTTTTCCGCGGTACCGGCTCGAAAATGACGGAAGAAAAGAAACTAATGTTTTCGTGCGAGCCATCGAGCAAGCACTCCTGCCTTGCCTTACCCGTAACTTTCTTAAACGGTGGTTGATTTTGCGACTTGGGCGGGCGCGATGGAGAAAACGCTTAAAATCCGTACGAGGCATTTCGACTGGCCATAAGATGCGCTCGTAACGGTGAAGACCGCTGGTGGGGTTGTATATGAGCTATGACACACTGGGAACTTAAGAAGCTAAACAAGTGACACCGAATCCTAGGATACGCGCCCGCGGCTCGTGAACTTCTTCAGCGTCCTCTCGTTCGGTCATGAATTCCGACGCACGGTAGTTTCTGAGGGGCTCAATGAAGGGTGCCTTCGTCCTGCCAAGCGTGGTACCTCTGGGAAGACTAACCAACGAAGGCACTCACAGCATCGAAAGGCAAACGAGCGTTTGCAGGCTACCGTAACAGCACCTGCTAGACCTGCCCATTGGCCGGCTGGCACCATCATGGATCAGATGAAAACCAAGAGCAGGTCGCAACGTCCTCTGCTAACGAAGCTGAATCGAGAAAACCAGGTTGCCTGAGCTCAAGATGGAGTGAGCCTAAATGATCGAGCCTAAACGGATACTTCAGTATAGCTTGGTGTTGGGCTAGTTGATATCTATACATAATGGAGCAATAGGGCTGAACGTGACACGACGAAGACAGCGTAAAGAAAAAATTCACAGCATATCCACGGGGTGAATGATGATGAGTGGGCGAAGCTCCGGAGGGGAAATCATCGGTAAAACCGTGACTCTTCAGTGAAAGTTCGCCCACTACATCTGTGTCCGAACGTAACGTCTAGAAAGTCTCGCTTAAACCGCGCGTCGGCACCTTGGGGCTGAGCTCGCCTGATGCGTTTTGCAGACGCCTCACGAGCTCTCACTGCATCGGGGTCTGCCTGCCGATACGCGCGCTTTCTCGCCGCTTCCCGTTCTCTGACGTTTTGGAGATCCTCTTCGCGCCGCAGCCGTGCCGCTTCGCGTACGGCAGGGTCCTCGCGCCGTTGCCGTGACGCTTGGGCCTCTCGTTCTCGAACGCTGGGATCTTGGCGGCGTCGTCGCGCAGCCAGACGACACGCTTCGGCCTCCCGCTCTCGTACGTCAGGATCTTGGCGGCGGCGTCGCGCAGCTTCACGGAGCGCTTCTGCCTCGCGGGCTCGCACATCTGCAGCCTTATCCATCGGGCGACTCCGAGCGCGCGCCAACAGCGAACAGATTTTATTACAACGCTCCCCGCCATCTAGTCATGGCGGGGAGCGTTGTAGGGCGGGGAGCGCCCCTAAAAAAAGGACACACGAAACAGTAAGTGCGCTACTAGAAACTGTGAAAAGTTTAATAAATACGACAACATATAAATACCCCTACCACCTCGTATCACCTTCCAGTGCATGTGCGAGTCATATCACTTCATACAACAATTCTTTTTCTTTAGATACTCAGTCACTCTTTCCAGCAACGATACTGACGGAGCACTGACGCACTCACCTTCGGGGCCAGAAACCATCGAAAATGCTTCGCATATTTCCCTTGTAACTCTGTCCCGTTATTTAAAGACCACCTTCGTGTTTAGGAAATCTGGAGTGCATTTACACTTGGCGCAGTGCTGTGCCAGATTGCCAGAAATAGCTGTCTGCTGACACAGCGCACGGTTCTCCTTCAACCTTTCGTTCACACAATCCTATGTATGCCTTTTTAAAAGTAAGCGGGATCTTGTAAACGATGCCAACAGAGCACTTCACAAACTTCCGCATGTGTGCTACACCACAACCGATGTCTCTACTAGTTCAGATTTTCTTCGTCTGCAGCGCTTTATCAACCCGATTGCACATGCTTCCAAGCTTATCTAGCGCAGAACAAACTACCTGTACCTCATGTCTGCCCCCAATTTTTTCAAGCGATGGGACAAACCATGAATATACGGTATCCCCACCGCTAGTCTACCTGGTTTGTCACCAGTCGATTCTTTTCCATAAACAACAGCGGACATAACCGTTCTTCCAACACAACCGTTCTTGCAACAGAACCGATCAAAGAACGGTTATGTCCGCTGTTGAAGTCACCCCACTGAGCGACGTCATGCAAGCAAATATTAAAGCCCTTCCACTCATCGTAAAAGCTGTCGGAAGTGCAAAGCAGCGATTCGCCATAATGAGATGTCGCGCCATTACCCGCTCACGGCTACCACCCATAAGGCTCGTCGCCTCCCTGTCTCACTCCTCTCGTGATGAATTGAATGGAGGTTTGTCTAATGCAATTCAAATTTCCCGCCTTCACAGTGCTCCCGCTGCCCCTGTTCGAAACAGCCCGAGCGGGAGTTCTGTTCTTTTCGTGCTTTCCTTCTTCCCGCAGGTGCCGGCACCTTACTGCGTAGTTTGGAACGTGTCGCTTTTGGCGGCCAGCTTACTGTCGTAAAATCCAACCCAACCGGCACTCCTAACTGAATGGACGCGGGGGCTGCCGGTTATATACAGAGCTTTTTCCTCAAAAGTACCGGCAGTTTCCTTGCGCTAAACAACGGGGAGATATATGACAAGCGCCAGTGGTTCAGGAGTTTCGAATTGTTATGACTATATAAACCGCTTGTATTTCGAAGCCTCTGCTTGGGTCCGTTACGTTGGGTCCGTTACGCCGTAAAGCCGCCTGCTTCGCTGCTGTGCCGCCTGATTGTGGCAGTCGCTAGACATTGTGAGAGGGAACGAGCCACGACGACAAGGCGAGCCCCCAGAGGGCTCTGCACTGAAAAGTGCAACAAACACTGGGCACTTCTGCGCGGCGGAAGTACCTCGGGAGCATGAAACTATGGCCGACGCTGCTGATGTTGTCGCTTCCGCCCACCGGTTGCTGAGGAGGGTCCATCCTAGCCATTCCTCACCTGTCACTGTCGCCCAGGCGGCAAACCTGTGGGACAGAGCACTCCACCCCGGGAAGACGGACCCTTCACGACGCCAATAATAAGGGTATAGGCTGTAAAATAGCCCTCAAGGCCTTCAATGTCGGCCTGCCAGGTTACAGGGCTAGGGAAACAGCGGGAGACCATAGTGACGTCGAATGCACTGGCCGTCGTGCCCCGAAACTACGTAAGCGTACCGCAACTAGCCGTTTGTTAGCACATGGGTTGACCGGGTAGCAGTGAGTAGGGCATTGAGGCGCTTGAAGCGAAACTTGACACGGGGTGCTGTGTAGGCAACTATTAGGGTGAACGTGTTTTAGATACAAAGCATCTCTTAGTCGACCCTCCGTCGTCCGGCGTTTCCACCTCCCCTGCTCTCCACAACAGCTGTGATAACGCCGCTCTCTCTCCCCTCCTCCTCTCCGCCCCGCCTGTTCGCTAGCGCGCGCTGCTCCTCCCCTCCCCTCTCCCCACCAGCTGTCCAATCACGCGCGAGCGTGATGCTCCTCACCTCCACTCCCTCTGCTCTGCAATTAAACCCCGTCCGCGCTCCGCTCAGTTGCTTCTTCGGTACTGCGCCGTCCGATGACTGGTAATGGATGCCAACGATTCCGACAGCGAACTGGCTGGCACACCTTCAACTAGCGCCAGCCCGCACACTGTCAGAACCACGAGCACCTCCAAAGACAAGGCTGCACAGAGGAGAGCTCGCGACGCCGAACGTAAACGGCAGCGTCGAGCAGGGGATTTCTCGCTTCGAGAACGAGAAGCCTATGAAACGCCAGCGGCGAGTAGCTGATCCAGATGGCGTTCGGCCGCGTGACAACGCTTCGAAACACCAGCGTCGAACAGCGGATTCCTCGCTTCGAGAACGAGAAGCCACAAAACGTTCCCCACTACTCGATAGATAAAGAAGACATTTAATACGCTACTACACGTATCTTTACTCTAACAACCAATTAACACGCTACTACTCTACGGCTTTGCATCCCCCCAGGGTTCCCACGTGGGAAGATGGTGTAATTTTTTGTGTACTTTAACACTGCTGCGACATATTTATTCGACGAGCCCTGAGGCACACTCCGCAATTCAAAGGCGTAATCATCCCGGATCGCTAGGAGAGGTCTGCTTCGGTCTGTAGTGTAGCACACTTGAAAAGTGAGTATCCGGTAAAGCGAACACCGGGAGACAGCCGGGACTCTCAAATAGCTTTAATCAGAAACAGTACTCGAACACGAGTTGTCGCTGGCCTGAAATGTGACTACGGAGACCACGTGGGTTCCGCTGAAAGACGGGAACTAAAAAAAAAAATTATGCGGACGGGACAAACACAGCAGCTTTGTCACAATTTTAAAGTATAAGCTTTACTACTTTTCGTCCAGCAGTTTCGCGGAGGATGGGGACGTTAACCTTTTTATCAGAGACACACCCCGGGCTATCCACCCCTCGAAGCGCATCACGTCACGCCCGCTGTCACCGACGCGCACAAGGCCAGGTTTTGAGCCGTTCTGTGGCGTACGAAAGGGCGCCGCAGCCGCCGCCGCGGTCGATCAGCTGATCGGCAGCCGACCAAACCCGCAGCCTCACATGCATACGGCTTTCGGTTGTCTCGGGCGACGTGATTTGTCTTAGGCCCGGCGAAGAGGAATGGTGCGTTCGCTGTGACTGAACGCCGCGTTCTCCGCGTTAGGCGCGGCGAACGCCGCGTTCGCCCGGTCTGCTTCTGTGAGCATTGCACACACCCGAACGGCTTTGAGACATGGTCGACACTACAGGTAAATCAAAGTTTAACTAACCGAAACCAAGACTCAACAAGACTAAGCCGAGCACAGCCTCGACCATTTTTTAATCCCACGTACCCAGACTGTAGCCGAGGCCAAGTGGTGAGGGTAAGTGCGGCACGAGCCACCGGAGAGAAAGGATGACTGAGAAAGATTCGGAGGGGTGTGAGAATCGTTGGTACCAAGTCGCAGACATTTGGGGATGTATGGCTTCTACTTCTTTCACCGTATTTTCGGGTACGTCTGCGTGGCGCAGGCTCCGTGAGCTTTGTATTGGAGATTTACGTAGGGGCAGCAGTCAGTCTGAACAGGGGGTAGAGGAAGCCTAGCGCATACCGGAATGCCAGCGGGTTGTCGTTGTGAACGCCACCAAATCATTTTGCGAAGAAACTGCCGCCGCTTCTGCAACATTGATTTTACGAGTTCTAGTTCATAATTTTTGCTAACGTTTTGGGTTTGTAAATGGCGTTCCCGTTTCGCCATACAGAGCAATGGTGGTTTTTTTTATTCATGTGCCCACCACAGTTCCGGGGATCCTCCTCACTGACGTTGGCGGAAGGCTCCCCCTGCAACAGGCACACCGCTGCGAAGGCCTCATGTCACACGAAGGCCTTATGCCACATCTCCTTTTCATCAATAACGCTTAGCGCATTGCCTGTGAGTCTCATAATACTCATAGACGCGACTCCGGCTATACTGGCCTCTGTGAAGAAGACTGTCCACACGTTCTCTAATTTTTCTCCCAAATGCCAAATTGACTTCGTCTGCCACCGTGCTGCAAGGATGTCAGCATCTGGAAAGGATAGAGGTATGGTATTATTCACGTAAGAAACAGCGGAAATGACCGGACGTAGAGTAGAAGACAAACACGCGGCGAGGACTAACAACCAAGTTTTATTTCTGGCAGGCGGCTTATATGCAGATCTACAAAGCAATGGAAAGGCAAAAGGAAATGACAGATGGCATGACATGCACATAAGTTCTTGTCGCATGGTCATCGATAAAGCCCAGTTATTTATTTGAAAGACACGGGATTTCATTTTCATACAGAAGCACGGAAGGTTTGCTTACACATTTATCGCCCCTCTGACTAATGCAAAATGATTCAAAAATTTCACGTGTGCGTTTGTCTGCATATCTTCGAATGATACGACACTGATGAAATTTTGGTTCGCACTTACAGAGGCCACAGTGCGCAGCTAGCTGACCGCCGAAATTCCATTTTAGTTCATTTGCATGCTCATGGAGCCGTAGATTGATACATCTTCCCGTCTGACCCGCATAGCTTCGTTTGCAATTCAGGGGGATTTCGTAAACGACACTCTGACGGCAGCCCACGTACTTTGTTTTGTGGTTAATCTTACATGAGTTATGCTTCCTACCATCCTTATTCACCATCGCACAGAGCTTGCTCAGTCTGTTGGGCGCGGCCATTTGAATGTCTGCGCCGCCTCTTTCGGCAATGTTTTTTAACTTTGTGCGACACCTGATGCACGTATAGAATGACAGTTGTACGGCGTTTTGAGCTCTCAGTTTATCCGTTAAGTAACAGCGTGTTTCGTTTTTGTTTGCGGAGATAGCGTAACAGGGATTCAGCGATGCTGGATAAATACGGAGGCTGATGACCAGCTGCTTCTAGTCTGCCCATTTGGGCGTCAAAATCTTTGTTGGGTTGAGTGCTCGCACGATCTGGTTAATGCCGATTTCAAAAATGAAGTGGTCAACCCTCTTTTTACTATCTTTGAGTGAACCGAAGAAAAAGGCAATAAAAAGTAAAAACAGTAAAAGCAATAAAACTTGGTTGTTAGTCAGCGCCGCGTGTTTGTGTTCTACTCTACGTTCTATCCTTTGCGCTGTTTCTGACATTTTTAAACATGCATAAACCAGCCGACTTGCTCCCCGTTCTGAGGTATTAATCACCCCCACTGTACAGATTTTGGACGCAGTTGATGAACTAAGGACGTCACACCTTCGGCATTTGCTCTGCGCTTTTCCAAGTATAAATGAAAAGGGCTCAGCGAGATTCCCAATGACGTAATCTTAGTTTTTACTATGATTTCAGTATATATCTCACCGATATCAGTTGGCGCGCGCGCGCGCCTCCTCACGGTGATGCCCATCGCGGAATCAGGCCGTCAGTTTTAACTCCAGGCAAAGGCGGGAACTCCATTAGTGTTGCTCACAAAACGGCGACGGGGCGGAGAATATCTTGCATTGTGATCGGGAAGTTTCACGCAAAAAGGTGTCATTATTATGCGCGCTACGAGTGCCGCTGCCCACGTCCGCTGTGAAGTGTAGTTATTGAACGTAGGCGTGCATTTCGGTGTTATTTTTTGGCAGAAAGCAAAAGCTTCCTTGGGGCTGCACGCGAACCGTGTCTCGTTCGGGCGACACTAATCGTGTCGTAACAGATGGTCCGGCCTAGTTTTCCGGCATCGGTCACGCGACTGAAAGAGCACGCCTTGCGTGTGCGGCCAAGCGTGACTTTAGAACAGAGTGTAGGGCCGAGGAAGAGGTCTCCATTACAGCACGGGATGTTCACAACACCACGTCTACGACATGCACCACGTGAATAAGGAACTATAGTGTACTAAGCGCTTTGTTTCTATGTTCTTTTTTTCTACTCCAAATCATTTACTCGACATTTTCATTATATGGACACCGGCTTAGTCAAGGTGGAAAGGAACGAGGCTGCCGATGCCGCAACCCGGGCGCACACACACCGGGCGTCTCTTGTGGGATATCAGCCAGTCGTTTGATGAGCCCAGCAGAGTTATACCCACTGACATCCTGGTACACTGAAAGGTACACTGACATCCTGGTACATTACCGCTTGGCCTTTCCGCCTCCCCATTTCTCCCGAAGACATGGTCATCTACAGGCAGCTTCAGACAAACACATTTCCACATTACTACAGTCGCTATATCGGATATATAGAGTCGCGATATATCTGATATCGGATATATAGTGACCGTCCGATATATATATATATATATATATATATATATATATATATATATATATATATATCCGATATCGGATATATATTTATTTATTAAAATACTCTCAAAGCCCGAAGGCGTTACAGAGAGGAGTGGTTACATTTCATACAATATTAGTTACAGCCGTTTTGAATGATGTAGGATGCGGAATGCTAGCGATGCAGGCGGGGAGGTGGTTCCAGTCGTCGCAGGTCTTGGGAATGAACGAGTGAAAGTAGGGGTTTGCGCGACACTGAGGAACTCCTACCTTGAACCTGTGATCGTTTCGTGCGGAGTTGTAGGATGGAGCAGAAATGAGAGCCTGTTTTAGAATGGGATTAGTAAAGTAAATCTTATGAAAGAGGCACCAGCGCGCAATTTTCCATCTAGCAGCAAGGTTACTGAGTTTAAGAGAAGATTTAATTGACGTGGTGCTAGCGGTTCGTCAGTAGTTTGTGACAATAAATCGAGCAGCCCGGTTCTGAATGGCTTCCAAGGATGAAGCCAACACCACGATATGAGGGTCCCAAATCGATGATGCATACTCTAATTTAGATCTAACAAGGGTTTTATATAGTAAGAGTTTTAAAGACACCGGAGCAAGAGCAAAATTACGGCGCAAGAAGCCAAGCATGCGGTTAGCATTATTGGCAACATAATTAATATGTTCATGCCATTGCAGATTTGTGGTAATGTGGACGCCAAGATACTTATAAGAAGAGACAGAAGATAAATGTACATAGTTAAGTTCGTGCGGAAATAGCTCAGAAGGGTTAAACTGCTTAACGCCAGAAGAAACTCTCATTATTTTACATTTGTTAACGTTAAGTTGCATCAGCCAATTATTGCACCAAGAAGATACGGTATTAATGTAACGTTGGATAGAGACGGAATCTTCCGGGTTGGTTATTTCACGATAAATCCCGCAATCGTCAGCAAAAAGTATACTTGTAGAAGAAATAATGTTAGGAAGGTCATTAATATAAATTAGGAAGAGTAAGAGGCCTAACGCAGAACCTTGCGGCACCCCAGATGTTACGTGTTGCAACGGTGAGTTACAATTGTTAGCACTTCCATATTGTGTTCGGTTAGACAAAAAACACTCTATCCACTTGAGTAAGCTGCTTTAACTGTATATATCCGATATATGTATATCGGATATATACAGTCGCTATATCGGACATTACACACATTTGTAAATTCTGCATAGAGCCATGCACTCTCGATCCGTGCGGGTCGTCCGGGGCTTCAGCGAGGCCCGCCACCGCATTCACTTCATTCATGAGCGGCCTGGCCATAGACGCCCCCGTCGGGTCCAAGCTGGATTCCGCTGCCGACCGTCTGCGAAATTATCGGGCCACTAAATAAAGTTATCTCTCTCTCTGTCTCTCTCTCTCTACCTAGCTAATGGTGGGTAAGTGCCGCAACACCGCGTCCCTTGCCCGAAATCCCAGCCCTGAATTTAAAACGACTTGAAATGGGGCTAGTTTATGATGCTTCATACTGAATTGCGCTAAGTATACAGACGAATAGGACGCTAAAAGTACTGGGACGAGGCGCAACCTCGTCCCAGTCCTTTGCCTCGTCCCAGTCTTTTTAGCGTGCAATTCGTCTTGATACTTTTCCCTCAATTTAGCAGTGGACGGCTAGAACGACAAGCTCAAACCCGGATCACCTTAGCAGGACTCTGTTGCGAGTTAGTTGGTTCATGTTCATAAAAAAACCCAAACAGCACGAACTAAACAGGACCGAGGAAAGAAACAAGTAGAACAGCACCCGTCTGTGTTCTACGTGTTTCTTTCCTCGGTCCTGTTTCGTTCCACTGTTTGGTTTTTTTCCGGATCACCTACACGTTTGGTAGACTGGGTGAGGCAGGCCGCGAAGTCCGAGGGCTTCCTGGACCAAGCATATCCCCCTCATGGCGGTCAAGAAACAAAATTGGCTGCTATATAAAACGTTTATTCCTCCTCTCTGTACGCCTTCCTTATACAGCTACTTTTGTGTCTTGAACATTTTAGACCTTAAGATGCTTATAAAAAGCAGATTTTCATAAAAAAACACCCCGACCCGCTGCAGTAGCTCAGTACCTAAGGCGGTGTGCTGCTGAGTACGCGGACTCCGATTTTTTCTGATGGAGGCGAAAAGCGGGCGCTTTGCTGATGGACGCGAAAAGCAAAAATTACGCCCACCTCCCCTCGCGGGAACCCTGGTGTGATGCAACGCCTCTCATGGGGGGTTCCATTGGCGTTTTCCATCGTATTGATTACGCTTATAGCAGGGATTCTCACACGAAGGGGAGGGGGGCGTAATTTTCCATTTTCACCATGCAATGCACATGCAGTACACGTATGCTCAGGTACGGTCTTTATTGCAGACGAGAATGAGTGCCTTGTGTCCCGTCAAGTGCACAGTTAGGGGCTCGACGATTGCATCAAGCAACTCGATGATTTGCATCAAGCAATCGTCGAGTACTGCGAGAGAGTGCAAGCGTAACGCGGACGACCGTCGACTGAGACCGTCGGAGCGCGGCATGCCGATTTATATTGACAGCGCCCGAAGGAGACGAGAGCGCGGAGAGAGAGTACTGCACATGCGCAGCGCCACCCACCGGCGCCTAGCAACGGAGTGAGAGCGCGCTGCGCCAACCCGCAGCTGTTTGGGAGAGAGGAGAGGAGGAGAGGCGCAGCTGTGCGGACAACGCCGGACAGACGCAGGAAGGACAGAGGGGCGAGAATGAGATGCGTTGCATCTAAAAACGCCCGTGTGTATGAGATTTCTGCGCACGTAAAAGATCCCCAGGTGGTCACAATTTATCCGGAGCCCTCCACAACGGCGCGCCTCATCGCCTGCGTTGCGACGGCGCGTTAAACCCTAAAATCGTTCGAAATAGTATCAGAAGCTACCCCGCAGCCGTAATGCGTTCGGGCTTTCGCTGCTCGTTAAATTTTGAGAGAGAGAGAGAGAGAAAGAGAGAGAGAGAGAGAGAGAGAGAGAGAGAGAGAGAGAGAGAGATCTTTAATGAAGTTTGGCGATGTTAGCTGGGCTAAAATGCCTAACTTGCTACGCCAGTTGATGACGTGATAAAATGATGGCGATGATTTTTCAAGAAGTTGATGCGTACAGATACGGCGAGTTATTTACAGAGACTGGTCTAGACCTGTGTGTTGCAGGTACTCTATCAGAGCTTTGGTAGCCCGTAAAGCACGTTTGGGACAAGCCCACGGTCCTAAAATGTCCTTTAGCTGCATGTCCACGAAAAGCGGCAGTCGCAAAGTCACTGCGAGGGATACTCTGTGAGCACTGAATCGAGCACATTCACAGATCAGGTGCTGCAGGGTTTCTCGAACGTCACAGTGTGGCCAAAGTGGCGACGTAGCCTGTTTTATCTTGAAGAGGAAGTGGCGCTTGTATGAGACATTAAACCGCATGCGATGTAGAATTGCTTGTACCCGCTTGGAGAGTCCTGGTGGCATTTTAAATTTGCAGTTGGGATCGATGAAGGATAACGGTGCGTAATGACGTGATACGTCATCCCAGGCTGCACGCTGCATGTTCCATGCCACGCTGGATGCAAGTATAGATGCATCTTTCCTGGAGAATGGTATAGCTATTGCCGATGCATGATGCTTATACGGAACGGATGCAGCAATGTCCGCCTTCAAATTGCCAGTTATCCGACAATGGGCTGGAATCCACTGAAGTGCAATGTGATGGTGCGCTTGTAGAGCTTGGAGATGTAAAGCGTATATGTCAAGCCCTTGAGTCGGTGAAGATGGCCCACTCTCGAGCGGGTTGCTTGACGATATGAACGAAAGCCACCCTCAGAGCTGCAAGTTCGGTAGCCGTAGTTGACGTTCTGTGACTGAGCATGACACTGATGGTAGTATGGGATGACGGTATCCACACCCCGATAGTGGATGATGTTGATGATACCGACCCATCAGTGTACACATGAGTATATCCGCGACATGTAGCCCAGGCCGAGGAACTTTAGTGAGGGAGCCGGAATATACGCCTTCCTTGGGATACCGGGCACAGTAGTCGTGACTGGGATGGGCAGGAACATCCAGGGTGGGTGCTCAGGAGGAGAAGGCTCTTGATACACCTTCGGCAGAAATTCACGCACGTCTTTGGCCCAGCTTGTCGCTAGAGGATGGCCCCGCTGTCTTGCCAAAATCCGCAGACGCGCTCGAAGCAAATCCTGCGTGCTTAGAGCGAGTGGTGAGAGCTTCCAGCATTCTGTCAGCGTTGCGATGGTAGAGGTTGTCTTTGGAACGCCAATGCAGACCCGCAGGACTTGTGCTTGCATGCTCTCTAGTGCTTTGACAGTTCCTTTTGATAGTGGGACCAAAGCAGAGATGCTGTAACTCAGCAGGCCAACGCAAAGCGCTTTGTATACCGGTAGAAGAGAATTGACTGAACAACCGCCAGTGTTGGCGGAGAGCATGCGGAATATGCGTGCGAACGAAGTAATCTTGTCCTTGAGGTGGCGAACATGTGGCGACCAGGTGAGATTATTATCAAATGTAACGCCCAAGAACTTCTGCGTCGGGACGTATGGAATTGCGGTCCCTCCAACAGTGAGGCCGTAGCACGTAAGGTCACGCTTTGTGATGGGTATCGCAGCACACTTAATCCCTGAAATCACTAATCCTCTAGTTGCCAGAAATGCCGCAATAGAGTCAATTGCTCGCTGCAGTCTTGACCGTAACACTCGCCTATTGCGGCCAGAACTCCATATGCAGATGTCGTCGGCGTACAGAGAGATTTCTACCGACTTTGGCACGCATTTCTCCAGGCAAACTATGGCAATGTTGAAAAGTGTAGGGCTCAGCACCCCACCCTGGGTCGCGATGAGTCGCCCATGTCGGTAGACATGTACACATACCTATCGGAGAGGTAGTCCGATAGCCATGCGTGCATGCAGCCCCTGATGCCTAAAGACTTCAGCGCCGAGCGGATGGCTTGATGCTGGACGCAGTCATACGCTGACTTGATGTCGAGGAACACGGCAACCGCAATCTTCCGCCGACACTTTGCTTCTCTTATACTATTTTCAAGGGCGATGACGTTGCCGAGGCTGCTACGACCCTTGCGGAAACCAGACATCTGTGCCGGGTATATATTTCGGATAGTCAAATCCCAGTCCAAGCGGAGCAGCACCATCTTTTCCATCAGTTTTCCGACACAACTCAGGAGCGCTATGGGTCGGTAAGACTCGATGGCGGTTAGAACTTTGCCTGGCTTTAGGACTCCGACGAGGCGAGCGTGTTTCCACCTTGGCTCTAGACGACCAGTTTCCCACAAAAGATTGAAGGCATGCAGAAGGCAACTTCTTCCCTTTTCACCTAGGTGCGAGAGGGTTGTGTAGGTGATTTCATCCGAGACTGGGCAGCCGGATTTCTTGACAGAAGCCAGTGCAGCGAGCAACTCTGCCATGGAGAATGGCTCGTCCATTGGAGACACCGGGCCTGAGCATCCCTCGTTGGGGGGAGAGAGGCGAAAAAAGAGCTGCTGGCGCTACAGTAATTCTACTGCAGAAGGCGTCAGCGACTTGGAGGTCACTGGTGTTCGTGCTCAGTGAGATGGATTTGAACGGGTGCAGTTGAATTTGCGGGTCCGCAAACTTCGAAGCAAGAGCCATATTCTGGAGAGCGGCTTCCGGGGGTCCAGCTTGGAGCAGAAGGATTCCCACTCACGCTTCAAATTCAAATTCAAATTCAAATTCATTTTATTGGTACGGAAACATACAAGCAAATAATTATACAGGCGAGGGTCCCAGAGTCTGACGACTGTAACGGGACCCTCGATGAGAAATGCACAACGCAAATATATAAGGCAGCAAAACAAAACAAATATACCTGACCATATCTAGTCAAGAAAAAGAAATCAAAATATCAAGAGACACAAGTTTGAGAATCAGCAAACACTGAATTAAACAAAGTGACAAATAAACAACAGGAAACGAACGTGAACTACAACATTATAAAATAAAGGCATACAAGAACATACACTTGCAGACAACCATGAAATATAGGTGGATTTCCTATGTTAACGACAACAAAAAATCTTTGAGGCGTTTTTTAAAGATGGTTATGGATGATGAAGACTTTATGTTGAGAGGGAGGCCATTCCACAATGAAATTGCTGCAAAGCAAGACGTTTTCTTGCCGTAATTAGTATGCACAGTAGGTAATAAAAAGTTGTTATTGGCTGCAAACCTGGTGAAATTTCTTGTCCTTAAGTGAACAAGATCTATGGCATCGTATGAAACGTAACAAAGATGTAACTTGTAAAAAAATATGCCTAAGTTATAGTTAAATAATTGATTCACTGGTAATATATTGTTCTCGCGCAAAAGAGGTAGAGCTGAAGTACGATATGAATTACATGTAATAATGCGAATGGATTGATTCTGGATGTGTTGAACGGAAGAGATATGGGAAGAATATGCATTACCCCAGGAAGTAATGCCATAATTAATATGACTATGAATAAAAGCGAAATACAATGATAGCAGTGCATGATGAGAAAAAAACGGCCGTGCCTTCAATAATGCCCGGATTCCAAATGCAGTTTTCTGCTTAAGTAGTGCAAAATGAAAACAAAATGTAAGGCTAGGGTCGAGTTCGATGCCGAGAAATGATGACTGTTCGGACGGATAAATAGTGTGAGATCCGAGAATAATGGCGGGGAGAAGGTTGGTCTGCCTCTTGGAAGTCCTGAAAATCATGAATTTAGTTTTTTGTGGGTTAATAACTAAGTAATTGTCGCTACACCAGTTAACGACTTTATTGAGCACAGTATTCAAATTGGAGGTGAGAGAAGTTATAGATTTATCGCATAAGGATATTGTGGTATCATCGGCATATAGGACACAATGAAAGGAATGAAGTAAATTCGGAAGGTCATTAATATACAGAATAAAGAGCAGCGGACCCAAAATGGAACCCTGGGGTACACCTTGGTTAAATGTTTTGGTTTCAGAGAAGGTGTCAGCCACATATACTGTGTACTGCCTGTTGAGCAAATAACTTTTTAATAATGTTAGAGGTGGCCCTGTTACCCCATATGCTTCTAATTTCTCGAACAAAACAGCGTGGTTAATCGTATCAAATGCTTTACTGAAATCTAAAAAAACTGAACCCACAAAATTTCCGGTGTCGATTGATTTTTTTATATAGTCTGTTAAGGAAAGTAAGGCTAGGTTAGTAGAACGCCCCGATCGGAAACCAAACTGGCAATCACTCAGAAGATTGAATTTACATAAATAGCTGTTCAGGCGCTTAGCAAATAACTGCTCAATTAATTTACTAATGGTGGGAAGAATAGAGATTGGGCGATAATTAGAAATTGACAACCGGTCGCCTTTTTTAAAGACGGGTATGACCTTTGCTTTTTTTAGGGAGGAAGGAAAAACGCTGTTTTTGAAGATAAGGTTGATTATGTTACTGAGCGTGTCGGAAATGAGATGAGCAACCAATTTTAAATGACGTATAGAAACCCTATCCAGGCCAGCACTTGTATTTTTTAAAGAAGAAAGCGTGGCAGAAGAAAGCTTATTCATATGCCTCCGAATCGCCTTCTGGGCTCGTCGTGACGCACGGATATCTTCAGGCGCTTGTGTCCGGCGCGCTCGTCTTTCTGCTCTTCGACGCACTGCGCGAAGCCTCTCATACTCCGAGTCGGCGGCAGTGTATTTATGCGGAAGCCGCAGTACTTTGCTGCTTGACTTTCGAGCTCTTGACATCGTGTCCACGAAGACTTCACATGAGCTCACCAAGTCCACGGCTTCCTCCACCACAGTTCTGAATGCCTCCCAGTCAAAGGAGCGAATCACACGCTGTGGACGAGAGCCCGAGAGACCATCTACTGCAATATAAGTCGGTGCGTGATCGCTGCCATGCAGTTCAATGTCCACTGCCCAGCTCGTCCTAGGGAGGAGTTGTGACGAAACAAACGTGGCGTCGAGGGCGCTGGACATCTTTTCCCGGTGGGCAAGGTGGGCTCTCCAGAATTGACAACGCACATACCCTGCCGGTGGGCAATATCTAGAAGGTGCCTCCCTTTAGCCGTCGTTTTCCTGCTGCCCCAGATGGGATGATGGCGATAAAGTCACCGGTCGAGATGTGCGGTGCTGGTGTAGTACTGATGATGCCTTCTAAGCGATTTACGTCCAGTGCTACACGAGGTGGAATATAGGCGGTGATTATGGTGAAGGACAACCCAGCGCCCCGAACTGTGGCTGCCACGTATTCATTCCGTGCATCCGGTGATTGACCATGTTCTATTATGGTGAGGTCATTTCTCACGGCCATTAAAACCTGTGACATTCCTACGCCAGTCAGCGACCGCAGAACTGTGTATCCCGAAAGGCGTATGTTTCCATCAAGCGTGATTCAGAAATAGCGATCACGGGAAAACGATGTTTTCGCGTCAATTGGCGTAGGTCCGAAAGGCGCTGCTTGAGTCCGCAGGTGTTCCACTGTAAGCTTTATCTCGAATTTCCTGTACTCTGGGAACTGTGATTGAACCAGCAGTTGCAGCTAACGCCATTGCATAAGGAGAGGTGAAACATAGTCCAGGAGTGTCAGGATAGCCACGGCTACCGGTGATGGAAGGGGGGCGAGGAAGAGGCGCACCGCCTCTACTACAGCTGATATCACAGAACGCAAGCCCCCGGAGCTCTGGTGATCCTTCGGCTCACGCTGCTCTCTCAGAGATGTTCGACGAGCAGGCTTCGAAGTTCGTACAGCTGGAGTTGGAGTCTCGTCTGATGGCCGAGCAGGCGCGGCATGCAGGCGGGGCGGCATCTTTTGAGGTGGAGTCAACCATTGCTGCGGTAGCTCGTACTGGCAGAGCTGCAGTAGGAGGATGCTTCTGCTGCGATTCGCGATGGAGGACTGGCAGAGCTGGGAAATCCTCCTCATTGTTGATGAGCCCGAGAACCGCAGATGTGTACTCTTGCTTTCTCCCGTGTTGCTTATGTCCAGCCTTACGGCGATCCAGTAGAGAGTATTTCGCTGACTTGCAGTCAGTGTTGTTTCTAGCCTTGATTTGAAAATAGCCTTCTCATCACGGCGGACAGAACAACGAACAAACGTCGACTCATGCTTTTTGCTGCAGTTTGGGTATTTAGGATTTTCAACTGAGCAGGATTCTCGGTCATGAGTGCCCCCGCACAATGAACACTGGAGCGGAAGTTTGCACATGTTCGCCATGTGCCCGAATCGCTGGCAGTTTTTGCATTGTATCGGTGTCTCTATGTAAGCATACACACCATAGCACGTGTAACCGATGACTACATGTTCTGGTACAGTTTCTGTGGCGAACACAATCTGCACACTCTCTGATAATTTTCATAGTCTCCGGGCGGATTTGACGGAGCTCTGACTCGTAACGCCCTAAGGATTTCAGGGTCGGAGAGCTCCTCAGCTACTCCCCTGATCACGCCCACTCCTGATTGTTATAAAGAACCTAGCTTGAACACAAAATGGAAACCAGGTTGATTCGGACTACTGCGGTGTCATAATTTAAAGCGCACCAATTTTGAGCAACATTTTATTTATTTATTTATTTTTTTTTTTACATATACTGCCAATCCTAGGTAGGGATTATTGCAGGAAGGGCACATACATTGTCAGATCACAGTATTTATACAAAGGGTATTCAGGGCACAAGTTAACGAGCAAGAAAAACTGACAGCAATACATTTTGTAATTACATAAATACTACACCTATTATAACTATATATATTTACCAAAGGACAATACCAAGTAGTTACTGAAAGAAGAGCAGTGAGCACTTCAAACACTCCACAAAGAACTCCATTTGTCGTTCCAAAAACAATAAATAACAATCAAGCAGGGGTGAAAGGGTTCCAATGATTGACCGTTTGTTATACTGATGGGCAAATTATTCCACTCTGAATTGCTACTGGAAAAAAAAGAATATTTGAGACAGTCAGTCCGGCACTGATATTCATTCAGTGTCTGTGAATGCTTTTGTTGTGTTGGCCTTGTTTCTGTGTATGACATATACTTAAAACTGTCTATGTTCAGCTGTTCGTGAAGTAATTGATACAGCAATTTTTGGCGTGCAAGTTTAGCGCGGTTTTTGTATTGTTAAGAGACCTGCCTTTTTTAAAAGTTCTGTGGGTGAGTCTGTTATAGACAAATGTTATCGCTTTTCGTTGTACTCCTTCTAGGGCATTTATGCAATTGTTTGTAAGGGGAAGCCACGCGATGTTTGCATATTCTAAGACGGGTCTGACGAATGTTTTGTAGGCCAGAATGTTTGTTTCATGGGGACCGGAACCGAGACTTCTACGAAGGAAAAACAGTCGTTTTAATGCACCTGATGTGATATCGCTCACGTGAATATTATTTGTAAGATCTTATGATAAAGTTAAGCCTAGACCACTTGTGTTCAGTTACTACCGGAAGTGGAGTTATTTACAACGTAAGTGAATTCAGATACATGCTTTTTTCTGGTTATCCTCAAGAGAGCAAATTTTTTTATATTCAGGGTCATTTGTCAGAGAGCACACCAGCTGTAAGGCATTATACTGTAAGGCATTATTCAATTTTCTGTGATCTTCTGGGGCGTTAATGTCTTGGTAGTAGTATACAGTTCTCGGCGAAAAGCCTTACATTAACACCAATGCCAGCAGGTAAATCATTAATGAAGATCAGGAATAAAATGAGCGCCAAAACACTGCCTTGTGGTACACCTGACGTAACATTGGCTATGGTAGAATGTTCGCGATTGACTTGCACGTACTCCGTTCGGTTACTTAGATAATTGTCTATCCAGTCAGGAAGTGGACCTGTGCTTATTGTTGCTTCTAATTTTTTACGTTTTTTGTGTGGCACCCGAGAAAAGCCATTGAGAAATCCAATAGAATAAAATCTGTTTTTTCGGTATACATTGAGGGAGATGTCGTAGATTAGTTTAATCAGTTGGGTAACTGTGGATAGTTCTTTGCGGAAATCGTGTTGTAATAACGATAAGATGTGCTGCTGGTCAAGGTACAATTTTACATGTTTAAGAATTATGTGTTCCAGTAGCTTGCAGGTTGTGCTTGTCAGTGAGATGGGTCTAAGGTTTGAAGGGTCAGCTTATGTACAGCGGTTACTTATACGATTTTCCATTCTCTGGGAATAGAACAGGTTGATAGTGACCTATTGAAAAGTATACATATGTATTTGCCTACCCATTCAGCATATGTCCTAAGAAATTCGTTCAGCAAGTTCTCCGGACCGGCACCCTTTTTAGTATCAACTTTTAACAACAAATTAGGCACTCCGGACTATGTAACAAAAAGTGGTTCAACATGTCGGCTGTTGCAAATGTCAATATGAGGCACATTTCCGTCATCAATCGTGAAAACAGATTGGAAATAATTATTTAGCGAGTTGGCTCTATTTTCGTTTTCTTCCCGGCGCGCGGGCCGGTTACGGGTTTTCGGATTGAGGTAGTTCCAGAACTCCTGAGGAGGGGTTTTTAAAATGTTGGGGGCGTACATGTAAAATAGTTTGCTTTGGACATTTTTATTTCAGATTTCATGTGATTTTGATTTGAGCTTGACTTAATTTGTTCCAAATTTGCGGAGTAGGTTCGCGGCGTTTTGGTACAGTTTTTGGTGGAGTGTGCGGGTAGCTCCCCGTCCTAGCCCCAGCTTCCACCTCATCGGCCTTCGCGCAATCGTCGAGAGGGCGTGACCCACGTCGCCAGCCGTTTCCTTACCCTGGAGCTCCGCAATCGGACACTTCACCCTCCTACAATGCCTCGCGACAATAACCCCCCGCCTACGCCAACACCCACGTCTGCTCTGGTGCGATCCGTGATGGGGACCCTCCCAAGTACAATGGCACCGATGAGCAGTACGTCGACGACTGGCTTGCTGTGTTTGAACGGGTGACCTCATAACAATTGGGACAACCAGCTCAAGCTGAATAACCTGGAATTTTCTTTGACTGGGCTCGCGGAGAAATGGTTCCTGAACAACGCAGCCCGTCGTAAAACGTGGCCAGAATTTAAACCCGACTTCCAAGCAGTATTTGGACGTCCCGCTGTACGAAAATTCCCGTCGGAGCAGCGCTTTCGCGAACGTGCACAGAAAAGTGGTGAAAACTTCACTTTTTACATCGAGGACGTCGTAGATCTGTGCAGGAGGATCGACAGCGCCATGCCCGAAACGGACAAGACCAAACACATATTGAAAGGCATTGAAGATGATGCCTTCCAAATGCTCCTCGCGAAAATCCCCCAAACTGTGGCAGAGGTCGTTACCATTTGCCAAAGTTTCGATGAGCTGCGTAGGCAACGGGCTCTAACTCGGCGACCAATCGCACAAGATCAGTTTATGTCCAGCTTGGCATGTGACGACAGTGACGTACATTGTTTCAGCGAATCCAGCAGTTTGTGCGCGAGGAAGTGGCTCGTCAGTTGTCCCTGATCCCCAACGTTCCGGAGTGTAAATCTTCTCTCAGCCCTGACCTCCGGACCATTGTCCAACAACAAGTTGCTCAGTTCTTTCCAACTGCACTGCTGTCAACTCCTGTTGTTGTCGCCCCCATGCCCTATTCCGACGCTACGCCGACAGCCCTAGTCACCACAACTCTGGTTTATACCCATTCCATACCCTCCATAGCGATGGCTGCTCCACCGACGTTTGTTGACGCTGTCCCACGACGACCTTATGCTGAAGTCGCAGCCAGATACATACATCGGAGCCCCGTCTTTCTCCAGCCCCGCCTACCTGTACGCCCCCCGGTATGCTCTGGTCCGTAGCTCACTAATCCTTGGAGGACGCTGGACAATCGTCCAATTTGCTTTGCATGCAGGGCTCCTGGCCATGTCGCCCGCTATTGCCGCCGCAGCATGACAACTGGACGCAACCCTCCCAAGGCTTATTCCTACGCCCCATCGCAACTCATTCAGGAGGGCGCCGCTTATTCTCCGGTAACATCCATGCCCTCCGGAAGCCGTCGTCGTCCTGCCCCAACGCAAACGGAAAACTAGGCGCCGCAGTTTCGGAGGCAAGAACTGCGTCGTCGTCAATCTGCCCAAGACCTCCTCCCTCTCACGCAAACATCATAAGTATTGCCATAGATGGCGCCGAAATCTTAGCCCTTGTCGACACTGGAGCCGCCGTTTCTGCCATAGATGCCAACCTCTGCCGCCGCTTGAAGAAGGTCATGACGCCGCACTTTGGGTTCTTTTTTGCGGACTGCTACGGCTCATCCCATAGATCCACTTGGCGTGGGCACTGCCCGTGCCGTTATTCGAGACGTCATATACGCTATTCAGTTCGTTGTCCTGCCTTCGTGCTCCCACGATGTAATACTGGGGTGGGACTTCTTTTCCCAACATGGAGCTGTAATGGACTGTGGCCGTGCCGAAGTAGAGCTCTTCCCGTCCATGTATCCTACCGCTGATGACCCGCCCGCTTCTTCTGCCGTAAAACTAATCCTCGCGGAAGACGATAGCATTCCTCCTCATTCCGCCGTCCTTGCTTCTTTTTGGTGCCCATCTCTGTCCAATGCGACAGTGCTCTTTACGCCTTCCAACCTGTTCTACCAGCAACGAAATCTTCCGCTTCCTTTCTCCCTGCTTTCAATCCCCAACAGCCAAGCTACACTTGTCTTTTCTAACTACGGCTCATGTCCCTGCACCTTGCAACGCGGAGAGTGCGTCGGCCACGTCGCGACCGTTTATGTTGTCGCTGTGGATTTTCCGAATGATTTAACAACGCTTGACGTCAGTGGACTCTGCGCTCCTGCAGCAGCGACACCCCACCGTCTGCAGGTGTCTTTCTTTCTTCGCGCCGTCGATGACAAGCTTTCGTCGTCGGAAAGAGACCAACTTCTTGCACTGCTGCACCGATTTTGGACGTCTTTTAATTCTGTCCAGGCTGTCCTTGGGCGCACCAGCACTGTTGAACACACCATCGACCCCGGGAGTCACGCACCCTTACGACAACGTCCCTACCGTGTTTCTCCTACTGAACGCCGCGTAAATAAAGAACAAGTCGAGGACATGCTCCAACGTGGTGTGATGCGACCATCCACGAGTCCATGGGTGTCACCAGTAGTGCTTGTCAAGACGAAGGACGGTTCTATTCGATTTTGCGTCGATTACCGATGGCTCAACAAGATAACCCGCAAAGACGTATATCCTTTGCCACGAACCGATGACGCCCTCGATTGTTTCCAAGGCGCAGTTTTTTCTTCAATATACTTACGCTCACGTTATTGGCAGGTCCCCATGGTGGAGGGTGATCGTACAAAAACAGCCTTTGTTACTCCAGATGGCCTCTATGAGTTTAACGTTATGCCGTTTGGCCTCTACAATGCGCCTGCAACCTTCGAGCGGACGATGGACAACATTCTCCGTGGACTCAAATGGCAGACGTGCCTTTGTTACGTAAATGATACTGTGGTCTTTTCTCCAGATTTTTCAACGCATCTCATTCGACTTGAGGAAATTTTGACGTGCTTAACTACGCAGGACTACAGCTAAACCTCAAGAAGTGCCGTTTTGCTGCCCGAAAGCTTACCATCCTCGGCCACGTTGTCTCTAAAGCTGGTGTCCTGCCGGATCCTGCCAAGTAGCGTGCTGTGGCAGAGTTCCCAAAGCCGACATCACTGAAGGCTCTTCGCAGCTTCATTGGGCTGTGTTCGTACTTTGGCCTCTTCGTACGGAACTTTGCATCCCTCACAGCGCCACTGACACAGCTCATCAGCAAGGGAGGCAGCATCTCTGAGTGGTCAACGGCTTGCGACGACGCTTTTACTAAACTGCGTCATCTCCTCACATCTCCGACAAACCTGTGCCATTTCGATCCTGACGCCCCTATCGTGATTCACACCGATGCGAGCGGAGTCGGTTTGGGGGCAGTTCTCGCACAACGGAAGGCAGGTTATGACGAGTATGTGGTCTCCGACGCAAGTCGTACGCTAGGAAAAGCCGAGACCAACTATTCTGTGACAGAGCGAGGATGCATAGCTGTTGTTTGGGCGCTTGCAAAGTTCCGCCCGTATCTCTACGGCCGCCGTGTCGAGGTTGTTACGGACCACCACTCGCTTTGCTGGCTCTCCTCACTCAAAAACCCGTCTGGTCGCCTAGCACGCTGGGCTTTGCGACTCCAGGAATATGATATTCGCCTTACCTATCGGTCAGGGCTGAAGCACCATGACGCTGATGCCCTTTCTCGTTCCACGTTGCCGCACGAAACTGAGTGACTCTCGACTACCGATTGTTACCTCTCACCACTGGAGATACACTCCATGTCATCCCAGCAAAAGAAAGATGCCTGGATTTCCTTCGCCTTCAAATTCCCGTCAGGCTCATCAGCGAAACGTGTATCTCGAAATCTACGCCGGCAAGCGTCGCACTTCCCCATTCGTGACAGTCTGCTCTTTCGGCGCAACTACCAACCCGAAGGTCGCAAGTGGCTCCTAGTAATTCCGTGCCACCTACGTGCAGAAATATGCGCCTATTTTCACGAGGAGCCGTACTGCGCCCATGCTGGTGTACACAAAACCTACCAACGTTTGCGCCTGCGATACTACTGGCGCGGCATGTACGTTTCGTTCGTCAGTTCGTTCGTTCCTGTATTTACTGCTAATGCCGCGAATCTCCACCTCGCCAAGGAATTGGACCTACACAACCTTTACCATGTCCAGAACGACCATTCGACCGCGTCGGCATCGACATCTATGGGCCTCTACCTTGCAAGGCAGCTGGAAACAGGTTGGTTGTTGTCGCTGTTGACCACCTGACCCGATATGCAGAGACGGCAGCACTTCCGACTGCAACTGCGCGTGAAGTTGCCTCCTTTCTCCTTCGGCGCTTCATTCTACGTCATGAAGCGCATAGAGAACTACTCAGTGACAGAGGAAAAGTTTTTCTTTCTGAAGTTATAGAAGCCCTCCTCACAGCCTGCGGCACCATACATCGCACTACAACGGCGTTCCACCCACAGACCAATGGTCTCACCGAACGTTTCAACCGGACGCTGGAGGATATGCTCGCAATGTACGTTGCGTCTGATCATTCTAATTGGGACACCATCCTTCCATTTGTTAAATATGCGTATAACACCGCCACGCAAGCCACGACTGGCTTCTCTCCATTTTTCCTTTTGTATGGACATGAGCCCTCTTGTATGCTGGACACAATGCTTCCTTATAGCCCTGATGACTCAGAGTGCACGCCAATCTCATACGTTGCGAAACACGCCGAAGAATGCCGCCAACTGGCACGTTCACTAAACATGGAAGACCAACACCGACAGAAGACTTAGCATGAGGAAAAGACCTTTGCACCAAGCTTCTTAGCCGGATCACTTGTTTGGCTGTGGGTGCCAACGACTGCTCCTGGATTGAGAAGTAAGCTCATTTCGCGATACGATGGTCCCTACCTAGTCGCCAAACGCACCTCCCCAGTCAACTACATTGTCGAGCCCGTTGCCCCATCACACGACCAGCAACGCAGCGGCCGTTATATAGTACACGTCCAGCGCCTCAAGCCTTACGTTGAGCCTCTCACCATTTCGACTCCCTGATCGTCAGAATGGCGCTTTTTCACCGGGGGCAATTGTAAGGTTGTCCGTCGCCAGCGCAATTCACGAAGGAGCAACCGGAGTATAGGCAGCACTGTCCACTCGCCATGCGAGGGTACGTGCCGAAACAGGAGATCATCATCATCGCAGTCAAGAGACAAAAATACGCGGCAGCCGCATCGCGAACACTTTGAAGGAAGAAGCTGCTTCTCGGTTTTGCTCTCGGTCAACACGACAGAGTGGACTTCGTGCTTCTCACTCCGTGAGCAGACTTTGCGGTCTCCCAGTCTTTCGCCCTTGGAATAAATCCTCCTTACGATATATATATATACACCCGCCGCGGTGGCTCAGTGGCTAAGGCGTTGTGCTGCTGAGCACGAGGTCGCGGGTTCGATTTCCGGCCGCGGCCGCTTTTCTGTAGGAGGCGGAAAGCAAAACACGCCTGTGTGTACGAGATTTCGGCGCACGTTAAAGATCCCCAGGTGGTCGAAATTAATCCGGAGCCCTCCACTACGGCGCGCCTCATCGCCTGTGTTGTGTCGGCGCGTTAAACCCTACAATCAATCAACGATATAGATATATATATATATATATATATATATATAACGCAGGAGACATGGCGTCCGTCGAACCAACACCTTTATTAACAACTTCTTCGTCATCGTCCACCACTATCGCACCGCACCGTCTCTTTGTGGCTAATCTCCCATTCCTGCCAACTGCCCTGCACCATTTATCTGCGGGACGTCACACATACATATATATATATACATATATATATATATATATATATATATATATATATATATATATATATATATATATATATATATAATATATATATATATATATATATATAGTGTGAGCTTTGTTTGAGGCTACAGCTTGTCTGCCACCGTAGGTAGCAATTGCTCACTATCATCACCACCGGCTTGAGGTGATCACTTCTTCATTTCCTGTACATACTCATCATCATCGATGAGCCCGCTTCTTCGGAGATCATCATCAGTGCTGGGGTTGGTTCGCCATCTTGCGTTCTCGTCGACTGGCCTCCGAATAAAGGAGCTACTAAGCCACTGTCTGGTCGCCTGCTATCTACAGCCTCACAATATATATATATATATATATATATATATATATTGTAACGAACAATTGGAGCAGGGAGCGGTATGTGCGGAACCATGGCCAATCTACGCGCGGGTATGTGCTGCGGACCTGCAACAGTCATCGTCATCATCAGTGCCTGTCTGTGCGTCTTGCAAGGTTATCTCTGGCTTCGCCGTTTTTTGAAGACTGCTCTTCCTCGGCTCTCGCTTGGACAACTGATCGAATTAAACCCCATTGGAAGTGGTGGAGGTGCGGTTTCAACGTCAACCAGCACGAATCCCGGAGCTTCGAAGCCGCAGGCTCCCAATGCCCACTACCCCCGTTGACGCTGTTGATCAACAAGCACCAGCGATGCCACAGATCGTCTGCGCTGGTTCCATCCGTCAGCGCGATCCCCCATTCTTCAATGGCGAGGGCGATCATGATGCTGAGGATTGGCTGTCGACATACGAGCGGGTGAGTGCTCACAACAAGTGGGACGATCCCGCCAAGTTAAGCAACGTCGAGTTCTATCTCACGCAATTGGCTCAGACGTGGTTTTTGAACAACGCACGTGACTTCAAAATATGGGGCGATTTTATGACCCGCCTCCGCTCCCTGTCGCCTATGCGCCGTCAGCCTGCTCCTCCGGAAGTGGGAAACGAATACCCGCAGTTCCAGAGGCACGAACTGCGTACTCAGCGAAAATTCAAAGTCCTCGTGCCTATCCACCAAACGTTATAGATGTAGTTGTTGAAGGAGTCCCTGCCCTCGCTCTAGTCGACACCGGTGCCGCCATATCTGTTATAAGTGCTACACTCTGCCGCTCGCTGAAAAAAGTAATGACGCCGCTTTCTGGACTTTCGCTTCGGACTGCGAGTGCAGCACACGTGTCCCCGATAGCAGCCTGTACTGCTCGAGTGAGTATTCAAGGCACCTGCTATCCCATTGAATTTGTTGTTATATCTTCGTGCTCCCATGATGTCATCCTTGGCTGGGATTTCCTCTCATGTCATCACGCTGTTATCGACTGTGCCCGAGCTGAACTGGAACTTTTCCCACAGTGTGACGTCTCTGGTGACACAAAACTCGTACTTTCCGAAGACGTCGATATTCCGCCGCGAAGTTCAGTGTTAGTGGCTCTTTCTTGTGGTACCCTGCCGGATGGCCCTGTTCTATTTACGCCATCCGACCTTTTTGTTCGCCGAAAGCATTTATTTCTTCCGTTCGCCGTCCTTACGCTGCGTGCTGGACACACCACGATGTTTATTACCAACCTCACAGACAACCCTGTCAGTCTGCTTCGCAGCGAGTCGATTGGCCAAATTGAACCTTCTTCCTCCATTCTCAGCATCGACATTTGCAATGACGCGCCTACCCTGCCGCTAACCGCCCTGGCGTCATCCCGTCTCACCGACCAGCTTCTATCCGACGACGTGTTCACGAAGTCTCTCGACACCGCTTTGGATTCTACCCAGCGCAAGCAGCTACTGAACCTTTTGCACGCGTTCCGTTCTTCATTTTACTGTCAACAAGCTCCCTTGGGTAGAACGTCAACGGTAGTCCACCATATCGACACTGGGACGCACGCACCTTTGAGGCAGCGACCTTACAGAGTGTCGGTGTCAGAACGCGGGATTATTAATGAACACGTCGAAGACCTGCTGCAACGCGACGTGATTCGTCCGTCACAAAGCCCCTGGTCGTCGCCAATAGTTTTGGTTACAAAAAAAGATGGATCCCTAAGGTTCTGTGTCGACTATCGACGCCTTAACAATATTACCCGTAAAGACGTTTATCCCTTACCTAGGATCGATGACGCTATCGATTGTCTTCACGGTGCCGAATTATTTTCCTCCCAGACTTGCGCGCCGGCTACTGGCAGGTGCCGGTGGCTGAGTGTGACCGGTCCAAAACGGCGTTTGTGACCCCCGATGGGCTTTTCGAATTCAACGTCATGCCCTTTGGGCTATGCAACGCGCCAGCCACCTTTGACAGAATGATGGACAACATCTTGCGCGGCCTCAAATGGCATATCTGCCTCTGCTACTTAGATGATGTCGTTGTGTTCTCTCCTGACTTCGAAACACATCTTGCTCGTTTGCACCAAGTACTGAGCTGTCTCACTGCAGCTGGACTACAGCTCAATCTCAAGAAGTGTCGTTTTGGTGCACGTAAACTAACCATCCTGGGCCACGTTGTTTCGAAAGACGGCGTGTCACCCGATCACGAAAAACTGCGTGCCGTTGCCAACTTTCCCAAGCCTAATTCAATGAAGACCCTCCGCAGCTTCATAGGGCTATGCTCTTATTTCCGGCGCTTCGTTCGCAATTTTGCTTCCATCGTCGCCCCACTCACGCGGCTGCTCAACGGCGACAACAGTCTATCCGCGTGGTCTTCTGAGTTTGACGACGCCTTCACATCCCTGCGACGTCTACTAACCTCACCACCTATTCTCCGCCACTACGATCCCAGCGCTCCTACTGCAGTGCACACAGACGCCAGTGGTGTTGGTATCGGTGCCGTGCTCGTTCAGCGCAGGCCCGACTGCGGCGAAAATGCCGTTGCGTATGCGAGCAGAACTATCACCAAGGCTGAGCGCAACTATAGCGTTACTGAAAAAGAATGCCTGGCGATAATTTGGGCCCTTACAAAGTTTCGCCCCTACCTTTACGGCCGGCCCTTTGACGTTGTCACCGACCATCACGCCCTGTGTTGGATGTCGTCCCTAAAGGATCCCACGGGACGACTGGCCCGTTGGGCCCTCCGCTTAAAAGAATATGACATTCGTGTTATCTATCGGTCTGGACGCAAGCATTCTGATGCCGACGCACTCTCGCGCTCCCCTGTGCCTGTTGATGCTACATGCATTGACACAACGAATCCCCTATTGTCATCGCTGACCCTCACAGACATGGCCTCCCAACAAAGGAAGGATCCATGGATTGCTGCAATCGTTGACTTCTTGTCGCCAGCTTCAAAACGAATTCCGTCTAGGTCCATCCGTCGCCAAGCTGCCCACTTCTCTATTCGAGATAACCTCCTCTACCGCCGGAACTACATGTCAGACGGTCGGAAGTGGTTGCTAGTGGTGCCACGTAGCTTACGAAAAGAGGTGTCTTTCGCCCACCATGCGGATCCACAGAGCGCCCATGGAGGAGTCCTGAAGACTTATACTAGGCTGCGCCACAGGTATTACTGGAGGGGAATGTACGCCTTCGTGCGCAAGTACGTTCGCGCATGCCCCGAGTGTCAACAACGCAAGACACCTGCTCCGAAGCCAGCTGGCACACTGCAGCCCTTGCCGTGCCCCGTTCGTCCATTCGAGCGAGTCGGTATCGACCTCTACGGCCCTTTACCACACACCCCTTCTGGCAATCGCTGGATCATCGTGGCTGTAGATCACCTCACGCGCTACGCTGAAACAGCCGCGTTGCCCGCTGCCGCTGCGCGCGACGTCGGGCGATTTATCCTCCGTTCTCTTGTTCTACGCCACGGTGCACCCCGGGAACTGCTCAGTGACCGGGGGCGGGTATTCCTCTCTGAGGCTGTTAAAGCGCTTGTGACCGAATGCAACATTGTGCATCGCACCACGACCGCATATCATCCGCAAACGAACGGGCTCGCCGAAAGGTTCAACCGTACGTTGGGGGACATGCTTGCGATGTACATCGCTTCAGACCATTCGAACTGGGATGTGGTACTCCCCTTTGTGACGTACGCATACAACACGGCGGTACAGAGCACAACGCGTTTTTCACCTTTCTTTTTACTTTACGGCCGCGAACCTTCTTGTACCATGGACACTATCCTACCATACAGCCCTGACGCTTCCGAACGCCGCCATCTTTCCGAAGTGAGGCATCATGCCGAGGAATGCCGACAGCTTGCCCGTTCGTTCACGGCAAATGACCAGGGTCGTCAGAAGCAGCAACATGACCAGAGCCACTCCTCGCCCACTTTCATGCTGGTGATCTAGTTTGGCTATGGGTACCTTCTACAACGCCAGGTCTTTCTACCAAGCTGCTTTGCAAATACCACGGCCCTTACCGTGTCATCAGTTCTCCATCACCTGTAAACTACGTGGTTGAACTGTTAACTCCGTCAGCCAATCCCCGCCGTCGTGGTCGCGAAACTGTTCATGTCAGCCGCTTAAAGCGATACTACGACCCTCTCATCCTCGACTCGCCGTAAGTCACCAGGATGGCTCCTTCTTCGGTGGGGGGTGATTGTAATGAACAATTGGAGCAGGGAACGGTATGTGCGGAACCATGGCCAATCTACGCACGGGTATGTGCTGCGGACCTGCAACATGCCTGTCTGTGCGTCTTGCAAGGTTATCTCTGGCTTCGTCGTTTTTTGAAGAGACTGCTCTTCCTCGCCTCTCGCTTGGACAACTGATCGAATTAAACCCCATTGGAATATATATATATATATATATATATATATATATATATATATAGCAGAACAGAAAGGTACGGGACGAGGGACTCGGTAAAGATACATATCAAAGTTGCAGTCGTCATTGCCAGTGCTATTCGGCTTTTTCTGAAATATTTAATTGGGCCGAATGACGTGTGTTTGTCACGTTTTTTTAATACATTGATAAATAAGCGAAAATATAAGTCGAGAAAAAATCCGCCGTTTTTTCCGGGAGCGGGACTCGAACCCACATCTCCGCATAACCGGTGCGGTGCGTTCGCCATTACGCTATCCCGCAGCGGCTTCTCTCTCGACTTGACAGCGCGGGTTTATATTTACAAGTGCTCTGAGGCCGGTCAACTAGCGCCGCCCCTCGACCGAAACCGAATAGCACTGGCAATGACGACTGCAAGTTTGATATATATATATATATATATATATATATATATATATATATATATATATATATATATATATATATATATATATATATATATATGTGTGTGTGTGTGTGTGTGTGTGTGTGTGTGCATGTGTCGAATCAGAATGGGAAATATGGGGCTGGTTGAAAATAAGACAGAAATAAGAGTTGGTAGTAAAGGAAACCTGGGAAAGCAAAGGGGAAGATGTGGTAGGTCATTGAAACAGATAAAGAATTTGGAAAGAAAGGAAGTGGAGAAAAAATGCCCGCCAGGTGGGATCCGAACGCACGACCTCCAGAATACCGGTCTGGTGCGATAACCACTATGGTACCGGCGGGAAGATTTTCCCCTCCACTTTCTGGGGTATTTATTTTAAGGTATTTTTGTTTCCTGTGCTTGAGGGTGGTAGCCAGCGCCACTCAGACTACTCGGGGTGAAGGGGGCCTTCTTTATAACCCCCGGCCAGTGACTCGAGTGTCTACGACATGTCAAGGGTTGTCGACCGGCATTGAAACTCTTGAGCTTCCTATGGCACCAAGACTGCCAGAACAGAGGCCTTCGCTATGCATGTAGCGAATCAGAATGGGAAATAAGGGGCTCGTTGAAAATAAGACAGAAATAAGAGTTGGCAGTCAAGAAAACCCCAGAAAGCAAAGGGGAGGATGTGTTGGGTCATAGGAACAGATGAAGAATTTTTTGAGTCAGACAGAAAGTGGTCAAAAAGTACTCGCCGGGTGGGATCTGAACCCACGACCTCCAGAATACCGGTCTGGTGCGATAACCACTACGCTACCGGCGGGGCTGTCTCCGCACCACTTTCTCGGGTTTCCCCACCACTTTCTCTAAGGGCTGCCATGTAAATACTGTACATAGATGGTTCTACATCTTAATACATCGCTTCATCTTCAACCATGGTTCCAGTCATTTGCTCTGCCGCCACGTTACATTATATATATATATATATATATATATATATATATATATATATATATATATATATATATATATATATATATATATATATATATATATATATATATATATATATATATATATATATATATATATTTATATATATATATATATATATATATAAATATATATATATAATCCGAGGAGTAGTAGAACTTTGAAGATGGTAGAGAACACAAGCGACGAAAAACTTCGAACAAGGTAAAAGCACGATTGTGGCCTACGTTTCAGCAAAGAGAACTTGCTTTCCTCAAGCCCTGAGGAAAGCAAGTTCTCTTTGCTGAAACGTAGGCCACAATCGTGCTTTTACCTTGTTCGAAGTTTTTCTTCTCTTGTATATATATATATATATATATATATATATATATATATATATATATATATATATATATATATATATAGATATATATATACATATATATATATATACATATATATATATTCCTGAGGAAGACCTGTCTCAGGTCGAAACGTTGGAAATAAAGTCTCCGAAGAGCGTACTTCTACTTTGTGCGTATTCCTGCAGCAACTAAGGACTCCACTTCACGACTATATATATATATATATATATATATATATATATATATATATATATATATAAATATATATATATATATATATATATATATATAGGGTTTGGAAATGAGGGGCTCGTTAGGAAATACAGAAAGAAATGCCGGCAGTCTACAACGCCAAAGAACGCATAGCGGATGGTTAGACTATTGTTTAGCCTTAGCGACATTAGATTATTTTTTTATTATAATTAGTTGAGAAAGAAAGAAAGACAAACACGCGCCCAGAGTGGGGACCGAACCCACGCCTTTCTATTAGGAGATCTTTCTTCTTCTTCTCTTACAAAAAGGAATTTGTTTTCTTTTTGATTGATTGATTGTGGGATTTAACGCGCCGATGCAACACAGGCAATTAGGCGGGCCGTAGTGGAGAGCTCTGGATGAATTTTGACCAACTGGGGATCTTTAACGTGCGCCGAAATCTCGTACACAAGGGCGTTCCTGCTTTTCGCCTCCATCAGAAAAGCGGCAGCCACGGCCGGGAATCGAACCCTCGATCTTGTGCTCAGCAGCGTAACGCCTTAGTCACTTAGCCACCGTGGCGGGTAAAATTAATCCAGAGCCCTCCACTACAGCGCGCCTCATCGTCTGTATAGCGTCGGCGCGTAAACCCCACAATCAATTCATTTATTTTGATTAAGGCTGGGCTTCCTAAACCTATATTCGTTGCATGTGCAAAAGAACAAGAGCTTTTACACGCACACGCGAATATTTGTGAGCTATGATTAAAACTTCTCGAGAAACAGCATTGCATTGCAAAATAAAGCGCGCGCACATGCTTCCGTGGCGAACCAATAACCCAAAATGACGGCGCCACCATACGTCTCTCCACCCTGTACGGCAGACGCGTGAATCAAGGCACCCAGCTTTCGCAGCCGGCCGCCGTCATGGTTCTTTCACCGATGACCAGCGCCAAGGCCGACGCTGCGGCGAAAAAGGAAACTAGCGCTGTCTCCGCGTGGCCTCCGCGATTTGCTGCCGGCGGCGCGCCGTCGCTCCGGCAGTCCCATTCGGCGCGGAAGCAAGGGGAGCGGTGTAATTTTGCTAACTCGGACACACGCCGCGAGGCGGCGCCGTTAGCCTAAGGTTGAAGCGAGGCTCGTCTGGCCGACGCTGCCTGCGCTATGAGTTGTAACTCAGCCTTCGTTGTCGCGTCTTCGGGATAGAAAACTTGAATATATGGTCTATGTATTTTGACTCGATCCTACAAGTTGTTTAACGTACGTTGTTTAACACCCACGATTGCCTTTGCACGCAGCTTCAGTGGTCGTTTGCGTAAAAGGCGAATGCCGAGAAGGGTTGTGTCATCTCGGGCAGAGTGAATGCCAGCGTGCTGAATTCTTTTTTCGGTGTTACATCATTTTCGCGCGATACCGCTGCGCGAAAATAAGCTTTTTTGCCTTTTAAGTTGTTTCGAACGCTCTGGGTATCCGTTGTGTGTGTGTGTGTGTGTGTGTGCGTACGTGCGTGCGAGCGTGCGTGCGTGCGTGCGCGCGCGAAAACAGCGTAATACCGATAAGCTCTCGTGTATTGTCTCGTGCAGGCGACTAGGATAGTCAAATAATCTGTTAGGCTTCCACGGGTACGAATCAATCATATTTTTGCATTTTATTTAATATGCTTAGGGGTTTCAAGTACCTACTGCAATCACGCTACCAAATTATTTGCCGTGAGTGAAAAAGTCATGATATTCCGCGACGCCTTTCATATCGCTATCGACTCTGTATTTTTTCGAAAGACTGTTTCTGAATTTCTAGATTTGCTAATTTGTTTGTATGACATATTAAGGGCATAATTTTTTTCGGTGAGCCGTAAAGCTGATCACTAATATCTGTATGCACAACATCGGCTGTAAGTAAGTTGTTCGGGATATTAGTGAATAAACACATCAAGTGGAGAACTATACCAATCGTAACTCGGGTAAAACTTTTTATTACATTACTTAGATCACGCCCATTTACGGTAGACTGGAAGTCTCTCTGTACGTTTGTATATGCAAGCATGGATGCCAATAAACGGCACCTGCAGGTTTACCCTGCCTATTGCGGAAAAAATACCGACAGCCATCTAACAGCATCTAACAGCGTCGTATACTTCAGCATCTAACACTTCAGATGCTGAAGTATACGACGTCTCTGTTAATAGTATCGCTGTAAAAGTTACGCCGAATGTTTCAAGTAGTGTTGCCATGTCATCTACTTTATCTGTCAAAGACCGCACGTTTAAAAGAGAAAAAAGGAAACGACATAGAGGGTATTTTTGTGTTTACTAATAGTTGGATTTCGGTCGGTTGAATTCCCATAATTTGGTTCTTGCTTGGAACGCACGGAATATGCGTTCCGTGCGTTCCAAACAACATGTACGAGATTTTCAGAAATAAAACCGGAAAAGATGTTGTGTTTTGGAACCATGCGTGACTACAAAAAAGAATACTGCTGTGCAATGAATTCACTTATGCATCACCCCGGGCATAGTCTACGTAAAAAATTCAAAGCACTGGTAACTACCCTAATGGCACCAGTAACTACTTCTACCTTTCACCTGCATTGGTCTGCGGTAACTTTTTTTTAAACGTCGCACACAGGCTGCGAAGACTGAGTTTTCGTCCTCTGCACCCACCCGCGCCAGGGAAAACAACCTTAGGCTACGCGCGCCGCGGTGCGGCAGAACGGCGAAACGACGAAACGGCCTCTTCGGAATTACGCTCTCTCCGGGCGATTGGAACGGCCGGAGCAACGTGCGCCGCCGGTAGCCGATCGCGGAGGCCACGGTCTCCGTCGGATTGGCGCATTCGGTTTGGCCGGACCTTGTTTCAATCGAGCGGCCGTGGTATAGAAAAATTTACTGACTCGGCCGTGGTGGGCGAAAGGCCTAACAAAGAGGGCTCTGGCATAGAGTTTCTTAGCAAGTATACGAAAGAGGAAACTGCCCGTTGGAATCCATGTCGTGATGGGGGTTTATGGGAAGAACCTCCTTTTTGGCTTGGGCTTGGCATGACAATTGGATTCCTAAGTGGTTTTGGGGATTAGCTTTCTTCAGTGTGCATTAACACATCTACGAGCTATGATGAAGCCGAACTTTTTTTCTCTTCTGCGGCAGCTGTGTTCGGTAAAACAGCAGGCAGAGCGTTATCGAACCTGACATTAGTCATGCCGCAGTCGAACGACGTATGACTTAGCGGGTAATATGCCGCCGCGAAATTTCTAGCCCACGAAAACAAAACGAAACAAAATGTACTTTGAGGACGACAAGATACGACATACACGGACGCCTTTACCCGTCCTATCTGCCACCGTTCACGTCTGTTTAGCGCCACGTTTCTTTTAAATGCAGAGCATTTCTTTAACTCACGATGTCACCCGGCGTTGGCGTACCTCGGCGTCCGCAACAGCCGTTCCAGGTGCGCATTCTCCCCCACTCCTCCTCTCCCGCATCACGCTACCCTCCTCGATCTCAACAACAGGTCCGCACCCCTCCCCCTACACTATATAAAAAAATAATACTTACCGGCGCCTGGTTTCGATCCAATGACCCTGCGGGCGGAACGCAAGGTACATGGTGCTCTACCCACTGCGCCACAAAGCCGACACAGAATGGAAGGCTACGAACGCGCCTTATATCCTTGACTCATTCAAACTACGTCAAGAAGCTGCTGATACAACGCATTCACTACCTGTGGGCGGAACGCGAGGTACTTGGTGCTCTTCCCACTGCGCTACAAAACCGACACAGAATGAAAGGCTACGAACGCGCCTTATATCCTTGACTCTTTCAAACTACGTCAATAAGCTGCTGATACAACGCATTCACTACCACCAACTCCCCAAACACTAAACGTTAACGCAATACACCCACCCCCTATGCGACGCATTTACTCGAGTCCCCCTCGCGGGGAGATTGGCCCTTTTTTTTCTTGTTAAACTAGCTGACGGTCGGTGCATCGGTTCATCACGAAGGCGACGTTTTAAATGCAGAGCATTTCTTTAAAGGAGCCATGAAGAGAAAACAAAAGTTTGTTTTATTCGAAAGATTAGGTGTTTCATAGTACCCCAAGCGCTTTCCCGGAAGCAAATGATGCTTTATTCACTGAGAAATAAGGCAATTTAAGCCAAAATTTTAAATCTCCCGCTAAAATCTCACATTTCGTCACGTGAACAATGGCGGCATACGAGCCGGTCCATGAAACAGATACTTAGTATGTCGACTCCATATAGCACCCACACGCGGGAGTCGACCGAGACGGCGGCCATTTTAAAAATACTAGTAAAACCTAGCGCACCCGCAGCCCTAGTCATGGAATCGCCTAATCCGGAGAACAAAACTCTCGCCGAGGAGCTCGGGCTTGCATTTAACAACCTCACACCACTTGAACGCTCAATGCTTCTAAGTGCACGAGCGGCAAGAGTTGTGTGATACGCGGTGGACGGGAAAGCGACCATTCCGCGATAGCCACAACAGACGAACGCCCAGCCGTCGGCACCGCTGCCTCGTCAGCCCCGTCGCGACGGACGAATACAGACTGGTACGTATGTGCCGTATTTTCAATTTCAGTAGCAGTATCGCTTATGCCAGTTGGCCGGTGTCGTGTATGAAAAGCCGTTCGCTCGAGCTCTCTGCTCCGACCAGAAAGATTTGAGCGTCAATGCCCGGTGTGTACGGCAATTTTTTCCCCCCAAGGTCAGAGCGCTTTGAAAGGCGATTTGACGAAGTCGGGGACGAGCGCCAGCATGTCCGGGTCCCTGCCGTAATCGCTTCCTCGGAAATGAAGCGAGCACACTCGTACTTCCTTTAGGTCTCTTTCTCCTCCGTTTGCAAAGTTCACAAAACGTAGCCACTTGCTTCGCCGAGGTTCGTCGTTGGGCAGCACATGAAAGGAGATCTCACCAGCGGGGATTTCTCACTCCCTCGACGATTTGCACGTACTACATGGGCATTTCAAAGCACAGCAACGAAATTTCATTGTAAAGTACTCGAACAAACTGAAGTTTTCAGTGGTTGTAAACTGTAAACGAGCTCGTAACGACAGCAGCAAGCCAACACGGCCTCCATACCGAAACCTGTGCGACGAGTGGCACTATCTCGTTGCTGCTCTGTGTTCCTTACTCCCCATTTTTCTTTTTTTACCTTTGCTGGTTGGCGATATGACGGCCAACCTCCTGTGAAGGAATTACGATACCAAGCAACGTCGCGGCTGTGCGTGTTGGGACGGTTCGTTGGCCCCGAAGAGCCTTGAACCCGAAAATTCGTCTGCGCGACGGTGGCGACGGCGAGATGTCGAGTTCGGCTGGCAGTAGTTTCGTACGCATTGGCATACACGCTTGCGTGTTCGTTCGGAACTTCAACCGTTTACTCCACCGTTCTTTGTCATAAAAAGAATGTGCAGTATGTTTCACGGGCATTTAGCTCGCTATACAAACTGTAAGCCCTGCCTAACATGCGTTTGCTTTTGCCGGCCTCCGCCAATCGCAGAGCATTCTCGAGTGACATCATAGGTTGTGTTGCGGAAAATGAGCTGGTGGGTCGCATGGTCATTTCCTTTTTTTCTAATTATGTAGCTTATTCGAGCGAAGTTTGCGTTATAAGTGGTGTCGTTATGGTTCTAACGAGGCAATCTTTCGAATGAACCAAACTTGTGTTTTCTCTTCATGGCTCCTTTAACTCACGATGTCACCCGTTCTAGGCGTCCGTAGTAGTCCGCATCGCTCGCCTCGACATGCCCGGCTCAGACGTTTCGCTATCGGCGCGATCAACATTCGATGGCGCGCCCAGGCACGTTTCAAGGACACTCTATCCCCTCTCTCGGACTCAACGTGCGCCGAGGCTGCTAATTTTACTGCTGAAGAGCGCTCTCTCGTCAGCAGTTGCCACAAGTGCAACAAAATTAACGTAACGCAAACTACTTAAAGGGACACTGAAGTGATATGTAAACATTGCGGGATTACTAGCGCAAATTGTAGTCCGGAGTCCCCAGGCCATGTTTCGACCACTCTAGGCGCGTTTACGCGATTTTATTTAGTAGAAAAACCAATTCGAAAACGCTGTCCTCCTCTCTTTACGCTCGCCCATTTTCTGTGGCGTTTTCGTGTGACGTCAGGAGGGGATGAGCTGGCAATTGGCTGCGCCACGGCTGCGCCACGGCTGCGCTACTGCACGGCTCCCCGGCCGACAGAGTCAGTCGGCCCAGCGTTTCGTCCGCCGGCCGCCGGCGGGTCGTCGCAATCAATGAGGTTAAAAAAAAATTGCTTGGTCGCAATTCGTTCGCTTAGTTGAAACGAAGCCAGGACACGTTTGTGAATGGAAGAATGTGCCTTTCTTTACTTGGTTTGTTTATACACTGTATCTAGCTCCAAGTCAAGGTCGCTTCACACAAGCGCTGCACATGCGACGCTTCGCTGACTGGTACGCCAGTAGGAAAATATAAGGCCTCTTGAAGGCGGGAGAAGAGTCAGCGAAGTCAATATAGGTACTAAGCAAATAAAATCAACTGATATTTTTACCGTACAGCGTAAAACTAGGGCGCGGGAAGCACTTTTTTGCGCTGGGCGAACAAGCACAGCGGTCAGCAGCACGACTACGCATCTGCGAACGCTTTTCCGTCTACGAAATGCAATTGCTAGACGTGAGCTACTGTGGAAACTCGGGCGACGCTTACTGCACGATCGCAGTACAACAAATAGTCACCTAAGCGGCTTGAAATGCCAAAACTAAATAAAAGTGTAAACCGGTTGTACAATATATACCCTATATTAGCATTGCTTTCGCTTCCCGCTCCGTAGCCTAGCAGTCTGGGGTGCTAGGAATTCACCGTAAATGTTTTGCGAGTCACGAGTTCGAATCCCCGCGGATACGTGCTTTTTTTTTTTTGTAAGTTAACTTTTTTGTTTTCCGCCGATGTTTTCTATATTGAGTTCACCTTTTTTTGGGCCGCAACGTTCATGGCTACACGAACTAGTTCACAAAACGCGCGCAGGCTGGCACTGGCGCGCTAGCGAGTTCTCGTTGGCGTGCTGTTGCCATAAGCACCGACTGTTTGCAGGCAGTGGGCACAGGCCAGAATGAACAGACCCTTGGCCTGGTGCGAGCACGCTTTTTACGATACAGGCATGAGGGAGGCAAGCTCCAAATATGGGGGAAAAGCGCATGACATTTGGGCGTCTGCGGGTACGCGGAGGGCGTTCATGCACTGCGTAGGTCTCGGCTAGTGAATGCTACGACTACAAGTCGTCCTGGGAGGCTTATCTTGTGAATTTTACAGCCGACAACATGGCAGAAGCGCGGTACGATGATTACTGAGATATTGAGAATGCCCATCCAACAAAGCCATTGGTTATGTTTTACAGAACCGAAACCGAAACCGAAACTTGTGTGATTGCTAACCTTGGGCATCGTCCAATCACGGCGCCCCTCCTCTCAACGTCACAGCCTTAGTTGGTGCGGCCGCCGCAAACCGCGCATGGTAGTTTTTCTTCTTTCGCGCTTTGTAAAATAATTACCGATTTGTCAACCGGATGAACGATGAAAAGTGTGCTAATTTGAGCCAGTCTACGCAGTGCAAGCAAAAACGGGAGCTTGACAAATTCACTTCAGTGTCCCTTTAACGTAGTGCGCCCCCGGAAATGCTCTGCATTTGATCGTGCCCCTCGCGGGGGGGATGTTTCACTGCGTCGCCATGCGAACAGTTTGCCACACTTTAGGTTTACTTGCGCGGATACGTACGCGGCCCGGATAAGCAAGGCACCAGCAGTGCCCTCGGCTCGAGGATCCGGGCAGGAACAAACGAAGCCCAGGGTGCTGCTGACCGCGGAGCCCGGCCCGGCGACGACAAAAGCAAGGAAGCTGTCTGCTTTTTTTAAGCACGCCTAAAAAACTTTCTAAACTCTTCAAACAATCTAGTATATGAAATAATGGTAAAAGTATTAAAATAAGAGTCTCTAATAAGTCCCCCCCGCACCCCCGCCCAAATACTAACATTGTTCGTAACTACCACCTTGGCCTGACGAATAGCAGGCACAACTGTTCCGGGAAAAACGCTTTGCTTCTTTTTTCCTTAGTTTTAAAACAGCCTGTTTTATTTTACACTGACGTATTTGCACACTTTTATTTGAGTTTTTGTGGGAATTTTGAAACTTGGAAAATTTGTGTTGGTGTATTATAAAAGATGTCGAGAATCGTGGGTTGCGCCTCCTCAAGACCGGAGCGTAATTGCTGGCTTGCACGGGTGATATTGCTGTCTTCTGCGAAAACAAGGCGAGTAATTATATAGTAGCTCAGGTAAAGAAACTGTTCAGTACAACAACCGGGAGCCTACTAAATTGGAGAAAGTTCCTGGGGTTTTGGCATGGCGAATGGAAATCCAGCCCCAGCACTTTTGCCAATGTAAGCTGGGCAACAACCCCAGTACAGTACCTGGAAGCCCCTCTTTCGTTTTATGGAGATAGCGAACCGTACTGGCAAGAACAGATAGACGAACTCGGGCAAAGGCGGACAAGAGGAAGGGGGCTTTTTTGTCCACGTTTGCTAAGGCGTCCTGTGTAATCTGTTCCTAATATGGAAATTTTGGTCTGTCACGCAGGAGCTGCACTGCTCACGCACGAACGTGCAAAAGCTGCATCGAATGTTCGCGGTTTTTATGTGGACTAAAACTGGGAGAGGTGCGGGCTTACCAACCTTTTTAGGCATGTGAAATGTAGAGGAGCAGGGCTAGAACATTTATTTGTGCGACAATTAGTAAATAGGTTTCTTTTTTGAGGGAAGTAAGTACATGGCCTTTTTCACCGTACAGTGTCAATTAAGGCTAGGCAGGGTTCTCCCGATTTTGTTATTACGACTGGGTACAGGTAGGAAGTCGTGGCCAGCGTGAAACGTTTAACAGCGAGGTTTTCAAAAGAGTATTTAGGTACCGTTATTCGAAAAAAAAACTGCACCATGATATGGTCGATGTTGTGTTCTTTGTGCCCATGTACAGAGCCATGTGCTGCGGAAGACCCGGTAGCGTTGCGCTAAAGAGAGTTACAAGAATGCAGATTCAACCAGGGGTCAAGTCCTTTTTGTTTAGGTTACATACTGGTACATTATTAGTACCAAACTATATGAAGCAAAAGGGGTTGTTTGTACAGTGGGGGACAGATTGTTTTTGTTGTAAACTACCCGAGACGATAGATCATGTCTTGTTGCATTGTTGAGTGAGTAGTTGCAAATTACCCGAGAGGATAGATCATGTCTTGTTGCATTGTTGGGAGGGTGTAAATTTTGGGGACTTTATTACAGAGGACGTTAAACAAATTTTTCCACTAGACCCATGCCGTATACATTACCTTACACTGAGGATGAGGTTGTACAATGAGGCTGGAGTGCCTTACGATTTAGTAATGGCACTGGGTCTTTATAATCATGGCGCTCAAGTGCAGCAAGGGAGCAAAAATGATGTCTATGCGCGCTGGCCGGTTTGTCGAAGTCAATAAATTGCAGGAGGAATTATCTGATTGGCTGCCACAAATAGAGCAGTTGATCAATATCAGGGCATTTTATTCAGTGCATTTAAAGTCAGCCCTTTGGTGGCTGGAAGCTTCACCTTTCGCACGTGTGCATTTTTACACTGCTAAAATGTAATGTGTTGTATATTGTCAAAGACCGGCCATAAATTAAGAAAAAAGCTCAAACGGAGCAACCGGATAGACGCGGGCTCCATAACGCGAGGGACCCACGTTCAATTCCGCAACGCAAAGCCGTGTTTTCTTCACCTCCCCATGAATCATTTATCATCATGGTCACAGAAATTTGACTTTCTTGCAAGGCGTATTGGCGTACAACGGCATGAGTGATGACACTAAAGCTTAGCTTTAATATTGCTCAAGTGTACTTTCATGCTATTCTGAATTCATCGTACTTCGGTTGTTGACTTTTGGACCAGCCGTGGAAAAACCCGTTCCATAGGCGATCATACCCAATTAAGACAAAGTTCACTCCCAATTGTCCCTCATTCGCAGCGGAGCTATCTGAGAATAACTGCAAGGCGTCCTTTTGAGGACCTAGTTCGTCTCAGCCCTTTGTAGGCAGCACGCATTGTTTCCACCAGCGGATTGAACCAGTTTCGGGAAAGATTTTTATGTACGTGAAAAAAGCCGTGAATTGAAGATATGTTGTCTCGTATTAGGTAAGCCCCCCTTCCAATAAAAAAAAAAGCTTGTAGAACAAAATCCTAATCGGACGAGTAGATACAGTACATACGAAACTTCCGTTTAAAAAAATTCCTATATTCGTGCCAATAAGCGGTGCCGATCTTTTGAAAATGCGGAATATCGGGGCTAAAAAGAGGAAAGATGAGGTCGTAGCAACACCAGCGGTACATCGCGTCTTCGCTGGAACTGGAAGTTACGATTGAAAACTAGTAGAGGACTTCAGACACCCAAAACGAGGCGCAATGAGGGAAGTGTTTGTCAGGTACAAGCATTCAGTTCAGGGTGCGGGAAAGGGGATTGTGAAAATTCATAAAAAAGGAGACCCCCTCGGAACTGTTGAGTCGTGCAAAGGCTTTGTTGGGTTTCCATTGATTGCGGCCCGCCCACCCCCCGCGGCTTCGGCAGCGGCCGCGTTGAAGCGAGGAAGCCGCGAAAGCTGAAAAATGGGCAGTGCGGGGAGTTGAGTTCCCACAGGCCGGGGGAACTTCCCATTGTGTGCCCCCATTTATTTGCTCCGCTCGCCCATTAAATCGGGCACACGGTCCTTTCGGCGTCCGAACAGTATGCTATTCGCAATGAAAATTTTTAGCGATTGCTTTCTGATTTTTTATTCAGTCCCGATTCGTCCGGTTCCTTTCGGCCTTCTAGAGTCCGTCAGGAAGCCTTAACTTTCCCTAAAGGGAAGAGACAAGAGAACTTTGCAGGTGCCGCATACACCAATGTAACTTGTGTCATTTGTTCCGCGGGTCCCTGCGCATCCCCGCGCTAAGTTAGGGCCATTATCTGCCCTGTTCTCTGCTGCGGCTATCGCTTAAAAAGAGCAGCTCTTTTCCGTCTTCTTCGTCGACTAACATCTGATGTGACCAATAAACATGTTCGGCTCGTCCGACTTGACTGCAGCTGCGACGAGGATGGGATTGCCGTAACCTTGGAGGCAGCCGTGCCGGTACAGCGAGATAGCATCGCTCGGACAGTTTGAGCGATTCGACAAAAACGAGGGCGAGGACTACGAATCATACGTGGAGCGGTTTGAAGGCGAGCGGTGATTTGAAAGTCTCGATATTTGTGACCACGGAGCAAGATAAACAGGAGCGCCGACTTCGCTCTCTCCGGCGGGCTCTTAATGTCCATAACTCGCGGAGCACAATGTAGATGGCGCAGCGAAAGGGACCTTAGCCGGCGGCGGCTAAGCGGCCGGCGTTCCCCGTGCGCCGGCGGGCGAGTTGGCGGAACGCATTCCGTCGGCTCTGTCGTCTGCTTCGGCGACGGTAGTTTTGGGCACGGACTGCTTTGGGCCTGCTTTGGCGCCGCTTCGCGTTCATTGCGCGCCTCCTTCGCACAGTTGATTAACTTGTTCGACAGCACCTTCCGGGTAACCCGGACCCGAAGGAATTGAGTGGCCGTACGGCAAAGATACGTTAAGGATTGGTTTGCATGGCGGGAAAACAAAATATAGAGACCACATACAAACATATGGCTGCTATACAAACACTACCTTTTGCGCGGTGCTTGCCGAAAATGTGGCTCCGTTTTGTAAATTTGGGAATACCAATTTGGCTGTGTTTTAACAGGTTTTACAAAAGGCGAAAGGAGCAACTGGTTCTGATCACTGGCGATTATAAAAGATCACTCAGCTTTCTCGCAGTTCTGCAACTTGCGTCCAAAACAGAGTGTGCCTAGAACACGGGCCGGCACTTACACGCTCATCAGAAAAGAACAGAAATGCGATAACATCACCCGCGGCTGCCCGCGACGTAGCAATCTGCTCAAGATCAAGTCCCTGACAGTGCGGTCTTTTCACAAGCCTTCATTTCGCGATAACTCGCCGAAAGAAAAGGTTTAACGAGCCGGTTGTTTTGCTGGTCAGCCGCTTAACGAAAAAAAAAAACGCCGGGAACCCTGGTAGGCCAAAAAATTGCAGCCATACAAATCGCAGCATTTTATTTGGAGACCGCGGTGTTATCGACGAGATAACACGACCGTACAGCGACAGTGAACATCGGGCGGTAAGTTGCGGCATGAGTTAAAATGAAGTATGCGTTTGATATTCTTGGGTTCCTTATCAAGCTGACAGTGTTTTTGTACACTTGATACAACAGGGCAGCCGTCCAATTCAGTCATTGGCACAGAAATGTGCATCATTGCCGTTTGCCGATGGAGTCTCCGGGCGACCCTCGTAAGCGTTGTTCGTGCGCAGAAGCAGCATAAATAAAGCACGCGGCCGGAGAGCGGGCTAACAACAGAGGGTAATCTTTGCACTGCATCGATTCGTCTTAAGCAGAATCACGCTAGACTGTATGTTGCGGCGTTCCATATTACTCTTCCTCAATCTTTGGTGCTTCTGAAGTTGTCGTCGTTCAGTTGTGTCTTACATCTGCTGGGTTAGAACGATATTTTTAGTGAATATTTATAATGTCAGACTAAACGTTCCGGGAATAAGCGATCGCCATGTATGCGGCGGCGTGCGATTATCTGCGCCGTCTATTGCGGCCGCGCACGGGTGTTTAAATTCCGCGCGTGCACGCACGCCTCCTGCATAGTAGGACAGGCATAAGACAGACGTCGCTGCGCAAGAAAAGATGCCTCTGGGGAGAGCGAAGAAGGGAAGAGCCATGTACAGAGGCACAGCGACGAGAGGGCGAACGAAGGAGGAAGAGAGCAAAGGGAAAGCTGGGCGGCCGGCGGCGCGTGGACATTATCGGCCCGAGCAAAAGATTTTTTCTGGGCCACAGTCGGCGCTCCTCTTTATATCTTGCTCCGTGTTTGTGACCGCCATGGGCAAGAAGATTTATCGCACGTTAAAGAACCTGCTCGCCCGGGCGAAACCCGAGGAGAAGGAATAAAGTTAGTTCGTCACGGTTCATAAGGAGCATTTCGCCCCGAAGCGGATGGTGATTGCGGAACGGTTCCTGTTTAATCGCCGATCACAGCAGAAGGCGAGAGTGTGGCTGCATTCGCCGTGGAATTTTAAAAGGCTGGCGTCATCGTGTGAGTTTCGGCCCTTTCGGGAAGAGGCATTGCGGGACCGTTTTGTGGCCGGGTTAAAAGACCAACCGACCCAAGCGGAACTTCTCAAGAAGAGCACATTGACCTTTGCCGCGGAATGTGACTTTGCCAAAAATGTTGAGCTAGCTCGGCCGAGACTAAAAAGTTTCAACCAGCTACAAGGCAACCGGACGAAGTGCATGTTGTTTGACGCCACACGTACCGTGCCAAGAACGCGGCTATAGGGCTGCAGCCATGCCAGCAGCAGCGGCCGACGGAGGGGAACGCCAGTCTGTTCCCGCAGCGGCGGATCATCCTACGGCGGAAGATTATCTTGAACGTTCCGGAAATACAAGTGCCATCTATGCAAGCGGATGGGGCATCTGGCGAGGGTTTGCAAGGCTGCCTCGTCACGTGCGGTGTGGGCCGTGGACGAAGTCAACGACAATTTAGAGACTATGAACGGCGAGGACGAATTTGTGCTGCATAACATATTTGCCTGTGAGAGTAGCCGTCCTAGCTATACGGTGAACCTTAAAGTTCGAGGTAGAAATGTGTGATTGCAAATCGTTACGCGGGCATCTGTTTAGATTGTACCTGAAAACGTCTTTGTGAGGTATTGGCCAGACATGAGGCTACGAACATGAAAGCTGTTGCGTAAGGCTACGAACGTACGGGGGCGTTGCCTTTCAGACCGTGGGGAAAGTGAAGGTACCTGTGGAACACCATGGTGACGTAGTCATCCTGCCGCTAGTTGTCGTGAGGACGCCACACAAATGTGAGATGGTGAAGATGGGTCGAGATTTTGCAAGAGGTTTTAACGCTGGACTGGTTGAGCGTGTGCTGTGTCAGCGTATACAAGGCAGCAGAACTGGTAGAAAAAAATTGCCCGCGAATCTGTCGGCTCCTTTCATTGAAAATGTCGACAAAAGGCCTCCTTTTGCTTTCCCGCTCACCTGTTATACGGCGGAGACACGCCTGAATCGAGACGCCCTACTTGAACGTTTATAGAACCACATTTCCTTACTCCAGGTGCGTTCGAAGCAGAACGTGGAATATATCTATTGGAACCTCTGGTTACTGTTGCCGTGTGATTTCTCAAATGCCTGCAGGAGCGCAGGAAACAGCTGGCGACGGTCTTCTGCAGTAGATGTAGTATATTATTTGCTGATGATGATGATGTTAGGTTTTCTTGGCGCAAGGGCATCAAGGCCAATAAGCGCCAGTACTATGGTGAAGGATTATTCAAGTGGAAATATAAAGTACAGAATATATAATAAAAGGTATCTCAAATTTCTGTTAAAAAAGAATTGGTGCAGAGGGCCAAGTAAAAACAATTGTCACTATGTCAGGACTTTTCTACGTGCACCCCTTGCCACCGTCTTTTCGGGAGCAGTGAGAGGCCCTACCGGGTTCTAGCGTGCGATGGTGGCTCGGGTCACGGGTGATATGACACATACCTTAAAAAATCTACGTCTGAGAGGTACTTAAAAACACGGTTAACAGAGAAAAATGGCTCGTCTGATAAAAACAGCAATGGGTGTTGAGGGATCATGCGTGTGTACAATTCTGGAAAATGAAGCTTTCTTTGCGGTTCAAGTATTTTGCATTCTACCAGTACGTGAATGACTGATAGCGACCCTCCACACCTCAAGCAGCGTGGTTGTTCTGTTCCTTTCAATAGGTACGCATGTGTAGCATGGGTATGGCCTATGCGCAGTCTACAGAGAGTAACCTCTGTGATCCTGTCCCGTTTTTCAGGGATCGATCTACCTAACTTGGGTTTTACCATGTGCAATTTGTTTGCTATTTGCCTATTCCAATCTTCCTGCCATTGGTCGCGCAGCCTCTTACGTACGTACGCTTTAAGATCCTCGTACGGGACGCTTTGAATATCTGGGTCACTCCGAAGAACTGCAGTTACAGCATTCCTGTCTGCTTGCTCATTTCCGGCTTTGCCGCAGTGACCTGGGACCCAACAGACTGTGATTTCAAGTTTTTGTTTGTGGGCTGAGCACAGTAGTTTTAGCAATTGATTAAAGACTGGATTTTTTTGCAACTTTCCTGACGCTAAAGCCTGCTCTGCACATTGAGAATCAGTGAACATCACTGACTTTTGGACATTGTTCTGAATAATATATTCTACAGCCAATACAAGGCCGTGTGTTTCAGGAGTGAATATAGATGTGGCTTCAGGCATAGTCTTTGACGTGGAAAAGTTTGGACCATGTGCAGCACATGATACTGCACCAGCTGACTTGGAAGCATCTGTGTAGAACTCAGATGCTCTGTACTTGTTCTGCAAAAGCAAAAAATGCTGCATAATTAATTCCTTTGGAGCCGTTCTTTTGTCAATCTTCATAAAAGAGAGATCACAAGAGATAGGGCACAGATCCCATGGAGGGACAAGGAGTATATTATTTGCTGTCTCAAAACCCGAGTATCCATCAATTTTACTAAAGGAACACTGAAATATTCATTGTGCAATAATTTTTTGCGTTATATTTGCGTAATGTCTTGTTCTGGTTCAACAATGTTAACAGGTATGAATATAGAAACCGGGCTTAGACGTTTAGCTTTCGCTGTGAGTATATAAGACTATTACGCAGACTTCTTTCACTTTGGCCCGGTGGCTGAATCGAGTCACAGACCAACAGACCGACATACAGACAGACCAAACTTTTTGGGTTTAATTAGCCCAAATTTATAGACGTGTTCGAGCCGGAACTTGGGTTCATAAAAGGCACCCTGGTAAAACTGCTATTGAAAGAAGGAAGCACGCCGGTTTTCTGTATGCATCAAACGGTGCCTCTCGCGATGCGAGACGCGGTGTCAAAAGAATTACAGGCCCTGGTCCTAATTTCGGTCCAACGTAGCGACCGGACAACGCCTCTGGTGGTGGTTTATAAACCCAACGGGGAGGTCAGAATATCTGGAGATTTTTTTTTTTTTTTTTTGTTCTCGCGACAAAAAAAATGAGTTCGTCCGCAAGGCCCGAAAGGCTCGACTTCTTGCAAGCCAGCTTGGTTTTGCCGGAGAAAACGACAAACCCGTTTTTGTGAATGACCACCTTACAATTGAGAACAAGCGTTTGTTTGCGAAAGCACTGGCTATGAAAGAAGAAAAAAAGTGGCAGTTCCTTTGGACGGATAACTGTCAGATCTTGGCACGAATGAACGAGGACTGCAAAGTCAATCGCATCGTCACTGAAGCTGACCTGCGCATCTTCACCTGAGCCAGTCTTTCGCGCACATGCTCCTTCGCACCGCTTTCAATGTCTCCTTTATCTCCAGATGAACTAGAAAATGTACTCTTAGGAAAGAATAGGTCCCTTATCCATTTTAATGCCAGAAGTCTTCGGAAAAACTATGATGCTATTAATAACTTTATTGCTTCACTTCATCATTCATTTTCTGTCATTTGTATTTCTGAAACTTGGTTGTGCAACGCCGATTGCAATTTATATGGTTTCCCGTCCTATCAGGCCGAATATTGCCATCGCATGTCAAGTATTCACGGAGGCGCTGCTATCTTTATTTCTCCGGAAATAAAATACTCACGTCGGCAGGATCTGTCTATCAACGTCCCCCAGTGTGAGACAGTCTGGATCGAAATAGATAAATCATTTTTTCCGGAATGCCATAAAAACATTGTTCTGGGCAGTATATACCGCTCCCCATCTTCTTCCACTCCTGATTTCGTGCTCGGTTTAGCTTCGGTATTCAGTAAGGTATCCGCTGAAAATAAGTGCGCGGTAATTGTAGGAGATATCAATATTAACTTGCTCGATACTACCTCGAACTCATATTTAGCGTACACTAATTGTTTTAGCGGATTTGGTTACGAATCTTTAATTCTGCATCCCACAAGATGCGTAACGCAAACACTTCTTGACCACGCCCTGTCTAATATATCTCCGTCACCTGAATCTGGCGTAGTAAGTTGCGACATTTCAGATCATTACCCGATATTTCTTACGTTTCCTACTAACGCACAAAACTCTGTTCCTTCTTTTTTCACCTCCGTTCTTAACAAAGAAGAATTCATTGATTCAGTAGAAAAAACTTATTTCTCTGTAATTGATTCCTTACGTGACCCGGATGAAGCGCTGCAGACGTTTTGTAACCTATTTCTAGGGGCTGTTTCGTTAAACACAAAAATAATTAAATGTAAAAAAAGGCATAAATACCCGAGTAACCCGTGGGTAACGCAAAAGTTACTAGAATGCATGCGTAAAAAGGAAAATATGTATAAGAAAACTAAAAAGAAGCCGTTCAATTTAGCTCTTGCTAATCGATACAAAAACTACTGTAACACCCTAAATGTTATGTTAAAAGACGCAAAAAGGCTCTACTACTAAAAGGAATTCAGTAAATTCAAGAACAATCCAAAAATGCAATGGAAGCTTCTAAACAATTTCTTAAATAATGCTTCACGTAATGTCCCTATCTCTAAAATTGTTCATGACGGTCGTACCTTTCATCAACCGGATCATATTGCTAATGCTTTTAATGACTATTTCTCAAATCTTCCTGCAGCAGGCCAATCAGTAGCAAATGTTAATATGTGTCGGTCTTCACATAATTTTTATCTTTTTCCTGTCACTCCCGATGAAGTTCGTGCCACGCTCCTTACCCTTAAGAATACTTCAGCTGGTTTAGATAACGTGTGTGCATATCATCTAAAACTTGTTGCTCATTGTGTTTCTCTTCCTCTCTCCATCATTATCAACAAGATTTTCGCTCTCGGCATTTTTCCAAGCTTTCTTAAGCGTGCTAAAATTATTCCTGTTTTTAAGAAAGGAGACAAGCACCTAATATCTAACTACCGGCCTATTTCTATCCTTTCTTCTCTTAGTAAAGTAATCGAAAAGTTGTTTGCTAATCGACTAAATAACTATCTAACTAAATTCAATATTCTTAGGCCCTGTCAATTTGGTTTTCGTTCTAGAAGTTCGACTAATCTTGCACTTTTGTCTTTAACCGATTTTATTAAAAAATCGTTCGACTTAGGTATGTTTGTTGGATCTGTTTTTTAGATTTTACTAAAGCTTTTGACACTATTAATCATGATATTCTGTTTCACAAACTTGAATCCTATGGATTAACCGGACCAGCTTTAAATTTCCTAAAGAATTTTCTTATTAACAGGGAAGGTAGTGTTTGGGTTAATAATGCGTATTCTATGACTAAAACGATTAATCAAGGTGTGCCGCAAGGTTCCATTTTAGGTCCTTTATTGTTTATTATCTATATTAATGACCTTGCTGATTCCATTAATGCCTCACACTGTGTTCTATATGCTGACGACACCACAGTATCTTCGGCTGATAAATCTTTGTCCAATCTTACGTCTAACCTAAATATTGTTTTGGCTAAAGTAACTAATTGGTGCCTCATCAACCACCTACTAATCAATCCATCAAAAACTAAATTTATGATTTTTAGACCACCCCAGAAGCGCCTATCATATATTCCAACCATTTCTCTCTGTTCGAGTACCATAACCCCATGTGACAGCATCCTTTTTCTTGGAGTGTTCATCGACTCGCATCTGAAATTTCATAAACACATTGATCACCTTAGAAATAAGACTGCTTTTGGCATTCGAGCTCTGATAAAATCCCGCCCATTTTTTTCGCGCCAAGCCCTTATGTCTCTTTATTTTGCTTTCGTTCATAGTCATATCACATATGGTATTGTTGCATGGGGTAACACTTATGATTGTCATCTGGCACCATTACAACATATTCAAAATCAGGCTCTTCGTATCATTACTAACAGCTCATTTCGTGCTAACGCCTGTATTTTGCTTCAACAGAATAATATCTTATCGGTCAAAAATTTATTCTATTACAACATAGCCACGTCTTTGTTTCAGCTGCGTGTTAATAATTTATCGTACCAATTTATTGACAGGCAACTATTACAAAATAACAACTCCACCAGATTTGCAGCCAACGAAAATTATTTATTACCCATAGTTCATACTAACTATGGTCAGATGACATCCGCTTTTTCAGCTATATCATTCTGGAATAGTCTTTCGGTAGAACTAAAATCTTCATCATCATTCTTTTCCTTCAAACACTTGCTAAAAACGTTTTTGTTGAATCGATGAATGTATTGTTTTTATTATCTGTATTGCTATGTTACTGTTCATTTCGTTGCCCAAGTGTTTTTAGTTCAGCTTGATTGTAGTTGTAATGCAAGTGTATACTTAATGTTTTTTTTGTGTTGTCAACCTTTTTACCTTTTTTCTTTGTTTGAATTAGTATTGTAATAGCAATATGCTACGTGTGTTTTTTTGCATTTTTTTTAACCGGTTCCGTCACTTACTCTACTCTAGCGCTGCCTAAGCTGTGTTCATTGCGTTTAGTTACTGTTATTTTTTTATTTTGCTGCTTTCTGTGTATTCTTCATTTTGTATTAATTAATCAAGGGTCCCGTTACAGTCTGTTGACTATGGGACCCTTGTCTGTATACTAATTTGTATGTATTTCTCACCGTTTGGAATAATAAAAAACAATTCAATTCAATTCAATTCAATTATAAAGGGACAGTGAACCAGTCTCTTCGAACGGATCATTACCCGTTGCCAGTAATGAAGGGTATATTCGCAACGCTGCACCTTCACAGTCCTAGATCTCTTAACGATCTCTTAACTGGACCCTGATTCACAGGGATTGGTCACGGTGAATACGCATCTTGGCTTGTTCAAGTATACGCGGCTACCCTATCGAATCACGAGTGACTCGTCTATCTGTCAGGTGGTGATGGATGACCTGTTAAAAGGCCTAGATAGAGTGTCCTGTTACATTGATTATGTGTTTATCGCATGAGAAACCTTCGAAGAGTGCTATCGGAAAGCGGAAAGTGTGCTGGCTAGGTTTAAGAAACATGGCCTTAAACTGAAAAAGAAAAAAAATGTCAGTTCTTTGAGACGTCACTGACCTACTTCAGCCACGTGATAGACAGGAACGGAATTAGGCCTTCCGACGTAAAAATAGCAGCAATTAAAGAAGCACCAGCCCCAACGAATAAACAGGAACTCTGGGCGTATCTGGGACTGTTGAATGTCTCTGGCAAGTTCGTTCCCAAGTTATCAGCAGGACTAAAACCTTTGTACGACCTACTCAGAGACAGCACAAAATGTAATGAACAGCTGAGTCCGAGCGAACCTTCCAACAAGCAAAGGATGGCTGACGCAAAATACGGTATTAGCCCAGTACCACCCATCAAATTATCATGGTCTAGTCTGACGCGTCAGCCTACGCGGTGGGAGCTATACAGTTCCACAGGAAGGCCCCGTGGAAAGGCCTATAGCATTTGTGATAAAGATTCTCAGTAAATCCGAGAAGGCGTATCCGCACATCGAAAACGTGGCCCTGCCAGTGGTGTTCAGGTTGCGCAGACTTCACAAATACCTCTTTGGTCTATCCTTTAGCATATACTCTGATCCCAAGCCTTTGCTGGGCCTGCTCGCGCATGATAACTAGCTCCAGCAATGGCAGCAGCGCGTGTTCAGCGATGGGCTTCTCTTTTTGCAGGCTAGCGAGATTGAAACCGAAAGGCTAGCGAGATTGCAAATGCTGACGCACTGTCACCGTTGCCTTTGTTGCAATAAAGCTTGACTTTGGGTTTGACTTGGTTGCAACAAAGCTTGACTTCGGGTTTTTCAAGGTGCCTTTGTTGCTTCCGAACCGAACACCCAATTCGGAGGAGGTGCACCTTTTTTCTGTGCTCGATGAAATCCCACTGTCGGCAAAAGAGGAAACAAAAAGGGAAACAAACGGAAAAAAGGGAAAAAAAAGGGAGAAAGGGAAACAAATGGAAACAAAAAGGGACAATGTCCTATCAAAAGTTCAGTTTTACATTCAAAACGGCTGGCCGTCGCATGTGGCAGGCGACACACTAGCCCCTTATTTTGTACCGCGTAACAAACTGTCGGTTGACCAGGATTGTGTAACCTGGAGAAATCGCTTGATAGTGCCTGTTGAGCTTCATGAAAGGTGTTATCAATGCTGCATGACGGCCACCCGGGAATGACGCGCATGAAAATGTTGCCTAGAAGTCAAGTGTGGTGGCAGAGGTTGACTCAAGACATACAGCAAGCATTGAAAGAAGGTGTGACATGTTAACCTGTCAACTGTCACAAAACGCGGCACCGAGCGCCCCGTTGTTGCCGTGGGGCTGGGCGACGCGTATGTGGGGGAGTGCACTGTGCGTATTGAGAGCAACAGTGGTTTCTTGGGCTTGTGGACGCACATTCAAAGTGGGTGCAAGTGTTTGTGATGAAAACGACAAACAGTGAAAAGACAGCGGATAATCTGCGTAGTGTGTTCGCTGCGTATGAATTGCCGGAAAAGGTGGCTACGGAAAATGGCCCGCAGTTTACGTCAACGCAGTTTTCAACGTTTTTGAGCAGGAATGGCGTTCGGCATGTAAAGCCGCCACCTCATCATCCAGCCTCAAATGGCAGCGCTGAACGATGCGTACAAACCATAAAAAAAGATATCTTCAAACAGATCCTCGACGAACAGCGGAGTGGGGAAACAGACTCTCAAGCATCGCATTAAACAGTTTCTCTTCAGTTACCACAACACACCAACCTGTACTAAGGTGAAACACCAGGGAAACGGTTCTTGTCGTGGAAACCGCGGACGCGGTTGAGTATTTTGCATCCAGATATGGAGTAAAGGACGATTTAAAAATTGGAATCAATAAAGGAGTCGGCGAACCAAACTCGAGGGGGCTGCAGAGAATTCCGTGAAGGCTCCCGGGTATTGGTGAAAGGCTTGCGACTGCGAGACTCCCGGTGGCTTGATGGGACGGTGCTCATGCGTGTGAGCACCAGCACGTATGCTGTCAGGCGCGTAGCCAGGATTTTTGTTCGGGGGGGGTCTAAGGTTATTCTCTGTCCTCGCCCCCCCCCCCCCCGCGCGAAAGAAAAAAAAGCGAGGTAGTTTGCAAGCGCCCTTAAAGGCTATGAAGTTAAATACATGTTTGGTTCATTAAAAAGACTGCCTTGTCTCGATAACAATGATATCAGTTTTACAGCAAACTTGAAAGGAATTATCGATATATTAAACTACACATTTGAAGCAATGGCGCATCGCCGCCCACATTCCGTCGGCGATTTCACTATGACAGCACAGGATCTTGTTGGACGATTGGTGCCCAACAACCTAAGTCACCGCCAAGGAACATGATTGCGCGATTGTAGAGGGGCCTCCATTGATCTTATCATTTGAATTCCAACGTGCAGTTAACACACTCACAACTATGGTTTAGTGCTAGCCAATATATATACCACTCCTGCCGATGTTACTTCACTGCAGCGCTAAATTTGAAAATTTATGATATTTGTTGCATTGTTTCGGTTGAAAAAACGTCTGTATTGGAATGGAGCTGGGCGAGTTACCAAAGGCTAGTGCTATTAAATTGAACAAGGTTGTGTTTTGTCTTCACATAGGCCATTTAAGGTTCTCTCATGATATTGGTGTTGATTATGATTGTAGTTGTGCCAGGTTAAGTTGTAAACTGGGCGAAAATACGCAGACCTCGTAGTACAAATCTATGCCCGTGATACAGGACGTACAATGCATGCACGGGAACCTTGTGCAGGCATTGCATGAAACGGTCATAGTTTCATGCAATTCCTTGCTTTATTTCAACGTGTGGAGTATGATGAGTGTGACATCCGCAATAAGATGACGTACGCCACAAGAATTAGATTTTTTATTTAGTTGTTCTTGGCCAAAATGCAAAGTAAAATGTTTTTGCATTCAACGTCCGTACATTAGCTGCCAGTGTAGAGCCAATGGAGCTCATTCTGTGCAGTATACATCGAATCTTCTCACTTGGGTCATTCCATGCCAAATGTCCCAGCCGTAAAATCGACCATCACGGACTTGCTCAGTAACAATTGTGGGTCATCCTCGCATGGCGCACAATGCTCCCTGAAAGTGTTTTTGTGCAAACAAAATTTGTTCTTTTTCAAGCGGACCCTTTACCTCCAGGGATTAAATAAAACTTACGTCTGTGAAAAAATTCATGAAAAAGTAACTTTTCTTTTCATGGCCACCATTTTTTGTGGTCATCATGTTGAGGCCCTGGGCTGCTCTATGCCGCTCTTTAAAAATGTTTTTCCTTTTCTTTGGTGTGATTACGCCATTCAGATGATACACTATATGTCGAGCATTTTCAAACATTTTTAACAAATACGAGCACATTCTCTCAGCCAACAAACCATTTGTACGTGTATCTCAGCATTGTTGAAAATTGGTAAAAACCATATTTACACTAAAAAAGGCTAAATGTGCCAGAAAAAGTTTGTCAAACTTGGAAAAATTTCCTTTATGGCTTATATTCACCTTGAAATTGCGCATTGTTGTGCTCGTAGTAAAAACATCAAATACAAGCCGTTCAGTAGCACACATGATCGCAGTTTATTCCAGAAAGTGTAAACAGAACAGTCTTTGTTTTAGCAGAGAAAAAAAATTTCAATTTGCACAGTGACACTACTTGACCCAGTTGTTCCACAGAGCGTCTTCTCTGCATGGCATGCACCTGTCTGCATGAAAGAGGCGTGAGCCAACGGGTTTTCGCTGCAGGAATACTTTTCCCCGCAATGGTATTTGTAGCGTCAGTACAGGAAAAAGGAATAATTCGCGTGTTAGTCGGAAAAGTACAACGTGGAGCTAGCGGTGGTGCGCCCATTCCATGAGTACACGTAACTCAACGGCTGGCTGGACATGGACGTGTATGTTATACGTGGTATCTTTTAAGTATGGCAAAAAATACGAAATAAACAGCGGCAGAGTCATCGAGTTAAACTGATTTATTTGTATGCGTTAGCGGGAATTGCATAACCCGATGCTTTAAATGCCCATCTGGTGTCCAGCCGTTGAGTTTCCTGTACTCATGGAATAGGCGCACCACCGTTAGCTCTACGTTGAACTTTTCCCACTAACCCGCGAATTATTCCTTTTTCCTGTACTTACGCTACAAACACCATTGCGGCGAAAGGTATTCTTGTAGCGCAAACCCGCTGGCTCGCGCCTCTTTCATGGAGGCAGGTGCATGGCGTGCAGAGAAGACGCTCTCTGGAGCAACGGGGTCAAGTAGTGTCGCTGCACAAATTGAAAATTTTTTTTCTCTGCTAAAACAAAAACTGTTCTGATTAAACTTCGTGAAACAAACTGCGATCATTTGTACTAGTGAATGGCTTGTATTTGATATTTTTATTACAAGCACAACAATGCTCAATTTCAAGGTGAATATGGGCTTCATTGGCTGAGAGAATGTGCTCATATTTGCTAAAAATATTTGAAAATGCTCGACATCGTGTATCTTCTGAATGGCGTAATCACAGCAAAGAAAATAAAAAAATATTTCAAAAATGCGGCATAGAGCAGTCCAGGGACTCAACATGATGTTCACAAAGAATGGTGGCCATTGTAAGAGAATTTACTTTTTCATGAATGTTTTCACAGACGTAAGTTTGCTTGAAACCCTGGAGATAAAGGGCCGCTAGAAACAGAACAAAATTTTTTGGACAAAAACACTTTCAGGGAGCATTGTGGGCTACGCGAGGATAACCCACACTTTTTACTGAGAAAATCCGTGCTGGTCGATTTTACGGCTGGGACGTTTGGCATGGAATGACCCACTTGCGTTATGCGTAGCGCAGGTCTTATCTCCAAAAAACGAGAGGCTATGAATTATGCATGGAAGAAGCGTTATATCACTAGCAATAATTTCAACAAATATCAACCCTAAACAGACAGGCATCACGCGCAATAACAGCGCTGTTAAGGGCGAAAATTACACGAACCTGGCAGTATTAGTCCACACGCTAAGCGAAATAATTCAGCCATCGGCATTTGTTAAGTCATGCCAGTTTAAATTTGCGCTCCTGTTTTGAGTCTCAACGCAGTTTAGTTCGTATACTATAGCTTCTATCAGGACTCGGGGCGGACATGAGAAGCTTGTGCTTTGTAACATAATGAATCTGGTTGAAATTTCCGCATAGCCCAAATGTAGAGTCTGCTATAATGAGCTTGGTGTTCTCAAATAGTTGCATTACTACCGGTCAAGCTTTCAATGCTTCGTGCATAAATGCCCTAAAATCTGCCTGAATGCGTGTACTATCAAGTAAACCTTTTCTGGAGCAGCCACCCCTTTAGTTACCGCTCCCAGATGAGGTAGAGCAAGTCACTTCAAAGTTCGCCATTCAATGCTGTATCGAACTTTATATTTAGCGAGAAAAAATAACGCAAATACGGCGATGTCTGACCATAATCTTGCGGTTAGGCATGTTCTGTGCAAGGTGAGCAAAATATTGCGGCGTTTTGAATTTTGTCGTGAGATCTGAGAAATGCGGTGAGAAATTGTGAGAAATGCGGTCCTACCATTTTGGTTTCAAATTTTATTGAAGGGACATACTTTTTTAACTGACGCGTGCGCTGCCATTTTTCAGTCGAGTACACACTGCTGGTTTTAAAGCTAAACGATAAAAAAGTATTTGCAGTTCATGAGCATGGGCGGCTCTGGAAGACGCGGGAAATGGAAATTATGTTTGAAATCTCCTTGGTCCACCAGAAAACAGAGGATTGGGCAGCGGTGCAGCGTCAGCATGACCTTCGGGCATGGTGCGATGCCCTAAACAAGTCCGCATTTTGTTTCCCGGAGTGAACTAAGAAAACATGCGTATTGGCATGACCCCGCATACAGAAAGACCAAAGACTACCATGCTTTAGAATGAAGCGGACAGTAATGACACAGTTAAACTATTTCCTTGGTTGACAGCGACCGTCATGTTCAACTAAAGCATGGTTTCGGGCTACGACAGGATAGATTGGCTAAAAATTGCAAAGTTGTTTACCGTGATAATTCCTCGGTTATTTCGGTTACTCAAGAAATGCTGACGATTGCTCAAAATGTCCTCCATGCAACATTTTAGAATGTATACGTAGCAGTTGTGGATCCAGGAAGAATCACATCAGCGCGCACCCGTATGAGTGTGTGTGTGTGGGGGGGGGCGAGAGGGCAGGAGGCGGGCGGAGGTGTGCTGGTGCTCTTGAGAGGGCCTGTTGTATGTGGCCCGTTTATTTAATTCCAAAATTCTGTTGTCATGCACGACCGATTGAGACTTGAAAGAACGATACTCCTGCGCCCACAGAACTTTAAAGAAGGCCAGGAAGAGTTAAAGGAAAATTCTACCAGAAAGGCACGTTCGTTTCTTCGCCACCAGTACGAAGGTCCTTCACTTGCGCTGCGCACGCTGCTATGGTTTTTAAATTTGGTGTAGCAGTGGATGCACGCGTCGATATGAAACGCGGTAACTAAAGTCCCGATAACGGGCACACCATGCGACAGCGGCTACCTCACATGGAGTTTCGTCCCAGTAAAAGCAAACTATTAAAACTGCAGCCAGAACAAATATATTTTCACTCTTCATGTACTGATACCAACGCTGTCCCGATACATTCTGAGTAATCCTCTCCAACGTCGTGCATAATAAAGTATTTGGGCGTTTACAGGTGTTGAATTTACGTTTTCCCTCATTAAAACTCGCCTATCCGCTCCACCGTGGGCGCTTTTATATAACCAATTCAAACGCAAATACTGCACTCCAAATAAAACGAGATAGACATTTTTTGGCTCGCAGACACAAGGTACTGTACTATCGTGTATATATTAGGAAGTGAATATTTAAATATCAAAGAATGCATAATTGATCTGCACCGCACAACTTAACGTACAATGCAACCTCCATCGTCAAAAGACATCAGTGATCATGTAAGGATTAGTCACTGGAAGAAAATGACTTACAATTCGATATCGCCGTTGTGACTCCGGCCTTTGAATATACACTGCTCTGGGCAGCCGCCGTCCAGGGAAAAAGCGGTCGTGGACGCAACAGAGGGGCTTTAGTTGTGATAGAGGTCGATTATGGCCATCTAATCGTTGTTACTGTCGTGACCCCGTCTGCCTGTGGCAGGGCTGGTGACCGTCGTGCCTTCACATTTAGGATAAAGTCTGGGACTGGCTCGGGGAGCCGCAGCGCGCCCTTTTGTCGACCCGCTGTCTTCCAGTTTCCCAGGTTAGGGGAGAATACCGCCGAACAAATGTGCCTAATATCGGGGCTGAAATTGGCTGTCGCAACATTGCCGTCGGAAGGGGGCAACACTCGGTGCGCGCAATCTGAGCCCACTCCAACAAAACCCTCCCGCGCTCGACAGAAACGTGAAAAAGGAAGAATGAAGGGCTGACTCGAGGAAGAGGGGCGTACATTGCTGTGTGTCACATTCGCAAAGGCCCTCTGCCCGCGCATGGCATTCATCCAGCTAAACTGCACGTTTCAACCATTACGTAGCCCCAGCGCATTCTTAAGTTATCTTGCACGAGTCTTGAATGTGTGCCTACGGCCGCTTGATCTCCCCCTTTCTAGGAGATGGAGCGGCCGTGGTCAGCCACCGCCGCTTGCACGTTGTTCTCCTTAACATAAAAAGATCGTCTGTTCCCTTTTGGGCCTGCACTGTACCAGTCTTCAACCATCAATGGCCCCGGCGGTCCCTCTTTTTTTCCGCCGCGAGTTAGTGCCGTCCACTCCTTGCTTCCCTGGCCGAGTCAATCTCCTCTGCTGAGAACGACTGAGCCGGCCAATTATTCTCTGTCTTTTCCGCATGTCTCGCACAAGGGGATATAACGCATGCCTTTGGCGTCCCGTGCGCTGAGCTTACCCGAAGGCACCGTCGCTTTTGGGGCTGCATCCCTCCGAAATCATCCCTCAGCGGTTTGCACCCCTCAGGCGCTTCGTTTTGTCACGGCCGGGCTCGACTCCCTTTCCGCAGCGCGGAAAAAGAGTCGAGTCCGACCGTGCTTTTGTGTAAACACCCTTGCGAATTGCAGACATGCACTTTCGTGGCATTTTCGCAGCATTTCGTGGAAAGTGCCATTAGTGGCACTTTCGAATTATATGCAGCCTTGTGCACAGGCGACGTACCAGGCATACAGGCAGCACGGCGACGGCCGGAAAAATTTCGGGGGGGGGAGGGGGGGGCTGAAGCCCGGTCAGCCCCCCCCCCCTCTGGCTACGCCACTGCATGCTGTGTCTATGAATTGAGAAGAGCGCTATGTTCATGCCGATGACTTACGCCGTTGTACCTTCCAGGAGGCCTCGAAGTACCATAAGTCCCTGGAAAGTGAGCTTCCGGACGGCTGAAATCCCATGGCGCAACAGCAAATCCCACTCGGTACTCCGGACGCCGCAAGCGCCGCAGCTCCAGGGGAGCTCATGCCGGTCCCGGTCCCCAAAATGGTCCAGCGGGCCTTGAGTCAGCCTTCGTCAGAGGGCACCGTGGTCCTACACCCGACCACGGTGAAGCCAATCGCGTTCCGTAGCCCCACTTGCGGAGAGCAGGCCTCCGTGCCAGGTCGTACCCATCCCGAAGCCCGCCCTTCAGAAACGGAGAGGGTCCAGGATCGCCAACCAGAGCGCAGACGCAGACTCGGAAAAGGCAGCCCCCGAAAAGCTACAAGCCGTAGCACCGATTAATGATGGACCTTGTGTTGGGGAAGGGATGTTGTGTCATTTGTTCCGTGGGTCCGTGAGCATCCGCGCGCTGAGTGAGGGCCATTATCTGCCCTGTTATCCTTTGCGGCAATCGCTTGAAAAAAGCCGCCCCTCACCTTCCGTCTTCTTCGACTAACATTTGGTGACGAATAAACATGGTCTGCTCGTCCGACCTGACTACTTCCTCCTTTTAGTCAAGAACACAACAGTAACTGTCGTGTACGCTTGGAGAAAAACAGTTAAGAAATCGCCGCTCTGGATGACCATAGTCACCAGAAATCGCCGTCAAACAGTTACATAGAACAGGAAATTAAACCGTTCCACTCAATCTGAAATCTGTCGGAAGGGCAGAGTAGCGATTCGCCACAATGTACTGCACCGCCATTATCTGCTTACTGCTGCCCCCCAATGCATGTCAAATTTGCCGCCTTCACAGTGCTCGCGCACCCCCTGCCTATAACTGCGCCAGCAGCAGTTTTGTTCTTTTTGTGTTTGCTTTAATTTCGCACGCTGGAGCCGGGACGCTATTACAGAAGGCCCGAGTTTCGCCTACTCCCGAGTTTTTAGCTGCTTTGGTTATGATTGATTGTAGGGTTTTAACGCGCCGACGCAACGCAGGCGATGAGGCGCGCCGTAGTGGAGGGCTCCGGATTAATTTTGACCACCTGGGGATCTTTATTGTGCGCCGAAATCTCGTACACACGGGAGTTTTTGCTTTTCGCCTCCATCAGAAAAGCGGCCGCCACGGCCGGAAATCGAACCCGCGACCTCGTGCTCAGCAGCGCAACACCTTAGCCACTGAGCAACCACGGCGGGTTGCTTTGGTTATGAAAGTAGAGATAGTGAAACATTCGGTCGCCCGAGACGCAACTCGGTCAGCCGAGACGCAACGGCGGTCCTCGCGTTCGTTCGGAGTGGCGGCAGCGACAATGCGGACATGGGAGACTTCGGCTGGCAGTGCACGAGCTGGGCAGCGACCACTACATCCTGGAGATCGCCGTCCCGCTCAGCAGCGGCGGCACGGACAGCTACTCCAGCAACTGCGTCAGCACGCACAAGGTCACCTACTGGGAAGCCTTCTGAGGGTCACCACCGGCCGAAATGAAATCAAAAAGTGAACGGTGGGGCTCACGTAGCGGGCCACAGCAGCGATCAGAGAGATCGAGGCGGATGCCCGTGCTGAGCGAGACGACAACCTACTGGCCCACCTCATCGAGGCCAAGAAAGCCCTCCTGGCGAGGTGGAAAGCGCAATGTACCAACAGGGAACTCCGCAAAAAGATCGCGTATTTAAACCGGGTGATCGAGGTCCACTGCAGAACACTGGGCGCCCAGCGATGTCACGAGATCTGGCGCGCGGTAGATGGGCAGATGCGCTGCGGCAGGACGTGGACCCTGGTGCGGCACCTCCTGGACGAAACCAAGACCAAGTCACACCAGCGAGGCCGGCTAACCAGGATCATGCACGCACCTGTCACGGAATGCCGGGAGGACGACGTGGGAAGGCGCCTGTATTCCAAGTACCTGCCGGCCACCCCGGCGGCGAATCTCCCGGACTACATGAGTGCGGCTAACTCAAGCCTGGAGAGAGACATTGAAGTTTGGGAGGTCCGAGCGGCCCTGCACAACCTCTATACCAAATCGGCGGCAGGCCCATATCGAGTGACGAACAAGGTGCTGAAGAATCTCGGCGAGTCGGCGATCGCAAGCCTGACGGACAACTACAACCGGTGCTGGCAGACTCGGACTCTGCCCTGGCTGTGGAAGGCCGCCAAGACCATCCTGATCCCCAAACTCGCCAAGCCGCCGGACATTGGGAGCCTCCGCCCCATCTCGCTAACGTCCTGCGTGGGCAAGGTGCTGGAGCACGTCCTGATGAACAGGTGGCAGCGGTACCTGGAGGAGTCGGGGCTGTACCCGGACACGGTCATCGGCTTCAGGAACAAGCCAGGCAACCAGGATGCTATGATCCAGCCCAAGAGCGAGATTTTGGATGACAACATCACGACGAGGGACAACCGTGCCGTGCTCGGCCTGGACCAGCAGAGTGCCTTTGACAAGGTGACGCACTCTGCGATCCTGGTGCAGGTTTCGAGGCTGAACACGGGCGAGCGGTCGTACAGATACATCAGGGATTTTCTGTCGGGTCACACGTTGGAAATACACGCCGGTGACCCTCCGCTACCGGAGAAGACGCTGGGCAGCGTGGGGACCCCGCAAGGGTCGGTAATCTCGCCGCTGCTGTTTAACGTAGTGATGGTCGGAGTGGGCGAACGGCTCTCGCTCGTCAGCGGGATCAGGCACACCATCTACGCCGACGATATCAAGCTCAGGGTCAAGGAAGGCAGCGACTCCCACATTGAAGACATATTACAGGCGGCGGTGGACGCCATCGAGGAGCAACTGGACGGCACGGGGTTGGTGTGTTCACCGAGGACGTCGGAGTTGCTAATAGTGCCACCGAAGGGAGTGAGAAAGAAGAAGCGAGGCCCCAGAAGGGGCCGCGAGAAAATCACGATACGAACGAGCGGCGGCCAGGTGATCTCGCACGTAGAAAAAATCCGGGTGCTGGGCATGCTCCTAGAGCGAAGCAGAGCCAATGGAGAAACCATTGGACATAAAATGTCCAATGTCAACACGGCCATACGTCTCATAAAGAGGATATCGAGCAGAAGGGCCGGAGGAATGAGGGAGGCCAGCCTCACGCGGCTGGTCCAGTCCTTTGCTGTGAGCCATATTGCCGATGTGTCGGCCTTCCACAATTGGAAGGTACACAAGCGCAACAGAATCAACGCGCTCATACGAAGGGCCTATAAGACAACACGCGGGCTTTTCGACTGTGCCAGCACTGAGAAGCTCCTATCACTGGGAGTGCACAACACCATCGAGGAGATTGGAGAAGCGCAGAGAACCGCCCAGCTGTAGCGGCTCTCTGTCACCAGAACCGGTCAGAAGGTGCTCTATAACCGGGGATTAGAGCCGAGGAGAGCGGACGGTGAGATTGCGGAAGGAGCAGAGGTACCAGAGTGCGTGCGGAGACACCCGCAAATGTTCCCGATACCCAAGAACGTGAATCCTCAGTACAACCGGGAGCGGAGGGCGGCAAGGGCCGGGGCCTTGATCAACCTCCACTCCAGAGAGAGCGGTGCCGTATTTGTGGACGCAGCGGACTAACAGGACAGGAGGGGAGCTTTCGCCGCGGCGGTGTCAGTGCGGTCAGCGGCGAGACGAAGGCGGCGGCGGGCGTGTGGACGGCGCATCGGGCAGAGGAGGTAGCCATCGCCCTGGCCCTCGCCGACCCCGGATGCGCGACCATGCTGAATGATTCCAGGAACGTGACGCGGAATTACGCCAGTGGCAAAGTGTGTGTGGCAGCACTGCGGGTGCTGCGCGCGGTTAACGCAATGGACAGAGCGATGACAATCAAGTGGTACTCGACCCACTTGGAAAGGGACGTGTTGGCCCGAGGCAACGCAAACCATGACCAGATGGCCAACGAGGCGCGCGAGATTTCACATACCCCGCTGCCCAACCGCGCGAATCGACGAAGGCGTGGTGGTGCGATGCGAAAGACAGGATGACAGAGTACACTGAATTGTTGAAATGGTACAGACTAGGGCGCAGGACTATGCCCCCGCCTCACCCGGGCCTGACCCTAAGCGAGGCGGTGACGTTCTGGCAACTGCAGACGGGGCCGCTGCCCTCGACGGTGCGCATGAAACACGTGTGTTCTAGCCTACATGTAAGTGACTTGTGTCGCGTGTGTGGATCGGAAAGGGCTACAGCAGCCCACATTTGTGCGTTTCTGAACAGATGCGAGGGAGGCAAGGACAGTGACGACAATCCCGCTGTGGCTTGCGGCCGCCGCGGGAAGCGACCAACGGTAAGAGAAGACACTGGTCGTCCAGTGGATTTCGGCTACCCTCAAAAAGCAGCGCCCAAAAGAAAGAGGCAAGTGCTCGCTACCACCTCAGCACAGGGCCAGGCGCGGGTGCCTGAAGAAGGAGGGAGTAGCGAGGGCTGCTCGCCGAGTAGAGAACGTCACGCCGAGATGATGTGTGGCCACATTCGCGATGACCCTACCCTCGTGGGCCTAGGATAGTCGTCCGCCGGATGATCAAATAAGGTCTTTTCACTCACTCACTCACCCAGTCACTCACCCACTCACTCACCACTCACCCACCCACCCACTAACCCACCCACTCACTCACTAACTTACCCACCCACTCACCGACTCACTCACTCACTCACTCACTCACTCACTCAACTCACTCACTCACTCAACTCACTCACTCACTCACTCACTCACCCGCCCTCCCGCCCTCTCGCCCTCCCACTCATTCACTCACTCACTCACTGCAGCTACCGTGAACGCCAAAGTCAAGAAACAAAACAAGCAATATTGCTGCGTGTGGTCATCAGAAGAGGGATGCGTGGGCACGTCATTTGATGGATCATCTCGTCAGACGTCCGTTGTTGTACCCCCATTGTAACCTGCACGTCACGGCAGATTTCGCTCAGGGGTCGCCGCAAACAGAACTGGCTGTACTTGTGCTCTTCCTTGAGTGGAGCGGGGAAATTGTCGTGTTCGTTGTTTACAAAAATGCCGAGCGTAGCACGAGATAGAATTGTTTGTAGCAACAACTTCGCAAAAAAATGCTATGTTTGAGGCCGTTTATGTAAAGAGTGTCATTTGCCGCACGATTCTGGCTGGTTTGTTATTTTGAAGAAGGATATTCTCATGTTTGAGTACCTTTTAGCGTGGGTGAACACTCCGCCATACTTTGTGTAGCGCAACAAAGGATGAGGACAGGCCACCACCCGCAATCACGGTATAAAAACAGTCTCACTAACTGTATTGGTGGCGCTCTCAAATAAAACGGCCACGCCAGTTTATTTTAACCTGAACGTTTCGAGATGCGTGAAATCGCTAACCAAAATATCGGGAGCCGCTTATGTAGCCAAGACAGATTTTTTTAGATTTGAGAAGCCCACCGATGGTTTTCAGGTTGCGTACTGAGCTCGATGGCTCAAAGGTTTTTCGATTCAACGTTTTCCGTCTTTGGCGTAAATACATTGTTTGCAAGAGCGCTTTTTGGGTCTGTAGGTTTAGCAGTCTCCGTTTTCATGTTTTTCGTGTAATGAAGGGGGGTTACAGGAATATTACGGTCTGTTGATTGTTTGAATGGCATCATAATTTCTTTGTTCTTAGCGTGTAAGTCTTGAAATTTGAGTGCACGTGTTGCCCAATCAACAATCAGAGTCCTGTTGTAAAAAAATTGAGAACGAGGATTTAGCAGATTTAGTATTTTTACGTAGTATGCCAGCAAGCGCTGACTAAACTGGAGTATTGTTGGTCTTTTTGTTACTCAAACTGTCAAGTGGTAGCCCTTATGCGCTCGCGGGTTCCAATTTAAGTGTGTAACAAGTGCGGAAATTGTTAGAGGCTTGTGGCCCAAGGGCATTTTCTAGGCCAAAGCCAGGCCTTTGTTTCCAGTTTTGTTGGGTGGAATCATAAAGTTCGACATCTGCAATTTTCCGGCGTCAATATGTCCTTTTTGTCCGTTGAGCATAACATGAGGAATTTTATTTAAGCAGTTGCAGCCCTTTTACAAACAAAAAACGGTTAGCATGTATACGTAATGATCTTAACGTAAACGGCAAGACCTAACGTAAACGATCTTAGTGATGTAAACGTAACCGGTTCGCTGCGGTTTTTGATACTCAGCCTGAAGGAGGGCAATACGTTGAAACCTACGCTAATGGCTCGGCAATAGGTACGGAAACATTCTGACGCCATGTAGGGGTTCCCCAACTGGTACCCTCAACGATTGGATACCGCATTTTACCACCACCACCACCACAATCATCATCATCATCATCATCATCACCAGCCTATCTACGCCCACTGCAGGGCAAAAGCCTCTCCCGTTATTCTCCAATTATCTCGGTCTTGTGATAACTGCGACCAAGTTATTCCCGCAAACTCCTTGATCTCATCGGCCCATGTAACTTTCTTCCGCCCCCTTCCACGCTTGCCTTTTCGAGCGATCCACTATGCTACCCTTAATGACCAACGCTTATTTTGCCTTCGCATTACGTGCCCTGCCCACGTTCCACGTCCATTTCTTCTCCTTAATCTATACGAATATGTATTTAACACGCGTTGCTTCCCTGATTCTCTCCGCTCTCTTCTTGTCCCTTAATGTTACACCTATCACCGTCCGATCCATTGTTTGCAGAGCCGTCTCCAATTGAAGTTGAACACTCTAGTGAGCCTCCAAGTTTCTGCCCCGTGGGAAAGTACCGGTAAGATGCAGCTCAGATACACTTTCTTCTTCAGGGACAATGGTAGGCTGCCATTCATTATCTGAGAATGCCTGCAGAATGCACTCCACCTCATTCGTATCCTTCTGTGCCAGCACGGAGAAGCAATTTAGTACGAAGTAAATGGGTAGATGGTCCCTTATGTGTGTCTTTAAAACTCGGGTACTAAGAGGCTCACATTCTGCATTAGCGATAAAAACATCAATCAAGGACGTCGCAGTAGGCGGGACGCGAGTTGGTTCATAATAAAGTTTTTAAAAGTGCTAGCATGGAGAGTTGTATAAAGATCGGTACGTTGTGAGGATGGATACAGAGATTTATGTTTATATCTCCACCTAATACTAACCTGTAGTTGTGTTCATTGACCGAACTGGGGTAGCTGTCAAGAAATGAAGGAAAGGTGGTCACGTTTTCTTCAAGGGTGAGGTATACCACAGAGAATATGTCATTAAGTACACTGCAGAGTGAGTATTTCATAATTATCGGTAATTTGCGAAAAATGAGTGACTATTTCACACTGATAACTGTTTTTTACTAACATCAGTTACAAATATGCGAATAACAGATTCATATGCCGCTTCTGCATCAGTATAACAAAGCGCACTTTCCCAGTTGATTTCAGATAGCGCATTCCTGAAATGTTCCATACTACGTTCCATTTATGCTCCGATAGTTAAATGATGTATGGTTTGTCGTACTTGTAGCATGTTTGAAGCAATTTAGTACCAAGTAAATGAGTAGAACCACCCTTTTTTCCTATCCGGTTTAAAACTTTTAACGTATAACAAGGTATTAGTCTACCTTGTTATACGTTAAAAGTTGTAAACCGGACTAAGGACTTCGCTGCTATCACGATACCACGTTTCTGTAATCATTACAACGTCGAAATGAATGTTGGAACTATTGAGAAGGGTGATAATTAGGTCATCTTTGTTTCGTGCGGATTGGGCATTTAAGTGAAGGCAGGAAAGTTTTGGGTTGTTCGAAATAACTGAGAAATCTTGCAAAGTTTTGCGATCCATGTGCGCAGCCGGAAACAACTGTTGTGTGCGTTGTACTACAAGATCTTTCTTAGGTCATCGATACATGTGATGTGAAGGATTTTGGACTTTTCGGTCTTTCGAGTGGTAGCGGCTAATTGTCGCACCGATAACGAGCGCATGGGTGACTCACGGAGCAAATTGGCTGCACTCCTAGGTTCAGCAGCTCTTCGCGCACAACTGCCTGTATGAGAGGTACAGGGACAGCGGAGGTCTGGGCGTCGTGGGGGAAGCAAGTTGGGGCAATGGCCTCAATCTCGCGACGTACAATTCTTGTGATATTATCTGGAGTTGGTGCCATCCCTGTGGAAGTGCGCTGTCCCGCTGGCGGCTGGAAGTTATCTTCGCAGGAAGAGGTCGCAACCGTGTTAGGGAGCCGGGTGAATTTTTGAGCGTTTCGGCGGCTTTTCGCCAGCTCAAAGCGACGACATTCGGCGATAAGGGTGTCAACTTTGTCGCAGTTCTTGAAAAGTAGAAGGTTAAAAGCATCGTCGGCTATGCCTTTTAACACGTGGCCCACTTTTTCTTCCTCCGACATCTGACGGTCAACTTTGTAGCAAAGGGATAGCACGCTTTGAATGTAAGTAACGTACGATTCAGTGGGGCTTTGCACGCGGGAGGCAAGGTCATTTTTGGCTTCCAGCTGCCGAGTCTCGGACCATCCGAACAGAGCCTTCAGCTATTCTTTACAAGCGTCGCAACTGGTGAGGCGGGCCTCGTTTGTGTCAAACCAATCCTTGGCCGTACCTTTAAGGTAGAGGTCCAGGTTGGCGAGCATGAATGTGGGGTCCCAGCGGTTGTGGCTACTGACACGCTCGTACATAAGGATCCAGTCTTCTACGTCGACGTCATTCGTGCCGCTGAATTTACCGGGTTCTCGCGGGTGGGTAAGGATGATGGTCTGGCCTGTAGCGGCCTGGCTAGGCGGAGTCATGGTGAGGGTTGTCGCCGAGTGCTCTTTGCGAAAGAAAGTGTGCCGGACGTGGCATCCGCTACGCAGCTCCGTCTTCGCAGAAGGCCAGCACCTTCACCACAAGATGTCACGAGGCGAGGACGCGGAAGAGAAGAATGTATTTAATGTATTTACACTATTTACAGGAAGAAAGGCTGGGCTGCCGCTAACATTCAGAACGACCCACAAGAGACCTCGTCGTCTTCCTCTACCAACAACCGTCGCTGGACGCATTGTTCTTGCTTGTGGACCAATCCCTCAGAACTACATCGTTCGTCGTCTGCTAGTTTGCTCCGTGGCAATATTTTTCCCCCTCTGGACCACGTGAACTGCGAGCTTTGCTCTTTCTTTTTCGCAATCGTCAGACCCAAAAGCTTTTTGAGCTGCAGGCAAAGGTGCTCATTGACGTAGATAGGAGTGGTCTCAGGAGCTGTCTCAGTAAAGCCGACGTCATTTGCAGACAGGCGCATCTTACGAGCCTTTTCAAGAACCGTGTCTCGGTTTGACCGACTGTGGAATTGTACAATAATGTGTGGGCAAGTGGAATCTTTTAAAGGTACGCAGTGGCACACATCAACGTCACGTGGGGTGATTGGTTCACTTATCGCTTCCCCAAGCTTCTCAAGGGTTTCGGCAACGTTTTCGCCCTTAACAAAGGGGACGTTTTTTACTTCAAAGTTTCTGTTGCGCAAATACTGCTCAAGCTGGGTTTGGCGCTGCTCACTCTCGCTGCATCCTTCTTTAACTGCGCACAATCTTGTGCTAAGGAAGCGTTCTGCACTTTAAGTTCAAGGTTTTCTTTTTCAAGCTGAGAGCAGTGCTTCGTCACATCTTCAAACTGCTTGTTGAAGAAGTCTAAGCTTGCTTTCATTTCGCGATTCTATTTCCGAAACCCCTTCTTATGTGCAGCACGCATTTCGCGAAATTCTTGCCGAAATTCCTTGAATAGCCTGGTGACTTCAGGTAACATGATACTGGTACACTTTGGCAACAGCGGCAGCAGCGGCAAAAATGGTACCGACAAAAAATGAATTCAAAACTCACCTGCAAAGACAATTTCGTGCGTGAGCGACGTGCTTGCTGTGCTGGCACTGCTGCCAATGGAGTGGGCACGCGTGGCCGGCTTGTTTTTATGGTGATGTTCAACGAAGGTAGCGATCCATTGTGGTGGTTTTTCGCCGATGATGCAGTGCATCCAGGTGGTCACTGCGTACCCAGTCCGCTCATCAAGTGCAGCTTTTCAGCGGTCAGAGGCAGGGGCTTTCGACGAAGGGGTGACGCAGATACGGCTTTTCGTTGATAGGGACAAAGGCCAGCAAAGTAAACTGCAAAGACAATTTCGTGCGTGAGCGACGTGATTACTGCGCTGCCGCGGCTGCCAATTTGGATCCCCACTTTTGAAAATTACGGAAACTTTGGCAATTTTCAAAATACCAGGAAAATCACGAGAATGGAGTATCAGGTTCCATATAAGTGAAAGTTGCTGACATATATATTGCGCGACTGCTTTTATCGGCTGTATTTTAAATTCATCTACCCCACATTCCCGGCTGTTGTATAGTTTTTGAATTAAGCTGAAAGTTTCAGATTCAGTAACGGTAAACAAAAATATTGAGCCTGCAATACTAGATGGAATACAATGTTTTTACTAGGATTAGGTGTGTGTGTGTGTGACCGTAGCAGCACCCGATTGTAAAAAAATTATTGTTAAACTTATCCGGAAGCAAACTCCCGTGCACTGTTATCCGTCAATAATAATCTCAGAAATAACTCGTCTCTCGCCTTTCGCCATGAGGTTATTAATATTGTTCCAGGTTTTCTTGGGGTCATTATAAATAGCTGCAAATTTATTTTCAATGTATGCATTACGCGCGTTTTTAACATGGGAATTTAATTTGTTCCTCACTTTTTTTAAACTGAATAAAAGCATCATGATTTCTAGTGTTTATAAACGAAGCCAACAGTTTATTTTTTTCTTTGATTCTCTTAAGGAAACCACAGTCAATCGATGGTTTCCTGATTTTTTTTGTTTCTCTTTACCTCTACATTAGGAAATGCAAAGTTATAATTGTAACCAATTTTGTCTGCGAACTTGTTGTAAGCATCTTCAGGATTGGTTGCAAGGAAAACTGGGTCCCATTCGGTCACGGCCATTAATCTCTGAAATATCGTATTATTATTATCATTTATAATTCTTGGCATAGTGGGTGTATTCGTTGCAGTTTGTTTGTATCGACTTGAAAATGTCGTGAAAAAAAGGAAGATTGGCATATGATCACTAACATTTGAAAATATTACACCTGCTTGAAACTGTTTGTTTCGTAATTCGTGAAACATAAATCAATCAGTGTCTGTGATACCGCCGTCACTCGCGTCGGGATATCAATGACCTTTTCATACCCACAGGGAAGAAATATGTCCAGAAGATTTTGTGACGAGGAGTCTCGGGATAATAAATGGACATTAAAATCCCTAGTTACGATTACCGACGAAGGGAGAGATTCAGAGTATTGCAAAACATTTTCTAAGAATTCCAAGAACACAGTCAATGTACCAGAAAGGGGTCTGTACACAACAAAATATATAGTGTTCAAACATTTGATCATGATAGATGCGTAGTGAGGATTAACAGTAGAAAATTCTCTGACAGCAGTAAAATGTACATTTTCTTTGACGTAAATGGCTACGCCCCCTCCATTGATGCACATCTGTACCCGGTAAAGTGCACAGTATCCCAGTCACCTAAAAAAAAAATCGTGCCAATCCACCCCGTGAATGTGGTTGGAAAGCAAAGCTGTAAACGGCACCCATAACGATTACTCATGCGACGTCACTTAAAATCACTCACATCGCTCTACAAATAGTAAAACCAGAGAGAAGTGAAATGCACTTAACCACACCATTTATTACTTCAAAGAGATATTCTCGGTAAAGTTAACTCAATGCATGATGCATGAACGGTGTTTGGTTGAGTTGTATTGGTGTAGCACAAGAGTGGAAACTTTTTTTTATAAAATCAAAGTAAGCTCCAACCCGGTGTTGGACGATCTGTTTTCTCCGTCTCTGCGCCGCGGACGGAGGCGACGAGGCTTGCGGCTGAGAAGGGGGAGGAAGAAATACTTCTGTTCAGATTTCTGAACGGCCCAGAGTGCAGCCCTGGGGAGTGATTCCTTCTTCTGTGGGGCCCATATGCAGTCCGCGCGGCCTGTGTTCTGTCCACCCGCTGACGCTGGGTAGGTAGAGAGGGCCTGGAGAGTAGCATCTCCCATTGCTGTTATGGGTAGTTGACGGAAAGAGAGGAGGGTGCTCAGGGCTAAAGTCGCACACCCCGATTACGGGGCGGGGTGTTCCTACTTCTGAGCAAAATTTACATTCAGCGTCGTAGTTCTTCGGATACATTAAGTGAAGACGCGTAGCCTGTGGGAAGGAGCCCTGATTGTATGAGCCGTAGGATAGTTTGTTGTTCTCTGGAAGGGTCAGGGTAAGGCGAAAGTACGGTCTGTCTCAGAAGGCGATAATGCTGGATTATCTCCCTGGACGTGACAAGCGGGTGACTGTCCTCGTGCAGCTCCATAGCACGGGAGGTAAAAGCGCAGGCTTGTTGGGTGGGCGTATTTGTTGCCCTCCATTGAAGCGTGAGGGGCTGTCCAGATGACCTGAAGGGAACCGTTTGGGGAGTGGTTTTTTAGCACGCACAGTGCAGGTGAGGAGACCCAACCCGACTGGTAATTCCAGTAGGCTTGCCGGGAATCGGTGACTACCCTCCGAACCCCTGGTTGAGTGAGAGCCAAGGTGATGGCTGCCTCTTCTGCTGCCGTCATTTGTTGGGTCCTAAGCGAGGTACACGCAAGGAGGTTGGTTCTGGAGGTAGCCACGATGATGGCGTGTTGCTGCCCTCGATGTTTGGAGAAGTCTGTGTAGATAACTGCATGAGCCCCACCGAGGGTGGTGTTTAGCGCTTGAGCCCGTGCTTACCGGTGACCCTCGTCATGTGAGGGGTTCATATTTCTAAGCAAAGGGAGCATCTTTAGTTTTAGTCACCAAGAGTCTGGGAGTACGTCAAGCGGAGTGACATTCTGGGCTGCCCAGCCAATCTGGTGAAGCATGCGGTTGCCCACCGCAGTTCTGAGTCGGACCTTCTGGTTAGAAAGATGGCCTTCTATCAGCTCTTCCACCGTGTTGTGGAGCCCGTGCTAAGCAGCCTCAGTGTGGACGCACTCATGAGAAGACCAATGGCCTGCTTAACCGCATTTATAATCATTATATAATGCATCTCTATGTGTTCCTCGTCGAGAAGAAGACAGGGGGTTGACGTAAGTGACTCTCGAGAGGACAAAAACTTCAATTAATCGAAAACTACCAGATTCCTTTAGGCCTCGCTTCTTGGTGGCAAATCGTCTGATCATGTGTATGATTTGATTAATGCTGTTTTTAGGCGCTACAAGGAGACGTCACTCTTGGTGTTATCCTCGAGATGTAGGTCCAGGATCTTGATGCTGGGGCTGGGAGTGATTGGAGCACATTGGAGAGAGGGCTTGGAGCACATTGGCGTACTAACAGTGAGATTCCATGGATTGGTGTGAGCTTCCTTTAATTTTTGTAACTCTTAGCACATGAGCAAGGTGCGCACAGGGCCGCTAGATGGGCGTGAGTGGTCGTGTGACGCTTTCACGTGGCATTCAACGAGAAGGCAGGGGGTAAACCCGTAGATGTGCTTGGTGAGTACACCATTTGTCTTCCCGTGTTCGCGTGCGCTCGTAGCTAAATCGGTAAGACAACGGGCTCTCGCTTTGTTGGTCTGTTAGTTCCAGGTTCGATTCCCGGCGGTGCCAGTAAATTCTTTTATTTGTTCGCTGGAGTTTTCTGGTGACACCAACGGTCGCGAAAGAACCCTTGGGGGGTAGAGGTAGAAAGCTTTGCTTTAAAACCAAGACTCAGTAAAAGCTAACAGATCGAAATAATGATTAAGCTCTTCAAGGAGCATATCAACAGAATACTTTTATTTTTTAAAGCAAAGCTTTCTACCTCTACCCCCCAAGGGTTCTTTCGCGACCGTTGGTGTCACCAGAAAACTCCAGCGAACAAATAAAAGAATTTACTGGCACCGCCGGGAATCGAACCTGGAACTAACAGACCAACAAAGCGAGAGCCCGTTGTCTTACCGATTTAGCTACGAGCGCACGCGAACACGGGAAGACAAATGGTGTACTCACCAAGCACATCTACGGGTTTACCCCCTGCCTTCTCGTTGAATGCCACGTGAAAGCGTCACACGACCACTCACGCCCATCTAGCGGCCCTGTGCGCACCTTGCTCATGTGCTAAGAGTTACAAAAATTAAAGGAAGCTCACACCAATCCATGGAATCTCACTGTTAGTACGCCAATGTGCTCCAAGCCCTCTCTCCAATGTGCTCCAATCACTCCCAGCCCCAGCATCAAGATCCTGGACCTACATCTCGAGGATAACACCAAGAGTGACGTCTCCTTGTAGCGCCTAAAAACAGCATTAATCAAATCATACACATGATCAGACGATTTGCCACCAAGAAGCGAGGCCTAAAGGAATCTGGTAGTTTTCGATTAATTGAAGTTTTTGTCCTCTCGAGAGTCACTTACGTCAACCCCCTGTCTTCTTCTCGACGAGGAACACATAGAGATGCATTATATAATGATTATAAATGCGGTTAAGCAGGCCATTGGTCTTCTCATGAGTGCGTCCACACTGAGGCTGCTTAGCACGGGCTCCACAACACGGTGGAAGAGCTGATAGAAGGCCATCTTTCTAACCAGAAGGTCCGACTCAGAACTGCGGTGGGCAACCGCATGCTTCACCAGATTGGCTGGGCAGCCCAGAATGTCACTCCGCTTGACGTACTCCCAGACTCTTGGTGACTAAAACTAAAGATGCTCCCTTTGCTTAGAAATATGAACCCCTCACATGACGAGGGTCACCGGTAAGCACGGGCTCAAGCGCTAAACACCACCCTCGGTGGGGCTCATGCAGTTATCTACACAGACTTCTCCAAACATCGAGGGCAGCAACACGCCATCATCGTGGCTACCTCCAGAACCAACCTCCTTGCGTGTACCTCGCTTAGGACCCAACAAATGACGGCAGCAGAAGAGGCAGCCATCACCTTGGCTCTCACTCAACCAGGGGTTCGGAGGGTAGTCACCGATTCCCGGCAAGCCTACTGGAATTACCAGTCGGGTTGGGTCTCCTCACCTGCACTGTGCGTGCTAAAAAACCACTCCCCAAACGGTTCCCTTCAGGTCATCTGGACAGCCCCTCACGCTTCAATGGAGGGCAACAAATACGCCCACCCAACAAGCCTGCGCTTTTACCTCCCGTGCTATGGAGCTGCACGAGGACAGTCACCCGCTTGTCACGTCCAGGGAGATAATCCAGCATTATCGCCTTCTGAGACAGACCGTACTTTCGCCTTACCCTGACCCTTCCAGAGAACAACAAACTATCCTACGGCTCATACAATCAGGGCTCCTTCCCACAGGCTACGCGTCTTCACTTAATGTATCCGAAGAACTACGACGCTGAATGTAAATTTTGCTCAGAAGTAGGAACACCCCGCCCCGTAATCGGGGTGTGCGACTTTAGCCCTGAGCACCCTCCTCTCTTTCCGTCAACTACCCATAACAGCAATGGGAGATGCTACTCTCCAGGCCCTCTCTACCTACCCAGCGTCAGCGGGTGGACAGAACACAGGCCGCGCGGACTGCATATGGGCCCCACAGAAGAAGGAATCACTCCCCAGGGCTGCACTCTGGGCCGTTCAGAAATCTGAACAGAAGTATTTCTTCCTCCCCCTTCTCAGCCGCAAGCCTCGTCGCCTCCGTCCGCGGCGCAGAGACGGAGAAAACAGATCGTCCAACACCGGGTTGGAGCTTACTTTGATTTTATAAAAAAAAGTTTCCACTCTTGTGCTACACCAATACAACTCAACCAAACACCGTTCATGCATCATGCATTGAGTTAACTTTACCGAGAATATCTCTTTGAAGTAATAAATGGTGTGGTTAAGTGCATTTCACTTCTCTCTGGTTTTACTATTTGTAGAGCGATGTGAGTGATTTTAAGTGACGTCGCATGAGTAATCGTTATGGGTGCCGTTTACAGCTTTGCTTTCCAACCACATTCACGGGGTGGATTGGCACGATTTTTTTTAGGCTTTGAGCATTCAAGTGAAACAAGGAAGACTGCTGTTTGTGACGTATCGCGTAGCCGCGTTTGAAAGAATCGGGATGAAGATAACTGTTTTGCGCCAGATAACTAGGCATTAGAAAGTTTCTGCACTGTCTAAAAACCGATAACGAGTTACTTGCCCATGTTATTTTTGCAAGATCCACTAGCTCTCCTATTCTGATTATCCGGTCTTGAGGGCCGCGACGGACAAACATTTTTCCGCTTCTGTGCCAGGCGAATTGGTATTTCTTTTCCTCAGCCTTTGCTTTCATCTCCCAGAACAGCTTCTTATTTTGTGCGGTCAGATTTTCGTTGAAGAAAATCGTAGACTTTTCTTGTCTTAGTTGTGCTTTCTTTCCTAGCCATGCTTTTTTCGTTACACGCGACGAAAATCGTACGAGGACCATGGGCATCTTGCTCCCACCGTTTTTGTCAGATTTCGAAAACAGTCGGTGGATGGCCTCTAGATCAGTTTCAGCAAGTTGGGGTAGCTCGAGATGAGTTGCCAAGGTGTTAAGCTTCTCCAGAATGTTTTCATCGCTATGTTGGGGAAGGCCATGTATTTCTAAATTTTGTCGCCTACTGTACTGCTCCAGATCGTTGATCTCTTTTTTCAGGGATCCAACATCTTCGGTCTTACTCTTTTCTTCTAGCCTCACGACGCGTTTTTTTAGCCCTGCTATTTCCGTGGTTTGCTGCCTCATTTCAGCGAGAACTTCATCGTATTTGCTAGACATCTCTTTCGTGGAAGCTTCAATGGCGTCAACCGTTGACTTAATGCCCGCTATGGCATCGACTTGGGATTTCATTGTGAGCAGTAAACAGTAAAGAAGGCTTGCGGTAAATTTCTGCGATTTAGTCTGCGAGATTTGTTGCTGCGGCTTCAGCCGGTTTGCTATCTTTCTGACCATTTTTGGCGTTTGCGCATGCTCCGCACTTCCAATATTCCTTCGCGGTCTTGTTTTTTTTCCGGTACGACTTGTCCGTTATTCCGGAGCAAGTGCCAATGTGGAAACAATTTTTACAGATAGCACAAGTCAAATAGAATTTGTCATCATCAAATAATTCACTGCAAAAATGACATGCGTCCGACATCGCGCCAAGGCTCACTCAGCAGCAGTGACAACCAAACTTTCTAAGAAGTAACTTAAACAGCAAAAACCAACCTGCAACATCAGGAGCGATGCTTAGGTTGCAGCGTGGCCATGCGTTGCCACTGCCGCTGAGCGAGTGCGCCGGGGCGACGAAGCACAGAGTCGTTTGTAGGGAATCCGCTGTGACGTCGATGACCACTCTCCTTCGGTAGCCAACGGCAGTCCTTGCGCGCAGTGTAGGCCGTAGTCCGTCCTATCTGTACCATAGAGAAAGAAATACTGGTAAGAGTGGACACTCCCATAGAGCCCTGCGGCCGAATTACTGTACTGTAGTGTAGCGCACCGAGCGGCCGGGTAGCCAAACTACTAACCATACTTTCGTTCACTTTCGTACGTTCACTTTCGGTTTCGGTTTCGCGGACACCGATTTTGGCGGGTAGTTTGAAGGACTGGAAAGCGCTGCTCACGGCGACGGGCATCGGTACGGTATTCCGACGCTTTCATGCTATAATTAGTGTTTATTTGAATATATCATTCTCAGGCTTAGTGCCCGCATGCTTTTACACAAAAAAAACCTTTTTCTGAAAATGTGAAATTGTAATTTACAGTACCACTCACACTTGGTTAAGAATTCTGCCGTGTGTTCACATGTTGCCGAGCCACATAAAAGAGACACATCATAAATGAAGAAATATTTATTGCATAGCACTAAACGGAACAACAAGTTCAAATTGTCATCATTCTTTGCAAAACACATATAATAAACAGTGAGTAATACACAAGAGAGACAATACACCGTAGTGAGAAGAAAATGCGTTTCTATGAATGAAAAAAAAAATGCACAAGTAAAGCCCAGAAACTCAGAAACTCAGCCATCCACAGGTTTACTTGTATCTACGACACCCTCAGACTCTGTACGCTGTTGCAGTGATACAAAAATATCAACCATAACATAATCTAGACACTGGGATACTTGCAACTGTTTACAACCACTATCTCCGCAGATAATTTCTTTAGTCTGGCAATTTCTCCAGTTAGGATGTGAAAGAAGGGAAAAACTTAGGGTTTGATGGCATCGCTTATTTGATGAACTCTAATGAGATCTATTGCCTCGGGGCAACTTCAAATCAGTAGCAGTAATTAAACAGAAATCCCATTTGTGTGGAGATGCACACGCAAAAGGTTAAGAGGAAAAAAATCAACTTCCTATTGGTTCCGTGCAAGGGCGCATTTTCCCAAGAAGCCGGGTTACCTTCCGAAAGCGTCGCTTTCCCACTAAAGGCAAAGGGCCAGGCGGGGATATTTTAGGTACGTGCACGTAGTCAACCGGCAGGTTCCAGGCTCGATTAAGGCACACAAATTCATGCCTTCCGCTGTCAATACGAACAGTCTAATATAAGAAACAGGAAAGCAGTATATGCTTCTCGTGTATGAGACAATGGTGGAACATTACAGAATCCCATAAGCATTTGACAACGTAGGTCCCAACATGGTTCTCTTCATCTAGGCCAGTCCGACAATACGCAGCACGTACGGTGACAAACGACATTTAGAATGACTTCTTACCCTGGCAGTCTTCATAATGTAAAAGGGTTTTTGTGGATGTACTGTTTTCCCAATATTACAACTAGCAGCAACAATAATTTGCGAGTGGAGTTTAGAGACTGTATACGCTTTTGTTAGTGGTTTTAATGAGATGAGGTATGTCAGTGATAAAAAACAGTTTGTTCCTTGAGTCAACGATAGTCTTTTCAGTGGTCACGCCTTATTGAGTGCCGAGACTTGCGTTAGATTTCAGGTGCTAATGAGAAGGTTCAATAGATGGAATACAGTTGCGGTATCCATCAGAAGCATCAATAAGGCACCAAGAAGCATTGCAGGCAGTGATCAATACAACTGAATATCTCTGGGAGAAGAGTTGGCACGGCCACTTTTGGGAGTCCTGTGAGGGCACGATTCATGAATTGCTTGCACTATTTTTGGTATGACGAATGAAGCTGGCTGGTTGGCTCTGTCTTGAGGGCACCTGTAGACCTGCACAGGTGATAGGTGAATAAGTACACAAACTGCTTGCAATGAGAGATGATCTGCGAATTGTCTGTAAATTTTATTGCAACTAGTATTCAAGTAATGCCTCCAGTGCATGCCACCTATTTAAAACACAAGTTCTCTTATTCTATTCAGCAATCCTGCGGTCAAGCTATTAGCAACACTAAAAATATGAGCCTTTGTAATTTCGCGACAGTAGTTAGGCACATTCTTAATGCAATTCAGCTATGGTTTGGGTTAACAAAAATGATAGCCCTGCTCACATCGCCTTAATCCCTTTGTCTTTTTTTGTAAAATCAGGACGAAGAGCGAGAGCGAGCTGAACGTTAAACAAACCTGTTGCCCCACGGGCTCGCGAAAGAAACGCATCCCGAGAACGGGCACCTGGCGAAAGTATATTTGGGCGCTGTGTGGGCACCATGGCAAGCAGCAGTGAGCGTCGTACTGAGTACTACTGACCGCCAAAGGCCATGCCTTAAAAAGATATGACAAGAAAACACACACCTCCGACTGAATAGGTGCAATCTGCGCAATACGTGTTTAATGAAACTAGCCAAAATATGACTAGAGAAAAGAGAGAAAACGCTTGAAAAAAACGGCAAAAATGGAACAGTTCTATGCAATGCCTGCGATACCGGAATTGATATACGATGTAGAATGAAGACCACATTTGAAGGTTTCAATGCACCGCGCACTATCCTGCCTCGAGCAAAGCCGACGAAAGACGCGTTTGTACCGTAGCTGACGCGCCAAAGCGAAGCGACGCGCGCGCTTTATCTGCGTCGGCGAGTGGGTTCACTTTGTACGCTGGCAGCTTGGTATGCACCCATGTGTACAACCTACGATGAGTGTAGGGCTGCTGGTTATGCCCAGATAAGCCAAATTAATGCAGATACGGCTACTTCGTCGTGTACATTAGCCCGGACGGCTTTGCAGTGCATCACGGCCATAATACATAATAGCAGTAACAGTTGGCCAAGCTAGCAATGGCTAGCTAGTATAATACAACGCAGCCTGCAGCTCACGTAATTCAGTGCAGCGACAGCGCACAACGCCTGCTTCGGCTACGGACCGCCGGCCAGCCGGCCACTTCCGCAACTCACCGCCGTCGTTTGCGGCAAGTAAACGCTACGTGCGACGACAGGTGCGTACCGCTGGCATTCCTCAGCGCTCGATAAAACGTCACAACCAGCCTAAAATACCACTACGTCCGGCTGAAAAATGGTGTCTTACGCCTTTCCGGGTGGTTTCCAAACCGCTTATCCTAAAGACGCAGCACTAGCTATGCCTGATTCCCTGAGGTTACGCAGTGCTCGCAGTGTTTGCAGTACAAGGAAAGGTAAATATGATACGCCACACCAGCACTTTAAAAAAGAAAGTCTCACCTTTCGTTCAGGATGCAAAACTGATGTCGCAAAGAAAGCGCTAGGCATTTCCTTCTCAAACACAGAGGTTAGCACGAGGCTGCAGAAACGCGCGTGCAAACGCTGCTGAAAGAGCCAAAGGGCGGCTTGCGCTTGCGGCTTGGCCAGGCTTAGCGCAAAGAAGCCACAAAAATTTACATTCACAGCCATTCACCTTATTACACAATTAAAAATGTATAGTCTAATGTGTAACAAAATTTTAAAAGTATAATATTGTGTGTTAGTTTAATTTTAAATATATAGTTTTTTACCACTTGCGCCGACTGCCGGATGGTGCGCGAGTCAGGCCACTCGGCTGCGATAAGCCCGTGTGTCCACTCTTCTATTTTTTTATTTCTCTATGTCTGTACCGTGCCGGCAGCGACGATTCCTGCAACATCAGGAGCGATGCTTAGGTTGCAGCGTGGCCATGCGTTGCCACTGCCGCTAAATGAGTGCCGCGGGGTGACGAAGCGCAGCACCCTTTGTAGGGAATCCGCCGTGACGTCGATGACCACTCTCCTTCGGCAGCCAACGGCAGTGCTTGCGCGCAATGTAGGTCGTAGTCCGTCCTATCTGTACCGTACCGGCAGCGACGATTCCTGCAACATCAGGAGCGATGCTTAGGTTGCAGCGTGGCCATGCGTTGCCACTGCCGCTGAATGAGTGCGCCGGGGTGACGAAGCGCAGGACCCTTTGTAGGGAATCCGCCGTGACGTCGATGACCACTCTCCTTCGGTAGCCAACGGCAGTCCTTGCGCGCAGTGTAGGCCGTAGTCCGTCCTATCTGTACCGTACCGGCAGCGACGATTCCTGCAACATCAGGAGCGATGCTTAGGTTGCAGCGTGGCCATGCGTTGCCACTGCCGCTGAATGAGTGCCCCGGGGTGACGAAGCGCAGCACCCTTTGTAGGGAATGCGCCGTGACGTCGATGACCACTATCTTCGGTAGCCAACGGCAGTCCTTGCGCGCAGTGTAGGCCGTAGTCCGTCCTATCTGTACCGTACCGGCAGCGACGATTCCTGCAACATCAGGAGCGATGCTTAGGTTGCAGCGAGGCCATGCGTTGCCACTGCCGCTGAGCGAGTGTGCCGGGGCGACGAAGCGCAGAACCCTTTGTAGGGAATCCGCCGTGACGTCGATGACCACTCTCCTTCGGCAGCCAACGGCAGTGCTTGCGCGCAATGTAGGCCGTAGTCCGTCCTATCTGTACCGTACCGGCAGCGACGATTCCTGCAACATCAGGAGCGATGCTTAGGTTGCAGCGTGGCCATGCGTTGCCACTGCCGCTGAATGAGTGCGCCGGGGTGACGAAGCGCAGGACCCTTTGTAGGGAATCCGCCGTGACGTCGATGACCACTCTCCTTCGGTAGCCAACGGCAGTCCTTGCGGGCAGTGTAGGCCGTAGTCCGTCCTATCCGTACCGTACCGGCAGCGACGATTCCTGCAACATCAGGAGCGATGCTTAGGTTGCAGCGAGGCCATGCGTTGCCACTGCCGCTGAGCGAGTGCCCCGGGGCGACGAAGCGCAGAACCCTTTGTAGGGAATCCGCCGTGACGTCGATGACCACTCTCCTTCGGCAGCCAACGGCAGTGCTTGCGCGCAGTGTAGGCCGTAGTCCATCCTATCTGTACCGTACCGGCAGCGACGATTCCTGCAACATCAGGAGCGATGCTTAGGTTGCAGCGTGGCCATGCGTTGCCACTGCCGCTGAATGAGTGCATCGGGGTGACGAAGCGCAGCACCCTTTGTAGGGAATCCGCCGTGACGTCGATGACCACTATCTTCGGTAGCCAACGGCAGTCCTTGCGCGCAGTGTAGGCCGTAGTCCGTCCTATCTGTACCGTACCGGCAGCGACGATTCCTGCAACATCAGGAGCGATGCTTAGGTTGCAGCGTGGCCATGCGTTGCCACTGCCGCTGAATGAGTGCGCCGGGGTGACGAAGCGCAGGACCCTTTGTAGGGAATCCGCCGTGACGTCGATGACCACTCTCCTTCGGTAGCCAACGGCAGTCCTTGCGCGCAGTGTAGGCCGTAGTCCGTCCTATCTGTACCGTACCGGCAGCGACGATTCCTGCAACATCATCAGCGATGCTTAGGTTGCAGCGTGGCCATGGGTTGCCACTGCCGCTGAACGAGTGCGCCGGGGTGACGAAGCGCAGGACCCTTTGTAGGGAATCCGCCGTGACGTCGATGACCACTCTCTGCGGTAGCCAACGGCAGTCCTTGCGCGCAGTGTAGGCCGTAGTCCGTCCTATCTGTACCGTACCGGCAGCGACGATTCCTGCAACATCAGGAGCGATGCTTAGGTTGCAGCGTGGCCATGCGTTGCCACTGCCGCTGAATGAGTGCGCCGGGGTGACGAAGCGCAGGACCCTTTGTAGGGAATCCGCCGTGACGTCGATGACCACTCTCCTTCGGCAGCCAACGGCAGTGCTTGCGCGCAGTGTAGGCCGTAGTCCGTCCTATCTGTACCGTACCGGCAGCGACGATTCCTGCAACATCAGGAGCGATGCTTAGGTTGCAGCGTGGCCATGCGTTGCCACTGCCGCTGAATGAGTGCCCCGGGGTGACGAAGCGCAGCACCCTTTGTAGGGAATCCGCCGTGACGTCGATGACCACTATCTTCGGTAGCCAACGGCAGTCCTTGCGCGCAGTGTAGGCCGTAGTCCGTCCTATCTGTACCGTACCGGCAGCGACGATTCCTGCAACATCAGGAGCGATGCTTAGGTTGCAGCGAGGCCATGCGTTGCCACTGCCACTGAGCGAGTGTGCCGGGGCGACGAAGCGCAGAACCCTTTGTAGGGAATCCGCCGTGACGTCGATGACCACTCTCCTTCGGCAGCCAACGGCAGTGCTTGCGCGCAATGTAGGCCGTAGTCCGTCCTATCTGTACCGTACCGGCAGCGACGATTCCTGCAACATCATCAGCGATGCTTAGGTTGCAGCGTGGCCATGGGTTGCCACTGCCGCTGAACGAGTGCGCCGGGGTGACGAAGCGCAGGACCCTTTGTAGGGAATCCGCCGTGACGTCGATGACCACTCTCTGCGGTAGCCAATGGCAGTCCTTGCGCGCAGTGTAGGCCGTAGTCCGTCCTATCTGTACCGTACCGGCAGCGACGATTCCTGCAACATCAGGAGCGATGCTTAGGTTGCAGCGAGGCCATGCGTTGCCACTGCCGCTGAGCGAGTGTGCCGGGGCGACGAAGCGCAGAACCCTTTGTAGGGAATCCGCCGTGACGTCGATGACCACTCTCCTTCGGCAGCCAACGGCAGTGCTTGCGCGCAATGTAGGCCGTAGTCCGTCCTATCTGTACCGTACCAGCAGCGACGATTCCTGCAACATCAGGAGCGATGCTTAGGTTGCAGCGTGGCCATGCGTTGCCACTGCCGCTGAATGAGTGCGCCGGGGTGACGAAGCGCAGGACCCTTTGTAGGGAATCCGCCGTGACGTCGACGACCACTCTCCTTCGGTAGCCAACGGCAGTCCTTGCGGGCAGTGTAGGCCGTAGTCCGTCCTATCCGTACCGTACCGGCAGCGACGATTCCTGCAACATCAGGAGCGATGCTTAGGTTGCAGCGAGGCCATGCGTTGCCACTGCCGCTGAGCGAGTGCCCCGGGGCGACGAAGCGCAGAACCCTTTGTAGGGAATCCGCCGTGACGTCGATGACCACTCTCCTTCGGCAGCCAACGGCAGTGCTTGCGCGCAGTGTAGGCCGTAGTCCGTCCTATCTGTACCGTACCGGCAGCGACGATTCCTGCAACATCAGGAGCGATGCTTAGGTTGCAGCGTGGCCATGCGTTGCCACTGCCGCTGAATGAGTGCCCCGGGGTGACGAAGCGCAGCACCCTTTGTAGGGAATCCGCCGTGACGTCGATGACCACTATCTTCGGTAGCCAACGGCAGTCCTTGCGCGCAGTGTAGGCCGTAGTCCGTCCTATCTGTACCGTACCGGCAGCGACGATTCCTGCAACATCAGGAGCGATGCTTAGGTTGCAGCGAGGCCATGCGTTGCCACTGCCACTGAGCGAGTGTGCCGGGGCGACGAAGCGCAGAACCCTTTGTAGGGAATCCGCCGTGACGTCGATGACCACTCTCCTTCGGCAGCCAACGGCAGTGCTTGCGCGCAATGTAGGCCGTAGTCCGTCCTATCTGTACCGTACCGGCAGCGACGATTCCTGCAACATCAGGAGCGATGCTTAGGTTGCAGCGTGGCCATGCGTTGCCACTGCCGCTGAATGAGTGCGCAGGGGTGACGAAGCGCAGGACCCTTTGTAGGGAATCCGCCGTGACGTCGATGACCACTCTCCTTCGGTAGCCAACGGCAGTCCTTGCGGGCAGTGTAGGCCGTAGTCCGTCCTATCCGTACCGTACCGGCAGCGACGATTCCTGCAACATCAGGAGCGATGCTTAGGTTGCAGCGTGGCCATGCATTGCCACTGCCGCTGAGCGAGTGTGCCGGGGCGACGAAGCGCAGCACCCTTTGTAGGGAATCCGCCGTGACGTCGATGACCACTATCTTCGGTAGCCAACGGCAGTCCTTGCGCGCAGTGTAGGCCGTAGTCCGTCCTATCTGTACCGTACCGGCAGCGACGATTCCTGCAACATCAGGAGCGATGCTTAGGTTGCAGCGTGGCCATGCGTTGCCACTGCCGCTGAATGAGTGCGCCGGGGTGACGAAGCGCAGGACCCTTTGTAGGGAATCCGCCGTGACGTCGATGACCACTCTCCTTCGGTAGCCAACGGCAGTCCTTGCGGGCAGTGTAGGCCGTAGTCCGTCCTATCCGTACCGTACCGGCAGCGACGATTCCTGCAACATCAGGAGCGATGCTTAGGTTGCAGCGTGGCCATGCATTGCCACTGCCGCTGAGCGAGTGTGCCGGGGCGACGAAGCGCAGCACCCTTTGTAGGGAATCCGCCGTGACGTCGATGACCACTATCTTCGGTAGCCAACGGCAGTCCTTGCGCGCAGTGTAGGCCGTAGTCCGTCCTATCTGTACCGTACCGGCAGCGACGATTCCTGCAACATCAGGAGCGATGCTTAGGTTGCAGCGTGGCCATGCGTTGCCACTGCCGCTGAATGAGTGCGCCGGGGTGACGAAGCGCAGGACCCTTTGTAGGGAATCCGCCGTGACGTCGATGACCACTCTCCTTCGGTAGCCAACGGCAGTCCTTGCGCGCAGTGTAGGCCGTAGTCCGTCCTATCTGTACCGTACCGGCAGCGACGATTCCTGCAACATCATCAGCGATGCTTAGGTTGCAGCGTGGCCATGGGTGGCCACTGCCGCTGAACGAGTGCGCCGGGGTGACGAAGCGCGGGACCCTTTGTAGGGAATCCGCCGTGACGTCGATGACCACTCTCTGCGGTAGCCAACGGCAGTCCTTGCGCGCAGTGTAGGCCGTTGTCCGTCCTATCTGTACCGTACCGGCAGCGACGATTCCTGCAACATCAGCAGCGATGCTTAGGTTGCAGCGTGGCCATGCGTTGCCACTGCCGCTGAACGAGTGCGCCGGGGCGACGAAGCGCAGAACCCTTTGTAGGGAATCCGCCGTGACGTCGATGACCACTCTCCTTCGGTAGCCAACGGCAGTCCTTGCGCGTAGTGTAGGCCGTAGTCCGTCCTATCTGTACCGTACCGGCAGCGACGATTCCTGCAATATCAGTAGCGATGCTTAGGTTGCAGCGTGGCCATGCGTTACCACTGCCGCTGAACGAGTGCGCCGGGGTGACGAAGCGCAGTGCCCTTTGTAGGGAATCCGCCGTGACGTCGATGACCACTCTCTTCGGTAGCCAACGGCAGTCCTTGCGCGCAGTGTAGGCCGTAGTCCGTCCTATCTGTACCGTACCGGCAGCGACGATTCCTGCAACATCAGGAGCGATGCTTAGGTTGCAGCGTGGCCATGCGTTGCCACTGCCGCTGAGCGAGTCCGCCGGGGCGACGGAAACTTTTTTCTCCGGAAACTTTTTTCCGGGAAAGCAGCTTGCGGCTAGTGCAGGCCGAAAAGACCCGTGAATTTGCAGTTTTAAACAATGAGCTATACCAAGCGAAGGCTAATAATGCTCGGTATAAGAACTTCAAGAGAGCGGAAGCTATGTCGCAGAAAGCTTTAAAAGCGGTCCGCACATCAGCAGGGAACTTCTGTGAGGAGGCAGGACTTGAGAGGTTGGCTAAATGAATAAAGACCGCTAAGGAACTGTGCCTGCGCCCTTTCTTAACTTTGAAGATTCGCAAGGAAGGAGCACCCTTCAGGGCTATCGTCAAAGACATGGCAACGTGGCAGCAGGCTACAGCTCGTTACCTACAGTCCCACCTGAACAAACTACATGTCAACGACCCCTTCCTCGTCCGCAACTCCGAGGACATTATCAGTTTTCTGGACAGTTCCCCCCCCCCCCCCATTGTCTTCTTTTCAGTAGATGTGAAAGACCTGTTCTACAGTGTTCCGCAAGAACGTCTTTTATTGGAAGTAGAGGACTGCATACTCGCTTATGGAGCAGTCAAGTTCCAGAATGAAAGGTGTGTTAGTGTTCCTTCTTTCTTGGTCCTGCTAAGGATTTATTTGCAGTCAGTGTACATTAAATTTGAGGGAACTGTCTATTCCCAGCAAGACGGGATCACGACTGGTTCACGGATAGCTCTGGTGTTAGCAGACATTTATTTGGCAAAATGGGAAGTGAATCTTCTCGAGGACTTGGCCCCACTTTGTGTAACGAGGTCTTTCTGCTACGTCGACGACTTTTTAGTATTCATGCCTTCACGAACAAACCTCGATAGTGCCATCTCTAAAATTATAGAGCAGTTCAACCGTTTGCATATGGGGCTAGATTTCACACACGAAAAGCCAGAAAACAAGTGCCTACAATTTCTTGATCTGTTTTTAAAAGAAGAAGAACTTCACACATGTTGCGCCTACCGCACGAGAGGGGAAGAGGGACTGCTGCCTTATGACTCGTCCCACACCAAACTGATTAAGCGTGGAATTGCTACTTCCTGCATCACGCAGGCAATCACGAAATCGTGCTCGCACACTGCAACGAACAGCCTAGACCGCCAATGCACAAGGCTGAAAATTGGTGGTTACCCTACTCATGTCTTCGTATCGGTTGCAGAGAAAGTGCTGAAGAAGGTGAAAAGCGGGAACAGCCCAGAGAAGATTAAGGAAAGACCTAAGACTTGACCAGTTGTCATGTACTACATTCACAGGGTTTCGCACCGGCTACAGAAAGTGGGCGCCAAACATAATATTCCGGTGGTATTTTCTGCCCCGTTGAAACTAAAGGGACTGGGCAAGACTGCAAATCAAAAGAGGAAAAAAAGTTTTGAATGTGGCACACGGCACAGGTGCCATTTCGTCAACTGCGCAGAGGGTATTGTACACAAGATCTCCCTCTCCTCTGGTAGGTCGTACGTGGTGCAATCAGGCCGCTGTCTCAACGACGAATTACGGGAACATCAGATTGCACGCGCGCAACTGGCGGCAAATGGAAATTTGGCCGCGCATGTTAAGAGTTGTGACAAGAGTTGTTCCAAAGACAAGATTACGCGCGAGATCTACGAAACATATACAATGTCGTTAGGAGTGGAGGGAGATTGCGTTAGCGCCCCTTCAATCCGGCTTTCGGAGCGTGAAATAGGTTTCCCAAGTGAGGAATAGATATTATGTCACGTGTAGCGTATTATTGTTATTTTTTCGTGTAGGTTTTTTATTTCCATCATTTGTAACCGCCCCCCTTCACATGACAATAAACAGTTGATAGTTTGCGCCTCACCTCGTCTGTTTTTGTGTTATTCACCCTGTTCTACGTTTTCGTGTCAGGCAGCGCACCTCTGAACTTCAAAATGTTAAAACACCAACTAGCCAAACCCGCCGCGGTGGCTCAGTGGCTAAGGCGTTGCGCTGCTGAGCACGAGGTCGCGGGTTCGATTCCCGGCCGCGGCGGCCGCTTTTCTGATGGAGGCGAAAAGCAAAAACGCCCGTGTATACGAGATTTCGGCGCACAATAAAGATCCCCAGGTGGTCAAAATTAATCCGGAGCCCTCCACTACGGCGCGCCTCATCGCCTGCGTTGCTTCGGCGCGTTAAACCCCACAATCAAATCAAAACCAACTAGCCAACTCCCAAGCCTTGTTGAACCAGTTGTAGAAGAAGCTAAAGACACCAATAGGAATGGCGATACGAATCACTAAAGACACCCATAGAAACGTCTGAAGATTATTGGGCAAAAAAGCTAAAGACGACCATAAAAAGAATTTTCTATAGCCGACCATACAATATTTTTGTATGGGAGGGTCATTATTGAAAGATGCGTGCCTTGGAGCAGCTGTAGAAAGTAGACTCACACCTTCGAAACGTAGAATTCGGCATTCTGGTTTCAATTTAATAGCGCTATTATGATTTTATCACTGGCAGGCGCATATATACGCGCTATTTTTACGTTGTCACGGCAGGCTTTCGCGCTCACTAGAATGTATGCACGATTTGGTTGCGGTTGTACGGAATCCGAAACATGTAAACAAAATCGAAACTAAACCAAACCCCACAAAAACGGATAACTGAATGCATAACGTTCATGCTCGCATCAGAATAAATGACTTTTTTAGTGTTTTCGTTTTGTGAACTAAACCTTGTTCACACGCCGCGGGGTGCGCTCGGGTGTATCGGGGGCGGTGGCTCTTCATTTATAGCAATGCAGGAACCCTGGCGGTCACGGGCCCCGACCACTCTAGGCCACGCCCACCTCGGTTCTTTTGTAGTGCCAGCTTTCCACTGCCGCTAGCAGGTGCTACAACTGTACGTAGTCTGTGAGGGCAGAATGGACAACAAAAGGGGTCCCAAAGGAAAATTGAATCGGCCGTTTCTTCTTGTGTGCACCCTATCATTTAGTGGAAGGAATCTGAGCCCATCCCGCCCGTCTTCACCGAGCGTCCGTGGGGTGCTTATTGCTCAGAAGAGCACCAAGCCAAACTATATGGACTGAGGATGACGGGCAGTCATTATCGGCTGTCAGAACCGACAGAAGGATACTCACGCACGTGGAATAAGGAAACACCGGCCACCAGTGGCATTTGGGTGGGAGTCGCACACACAGCGCACCTGCAAATGTTTCCTACGCAGGCATGGTGATCATGCTGCTTTCCGTGCTTGCCAGCTCCTCCAAACGTACAGCACAGAAGGTTGGACGCCAAATATGTCGATATTTATGTACGCCCACCGGCAAGGAGAGACACCTGCACAATACGCCGCAGTGAGGAATTCGAGTGTTTAACGGAGGCTTCCAGTTTGCATTCTTTCACAATAACAAATGAACGAATGAATGGATTTATTGCCAAAATAAATAGGAAAAACCATCAGCAGGCGTAATTTCTCTCACCTAAAAGTAGACGCCGGAACGCCTGCTGGTGTGGGGCATACGAATGGGGAATATAGGTAGACAGGAAAAGAAGAAGAGGCAGAAGTGGAGGATTCTTATATACACGTACAAAACACTAATAACTACGTATGTGCGCAATATATACAAGCGAGAAGAGCCAACACTACATATATACGACTAAACACTAAGAAGAAAAAAAATGTCTGCGTACCTGCTCCTTTCGTTGCAAATGTCGAGAAAAGACGATAGTCTTTGTCAAAATTTTTCAAGTAAATGCCCCCTTCGCTTTCCCACTCACTTCTCATGTTGTTGCTCTTGCGTCGCGCTCCTCCAAAGGTAAAAACCCTAGAGGTTTGCTCAAGTGACTTTAAGTTTACCGCGTTGCACTGCTCCGCGCTTGGTGCCTTAATGCCAGCGCTGCCCTACGGCGGAGACGCGCGTGAATCGAGGTGCCCTACTTCAACGCTTATAAAACCGAGTTGCCCTAGTCCACATGCGTTCCAAGCACAACGTGGAAACTATCTAGTCTAAGCTTTCGTAACTCTTGCCGCTTGACTTCTTCAAATGCCGCCAGAAACTTTAGTGGCGCGGGCGACAGCAGGCGACAGTGTGAATTTTTTTCTGCGGTGGATGTAGCACTTCATTTTGCAAAAATCAAGCATCTATGAATTTTTTTCATGAAGGAACGCTGTAAATATCCCTTTTTTATTAATTTTCTGTTTTATATTTGCGTAACCTCTTGTTCCTGTTCAATAATGTTGACAAGTATGAACATATATAAGCCGGGCTTAGGAGTTTAGATTTGGTGTACGCATACAAGACTGTTGCGCAGACTTCATTTCACTCTGGCTGGGTGGCCGAATCGAGCCACAGACAGACAGACAGACAGACAGACAGACAGACAGACAGACAGACTGTAACGTTTGACTGACAAACAAGGTGACGATGAACATTTAGCTGGGCCTTGCCAAGACGAAAGACCCCCGGCCGTTTATTTGCTGCGCTTAAGTAGCCGTGTTCAAAGCAGGGAAGGGGGAAAGAAAGCCAGGAAGGAAAGTAAAGCAGACGGAAGGGGGAGAGGAGGGCGAGGCGATATCGCCTAGGGCGAATGCCGATAGCAGATAGTCCGGTCTGTTACATCTTCTCTTCACACATTTTCAAAACACTGATTTGTTTTGCACTCGTTTACTTGATGGAAGGATGGCCCGTAGTGAAGGCGCTTCGGTTCGCTGCGCTGGCGTCCTGACCTGCGCAGTCCAGCCAGTGGGCTTCCTGGAGTCTCTGGTAAAGTGGTGGCGTTAGAATCACCACCTGGATGAGCTGGTTCCGCCTGGTGACTGCCTGGTGGGTTTCCCGGCGTGATGTTGCCTCGAGGTCTGTCAGTGCACTCCGTCGAGGGCCTCGCGTCGGGGTGCGGGTTACAGTTACCGACGTGGCTGACCTCGCCGTCGAAGTTTTCGTCCGTTCGCAGCAAGTGCTGTCGTTTGCGTCTGAGGAGGTCATGGTGTTCTGTTCTCACCACGTATCATCGCGGTGCAGTCTATTTTACCACTTTCGCTCGGTACCCAGCTTCCGTGTTTGATCCGGACCACGTTTCCGGCTTCCAAGTGTGGTAGTGCCCTGCCTCGGGAAGATTGACTCTGCTTCAATACGGGGATCCCTCCGTCGACATTGTATTCAGGAAGTGTGGCGTGCAGGCGTCGACCTTGCAGTAGTTCTCCGGGTGATTGACCGCTGTCAAGGGGAGAAGATCGATAAGCCAACAGACCCAGCCATACATCACCACGAGACTCGTGGGTTTTCTTTAGAATACGCTTCACGATCTGCACCCCCTTTTCAGCTAAGCCATTTGACCGTGGGAACTCGACACTTGACGTGATATGCTCGAAGTCACACCGGTGTACGAACGACGCGAACTTTCGCGATGCAAATTGAGGCCCGTTGTCGGTGCAAACTTGACTGGGAATGCCGTATCGAGAGAAGATAGCAGATATCTTGTCGATTACTTCCACCGCCGTGGTACCTCTTAGCTTCTCGACGTCTGGAAAGTTAGAATGGGCATCAAACACAACAACGTAGTGATCTCTAGCGAATGTAAATAGGTCTATTCCTACGCGATGCCACGGTCGGTCGGGCGTTGGCTGTAGCAGAAGGGGTTCACTCGGTTGGCTGTATGCGTACTTTCGACTAGTAAAGTACGTTGTTGGGCTAGTTGGTCGATCATTATTAACAGATGTATAGCGCAACAAAGACGAAGGACAAAGAATGCACGAGGACGAAGCGCTAACTTGCAAATACTGGTTTATTGAAAGAAGCACACATTTATAACAACAGCGTACAGCCGGTAAAACGCTTGTCTATAACAGCGATTTCAACTTCAACCAGCTACATACTAAAACTGCCGAAACATACTCGTTTCAAACATGTCGGAGGCAAAAGCGAAGGGCTAAGACTTCAGAATTCCGCGGTAGTTTTATTCAAATCCCGCTCCGGCGGGGCAGGACAGGTCTGAGAGTACGAAAGCTGTGTTATAGACAAGCCTTTTACCGGCTGTACATGATAACAGACAACCTACGTGATACATATCAGAAACAAGAAAAAAATTTTGATACCCCACTACACAAACTTATCGCCCCCTTCCCGAGCCACGGGCTTCCAAATAAGCAATCTCCTTTGCCGATAAAGCAATTGATGCTCGACTAATGCATCCGTCTCTGGCTTTGTGGATTTCTAGCGCTTCCACTATTTCCCTGGTCGTTTGGTTCTTGCTTTTGAACTAAATCTTGCACTCTGAAAACAAACGCACGCATCCACAATCGCGACAATGCTGCCCAATGTGGCGCTGCTTCTGCCGCACGTTATAGTTGTGCTCCATAAACCTGCAGTTTATGCATCGACCGGTTTGGCCTATGTATTGCTTGCCACACCGAGTCGGAAAGGAGTACACCACGCCTTCTGCGCATGGTACGAACTGGTTTTCGTGCTTTATCGAGCACCCTTCGGTTTTTGGCCAACTGGATTCGTCGTTTGCAGAGCAGCGATAGCTTATTTGGCGCGGTAAACAAAACGTCGACCTTAGCGCGCTTCCCAATCTTTTTTAATGTTATGGGATATCCTGTGCAAGTACGATATTGCCACTCTCTTATTACGTGGTTCGTCAGCGTTTTGTGCGTGCCCTTGATTTTTAGCGTCATGTTTTAGTTTTGCGGCCAACCCTTCACCCACTGAGATAAGTAAAGGTTTTGGATACCCCGAGGCAGAGAGACGTTCCTCTTGCTTAGTAAAACTTTCTTTTATCGTGTGAGCGCATGATTTTTCTAGGGCGTTGCTGAAGCACAGCCGCACAATACCTCGCTTAACAAGCTTCGAATGCGCAGAGTTAAATGGTAAAAGGGCCTTCTTGGCACGCGGTTCTTACAGCCAGCAAACACGCTCTTGGTAAAAACAGATCCTAAGATCTAGAAATTTTATACTGCTCCCGTCATTAGCGATCTGTACCTTGGATCATGTGATAACGCTATGTCCAAAGACTTGGGTGGCCCTTGAACTGTTAATGTTTTTAGATATGTCGACGATTTTTTAGTACTGATCGACGCAGCCGACGGGCAAGTTGAAAGATTTTTTAATACCATTTTATCAGTTTTTAGTCAGTATCTTAGCCCTCTTACTTTAACACACCAGTTTCCCGAACAAAACAGTATAAAAGTTCTAGATCTTAGGATCCGTTTTTACCAAGAGCGTGTTTGCTGGCTGTACGAACCGCGTGCCAAGAAGGCCCTTTTACCATTTAACTCTGCGCATTCGAAGCTTGTTAAGAGAGGTATTGTGCGCTGTGCTTCAGCAACGCTCTAGAAAAATCATGCGCTCACACAATAAAAGAAAGTTTTACTAAGCAAGAGGAACGTCTCTCTGCCTCGGGGTATCCAAAACCTTTATCTCAGTGGGTGAAGGGTTGGCCGCAAAACTCAAACATGACGCTAAAAACCAAGGGCACGCACAAAACGCTGACGAACCACGTAATAAGAGAGTGGCAATACCGTACTTGCACAGGATATCCCATAACATTAAAAAGATTGGGAAGCGCGCTAAGGTCGACGTTTTGTTTACCGCGCCAAATAAGCTATCGCTGCTCTGCAAACAGACGAATCCAGTTGGCCAAAAACCGAAAGGGTGCTCGATAAAGCACGAAAACCAGTTCTTACCATGCGCAGAAGGCGTGGTGTACTCCTTTCCGACTCGGTGTGGCAAGCAATACATAGGCCAAACCGGTCGATGCATAAACTGCAGGTTGATGGAGCACAACTATAACGTGGGGCAGAAGCAGCGCCACATTGGGCAGCATTGTCGCGATTGTGGATGCGTGCCTTTGTTTTCAGAGTGCAAGATTTTGTTCAAAAGCAAGAACCAAACGACCAGGGAAATAGTGGAAGCGCTAGAAATCCACAAAGCCAGAGACGGATGCATTAGTCGAGCATCAATTGCTTTATCGGCAAAGGAGATTGCTTATTTGGAAGCCCGTGGCTCGGGAAGGGGGCGATAAGTTTGTGTAGTGGGGTACCAAAAATTTTTGCTTGTTTCTGATATGTATCACGTAGGTTGTCTGTTATCATATACGCTGTTATAAATGTGTGCTTTCAATAAACCAGTGGTTGCAAGTTAGCGCTTCGTCCTCGTGCATTCTTTGTCCTTCGTCTTTTTTGCGCTATACATCTGTTAATAGTACTTTCGACATACGCTGCAAGTTCGCGCTCGTTGTTCAATGTCACTGCTCATTCCCGGCCAGAAAACCAATCTACGAGCTCTAGCCTTACACTTGTTCATTACTAAGTGGCCTTCGTGAATTCGCTCAAGAATTTCCGCTCGCATTGATTTAGGCACAACCACTTTGCAACCCTTGAGCATCACTCCATTGACCACTGATAGCTCTTCCGCACACGGCTTCAGTACGCCGTCTATTGCCATGCCATCTTCCACTTGCTTCATAGTGCGGCTGAGAAGCGGATCTTCAAGGGTTTCCTTTTGTAGTCGCAACATAGTCGCTTTGCTTATGATGCTGGAGACTACTTGCGTTGTGTAAACGTCCACGTCCTCAACTTGGTCGTTTCCGCCAGTTGGTAGTGCGGCCCGGGACAGCATGTCTGCGAGTAACAGGTCCTTTCCAGGTACAAACTGCAATAAAAAATCAAATTTCATCAGACGGTTGAAAAACCGTTGCAGTCTGGGTGGCATATCTCCAATGTTCTTTTGGGCAATCGCAATTAATGGCCGGTGATCAGTTTCAACTGTAATCTTTCGTCCATATACCAACTGATGAAATTTTTCACAAGCGAAAACGATTGCAAGTGTTTCCTTTTCTATCTGGGCGTATCGTTCTTCACTCGGCGTCAGCGCCCTTGAAGCATCGGTCACTGGGCGCCAGTCATCCCCGTGTCTTTGCAATAAGGCAGCACCGATACCCGTTCCCGAGGCGTCCGCAGTTATCTTTGTGTTTCTTTTTTCATCAAAAAGCGCCAGCAACAGAGGATTTGTAAGCGCTGCGCAGATCTGGTCCCATTCTCGCTCATGGGCTGTTGTCCACTCAAACACCGAGGCTTCTTTCACTAGGCGGCTTCGAAGCAACGCTGTTTTGTCGCTCAATGCTGGCAGGTATTTCCGAAAGTAGTTCACGACACCGAGCAGTCTACGCACACCCTGTTTATCTTTTGGAACTGGCATGGCACGGACGCTTTCGGATAAATCGGGACTAGGACGAATTCCGTCTCTTCCTATAACATCGCCAAGGAATGTAACCTGTGCGGTGCAGAACACACACTTAGCTGGAATAAATATTAGCCCTTCCTCCTGTGCCCGTCTAAGCACCGCAGTGACGCGTTCGTCATGTTCTTCCTTTGAGTCGCCCCATATTAAAACGTCATCTACGTTGACGCGCACTCCCGGCAGCCCTTCGAACATCTCTGTTAATCTGTTAACGTCTTTTGGAACACCTCGCTGGCCGAGGAAATTCCGAAAGGAAGACGTAAAAAACGGTACCGCCCAAATGGTGTCGCAAAAGTGCATATTCGTGACGTAGCCTCGTCTAAAGGAATCTGATGAAAGCCGGCATTGGCGTCGAGCCGGGAGAAGTATTTTGCTCCTGCCAGCTCGCCCTCTATGTCCTCTCGAGAAGGCATAGGATAGTGCTCCCGCTTGATGCTCCTGTTCACTGCTCTCGGTTCCATGCAAATGCGAAGCGTGCCATCCTTTTTGTGCACAACAACCAGGGGGCTTACTCAATTGGTTGGTTCATCCACCTTGACGACTATTGAGGCCTTTTCCATTCTTTGAAGTTCTTGTCGCAGGCGCCCTTTCAACGCTATGGGTACTCTGCGGGCAGGCTGGACGACTTGAGCGGCATCCTCTCGTAGCACCATTTTGTAGGGTCGCTTGACGCAGCCTGTCCCGCTGAAGAGGTCAGGAAATGCAAGCTGGAATTGTGTTTGCTCATCGCCTACATTCACAGCGTCCGCCGTCACCGGTATCAGACCAAACTGTTGGCATGCCTTTAAGCCAAGGATGGGTTGGCGCCCCTTTTTCACGATGAAGAACGAGACGGAATGCTGCGCTTCACTGATCTCGAGATCTTCGGTCACCACGCCAACGTGCTTGATTGCGCTGCCGTTGTATGCGGTGAGGACGGCTGCGCTCTTTCGCGTAGTGCTTGCGTTGGCGATTCGGTTGAACAGAGTTAGGGGCAGCAAATTTGCCTGAGACCCGGTGTCTACCTTGAATTGTATCTCCTGACCGGCTATTTTGCCGCGAACCATCCAATCCGCTCCTATGGCTCCGGTGATGCCGCAAACGCTGATGCCCAAGATGTCAAAGTTTTCGTCGCTTTCTTCCGACTTGTGCCCCTCGTTTATCCTGCGAGCATTGTTGCAGCATGCAGCGAAGTGATTTCGTTTCTTGCATGCATAACAAGTTTTTCCTTATGCCGGGCACCGCTCGGGGGCATGTACCTTGTTACAATTTCGACACCGAGTCCCATTCGCAAACTTCATGCGGTTTGTCCGGCGTGTGAAGTCAACCTGCAGGCTTTCCTTTGACCATGCTGCGCTCTGAAGGGCAGAAATCTCAGCGGCTTTGCAAATTTCTTCTGCTTTCTGCAAGTTTAAGTCTTTGTCACTTAGCAAATTTTCTGGAAGTTTTGCATTATTTGTCCCAAAATCCACTTGGTCCCTGATCACAGACTCTTCAAGTGAACCAAAGTTGCACAGCTTTGCTTGCTTTTTTAAGTCCCGTAGGAACCGCTCAAAAAGCTCGGCCTCTTCCTGTGTTCGCAGTCGAAAAATGTGCCTTTCGTAGACTTCATTACCCTGGTCGACACAATAGTCTTCAAACTTCCGCACTAACGTGTCAATCTTCTCTGCTCTCACCTGTGGCAAACGAGAAGTTGTTGTAGACATCGAGCGCCTCGTCCCCCGTGGTGCTCAGAAGAATCGCTGCTTTTACGGCCGATGGGCGGGGATTCTCCGGTTCCGTAGCGGTGATGAACAGCTGCAGCTTCTGCTTGAATACCAGCCAGTTTTTCCTTATGTTACCGGACAGTTGCAGCGGTTCCGGGGGCTTGACTACGTCCATCTCGAACGTCAGGACCACTTCTTACACCATGTAACGTTTGACTGACAAACAAGGCGACGATGAAGATTTGGCTGGGCCTTGCCGAGACGAAAGACCCCCAGCCGTTTATTTGCTGCGCTTAAGTAGCCGTGTTCACAGCGGGGAAGGGGGAAAGGAAGCCAGGAAGGAAAGTAAAGCAGACGGAAGGGGGGAGAGGAGGGCGAGGCGATATCGCCTAGGGCGAATGCCGATAGCAGATAGTCCGGTCTGTTACACAGACCAAACGTTCTGGGTTTAAGTCACCCACGAAAGACTATCGTCTTTAAAAAACGGCCACAGTTCAGTTTATTTAACTGGAATGAAACCAGAAAGCTGGGAGGAGTCCCGAGGCGTCCAGGTAGGCACCCAGGGCCTCATTGAAACCTTGCCGCTCTCTGGCATGCCCGGCGGCCACAAAATCTCTTCGAAGGACCGAGGCGGAGGGCGGCCAAGAGATTAGCCCCCCTGCCACAAACCAGGGGAACTCGAGGACTAGATGCGGCAGCGTCTGAATGGTCGACCGGCAATGCTGGCACGACGGGTCGTCAACGAGCTCCAGGCGGCGTAAGACGTGTTGTGGGTGAGTTGGTTTATGTTGCAAAAATAAGAATTTGCGCAAAGAAAGACGCGGATGTTGATAAGCGCCCGTCCCGTCCTTTTCACCATCCGTGTCTTTCGTTGCGCTAAGTCTTATTTCTGCGCCAGGCGGTGTTTACACTGGGCTGTCCACATGCACCCCACGCGGAGGCGGAGGACAGCCGAGAGTTGCTGACGTGACCGCCGTGAGGCCCACACGGCTGATGGGGCCTCTCCAGGGGCCAAACTTGGGTTAGAATGCTGGGCCCGCAGTGCACCAATGTAGCGTGCTGTGTTCGTGTGAATTTCTTAGGCCAACTTCCGGAAAAACAAGAGAAAAGCGCCTGTGAAGCGATGTTCGTGGTACAAAATTTTACGTGGCCTACCAGGTCAGTTTTAAATCATAGACTCTAAATAGGATTTTCCATCACACAAAGACTCGGCGACATAAAAACGCAGTCGGACAGGCTGGGCACCGGAGAATTTTTTCGTTTCTGCCTATGCATACGATCATTTTTTCTGACCCACTAATGAAGCTTATTGTGCCACATTTAGTTTACCATAAGGTCCTATGCCTGAGAAACTCCTTTCAGATTATTCTTTAATAATCCCCGTCGGTTTTGATACTGCTGGGTCAGTAACGGTATTTCATTTGAGAAACTGCAGTCGGCCTCAGCTTTGATGACACGACACTGTCTGAAAAGAAACTAACGTCTCTGCTTCCCTATTCTTGACCAAACTCTTCCAGCAATCAAATGATTCGTACATGTCACCACTGCATTAAAAAGTTTGCAGGTGCTCCCATTCCATATATGCGGCAACAGGCGATCATTATGCAATCATCGGCTAACTTCATTAACGAGAATACCCTCTCAAATTATACTCTCGAATTTTCAAAATTTTCGGAGCAGCTCCATTTTTCACGCCTGTATAGATGGTTTACGACGGTCATACTCATGTGAACACAACTACTGCTTCCGAGTCCAGGATTCCTGCCCAAGCGCCTCTAGTTCTCAAAGCGGCCACCACGTGGCATACTCGAATCAAGTCCTCCCTGCAAGGCTGTTTTCCCGCATTATTCTCGGGGCAGTCGCGGCGTTCGACCTATTTGACTCTCAACGGCGACGGTGGGGTCAACTCCTCCTCCTCAAGTCAATTGTTCGTCTGTGAGCGGGGAGTCGCTTCAATAAGGTTCCCCCTGGATGCCTCAGAAGAGTTGAAGCTTGAGCCGGTTGGCATAAGTTTCAAAGTAGAGGGAGGGTAATGTAGGGGACGAAACGAAGACGAGACAAACAGAAGTGCGTTGGGCTTGTCTCGTCTTCGCTTCGTCCCGTTCATTGCGCTGCCCTCTACTCTGAAAGCGGAAGCCCTCTGCATTGTAATTTTGGTGGAGCTTGGGAAGGTTGTCCGCTGCGAAGTAATTCACGACGACTACTAAATATACGGCTTTAGTCTATCTACGACGCTATTTTCCTGTTTATTGCACATTTCATACCACCAGAAGAAAACATTTGATAATAATTACTTATTTCGGACAGCTACAACTGTGCAACGATATTTTCGAGTAAAAAATGCAACGGCAGCAACAGCCGTTTCTTTTTTCCGAAGTTTGGTATTCTTGCCTGGCTTTTGAGAAAATTCAAATTGCAGGGACGCATGTAATTACGTGAGCAGAAAGCATGAAATTTCAAAACGCGTTCAAAAAAGTACCTGCGAGTGATATTCCCGGTGCGTCACCTTAGCTACTTCAATGAAGTTCTGGAATTAATTCATTTTTAGACATCTTGACGTATCAATTAGTTTTAGAATTCGTTTGTCACTGTCCATTATTACCTTTTCGCACAATGCGAACTCACGGACACACCACTATAAATAAAGACTTGTAACTAGTGCTTCAACTAAGGGCTTAACTTCCCTATGAGTGATATTGTACACATGTTTATTTATTTGTTTACGAGTATCTCTCATCTCCTTCGGTAGGGCATTGAGTAAAATAAGCTAACAAAGACACAAGTACCAGTTTAGCGTGTGTGACAAGTAATGCGTGCTAGGTGCCTATAAAAATACATGCTAAACATAAAAAACGCATAAGACAAACCTACACATAAATGCGGATCTCACCTCATGTCAGAACCAAAACTGCAGTTCACTTTACGGATATCGCGTCTGATGAACATTAAATTTTACTGCATTTCCTGTCAGCGGTGTCGATCGCATGAAGTCTCAAAGTAGCTAGCCTAACCTTAGGTGGATTCATTAATTTATATTGTCGATCTCCCTATTCACAAATTCTTCGCTTAAAAAGTATTCACATAAACCTTTTTCTTTCTTTTTTTTGTTTTTATGGAAATAAAAATTCCCGTGGCCAACACGACATTTACCACTGCGGAAAATTTTTGCGGCGATATATGAATAACGAAGCCACTGCGCTAACATGAGTGCTCACTGTATATGAACTCTGAAATGTATTGTAGGGAGGTTTTGAATTTGAATCACCCCGAATATGTGTACACCAGTTACAAGGCCGAATACAACCCGCGAAATGGAGCGAATCGGTAAACGTTCATGTTAGATACACATAAAAAAGCCCGGGAATCGCGAGCTATAGCGTCAGGTCAAAAGAGGGAAATCCCCGCTTCAAGGTTGATTGATTGATTTTGGGGTTTAACGCGCCGACGTTTCATAAGCGATGAGGTGCGCCATAGTGGAGGGCTCAGGATTTAGTTTGACTAGCTGGCGATATTTAAATTGCGCCGAAATCTCGGACACACGGGCGTTTTTACTTTTCGCCTTTACCAGAAAAGCGGCCGCCGCGGCCAGGAATCGAACCCGCGACCTCTTGCTCAGCATCACAACGCCGTAGCCCCGCTTTACGGAATGGACCGCAGTGCAGCCAGTGCCCCTCTATAGCCCAGCGCAGCCTTTTGAAGACCGTCGCGGCCAGGATGACACGTCAGCAGAGCGACGGGCTTAACATATCAGATAGGGCGGTGGGGGCAGTGCGAGCACACTGTTATACCGGCGCTCCTTGGTTCACGTCGGAGCCCATACGAGCGCAGCGATGCAGCTTGGCCACCACTCCCGTGCTCCGTTTACTTCTGCGCGGACATGTACAAGGCAGGAGAGAGATGTGCCGCGCCACCTCCTCACGAACAAGCTCCTTGATGCGGTTCAGTAGCGACAGGCTTTCTTCGACTGCCAGTCTACAGAGCGGCTCGTGACGGTCCAAAGGGCGCCGACGAGTGAGGCGACGCTGCCTGCGCAACAACTCGTCATAACTTTGCAACAAGATGATCACGTCCCTGAAGCTCTGAGGGTTTTTCTCCAGCAGCATCTGGAACGCGTCCTCATCTATTCCCTAGAGTATCTGTTTGATGGTGTCTTGCTCAGGCATGGAAGGATCCACGCGCCTGCAATGGTCGACCACATCCTCGATGTTGCTGGTAAAGTTCTTCATTCCATCATCCCACTTATTGTGCGCGCCTACCCTCTTATAAGCAGAAAGCCAATCTTCGACGTCCTCGCCGCTTGCGCCAGTGAACATCGCCGGGTCACGCTCACGGATCGCCCCGGCGCAGATGACAGCCGATGCCGAAGGCGATGTCGTGTTTGGGGCGTTCCACTGACTCAGCAGTGGAAAGCAGGGTGCGACGCCGAAGTTCCAGGCTTGCGGGTACATGGGGTGAAGCTGAGGAAGGAGCAGGAGGATCATGGAATCCGCACACTAACCAATATGTAACGCGGATTTATTGCCTTGACAGCGGATAGCATGAGAAGCAGAGAAGTGGCAAAAGGATCGGTGGTACAGCCGGCCGAATGTCTCTCGCACGTCACTAGCTTCACGTGGATGGCGATGCCGCTTCGGTGGCTAACCCTGTTGCCTCGTCGTCATCTGCACAATTCGAGTGGTCAATCTCCTTGAGTGGGCGTATGCCAATCACAAGTCCAATGCTGACCGTTGGTGTGGCCGCGTAGCTTAGACCACATTGTTCGGTAGTGCTCTCACGGTGGCTTCGCGCTACTTGCTCGTCTTTGGCACTACAGTATATATATATATATATATATATATATATATATATATATATATATATATATATATATATATATATATATATATACGTCGGCGTTGTAGACTGCCGACGTATATAGCACATGTGGTGCACTACCGGTTGTGCTATTCCGTGACGGCTCCCTCCACTGCATGCATCCACAAGGTGTAGTGCACCGCACGGCAAGTCCGCTTAAGATGGTAGATGTTTTCGGTCAATGCCGAAGTGGAGCATTATGGGCATGTAACATCGAACGTGTCCGTCGATTCGGGGGCCAGGTGCAGGGGACGGCTGGTGACGAATCGTCCCCAGCCCCGCCTCCTCGGGGCAGGGGAGTCCACTAGGGAGGTTAGGTCTACGTGGTTGGGATAAGCGCGTGTGGAGCGCTGGAGGACGTCTTTACCGATGGTCAACTTAGCAATTGAATCAACTGAAAATAAAGGCGGTGGATGTGTCGCAGAAGGTTTATGTGCCGCGACGCCCGCCTGTTACTGTCTAGAAGTTGACGTCATGTGGGCCGAAGTAATCTTCATTTTATATCTACGCATTGTAGCCTTCACGTGAATGTCTTAGGATGTGGGTATCTGAAGGAGTACCTTTCGAAGGTGTAAGACGGCCTGCAGTGAGCCGCAAAAGTCAGGACAGGTTTGCGTGTTCTGCCTAAGGAGTTCTATAGTCGCCAATACGTTAAAAATGGCTTCTAGCTCATTCGGTGATGTAGGGAGCTTCTGAGCGGCCTAATGACAGCAGTTTTGACAAAATAGCATGTGAGGGTTTACGACTGCTGTGGTAACGAGGCTGCCTGCAACTGTGGTGCTGACGGCGAATGTATCTCGATTAGCAGTGGGTTCAACTATTTGCCTTTTTATCGAGTTCATCAGCACCAGTTACTAAAACAATACCTCATTCTAATTCCCACTTACCGTTCTCGGCATGTGCAATACCAGCCGAAGGTGACGTGTGCATCATTCGACAACGAACCCCATTTATTATTTCTTTCCTAACACACCGGATGTCTCCAATCGCCTGTCACAAATTTGGTTGATACTGGTTGCTTTCTTTACCACCGAGCATATTGTATGCTTGCTTTTGCAGGTGTACAAACGTTTTTTGTCATACAAATAGGACACGTCAATAACAATATTTCATTTACAGTATGCAGAATTCAGTTTAATTTTCGGGCGTTGGGCGTCCTATTTGATCATTTGCTGAAACAATGCATAGCTTTACCGGCAACAGGGGTTGCCAACGCGGGATCCCACATATATGCTTTCACACTTTTCGACATAAAGGTACTTTTTGCTGAGCTAAACTTCAATCAAAATGTGCGAGTCGTTTCCTCAATAGCGTCCTTAATTCCACATTTTGTAGCATGATCGGTACAAAGCGAACGGCAACTACGGTGATGTGAAAATCTTTTTAGGGGGACTGTGCAAACTGTGTGAAATTTACCCTGCGCAAGAATAAAAGGGTATCTATACATAAACGGAAACATGTACGTTTAAAACAATAATGAGTTACAATCAACAACATTAAAATGTCTATATGAATATATGAATAAAGAGGCTTCACATTAACACAAAAATTGAAACATACCACAATTTTAACGTAAAACATTACAATAAAATAAAAAAAAAACGGTTAAATCTGGTTTATGGCACGAAATGTTTGGGAACTCAAACATTCAACCTAATTGCCGCCAACGCTCATGTAGCAATGCACTCACCCGCAGTACTATTATGAGCAATGTGGAAGGGGAGACAGGAACGCGTAAAAAACATCCTCAGGGCCAGCTATGAGCGATACGCAGGCCGCCGGCAGAAACAGTGGAAAGGGGGACGCTGTTATAACAACTGTTCCCGATTCCTCCGTGCGTTTTGTCGGCTGTCGGTCGATACCATATTAAAATTCTATGCCATATTATCGGCGAAATGACGTAAGCTGCTGCTTTGTAGAAATGCCAGCGTGGTGGGAGTTCCAACAGTTAGTGGAAGAGCGCCCTTCGTTCCCCCATTGTTTTTCACAGCGCCATCCGCGTATCGCTCCGAGTCTGTTTCGAGGATAACGCCACGCGTTCCTGTTTCCCCTTTCATATTGTTCGTAGTAGCACATCCTCGTCTTGCAACCAGTGAAAAAATGGTTCATCTGACAGGTCTTGTGTTTTTTTTTTCATTGGAGTTGTGCCACGATTAATTAATTTCGCAAAGGCCAATTTATCATAAAGGCGATTAAAAGAGAATCACGGCGACACTCCCATAAAACTTTCAAACAGTGTTGAGCATGCAACTGCACTACATGACACTGTTTCCACCATTAGGCAATTGCCAATGTTTCGCATGTCGACCTAAATGAACAAAAGAACTTGGTCATCATATTTTTTATCAATTTAGAGACGGGAAAACGTAGCTTTGGAATAATTATGGCCTTTTCAATTATTTCTAGGCTAATATACAGCTTGAATTGAAGTGACGCAAACAATGACGATGATTTTATGGCGTCTGACCACCTTTTCTGCCGCGAGGGCGACCGCCCCAATCTGGACGTATAAAAGGCAGCTTCGTGACCAAAAACTTGCGTGGATGAATGCGGCGGCGTCAATGGCGACGCTTGTTTTGTGCATACCACCCACTCAGTAGTGCAGCCTAACGGTTTTATGGAAGCTGACACATGCTGCCAACCACTATGTGAACGCTAACAGCTTTGAGCTAGACGTCACTCTACCCATTAGCCACACTTGATAGAAGTTGGCGCGTGAAACCTTGCTTAAATATATGCGGTAGTTGGAACTTCCCTTAGTTGACAATGTGTAGCACGACGAAGACGCGCAAGAACGGCGTTGCCATATGAACGAACGTAGCAACACAGCAACCGTAAGTGCCGTCCAACGCCCAGAAATGAAGGCGGGGAAAGCATGAGGAATAACACGCATGGCATCCCCGCATCAGACCACTCACATAAGCTCAGGAACTGCCCACCCACACTGACCGCATAAGTCTGCTGCTTCTGGTTCCCGGGATTTGAGATCAGACGATGATTGCCCCAGGGGTTAAAAGCTCCTTGTTCCTTTTGGAAGCTAGGAAGAACTGGCGCCCTCACCACTGACCACAACTTGTGGTCGCGTGGATCTCAAGCCCCCCCTTTCCGATCCCTCCCCCAGTATTCTTTGCTGAATCGAGGTGAAGCAACGCAACATTTTCTGCGTTTATACGATGTTTAATTTGGGCGCCGCAACGCCCTTCCCGAATGTCAGTTGCTTTCGTGTGGTCCCGCCGTTGTGTTAGCGGGGACCGGGGGCTTAGCGGAAGCCCTGCACGGTGCTGGGGATGCGGACGACGCTGATTCACTTCTAGCTCAGCGTTAATCCACGATCCCATCGCACAGCCCATGCCCTGTCTTATGTCGCATAACACAATTTGGTGGAACGGATTCCGCCGTATGTCCTCACAAAGAAAACGGCGCCTGGTAAGTGCATTTAAAAGAAGGCACCCGCATGCATGCTGCATTCGTCACCAATGAAATTAGAGCATTTTACAGGGCCCACAATCGAGAATACGTACACTGAATTATTTAAACTGATCTCACTGCATACTTACTGCCTGTTAAACTGATGATGAGCAAGGAACAATCCGGCACCTACTATAGCACCTACAGCGGGGTAACTGAAAATGACACCAATTCTCTGCTCCTGCGAATAGTGTTGGCGTTTCATAAACCAGTTATACCTGTTAATGACAAAGCCATAAGTGTCCCATTATGCGAACAACTGGAGTTGGAGTTCTTGTCCGATACAGAAAATGGCCCCACTGATAAATTTACACACGAAATGGCCGTGTATCACCTTTGTTGCCTGTAAATTTCATCACAACACATAGCTTTATGCCAACCCAGCTTCACACAACCCCCTCGTCTTGCCCCCCCCCCCCCTACGACTATATTATTGCGTCTCAGTAGACGGAGTAGACGGAGTTGTAGACAGCAGGATGGAGATGTACCTATTTATTAGCCGTAGCGCAACACCAAAGAGTACAGGCAGGAAGGGTATTCTGACGGCGAGTCTCAGCGAACATGGCTGAAGTGGTCTGGCATGATGATGTCCACAAAGATTTTGGCACGTGCCCACAAGGGGGGGGGGATGGGGCAGGGGTAAATCGGTGGTTGAAATACGTGAGGACTTCAAAATACTAAATTAGTACCGGAAATTGGCCGTAAAAAGAAACTTAGTTATGAATAAAACCCGAATTACCCACTAATTAGCAGCCTTCAGCAATTCAAACGACCTGAAGCATAAAGAAAATTTTGAATGCATATATGCAAACCTTTTTGCAAACCCCAAATTTGATGGCCCAATAGATAATATAAATGGATAAGAAAAACGTCCACCCCAAACGCTCAATTGGGTCCTTCAGAAGCGGTTGTCTAGCTGTCGAGAAACGGCGACACTTGTGAAAAAAATGTTCGATTGTTTCAGGGACCTGGCAACGCACACATAGTTCCGTAGGTGAAAGTCCTGATCTGAAGAGATGGAAATTAAGCCTTGGAATCCTGCAGCGCAGCTCGGTGAAGGTCACTTCGCATTGCCGAGAACAATAAAAATGAACATTCCACCCGAACTTTACATGTTGATACTCTTCAAATGATACGTGAGTCTGAACGAGTACCGTATAAATGCCAATATCGTCTTAATCTTGAAGATGCAAAAGAGCAAAATTAGATATGTCGAATTGAACGGGAGATGTGACAGTGAGATTAGCTAAATGGTCCGCTAGCTCGTTGCCCCTGACGTCCATATGGCCAGGGACCCAAGACAAGCGTACCTCCTTCACGTGCCTCGGAACAAAAAAAAATTGTTTGCGGTACAATGGAGAGTCGGAAGAGGAAGTTAATGCCGATATAACTGGCATTGAATGGAATAATATGACGATTTCTGATACATACTGCGGTACTTTGCTTAGAGCGAGAGCTAGTGCTAAAAATTCTGCCATTAAAAAGGGGGGTGTAATCCGGGATTCGTACCGAATAACTCCCATCAAGAGATAGGGAAAAAAATACCAATTTTAGCTTTCTCGCTATTTTGGGATGCATCAGTATAAATCACAGAGGCAGCAGGATACTTGGATAAATAGTCATTTAAAATAGCGGCTAATAGAGAGTGGGGGGGGGGAGTTTTGCAGCCAAAGGGAAGGGGTTTTGAAAGAAAAACTCAGTTTCTCGTTTAATTGTGGATACCGGAATAACTTCATGTAGTTCGGGCATGTTTGAACGAATAGCACTTGGGGGGAGGGATACGTTTAGGCCGCGGAGATGCAAAAAATAAACTCGGATCACCAACAAATACAGGCTTGGCTGCTCCAGAGGGGCTTCGAACATGCGGAGGTAAGCTTGAAACATCAGCAAGAGAAATCGGACCTTGAGTTCAGGAACGCGTGCCTTCAAGTATAAAACTCGGTTTGAGACGAATCGGGGGAGGCAAAGACAAAATCGAAGAATGCGCCTCTCCAACAGGTATAACGGTCGCAATATGTAGATAGGGTGACTGCAAAACAAGACGCACCGAAACTCAATGACTGGCCGGACGTAGTATCAGTACAACAGCAAAAGTGTGTCCCGGCGCATTCCTGCTCGTTTCCCACATAGTGTTTTCATGCGACCAAATGCTCTCTCCACTTTTGTGACTGATTCGTTAATATGTGCATGCTAATCAAGAGCAGAAGTGCACGTAACACCAAGATACTTCTGCGAATCCACCTGCGGAATGACTTGATTTTTGTAAGCGAGAGAAATTGAAACTGGTCCTGCAACCGGGAAGACAAGTAGAGCACCCTTCGACACATTTAGCGTAAAATGAAGGCTGTCAAGCCATGTCTACAACAAAGGTAAATAGGCCTGCAAACGTTCTTAAGCGAATGAATGTCGACTACGGCCACACAGAACGCTATATTGTTCGCATAAACGTAGGTTCTTACATCGGGGAGTAGAGGAATGTCACTCATAAGGATGTAAAAAAGTAACGGCGATAAAACCGACCCGTGAGGCCCACCTCTAGTTTGTGGAAATCGTCCTGGAAATAGCCTTCCGTTCATACAAAAGAATTCCCGATCGGCCAAAAACTCCCTAATCCAAGCAAAAAGGTATGCAGGCAGGTTTATGCGGGCTAGTTTGTTAAGTAATTGATTGATTGTGGGGTTTAACGCGCCGACGCAACACAGGCGATGAGGCGCACCATAGTGGAGGGCTCCGGATTAATTTAGACCACCTGGGGATCTTTAACGTGCGCCGAAATCTCGTACACACGGGCGTTTTTGCTTTTCGCCTCCATCAGAAAAGCGGCCGCCGCGGCCGGGAATCGAACCCGCGACCTCGTGCTCAGCAGCGCAACGCCTTAGCCACTGAGGCACCGCGGCGGGTTGTTAAGTAATATACCATGCTAGACACTGTCATAAGCTTCAGCTACATCGAAGGTCACTAATGCCGACACCATTTTCGCTTTTTGTGCTAAGCGGACCCTCGCCTCGAAGTCCACATGAGCGTTCCAAATAGAACATCCCCGCCTAAAACCAATCGGAGCAGGACTGAGTACTTGCCTGTTTTGCATGAAAGAACCCACCCATGTAAAAAACAATTCCCTCTATTAGTTTTATCATGTTGGAGGTCAGATCAATCGGCCTTAAGTTGTCTAAATCGAAACCCTGACCTGGATATTTTTCAGCAAAATTATCTTAGACACTTTCCAGTTGAGTGGAGTCCAACAAAACGTGAGGAATGAATCTATTACATTCGATAGAACCGGTTCCAATTCCTCAGCCAAAAACGTAATAGCACCAACAGTCACGCCGTCAATCCTTGGCGCCGCACATAGGCCTCCGCCAGATCACAAGATGAGACTAGCAGAAAATCATCCGTTTCTGGAGGACTGATGAGACGGGAGTAAACACGAGAAGAAAAGCGAACAGGCCAGGCCTCTTGCAGAGCGTTCAAGAATCCGGGCCTCTTCAGCAGAAGTCAAGACCTCTGGTTGTGGCTGCTTGAAACAAACCGCCCTATTGCTTGCCATGAACTTATGGAGCGCTGCTTTATTTTTAGAATTCCAAAGAAAGCCATTGAGTTGTATATTGAAACTCATTTTAGCTTTAGCAACTGTACGTTTGAACACTGCTGCCATGTACAGGCAGGGACTTAATATTCCGGACCACGCGAGCGGGTGGCAAAAGCCACCGTTGCGCACTCTGCAGGTCTGGCGCCTGTTGTCGAGACCGGCGTGGCGCGCATGCGCGTCTTTTTTTACTCGCCGGCACGCTGGATGCTCACTGAAGGACCGAGGAGCGACGCCTTTGTGGCATTCTCTTCATCACGATGACACATTTGCGGTCTAATGTGACGAGTGCGCCGGCTCGTCACATAAATGTGATAAATCTGATAAATGTTTACGGTGATTTTTTTGTTTGGTATGTTCCTGTTTTGTACCTAATCGTGTATACATGTATACACGCTGATACATACTGGCGGATTGCGAACGGCGTCGTAAAATGAGGCGTGTGGAAAGTGCAATCGCAGCGTGCTGCGATACCCACAACGAAATGCCAGTGAGAAGAGTCGCGAACCTTTATTCATTTTGTTTGTTATGTATTCTACTCGACCACTCAACTTGTCTTTCGGCTCGCTTTCTGTTGCTAATAAAGTATGCGATTTTCAAAAGTATAAAGAGGAATTTCTCTGTTTTATTTTTTGCTGTCTACTTCCATATTTAAAAATGATCCAAAGGCATACTCATTTAATTGTCTGTTCACTCTGCACGTCAGCATTCGTCAGCAATTGCAGAACGCCCTAAGATTATTCGCTACTTCTAGAAGGTAAGCCCGGAAATATACCACAAAGGTATATTTCCGGGCTTACGGGTTGTTAGCCGAGCAAGTCATGCCTGCAGGAATTACTCTAGGAAGGCCGGATTGCAGATGGCCAGCAGAGCGGAACGACAAGGTCCAAAGCAGAAGAGATGGAAAAGCTGATTGATGCTGCAGTGGTTGAAGATCTGTTCCTTAGTGCCGAAAAAATTCGGGAGGCCCTAAGTGAATAATCTGATGGCGTTCTTCGATGGGAACCCGAGGTACCATTCTAACAAATACCGAAGAGCAGAGCGAACAGAAAATGAATACGAATGTCCTTTTGGATCAATTTTAAGTAAGGAAATATACAACAAAAAAGAGATAATGTCTGTTACAAACCTTTGTAACATGCGTACACTACCGGAAGCAAAAAGCGGGGTGAAAGATAAGTTCAGTGGTCAAGTGGCATACAAAATAAATAAGATGAATAAAGGCTCGCGAATCATCTCGCCGGCATTTCGTTGGTGATAGCACGGAACCCTGCGATTGTGCTTCATACTCTCTTTACTCGGCCACGCCGCTCGGAAGCCGCTAGTTGTATCGTGTATAAACGATAAAGCACGAAACAAAAAAAAAACAATCCCCGTAAACATTTATCAGGAGCGAGGAGCATTTGCACCCAATCCGGCGCACTCGTCACATTAGGCCGCAAATGTGCCATCGTAATGAAGAGAATGCTACAAAGGCGTCGCTCCTCGGTGCTTCAGTGAGAATCGCAGTACCGCTGTAGGAAGCGAGGAAATCAGCGTGCCTGCGAGTCCGCTCTCGACAACAGGCGCCAGGCCTCCAGAGTGCGCACCGGTAGCTTTTCCCACGCGCTCGCGTGGTCCGGAATATAAAGCCTGTACTTATTAAGCCTGTCCGGAAGCCTGTACTTATAGTTTATCCAATTTACCAGACAGTGATTGTGCAGAAGAGACCTCAGAGCTGCTTTTCTACGGCAATAATCTTGGCTCCAGAGTTTCACCAGTTAAAGACCTTTGTTTGTGCACAACAATTGACTGTCAACTCAGCGCTGCTGCTTGCAAAGGCTCCATCGTTCGCTAAGCATCTACAATGGAATCAGTGGTCTGCATTGATGTAACAGAATTCCGCAATGCCCCTGATAAACTCGAGCGTTAATAATGTTTCGCTTTATGACCTCAATTCTAATTAAGGGGATACTTACTGTAAACTCAAGAGGTAAATGATCACAGCTTGAACCGCAGGGTTATGTACCCGAGGACGGGACTTGTACATTGCCTGATGAGAAGGTCAAGTCCACGGCTGATTGAGATCTAGCACGCAAAAATGTAATTGCCCGGTAAATATGACAGACAAGACCATTCTCCTCCAGCCAGTGCCCGTCTGCCAGAGAATTCGTTCTAAGAATTCGTTCTGAAGCTCCAAGACACGTGGTGAGCGTTAAAGTCACCTACAGAAGCCTACCGGAAAATACACATTGACGGTACCGATGTGCAGTCGTTGCGGCCTCAGAAGACGCAGCGAGGAATCGAAGCAGAACGACAAGCCCGAAGCGCAGGACCCACACATTTACGCCGTCGTCTTCAGACGCCTGGCTGACCAAGATGCAAGGCACGTATCTCTCACTGGGAATTCAAACTGCAGGGCGATCACACACACCGCAATCATGGGATCGCCGCTTGACCGATATTCACGCCACAATTGGCCCCACGGAGGTGTGGACAGCAGGATCTCAGCGAAGATGGCCGAATCAGTCTGGCACTGGAGCACAGCACCCACACATTTTCGCCGTCGTCTTCTAACAGTAGTATTATGTTTGTGATTTGTTGGCGGAAGAGTATCTAAGACCAAAGAGCGCCAAAACTACGTTACGTGGTCTTTCAATAGCCATGTTTGTGCTTAAAATATGTATGAACTGAGTATGATATATCATAAAATACTGTATATATGGGTGTAGAGGGCCCGTCGACTAAAACATAAAGGTGTTCATAATGGTGGCTGAAAAGGATTACCGACAGGATGTGACTGCGCCTCGAGCCAAAGAGCCTGCTACGAGAGTGGGCCTCCCGTGCAAACGAAGAAAGCATCAGGGCCTCACTCGACGCTTAAATCAGTGTTGTACGGAACGGCGTTCCGAGGAACCGCGTTCCTGGAACTAGTTTCTTATTGGAGGAACGAAGGAACGCCCCCGTTTCATTAAGGGTCAGTGGAACTGTATCGGTAACTCGTTAGGTTTATGAAGGAACCGCAGGAACGGCGTTCCTTCTGTAAACGTTACATCGCTATGATTTGGCTGTTTTTGTTGCCAATGCTCGAGTAAAAAAATCCACAAGCCGCTAATGTGTTTCTCTTTCTATAAGCTGGCCAATTTGCCCGCCCTTCAACGGAACGTGCTTCCTCGAAGGTCAAGCAAGGGCAGAAGAATAACCACGCTGCCGGTCGCAGCTTGTGCTGACTTTCGGGGAGGTTTAGCTTGCGCGGCGGCGTTTGACAGCGAATAGCGCAGCCACGAGAATGCTTTTCACCTTTCATAGTTTGTCTGAATAGGCCAGGATGCGCCTTTGGCCGATAGAATTTTGCCCTGCAAGAGAAAGGTTGTCTAAGTCCTAGCGGCACCGCAGTTTCCTTGTGAAACCAATAGTGCGCGCAAGGCGCGGGTGCGTTGTTGTCGGGGGAATTGCGCTCCCTGTGAGGTCATTCGAAGGATCACCGGTTGGTTATGGGCACGCACCAGTATCTCGGGATGTTGCACTGCTCGAAGGTGCAGAGTACGCGCGCAGTCCGTCAAGGCGTGGTCTGTCGCCGATCTGGCGGGAATGGGTCGACGGGAGTGCCAGGTCCTTTTGTATCGCACGCGTCGTGTCGACCAAGGACAGGAATTTCGTCATGTTGGGCCTAATGTCGTCGCGCGCCGTATGGAAAATACCTGAGAGAGGCCGCCCGAAGGTCGACGGCCAGCGGTCGGAGTTGCTTTAGTTGGTCGGTTTCAACATGTGTTGTAGTTGTGCTTTGATGAATACCTGGGAGTGAGAGTAAGAGTGTGGAACACGGGATTGTTTGTGTACAACTCTTTGGGTTTTGTTTACCTCGCTAATCAGCGGCCCCGCGTGTGTTAGTTACTAGGTCCTCGAGGCGTGGTTTTTCTGTAATAAAGCCGAAGTGTTGGGTCTTCTTGGACAGGGCTAGGGCGCTGCTGCTTGAGCGACACAGGCCACTCTTGTCAGCCATGGCCGCATATTTTGCTCATTCGGGGCCGGCGAAGTCAGCCGCCGCGAGCGGCTGAGGTATCACAGCCTTTACGGGCAAAAAATAAGCAATTCCGCCTACTTTTATGTTTGCGAATTGCTCAACAGTTACAACAACAAGGCTGGAACATAGCTGAAGAATAAAGTATGTTCGTATTTAGGCGAATGTTATTAGAGAGAGTGCAGGCGGCGCTCCGAGAAGCCATCTGATCACCTCAGCGCTTGATTACAGCGTTTTGGTTGAGCGTTTATTTTGCCACAGGTCATAGATAAGTGGTATGAGTTGATGATGAGGAAAATTTGTTAGATGGACATGAGAATGTTCGCTTCGCGTATAAAGTCTAGGAGGGAACGATGATGGGGCCCATATATCCATGAGTTGTATGCGGATGCATCGTGTACGCGGAGGCCCGTCGCCGCAAATGTCGCTGTCTCGTAGGAGGCAAAGCGAGGCAAGACCACAGCAAGTGGTGTATGTCGGCTACTGTATCGCTGCGGTTGCAAACTGGGCAACCGGGGTCTGTAAAACCATCTTTGAAGTGAGGCCATTGGCGGGTTACGGCGGGAGTTTATGCCACCCCCACCCGAATCCCCCTAAGCGCAACCTTCTCGGCACGGGTAAGACACGGGGGGAGGGTGGTTGCACATGGTGGAGTCAGAGCCCGTCCGCGGCACCGGAAGTGTTCCTTTCTAGTGAGCAGGAGGGTCGCATCATCCAGCTTTAACGGGTAAGTCGGAGATGGAATGGAGACTGCTAGCCGTGCTGCTACGTCTACCTTGCAGTAGGCCGTCAGTAAATCACGCGGAACCCTTTCAATCAGTATCTTGTGAGCAATTCGTGCCGGAAGGTGGTGAATAATCTGGGCTCACTAACTGTAGTAAGCGGACTGCTTGAAGGGCATCGGTGCGAATAACGATGCAAATCCCGGGCTGCAAAGGGAGTCCGGTTACAACCCGGAGAGCCTCTCTAATGGCTACACGTTCCGCACAGAACGATGCTGGAGGTTCCGGGACCTTAAATCTGGATGTCTTACTGAGGGCTGGGTGGCTAGGGAAATGAATTGCAGTGGCAACCGCAGTGTCTTCAATACTGGTGTCTGTATATAATATTGTGGGGCGGAGTGGAAGGTGGCTATCCATGTCGGTGGTGTGTTGTTGAAGGGCTGTTGCTGAATTGTTCGATTGTGGGCGACAAAAGTCAGTTGGCTTGTTGCCGCTCAATTCCACGAACTGCCACGGGGGAAGCACCAGCTGTGGCAGGGCTGGAAGCGTATGCGAGACTGCGTAAGCTATTAATGCTCGCGGAGAATCACACAATGAAGTGTTCAGTTCTCAAGCTTTGCGACGTTGATAAACAAGTTCATCCAACGTGTTCAATTGGGCATGTTCCTGGAGAGCAACTATAGGGGTGATGCGTGTGAGCGCAGTAATTGCTCTCATAGCCTCTCTGTTAATTGCTTCCAGTCGATCCCACTGCGCTGCCATCAAATGCTGTAATTGAGCAGAGTAGACCAAGCGCGGTTGTAATACTGCTCGCACTATTTCTCGCCCCACGTGTGAGCTGGCTCCATTAGTTTTGGGAGCAATACGGCGTATTAGTGCTAGCGTTTCAACAGCGTGGTTTTTAGCCTGAGCCTGGTTTTTAGCCCAACCTGTCACCGTTCCTGACTGGCGCATCATCAACCCCAGGACTTTGACTGTTGGGCTCTCTTGCAGTGGTTGCCCCACCAGTTGAAGGCGGATGAGACAAGCAGCAAGCCTTCGGCGGCCCCAGAGACAAATGTGTATGTTGTTTTACTTGGTGAAAGCTGAAGGCTGACCGAAGAGGCAAACGCTGCGGTCCCAGCTAAGGCTGATTGCAGGCAACTTACTTGAGTTGCCAGGTCATGGTGATGTCATTGGCGTAAATGAGACATTTAGTATCCGGTACATCGTGAAGGTGCCATGCCAGTGGAATCAACGCCATAATAAACAAGGTCGGAGCCAATACCGATCATTGGGACACACCACGTACAGGAACAAAGGACCCAACAGCTTCTCCGTGAAGGCGTGTTGCAAATGTCTTGTCTTGAAGAAATGACTCGACGAACTACCGCACCCGCATGGCAAGGTGGAGCATATTAATGGAGTCCAGGATAGTAGCATTACTGATGTTTCCATAGGCTTTATGGATGTTCATTGCCAGGATGGTTCGTACACCATGACTGCGGGTTGACGCCAATGTTGACGCTGCTAAAACACTAAGCCCGCCCTCCGTTCCAAGTGATAGGCGAAAGCCAATTTATGCGGGGTGGTAATACCCATGCTGTTCAAGCCACCACGACAAGCGAGTGGCTATCATTTTCTCTGCAAGCTTGCAAACCGTCGCCGTTAATGATATTGGCCGAAGGTTTTCTATTACCATCGCTGGCTTGCCAGGTTTTGGTATAGGAACGACATGCGCTGCTTTCCAGCTGCCAGGAACGACGCCCCTAAGCCATGCCTCGTTGAAGTGAATCCAGCAGCTGAGTGAGCACACCATTGTTCAAATTTTTGAAGGCTTCGTAGGGTATAGGGTCTGAACCAGGCGCAGTTTTCCGCTTAGCCCATTCTATTGCCGCAAGCAGTTCTGCCATCGTAAAAGCCGCGCCAATACCCTTGACGTCAGAAGGCAATGGAGGTTTGTCCACAAGTGCACGGAGAAATCTTGGGCAAGGCAAGAAGTTTCGTACAGGCGGCACATCATAGAAAAAAACGCTCTGGCCGCTTCCTTGGCGAAATCTTCGGGACCTAGCGTAGCAGCAAAGCAAGCGAAAGCAGCCGGACCCGGAGGTCGCCGCCCACGTTCTATCGCCCAGAATGTTCGCCAGAGTGCGTCATAGGAGGTCTTCGAGATAAACTCCTCGCACCAAGTGTGTCACTGATGACGCGACAAATCCTTTTCGTCTTTGCTGTTAGGAACTGCAAGCGCGCGGGGGCGTGTGGGGAAGCAGGGTCACGAGAGGCTGCAAGATCCGCTTGCCTGCGAGCAGCCCACAGATTAAGGATGCCGATATCCGGCGCAGGCTGATCCACGTCCACTCATGTGGTAGTGGTAGCACAATTTAGCGCACTTCGTATCCTGTCGCCAAGGTCTGTGGCCGCCTTCGCAGACTAAGCTGCCAGGTTAGCGAAAGCTGTCCCAACTCACGACACAGCACTTGCGACGCAGTCGGCGGGCCCGCGACGGGTGTAGTCCTATGATGATGGGAAGGTGATCACTCCCCCACCAATCAGGCTCCAGGTGCCATAAAGGAATGCGTGGCCCCAACAACCAGGTCAGATCCGGTGCAGGATGCCCCGCGAGAATACTGCACAGCTCGTGTCGCTGCGCCAGGCTGGTTGAGCAGCACGAAGGACGTGTCCGCAAACGCGTCTCGCACACGCCTTCCCCGAGGACTTGATACGGGGTAACCCCACTCGAAATGAGGCGCATTAAAGTCCCCACCCACCAAACTCGGGCACCCTGGGTACTGCTGCCGGATAGCTAATAGCCAGCCTAAATTAATGCGTGAGGGAGAGCCACCTGCTGGTCTCACGTACCAAGAAACGACAATCACTGTTGCCCTTGTAAATTGAACTGCGACTGCCACTACCTCCGGATACCAGTTGCACCATTGTTCCAGGGAGAGTTGAATTTGCGGGTAACACGCCGCCACATACACGGCTGCCTTGCCCGGAGGCGCCGCAGCGTGCACACGGTGATCGACCATAGATGGGAGCACATGGCCTCTGAAACACCGAATAGCAGGTAGAGCGTTTGTTTCTTGAAGAAGCAGAGCCCAGACGTGTAGCTTGTTGTTGAGGATACGAGCTAACCAATCTTTGATGACAGGCCCCTGCAGTTCCCCTGTAAGACACCGGATACAGGTGGAGTCGGATGGTGAATAGGAGTACAAGCGCTTTAAGAGAACGGATGGCAGGTGGGATAGCTGGTTAACCATAAAACGCAAGAGCGACGAGGTCGAGTTGTCGGGAATCGTGGACGACTTTTGGGGTCCGAAATATGGCGGTGGCTGGCGCATCGTAGATTAGGGTGTTGCGGACAAGTCTCTGCGTTGGTCGGTTCGTTTGCTGCGTAAAAGTAACTCTCGGTGCCGCGGGAGTTTAGTGACCTCTTATAAGAGGTGAGCGATGTGCTCATCAACAGCAGCCGTGGTAATTGTTAAGTTCGGGCTCCGCATGTAATTAATGAAGGCCGCCGGTGGCCCATGTATTGGCGTCGCCTCCGCTGGTAGCTACTTTCCCGTGTCCCTTTCATGTAGCCGCACGGACGCCAAGTTCGGAGCCGCGGAGAGCTGTTGTGCCCATCCTTTTGTGTGTCGAAGGATGGGGGCGATTAGCCTGAGTACCTCTGTCGCGTCGAAGGTGGCAGGGTCATTCGGCAAACCAAGCTGACGGGAGGCCAGATGATCGTATCTCTTAGTGTTGAAAGGGCGCGCGGTGTAAGTTTGGAAAATCTTCGACTCCGGCGGCGGGCGCTCTTCGTCGACGGGTCGTTCGCCTCGACGATGGTCGCCTCGGCTGGCAGCGTCTCTCCCCGTGGTCTGTTCAGGTGGCCGGCGGCGCCCCTTTAGTCTGGGAGGGAATTAGCAACCCTCATTGTCCCGCCGCGCGCGCAGACGCACGACGTCGTGGGAGGCGCCGCGCGGAGGGAGGTCAGCCGCGCGAGGACCGCTCCGGGCCCTCGGCTTTGCTGTTGTTTGTGCAGATGCCGCCCGCTGAACGTAATGGATGGTTCACTTTAGGCCGCAGATGTCCTGTATTTTCTGGCCGGGTGTAACAGCGTGCGTAGGAAACGCACTTTGAGTGCATAAGAGAGAGGGTTGGGTCACGTCACCGCAGGTGGGGACACATGTGTGATTGGCTGGTTCCTGTGGCCAATCAATGGGTTTCTATTAATTGTTTAAAGGGTTTTTCTCTCTTTCTTGTACCCCCCCTTTTTGGAGGCGGGGTTTTTCGTATCAAAACCGGAGTGTTGGGTTTTCTCGAGGGTCGGTCGAGAGGGGATCTAGTTCAGTATAGATCTCGGCCGAACAGGCTGCTGCTGTCAGAGTGACAATGTAACCGTCACTCTGACGTGATGTAAACTTGGAGTCATGTAAATAATGTAAATAAACCTGATATCCAGCAATGAAGGCAGTCCTCATCCCTCACCCGCTCCAAGCATCGGTCGTCGGTCATCGGAGCGAGTCGAGATCGTCCTCTCGGCTCGCGCATCAAAAGAACATCCCTATTTCGCCTCCATCAGTTCGCCAAGAAGATGGAGAGGCGAAATTTAACTGTAATATCATCGGATTCTGACATAGGTGTAGGCTGCAGGGAATTTTTTAAGTGCGAATGCACTTTATAAGCGACCCCAAACCTTCCACCGCCGGCGGCGGCGGCGGCGGCGGCGGCGTCCGCAGTCCTCCTCTCTCTATATAAAAAAAACAGCATCCGGCGCGAGGTTTCGATCCCAGGACTTTGCGACCGCAGCGCGACGCTCTACCGACTGAGCCACGGACGCGACGCTGATATCAGTGTTAGTAACGCGCCTTATATCTTTAACGCATTCAAACTACGTCGTCAGCGGCGTGCGTTGGCGACTCAGCAGCGTTATAGCGGCTTGATAACTGCGTGGTGTACACGTGATACTACAAACCCGATGGAAGAGATGGAAGAGAAGGCGGCGCGGCGGTGGGCTGCGGGGGCCGAGCGCAAGCGCCGCAAGCGGGCCGACAACCGTGCATTCGCACTTTCACATTCTCCCCCTCGGGGAAATGCGGGGGAATTTTTTTTAGCGGTGGCGACCTTCTTGGAACGCAGCGTCATTGTACAGTAGTGGTTTTTCATGTACAGAACGCAAATCAGGGAGGTCTGGCCAGTCTTCTTTGTCCCACTGGAGGGCCGAAAAATGGTTGGTTGTCGGTACTGCAAATGTGTTTGCGCTCACTTTTTTGAGCGTGTGGTTTTGACGCGACGTAATGTCTCGATAGCCTTCGCTTGGTCGCGCACGTCGGCGATGTAATGGGGTGATCATTACTTTTGCAGAGGCCGCACTGGTAAGACACTTGGTGATCAGGCATTTCCTCTTCCTGGCATGAGGAAGGGCATGACTTGCACATGTGACCAGATCGAAAGCCCTTGTAGCAGTGCACAACACTAGGCTTGTAGGGTTGAGGTCGCAAAATGCAACCGTAGTTCTAGGTGGGGGATGTAGAAGGTCCTTACACCGTTACGAGGCAGGGGGCCTTTTTTCCCATGCAGCGCGCTGCTATGATGCGGTGTGTAGGGCAGTAAAGCTCACGCTGGAGCACCGCTTGATCTTCGTTGCAGTCGACACCCTACACAACGTAGCGTTGCATGTCAGACCCTTGAACTAGGTACACCTGCACGGGGACCACGTGTTGAGGTGTGATCGTGATGAACTTGATCATTTGCAGGCGATCCACTGCAGTCAATGTCGGGAGCCACACAGCAATCGTGTTTGACTTCGGCGAATATTGAAGCCGCGAAAGTCTTTGGTTCCGAGGTAGGAATCCAAGTTTGCTTGTAGGATTCTGTTTGGATTACAGCATTTCTTCCTCAACAGCGTCTGTAGGAACATATGTTGTCTCTACATTTTTGTGGCTGCCCTCGCACGCAGGAACGTCAGAAAAACCGATCTCCCAATCGCGAATTTGTTCGGGTACATTTCTCGGCCGACGTGTGCACTAATTTCCGCAGTTTCAATAGCGCTTGTTGTGCTAACATTTAAATAAGCGTTTGATCTGCAGCTATGTGTACTGCGTTGGGCGGGCAGATCCACGCACACGGCCACTCCATGGATAATTTGTGCTCGAAGCTCGTGGCTACTCATGTAAACACCCACCGCCACCGTGTGTTAGCCCCACCCGCGGCAGACAACCTTCCAGCAAATTCCTCGTAAAAAAATTAAAACAAAAAGCACGTTGCGTTCGCCGAAAAGTACAGAAACAGAACAAAAAATTGTGTCCGTGAAATATCAACAAAATTTGAGAAAGTTAGCGAATCGTACGTCTGCTGTGTATTGAGTCCTACGCCGCTTCTGTACATCTTGAGGCTTTTAACTGAAACCAGATTGGTGCTTTTCTGATTTTTTTTTGTGTTTCTCTTTGCTTTTTACGGTTTATGTTATTTTAGAATCAATAAACATGCGAGTGCAGCGTACTGCATTTTTTTGTTTCATTAGTTCATTGCAAGCTGTGTTGATATTTTTAGTTTTTATTGCACAAATTGTTATACGAGCTACAACTGTTTCTTTCAGGTATGGCTCCAAGTGAATTTCGCCCGTTAGCCGTTTGCTGCAGCTTTCCCACACAACAGGGAGCCGCGGCGGCGATGGAATCCACCGAGTGACTGTAGCGGCCCCTCACTGCCCACACGGCGCTTGCAGTTGCGAAATCATTTAAAATGATATTGTTTTTTGCCTGGTTCTTTGGAGCACCTTGTAGTGACTAAACTCGTAGGAAATCAGCAGACGCAAATCACATAGTTTTTCACTTCGAAATGAACCCTTGAAGGGTGCGTTTACCGTCACTGATGTCTAGCATTTTGGTTTGGCTTCTGCTTCATTCACGCCACCCTCAAGTGGAAACCTGCATGTAACAAAAATTCAGAATTTTCGTCGACCTCGTTATATCCAGGTTTAACTGTTTTAAAAAATATGTCAAGAGTAAATTGGATTCAGTAGGCGCAGCAGTCGACCGGGTTGCTATTGATCTAATGGCATCCGTCCTCCAAACGATATGCCTGGAGGCCTGGTCACTGCTAGGGACCATGTTCATCATTGAAAATCAGCTCGGAAAAAAGAGCACAAAAAATGAACACGAAGTAGACAGGACAGCGCTGCTCAGCGCTATGCTGTCCTGTCTACCTCTTGTTCCTTTTTTGTGCAGTGTTTTTTCCGAGCTGATTTTCAATGATGAACAATCACGAACTCGCCCAGAGCACAGTCTTCTTGAACTATAGGGACCATGTTGTCCACGTAGCAGCGACAGTTGCGGTGGACGCTCCCTTTCCTTTTGTGCCGTTGTTGTCTTACTGTTGCGAATAGCCAGTCACTGCCATAGAGCACTAATGCTTACGTGCCATGAATTATTAGTTGGCAAACTGTGAGAAACACAGCAACAGAAAAAGACTCAAGCTGAGCCACACAGGACGGGCCTCAGCTGTCTTTGTTTCCGTTGCGCTGTATTATTAAGATGTATCACCAACTCACCCAATACTAGATTCTGCCTAAAAAAGAGAGATGATATGTGCTCGCAACCCTGATTCCACCCTTTCTTTAAATTTCTGTAATAATGTACGGCTTCTGTTTTGACTGTACGCCCCACGAGTTTGGCACCAGTTGTCAGACTTGGTGAAATTTATTATAGGGAACTTGCTGAAGGAGGGGTCACTTCTAGAGGCCTTCCATCTGGGTTGCTACCGCCTCGACTGGGGTGTCTCATGGTGCGCCACTGGCGTAACTAATGTGCTAACTTTATTTCATTGCCCATGGTTCTTCAGGCACGGCTGGTGGCTGAACGACCTCCCGCATGCAGTTACAGCAATGGCGAGGACGCCGCGCTCACAGGCGACGCAACGTCGAAATGAGGGTGGTGTCATAATGCGCGCAATTCTACAATAGGAACAAAATTTCCGTTACTCTTTTTTCGTACCCTGCCCACCATGTACAGGCTGTTACGACACAAAAAAGCGCCTTCACAAATTTTTTCTGAGCAAACCGCTTTTCCGTTGGGCTGGAACTTTGCAGAAAGGACGAACTTTGTGGTCAGTTTTATATAGAACAACGATCAGCAATGAAACTTGCTCGCTTATTTTGAAAAAAAAAATAAATACTATTTTCGCCTATGACCAGGGTGGAACGGTGACGCTTCCTGCGATAGGCAGAACGAAGGCTGCGTTGCCGGTTCGTGGTACAAAGGCGCCTAATGCGGTGGCCTATAAAAAACCTCTTTTCGATAGGCCATCGAAATCTGAGCATATGCCTTGTGGCGTAATTCGAGGTCCGACAGTAACTAAAGGTTCCAACAGATGGCGTGCGAGCAGTGAACGGCGGGAAAATTCAATTCACTTCGCCGTGTTCATATTCTGAGGAGCGAGACAGGAGACGAAGAGTGTGGAAGGCGGGAGGGGAAGAGAAGAGCGGCATTTACGTGGCAGCAGCGCGTAATCCAATGTATTCCGCCCCCTTTGGCAGGGAGTGAGCCGGTACGCGGCAGATGTGTTCTTCCCCAAAGAGAAACAGGCCGAACTAAAAACAAATGGCCGCAGATAACGGCCAACAAGGCGAACTTTTATGGCTACAAGATTTCTCTGATTTGGCTTGTGCTCGCGGTGTTGATTCTGTCAACAAGAAGAGCACATAGTCGCCCCGGCGCTTGGCTCCCTTTGTGCGGCACGCAAGGCTCGGCCGCGGTTTTAGGAAACATCGTATTTCCATTTAGAATTAATGTATGCCACTTTGATTACTTGGCCTAAGAACGCACAGCGGGATTGTTGCATGCGAGTTTAACGTACGTCAACGGGAAAGCTGAAACAGCGGCTAATTATTATTTTATTGCTTTGGTTTAGTGACTGCTAATGCAGCTCCGGAAGGCGTATTCACGTGTACAGCGGTTAAAGGCAAACCATGCTCAGTGTCCGGCCACATTCAGGCCGTCCCTCGCTCTGGCACGGCCTGTGTAGTGAATACGGCTGTTTCGCCGCCTTATTTGCTCGGTTGGAATCGATCGGTCGGAGTACTTGTTCTTTTTCACCAATGTAAACATTGAGCCTAGTACTTGGCGATGCAGAAGCCTTCGGGTGGCCTTCTACAGTTGTTTTATGGGCACTTGGAATTCTGCACGCAAACATCGGCGCAGCACGCCTATGCCTTTGCAGCCTGGGTTGTTGTAGGCTTTCACGGTCGCGTGATTCGGGGCACTTTTCCACGCTGCTTCCAAGGCGCATAATGAGGAGGGGAATTTTGGTTATTAGGATTTTGTTTCTTTCTGTAGTGAGAACACCAGGGTGCATTCTAGCCTACGCTGGCCACTTTGAAATTTCTACTGAAGTCGATCAGTGGTTCCAGGACGATGTTAACCGGTATTATTCTTCCACGGGAATGCTCCCACCATAAAAGTTCTACAAAATTTACAGTAAAACCTCGGAAGGATGAACGCGTCATCACTCGCTGTAGCAAAGAACTACGGAAGAAAAGCGGGGCCATGGCTGCCAGAAACGCGGATGATACTTTAATGGCACGGCCAGTTTATTTTGTGATGATGATGATGACTGGCGCATACCCAGCGAGAGATCTATCACTCGTTTCAGGAGCAACAGCTCTTTGTACATTTTATTGTGCTTTCGCGTCATCTGTTGCTACGCCAGAAGGCTTGTCCAGAAAAGCAACGGTTTCTTGGGAATTTTAAAACACGCAATTATTCGAAGTTTATTGGAAGCATCGTTCTGCTCCCTCACCTGCCGCCCGTGGAACTAGTGCTTGCACGTTTGCAGTACCACACTGTAAAAAATTCCGTACCTTTATGGTCAAAGCCAACGTAAAAAGCGTAAAGTGTTTCCGAATTCCAGATAAACATGGTGAGTGTCCGTAATTAGGCACATACCCCCGTAAGACAACCTATACATTTTCCGTATTTCGAAAACTTTACGGAGTATCCGTAAGTCGACAAAATGAGCCAAGAAAACCAAATTCATACTGTCTGAACTGAAATAATAAGTAAGCAGAAGGCAAAAGTGTAATCTGCAATCGGGATGGAAACCTCTTAAGTGTATTGCCAGAAGTGTTCTGCCCAAACTGCTACGCAGGGTCATTATCATTTACACGGTATGCACCACTACCTGAACAATGACGGCAGAAAAGACGAGGACGTCTAAGTGTTAGCGCGGAAGCTTTTTGGATAGTTGGCTGTCACCGCCAGTTCAGGGGTCTCTGTACGCCCGGCTGGTCCAGTAAACATCACTTTTTCTGCTCTTCGTTCGTGACATTTTTGGTGCAGTAGCTGGGTAATCCCATGCACTTCAACCCCTTGGAACGGCACTAGGCGGCAGTCATCTGGAGACGACACCAGTGCACTGATCAAGTCTCCGCGTTCGAGGACTCCACCCACAATTTGGTCGTCTGGTCAGACCACCCGGTATCATGACAACCATGGCGGCTAGCCAAACCAATCAGCGCAGCGGAGCCTCCTCACCACTGGTCCTCCCCTCGCCACGCACGCGACACCACGGTCATTCCATGGAGATACCTTCGATGACATTGAGGACTGGCTGGATTATTTCGATCGAGTGGCCTCGTTCAACTAGTTGGATGATGAGATGTTTTCTTCGAAATTTTTACTTTTTTCTCGAAGATGCCGCGAAAAAGTGGTTTGAAAATTTCGAACGTTCATTGACCAGCTGGAGCAAGTTTCGGAGGCGGCTGCTCGACACCACAACAGTAGACAGCTAAAAAAAGTGGCGAACTAGCTCTGTAGGTCCACGACACAAAAGCAGAACGAGAGCGTTGGTACGTTCGTGGATAACATGTCACGCTTGTTTAGGCGAGCTGATCCTAGCATGAGTGAAGCAAAAAAAGTGCGCCGCCTGATGCGGGGTGTCAAAGAGCAGCTCTCCGCTGGTATTGCACCGAACCAACCAGCCACGGTTGCTGTCCTCGAAAGAGAAGCCACAACGATGCAGCGGTCACTTCAGCAGCGTACCATGTTGTACGCGCGTCCCGCCAATGTATCCGCTTGCGCTTCATCCTGCGATGAAAACGCCCTCCGGGAGCTAGTGCCAAGCGTTGTGCATGAAGAGCTGCGTGGGGAATGTGAACTGGAGATACTTCAGCAGAGTGGTTAGGAATACGGATATTGATTGACAACATCTTGCAAAAACCCACCGCGATCTTTCAGTAACTAAGGTGTTTTGCCGCCTTTGTGGAGCTTTGGTGGAAGCAAAAAGCGAAAACGTTTGTGTGTCGAGATTTCGGCACACGTTAAAGATCCCCAGGTGGTAAACATTACAAGGACCCTGCAACACATTTCACAGAAGAGCTGTTTTACCAAGCTTAATCTGTCTGTCGCACCAAAAAACCTGAAAGCCTCAAGAAAAATTGGCCGCGTACCTGCTCCCTTCGTTTCAAATGTCCCAGAACGATGGTAGCCGTCTGGCGCCCCTACAAATAAATACCTCCTTTCCTTTTTCCGCTCGCTTCTCATGCTGTTTCTCTCCCATCTCGCTCCTCCCACGATAAACACGATATAAGTTTGCTAACGTCCTTTTAAATTTACCGCTTTCAGCTGCTCCACACTGGGAGCCTGTATGCAACCACCGCCGTACGACGGAAACGGCCGTGCATCGATGCAGCGAACCTCCAGGCTACTATGCTGCACGCCAACTTTACTCCACGCGCGTTCCAAGGGCTATCTATTGGAACCTTTCGTTACTGTTGGCGCTGAGGGCGGCCACATTTGTATTTTTGTGGACGCACTTTTCAATAAATGAAGCATTATGCATTTCTCAATAAAGATTACCTGAAAATGCCCCTCACGCATTGATGTGCTGTCTTTTGAACATAGGAGCATTGCCACCGGACCTAGGTTTAGATATGGCTGTAGGTATATATACACGTATCGCTCAGCCACTGTATTTACTTTCCCCCGGAGGCTGTATCGAGGGACGGACATACAGATAGACCAAAATTTCCGCCATCAAGTAGCCCAAGAAAGACAATCGTCTTTAAAAAAATGCCTAGGGATGCCCCAGGAAACGAACACGGGATTTTTACGCCGTAAAACCTGCAAGCTAACCACTGGGCCACCCCGAATGACCGAGGCGTGCAGGATTAGCAGCGGCGCAGAACCATTACATGTACGGCCAATTGGAGAAAAAAAAAAAAAAAAACACTCCCCGTAGTCGGAAACGAAGCTGGGTCCCTCGTGCTTTGAAACCGGCGCCTGTCAAATTTAGCCCTCAGCGCACAGCATTTCCGTTTTGGTTCGTGGTGTGGGCGTTAGCTTTCGACTTTGCCGCGGTTTCCAGCGCGTGCTGACGCGGTCCATTTTGGGAGCGATGTTAAAGCTTGCGGACAAAACGATCCGGGCCTGCCAGTGGTAGAGAGCGGTCAGCGGCGAGTTCGGAAGTCACTGCGAGGCGCAATAGCAAAATATAAAAATGGCGCTCAAACAGAAAAGTGAAGAGCCAAGTAAAAAGCAAATAAAATAAAAAACAAAAAAAACACGGCACAAAATGAACAAGATTGCAAATCTTGTGTTGTGCGTCGTTAACATGAAAAATGTCGAGACACATGTTCCCGAAATCTAGTACTGTCAGCTTTGGTAGCAATGGTATCTGGAAGGTCATTCCACATAGAAATAGCCCGAGGCAGTGCTGATAAATTAAATGCACGCGTGCTGTCATTAATGAGGCAAAAACTAAACTGATTATGAAGTCGTCTCGACATGCGCACTGGTGTTACTAGTGGTAATGATGAAAGCCTACTATTATGAACTTATTTATGAAATAAGCCGAGGAGAGCAATGGACCGGTGTTTTTCTAGAGGCGGAAGCGAAGTATCTAGTTTTGTTTTTGTTACACTTTGACGATCACAAGTTCCTGAAATGAAACGAGCGGCTCTGTTTTGCACAGACGCCAACATCGTGGTTAGCTAGTTTTGAAACGGGGACCTTATTGGGGACGCAAAACAAAAGCTGTGGGCGCACAAAAGTCAAATAGGCTAACTTGCGAACGAAATAGGCTAACTTGCGAAAAAAATATGAATGAAGTTTGGCATGAAGTTGTCTGCACTGAAACCAATAACTGCTGGGAAGCTGTAAACCGGTGTATTTTTTATGCAGTTACATTTGAGAAGGCCACGCACAGTAAAAGTACAAACAACGAAAAATCGCCAAGAAATGCGTAACGCACCTACGCAAGGATATAAGTCGTTTGGAAAATGATATGCAGTCATTTCGACAAGAATATAAGGACAAAAATGCACAGCCTTTTTTGTCTGTGTTAAGGGGAGCAATTGGAAAGAAAGGGGAATGGTCAGTTTTAGCTCGGCGATTGTGTTGCATACATAAAACCTATTCAACTCAGGCCACGCTAGCACATGCGGCTCGAATCATTCGTTACTTAGATTTCTCCGTGGCGTCATACCAGCTTCCACCTGTGTCCAATCCAAACAAATCATGCGATCATCCTCCATCATGTAGTGCGTCCTAGTGACCGCGGTGGCTATAGGAACGCGCGATGCGCAGGCATAACAATAAGAAAAAGTATAAGCTTGCCATGTTCAGATATGGAATTCCTAGATGAGCATATAGAAACAGGTCCATAGCACGTCGTTCTAAGGTGACTTCCAACTTATTGAAGACGGGAAACAACCGGTTCCGTAGCACATCGGAGAGCGTACTGGCTGCCAGTCAAGGGTCCTTCAAGTGTCCTTCAAGGGTGCCGGAGGAGCATGCGATCTTTTTTCATACAATTCCGCTGACCTTCCTAGTACCGGAGGCATGGGCGGACGCCGGCACGAATAACGTTGGAAGAATCCAGGGAACGTTTCTCGCGAAAACCCACAGATACTTGGCCCTTCGGAGGCTCACTTCCCAACCGGCAGCATGTGCGAAGCAAAGGCAAACTTGCTGCTGGAAAGTCGGTCACGTGAAAACCCCACTTCTTAGTGTTTTTTTAAGGCAGTAGCGTAAAAAACCTCCGAGCACCCATTCCAGCGAAGGACTTAATAGAGATAGAGTCTAATCGCCAGCTAATAATGGCGGCTTCAATAAAAACCCGGACTGACTGAATGTATTTTTGCTGTTCTTGCAGGGAATCAACCTAAACGCAATCCCATTGTGCCAGCGCGTTCATGCGTAGCGCCCACGACGCACCGCGTCCCCGGGGCATGCAGGTTCGATGGTGCGGCACGCACATTGTGGCATTACTCAGACGCCTTCGGTAAAATGACTTCAAAAACTTGCGCATGATCGTACAGAACAGGATGTGCCGAAAAAAGCTACCAGTAGAATATGGCGTCGATAAATTTTCGAGAATTTTTCTTTTGTGGAATATCCTTGCTCATTAGACGAAGACTCATTATTCTAACATTAAAGCATTTTTTACTAAATGTTGCGACATAAATACAGCCATACCCTACAGCCATACCATACAGGCGTTTTCTCAGCAAAAGTGTAAGCGCCTAATTCCCCCCGTTCTTACCCCGGCGAAGCCGATTTCCTCGCCACCGCCGACGACCCCTTCACAAGTGTTATGCCTCTCGCCACCACTGGTTCCATTATTTACGGGTTGCGTAATCGGCTGAAAACTGTGCCAGTGCCGTTAACAGCAGTTTAACTTTTAACTCGCTACGGGACGGACCCGTATCCTTCGCTCAGAGGAAGAACAGCACGACATTTTTCTGATGGAGGCGAAAAGCAAAAACGCCCGTGCGTACGAGATTTCGGCGCCCGTTAAAGATCTCCAGGTGGTCAAAATTAATCCGGAGCCCTCCACTACGGCGCGCCTCATCGCCTGCGTTGCGTCGGCGCGTTAAACCCTACAGTCAATCAATCAATCAGAACAGCACGAATTCAAGGAGCGTCGGCGCGCACAGAATCACGGATCTGCGCAAAAACGACAAAAAGCCTCTGCCGCGGAACATGAAGCCACCGCCGTAGCCGCAGCTTGATGAGTAGCTGCGAATCTTTCCCTGATGAAGAGCAACTTGCCCCATTAGAACGCCGACTTGAGCCAACATTTTTAAGTGCGAATGCACTTTATAAGCGACCCCAAACCATCCACCGCCGGCGGCGGCGGCGGCGGCGTCGGCGGCGGCGTCGGCGGCGGCGGCGGCGTCCGCAGTGCTCCTCTATATTTAAAAAAGAAACAGCATCCGGCGCCAGGTTTCGATCCGAGGACTTTGCGGCCGCAGCGCGACGCTCTACCGACCAAGCCACGGACGCTTTTTTTTTCTTTAATGCCGGTCTTCGACACAACACAGAAACACAAAACAAACTTATTCACATGAGCAACTCGAGCGACAAGCCACCAACCTATATGAAGGCTGATGTCTCTCTAAAATTCCCCAAGCATAGTCAAGGGTTCTATCCTTGACAGCCACTCAGGAGTGTATGCCTTGCTCTTCTGGACTTCTACGTACTGGGATATAGACTCACGAAAACATTGCCGCGTAGGTCGGGCGTCCACATCACCGTGGAGCCAGTCCATGCGCGAGCGCCATATGCTATGCAAGGCCACCAAAATAACGAGGTCCAAGGGCGCCCCCTCCTCGTTTTCGACCGCTAGATAGCGTATGCCATGGGGGCTCAGCGGGAAATCTTTATGAAGGGTCCTCTGGAGGACATCCCACAAAAATACCGCAGCCCAACAATGCAGAAAAACGTGCTCTATCGTTTCTGGTTGTTTGCAAATTGAACACTGAGTTCCCCATGGCACAGATATCCCTCTATCCTGCATCCATGTTCCAACAGACAAGGTGCCTGTGTGTAATTTGAAGAAAAAGCTTTTCACACCAGAGTGAACCTCCATTCTTTTGACGCGCTTTAGCACATTTTGGCCTGGCCCAGCACGGTAATTATACCTATACATAGGAACGGGGAAAACAACATCGCAAATGTCCTTATACAGTTTTTTGCGTGTCACAGAGGACAGGTACTCTCCAGAAAAACGTGCGAATAGAAAACGGGCCGTCATAACTATTTCCTTCAAATACCCATACACGCCACCTGGCATGCACCATGTTGATACTACATATTCCGGCATAGCACGCGCCAGCCGTACTTGCATGACACTCTGCAAGAACGGGTCACGAACATCTCGCCAAAACACCACGGACGCGACGGTGATATCAGTGTTAGTGACGCGCCTTATATCTTTAACGCATTCAAACTACGTCGTCAGCGGCGTGCGTTGGCGACTCAGCGGCGTTATAGCGGCTTGATAACTGCGTGGTGTTAAACCCGATAAACCCGATGGAAGAGATAAACCCGATGGAAGAGATGGAAGAGAAGGCGGCGAGGCGGTGGGCTGCGGGTGCCGATCGCAAGCGCCGCAAGCGGGCCGACAACCGTGCATTCGCACTTTCACATTCTCCCCCTCCGGGAAATGCGGGGGAATTTTTTGTTTAGCTTGAAGGGGTATCGGAGCGACATTTTCGCTAGTGTCACGTCTAAATATGAGCACATCACCGGTGCATGGGGGAGGGGTGGAAGGAGGAGGGTGGGCGTGCCCGCGCAGATAGGCTTCATACCCTCATCGATGACATGACCGTTGTGCCAGTTCGTGATTCAAACGTGAACGTCTCACAGCCCAATGCGACCTGTCCGCTGTCTTCCGTTACCCAGTGGTCTGGGTTGGCGTATTACACAGGCATTAAGATGCCTACGACGCGGGAGAGAAAAACAGGCAGCCTCGTTTTGGTCCGCTAGAATAAAGCTCGAGTCATTCTAAGTTTCACTCAGATAATTAGCTAGGAAGTGTGCTAAATGGCAGATTACAAGCGGGCGTGTTTCGTTTCTTGCCCTCTCCTGGGTCTGTGCACAGCTTCGTCCATCGAAGAAGAAAACAGTTAGGAGTTGGCCTTAGGTCGCGAAGCCGGCCTTACCAAGCCCACCTCCGCTGACGCCGCTCCCTCGGCTGCTTTCATTTGTAGAGCCGCCGGAGCCGGCCCGGCACGTCACCCCTAATATTCCTTTCTTGTAGCTTCATGCCTGCGGCTGTTTGGCTTTGAGCAGACCTCTCCGTATTCGTCTGCGCGACGCTCTCTCGTGCGCGCTGGCTTCCCCGCGTGCGGGCGTACGAGTGACTGGCGCTATATTTAACTGGTCCACAAAAGAGGATAGATGAGAAATGATTACTGGCCCCACTGGTTCAGCATCAGGTACGTTGTTCCAGAAGTCAGAATGCGCGTTCTGTTTGCGGTATATGAGCAGTCCAATACATCTGTGGCCAATACATCCCACAGCGCACTGTCACATGGCAGGGTGACGCGGGACGTCTGGACCGGATTTGATTTCCCTTTTTATGACTATGCTTCACGCTTTTAAGCAACTCCATCTCCTTATTATTATTCCTTCATGAATTCGTCGGTCACCCTTTTGCTCAGAATAGAAGGGCGCTGAATTTTTGCAGGTTCAATTCCGCTTCACATTCTGCGCAGTAATAGTAACTGTTATAGTTTGGGTTTAATTGCGCCAAAAATACCGGTTCGGTCCTGTTTCGACACCAGGGTAAAAATATTTAAGCGTTTCTATTTCTGTTAGGTACCATTGTTCAGCACTACTCAATCAATTTGATTTGCAAAAGATTCAACGACAAAGCAGTTACCATGCGTTGGGCGAAGCTAGTTTAGCTATATTCGGTTAGAAATCTTAGAAAAGGACATTTTTGTTTTTTGATGGTTTTGCATAATTTGTCAGGTCGGTCTTCGCAAGACATCTAATCTCCTTGATTGGTAACTGCTCGCATTTTTCTATTATTTTACTTACTTCAGCTCCCTCAGTGCTTTGTAGGTAAGCGTCGGTTGTATTTATTGCTAAAGTAGAAGTCTCATTTCGTTTACTTTGTGGCCGAGCTCAAAGGAGGGTGACAAACAAAATTAGTCTTCCCTGGTACCTCCACAAGGGAGACACTACTCCAGGCGATAAAATGCGACACGTGAAATATTTTCTCCGGATTTTGGGCGCATACAGAAAATTAAGCCGGAGTGTAGTGAGCAACTTTTATGAGAAAAACGGTAAATATACTTGCAAATTTGCGGGCGACGCTCGAAGTTTTCTTTCATTTGTGACGCCTCACAGTAGACGCAAAGTTATCGAGCGCCAACAGGCCAAGCTCGGAGAACGTTTCATTATTCGTTCCCCCGTTTCATCGCACCCTCTGCGTTCGGCTGGATCCCCACCCGACGAGGCAGCCGTTGAACACCAGAGCGGTGGGACATAAAGCGTGAAATATGCGCCCGCCCAGCCGTACCTCGGGGTAGCGGGGAAGGGCTAGGAATATCGGAGGTGTGGCGAGTACGCGGGACTTTACGATGATGGGCCTTTACGGCTCTTCGGCGTTTGTTTTTGCGTGGATAATCCTGCAAGCCGCCAGCCTCTACGAGGCGCCTGTGCCACGATGCGTCCGCGTGCTCTTTACGGCTGGTAGCTTCTGGACTAATTGGGGCACCTTCGCTAAAGGCGGACTGCTCACCAGATGGTGTCGTCGCACTTGCCATTGTTTAAACTCCACAGCGTTTTCACGCGGATATCACCCCGCCTTGTGTACATGCAAGGCGCACTGCGCGGATTGCTCTTTCGTGCGTAACGCGTCACGCAATACCCTTTGGGAGACGACAGATGGCACGGGAGACATGCGCCACCTCTGCCAAATGTACGCGTCTCTTTCAATTGCGTCCGCACCTCAACCGGGCTTCGTGCTGGCTCTGGACCGTGTCCCGAGAGCGATGAGCTGTGCACACTGGCTCTGTCGCGCCTGACATGTCAGGGTATAGTTTGGCCAATGAAGGATTAGCACTGATATATCGTCGTATTTCGACAGAAGGAGACCCTTACCTTGTTCCGGCTCCTAATTAAGCGTTCTTCTTCGTGCAGTTGCGGTTTGCAACCTGTGAGACAACCTGCGTCCTTGCTGTTATCTCCTGGTGGTCTAAGCTCATGTTGACCCCTTTTAGGGGCGAATCGCCTTAGGGTTTTTGGCGTCTCCTATCGTGGTCCACCGTGTTCGTAACCGTCGTCTCGTGTAGTCACGGTACTAAAACATCGGGAATGTTCTTGACGCCTCGGGTTAGAACATAACGCGTACTAAAAAAAAAAAACACCGGGACACTTGTTTAAGCCTCGCGATGGAGAGCTTGGTTCTTTAAAGAGACTTTCACAGCAAAGCTATGTACCTGTACCCCCCAACGCTTTCATCTCCGTTGGGGAAAACGCAAAGGAAGCAAGAACACACCTGTACACTGCATCCTTCGCCCTCCCTAGGTTTCACGTTAGTGGAGATGGCCCGGGATTTGTTTATTCATTATATCCTTCTCTTAGCAAAATAATCGAAAAATTGTTTGGAATGTATCAATCAGCTATTACACAAGTTTGGCTTATCGCCATTATCGCTTCGCCATAATGGCGTTCATCGAGGCTAGCTCGTTCCTGTTATGCTCCCGCGCCGTCACAATCACCTCTGACATGATATGACGTTGGCACTGCATCCATTAATCTACCTCGTGTTCGGCCAAGGAAGCTTGCTCAGGTAACGTGGAGGCACGCCCTTGGGCTCCTATTGTGGAGACCATGATAGAAGGTTTATACGAACTCAAATATGCTTTTGGGGCGAAAGCCCCACGTGTCTTAAGGTGCGTAAAAAGACTGCCGTCCATCTGCTCGCGTGGCATCAACTGTCGTCGAAAGATAGTCTTCTGTCCCCCGCCACGTAACTCGCCTCTCCTTCTCACTGGCCCACCTTTCACGCTGTTCCCATCCTCCACCCACTGGATGTTTCCAGAGTTCAAATCTGCCACGTTCGTACTGGTGCGCCATTTGTTGGGACTTTTGCGACTTAGCGATCGAGTCATCAATACAAGGCTCGAACGCCAGACGTGACTATTCCGTGGTGAAAGCATTGTTTTGAACGCGTTTTTTTTTTATTTGCCCTCGCGAACAACGAGTACCTATCTACTTTTAATTAGAAGAGAACTTCAAACCCAGTTATAGGTATGCACGTTGTTCCTCGAATAAGTTTAACAATATTTTTTTGCTAACGAATGTTGGCAAATTTGGGGCATACTTCTAGATTTATAAGATTGAAAAAATTGGCGCGGCTTGCACTGGTCCACGCACGGCTGCAGAAACAGCACAGCATCGGAGACCCTGCTGTTGCACCTCGCGTGGATTGCCCAACTTGCCGCAGGTTCTCACACCGCTCCCAAAGTGGACCGCGTTCGCACTCGCTGGAACCGGCGCCAACCGGCTTCGCCAACTCGGCGTCTGTGTCGCCTACTGCAGGCGAGAGAGAGAGAGAGGTTGAGCAGTTTCGCGTGGCTCCTGAAGAGCCGTGGTGCGCATGCGGGAGGAGCATTGGATTGGAATGAATTGAATTGGATTGATTTGGATTGTACTGGACTGGATTGAATTGGATTGGAATGGTATATATTGTACACACGCGTTGTCCCTCATTTACATGGGCGAGTGGGCAATTTCACGGCTGATTTACGGTAAGAACGATCCCCAGTGCTTCGCCCACTCGTCGTGATTCATTCGTAGCGATGCGTGAATTTTTTTCGCGAACTTTCCACGTGGCGCAAGCCCACGGCAAGCCTGGCCGACGCTTTGCGCTCCTTAAGAGCCGCAGGCTCGCTAGCGCTGGGTCTTTTATATGCGACTGCATCTTATTCACTCGCCTTGTCCCTCCATACGGCGTTGTTATCTGTCCACACCCCTCCCCCTACACTATAAAAAAAAATAATAGTTATCGGCGCCCGGTTTCGATTCCACGACCCTGTGGGCGGAATGCGAGGTACATGGTGCTCTTCCCACTGCGCCACAGAACCGAGACAGAATCAAATGCTACGAACGCGCCTCATATCCTTGGCTCATTCAAACTACGTCAATATGCTACTGATACAACGCATGATGGGGCAGTGATTAACACTTGCAATAAAAGAAAAGAAGCTCCCACTTACAGCAACAATGATGGAGTAAAGGTCGTTGCGACAGCGAAGCCCCAAGCATACCACTTAGAGAGACTGACCAAGATTGGCCAATAAGACATAATAATAATCATAAAACATAATAATCATGCGCGTTCCCGACACGTTTCACGCGATTTCAGAATCAATCCAAAGGAAACACCAAGTGAACCCCACGATGCGTCCAATCTACACAGGGTTCCCCTTGCGGGGAGGTGGGCGCAATTTTTTCCTTGGTTTATTGCTGGTAACGACGGAATTAAAAACTTAAACAGCTCTTCTGTTGAAAGTTTGCCCGTATACTCGTCTCACTGAACAATTGATTTTAATTTTTCGCCGGGCGGTTCAATCGTGGGGAGGCAGAGAGACAAACGTTTCTGCGTTTCAGTAGCCCAACAAAAATCATCGTCTTTCAGAAACCCGGCGTCGGTTTCGTTCTTTTTCGTAGAGAAAATAAACGACAAAATCAATTTTAGTTCTGATCAGAACTGAACCCCGGTCTCCGCGTTATTAACGCGCTGCGTAAAAATGTTTCCAGCGGCAGGCCCACAGTTTTCCTCGTGGTAGCCGCGGCCAGTGGAGCGCCAGAACACTTCAGTAGAGCACGTCGCCCACGCAACACTGGGTAAGCATTGATGTGAAATGTGGCAAGACGGCAGTCAGAGTAATTCCCGCCAAACGTAGAAGGAAAGCGAAATCAAAGACGCGAACACAATGTCGTGAGCAAAGTAGTGTCCAGGGCCTCCACCTTTGCAGCACGTAAGCCTTCTATTCTCTTTTAATGAGGCGGGCGTTTTCTGCACCGGAAAACAAAAACAGCGCACGATGGGCAAACTTAAATCATAATTGAAAGCAGAAACCTTGCCGATGCTATTGGACCGCTCCACAGCCTTCCACTTTGTTAAGTTTTATATTTCGTCAGAGACGTTGAAAACAGGCTGCTGCATATAAAGTGAGAGCACGCATCCAGGCCGCGGAAGGTCGGTGTGTGGCTGGCGGCGGAACCATAATTATCGCTAGTCGTTGTAAAATGACAGGCAGTGTTAGTGCGTGAACCCGTGCAACCCTTCCCTGCCGAGGCTTGAAAATTTGAGGAAGCCCTCGCCACACCGTCCCCCTTTCCCGCGTACGCCAGCGATACTGCGTAATGACGCTGAAACACCAAGGGCTAGTCTGAGGCTTAGGAATAAGCAGACATACAGTGAATACGTTTTTTTTCTGATTCGCTGCTGAGAAAATCCTGTATACGGCATCATCAGAGCTTAAAGAAGGCCCTAAATTACAGATCTTTCGCTCGAGCGCTCTTTTTCGCCACTCGGCATTTCCCTACTCCTCTTAATGCTCACAATCAATCTCGTTGCTAGGAGGATTCACTGGCTGCTATGGCGACAGTTAAGCCGTGCACTCTTAAAATATGCCAATGCCAAAACGCGACATTTGTAGAATGCTGCAGCAGGTCAAACTGTCTCTACAGGAGGAAGAAGAGTAGCGGGCGTTTTCGTCTGATGCGAGGATGACAGCATATGGGCACACGGTGCGTGCTTTAGTCAGCGCACGAGATGGTTATCGCCCCGCGGGGCCGCATATTTTGCACGGCGTTGGGGTTAATGCCTCGTAGCACGCACGCTGCGAACAAAGGAAGCCAATCAAAAAAGGAAATACGTACCTTGCTGAGAGGAGGAAATTACTGAGATAAGCGCGTACAGCACAGGCGCGGATGACTTGTTCGTATTGGCGCACCCAGAAGCGGATGCACGTTGTTCGTTCTCTTCGATTTAGCGAATTGACGGTCGGTCGGTTCCGCCGCCAGAGAGGATTGCATGTTTCGAAAGGGCTGCGCTTTCCGGAGTTTCAAAGCAAACCTTTCTACCTTTACCAGCCAACGGTTCCTTCGTCGCGTGCGGGGCAAGAAACTCGCAACGAGGCTCGGAGGACGATGGCGCTTTTTACTCACGGAGCACAGTGGAGATGGCGCAGCGAATGGCTACCCAGCGTTCTCCGCTGCTGCTAACCGGCGGGCGCGTCAGCGGGACACTGTGTCATCTGCTTTAGCGAAGGTTGTTTGGCCTGTTTTGGAGCAGCTTCGCGTCCACCGCGCGCTTCCTTCGCACGGCTTCATTAACTTATTCGACAGCACCTCCTGGGTAACCTGGACCAGACGGACGTAAGTGGTCGTGCAGCGAAGATACGTTAAGGATTGGTTGGCAGGGTGGGAAAACAAAATATAGAGACCACATACAGACATCTCACCGCTAGAGAAACGCTACCTTTTGCGCACTGCTTGCCACTAATGGTACTCCATTTTGACAATTCGTGAATGCCAACTCGGTTGTGTTTTAACAGGTATACAAAAGGCCAAAGCAACAACTGGTTCTGATAAATAGTGAATATAAAAGCTTTCTCGCTCATCTTTCTCGCAATTCTTAAACTTACTGAAATAACTAATTTAAATCGGTACAAATGGTAATCACTAAGCTCACATGCCGCATTGTTTCGGTGTCTGCGCTTGTGTCGCGCGGTGGTGAAGCCCCGAGCTAGCACGTCGGGGTGGCTAGGTTCCGCGGTCTCACCCTTCGAAAGACACTACTCTCCGTTTTCTTTCAGTCGACGCACGGCCGGGCCACAGCGGTGGCGTCCGCCGCTCTAGCCCGGCCATGGCCTACGCTGCTGCTTTCGGGACGGCGCCCCCGCAAATTCCATGTAATGGCTGGTAGAATCACTGGTTTCGCTCTTTGTCGAGTCACGTGTGTGAATTCAAGTGATGCCGCATGGGCAATTCTTGCGTTTGTCGTTTGAAGCTTCGCTTTCCAACCACCTTCACAGCGTGGATTCGAGCCAATTTTTTTTATATCACCGATTAAGAATGGCTAGAATGAAACTGACGCATGTATAACGCAATTGGGCCGCGGCTTCGTGACATGCTGTTGGTTTAGGGTCAGTGATACGGCTTTGTTTTGTACCGAACTTTTCCGAGCACACCGCAGTTTTATTTCAGTCATGTTTGACAAATACAATACCTGAAGTTGATGGCAGATATCTGTTTACGCAATCTAATAATAATAGTATTGTTACGGTGCAAAGGGTTTATTTACAGCCGTAAATAGGAATAAGAGCGCTGAAGGAGGCGGCACCGATCCTGCGGTCGTTGTTGTTGTTGTTGTTGATCCTGATAATTAATGGCGCATACCCAATCAGGGGATCGGCCAAACAACAGAGGATTGTAAAAATGAATGGTACTCTTATCAATTCACGACACGCTTAGGAAGGATAATTTAGATCAGTTGGTTTTGAGAAGAAAGAAAAAAAAACTGGAAAATTAAAGCGAGGATGACCAATGCGGTAGTACGAGTGCGGTTCGTCGTCCACTTCCTCTTCTGCTCCACCCCTGACGCATACCCAGCTTGGGGATTGGTCGCAAATAGTTTAACGCTGTACAGTTTCGGGCCTGACATTTCCCCCTTCGCAGACGAAGCCCGCCGGGCGAGGCACGAGGAAGTCACAGGCGAGGGTGGAATGTCTTCAACCGGGCGACGTGGGCGAGTTCAGTTTTGCAGCTTCGCCGTCCAGGGGTCGTTACGCGAGAGATAACGTAGGTGACATCGCTCAATCGATCGACGACAACGTATGGTCCCGTGTAATGAGACAAGAACTTGCTGTACAGTTCCCGTTTGCGTACAGGCGTCCACAACAATACCATGTCGCCTTTATCGTACGAAACCGCACGGTGCCGACTGTCGTAAAGGCGTTTTGAGCGGCGCTGGGAGGTCAGGGTTCGTAAACGAGCGAGGCGACGAGCTTCTTCAGCGAGACACAGTGTGCGCGAAACGGATGTGTCGTGACCTAAAGAAAAGGGCAATATTGTATCCAGGGTATTAGGAGGTGTACGGGCGTAGAGCAAATAGAACGGGCTGTAGCCAGTGGTCTCATGTTGGGCCGTGTTATACGCGTATGTGATGAACGACAAAATCTCATCCCAATTTTTGTGGCGAGAGTCAACCTACATCGTAATCATGTTGGTGAGAGTCCTGTTGGTACGTTCGGTCAAGCCGTTTGTCTGGGGATGGTAGGGTGTCGAGTGACAAAAGTGAGTCGAACAAAGGCGCAGCAAGTCTTCCACAACATCAGCGACGAACTGACGTCCACGGCCGCTGATAATCACGCGGGGAGCACCATGCCTAAGGATGACGAACCGGAGCAGGAATGTCGAAACGATGTCTGCCTTCGCAGCTGCTACCGCAGCAGTTTTTGCGTAACGCGTCAGGCGGTCAACGCAGACAATGATGCAGCGATTACCGGTCGAAGAGCGTGGAAACGGACCGGTTAAATCAATGCCGACTTGGTCAAAGGGGAAACAAGAAGGCGTTATAGGCTGGAGTAGGCCAGATGGAATGCTCGTAGGGCGCTTGTAGTGCTGACATCGGAGGCAACTCGACACATATTGTTGAACTTCACGGCGCATTTTCGGCCAGAAGAATCTTTCTTGGGTATGGTGTAAAGTTCTTATGTAACCCTTGTGACCGGCAGTAACATCGTCATGCATAATGCGTAGAACTGAAGCGCGCAATGGTTTTGGCACGACAAGAAGAAAACGTGCTCCCCAAGGCATGTAGTTAATCTTGTAGAGTAGCCCGTGATGCAATGAGTAGCGCCGGGGAGCCGTAGGATCAGCAGCAGCAGCGAAGAGGTGCTGGATGCTTGGCTCTTTCTGCTGTTCTGAACGGAAGGTAGCAACATCGGGGAATTCTGTGTCTACAGCTGCCAAACAGTCGTCGAAATGGTCTTCCTCCCGATCAGTGCACGCATTTGGCAGCCGGGAAGGACAATCAGCGTCTGCGGGCCGACGTCCACTCTTGTAGGCAATAACAAAGTCGTACTCTTGGAGCTTTAAGGCCCACCATGCTAGTCGGCCGTTAGGGTCACGGAGGCCAGTCAACCAGCACAGCGCGTGGTGGTCGGTGATGACGGTAAAGGGACGGCCGTGCAGTTACGAACAAAATTTGCTGATCCCGAAGATGACAGCCAGGCATTCTTGCTCGGTGAGTGTGTAATTGCGGTCAGCTTTGCTGAGGCAACGACTGGCGTAAGCGATCACATGCTCAGCACTGCTATGCCGCTGTATGAGCACTGCACCAAGTCCAACACCACTAGCGTCCGCATGTATTTCGGTGGGAGCGCCAGGGTCAAAGTGGCGAAGGATAGGGCCCGACGTGAGGAGATATTTAAGGTGGGCGAATGAAGCTTCACGCTCGGCGGTCCAGGTAAAGGCAGTGTCTATGTGCAAGAGGCCAGTGAAGGGAGACGCCAAGTCCGCAAAGCGGGGCACAAAACGACGGAAGTATGAACGAAGCCCCAAAAAGCTGCGGAGCTCTCGGACTGATTCTGGTGGCTTAAATCTCTCAACAGCGGCGATGTTTTGAGGGTCCAGTCACACGCCATCCTTATCAACAAGGTGTCCCAAAATCAGCGTTTGACGCTCACCAAAACGACATTTCTTGGAGTTCAACACTAATCCGGCACCTTTTAGGCAGCCGAGGACTGTCTCGAGTCGTGTGTTGTGCTCGTGAAAAGTTTGTCCGAAACGACTATGTCGTCGAGGTAGCACAGACATATGTCCCATTTCAGACCGCGCAGAATTGTGTCCATGAACTGTTCGAATGTCGCTGGCGCGTTGCAGAGGCCGAATGGCATCACATTAAACTCAAAAAGACCGTCCGGAGAGACGAAGGCTGTTTTTTCTCTGTGTTTTGGGTCCATGGGGATCTGCCAATAGCCTGATTTTAAATCTATTCATGAGAAATAAGACGCAGAGTGCAGGCAATCAATGACATCATCAATTCTGGGCAGCGGGCAGACGTCTTTTTTCGTGATGGCGTTCAAACGTCGGTAGTCCACACAAAACCTCCAGGTACCATCTTTTTTTTGTACGAGTATCACAGGCGCTGCCCATGCGCTGGCCAACTCGCGTATGACACCTTTTTGTAACATCTCCTTAACTTGCTCAGAGATTATCTTCCGCTCAGATGGGACCACCCTGTGAGGTTTCTGCCGAACGGGATGCGCCGATCCGGTATCTATAGTGTGTCGAGTTCTGGTGGCTTGAAGTGTCGAATGAGAAACATCCGCTGAGAAGTCGAAGACAGAGGCATGTCGAGAAAGGATGTCGACCAACGCGTTTCGTTCATCCCAGGAGAGCGACTTATTGACCATGCCGAGAAGCTTCGATTTCGGGAAAATGTCAGCAGGAGCACCCTCATCAGCACACAAAGCGGCGACTGAAATGTGGTCGTTTGTCTCGTGCTCGGCCAGCTTCATATCCTGCGGTAACACCACGCTCTGCGAAGAACAGTTGAGAGCGCACAAATAGCTATGTCCTCGTTCAACAGATACAACACAATGGGTCACCAAAACGTCTTTCTTCGCACAGTTCGGGGAGAGCGGTTCCACTACAGCGTCAAATATACCGGTCTCACTTATAGCATTCACTGGTACGACCGCCAGAGACCACGCAGGTATAACGATGTCCTCAGAAACACGCAAAGTACCAATATTTTCATGGGTATGTGGCTCATCATCGAGTGCAGGGAACCGTAAGCTGCTAAGAGAAAGTTCTCCCGTCGCGCAATCGACAGTGGCACCGCAATCGCGCAAGAAGTCGATGCCCAAAATTACGTCATGGGTTGACTTGGCAAGAATTGCAAATTCCGCTTTGAACGTCCGTCCTCCAATAGCAACATTGACTGTACACACACCAAGAGGGTGCAGCGGCACCCCACCGACTCCATGAAACGAGGTTCCCTTGTCCCATTTGAACATCACTTTACGTCCCAGGCGATCTTTAAAAGCATTACTTATAATTGAAACCGTTGCACCAGTGTCAACTAAAGCCACTGTAGAAACACCGGTCACCAGCACTTGCACTTTGTTTGTCATCATAAATATTAGCAGAAGTTGTTTATCCATCGAAAGCTGTCGGGCGACCTCACCTCCATCGGTCGCGCCGGCTAGTTTCCCGGCGAAGGGGATGCTGCGCGGCGAACAGGCGACGGGGATCGGCGCTGTCCTCCAGCGGGTGGTGTTATGCTGCGATCGGAGGTGGCCGGAGAAGCGTTGCGCTGTGAGCTTGTCCGAAAATTGTTGGCGTGAAGCGGGAACTGAGACCAGTGACTTTCGGCAGTGTGGTTAGACGGTCCTGAAGCAGTATACCGGAAATTCTGTGATTGCTCTTCGCGACGACGGCGGCAAAACCTTGCAATGTGGCCCGGAATTCCGCACCAGTGGCACGCAAGCTGCGGGCGGCGAATTCTGTCGGGTTGCATGAACGCAGTGGGCTGCGTGTGGGGTCTGTAGGCCCGGTGACCTTCACTGTAATATTCGTCATCTCGGCGTGAGTACACACCACGTGGTGAGGACCAGGTATTCGTTTCAGCTGGTTTAATTGAGTAACGGTGGTTGTCGAAGTTATCAGAGCTCCGGGTAGGGTGGAAACGGTGATCTTTAAAGCTAGCAGTGTTCACGGACGGATGAAACTCTGTAGGGGCCCATGAATGTCGGGGAGCATCATCTCGCGGAGCGTAGTAGCCGATCGGTGCACGTCGCGTCAGGGCATCTTATGGCGGATGGCAGTCGCAAGTGGTGTCGATGAGATGCACCGATTCGTCATGTCGGCGCAGTTCTTCCCGAACAATTTGCCGTATCGTCGATGACAAGTCCATGGCCCGGATGTCGTCTACGCTGGCTATAGTGGTGACGTTTGGCAAGCGACCACACTTCGGTGCAATACGACGGGTCTTCAGGGCTGCGAATGCCTGACAATGTCGTATGACGTCTTCTACTGTGTCCAGGCTCTCCTTACTGATGAGGAAAGCATACACGTCTTCAGCGATACAGTTATCTTCGAGGTGTTCCTATCCCCGAGGCTTATCCTCTAAGCCGCAGTAGCGCTGAGGATCTGACCCCGGGTATCCTCAACCGACAAACTCAGCCTTCGATACAAAAACTGTACATTTATTTACAGCCCGGCGGGCGACTAATAAACAGTACTCGCGCGGAGCCTGAAAACGACGGGCCGAGCTCTCCTGCGCCCGGACCGCGTCTCCCGATGTCGTCTCCTTGTCTTCATCTTCCCTCCAACCTGACGCTGGGGGCTAGGGAAGAGGGAAAAGCGAGTCCTTCGTGGGGGTCCAACCCCATGTGGTGGCCATTAGCGCATCCGGTGCGAGCAGGCGCGACCTTCCTCGGGATGCGCGGAGTTTCAAGGCGCCGCGCGACACGTGCGTTCAATTTCTGTGCTGCTCGTCCCGGTGCCCGCGCCAGTTCGTGCGTCGAAGCGCCCGACACCTCCACCGCCACTATGAAACATAACTTCACGGATGTTTCACACACCAAACACACACACCACACACACTTTTCGCTCGTGATCCATCGTTCCTTCAATTGGCGACACAACAATCAGCACGGTCAGTGCCTCTTGACACTGGCTGCAGGTCACCATGACAAAAAAATTCCCCCGCATTTCCCCGAGGGGGAGAATGTGAAAGTGCGAATGCACGGTTGTCGGCCCGCTTGCGGCGCTTGCGCTCGGCCCCCGCAGCCCACCGCCTCGCCGCCTTCTCTTCCATCTCTTCCATCGGGTTTGTAGTATCACGTGTACACTACGCAGTTATCAAGCCGCTATAACGCCGCTGAGTCGCCAACGCACGCCGCTGACGACGTAGTTTGAATGCGTTAAAGATATAAGGCGCGTCACTAACACTGATATCACCGTCGCGTCCGTGGCTTGGTCGGTAGAGCGTCGCGCTGCGGCCCCAAAGTCCTCGGATCGAAACCTGGCGCCGGATGCTGTTTCTTTTTTAAATATAGAGGAGCACTGCGGACGCCGCCGACGCCGCCGCCGCCGCCGGCGGTGGATGGTTTGGGGTCGCTTATAACTTAAAAGGCACAATCCTGATCTGCTCATTCAGAACGAGCGGCCTCTAGACGGCGGTACGCACCGGCCGTCGTCGTCCGAAAACCCCCTTGCCATGTGGCGCACACCCTCACACAACAGTATCAGGGGCCCCTCTCCTCCGCGCTTCCTCGCTCGAGTAGGGACCGCTGCCAGCTCGTCAGCATGCGTTGCAGCCACGCTGCACTCAGGTGAAGCTGACTGACGCAACAGTATTGGGAACCCCTCTCCTCCTCGCTTTCTCGCTCGAGGAGGGACCGCTGCTGGCTGGTCAGCATGCGTTGCAGCCACGCTGCACTCAGGTGAAGCTGCCTGACGCTTTCGCCTCCTTCTGGGCGAACGCTCGGGATCGGCTGCTTCTGCGCTCGGAGCGCCGTGCTGCCCAACGCACTGTTGGTCAGCGTAAGACAGAGGGCTGCTTTGTGACTACATTAGCGCTGACATTGACTGCCTATTCAGCTATGCCTGCAGTCCTACCTGCAACTGCCTGTGGCTGCATTATATAAGCAGCCGTACCCTCATTTACACTTTTCTCTGTCAATTCGCTCGAGTTTCCCATGGCAATCCCATTTTCGCGACATAACATCTGGGTATCTCGAGAAACACAAGATGCAGTGTGCGTGACACCAACTGGATCCTCGCGCGATTCCCCTTCTGCTGCATTCTGCAAAGCAACGGGCCGCCCGCCCACGCTTCCAGAATGTTCTCCGTCTCCGCACAGTGCGACGACGGGCTCACGCTCAACTGAAGCCAGCCTTATCCCCTTCAGAACGGTTGATTTACCAACTGCATAGTTATTCCGCTCCTTTCTGTGCGAACCTTCGCGCTCGGCCGCCACTGAACCACCGCTTGCGCGTGAAGCGCCGTTTTCTACCACGCCCCGTTGTGTGACGCACGGAGTAGCGAGGGGCTCATCGGCCACATGAATGCGAACATGCGACGCAGCTGAGGCTGTTTCTCTTGCCATCAGCTTTTTCACGGGCATACGCACACTCTCATTCACGTCTGACTGCCTGTCATTTCCAAATGCAGCCTCGCGCGTAAAACCTTCCTTCACCTCCATCTTCATTTCGAAGCTTTCTACGCGGGATGCTTCACTATCCTGCTCCCCGGTTGCAGGAAATCTGAGCGCCCACGAAGGAACATGCGCCACTATCCTCTCTTCGCCTTTCCCGCGAGATTCTGATCGTACCAAATCCCGCGAAACAGGACGCTCACGCACGCCTAATGAATGGGTTCCACCCCGCACACCTTTCGGCGTACCGGAACACCCCAGTTCACTCTCTCCCTCTGTGCTGAACATTACTGTTTGGGCAATCGGTGAGGCAGGAACATTGTTAGCTCTCTTGAAACGTTCACTCTTCGAACGTTCCGCTGCTAACTCTGCCTCAGCGATTCTCAATTTCGCCTGCAATAGCGCCTTCTGCTCAGCGAACGACATTGCAATGCTTGCTGTCCCTGCAACGTTCATGCACGCTTCCTAATCCTCATCATTATCTCGTGGCTACACCTAGATAGCCGCTAGATGTCATGGTGAACCACAGACACAGCACCAAGCAAGGCACTGACCAGAATAGCCATGTGGCTGTAGAGATGCCGCACCGGTGCAGATGGGGTATCCATTTATGCGCGGCTCCTTCCGCCGAAGTGTCCACCAACAAATCCCGCTGACTTGTCGCCTGCCGACAGCTCGCTGGTCCTGCCGCTCCCCGTTCAGTGGGCTGCTGATGCCTCCACTGACCGCTGGTCAAGCTGCTTCTCCACCGCTCAGCAGGCCACAGAGATTGCCTCGATTTCCGTTGAGTAGTCCGTCGAGCGCCCGTCGAGCCGCTTCTCCACATGGGTGGCGAGCTCGCTGCTCCTGCCGATCTCGTTCAGCAGACCGCGATTTCTCCGCCTGCTCCGTCCGTCGAGGGCTCGTGTCGCCCGCCGGCTGGCTGAGTCGTCACTGTTGAAGACCCGTCGACTGCGCCAGTTATCTTCGTCGATGTTCCTTTCCCTGGGGCTTCTCCAAGCCGCAGTAGCGCTGAGGATCTGACCCCGGGTATCCTCAACCGACAAACTCAGCCTTCGATACAAAAACTGTACATTTATTTACAGCCCGGCGGGCGACTAAAAAACAGTACTCGCGCGGAGCCTGAAGACGACAGGCCGAGCTCTCCTGCGCCCGGACCGCGTCTCCCGATGTCGTCTCCTTGTCTTCATCTTCCCTCCACCCTGACGCTGGGGGCTAGGGAAGAGGGAAAAGCGAGTCCTTCTTGGGGGTCTAACCCCATGTGGTGGCCATTAGCGCATCCGGTGCGAGCAGGCGCGACCTCCTCGGGATGCGCGGAGTTTCAAGGCGCCGCGCGACACGTGCGTTCAATTTCTGTGCTGCTCGTCCCGGGGCCCGCGCCAGTTCGGGCGTCGAAGCGCCCGACAGATACCCTTGAGAATGTGCCCAACCCGATCTTCCTCGGACATTGCGGGATTCACAATCCGGCACAATTTCAATACTTCTTCGATGTAGGTCGTGCAAGACTCCCCAGCCACTTGTGCTCGCTGATGCAGCGTCTGCTCTGCTAGCTTTATTTTTGCCATCGAATCCCCAAAGCACTTCTTCATACCCTCTACAAGTCGGTCCCAAGTGGTTAGCTTCGCCTCGTGGTTTTCAAACTACGTCAGCGCGGTGCCCGTCAAGAATACCTCGATGTTTGCCCGCTTGGCGGCGGCATCCCAGTGGTTAAACTTGCTCACCCGGTCGTAGAGAACGAGCCATTCGTCGAAGTCGTCCCCTTCGTTCCCATAGAACGTACGTGGCTCCCTGTATAGCTGCCAATTGGCCATCGGCATGGCTTGGACTCTTTTTGTAGCCCCAGTCAAAGGTACACACTGCGGGGAGAGACCGGCGACTCGGCGGCTTCGGCGAAGTTCCAGTGGCTCCGTCTTCCTTCCAAGGCTACCCCGCACCTCACCACAAACTGTTACGGTGCAAAGGGTTTATTTACAGCCGTAAATAGGAATAAGAGCACTGAAGGAGGCGGCCACCGATCCTGGTGGTGGTGGTGCCAAAAGAGATGGCTCATACCCACTCAGGGGGATTGGCCAGGAAAGGGGCGCTCACAGAGAGAAATTACAAGGTAATTAAAGAAAGACATTTAAGGAGGTAAATAAAATATGAGGGAAATATATACAGAAAAAAAAAACTGCTCAAACATGAGACGTAGCAACAGGAAGTGTTGAAACCAACATAAAATAAAATAAAAAAATAAAGGAAAGAAAACATGAAAAGTACGTAGAGAAATAAAACAAGAAGGGAAGCTGGCGAAGGAGAGGCAGTGGGCGGGAAGGCACTGATAGTAGCGATCATACACGCAGGGATCTTTTTGAGGGAAGCCCGGCATGGCCTGGGGCTAGCACGGGAGACGGCCAGATTCCGAAATGAACAAGTGCACGGCGGAGCAAAGATCTGCGCGGCTAAAACCCAGTGCCTTCGCCCCGAACGATAAGATCAGAGGAACAGACAGTGGGAAGGCCAATTTGTTAAAGCTGTTTTCCAAGTATCTTTTTCGTATGGAGGAGTACCGTCGGCAGGAGAGGAAAAAATGTTCAGCTGTTTCTAATTCGTTACAAAATGCACAGAGTGGTGAAGGGGCCAGATTGCAGCGATACAAGTAATAATTTAAGTTTGGGACACCACACCGAAAGCTGGTGAGGGTAACTTCACAAGCTCGTGACTGACTAATCCGGCACTTCCATGAGTGCCGAAGGTGCTCGAGGTCATAACTTGCGTACGCAGAATCCTCCATGCTTTGTAGCAGGCCTAATCTTCGAAAGCGTGCCGAGGTGACAAAATTTATGGGTGGTAGAACCTCCATCACTGGGCCATCCACTGCAATGCCCGCCAGAGTGTCGGCCGCTTCGTTGAGCCAGATACCTGCGTGTCCAGGCACCCATACCAAACGAAGTTTTTGTAAAGACGGAGGCAGTAAATACCCAAGGGCCCGACGTAGGGGAGAAGACTTTGAGCCCGATAGGGCAGTGCAAACAGAAAGAGAATCTGTAAGCACAATTGCGTGATTTGTATCCGAATGTAGCTTTCTAAGGGCCAGAACAATCGCTAGATATTCAGCATGAAAAGATGTAGTGAAGTCAGGCAATCGGAGGGAAAACGCCCAATCCAAACCGGGAGAAAAAATTCCCACTCCTGCCTTCTCATTCCGCACAGAGGCGTCGGTTGCAATGATTACATGGGAGGGGAAACCGGTAAGGTGATCTTGCAAAAGGCCCGTTAAAAGGCTCAATGGGAGTAATTTAGCATTCGTGGGAAAAATTTCATCAAAGGCTATCTCTAAAGATGATACTGAATGATTAGGAACAGGGACAGACAAAAGGGCCACATGTAAGGGGTCTAGTAAAGACTGTACAACTATAACCTGCGGGCGTTTGAATCGGGGCCATGGACTGCTGAAAAACAGCGAAGGCCATGTTACGAAGGCAGTTTGCGGTCTAGATATGGGAGACGCCATTACCCTTATGAATGCGTCAACAGTGAGGACATGCATGCGGAAACGTAAAGGGGGAATTCTGGCTTCCATATACAAAACGTTGATCGGTACATATCGGGGAAGACCCAGGCATAGTCTTAGGGCTTGACGTTCCAGCATTACTAGCGGCCGAAGTTTGTACTGAGGGCTTCCTGAAAAAAGCACACATCCAAATTCTAGGATTGGCCGGACGTACATTCGGTAGATCATTAATAAAGTGTCACGGCGCATTCCAAATCTCTTATTACTTAATCTTCTCAAAACAGAGACAGACCGTGCTCCTTTGGTAGAAATATAATCAATGTGTGGGCGCCAATCCAGATTGTACTCATATATCCTGCGGTCAGTACGAGTGCGGTTCGTCGTCCACTTCCTCTTCTGCTCCACCCCTGACGCATACCCAGCTTGGGGATTGGTCGCGAATAGTTTAACGCTGTACAGTTTCGGGCGTGACAGTATTATAAAAATCACGTGAATTTTTAGGCAGAACCCACAGATTGACGTATGCAACCACACCCCGATTTACAATAAAACGGCAGAAAATTAACCAGGTTTATTTCCAAACGCAATGAAAAAACACAATGCAAATTTTGTGGTATAAAAAGATTGAGCCAGTTACGGATAAAGCTTTAATGAATATTGAAAATTCCAATGTGTGTATGTGCCGTATATTTGTATGCATTTGTTATAGCTGATGAAAATACGTGATTCTTCGTTTTTTTCTGTCTGTTTATGCTTTTAGTTTCGTCGACCACCGCGCTGCCTCCTCACAACGTTGCTGCGACCCGCAGGAGGCGGGGCCACCGCGTCAAGTGGCTTGCCTGGCGTGGTATTGCACCCTGTGGCACTACGGGGTACCGCCATCGCCTCCACTTCATGCCGACATAATGGAGAACCTCGACGGAAGCGTGCCACACCAGTCTTCATCTGCTATGCCACGTGGTTATTTCCATCGAGCGGCCGTGGCTGTGCCCTGCGACACCCACCCCTGTGGACCCACATTATCCGGCAACGTCAAAAAAGACTGCAGTCGACGCAGCTTCAAAGGCGTCTGCCAGTTCTCGTGACGACGTTGTTGAAATGGACCAGGTATCGTTCGAGTGGCTGGGTCTCAATGTGAAATAAAATTTATGTGCACATACTGGGAAGCGTTCAAAAACCGTGTCGAATAGGATATAACCACCGCCACTTCCTACAAAGACCTAATACCAACTAGAGCTAGCCAGTAGTGTGGTGAGGAGGCGCCTTGATGTGAAAAACGATGAAGAATATGAACAGCTACGTGCAATCCGTAGGCGCGCTGAGTGGAAGGCTCGCCGTACATAAGAACTGGAGGATTTGAGGCAGGCTTACAAAGCTCAAAGACTTGTGACACGTTACACGTTAGGTGCGCCGGAGACAGTGGCCCTGCGATGTTAGCAGCAGATGGGAAGGGTGAAGAGAGGACGGCCGCACTTCTGCACTTCTCCCCTGGTTGAAGGTCGGGACGATGGGCCTGGGCGTCCTAGAACTTTTCCTTTTGTGAAACCTGGAATGTGCAGGGTGGCACACTACAAGTTCACGCAGTCCGCGATATTAAAACCGCTATCAGCCAAGACTACATCCGCGTGTGTCAAGTCGTCGAGAATGCCGCAATGCTCGGTGATATGTTCGTCGCTAGTCCTTCCCCTCCAGCCTTCCGATATAAACGTTATTACACCCTGGGGTGAGATACCTATTAGAAATTTGGCAGTTTTATCTCCCTTATACTGGGACCAGGTCTCAGATCTTGCCAGCACAGATGATGGGCGCTCGATTTTTATCTCGAAGAAGTCGACTACAACAGCCGCCTTAGTCCCGAAAGAGTCAACAAACGCCTGCGGCATCGTAGTCTGAATGTCACGTCTCGATGGACATACAAGGTCTGACTGCCGCCTCCAAAATGAAGCATGCAACCACTTCTCCAGGATCCGTCTTACAGTAGAGATTGAGATACCAAACCTGAAAGCAAGATCCTGAAAAGGGAAGTTTCATTTCAGCTTCAACAAGAAGACAAGAACTTCCTAGAATTTTGCCAAACCGTTCTGTGGGGTGTGCTTCACTGGGACCTCTATCACCTGGAAAATTGGCATCAGTAGAGAAAAATTGGCAATGGCCATGTAAAACAACACTTTGGCATCATCGTTGCGCAGTGAAACTTCTGTTGGTTGCAGCTGCAGCTTTTGTTTGTCCAAAGCATAGATGTTGGATGAACGTCGCTGGTTGTGAACGTTGAGCGTGCATGGTCAGGTCAGTCTGGACGACAGAATCTGCAGTAAATTAGAATGCAATTTCTGTGCATAATTATGGGGCAGAAAAAGGATTATGGGGAAGCAAAAAACTGCACGCGTAAAAAATCGGCCATAATTAATCGAAAATGGTAGCACAAACCTTTGAAACGATCCACAGAGATGCTAGGGGCTGCTGATGACTCGATGTGAAAATTGCTGAAGAGCGGTCCGCTTTGAACACTGTAGTTGGGCTGTGCTGGGCCAGTGCCAGCCGGCTGGCTGGGTGTCGATCTCGCTACACCGGTGCTCGAAGTTGCTCGTCCACGCTTCTTGCTGCGTTGAAAGCGAGCTGACAGCGCGGTTGCTGGCAGCTCCCCGCGTTTGTAGCCGAGATGTCGCGTGGGCTCCCAGTCGTGATTTTGGTCGTCCGTTAATCCTGAAGGTTTATCTGCAAACAAAGGGACGTTTCTTAAACTCGCCGCACTCTAAACATACATTCTTGAGTAAAATAAAAAAGCCGCGCCTAGCACAATCCGCGCTTATATTTCTACTGTGAAAACGGGAGGACGCGAGACAAAGCGAACAATAATAAATTGTAGGGAAAGCCCTCTGCTTAAAGCTTGACTAGTGTTATCTGCGACGGAACTAATGTGTTGATCAATCCGCAGGCCGCCCATCGCGGTGGCAGCGAGACGCGCGAGACCGCGTGTCAACTCGGGCCTTCCACTATGACTGCAGATAACCTTGTTCTTCGCCCAAAAATTACTCACCTGTGATAAAGTGACGACCGCAGACACGAATGTGATCCAGGTTCTTCAAGTCTTTGCGATTTATGCGTGCGAGCCAGACATGCTGGCGCTTTCCGGACAGCCGCTTCGTACGCTGGCACTGATTCGTTATTACCCTGGGCAAACGAAACATCCCCGATCCTGGCTCCATATACCTCACTTTTGCGAATGACTTGCTTCTGCTTCGACACGCGAAAACTGCACATATCATCATGACGACGGCTCATGAAGCGTACCTGCGTAGCGAGGAAACTGCAAGCTGTAGGCCGTGGCACGTTGGCGAACCGGGACGAACGAGGCGAACTGGGTACCCCATAATGAGATAAAACGCGCTAACAAGACGAGGACGAAGAGAGAATACACAAGCACAAGCGCGCACTTTCAACAGATTGTATTTCGGAAAGAACCCCTTTTATACACTTGCTCTCACCACAAGGAAGTATCGCGCATGCGCACGTTTACACATCACGTAAAAAACAAATTTCTTTTTCGGACAATGATACAGAGGGCGTGCTTACGCAGTTTGCTTTTAAGCGATCTATCATATCTGCTTCTATGATTTCGCGAGTTATTTTTTCTCTGTTTTTCCTGATTACAACACATTTTTGAAAATCCGCTTCACACCCCCCTTTCCATTCGCACGTGCTGCAGTGGTGCGCCAGTCATCCGCTACTCCCATTCCTCACATTAGCGCAGTGTTCACGAAGCCTATCGTTCAAGCAGCGCCCCGTCTGCCCTATGTACCGTTTTCCACATGAAAGGGGTATTTCATAGACAACATTTTCCACGCATTTGACACGTTTTGTTTCGTGGTTTTTGGCACATTGGAGGGGGGGTTTTCTAAAAGGATTGCTGGCTTTACACAGTTTGGTCAGTTTGTCCGGCGCAGAAAACACAACTTTGATATTGGCTCGCCCGCCAATTTTCTTTAGATTGTGGGAGACACCGTGCAAATACGGTATAACGGCGAATTTTGGGCGGCTGTTTGTTGCTGCGATTGGTTCCTCCCGCGTTGCGGCACGTATCTTTTTTAGGAGGGACTCAGCAACCGAAATCTGCACGTGGACTGGTTGCTGAGTCCCTCCTAAAAAAGATACGTGCCGCAACGCGGGAGGAACCAATCGCAGCAACAAACAGCCGCCCAAAATTCGCCGTTATACCGTATTTGCACGGTGTCTCCCACAATCTAACGAAAATTGGCGGGCGAGCCAATATCAAAGTTGTGTTTTCTGTGCCGGACAAATTGACCAAACTGTGTAAAGCCAGCAATCCTTTTAGAAAACCCCCCCTCCAATGTGCCAAAAACCACGAAACAAAATATGTCAAATGCGTGGAAAATGTTGTCTATGAAATACCCCTTTCATGTGGAAAACGGTACATAGGGCAGACGGGGCGCTGCTTGAACGATAGGCTTCGTGAACACTGCGCTAATGTGAGGAATGGGAGTAGCGGATGGCTGGCGCACCACTGCAGCACGTGCGAATGGAAAGGGGGGTGTGAAGCGGATTTTCAAAAATGTGTTGTAATCAGAAAAAACAGAGAAAAAATAACTCGCGAAATCATAGAAGTAGATATGATAGATCGCTTAAAAGCAAACTGCGTAAGCACGCCCTCTGTATCATTGTCCGAAAAAGAAATTTGTTTCTTACGTGATGTGTAAACGTGCGCATGCGCGATACTTCCTTGTGGTGAGAGCAAGTGTATAAAAGGGGTTCTTTCCGAAATACATTCTGTTGAAAGTTCGCGCTTGTGCTTGTGTATTCTCTCTTCGTCCTCATCTTGTTAGCGCGTTTTATCTCATTATGTGTCACCAACAGGCCCAAACCTCGTCCCTCTTGGGTACCCCAATATGGCGCCACAGGAAGCCGCACGGTCCAGATGTGACCTCCATGAAAACTATGTATTGGATATGGCGGGTCATAAAGGGCATGCGGAATGACAGCCAGCAGGTAAATTTATTCAGGGGGGTGTCATTACACGTGGAATTTCGCAAAAAGAAGTGGCTGAAGGGAATTGCAGGCTCCAATCTACGATTTATACCCCTCAAGTGACTCTTCAGGGTGTTCCTGACGCAGCGCCACCAGCATCCGTGCCCGCCCTGGACCTTCGATAGGCTCGCTGAACGCGGCCAGCTCAAAGCTCAAGAAACGGTCTACTACAGGTTACGACGGCACAGTATATAAAGCAATTTTTCACCTCTTTCATCACTCCCGCTTACGCCTTGTTGACAAATCGACGTGGCTACGGGGTACTGTGCTTGCAGAATGGAAAACAGCAAAAAAACTGCAATCCTAAAACCTGGGGAACAACCACCACGATACGACTATTCGTACGATAGCCCTACTTAGCTGTATCATTAAAATTAAGGAAGAATTATCTTTACAGAATGACCTGGTACATCAAAAGCAGGAACCTTTATCCACCTGAAATGAATGACTTTCGAGAAAACCGGTCAGCCATCCATAACATCCTTGCTCTTGTTGCATCACTAGAAGAAGAATTTCGTTGTGGACATATAGCAACTGGGGTCTTTTTAAACATAAAAAAGACATTTCATTTGGTCTTTCATACAGCCATTCTTGAGTCCCGTGCTCCTCTTTGTCTTGGTTGGGCGTTGTATGCACGGATTTTGACCTGCCTGGAACGACAAGAACTTTTATGAGTACGCTGGAATACCCTACTTCGTGTCACAGTATAGAGAAAGGAGTACCTCAAGGAGAAGTTTTGAGTTCTCCGCTGTTCAACATTACGCTAATCAACCGAAAGTGTCCCCATCTCCTGGCGTGAAAGTAACAATTTACGCCGATGACGTTTCATTTGGACTGTAGCAAGGGCATGTCGTAATACACAGCAGAGGCTCCAGAAGGGTCTAAAAATATAGCTGACTCTCTTGGGCCCAAGGGTCTCTCGCCTGAAGAAAAGCGTAGCCATTGCATTCATCCGCAAGCGGATGACTCAATATTTTTAATCCTTGAGGGTGGTTGCCTGCATTATGTGTGCACCCAAAGATACCTTGGGATAACTATGGATCAGAACCTCTCGTGGGCCACTCAGCTCAAGAGACTGAGGTCTTGGAACCTTGCGGACAGTCGAAGGGGCAGTGACTGCCGATCGATGAAGCTGCTCTGCAAGGCTTATGCCGATGGCTTGCTACGCTGCAGCCTTCCTGGTTTACAGCGGCTGTCAACCACCAGCAAAAAGCAGCTTGGCACGGCAAGAAATACTATCTGCGCACCTGTCTTGGCCGGCTTAAGGGCACTTCGTGGGCTGGTACACTTCCGGAGGCCGGTGGCTTGCCGGTAGATGTTCTTCGGCTGCAGAAAACAGTTGGCGTACACCTGAGGCATCGGTTGCACACAGAACCCAATTTATTGACTCGTATTGTACAGCGCAATAAAAATTCCACCTTCGCAGAAATGATAAACTCTACAAACATATCTGTACGATCTCAAGCACGGCAAGCCTTGCTGTCTGATTTCCCTCCCTGTAATCTCTCACCCCTGCGTACAAAAATTAGCATACCTGATGCCAGCTCAAAGGAAACTCGGCCACAAACTTGCCTCCTGCAATTCGCGCTTGCCCACATCGATGCCCGATATATCCACATGGTTCACATTTTTACTAACAGCTCATCTACGCCTCATGGTAGTTCATCCGGCGTCTTCATTTCGTCAACCGGTCAAGCTCTGTCGTACCACTTGAACGAGCAAACTCATCCACGTCTGCCAAGCTGCATGCACTTAAACAAGCCCTCCGCCACATTCTTTTTCAGCCACCGGCGGAATGGGCTATATGCACGGACTCAAAGGTGGCGTTGCAAACCTTACGCAAAGCTTATAGCCTATTGAAACCTTCAGAAACCGCAACACTGACAAAACGCAAGACGAAGAAAGGGAACACAGGATGAGCGCTACTCACAACTAACGTTCAATCTCAAAGTTTAATAAAGTTAATCGTCACATCTTGCAGAATATTGCAGAAAATGCCGTGGTGGTTGTAGGCCGCTTTTCGGTGATACCAAGATTGTGTTCAGGCATGCGCGATAGTTGACCAGAGAAGTAGCTTAAACGTTCGAGATTTATTTATGTATTTATTTATTTATTTACTTATTTATTGATTTATTTGGTTATTTGTTTATTTATTTATTTATGCTGTAAACCATCACTTGAGGGTCATTACAGAGAGGGAAGCATAAGATATCGAAAGCAAATACAGACATCGACAATTTCAGCAACTTGGATCAATAACACAATAGCATATTCATTGCTGGGCGAAGTAAACATCACGAGCACAATTCAAATTTCTTAACGTCAGAACTTTCAACAATATGTCACCGCAATTTGTTCGATGCTTCTATACCATCAGGAAAAGAAAATTACGAAAGACGTCCGTGCGAGCACGGAAGGGGCGAACTGCCGCGTCATGGTTGATTCTGCTGCTGAGCTTATTCGGGGGCGTACGTAAATTCTTCTATTTTTTTTTGGCCTTGCATTATCTGAAAAAATACTTTTAAGCGCTGCTTTTGTCGCCTGGGTTCTAGAGATTCCAAACCGCATAGTTTTAAAATGTCGGTAACCGAATCCGTTCTCTTATACTTTGAACATATAAATCGCGCGGAAAGTCTCAGAATTCGTTATAGTTTACCTATTAAATACTTTTAGTGGGGGCTCCAGGCAGCACAAGCATATTCTAAAACAGGGCGCACAAATGTTTTATATGCAAGCAGCTTGACGTCTTTCGTATAATTCGGTAATTTAGCACCAAAGAAACGCAGTTTTCTGTAAGAGGCACAGCTTACTTTCTCAACATGTGCTCGCCATTTGAAGTCATTCGTAATATGCACTCCCAAATATTTAAATGCACACACCTGCGGTAAATAATTAGGTCCAATGTTGCAGGTAAATGGTAGAACGTGTTTATTGTTAGTTATGTGCGTATATGTGGTCGTAGAATAGTTTATCTTCATCTCCCATTTATCGCACCAGGTTTGAAAACCATCAAGGCAGAAATTGCCCGTGCTGTTGCCTACATTAATTACATTTTGGTCATTCGCACACGTCACTAGGGCATAAAGTAAACAATCATCATCAAACAATTTAATTTTCACAGGAGGGTTAACAATGTCAACAACACCATTTATATACACCAACAACAGCAATAGGCCCACAACTGCGTGCGGTTCGTGCGGTTCACCTCAATCCACTTTGAGATATTTTCGTTTACGCCTGTTTGTTTGAGATTGAAGAGCAATTTATGGTGCGAGACCTTATCGAAGGCTTTTGCAAAGTCCATGCATATCACGTCGACTTGTCCCTTGTTATCTGAAGCAGCAGTAAAAGCGTGGAGAGTTTCAACCAGTTGGGATAGCGTGGAAAGCCCTTGCCTGAACCCGTGCTGTTGCCTACATATCAGCCCATCTGTCTCCCAGAAAATAGCCATGTTTTCGGCAATGACGTGTTCAAAAACCTTACAGTATACACACGTCAGAGACACGGGCCTGTAGTTGGCAAAAAGCATCCTATCGCAACCTTTAAATACCGGTTTCGGTGCTCAGCCAGTCTTTTGGAAGCGAATGTTTCAAGAGTGATTTTTCGAAGATAATGACTGAAAATTACGCCCACCTCCCATCGCGGGAACCCTGGTGTGATGCGACGCTGAAGGGGGTTCCATTGTGCGTTTCCGTTGGGTCGATTACTCGAATTGCGTGAGCAATCATCGGGTAATGCGAGAGAGAGAGAGAGAGAGAGAGAGGGCAAGCGTAGCGCGGACGACCGTCGACTGAGAGACCGGCCGCAGCGCGGCACTCCACTTATATGCGCAGTGCGCCTATAGGAGAGGAGGCCGCGGAGAGAGAGGGCGAGTAAAACACGTTGTTGGGCTAGTTGGTGTTCCATGATAACAATAAAACTGCGCAAAAGGACGGGACGGAAGAAGAGGACAACAAACCAGGCGCAGTCCTCTTCTTCCGTCCCGTCCTTTTGCGCAGTTTTATTGTTATCATGAGAGAGAGGGCGCTCCACATGCGCAGAGCGCGCTTGCGCCGCGCGCAGCGCCGCCCACCGGCGGAGTGAGAGAGCGCGCCGCACAGCGCGCGCCACTGATGTTGGGGGAGAGGGCGCGCTATCACGGCGAGAGGAGAGGGGGTGAGCGGAGGAGAGACGCAGCTGTGCGGACGCGGACAACGACGACGCAGGAAGGACAAGGCCGCTGGCAAGAGAGAGAGAGAAACAACTTTATTGAATCGATCCGGCAGTTCAGGGGAGGGGGTGTGGGAGGGGAGACTCTTGCGTGCCCGCTTGCCCCACGGAGGCGGCGGCCGTGCTGCGAGCCCGAAGGCGAGCACCGGTCGTCTCACGCTCCTAGGGGAACGTGGCACGTGCTGGACCTTGTCTCTGTGGGTAGTCTTGCTGCTTCTTCGTTGTGGTGTTCCATGTCTTCGTCCTAGCCCCGCGTTCACCCTATCCGTTGTCTCGCAAGCGAGACGACGTCCCGGGTTTCTGCCGGTCCAGGAGCTCGAGGACGTGCTGGACGACGGCCCGTTGATTACCGAGTTCTGTGCTGATGAGCTTGCTGCAGATCTCGTCTGGCAACTCGTTGTCTTGGGTGTTGGGTGCAGGGGGCGAGCATTCCCAGAGTATGTGGCTCTGGGTGGCTCGCGCCTTCTTGCACCGTTGGCACGTGTCTGTGTGATATATCTCCGGACAGACGTGTTTCGCCCATACCGGAGTCCATATCGCTCTTGCCTGTAGTTGTCGTAGGGTGGTCGCTTCTTTGCGTGTTAGGTCCCGATGAGGCGGTGGGTATCTGTTACGGTTCGCTCTGTACCATTGCAGAACTTCCCCGTACGTTGTGATGGCATACTCTTCGCTGTTCTCGTTCTCAGCAGCGGCTTCTGTAGGGTTTGCCTCGCGTATTGCGGGGAGCGATGACGGGAGCCCGCGTCTTGTTAGCGCGTGCGCCTCCCTGTCTGCTTCCTCGTTGCGATTCGGGCCAGCCGACTCGTCCAGCTCGCCAGCATGCGCCGGGAACCACTTGATGGTGACGTTGGTTGCCAGTCTTCTGTTCTGTGTGATTGGGGCTAGTGCTCTTGCCGTAGTGGGGTACACGTTATTCTGCGAAAAGTTGGAGACCGCCGTTTTCGAGTCGCTTATTATCGTGCGGCAATCCGGTGCGTGCAGCGCCAGCACGATGGCGTATTCTTCTGCCTGCGCTGGCGTCCTGCACCGTATGCTGCCTGAGGTGACGAGTTCTCCGGTGCTTGCGTTGATGACCACCGCCGCGTAAGCGTTCCGTATATTGTGATATTTGGCCACATCCACATAGTAAGCATGTGGATCGTTGGCGTGACTTTTGGTTAGAGCCACAGCCCTTGCTGTTCTTCGCTCTTGATCGTTCTGTGGATGCATGTGTCTCGGTACAGGTGGTATCCGGATCGCCGCTGGCAAGAGATGCTCCTCTCAGCGTCGCATCTAATAAAACGACATCCCCCCCGCATACCGCCTCAAAAACAATGTTGGTATTCCATCCGGTCCATTAGCCTTCTTTTCGTTCAAATTAAGTAGTTGCTGAAACACGCCCGCTTGATCAAATGAAACTGGATCCATGGCGCATGTGCAACTATGGGCCATTTTCATATCTTCGTTCGTGGATGCCATCTTTGTAAATACAGATTGGAAAAAGCGATTGAAACCACTAGCTATATCTTGTTTCGGAGTTACAACATCAGAGCCAACCGCGATATGTTCGATCGCTTCTTTCCGGTCGCTCAAGTACAGCCGAAATTTCCTAGGAGAAGTGCGCAAGAAACCGGAAAGCGTTTCATTGAAGAAACTTTTTTTGACGTAGCGATTTGGATTTTTAACGCTGCTCGTAGTTGTGAAATCTGCTCAGAGTGGCCTTGCCTCTTGCGTAATCTCTTTATTTTGCGTTTAGTGTGGATAATATCTCTAGTGATGCAGGGATTAGTCTTTTTTGTTTTTTTTTCAATCGAATGGGAACAAACCTGTCTATACCACTATTTAATTTTGATTTGAATTTCTGCCCCAAGCAATCAATTGACTCGCTTTCAGAGGCTTGCTTGAAATCATCAAAAGCAGTTTCAAAAAAATCTAAAATTGACGTGTCATCTGCCCGGCCGTAGTCCCAACAGGCACCCGAACCAAGGGTCGTTTGCCAGGTTTTGTACCACATAAAATCTCAAAAGAAATCAGTTTGTGGTCAGATATGCCTTCTTCGACCGTGACACTGAAGTCCTCCATAGTTCCCGAAAGGAATACCAGGTCCAGCAGTGACTGAGAACCCGATGTTACTCTAGTGTCATGTTGAACAATTTTGGTTAGGTTATGGTTGATCATTATTTCAAATAACTTTTCGCTACTACCCGCATCCTTGTTACCGGTCGATAAAGAAATCCAGTCCATGTTTCATAGGCTAAAGTCCCCGGCCAGCACTAATTTCGTTGTCTCATTCATATTTGAGCTCAAAAAAGCCTGAAGGTCTTCCAGGAACTAAGGCGAAGTGGCAGGTTGTCTGTATACGGCTCCGAAGAGGTAATTGGTGTTCGCGTACCTAACGTTACACCATACAGATTCTGATAACCTGCATTTAATGGAAACTGCCCAGATACATTTTTTGACGACAATTGCAACGCCTCCACCGCAGGAATTTCTGTCCCAACGAAACCTTCTGTACCCAGGAGGAACAACCACATCATTCAAAATATCGTTGTTTAGCCATGTCTCTGTTACGATCACCACATGGGGAGATCGCGACAACAATAATTGTTCGAGTTCGGTTACCTTATTAACAAGACTGTGAGCATTGAGCAGGAGAATCACTAGCTATGGATGTGATGGTGCAGCCACTGCCCCTTCCACGGAGGCGCCGCTAACGCTCTCATAGTTGAGCATTGCTGCTGACGGTCCTTTAGCATACCGCTCTTTACGACATGGTTGGCGTTCATCTCGGTTGTGGTCCCAAGTATATAAGCTGTCGCCTATCTTTAATTTGTCATGAACTAGCGATACCTTCTTTCCGGTGACCCTGTCCGCAGCTACGCTGGCCCACAACTTTTTACGCACCTCGACCATCTCCTTCTAATAATCGTTGCTCACGCTAATAGAAGTTCCGTTTACGTTGCTGCAGTTTCGGAGTATATTCTCTTTTTCTTTCCAATCGTAGAACCTCATTATGACTAGTCTAATATGCCCCGGCTGTTGCTTGCCCAATCGATGAATTCTTTCGATTGTTTGAACTAGCACGTTCAGTTTTTTTTACCAAATATATTGTCGACTACAGAAACTTTTAAGTCTGACTCCGATTCCGAAATGCCTTCCTGTGCGCCAAAAAACAAGAGGTTATTGCGTCTACTTCTGTTTTCAAATTCTGTTAGCTTTTCTGCCTGTGATTTTACAGTATGTTCTAAAACTTCAATTTTTGCGTTCAGTTCTTGGACTGAAGCAACTAAGCAAGCCAGTTCATCGGTACTGGTCTGTATCTGGGCTAATTGATCATGAATGCCATTCAACCGACGATCAAATGCTGCCTGATTTTCCAGAATAGTCTGTAGCTGCTGTGCCGCAGTAGGGCCGGGGTTTTATTCAACATCCCCCGCCAGCAACAACCGCGGCATCACAGACCAGCAATCAACAAGAATTAAGGAACATCTATGAGGGCACGGCAGGACAATAAAAAATCTATTATCACTACGGTAAGTGACAGCAGTAGTTTGGAAACCAACCTGGAAGACGAACGGCTGCAGTTTACGCATTTCGTTCGCATAGACGTTGTCGAGCGCTCTGAGGAGTTGCATGATGTGCTGCTCTTTAAGTAGCTGCGCTGCCGGTGACGTCACTGCGGCAGATGCTCCGTTGATCCATGGCGCATCTTCCAACACCAGGTTGAGATGAGGCAGCAGGAAAGGTGTCCCATCATATCCGCTTGTCGCGATCGCTGTCAAAATCCACAGCACAACCTGGAAGACGAACGGCGGCAGTTTAGGCATTTCGTTCGCATGGACGTTGCCATGCCAAGAGAGGGGATGATTGTGTTAGTCAGGCATCTGTTGCTTTACACGACAAAGAGTTTGCGTTCCTTGGGGGTCTTGAGTTGTACACCCTGTAGCAGTCAATGATGTAAGTGTTTGGTGTTGTTCTTGTGGGTTTTATTCTTTGTGGTTTTTGGGTTGTGCCCATCTGATTATAGGAGACGAATGCGTGGTCTGATGACTTGGAGGGTATATGTACTTCGTTTTTTCTCAATAAACTTCAGCTGTGAGTAGCGCTCGTCCTGTGTTCCCTTTCTTCGTCTCACGTTTTGTCAGTGTTGCGCTTTCTGAAGGCTTCAATAATGCAATTTCAACAACTAGCCCAACTCGCCATTCTGCTGCAGCTTATAGCCTAGCTGCTTCAGTCTTCACGAGCATGTATCCCGTGACACCGCCTACCTGCACCATCTAGCCTACGTCTCCGTTCACCGTGCGGCCCTGCAATAGATGCCTGCACACTGCGGTACTAGGTAATGAGAAACCGAATGAGGCAGCTCGCACAGGGCTACAGCTCTGCATCGTAAGGAAATTGTTTTACAAAGAACGAGGCCGCATTGCTATCGAACGAGCTTGCCTTACAGGAGAGAAACCACCTCGGGTCTTTCCCTGAAACTCGGCACCCTTTTCTGCACAATATAGACTCTGGACTCAGAATGAGGCTACCAGAGTGGATTCCAGGAATGCTTGAGACTATTTACCACTCGTTTCGTCTCAAGGCAGTAGTCCTAAATTCCTACCGCCATCGCTTCCGTCTAACCGCAAATCCCTATTGTGACAACTGTGGATTCGTGGAAGCAGTTGAGCACATCTCGCTAGAGTGTCCAGCATACAGGCAGGAAAGAAAGCACCTCGCACCAAAGATTGAGTACTTTAACTACGGATCTATCTTTTTGAAAGCTCTCCTTGGACCCTGGCCCTCTCCATCGTGCCAGCGAAAAGTGCTGGTCGCCTTATCTGATTATTTACATGAAATCAGAGACAATCTATTACTTGATATCTTCACCTGTGACATCAGGTGGCCTTTTACTTCACCCACGCGAAGCTTCAAGATCACTTTTTACCCCTCCTTTTGTTACCTCGCCACTATTTATTTAGGGCCTTTATTTCCTTTCCCCCTTGCGAACATGCCAGCAAACGTCTCTGCTTTCAACCCGCCCCGGTGGCTCTGTGGCTAAGGCGTTCCGCTGCTGTGCACGAGGCGGCGGGTTCGATTCCCGGCCGCGGCAGTCGCTTTTCTGATGGAGGCGTGTGTACGAGATTTCGGCGCACGTTAAAGATCTCCAGGTGGTCAAAATTAACCTGAGCGCTCCACTACGGCGCGCCTCATCATTTGCATTGCGTCGGCGCGTTAAACTCTACAATCAATCAATCTCTCTGTTTTCAGATAATAAAGATCTCTCTCTCTCTCTCTCTCTCTCTCTATGATCATGTGCATGAATATCTGTACATGTGTATTTCTGTATGTAGGTTGAAATGTAGGTTAGTATGCAGGTTAGTAACCTACATAACGGTTACACACGTTTATGTAGGTCAGTACTAATACAAATGTGCTGCTGTTAAGCACTTAAGACGCCAACAGTACTACAACATCCCTTGACATGCATTCGCTGTTGCATTATTTTTATGTATATTTCATGTTGTGTTCATTGATTGTTGCCCTAATCTTGGAATTTCTTCGCGCATGTTCATCTCTTAAGTGCCACATAATCTATACCAGGGCTGCGTTGGTATTTCACAGCTGAGTAATTTCTTGTAACCTGTATAATCCTAAGCTGCTTATTTTGGTTAAGCGACCGCGTGTAATCTGTCATGTGATGAGGGGTCCCACGATAGTGTTATTCACTATGGTAACCCTGTCTGTAAGTAACTTTATATAATGTTTTGTTGTCCTATTAAACTGAAACCTAACATGATTGTTTAGCGCGAACGAGACGAAGTCTAAAGAAGAAACGTAAGGACGGCCGCTGGATCTGTCGCGGTGGTTGCTCCAAGGAAAAGTTTGAGGAAGCTTTAATGCCGTAAGGACGAAGACGTTGTCTTGAAGTTTGGCGAGTTTAACAGAATTTTTAGTAACATAGCCTGTTCAAGAAGTGACAACTCTTTCCCTATTGTAATAAGCAGCAGCAGCAGACAAATAAGTCACTCCAGGACGAAGGCCTCTCTCAACGACCTCCAACCTCTCATGCCCCTCACTGCTCGAGCCCATTCTTTTCCCCCAAACGTCCTTATATAATCGCTCTATCGAATGGTTAGCCTTATCCTCCTTGTAGACCCCTATTTTGGTATTTACTCGGTTTCCCTGGTGGTCCACCGGCTTTCGTTTCTTATCACTACAGGGCCGGCCCAAGTACATTTCTTTTTGTTTATTTGCGCTATGAGAGAGAGAGAGAGACAGAGAGAGAGAGAGAGAGAGAGAGAGAGAGAGAGAGAGAGAGAGAAGGAACTTTATTTGAGCCCAAACTGGTACAAGGAAGGGGGTGACAGGGAGGAAGTCACCCAGCCTTCCCCGTTAGATGGCGGCCATGAGCCCGTGGGCCCTAGCGGCATCTTCGGCCAGCTGGACGAGTAGTTGTTGTAAGTCGGGTGAGTGCTAAGCAAGGCGGCCTCCCATTGCTCCTGAGTCCTGATGTTTAATGCTCTATTAGGTGAACGAGGTTTCTGTGGGCATGCCCATATGATGCGTTGTAGGGTGGCTTTGTCTGCACACCACTTGCATTTGTCGGAATACGTGTCTGGGTAATATCGGTTGTAGAGAACAGGGTTGGGGAAGGTGTTCGGAGGCATTTTATTTTTTAATTTATTTTTACTTGCCTCAAAATACCCATGTCCTATGTATTCGTCTCCACGCAACCGACTGCCATGTGTTGAGGGAAGAGTGTGGTGCAGGGTACTTGAGGCGACTCAACCTGTAGTGGTGCGTAATCTTCTTGTACGTGGACAGCCTGTCTCTGCTCCCCGTGAACGTAGGCCCGATGTCTCCGTCGAGGTCAGCCTGGTTGCCGAAATCTCGGGCTGCCTCGTGAGCCAGTTCATTCCCCGGCAGGGACGAGTGCGCTGGTGTCCATCAAGGCGAACATGCCTGCATCTGTCGCCAATAAACGTAGAATTTTGGCCGCTGGCGGGGATATTCGTCCCGCCAGGAAGTTTCTTATTGCCGTCTTGGAATCAGACACAATAATTTTGGCTTCCGTGCTAGCTATTGCGAGCGCAATAGCCGCTTTTCCGCAACCTCAGGGTGCGTCGTCAGGATTGTGCACGAGATCACTGAGTTTCCTTGCTGGTCTACCACGGCTACGGCCGCAGCCGGTCGGTCGTGATAATCCGCAGCATCCACATAGAGGACATGTGGGTTCCCGCACAGCTGCCGGTGAAGTGCAGAAGCTCTGGCGGTTCTTCTGTCTTGATGATGATCCGGGTGCGTATTTCGTGGTATGGGAGAACAATGGATGTGAGATCGAGTGCTGTCATCCAGAGAGCATTTGATACCGTGTTGAGAAGCAAAGGGGATGCGCTATGATATTTTCTACTAGAGTTTGTTTCCCGATAAAGAAAGCTAGTTTCCTACTCATGGCATTCAACAAGTTCAGCAGTACTGAAAATGTCCCCGATTCTGTATTTATTTCTCAATTCTATGTCATTTGTAATATTGTTGCCACAACATAAAATAGCAAACGTCAACGCCTCTTCTTTGTGGGAAAGGTGGTCAAAACCAAGTCGGCAGTGTCGGAATGGAGCAATCGTATGGGCCTCGTGCGCTGGTATGGTGGCGCCACTGATTTGCTGTCTCAGCGCCATCTTATGGACAACGAACCCATAACTTCTGAATTACGTGAGCTGGCGACGTCCCGTAGCGTCTCGTTCGGCAGTGCACGAAAATAAGCACAAGAAAGAACGAACGGCCGCTATTCTTCTGCAATGTGATGGAAATACCCAAACGGGACTTTAATAAAGAGAAATAGTTTCACGAGTGTGACAGGAAGGCGATTCATCACAACAAAATCGGTTCTATGCAAGCGCGGGTCTTATTCTGCGCCGTATGAACACGCTGCCATTTCGCAACGGCTTCATGTGCTAAACACCAGCGGTGTCGCCTAAATGAAAGATAAAGATAAATAGGCGAAATCCCGGGAGCCCACTTTGGAAAAGAAAGAGAAGTGCAGGAATGTGCGAGCGTGCTTGAGTGCGTGCGTGCGTGCGTGCGTGTGTGTGTGTGTGTGTGTGTGTGTGTGTGTGTGTGTGTGTGTGTGTGTGTGTGTGTGTGTGTGTGTGTGTGTGTGTGTGTGTGTGTGTGTGTGTGTGTGTGTGTGTGTGTGTGTGTGTGTGTGTGTGTGTGTGTGTGTGTGCATTGCCTCCTGGAAGCGATAAGGTGTGTGAGAGAGAAGCCGACATCGCTCCGCCAGTGGCGACACTCCTGTGCTCCTGTTCTGTGTGGCCCCTCGTCCCCGCAAGAGCATAAAAAATTTCAGGGCAATGTTCCAGCGGCACCGGCAGCGATTAGGTTCATCCGGCTTTAGCCTTTCAGTTGTTGTCAGGGCATAAACGGCATAGCTGGCATTATTTTGTGGACAGCTTAGTGACGAGAACACCGGTGATGCGACTTTCACAGGGCTTGCAGAAGTAAATTTCTTCCGTGTGAACTCCACTGTGGCTTGTACGTGTCAGGAAGTGAGTTGATGTCCGTTGTGTGTGTGAAATGGCGGCTAAAGGTTCATGTGTATATTGCTACACCAAACATATGCGGCTTCAAGAGCCCGAAGATTCAGGTTTGTAAAGACAGGTATTTGAAAATGCAGCTGTTTGACTAAACTCTACCTCAAACTGCTGAAACTACGATGAGTTAGTTGGATGAGCTCGGAAAAATATTGCGATGCTCTTTAAGTGCTTCCGTAGGTTTATAAACGCGTACTTAATATGCGAATATTTTCAGACGTAGATGCGCGTGAGTAAGCTTTCATGAAAACCTCTAAACGTTTATTTACATTGTTGTTTATCGCTTGACATAGACAAGGGAATCGATAAGGTAGATGGCACAACAGGACCTACAATTTTTCAGAAATGGTTCCTGTGTCATTCGTAGTGCCGGTGAAAAAAAAACTATTTGGAATAATGGAAATTGTTTCAAAGCTGATAGACTTGTACGTGATGTTCGTATAACTACATGCTAGCGAAAATAGTTGTGCTCGTGCATGTTATCATTGAGAGCAAAAATATTTTGCGCAACAAGCTCTACTTGAACTCGTTTTTTTTTTACTTACTGTGGCAGAAACGCAAACTATACAAGTTGTACAGAAACATATGTTTGAGATTTTTGAGAGTCATTCCAATACAACTGTAGATGTGAGCCTCCGAATTGTGGCTGGTGTGTGTCCGTCTCTTCATGGTTGTGTCGCCATGTAGCGTAAATATTTACGCTTCTAATGTTTTCATTTTAAAGATTTCTTTATATTTTGCTGGTATGACTACGTACGATGGAAACATGCATATTCGTGTGATGCTCCTTGCATTTTCTGATGCGTGCACACTTATACTGGCACCAACGGTTATTTGAGGAGCTACAAAAATAAGCACTGGTTCGTTGGATACACGGCATTTTTTATCAGCGGTCTTATGCCAAGTAGCGTGCTGATACGGAAATTCGCCTATGGGTCTGTACTTTTTATTTTTTCGGGGCTGCTATGTGCTTCGTGCACGTCTGTGTCGCAAGCAGCTGATCCGTGTACTGTCGTCTGATTTTATTGGAGAAGGGGCGCTTTCGAAATATTTCAGCTTGTATTCCTCCACAATTATTCAGCGGAATATTTCTATGAATATAACAACTGTGAATGTAATAAAACGCGGAAATTGTTGCATACTAATTTTCCGGTTGTTCTTTAAATTGGGCCCCACCGCGAACTGCTGTTCATGTTTATTTTGTTCTTCAGAAAAAATTCTGCCGCCGCTACCAGGTGGCGCCACAAGTTTACTTCAAAACTGCAGTGCACGAGGCCCGATCTCATAACGCGAAGGGCCCAAGGTGGATACCGTCCACGGGACGCGTTTTTTCCTTGAGGATTTTTATCTGACTTCACTTTTAACCATCATAGTTTCTAAAGCCATTGTGTAAAGTGTACGTTCCTGCAGTGCGTTTTAACTTGAACAAATGGTGCCGCCAGTGAGGCATGGAACCGTTCACTTTAAAAGAAATCTGATAGTCATAATATTTTGATAAAACTAATTCCGTGCGCTATTCCGCCTTTATTTATGTACGATAATAAGCTATCCATCCGGTCTAGAGTAAAGCTTTACTCTGATATTCGCTGATATTTTCAATTCATTGAGTCCTCACCACTCCCGAAAAGTCAGTAGAGAAATTGTGGGGCGGTTTGCTGCACCAACCAGTAAATATGGGGCGAAAGCAGCCTACATTCATGCTTATAAAATTAAGGTCAGTGCACCCGAGCGAGAATAGGGCACCTTTTCTGTGCGCTCACTCTGGTTGGCGTCAGGGTGTTCTCCACACACAATTCAGAGTACTGGCCAGATTTTCTAATAAAGGGTTGGCCACTTCCCTACTGCAGGTGTCTGCTATTTTGTGGGTGTGTATTACTTTCACCTGTGGGCGTATTACTTGCGGGTGTGCGCTCACTTAGGCGTAACGTTTGGCTTTCAAAGATAGAATAAAATATTAGACGAAAGGAGTCAAGTTGTTGGTTTGCTGAGTTCAGGACCCTGATCTTCCAGCAGCCTCGACCCTGTGGATCAAAAGCTGATTTTTGACGCTCGAACAGCTCAGTTCTTCCTTCCATTGCTCAACCGAGGGGTTAGAAATCGCCGAAAATGCGGTTTGGAATTTCACATCAACCCGCAGCCACAGCTGCCTTATAAGCAGTGCAATGAGCACATTTCGTATGTACTGATTCCGTAGTCGGACCGTAAATTGTGACGGTAGGCCTCAACTCCCGTGCTCCCCGCACGGGGAACCGTGAGTAACATGGTGACGGTAATGGTGACACCGCGGAACCCGAGCCCCCAAACATAAGCTGGAACGAACCGTGGCCATGTGTTGTAAGGTGAAGGGTAGAAACCAGAAACCTCAAACGGTGGCCGTCGGAGCACAGGTCAAGCTCCGGCGGATGGGCTCTCAGTCTCTCTACCAGGCAAGGAGCTCCGGGACCTCTCAAGCTATCAGGGTAAGGTTTGAGAAGGGAGTAACCCCGTCCCCTGCTTTTTTCCAATGCGTCATGGATAAATCGAAACTCCCCCGTAAACCTAATCGGTCCCTGAAAAAAGGCCGCACTGACGTTGCGTACCCACCCCTTCCAACTTTCACTCTCCTGAAACCTGATAATTATCCCCGATTCTTGATTATCGAATCCCTTGAAAAAGACAAGCCCGTTGCCTAAATTTCCGTGTTTGTGATTTCAAAATTCATAGAAGGAATAATCGGAGAGCACTACAAAGCCAAAAAACAAAACTGGAGAGCTGCTGGTAGAAGTCACCACCCAGCAACAGGCCACAAATCTCCTGAGCCAGACCCGTATTGCTGATCTGGGCATCAAGGTCACGCTCCACCGCAGCCTCAACAGCTCGCAGCGCGTGATCTCGGAGCAAGATCTTGCAAACGTGACGGCAGCCGATCTTCTAGAAGGCCTGAGAAATGAGAGTGTGACAGCACTCATGCGAGATAAGACGAGATCCATAAGACGAGATAATAAGAAAATACCTACCAGGCACATCATCCTCACATTCGACAGTTCAACTCTTCCGGACCATATCAATGCAAGATTCATCCGGTGCTCTGTCCGAGCGTACATCCTGAATCCCCGGCACTGTTACAAGTGCCACCGGTTCGGGGAAGGTACCAACTCGCGTCGGGGCCAACTAACATGCGCCAAGTGTGCGACACAAAATCACACCCCTGATAACTGTCCCTCGAATCAATTGCTTTGAGTGAACTGCCAAGGACCGCACGGCGCGTATTTGCGAGCCTGCGAGACATTCCAACTCCAAACGAAAATCATTAACATCAAAGTCACGGAAAACATCACCATACCGGAGGCGCGAAAGAGGTTCGCCTCTGTCCCCCTGGGGAGGTACGCCAACGCCGCTCGCCGGGGGCGGAGCGGCGTGTGGTTTCGGCGGGGACCGATTACCACGAGTCGAACCTGGTCACGCTCCCGCCCTCCCCCACCCCTCCTCAGGTTGCCTCCGGCTGCCCAAACTGTCACCACACCGCCTGCTGAGTCAGAAGTGGCTGTGGTGGCAACCACGTGCGTTGGGGATGGTGCTGCATCCACTATTTCCTCTCCACCGGCCCGAAGCACACGCGAGGGCACGGAGGAAATGGAGAAGGAGGAAACCGCAGTAGTTCCCACACCCCCGCCACACCACCTGTGCCACCAGGGGCGCTCCTGACGCCCTCTGCGGTCGCGGCTCGAACGAAGGGCACCTGAAAGGGTGCCAAGTCGGGGTTCTGGTCTGCCGAGTACCCCTTCCAAATATGATGATGACATGGATGTGGGACCTTTCCTGTCTGCTTCGCAGCGGAAGGAGCGGGTCCATCCATCTAAACCTCCAGACAAAGTAAAAAAAAACCTCCCAATAGTGCGAGCCCCGAAAGATCTCACTTGAATAGTCACACTGCAGTAGCTCTAACACATCATAATGGGAAGGGAAAATATTGTTGAATGAAACTGCAGAGGCCTTCTAAATAATCTTGACGACGCGTACGAGATTCTGCATGCCCATCAGCCAAGTGTAATGTGTGTCCAAGAACCACATTTAAAGTCCAATCATACAAATTTCTTAAATAGCTATATGGTATTCCGAAAGGATAGGGTCGGGTGTACACACTCTTCGGACGGTGTCGCCATAGTCGCCCGGAAATCCTTAGCATGCCAGCCTATCACCTTGCACACCATCCTTTAGGCTGTAGCATTACGCACAATAATATTTAATTGGTTGATAACGGTATCCTCCATTTACATTCCTCCTAGTTTTGCACTTTTGAGCTGCGACTTCGAGTCGCTGGTTGACCAGCTGCCCCAACCATATATCCTCACAGGCAACCTTAATGCGAACAGTTCTCTTTAGGGTTCTTCTTGCACGGATGCCCGAGGTCGCCTGATAGAGAAATTCCTTACATCTTCAGGAAGAAGCCTCTTCAACAAAAATAAGCCCAGATACGTTAATTAGGACACAACATACACTCATATCTTGATTTGGCTGTTAGCTCTGCAGTTGTCTTTCCTCTTCTCGAGTGGGGTGTGTCCACTGTCCGATATGGTTGTGACAACTTCCCAACCTCAGTAACATATATACGTAAAAGCCCATGCAGTCCTCCTTCCCAGAACAGGTTCAATGAAGCAACAGCTAAGTGGAATACATTTACAGAGACACCCAAACTACACTACACAACCTAAAGACACCTACACATTGAAGAAGCTTTCCAAATCCTCACGGCGAAGATCCTCAACCACTGATCCGCCGATAACTCTATTCCCCACGCCTCTCATGCCCGGCGAATCCAGAGGAGGCAGTGGTGGAATGAAGACGGTAGGCGGGCGCGAGAGGCCCAGAACAAAGCGTGGGGTATCCTTCGTTGGTACCCCACGTTGGGTAAACTCCTCGCGTTCATACGGGCAAAGGCGTTTGGAAATCGTGCGCGCCGTGGGGGAAAGCGACAGTTGGCACACCTTCTTGACATACATAAACTTATACACGAACACACACAAAGTATGGACACATATACGTAATCTCAAAGGACAACAGACACACAGCCTGCCCCTGGTTAGCACAACACGGGACACACCTTAAGACCAGGCTAACACACTTGCACAACACTTCGAACACATGCCCAGTTCAGCACACTACACAAACACGTTCATGAAACACAATACATCTGCAGAAAAGAAGTCCTTGCGTGATAGCAACAAGTCGCACACTTCCTACAATTCTCCTTTTTCAGTTCATTAGCTGAAGGTTGCTCGGTCCATCTGTAAGCCTTCGGCGCCAGGTGCAGACAAAATTACATACACCATAATACAAGACCTACACTCAGACACCCTTGAAACACTACTAAATCTATACAATAAAATATGGCTTTCGGGGCACGTTCCATGCTCTTGGAGGAAGGCCGTAGTAGTGGCTTTCCTAAAGGAAGGGAAGGACCCTTCCTCCCGCTAGCTATTGACCCATCGCCCTTACAAGATGGCTGTGCAAGCTTCTCGAGAAGATGATCAACAGGAGGCTGCTGTACTTTCTTGAGTACAATGGTCTTCTCGAGAGCTGCCAGGCAGGCTTCAGTGCAGGGCGATCCACTAACGATCAACTCGTTGCGCTTGAGTACTACATAAAGGATGCTTTTATACACAAACACTTTCGCGCAACTGTGTTTTTTGACGTAGAGAAGGCCTATGACACTGCTTGGCGCTACGGGATCCTCAGTGACCCGAAGTCATTTGGTGTCCCAGGAAAGATGATGAATACTCTTTGTAGTTATTTGTCCGAAAGAACGTTTCGTGTGAGAGTTGGTAGCGCACTCTCATGGGTTCATATGCAAGAAAACAGCGTTCCGCAAGGTGGAGTTCTAAGCTGCACTCTGTTTATAGTTAAGATGCACTCGCTTGGGAAGGCATTGCCACCTACAATTTCTTATTCAATGTAGACCACGTCCAGGTACCTTTTAAATCACGCAATATGTTCATCTCTAAACGTCAAATCCAGCTTGCTATGAAAAAACTATCCAGCTGGGCAGACGTGAATGGTTTTAAACTTAAACCAGGAAAAAGTTCTTGTATTGTGTTCTCCAGGAAGCGTGGAATCCATACGGACCCAGACACTATCTTTTATGGCGTTTCGATTCCTGTGAGGAAGGAACACAGGTTTTTAGGTGTAGTGTTGGTTGAAAAGCTTACGTTCATCCCTCACATTAAACAACTGAAGCATAAATGTCTAAAGTCTATCAACATTCTTAAAATATTGTCCGACCAGTCCTATGGAGCAGACAAGCAACTCCTCTTACGTATTTTTCCCAGCCTAGTGGGGTCTCGATTGGACTATGGAAGTGTCGTCTATGGGTCTGCAACAAAAACGGAACTAAAATGCCTGACCCAGTGCGGCATCTGGGGCTTCGCCTTGCGTGTGGCGCTTTTCGCACTAGCCCCGTCCAGAGCCTCTGCGTCGAGTGCAATAAGTGGTCCCTGCTCCACCAAAGGACATACACGGACTTGCTGTATGCCCTGTTACATGTTTAAAGCGACAGGGACAAGAAGAGGACGACGAATCCGGCATGAACTGAGGGAATGCAGGGAACGAGGTGGCGCGTGCCATTATGATGAGGTTTTTTGGAATGATTCTGGCCGCTGGCACAATAAAGTGGTCCTCCCTCTACGCCGCCCGCTCCTCGGTTTTCAACATGCCCTAAAACTCATGGCTCTGACTAATCATCCTTTTAATTCCACTCTTAATGATACATCCGTACAACACCTCTTTTTAAACCCTCCATTCATTTCTTTGTTTTTCTCACTTATGGTGAACGAGGCAGCTTTTGAGCTGAAGGATCCCCTTAGCTGAAGGCATCCGACCTGAAAAAAAATAAAGAAACGATATTGTGATGGCGTCGCACTTGTTACTCTTGTGTCAAACTTTCCGTAATGTCTTACTATTTATTTAAAGCTACGGAAAACTGCACTTCCGTCCGAGACACCTGCGCTCACTAGTCGGTCAAAACGAAGTACCGTTCGAAAGGGAGCGCCACCCTTGTGGCAACCAACTTCTCAAAATGCTTCCTTTCCCTTTTGCCCTCGCATGTAGTGTTCTGGCAGCGACCTTCCGGTTTTACCACCCGCACTTCCCCTCACCGAAACTTATGGAAAAATTTCGGTCGGTGAGACGCCTGCGGCTCCTTGTCCCCCCCCCCAAAAAAAAAAATTAAATTAGCAGTCGTCCCTTGACTCTACAGAATTCTCCCTCGATGGGCGTTTGATGTTTACAGGTACACGCTCTTAGCGCACGGGGACCTCCCACGGGGCCCCGACGAGTGAAATCAATGAAGGCAGCAGTCACCCTCCTCGTAGCAGGCGCAGCGGGCCCCACACGTATTTCTCAAGAAGAGCTGCCCTGCGACGTTTGCCAGGCCAACTTCACCTTCGCCTGCTAATAAGCCACCGACACAGCCTAACAATCACACCTAACAGCCGTTCACAGTGCGGGCACTTTTCATTCTGCTCGCAAATATGATATGAGTGAGTGTTCGGCGCAAATACGCGTCCGCTTTCACACCGTTCGGCCTCCCCAATGACGTGCCGGGCATGGCGCCCTCGCTCACGCAAACGCTCCCCTCCAGTGGCGGAGAATCGCCCGTGCAGTGACGCGGGAAACAAACTCAGTTTACTTGACACTAGAATGGGCACAAGCCTCACAAAGTGTTGGTTAAAATAAAAAACGTGCAAATCTTACCTTCAAACGCCTCGCAGAGGAACAACTGCCTTGTTTTTAACGAGCCGCCCTCCGTTAGCGATCACTGCACTTAGGCCTCGCGTCAGCTCCCTAGCGTATTCCGTCGGCTAGGAGGTCGGTAACTCGGAGGCGACGTTGCAGTGCCTCGCACGTAGTGTAGGCTGGTTCCACAATTTTCGCAATGAGCTTCGGTTGTCTGGTAGCACTCCATTCGCGCGGCCGCAAGCGCACAGCGGCAATAAATTTTCGTCGACGCTAGAGCTCACACCACACACGACACCAACTGGCAGCCATTTTGTAAGGAGGGGTAGAGGAGGAAGGAGTGAAGGAGGAGGAGGAGAAGAAGAAGCAGGCGTGGGAGTTTTTAATACTCCCAGTAGGACAAACGTACTTCACAGCTAGATACTGCGTTTTCTGGGGAGGTACAATCATGGTAAATGCGCCTATTTACAACAGCTCGTGGCCCCCTGTGTAAACTCGCAGTTTTTCCACGATCATACTACTGCACGTGGGAGCATGCCGCCTGCCAAGAGGAGTTTAAGAGACGTATTTGAGCCAAAAAACTCCTATTCAGGCTAATTTGTTTTTTTTTTGTGTAGTGCTGTGACGTATGGCATATAAGTACGGCATGTAAAACGCAACAAGGAAATGTAAACATAACATGCGAAAACAAACGACAAACTGTCACTGTAACGCAGCGACCATATGTTTGCACACTGTCCAGATGGGTGCTTGGTTTTGCCGACAGGGCGGCAGAAGCGATGCTTAATTACGTTTCTTCTTTCGTTGCTTTTGCAGTCCTCGATAATTTTGCTTCCTTTTGCCTATTTCTAATAAATAGTACGGTTCTATTGAAGATAGGCTCCCCCCACAGTTTGTAGAATGTTACCTAGATGTATGCCTGCAGCCTTTGTGCGTCATGATACGCGGTGCAGTGCTGTAGAACGTCCTTAAAAGGAATTTTGTCGACGTACCGCTTTACGCGCGTCTTTGCTTGTCCAAGACTTATTCAGGGGTTCCGACAAATTTTCTCCTTTTGCATACTCGGAGCGGTTAAAGGTTAAACTACCTTGAATCGTCATTATTTCAGTTTCAGTTTAAGTTTATTATTCATTCCAAAAACGTAGTACAGTAATATTATTATACAGACGAGGGTCACAAAGTTAAAAACTTTAACGGGACCCCCGACGCATTACAACAATCAATAAGTTAGATCAAGTAAAGAAGCAACATGTAATACGTGTGAATGGCAATCAATGGCAATCAAGGAAGTGACGACGGTGCACCACGAAGGGTGAATTTTTCACGGCAACCTCACCTCTTTCCCGCAGACCGGCACCTCCACAGAGGCGCACAAACCCCTTGCACAACGAAGCTGCTTACACTAATTCATTGTTGCGCGTTCACAAATTTTAGCTCCACTGAACTCAAACTCCGCTGTTGGCCGCGTGATTGTCAGTGCAGACCGAGGCGCTATTTGATCCTCCAGCTCTGATACGAGATAAAGTGGCCCAAGGAGAGGAAGTTGTGGTGATTGTATCCGCATAGAACCCCTGCCTAAGAATATGAACCCCTCCAGGCATGCCACCCGCCGCTTTCTACGCTGTAAAGCCCTCACCAAACGTGTCTCCTTTCTAGAAAAGCAAGGATCAGCGGTATATTTTACAGACGCCAGTCATTTTCCCTCTACGCAAATAGGAACCGCAGCCTTTTTACGCCACTCGTCGTTGGTTTCCGCACAAACGCCTTTTTTCTGCCCGCCAGATGTCACCTCCCTAGAAGAGCACTCCATCGCTCTTGCCATAGAGCATGCTGCTCTCACAACCTCCACCGAACACCCCACTTATATCTTCACAGATTCGCAATCCGCCATCCGAAATTATTTACGCTATACCGTCAACCCCTTTTCTTCTAACTTAGTGACTGACACTTTCAACAGACATCCTTCTCACCTCTTTGTCCTGGTATGGGTACCTGGCCACGCTAACATGGACGGCAACGCAAGAGTAAACGCGCTTTCCCGAGATCTATCCCCGGGTCCGTCTATGCTCTGGGCAACCTCATACCATCCTCCTTCCACTCGTCTTCATGACCGCGAGACCCGTAAATTCACTTTACTTTCCTATCGCCTCGCCCGCCAAGTCTACCCTTCTCCAGACCCGCGCCTCACTCGCGCCCAAACCGTTCTTCTCCGCCAGGCTCATACCCGCTCCCTCCCATCTCACCACATTCTACATCGCATTCGCAAGTGCTCCGGTCCCCCAACCTGCCCTTCTTGCGGCGCATACCCCTCTATTCCCCACTCCTACTGGGACTGCCACCCCCCGAAGCTTCCCCCCTCCCTCTCCCGCATCACCTCGTGGGACACTTGGCTGGCTCCCCCGCCCGGAACAGACGTTCGGGCCGCCCAGGAGGCTCTCTGCCTTCATATCCAGAAGATCTCCAAGGACATTCTGGACTACTATGAAGACAGTGACGCCTCAGGATCCGTCGTTTAGCTGACCTGGACTTAGGTCGGTGACTGGGCAATAAATGTTTTCTCTCTCTCTCTCTCCAGCTCTGAAGCCATGTCAGGAGCAGAGACCTTGCCCTGCTATTATGCGTCGTTTAGCATAGGCAATTCAACCTGATAAATTTTACCCCGTAAACCCAGTGGATGTGTGGCGCCGGGACTCCAGAAAATTGCTCTTCGTAACGGAATCAGGCGCCACCCGCCCTCACTCAGCGCCATTTGCGAGTTGGCTCCAAGATTTCGCTGTTGGTATCAATGCGCGGAGGCGAGAATTGCTGTACTTCGTTACTGTTGCATAATATTATACCTGTTTTCCATCATTCGTTCAATGGGTGGGCGTCTCATAATGCTGATGCGTTTTACATTCGTTGAGATATGTGAGCGCATTCTTCGCAAAATACGCCACATAAAAATCCAAGTATTTGGGATCATAGTAAAAGCACGGATAGGGAAATAGCCAAGAGTAATATATGTTCTTCCGTGGTGGTTGACTCCCCTCTTACCCCCTCCACCTCCAATCTAGCATGTCGTTTATTCCGCGAAGTCATCGCATTGAAGCCGACCCCATTTGCACCCCGAAAGGGTCATAATGGTGTCGTTTGCATATAAGGCCTTCTCAATAAGTGGCTCCGTCATTTTCAAAAGCTTTCTTTCCCTGTGAATTGAAGCAATACACACCCGTCCTCTCTTCCGCCCACCACTAATGACACAGAACGGCAGCGCCTATAAAGCCAAACGCACATCTCACGGCACGGGACCCACCGGGGTAAAGACAAATTAATATTTTTTTGCGGGTCTCTGGGAGCGATCCTATTTAGGCACACTGAAGTTGCATTATAGGATTTAAACAACATTTATCTCAGACGCCCACGTCGCCGCAGCTTAAGACCCTTCGTTCCAAATTTGTCATGCTCTATTGGTGGTGAATCAAGCTGTCACTTACGTTCGGCAAATATAAAAAGTAGTACGGTTTTTCTTTGGAATGTCACGCCACATTCAATGCGTAGCGTTCTTTGCTGAGTACCCCCAAATCCGGGACCGCGTAACGCCTTGCATTCCAACAAAAAATGCAGATATCGCCGAAGTTCCACCTGTAATCGTTATAACAGCGCAAACGGAGATAATCGGTGGAACGAAATTTTGAAAAACTAAAAATAATAAGAAAAATATAAAATAATTACGGAAAATGCCCCACCGTGTAACGCCCTGCATGTCTACAATATTGCAGATTTCGCAAAAGTTCCAAATGCAATCGTTATAAAAGCGTAGACGAAGCTAGATGACTGTTCGCACAAAATTGTGAAAAACTAATAAACTTAGAAAAATATGAAATACGAAAAATGGCGAAACATGTAACGCGCCGCATTTCCACAAACATGCACATTTCGCGGGAGTTCTACCTGTAGTCGTTATGATAGCATAAATGAAAATAATCTTTGGAACAAAACTCTGAAAAAAAAAAGAAATAAGAAAAATATAAAAGAATTACGAAAAATGGCCAACCGTGTAACGCCCGGCATTTTGGTGACAATGAAGATTTCGCGAAAGTTCAAAATATTATCGCTTAATAACGTAAATGGAGAAAACTGGTCGCAGAAAATTTTGAAAAACTAGGAAATTACAAAAATATTAAAAAATACACGGCAAATGAAAAAACGTATAACGCATAGCAATTCCTCAATAATGCAGACGTTGCGAAAGTCACTGCTTCTGTTGTGGCGGCCGCCGTAGACTGCGTACGGTAGTTTTACTTCGTTCAGGCTTTATTAATTAAACATCGTCTTAGAGACGGGGTAAACGATGACAGGTGTTCACTTGAGCCCGTGTACGCAATGCAGGCAAGAGCAGAATCTAGACTAATTCATGTTGAATCGCATCGCAAACGAGAAGACACAGGACATTAGCAACAGGACACACGAGGCGCATGACTTACAAATGGATTTTATTTTCTCCAACGACACCAAATATAAACGAAACTGAAGAAAATAAAACATGAAAAACACACATGAAAAACTGGCATAAATAAACACAGAGCCAACCCTCCAACTCACCATAATCGGCACGTGTCCTGTTAAGATAGTCTATCTCCTTCTTTGTGATTGCAATTGAGGCTACACTGATGCAATTATCACCCAGGTGTTCAACCTCAGCGGCCTCTTTATTTCTCGAGTCAGCGTATTAATCCTAAAGCACTGCGCAGGGCCGTCCTTCTAAGATGGGGGTCCGCAGGAAAAAAGGGACTCCGTTGGTCCTCCGCGACACTACCAAATTCCTTTTTTGCAAACCCCACCACCAACTAAAAAAAAGTATCACTTCCGAACCTGCTCGAGCAGCCTCACCAGGCTCGCGGAAACCACTACAAAAATTCCCTTACGGCATCCACAATTCTGCCTGCTAGGATAATTTTGTAATGATTCCAAGTTTCATCAATCACGCAAGAGTAGGTTAATTGCCCACTAGAAATGGCTGCGTTTAGGTTATATCGAGAAAATAAGAAAACCTCCTAAGCCATTTTTGTATATATCCTATGCCTAATAACGTCAGTTTATTAAACTAAGAAATAAAACAACATGGGCACGTCAGCTGCGCTGGATGCATTGATGGTATCAATGAACTAGTGGGACATTTTTTCCGTTTAGTTTTGATCATTTCGAAGGAGGTAAAGTGGCACCCCGAAACGTCCCCCGGAATTACGACGACCCGCTTCTTACGACGGATCACCGCGGTCCCGGCAAACTCCCCATAGAAACGATGCATTAAGAATCGGGATGATATGACTTGAGTGGAGAGCGCTTAAATTTTGACTAGTAAACAAGGACGAGAAAGCGTACAAAACAGGACAAAGCGCAAACTGACAACTGATTTATTAACACAGACTGAACATATATATACACCTGCTTGTATGCAAAAAGGTAGAAAAAAGTTTGAACGTATGTGATTACAACTGCGCACGGTGTTACTTGGAGCGCACGCTTAGTTGTTAGCGCGACACGAAGTCTATCTCCCGTTTTGATAAGGTGATAGATGAGGCGCTGACGTATTCTCCTTCTTTTTCAGACACCATGCAGTACGTTTCCCATATATTGCGCTCGACCTTGATCCTCGACCTCAGGAGCACTGACGTTTTATGGTACTCCGGCGTGCATTCAGACCTTCCGCAATGGTGTGCCAAGTTGCTCGGTGCATTTATTATTTATTTATTTATTTATTTGCTTATTTAGAAATACTGCCAATCTCGTAAGAGATCATAGCAGGTGGGAAAAAAAAAGGTACATTGAAGTGTAAAAAAAGCATCACAGAATGTTATAGTCAGTATAGCAATACAGCGCACAGTAATAATGTATAATAACAGAGCGGTTTCAGTAATCATGGTGTGCATACTACTGGTATACTACTACTGTGCATACACTCTGATATCACTAAAAGCGTAGTCACAGATTTTCATGACTAAAAAGGTTTACATTTGGTTGATCTTTTCAGCGACAAACACAGGCATAAAAGCAATAATACTTTAAAAGACTAATAGCTCAGTATTACACATAGAAACAGACGATTACGATACGGGTAGCGCCAGATGGTTCGAGCTAAAAAAAATAAATTTTCACTATTTGTTTTTCCAGAAGTTTCAAAAATGTGGTCATTGAAGTAGCACTCGTGATGGATGGGCTTAGTTTGTTCCATTCTCCTACCGCTACAAGGCAAAAGGAGTTCTTGAGACAGTCAGTGCGCCAAGGGAATTCAGTGAGTGTAAAACAGTTCTTATTATGCGTCCGTCGTGTCCATCGTTAGGTTTGCGGTTCACGCTTAGTTCAGCGAGCGTAACACTATGTGCGGCGATCTTTTCAGCACGATTACTCATAATTTTCGAAATGTTCTACCATGATTTTCTTATCATGTTATTCTGGGAGTCAAAACTACCAGTATGTAAATTGTAGCTACAGTATATTGGTTCCACTAGGTTCCTGAGGGTTTAAATTGCGAGTATGGCGGAGAAGCTTCAAGCATTGCGGAAAAGCTCCTGCCGTCCCCGGTGCAGACCACGTGTTGAACACTCAGTGGGTCGTTTGCTTCGTCACAACTAAGTCGCGTTTTTTTATGCCTACGCGCGACTGGCGCGTTGAATAAGGAACGGATAATGCGGAGCTAAAGTGAAGCGGTGTTGCGGGCTCTGGGTGCTGTTACAAATCGTCGGTGTGTGCGTGTGCGCGCGCTTGTGAGCAGGTGTGGGTGTGCGTGCCTGTGCGTGTGTGCTTGCGTGTGTCCGTGTATGCATGCATGCTTTTGCTTGCGTGTGCGTGTGTGTGTGTGTGTGTGTGTGTGTGTGTGTGTGTGTGCGTGCGTGCGTGTAGGTGTGCGCGCAAGCACGCATGCTCGCACACACATAGGCACCCGCACACACGCACGCACGCGCACACACACGCGCACACCCACGCACGCGTGTACACGCACGCATGCACCGACACACGCACGCACGCACACGCACACACGCATGCGTGTGTGCGCATGTGTGTGTGCGTGCGTGCACCTCCTTTATTTCAGTGCAGGCTACGTTGGGTAGACCACGGAAAGTAAAGACAGCAATGGAGCAGCCAGAAAAAGAACAACATAAAGGAGTCGTGAATGTCGTTGCGCAATAATAGAAAGGTTGGTTAAGTGCACTTCACTTGTCTCTGGTTCTTATCCCTGGTTTCACTCCTTGTATGTCCCCGGGAGCAAATTCAAGTGACGTCACATCGGGAATCGTCGTGGGTGTGGTTTTCAGCTTCGCAGTTTAAACTACCTTCACAGCGTTGATTGAAGCCACAATTTTTGTATTTTTCCTAATTAGATAATTAGTTACGAATATTTAGCCAGCGTCTACGCAGCAAATCTTGGCAAAAAAAAGATCGAAATGGAAAGTTGCAAAGCGGTTTACAAAACTTCCGAACAAATAGTTTCCGCAGTATTTTACAGCTTACTTATGCATGACTTCCACAATTCCCGCTTGCGCGTCGTGATTGCAGTGCTCCCAAACGTTCCGTGCACAAACAACCATAGCCGTGCTGCCGCATAAAAAATTCCCCCGCATTTCCCCGAGGGGGAGAATGTGAAAGTGCGAATGCACGGTTGTCGGCCCGCTTGCGGCGCTTGCGCTCGGCCCCCGCAGCCCACCGCCTCGCCGCCTTCTCTTCCATCTCTTCCATCGGGTTTGTAGTATCACGTGTACACCACGCAGTTATCAAGCCGCTATAACGCCGCTGAGTCGCCAACGCACGCCGCTGACGACGTAGTTTGAATGCGTTAAAGATATAAGGCGCGTCACTAACACTGATATCAGCGTCGCGTCCGTGGCTTGGTCGGTAGAGCGTCGCGCTGCGGCCGCAAAGTCCTCGGATCGAAACCTGGCGCCGGATGCTGTTTCTTTTTTAAATATAGAGGAGCACTGCGGACGCCGCCGCCGCCGCCGCCGGCGGTGGATGGTTTGGGGTCGCTTATAAAGTGCATTCGCACTTAAAACGACAGGTCAGCGGCGTAAACGATGACGGTTGCTTGCGCTTATCGCTATAATGAGCTGTCGCGAGGGGAGTACATCGCTGGCGTAAATGGCACAGCCAATGCCACGGAGAAAGAATAAGGTTCTTGCTCCGTGGCCAACGCCTACATCGCTGAACTCTCCTTTGAAGCGGCAGCAGGCCCATTGCTGCCAAAAGCACAGGAAGTTTTCGGCTGCTTCGTATGCAGACGCCACCCGCCGGGGGTTGGGGCGACGTTTTGTCAGTACTGCGACACAGTGCAGCTTAGCTGATGTGTCGCTGTCATTAACACCCGTCGAGCAGCCACCAGCTCCTGCATCTACAGGAGAGGCACTGGTGGTTCCTCCTCTTGCTGGGCTGCCATCCATAGCCCAGCACCCCACCGCAACTTTTGTGGAGCCCGTGGAGGACGTCCGGCCTCTGGTCCGGCCTCTTCCAGTCCAGTACCATTGGCCCACGCGACACCCGAGGGCTTTGGGAGCATGAACACAGGGGGCCCTACACATACTTATTCCCTTCCCTCACCGCAGGTTCCAACCACGAAGCCTGCGGCGACGAGGTAGATGTCGGAAGGACACCCGTTCTGTGCCGCCTGAATTGCCAGTAGAGGACATGGACACTTCGGCATCTCAACCTACCCAGAAGGCACAAAATGAGCGCCGCAGAACTTTTGGCCATGGGAAACACCACCTCCTCGTATCACGGGCCCTAAACAAGACTCGCTGACACGAATCAAAATACGCAACTTCACAACTACATTTTTATAATCTTTAATCCTTAATTGCTGTTAAAAACATAGTTCAATTGAACTGTGGGGGTCTCATAAAAAACTTAGACGATGTATATGAACGCCTTTATAAACATCTATCTAGTTTTGTTTGCCTCCAAGAGACACACCTGAATCACAAGCAAAATAACTTTCTGAAACAATACACTGTCTCCAGGAAAGATAAAGATGCCTTTGCTCATTCATCTAGCGGCGTTGCCAATGTGACGCGAAAATCCATTTCATCCCAGTACATTAGACTACTCACCAGCCTTGAGGCAGTTGCTGTCCGCGTGATCATTTTTGGTCGGCTGATTACGGTATGTTCCTTATACGTTCCCCCGGATCATGAATTGTCTACCTCAGAATTTGAGTCCTTGGTGGACGAGCTTCCTGAATCATTTATCTTAGTTGGAGATCTAAATAGAAACAACAAACTCTTGGGTTCGAGGCGAACTGACGCTCGTGGCCGCTTGATGGAACATTCCCTAGTGGCGTCCGATGCGTGTTTGTTTAACCAAAAACAGCCTACATATTATAACATCACACACAACCCGTACTCACACATAGAATTGGCAATCGGTTCTGTTGTTATTTTTCCACTCGTTGAGGGGCAGGTGGAGAAAAACCCGCTTGGAAGTGACCATTTCCCAGTATTCCTGAGATGCCTAGACAGAGACCCCTACACTCCCATCTCGAATAAAAGGTTTAGAGAAACCGCTGCGGACTGAGTGAAATTTAAGCAGAAATCTCAACTCACACACACTTCCATAGAACACTTGGGTATTGATGAAGCTTGTAGCTTTATCACAGCACATATCCTTGACGCTGCAGAGAACTTCACTCCTCAGACTTCTGGCAACACAAGTAACCTAAGCCGGCCCTGGTGGAATGAAGAGTGTCGACAAGCACGCCAGGCACAGAACAAGGCGTGGGCATTCTTCGCAAGTACCCAACTGCGGAAAACCACGTAGCGTTCAAGCGCACCAAAGCCATGGGAAGGCGCATTCGCCGTGAGGCCAAGAACAATAGCTGGAGGTCCTCTTGAACTTCAATAAATTGTTTCACCGACACGCGAAAGTTTGGAACAGGATAAGCAGACTTAATGGACAAAGCACACATGGCTTACCCCTTGTAGACACCACTGGTGGCACCCTAGAGGACCAGGCAAACGCGTTGGCACAACAATTGGAACACGTCTCAAGGTCTTCACATTACACAAACACATTTATACACTACAAAAATTCAGCTGAGCGGAAGTCTATTCGCGACCACAAGCAATCAAATGACTCCTATAACTCTCCATTCTCCCTTCACGAGCTCATGGCTGCGTTGGCTGGTTGCAAGTCTTCGGCGCCAGGTGGAGATCACATAACGTACAGCATGATCAAACGCCTTCATTCAGACACAATCAATACTCTCCTGTTTTTATTTAACATAATGGCGTGCTGGGCACTTTCCGAAGGCATGGATACAGGCTATCGCTCTGCCACTCCTGAAACAGGAAAAGGATGCCTCCTGTGTTTCAAGTATCGTCCAATTGCCTTGACCAGCTGCTTGTGCAAGCTGTTCGAAAAAATTATCAACGGAAGGTTACCATACTTCCTGGAATAAAATGGTATTCTTGACAGCTGCCAGGCAGGTTTTTGATCAGGCAGATCAACAACAGAGCATCTTGTCGCCTTTGAATCCCATGTGAAAAATGCCTTTGTTAACAAACAGTTTTGTATGTCCATATTTTTTGATCTAGAAAAAGCATATGACACTGCCTGTCGCTACGGCATCCTGCGGGAGCTAAATCCTTTGGTATTTGTGGGAATGTGCTTAGCACCCTTGAAAGCTACCTGTCTGAACGAACTTTCAGAGTGAGGGTCGGGGCTGCAGTATCCGCACTGTATATTCAAGAAAACGGTGTTCCTCAGGCTGGAATACTTAGTTGCACGCTTTTTATAGCGAAGATGAACACACTTGGAAAAGCTCGGCCCCGTACCATTTTTTACTCCACTTATGTGGATGATGTTCATATCAGTTTTCGGTGATGCAACCTATCTATTTGGGAGAGGCAGGTAAAACGTGCCGCAAACAGGCTTGTAAAATGGACAGAAGAAAATGGCTTTAAGCTAAATCCTCAAAAGAGCACATGTGTCTTATTTTCTAGAAGGCGTGGTATTCACCCCCAGCACACCGTTCAGCTCAACGGAGTATCTGTTCCAGTAAAGAAGGAACACAAGTTTTTAGGCATTATCCTAGATGAAAAGCTGTCATTTATTCCACATATAAAGCTCCTCAAAATAAAATGTATAAAGGCAATTATTATTCTGAAAGTCCTATCCCACCACTCCTACGGCGCAGATAAGATGTGCCTTCTGCGTCTGTACAACAGCTTAGTGAAGTCGCGGTTGCACTATGGGAGTGTAATATACGGGTCAGCTTCGAAAACCGCTCTAATATTGCTTGCTCCTGTTTTGCACCTGGGGCTTCGCCTTTCGTTAGGAGCCTTCCGAACGAGTCCTGCACAAAGCCTATAGGTGGAACGTGACCAGTGGTGCCTGGAAGACCAGCACTTATACACTGAGCTATCGTATGCTGTGAAGACAACATCCGTAAAAAATTACCCTTCTTCCTTTATTGTCAATGCCACCTCTGCCATGCACTCGTTTCTCAATCGGCCCTCTATATGTATGCTTTTTCCTTGAGAGTGAAATTTGAAGCTGAGGAGCTTGGGATTATTTTTAGGGAGACCTACAAAACTTTGATCACAGACTTTGTTGCTCCTTGGGAAATGTCCCCGGTTTCTTGTTATTTATCTTTTAGAGCCATTACCAAAAGCACTGCACCAAGAGAACTCATCTTGTAGCACTTTATAGACCTACGACACAAATATCCTTACACAATGTTTTACGCAGATGCCTCCAAGTCCGCCCGTCCTGTGTCATGCGCTTCACATGGCCCAATCCTTGCTATCACAAAAACAATGAACAAAAATATCAGTATTTTTACAGCTGAGGCACACGGCATTTTAAAAACCGTGGAAGTCATTACAAAAACCAGAATACACAGTTCAGTTATTTTTACAGACTCCCTGAATGTAGTACTAGCTCTTCATTCAGGAAAACCAACGAGCGAAGTGAAGCGAAAGAGTCTAATGATCGCCGGCAACAGGCGTAATATCTCCACTACGCCCGGACGTAGCCACTCGTCGATCCTGGTGGCATTCTACTAAACAACACTTTCGGTACTCCCTTCGGGGGTGGACACCCTTGTCTCCGAAGGGAGGGCGTCGGCCCGCAGCTTTCTCTCCGGTGCTGCCGTTCGAGAGCCGTTAGGACCTGCTGGACGGCTGAGAGTTGAATGTCCTTGTCGTAACTGCGTATGGCGTCTTGTAACCACGGCGGAAGGTCGGTCCTTGTTGAAACTTCGTCTGGTCGCACTTCACAATCGCATAATAAATGGGCGGCTGTTGCCCTGGAGTAATTGCACAAGACACAGTTGTCGTCCGTGTAGAGTTGTGGTTGGATATGTTTCATAATGACCGGGGTCATTAATGAATTTGTCTGTAGCTGTCTGAATGTGGTCGCTTGTTCTCTAGTCAACTCGGGGTGAGGCGGTGCCAGCACCCTCCTGTTATTCCTGTAATACGTTGTGATACCCTGAAAGGCATCGTGCGTATCCTTTGTCTCCGTCCACCACTCTACAGACGAATCCATTACAGCCGCGGGGCCTGCTAAATCTCGCGCCACTGAATTTGCCGTCTCGTTGTGGTTGACAGCCGATTCTGACACATCGTTCCCTGCGTGAGCGGGGAACCACTTGACTGCTACCTTACGTCCGTCGATGTTCACCGATTCGAGCAACAGCACTGCTCCACAGCACATCCGGCCTTTGGAGAAGTTACGCACTGCACTTTTGGAGTCACTTAGCGCGGTCGTTGTTTCTGGGTCCGCGATGGCCAGGGCGATGGCCAACTCTTCTGCACACTGCGCTTCTCGTGTAACGATGCTCGCAGCGTTCACCGCGCCTCCCGTCCTGGCATCGATGACTACTGCTGCAAAGCATTGGCGGTCGCTGTACTCTGCAGCGTCTACGAATCTGGTGCCGGGAACGCTCAGGTGCGGCTCTAACATGGCCTTTGCCCTGGCCATTATTCTATCTTTGTTGTGAGTCGGGTCCATGTTCTTGGGTAGAGGATAGACTCTGGTATCAGTCTGGATGACAGCCGAGATGTCTCGTTCTTCTTCCTTGCCAGGGCTACGAGTGGTGGACGCCGTTTCCATTCCGAGTCGGGCAAGGATGGAGCTTCCCGTCCTCGATCCTCTGAGCCGCTCGATCTGGGCTGCTTGCTGGGCTTCCATGATTTCCTCCAAAGTTGTATGGATTCCGAGCTCGAGGAGCTTTTCGGTGTTTGCGATGTCGAGAACACTGATGGCTGCATTGTATGACTTTCTTATGGCAGCGTTCAGTCGGTTACGCTCTTGAAGTAGCCAGTTGTGGAAGGCCGCGGCGTAAGCAACGTGACTTATTGGATCAACCTGAGTAGGCTGTCCTCTCTCATGCCAGATGTTCTGTTTGCCACTCGTTTGATGAGCTGCATGGCAGCCGTGACCTTGCCAACCAGGCGGGTAACCGCGTCATTGTTTCTGCGATTCCTTTCACTCAGGAAGCCCAGCACTCTGATTTTAGCCACCTCCGGGATTGTTTGCCCGTTGCTGGTCCGTAATGTATTGGTACTCTCTTCCCGGAGTCTTGACATTGGGGGGATGATTAGTAGCTCCGATTTGCTTGGGAGCAAACCAGACCTGTGCCTTGTAGCTGTTCTTCTGTGGCATCCACCGCTAGCTGCAGGGAGGATTCAATGTGGCCATCGCATCCACCCGGCACCCATAGCATGATGTCGTCCGCATAAATGGTGCGGCGGACCTCGGGTATTGATCATGGTTAGATTGAAGAGCAGTGGTGATATCACCGATCCTTGAGGGGTACCCATACTTCCTAGTTTCCGTTAATCCAAGGTAAGGTCTCCTGCTTGAATATGTGCTGTGCGCCCCGAGAGGAAGTCGCGCACGTAGTTGTACGTACGCTCCCCCATCCGCAGGGCGCTGATCTGGGAAAGGATGACAGAGTGTTTCACCTTATCAAAGGCGCTCTGTAAGTCCAATCCCACTATGGCTTGGTTGTCCCTTGTTCTGTTGTCAATGACTTCCTACTTGAACTGTAACATGGCGTCCTGTGTGCTTAATTTGCTTCGAAATCCGATCATCGAATGGGCGTAAAGGTCTTTGTCTTCCAAGTATGCTTGCTATTGAATCATGAGGATCATGAATCATGGGCGTTGGCGATACATGTCAGTACTTGCTGGAGACGTGCAGGGTGCGTTCCAAAGTCAGGGAAAAACACAACGCTATCGCCTAGATAGCACACGCACGTCTTGCACTTGAAACCTCGTAGCACACCGTCCATCATTCGCTTCAAAGTGGCAGGGGCACTACGGAGCCCGAACGGCATGACATTGAATTCAAAGAGGCCATTCGGGGTGATAAATGCCATTTCCGAGCGATCAGCATCCGCTACATGCACCTGCCTGTATCCAGAGCGTAAGTCCAGAGACGAAAAAAATTCAGCTCCTTGTACGCGATCGAGGGCATCCTCAATGCGTGGTAGAGGATAGACGTTCATGCGCGTAATGGTGTTTATGCGCCAATAGTCCGCAAAGAATCTAATCGAGCCATCCGTCTTCTTTACAGGAACAACGGGGAATGCCCATGGGCTGTTCGATGGGCGAATGATGTCCCGTTGGAGCATGTCAAGTACTTGCTCATCGATCACTTGATGCTCGCTAGGAGACACTCTATACGGTCGCTGCCGCAGCGGCGCATGCGATCCAGTGTCTATGGAATGGGTGACGATAGAGGTACGGCCAATCGAGGGTTGTGCGCAGTCGAACGACGAACGGAAACGGCACAGTAGTTTCAGAAGTTGACAATTCCGTGCGGGCTCCAGAGCGTCGTCGATTGAAGGATGAAACACGTCGTTTGAATGCTGTGTCGTCTTAGAAGGGGTAAGAGCAGCAATGCCATGATATGGCACATTGTCTGGGACGTCAACGACCCGACAGGAGTCAACGGGCTCGAGAATGCCAAGGCATTCTCCCCGTAGCAAGGAGCACGGGCTTGCGGACGGGTTGGCAACAGTTATGGCAGTTTCGCTAGAATGAATCTTCAGCACAGTGAAAGGCAGCGGTATGCATCTGCGCGGAGGAAGCCCTCGGATGGCGTGAAAATGGCAGTTGCATCCCCAAAAGATGTACAACAGAGCGGCACAATAGCGGCGCACTGGGGCGGAATGTTCGTGTTTGCGGCTGCGACCAGTTTAGCAGCGGATGGAGCAGAATTTTCGTCAGAGAAGTCGTCTGGTAGAACAGAAAATTCAACTTCGGCACACGCACAGTCAATTAGAGCGTTGTGCTGAGACAAAACGTCCCATCCCAGAATGCCGTCATGACGGCAGTTGGGGAGTACGATGAATTCAATGACGCACACAACGCCCTGGATGGAAACGAGAGCCGTGCAAGCAGCCAAGGCATGAACGGGTTGGGAGTCGGCGGTTCGTAAGGATAGTCCAGAGAGAGGCGCCATAACTTTACGAACTTTGCGGAAGAGATCGCAACGAATCACGGAAACTGCTGCTCCAGTATCGACCACAACAGTCGCGACACCTTTGACTGACACGTCAATAGCATTTGCGGGAAACAGTGGAGGGCTTGGACTTTTTGGCGGCGAGGAAGTTCTTGCCTCCGGAACTGCGACTTTCAGTTTTCCTCTGTGGTAGGAGTGGAAAGACGACGCATCGGCGGCAGCGAGCGGTGGCGTGGGGACTGCGAACGACGGTCGGTGAAAGGCTGGTGGTCGGAAGCTGGGGGCGCGTACGTCGTGTCTGAAGCGGTTCCTGGCAGCGTCTGAGGGAACCGTATGTGGGTCCATAATAAGGATAGCGCTATTTCGGTGGAGTACCGTTTCAATGACCTACCACATCCTCCCCTTTGCTTTCCGAGGTTTTCTTGACTGCCAACTCTTATTTCTGTGTTATTTTCAACGAGCCCCTCAGTTCCAATTCTGACTCGCTACATGCATAGCAAGGGCATCTGTTCTGGCAGTCTTGATGCCATAGGAAGCTTAAGCGGGTTCAACGCTGGTCGACCACTCTTGACATGTCGTAGACACTCGAGTCACGGCCCGGGGGTTAAAAAGAAGGCCCCCTTCACCCCGAGTAGTCCGAGTGGCGCAGGCTACCACCCCCAAGCACAGGAAACAAAAATGTCTTAAATAAATACTCTGTAGCAGGGTGGCGAGTTGGGCGAGTTGGTGTACTTGCATCTTGGAGAACAGCGCGAACAGGGACACAAAAAGAAAGAAGTGGACAGGACTGTTAACTTCGGGCTCCGCATGTAATTAATGAAGGCCGCCGGTGGCCCATGTATTGCCGTCGCCTCCGCTGGTAGCTACTTTCCCGTGTCCCTTTCATGTAGCCGCACGGACGCCAAGTTCGGAGCCGCGGAGAGCTGTTGTGCCCGTCCTTTTGTGAGTCAAAGGATGGGGGCGATTAGCCTGAGTACCTCTGTCACGTCGAAGGTGGCAGGGTCATTCGGCATAACAAGCTGACGGGAGGCCAGATGATCGTATCTCTTAGTGTTGAAAGCGCGCGCGGTGTAAGTTTGGAAAATCTTCGACTCCGGCGGCGGGCGCTCTTCGTCGACGGGTTGTTCGCCTCGACGATGGTCGCCTCGGCTGGCAGCGTCTCTCCCCGTGGTCTGTTCAGGTGGCCGGCGGCGCCCCTTTAGTCTGGGAGGGAATTAGCAACCCTAATTGTGCCGCCGCGCGCGCAGACGCACGACGTCGTGGGAGGCGTCGCGCGGAGGGAGGTCAGCCGCGCGAGGACCGCTCCGGGCCCTCGGATTAGCTGTTGTTTGTGCAGATGCCACCCGCTGAACGTAATGAATGGTTCACTTTAGGCCGCAGATGTCCTGTATTTTCTGGCCGGGTGTAACAGCGTGCGTAGGAAACGCACTTTGAGTGCATAAGAGAGAGAGGGTTGGGTCACGTGACCACAGGTGGGGACACATGTGTGATTGGCTGGTTCCTGTGGCCAATCAATGGGTTTCTATTAATTGCTTAAAGGGTTTTTCTCCCTTTCTTGTACGCCCCCTTTTTGGAGGCGGGGTTTTTGTTATCAAAACCGGAGTGTTGGGTTTTCTCGGAGGTCGGTCGAGAGGAATCTAAGAGTATAGATCTTGGCCGAACGGGCTGCTGCGGGTAGAGTGTCAAAGTAACCGGCATTCTGACCTGATGTAAATACTTGGAGCTTTGTAAATAATGTAAATAAACCTAATATCTAGCAAGACAGGCAGTTCTCATCCCTCACCTTCTTCAAGCATCGGACGTCGGTCATCAGGGTGAGCCGAGATCGTCATCTCGGCCCCGGGCCCCAAAAGAACCTCACTATTTCGCCCCCATCCCTCATCAGGAAGATCCGGAGTGAAATTCAGCTAGGACTAGCGCTGACTTTCAACTCGATTAATTGGAAAAGACGTAACTACTTATACATACACAGACTCCTCCTCCCCCACCACGCCACGTGCCCACACCAGCCAATGACATACTATCAAGACCAAAACACTTCACTATTGACAACGCACATTTTTTAACACAGGAACACCTTATCGCGACGACCGCTCCAAATAACCAAATTCTTTTTCGTGCAGGACAACTGATGTTTCACTGATACAATCTCTCCCCCACTTTCTGAAGTAGTATGATTCCATCAACTCTCTAGTACGCCTGTCTTTATGCTTAAACAGGATATCTGTCTCGCGGAAAAGCGGATAGCATCGGTGCTCACACGTGCGGCAGTGTTCGGCCAGACGTGCGTAATCATCTTTTTTAAGCTTGTTGCGATGCTCTAATAATCGAACGTTTAAGCAGCGACCTGTTTGACCATCATACACTTTTCCGCAAGATAAAGGAATCTTGTAAACAACAGCCACAGAGCACGGTACAAAGGGTGATACATGATTTACTACACACGCACTTTTCTTCTTTTCCAGCTCATCTTCAGCACGCCGCTGGACGGCCGGACAAACGCTATTTAATTTAACCGGGGAAGAAAACACTACGTCCACCCCAAACCATGCTTCTACCTTTTTCAGCCCGTGCGACCTCCTATGTACGTAGGGCAAAACAGCAAACTTTTTGCTCCTTTCCCTTGAGGACCCAGCCTCTCCTGCACCTCCCTGCTTTTTTTAGCAGCCTTACCAGTTTATCTGCTGTCATCGTGAGTGTGGTACCAGGAAAACCTGCCTCTTTAAACCTAGAAACCTGACCATGAAACGCCTCACAGACTGAATTCTGGGGTATTTAAATAAATACCCCAGAAAGTGGAGGGGAAAATCGCCCCGCCGGTAGCGTAATGGTTTTCGCACCAGACCAGTATTTTGGAGGTCGTGGGTTCGGATCCCACCTGGCGGGCATTTTTTCTCCACTTTCTTTCCAAATTCTTTATCTGTTTCAATACGTACCACATCCTCCCCTTTGCTTTCCGAGGTTTTCTTGACTGCTAGCTCTTATTTCTGTCTTATTTTAATCGAGGCCATCATTTTCTATATATATATATATATATATATATATATATATATATATATATATATATAGAGAGAGAGAGAGAGAGAGAGAGAGAGAGAAATATAGCTTTGGAGATCGCAGCGGCCTCAGACCTCTGCCAACGTTTCGACAAGAAGACTTGTCTTTTTCGAGGCCTTGAAAAAGACAAGTCTTCTTGTCGAAACGTGGGCACAGGTATGAGGCCGCTGCCTTCTCCAAAGTATTATTTCTATCTGGTGACCATCTTCAAAGCCCCCTCGTTTCCTATATATATATATCAGATTCAGGAGGGCGGTCTAGAGTTCTCGACAGTTTGAGTCAAAGTCGGCTTGGTTCGTTCAAATTCTCCTAAAACGGTGGGCTCCTAGAACAAATTCTCCTAGACCGTAATCCTGAATAAGAAATACGCGGAACACCTTATCGATGACGCTATTGTGCGAGCCAACAAATTAGACCGCAACGAAACCTGTAAGAAAAAAGCCCCGAACGTTAACCCGTAAACAAACTTAGTTATAACCCACTCAGCCTTCGCTCCAAGGGTGTCAAGCGTACTAAGAAAACATCACAACATCCTAATTCAAAGTGAACACTTAAAAACCATATTCCCCGAACCACCACGCGTTGTCTACCGTCGTGATATGAATTTAGGCGACTTGCTTACTAACACTCGTATCAGCGGACCGGAAAATACTGGTTGCCTACCCTGTAATAAACCACGACCTAAAGTATGCACACACATGACCACTACACAGCGTGCCACCAGAACGGCTTCAGACTACTACGTAAATGTAAAAGGTAACTTTAACTGTGACTCCGCTAATGCCTTATACCTTCTAGAGTTCACTGTTTGTAGGCAGCAATATATCGGCCAAATAGAAACACCCTTCCGAATACGTTTCAAACATCACAGCTTTCATGCAAAACGTTGCCCTTATTTGCCCCTGTCATGACATGTGAACGGTCCCGGTCATGTATTTGAACATCTTAAAGCAACAATTTTAGAATCCGCTTTCAAAACCCCACACGACCGCGAGGTTCGGAAATCTTATCTCATTTATAAGTTTTGGTCAGCGACGCTTGGTATTAATGAAAGTTACGGAAAACTAACGTGCTTATCCCTCGAATAAAATGGCGACTTCATAATTTTTATCAGATTCTTCATTAACCCAACCCTCTACCACCCTCAAGCGTCAGATACAGTTGTGGTAACTATAAATACCCCAGAAAGTGAAGGATAACACAGTCGCCCAGATAGCCGAATTGGTAAGGCATTCGAGATTTAATCTAAAGGCGTGGGTTCGGTCCCCACTCTGGGCACGTTTTTCTTTCTTTCTTTCCTTGTTACGTAACTTTAAAAAATGTTAACCTCACTAACCATCGTAAAAAATAGCCTAATTATTCCCCTATGCCTCCTTAGGCGTTGAAGACTACCGACCTATATTTCTGTATTTTCCTCAACGAGCCCCTCATTTCCTAACGATATTATGCGAAAGATTAGCGAGGGTCTCGGATCTGGCAGCCTTGATGCCAAGGTAGCGTAAGAGGGTTTTCCGCCAGTTACCCGCTCATGACAGGCTGTAGACGTTCGAGTCACGCCCCGGGGTTCGAAAGAAGGTCCCCTTCTCGCCGTATAGTCTGAGTGGCACTGGCTACCACCCTCAAGCGTCAGATATAGTTGTAGTAAATATAAATACCCCAGAACGTAGAGGAGAACACAGTCGCCCAGATAGCCGAATTGGTAAGGCATTCGAGATATAATCGAAAGGTGTGGGTTCGGCCCCACTCTGGGCGCGTGTTTTTCTTTCTTTCTTTCTTTCTTTCTTTCTTTCTTTCTACGCAAATTATTAAAAACATATATATCACTTCACTAACGGTCAAAAAATAGTCTAACCATTCCCCGCCTCCTTTGGTATTGTAGACTGCCGGCATTTCTTTCTGTATTTCCGAACGAGCCCCTCATTTCCAAATCATATTAGGGCCTCGGTTCTGGCAGCCTTGATGCCAAGGTAGCATAAGAGGGTTTCCCGCCAGTTACCCGCTCATGACAGGCTGTAGACTTTCCAGTCACGCCCCGGGGTTCGAAAAGAAGGTCCCCTTCTCCCCGTATAGTCTTAGTGGCGCTGGCTACCACCCTCAAGCGTCAGATATAGTTGTAGTAAATATAAATACCCCAGAAAGTGAAGGAGAACACAGTCGCCCAGATAGCCGAATTGGTAAGGCATTCGACATCTAATCGAAAGGCGTGGGTTCGGTCCCCACTCTGGGCGCGTGTTTTTCTTTCTTTCTTTCTTTGTTTCTTTCTGTCTAGTCTAACCATTCCCCTATGCCTCCTTTGGCGTTGTAGACTGACGGCATTTCTTTTTGTATTTCCTAACGAGCCCCTCAATTCCAAATCATATGTATATATATATATATATATATATATATATATATATATATATATATATATATATATCAAAAAGTAGAGTCCGACGCAAGTCTCAAAAAACAAAAACAAACATGTTTACTAACGTTTCGACTGGTGGTCCAGTCTTCATCGGACTGGTGGTCCGATGAAGACTGGACCACCAGTCGAAACGTTAGTAAACATGTTTGTTTTTGTTTTTTGAGACTTGCGTCGGACTCTACTTTTTGATATTTTTTCTGGACCATTGGAAACTTCTTTTGTTCGACCGTATATATATATAAAGTTTTTATGATTCCGGACTTCCCAACTACTCAAATTTCTGATAAATGGCGGCGATTATGGCAGGAAATGGCAGGAAACCTACCCGGCGTTCTCGACCCCACCCATTTCACTCTTGACTCTGCTTAACCCACGGCTTCCCGAAATCCCTTTTTCCCAAGTTTCGGAAAGTCCGGTGCTCCTCTCACTTGGTTGCGAACGATTTCGCGTCATTTCCGGTGCTGCAACTCGGAACACCTTCAGTCTCCGCCGACCGGATACATTTATCGATTTGCCTGCCTCGTGGGTCCCCGGCAAGTGCTCTTTGTCTACGTCATCAACCGGCCCAAGTGGCTCCATTTTGTGAGACCTCTCAGAACGAAGACGCCACTGTTTAAGGGACCCGGGCGTCGTTAGCACTTTCCGTACCGCTTCATTAAGCCTTTCACTGAGCCCCCTTCCGGCCCCTAGCTTGGCTTCACTTGGCATCCAATCGCCCACTTTCTACCCCCGTTGGTCTGTGTGGCAGTCTATGTATCCCTTTGTCAAAAGGCCATGTAACCTTTTCACTTTCCGCTTTCATCATGGGTACTTATGTAGCTTTAACCCAATGCTCAAAGCTAAAATGGGTCGAAAAAACGATTTATGTGCATTTTCAACCTAATTTCCAGTTCTTGGACAAAAAGACATAAAAACATGGACTTGCAGTGCATTCCCAACTTTTGGTTATCTCATAAAATATTCATACACGGGTATATATTTTTAACAATAGTATCACTACTGTTTATTCTGACTTAGAGTAACAAGTTCAGTAGCACGATTTCAGATACCACTGATAGCGGAAAAACCTTTGCGCTGGCTACGCGTCTTAAAAAAAAGCTTTTAGAACACAGTATTCTTAAAAACGTGAAAAACAGCGAGAACTAAAGGGACGGACAGTAGAAGACACACACATCGCTGGTTCGCATCCTTCGGGGACTTTTTTCCTGTTCCATTCTTTTTTTTCCTTTTCCTTCTCTCTTAGCATTGCTTTGTAGATGTATATTTAAGCCGCCTGCAAGCAATAAAACTTGGTTGTTAGTAAACCCGCCGAGGTGGCTCAGTGGCTAAGGCGTTGTGCTGCTGAGCACGAGGTCACGTTTTCGATTACTGGCGGCGGCGGCCGCTTTTCTGATGGAGGCGTGAAGCAAAAACGCCCGCGTGTGCGAGATTTTGGCGCACGTTAAATATTCCTATCAGGTCAAAATTAATGTGGAGCCCCCCGACTACGGCGCGCCTGGATCCTCATGAAAATGTTTACCGAGATTTGGTCAAATTGTTGTAGAGATTGCGCAAAAGAATACTATAGTCATTTTGTTAACATTTTATAGAATATTTCTGTTCAGTTGCCATTACAAATTGGCCACCGCGTTTAAAAAAAAGTCGATAGTGCCAAGTCTATAGACCTTCCCGGGTCTGAATGTAGTTTCTTGTGAGTTTCTTGTGGGGTTTTTACAAAACGTTTTCAATAACCTTTCCATACTATTCTGACTAAGTATAGTCATAACAGCCTGTTGCGTGTGGGTCAGGTTTGAATAGAGTTTCTTAGGAGTTCAACGCCACCGCGTCAAATTCGGCTATGAACTTGCCTTTTCTAATGCTGACTTCCCTCGAGCGGGCGACAACCTCGCCCGCATGCGCAGACAGCACCGCCGCGTTCCTGGACTACGAAGAACGCTGAAAACCAGCCTTAAAGACGCGTACACGAGGAGAGAGTAGACAACACACACGCTGGGTGCGTCGTCTACTGTGTTGTCTACAGTGGTTGTGTTGTCTGTAGACAACACACCCAGCGTGTGTGTTTTCTACTCTCTCTCTCCTCGTGTAGGCGTCTTTAAGGCTGGTTTTCACTGTTCTTCAGAGTACAGGCTGAACACCAAACTCTTGTGGACTACGAATTCGACGAGCTGCCCTGCCAGCTACCGGCCCTTTTTGGCACAGACCAGAAAGAGGCCGCATAAATAAGTTCCTCACCTGGCTACCCGGAACAGCTATCTGCGTGGTATCAACGCCGTGCCTTCATAAGTAGCCACCTGTCATGGACCAGATGGGGCACGCCACCGCATCACATTCGGACATGAACTTGCCCTTCCTAATGCAGGTTAGTCTTTTGTCTCATGCAGAGTGCTGCCGTTGAAGTGATGCATTTCTGTTTGCGGTGTCGTGCCCCTCTGGAACCCTTGGCGCTTGGCTGTACTAGCAGTTATCTTTCTACTGTGTTAAGTCTCAACTTACTCATCTTACTAAGACTCATCTTACTAATCCTTTCTGGCGAAGTTGAGCTCAACCCATGTCCCAAAACTCTTGATCCTACCGTTGAATCATACACAAGTGAAATAGCGCAGTTGGAACTCGTACAAAACCTTCTGAAAGAGGAGCTGGCTGCAGTGCGCACAGCACAATCGAACATCGTATGTATGGTCGCCAGTATATTCTGTTGTGTTTATGCTTTAGACAAAATAATCGGAACTTCACCATCTCCTGATGGCAGCACTATCACCAAAGCTACCGCAACCGTTCAGGAACTATCATGTGAAATCAAAGCTATTGCCGACAAATGTGACGATTCTGAAAACCGCCTTCGACGATGTAACCTGCTTTTTTTTTTGAATCCCGGACGTGAAGAATGAAACGTGGCCTCGGTCGGGAACAAGCGTACTTTCTTTGTGTTCCGAGAAGCTCTGCGCCTAGCTGGCTTAAATTAACTTTGTACAAAACACTAGTCCGCTCGAAGCTAGAGTACGCCTGCGCCGTATGGGACCCTTCTCAAACCTCACTCGTCACAGCCTTAGAACCAGTACAAATCCGAGCAGCTCGCTTTATTTTGTCAAATTATTCCCGACATGCCAGAGTAATCCCGATAAAACATCCCTTCACCTTCCGGCTCTTTCACTGCGTCTAAAATGTTATCGCTTCTGCATATTTCATAAAATATTCTACCACAACCCCATTCTGAAACATGCACTTTTCACTCATCCCTCGTACATATCTTCTCGATCTTTCCACGTGCATAAAGTAGGCTTACCGACAAGCCGTACTAACTTGTATTACGATTCCTTCATTCCTACAACCAGCAATGACCGGAACAACCTGCCTGCCTACTTCGTTGATATACGTGATCCTGTTAGAATCAAGATTGCTGTACAAATAGCCATGAATTGACAATTGACAAATTGACAACGTGCTCTTTTTTTTCTGTACGTACCACTTTTATACCACTCCTTTCTGTAAAGGCTCCGGGCCTTGAAAGTACTCTAAATAAATAAATAAGTACCCATCACTCCCACGGACCTCGAAAAAGCGCAAAGAATAGGTCATTACCAGGAAGATAAGAGTCGCCCAATTATCGTCAAGCTAGGCCATTTTAAAGACAACTCCGAAATTCTGTCCGCTGGTCCTAAACGTAAAGGCACATATTTTTCGATCCGTGAAGACTACCCTGCACGTGTCCCCCTTGCCCGCAGAAAACTTCACGACTTCGGCCAACAAACCAAAGCTGATTTCAAAATACATTGGGATAAGCTAAGCATAGGAGACAAAATTATATCTACGAAGCAATATCAGATTCCGTGATGAAACAGGAGCCATAGCAGCCACGGCTGGCTTCCATTGATTGATTGATTGTAGGGTTTAACGCGCCGACGCAGCACAGGCGATGAGGCGCGCCGTAGTGCAGGGCTCCGGATTAATTTTGACCACCTGGGGATCTTTAACGTGCGCCGAAATCTCGTACACACGGGCGTTTTTGCTTTTCGCCTCACGGCTGGCTTCCAAGCTTCCCACCTCAGCGCCCGTGTTTCTACGCAGAGACCTCCTCCCCACCCCTCCCCCCGCCTACTTACGATTCCGCATCAGTTCTATTTGCGAACGTCCGAAGCTATCTTCACAAAACGGCAGTTTTTGGGCCGTCTTGGCGGATGGCCTCAAACTCCTAACTCCGAAAAACAACCAAACACATACAATTTCTTTGAGATATTCCGACTGTTCGGAGGTACCACAGGATTCACGCTTTGACGTCAGAAATACTTATTTTCTGTCCGTTTTCATTCGGGAAAATGACTTTGATCGCCCCGCTTTACGCATTCAACATTTCTCCCAAATGCTTCCGATTTGCATCACTGCTTCGGGTATCGCTAAACTTATAAAAAAAATTTCGTGTGCCCCGGGACCAGATCAAATCACAGCTAAAATACTCAAAGGTGCGCTAACACTTTCCAGCAGCCTATTAAAAATATTTTTCGCGCAAACAATAAAAGACAGTGGGATTCCGCGTGACTGGAAGCTAAGAAGCATATATTCAATATTTCAAACGGGTAATCGGTTGGATCGTTCAAATCATCGCCCAAGTTCTTTACATTTTATACCTTGTAAGGTCGTTCAGCACATAATCTACTCAAGCGTCGCAACCCACCTTGAAGACAACTCCTTTTTAAAAAAAATCAGCATGGCTTTCACCCAGGTTTTTCCTGTGAATCACAACTTTTCGAGTTCACTATGGACCTCCACTTAAACCTCGACTCTTCATTTCAAACCGATGTCATCTTCCTTGATTTTTCTAAGGCGTTCGATGGCGTTCCTCATCAACGACTTCTGTTTAAACTTTCCTCTCTTACTCTCGACCCGCTCATACTGTCATGGATACAAGCCTTTCTCACTAATCGATCCCAATACACAGTCAAAGGAAGTCACGGTTCCTCGACTACTAATGTAATATCTGGCGTACCTCAAGGTTCCGTGCTTGGCGCTCTCCTGTTTTTAATTTTTATTAACGACCCTCCCTCAAGTGTTACATCTTCCATACGTCTTTTTGCAGGCGATTGTGTGTTTGCCGCCGTATACGTGGTAGATCTGATCAACTTGCCCCCCAAAATGATTTAAACGTAATTTAAAATTGGTGTATTATGTGGATGATACAACTTAATATTTCTAAATGTAAATTCATGCAAGTTTCCTGTAAGCATTTCAACATGAATTATACTTATTTCCTGCAGTCTAACCATCTCGCTCTAGCAGAATCGCACCGATACCCGGGTGTACTCATCAACAGCAAGCTAACATGAACTGACGATATCGCACAGTTTACGGTTGATGCATCCAAAACATTAGGTTTCATCAGAAGGTCCCTGTTCTGCTCGCCGGCCTCAGTTCGTAAACTTGCCTTCGAAAGCTACGTCCGTAGTAAACTCGAATATGCTTCTACAATTTGGAATCCACACCAATCCTATTTATTCGACGCCCTTGAAACCCTTGAGGCTCGCTCCATAACTTCCTAGTAGAATTTCCGCACAAGTGTTACTACTATAAACTAACAGTGTCTCTCAACTCCCTGGATCTTAGACAAAAAATAGCACGCCTTTGTTTGTTTCCTAAACTGTATTTCAATTTTGCTTACTTACATGGCCCCCTGCTTTTTCCACCAATTCGGACTTCGCACCGTCTCGTCAAATCTTTAGTGTTCAACATTTAAAAGGTTCGACACTAACGAATCTTTTCTTCCGTTAACAATTCAGGATAGGAATCGGCTTCCAAATGCAATAGGCAATGAGCGTAATACTCTAAAGTTTAAAACCTTACTCGAAACACATTTTACAACCACACCATCGTAATGTCTGTGTATTATTGTGTAACCAGTTGCTGTTTTTCACATTTTTATGCCACTTTGAATTGGGCAATTAGTTGTATAACGAGTTCTGTTATTATTATTATTATTGTTATTATTATTGTTATTATGGCGCCGCAAGATGGCGCCTAGCAAGGATTGCTGTATTCTGTGCTCCTGTGTTTTTTACGGCAAGCAAAAGTTTTTCCGCTGTATTTCCTGTAAAAAACGCGTGCACGCGAAGTGTGTTGTATGGCCGGACGCTGAGCTTCAGCTCCTGAGGTCTGGTGCTCGGCCGTTCAAGTGTAATATTTGTGAAACGGCTGAGGTGGCGGCTAGGCCTAGCGTAGCCAACGACGACATCGCCCCGTCCGCAAGCAGGGCTCCTTCCCGCTCCCTTCGACGGGACTCGCCGGCAGTTGTCAAGAAAGCCCCGCCGCCACAGTCCCAACCGGTTGACCTTGGAGGGGAAGCTTCCGGTCTTCGCGCACTCCTCATCGACGCGCTGGACGGCATTTCTTTCCTCAGCGACCAAGTGGCCCGGCTGCGGGAGGACAACGACCTCCTACGCCGGGAAAACGCGCAGGCTTTCGACCGGCTCCGTCAGTGGAGGGAGGGTGACCGCGCCCATTATGCGCAGGTAGTTGCCTCCTTGCGAGCCAAGGTGTGCTCCCTGCGTGCCCAACTACTTCACCACCCCGCCGCGTTGCCGGAAGGAGTGCGTCACAGCTCAGGGCAGCCTTCTTTTGCCCAAGCTGTAAACAAGGAAGTGTTGCCTTCGGCTAAGTCTGCTCCGCTGCAGTCGGTGTCTTCGGCTTCTCCTGCACTGCCTCCTACTCCGTCCCAACTTTCCCCGGTGCATTCTGCGCCTGTGCTTGACTGTCTCCCCCCTACTGCTGAGAAGAAGCGTCGAAGCCGGGCATATGTAGGTGCATCGGACACATGTGGACTGGTCGTCGTTCCGCAGCCGAAGCGCCCCAAAGCAATGTTCGTTTCAAAGCTTTCTCCGTCCACGACCTCTGCTAGTCTTAATGCCCATCTGACAACCTTAGGTGTCTCGCCCTTGAACTGCCGACGACTGAAGACTAAATATGACACGTACGCATCCTTTTATATTTCCGTCAGTGAAGAGTTTTTCGAGCGCTTGCATGACCCCGCTGTTTGGCCGAAAGACTGCCTCTTTAAGGAGTTTCGAGGCATGTTTCGCGAAGGCATGCTTCACAGCTCTGAACGCAACACATCAGAAAAAGAATAATGACTAGTTTAGATGTTTTTTATCAGAATGTGCGAGGTCTTCGAACTAAGGCGACTGAATTTTTTGGTAATGTTCTGGCATCTTGCTTTCCGTTAATAGCTATATCTGAAACTTGGTTGTGCCCTGATATTCTATCCAGTGATTATTTTCCTCAAAATTACCATGTATATCGTAATGATCGTGCCTTAACGGGATGCAAACAAAGGGGGGGCGGGGTACTTCTCGCAGTTAACAAATCTCTCCCGTGTGTGCTACGTAGCGATATTGAAAACGCAGGTGAGTCTTTATGGGTCGAAATTCATATCTCTAAAACTGAAAAACTTCTAGTTGGTGTTTTTTACGTTCCTCCTGATGTAGTTCCTGACGCGTTCAATAAGTTAGTCTCCTCCATTGAACAGGTGCTCACTACTCATTGCGACCTCAAGGTCCTCCTCCTTGGAGATTTTAACGCTCCTGGCGTTCAGTGGAGCCACCTCACCTGTTCCCACTACAACCACCACTTTCAACAGAAGGGTAATAGGTTACTAGATTTTTCGTCTTTCACTTCCATGGCACAGCGTAATCACATAAAAAACTGCAGTGGAAACATTCTGGACCTGTGCTTTTCAAACTTCGATGGTGTTAGTGTGTCGCGTTCTGATTGTGCTTTAGTAATACCCGACAAATATCATCCTCCTCTTTCTATTTCCTGTTGCCTTCCTACAATACTCCACCGTTCTGTAATTTCAAGCAATGCGCAACCTCGCTACGCTTTCGCCCGGGGAGATTACGTTGGGCTGTATGGCTACTTTTCTGCTGCCCCTTGGTCAACAGTCATTGACCTCTCTGATGTCAATGAACAAGTTGACCGTTTTACTGAGATTGTGCTTTTGGGTATGAAGAAATACATCCCGCAATATTTACCAAAGAAGTTCAATTTTCCACACTGGTTTTCTTCTGAATTGCGGGATGCCCTGAAACTCAAAGAACGTGCGCACAGAAAGATGAAGCGCTCTGGTGCGAATCAGTTCGCTCAGGAGTTCCGGCGCCTACGTGCCCTATGCAAAATATTGCACAAGCGTGATCATGCTTTGTACCTGGCGTCAGTTGAAGCTAAAGCAACTCATCAGCCGGGTGCCTTCTGGAAATACATTCATTCTAGATCTAGTACAACGAAAGAATCTATTCGTCTTCTGGATTCCAACGGCGATGAGGTTGCAGATGCGGCCGACTGCTTTGCTCGTCAGTTTTCTTCTTTGTTTGGGCTTAGCGGTGGTAGTGATGACGGCAGCGTCTCTTGTCACCAGGACAGTAATTCCGCTTGTTTCCAATTGGATGAGAACATCGTGCGGACCAGCATCAAGAGGCTAAAGCCCTCGTTGTCTTCTGGGCCAGATGGTATTCCTGCTGCAATTCTAAAAACGTATGCAAATATATTCGTTCCTGTGTTCACCTCAATATTTAATAACTGTCTCCGGTCTGGCACGTACCCTCGCTCATGGAAAATTTCTCGTGTATTCCCTGTTTTCAAGTCAGGCCCAAAAACTGACCCCATGAACTATAGGCCAGTGTCACTCCTTTGTTCTGCCTCTAAAATATTCGAGTTATATCTTCATGCGGTCTTGTCTTTCTCACTTAAACACGTCCTCATTCCTAATCAACATGGCTTCATGCATGGTCGCTCAACTTCCACAAACCTCGCATGCTTCATGGAGCAGGCTGTCCCAGCAGTCGTTGGTAGAAGCCAGCTTGATGCGGTCTACTGTGACATGAGCAAGGCCTTTGATGTAGTCAACCACTCGTTATTGCTTGCCAAGCTCATTCTGTTAGATGTTCACGCTTCTTTAGTGGGTCTTATACGTTGCTATCTCCAGGAGCGATATTGCTATGTAAGTGTTAACGGTCAAACATCATTTAGATACAAAGCAACAAGTGGTGTACCCCAGGGCTCCGTTCTGGGCCCCCTTCTTTTTTCCATTTTCATTAACGATGTTGCTTCTGCCATTCAAAATTCATCTTTTTTGTTGTATGCTGATGATATAAAAATATTCAGAGAAGTGCGTAATGTTCAGGACTGTAATTCTCTTCAGGCTGATATCGTGTCATTCCATCGTTGGTGCACCAAAAACGACTTAATTTTGAACCCCTCAAAAGCTAAAGCTGTTTCCTATAGTAGGAAAACTCAACAGCTGCAATACTCCTATAAAATAGCAAGCACTGCACTGCCGAGGGTGACCGAAATTCGGGACTTGGGAGTACTATTTGATTCTTCTCTGACTTTCTCTTCCCACGTTACACAAATTACCGGACGCTCTCTTCGATGTCTGGGTGCTGTTTGCAGGTATTCTAGAGAGTTTAAAAGTCCTCTTCCTTTCTTAAAGTTGTATTCAGCTCTCTGCTTACCTCTTCTCGAATACGGTTCTGTTGTTTGGAATGGAACTTGCAAGTCCAATAGTGACCGCATTGAAAGGGTTCAAAATAAGTTCCTTTCTATCTTTAGGCACCGTTTCCGTCATGTACAAGAAGACGCAAATGGCAGCATGTCTTGTCTCAAAAGTATTCCTTCCCTTTGGTGTCGACGAATGAGAGCTGACATTATCTTTCTTTATAAACTTCTTCATGGTGATATTTTGTGTGATGACTTGGTTGCACTTATCAATGTCAACTTGCCGAACAAACTTTTCCGAGGATTTCGTACGTTCAGAACAGATGCTTTAAGTAGACGACGCTCGTGCATCTGCAGAATACAATGTGCATATAATGAATATTCCGATCGTCTTGATATATTCCAGAGCTCTTTGTCTTTGTTCCCTAATGAATTGAAAACTGTTGTAGCTTAAGTGCCTTTCTGTCATTTATGTGCCGTATTTCTGTTCCGTATTTATTCTATGCAAATCATCATCTTGCTTGTTTGTTTTTTACTTTTTCTGATTTTGTGTTGCTTGAATTTCTGTCGGTTTAAGTGTCAGTGCTTGTAACGCTGAACTTCGTTTTTCCATTTTGAAACTTCCTAAGATCTTGTTACAAAACCTTTGTTTTATGTGTATAATTTATCTCCGTCATGTTCATTGAGTATTTGCTTGTGTATTTTCAATTTTTCACGTGCCCTCCACGTTTTGCTGGCCGGGTGTCATGGCTTCTAACACTAGGCTTCCTTTTTTTTGCTGTTTTGCTTTCTGGGATCTCTGTAACTATTTTTACTTTATTGTTTCTTTCATATATATGGTTTTCTGTGTTATGTTGTCTTGATTTTAGTTTGTTTTTATGAATGCTTGTATATGGTACCAGTACCAAGACCCTAGGGTTGTTCCTGGGCACCAAAAATAAAGGTTGATTGATTGATTGATTGATTGATTGATTGATTGATTATTGCCCTGCAATTCCAGTTCTTGAATTGTATCCTACTCTATGTTCTTGGTCTGCAATTGCCTTTGTGTATGCTCGTTCGACCTCCCCCCCTTATGTAATACCCCGTCAGGGGCCCTTAAGGGTATATCATGAAGTTTTAGCAATTCGTTTTCCATAAAAGTTTTATTGAGTATAGTTTTAACACCCTCCGGCGTGTGAATAAAGTTTTGAGAGACTTTCTGATAATTTTGTAATAAGTGTAGCTCAATTACCTTTCTTAAAATTATTATTAAGTATGGTCATGACAACCTGTTGCGTGTAAGTCAGGTTTGCATAAAGTTTTTGCTGGGTTTTTATTAAATTTATCTCAAGTATTTCTATTAAAATTCTTTTTGTGCCAGTTCATCACATTCTCTTGCATATGACCAAAGTTTGAATAGAGTTTCTGGTGAGTTTTTAATCAATGTATCTCAATTAGCTTTGTATAAATTCTTATTGAGTATTCTTGTAATATCCTGCTGCCATAAGTCAGGTTTTCCGACCAGTTTTAACAGCGTGGCTCTTTAGGGGCTCGCACTGTCCGGCGGTTGTGTTCGTCACTCGGGCGCGACCGCTCCCTAGGGCTCCCAAAACGAAGTGATCTCGGTTCATGCGTCGGTGCGCGCGGCGAAATAGCACCCCACATATACGCACCCATAAACTACCAGGCGTCCGGAATTGGGCTATTGAAACTCAATACAGAGTCATTGAAACTCAACATAGTGAAGGCAATAAGATACTTGCTGCGTGTTCATAATTACAACTTTATCACCTGTCTAATGACAACACTCCACAAATTAGTAGTTCAATTGACCCTATAGAAAGGCAACACAGAATTTGGTAGAATTCAATATACTCAAGGCAATAAAATCCTTGTTGCAGTTTTGCAGAAAAAATTTATTGATTTATATTGTCTGCATATTTTAAGATGGGAGTTTTGGTTCACTCCATGCAACTGCAACATGAAGTGTATTCAAACTCAGTGTCTTGAAGGCCATAAAATATTGGTTAAGTTTGTGCAATAAAAAGTCTGTTGGCTTTCTTCCGAGCACAGTCTATACCGCGAGCTTTATTTGACTTTTATTGACTCTATAGAAGCACAATAGGGGGCTTATTAAAACTCAACGCCAATTTTCAAGAGCTAACGTTGCGTGGGCGCGTTAAACCCTGCAATCAATCAATCATGAATAAGTCAAAGTAGTTAGCGCTGTGTGTGTGTCTTCTAGTACCCTGCGGTCAGCCAGTTCGCTTTGTTTATTACGTTTTTAACATGCACCAGCCAGCCCCTTGAGTACCGTTATAAGAACATTATTCTTGTATCCAGTTAAGAGTGATTAGAAAATAGGAAATACTTGGTAGGTGCATGCCGGCAAGTGGCACTATATTTTACTGTTAGGCCCCCTGCATAGGTGTAATAAACGCTGCTATGGTGAATCATGGTAGCGTAGAAGTGTTGGAAGGGCGAATGTGTTGCCTTCCGAACGTAATGGCCTGACCGCAGAGTTACTGCGGTGAGAGTTTTTGACGGCTGACCATTTATTGTCGTGTGGCCTACCGCCCCTGTTCAGTGGGAAATTGTCGGTAAGGATTAAAATCTAGCGAATCGGGCATAATTTAGGAAAAACTGTATTTAGTTAACTTCACAAACAATAACACCTCACCGGCAGCTTTTAATTCCGGTGTAGTTTCCTCTAAAACTAGCCCTCATGAGCTTAAATTACTGAACCACTTCATTTGTTTTCATTTCATAATGGAGGCGTCTGGCATCATTCAATTCTTTTATAACGTTAACACGTATGGTTGAGTTCACACCGTGTAGAGTTCACACTTTGGATAGTACAGTTCACACTTAATACAATTTGTGCCACACCAAGCATGACGTTTTTTCCGTGACTTGCCTAATTTGGCAGGGTTTGAAAAATACGCGCATCATTGGGATAACCAATAAAAATGACGCCACATTCCCTGGAAAACAGTGGTAATGTAAGTATTGTTATGCGGTGGCAGGACAAAGGTTATAAGAACCACGAGATGATGACGTTGATGAACCATTAGATGATGACGCGGGGGACTTTAACGTGCCGCCGCAATATTTGCCCGTTCTCGGCAGCGAGCCACCGTGTGCATTATCATCTTCGTAGATTGGCGCGCGGCACGCATGATGGTTGTATCCATGCCCAACTTCATCTTGTATTTGTATAGCCCCTCTCTTGAAAGCGACGGTTAAGGTCGAGGCGCCCGCAGGGTGACAATGGCAATGAGGATGTGCGATGTGAAACCACAAACAGAAAAGAAGGGCCCTCCGCCAAAGAAAGACAATGATGTCTTTGATGATGCCTCGTGAATTCAATCTCATGCCTGCCTTTTTTTAAGGGCATTAAAATTAGAATGCAATTTCTTTTGTGCATGGCGTTATTTGTGACATATTTAAACATTATTTTTACGGCTCAGTTCTCTGCAAATATAGGCTAAATACGACGGTACTTACTCGACATGTTTTTCTTTAATTTTTGTTCCTTTGGACGGGCTTAGGGCTTTGAAGGCTGGTTTTGTTACACGTGGTAATTGTAATTGTGCGGTTGAATATGAAAATAACTTTTTGAATTTTCTACTTCTTTTTTGAAGCACACAATACGATTAGTTCCTGTGTTCTTAATTGCCAACGTAGTCATTGAAAAGAACAAAATTCTGGCACTTTTTATACATAAGGGCTAATTTACGTACATCATAAAGTGTCATCAGAATGACTCATAAAGTTACGAAACGCGGAAATGCGGACTCGTGTATATAACGACGCACAGAAACATATGAAAAGTCACTACTCTAAAGCAAGAACACCACCGCTCGCCTACAAAATTTAAAGGCAATATTCGATGGAGTGACGAACTAGCACGTAGCAGACTACTGTTCACCCACTACACTGTAGATACAGAAAATGCCGCTACCCGTTATTGAGCAATCACCTCTATTTCACCTTTAGGCCTCGGGAAAAATACACATGGAATATAGAACAAGTCAAATTGCCATTTGAAAAACATTATGCGATGACACACGAGAAAATTTCCTCGGGCCCCTTTTCTCACTGCGTTTAATTAACAATATCCCTCCTGCTCAGTACTTCTACTCCTCTTGACCTCCAATGAGACCTTACCTACCAACAGATTGCAGCCTGCAGGTCTGCTCGTGGAGAGGGACCTTGCAACCGATTTCACTCCAAATGACGCAGTCGCTCGACGTACCTTTAGAATATTCATTACCAGGAAGACGTGCGCAACGTGTCTCCCTTCGCAGGATGATTTCACTCTCACGGAACTTCAAAAGGATGCCAGAGGTTTGAACCCTAATGCTGCGGCAGGCACTGACTGTACCATGACCTACATGGTGCAACTGCATTTTTCTTTTCCCATTTCCGTTTTTGCATGTTGTATTTATTGGTGCCTTACACCTCGGCCACTTCCCACGGCACTGGAAATAATCCAGGGCTATCTTTCTCCTCAATCCTGGCCGTCCTCTGCAAGAACCGAAATCGTACAGAACAACTAACACCAGCTCTATCTTTCGAAAGGTCTTGGAGAGTATCCAAAATTCACGTCTTTATTTGATTATCCACTGCTCAGGACTGTTACACCTTTATTAATAAGGATTTACTAAATGCCAAAGCATTAACTTCCGCTTTATATGCTCGATGATTGCGATTGCAGCATAGTAAAGATGAGGGTAGTCGCTAGACTTGCGTCGTCTACTCTCTCTCTCGACTTTGAAGGGTGTTTGATTCCATCTGGAATCCTGCTTTGGTTTAGTTATTACAAACTTGTAAGTGCCTTTCGAACCTTTACTATCTCATGCCATCGTTTGTTGAGGCCGTAAAATGCATTACATGGCATTATCTGGAGAGCTACAGGACACTAAAGCAAATCGAAACCCTCCGAGACCTCAACTAAGTCCTTTCGTGTAAAATGTCTCTTGGTATGATTTATTCTACTTATAAATGCCTGGTGACATGTATATACAGGCGTACGCTGATACAGGCCCGTGCGAGCAGACAATTGCAAAATATTTCAGAGGAGGCGCTGAAGAGAGCGCATGAATGGTGTCAGGGCACCAACCTGGTACTGCGACCCCAAAATGTGCCTCTCTATCCGTACCGCGGGAGGCCCACAGAAGTCATTTGCAAACCTGCTGATAGACTACACAGGGTAAGTATTAAACACGTAGCCGAAGTAAAATAATTGGATTTCAGTTTTGACCGTCACCTGACGTTTATTTGAAAGAACACAAGGGGAAAATGATGGTGGCCCTAACAAAATTTGCCTTAATGCACACATAGGTTACAACCAGAAACTGTATCATCACGTTGTACTTCTTGTGGAAATATATGCCACTCCTGCGTACTGATATACAGACCAAGACGACGGCCTGAACGCACGTGTGCTTTCGCTATTGAAATCTTTCTTTGCGGTCAGAGCAGCATACACAAGCACCCGCACTGCTGCCCTCGAGGTGATTGTGGTCCTGCGGCTCAGCATTGAGCTGTACATCCAAACTCATTCATTCGTTCTCCTTCACCGTAAGCAAACAATTACGTTTCACTCATTCTCATTAAACCCGTAGAAAATTGACCATCTCATAGACCCGTCTAAAACTAACCCGTCTAAGAGTAACCCGTCTAAAATTGACCATCTCAATTGACCATCTCGTCCATTCATTTGGCGCGAAGGACTAGCATCCCCTTCCAACGTTTCAATATCCAAGAAGCTTCCCACATGATGTTATGACCGGAACTGCATGTTTACACGGACGGCTCCCGCATTTACCCGTCTGGCGGTGCGGCTTTTGTTGGTTTCAGTGCGACGCAGTATACGCTATTCATCCAAGCAAATTTTCTTGGTGATTTCAGCAGCAAAATAACAGCATTAAGAGGGCAGGCACATTCCTATCCAGGGGGACTGGTCATTGCGGCAAAGATAATGGTTCTGTAAGGCACTTCGAGCGCAAAAGTACCCAACAGCATAGAAATCACGTAGTGACGTGACCACGCTTTCATAAAAAAAGGAGACCGGCATAGCGCCTCCTTCAGTTCACTCTAGGCTACTTTGGGTAGACCCTGGACAGTAAAGACGCAAGAAGAACAGCCAGAAGGGGAACATAAACCAGTTGTCAATGTGGTTGTGCAGCAATAGAAGGTGTGGTTAAGTACATTTCACTTGTCTCTGGTTTCTCTTTGCAGAGCCACGTGTGAGAATTCAAGTGACGTCGCATGGCTACTCGTTGTGGGTGTCGTTTACACCTTCGCAGTCCAACCCTCTTCACAGCATTTATTGAAGCCACAGTTTTGGGGATCTTCATGACCTGTGCACTATATCAAAGTTGATCACGACATTCCCGGCAAACTTCAAAACTATAGGTGTGAACGCGCAGGGGCTTGTACGCTGAAAAGGATATGTTAAGAATAATGGGACTAAGCGAGTGGTTGATACTTTCTAGCTCTGGCCCTTAATTGGTGCTGTCTGCTGGCAATGACTCAGTGTTACCCGCTTTAAGTGCTGTTATGTGCCACGTTGCGGTTGTGCTTGAATTTGTTTGGATGCTTCCGGGTAGACAAGCGCCTATTTGGATGCGTCGGTTGCAGGAGCCTGTTTGATGGAATGATGCGAATTTTCGCTCCTTGCGTGGTTCATAATCTTGTTTGCGATCAGTTAGGAACAGGGTGGCCTCTGGCGTTGATGTGTAGGGTATCTCTGGAAGGTGTGGGAGGTTGTGGCCAATGGCAGCAAAGATTTGTCCCCGCATTTGATGTAGAAACTTGTCGGACATGAATGTCCGAGTGTGTTTGTGTGTAGAGATGATGAAATTTTGTGTATGCGGGTAGACCGGTAATGAGACCTAGACTTTTGTTGTGGATTTCGGGTAACATTTAGGTTTATAAAAATAAGCATGTACATTAGTCGTGGAATCAGGGTATCTAAGGCCGGACTGGCGGGTCGTGAAGTGTTTGATAATACGAATAATCTTTTTTATTTTTTGATAAGTTAGTAGCCGATGTAGCAGCCCGGCTGTTTTGATCGATGTCGGATTCTAGTGCGCGAATGAGCTGATTATTAGGCTTCAATGAGAAGAGTTCATACATTGCTAGTGTTCTGGAGTTAAGAATAATAAGTACCACAACATACTCCGATTTTCTTAGCGAGGCTGTGAAGATTTCACGTAACGGCGTCAAGCGCGTCCTTACCGTGATAAAAAGAAAGTTAGAAATTCTCTGGGCCTCCAAGTTTTGTATGTTCACTTGCAAAACAAGTGTAAACATTCTTCTGAACAGGATGACATCTGGCAAAGAAGAAAATTATGATTGTACTACTTCAGGTAGCTTGGATACGTGCATGTATACCTACTGAAAGTATGCTTTCAGTATATGCGTTGAAACAGCTATGTGCTCACGGCCAGACCCTTGTTTTCAAATAACGTAATCAAATTCTGAGGTTTCCAAAAAAACCGCCAAAACTTTTGTGGTGAGTACATCATGCCGTTTATTAGTGTGGTAGAAAATAATTTTATGGTTCTCGGTGCACTCTCCGCGAAGCACTCTGGCGTTTCTTGTTCATGTGGGTTTCTCTGGTGTAGAGAATGTTCAGACTACTGTGGACTATCCGCGGTGAATGTGTGATGTGTAAAGCCCCAGTACGTTTGAGAAATCAAGTCAGTTTGATGCACCTTGATGGAAATAAATATTTATTTGTCATTTGCATAATCTTGCACATTGGTCACATTTGCACCATTGCAGCTCTTTCGGGACCGGAAGATTTCGTTAAATTAGTTGTCGACTCCCTGCGTCTGCCAGATTCTACTGAACTTTTGTTGGCTGGACAGCCTGCTGAAGATGCTGAATACTTTCACAGTACAGTGTCATGAAGTGAAATCGCATCGGCAAAAAGGACCAGCACGAGACGAAAAATTGGCCGCGTATCTGCTCCTTTCGTTGTAAATGCCGTCAAAAGACTTTATCGGCTTTTGCGAAGTAAATGCCTCCCTTCGCTTTCCCGCTCACCTCTCATGTTGTTCCTCTTGCGTCGCGCTCCTCCCAAGGTAAATACGCCAAAGGTTTGCTTAAATCATTTTAAATTCCCGCGTTCCTCTGCTCCAAACCGGGTGTCTCGATGCGAACGCTGCCGTAGCGAAGACGCGCGTTAATCGAGGCGCCCTACTTCAACGTTTATAGAACCGCGTTTCCCTACTCCACGTGCGTTGCAAGCAGAACGTAGAGCCTATCTAATGGAACCATGCGTAACTGTTGCTGGTTGATTTCTTAAAATGGCGCCAGAAGCTATAGTGGCGCGGGCGACAGCAGGCGATGGCGGAGTGAATTCTTTTTCTGCAGTTTATGAAGTATTTAATTTCGCAAAAGTCAAGCATGTTTGATTTATTATAAAGGAACACTGTATGTAAATATCACTTCTGTATTGGCCTATTGCATATTTGCGTAATGTCTTGTTCTTTTTCCACAATGTTGACAAGTATGAACATTACACCGGACATAGACGGGTAGATTTAGCTGTGACTATATAAGACTATTGCGCAGGCATTGTTTTGCTTTGGCCGGGAGGCTGAATCGAGTCGCAGACAGACAGACGGACAGAAATGCAGACAGAACAAAATTTCTGGGTTTAAGTAGCCCAAGAAAGACTATCGTCTTTAAAAACGTACACAAAACGACGACAACAAAGAAGACGCAAGGCACGCGGCGCGAAGGCCATCGACACCGGCTACGGCGCCGAAGACTCGCGACCACGGCTCGAGCTTGCGCCGGCGACCAGCCAATGGGAAGCGGCCAGCGACAGCTGCCAGAGGCAAAGAAGAGAGCCGGGAAGAGAACATCGAGAGAAGGGGATTGAGAAGCGTGGAGCGAGACCGGGATGCGCGGCGGTCGGGTGACCAGACGGAGGAAGACGAAGCATGTCGGCCGCCCACCGTTGTTCGGTGGTGCGGTCGGTATAATTTACGCTGTTCCTGCTAACTTGACCATCACCAAATTTTTCTCAGTTAGTCCTGCTACGTTCCCACTTCTTCTTGCGAAATTTCAAGCTAATTGGTCCAGACACTGACTCTCACCTCTTCACCTCTGGTCGGCACGGTCCCGCCGCGTTCTGCCATGGCTACCGCTACGGTGACGGACAACCTACCACCAACTGAACAGCACCTGAAGGATGTACGTAAGCGCAAGTTCAGTGATCAGATTTCCGATGGCTCCCGCAGCCCTTCTAAAACGCCGCATTTAGCGTCGATCGCATCGGAGGACAACGGTGATGGTGGCGCATGGACGACTGTTTTTCACCGCCGCAACAAGCCGCCGCGCCATACAGCAGAAGCTTGCACTCGTATGTCAAAAGAGAAATGTGTGGTGCTGCTTCGTCCTGCGGCATCAACATACTGCGGCGAGAGATCGCCTGCCAGCGACGCCATCTACAATCTCTTCAGAAGCAACTTCAGAAGCAACTTGACCTAGCCCTTGCTGACGAGAAGATGGAGAACGAAGACCAAACGAGCCAGTCGTTACAGGAATGCTCACCCTCTCGAACACAGACGCCACACTGTGCCGCATCCTCGGGATTTCCGTGCATTGACCTTCCCACGCTGGTGAGATCGATATTACGGGAACTTATACCGTATCTGAAGGCAAAAGAAGTTACTGCTATTGAAACAGAGCAAAGCTCCAAGTTACATAGCGGGGAGATCAACCATGTCCAACAGCAAGAAACCGTTGCTACTGCAATGGAACTGTCGTGGAATCCGCGCGGCCGCACCCGAAATAAATGAGCGCATCAAGAGCATGGATACCAAACCATTGGCGGTTTTGCTCCAAGAAACACAGGGAACCGGCCCTAGTTTTTACGGCTACAGAGCGTACACGGCACCCAGTATTACACGTTCATCCCGGTCAGACCCATCACAAACTGTCGTCGAAGGCCAAACAATCATTTACGTTTTAAAGACAAGAGCCCACTGCCAGATACCAACTTCCGCTTTTGGTACAGACACCCAAGAGGTGGTGGCTGTTCGGTTCCGTGTTGGGCGCCGAAACTTCACGGTTGCCTTCACATACGTGCGCCCCCGCACTGCTCAACATGGTTCCACTAGGGTCAACTTCTCCTGGATACGGCGCCTTCGCGCGTTTTACCCTCATGACGCAGCGGTATTCGCTGGAGATTTCAATGCAGAACACAAGGCTTCGGGGTATCAAATTTCGCGCAGTCGAGGATTGCAACTTCTGGAAGAGGCTGACGAGGCAGAGCTACACCTTGTAAACGACCTTAGTCAGGCAACTCGACGAAGACAGAACCCTGCACAGCGTGATACTGTTCCAGACTTGACATGGGCAACAGCCAATGCTGTGGCCACCTGGTCTCGCGAGCCGACACCGTGGAGCAGCGACCATTACCCCATCTGCATCCAGCTCTCCGGTATAGACAAGAAGTGTCGGAAACAGGTGCTCTACACGAACTGGCAGCGTTTCAGAGACCTACTTATCCAGCCGACGGAACACGACGGACCAGACAAACCCTGCCCAGAATTAATAGATCGCATTCTGGGGGCGGCGAAAGCCGCTACCAGCATTCCAGAGGTTGAAGGAGACTCCCCACCACCGGATCGTCACCTGGTTAACCTTTGGAAGCACAGGGATGAACTGGAGGAGATGTACATTGCCGGTGGCCGCACGTACTACGACTTGGTGAAAATACGGCAACAAACTGCGAAGATTCACCGTCATGCAAAACTACTCGCTCGCCAGCGCTGGGAAGAGTATTGTGAAACGTTTTCACGCCATACAGGAGCAGGAAAGCTTTGGTCAACGTTCCGGTCTCTTTGTGGACGCGGTAAGCTCCAAGGAACGGTGCAGGCGGTGATGCTCCGCACCGGGATGGATCAGGAGCACTTCGAAAGGGAATCGGCTTCTATCTTTTTCCCGCAACCAGTAACCCTGCCTCCTCCGGATATATATGCCCCTCTCGAGGTGGACGAATCACAGCCTATCGTGTCTTTGTTCACTATTGCCGAACTTACGGCGGCTTTGGAGCAAATCAATGTTCGTAGTGCATCTGGAAAGGATGGCGTCACGTGGACAATGCTTCGGAACCTTCCCGCGCCTTTACGGGGAGAGCTTCTTGAGAAGATAAACGAAATCTGGATCAGCGGACAGGTGCCGGCAGCTCTAAAACATGCTGTAATAGCTCCCATTCCAAAACCAGGGAAAGACCCGTCAGATATGGCCAATCTTCGACCTATCTCACTTACGTCTACCCTCTGTAAGCTAATAGAACGGATGGCAGTGACCAGACTGAATCACCACCTCGAGGAGGAAGCTGAGTATTTCCACCCCTGCCAAACTGGGTTCCGGCAGAATCTGGGGACGCATGATTCCCTGTTTCTCCTGCGGCGTATTCTACGGAAAAGAAATCACAAGCGCCCGCACGTCATGGTTGCGTTGGATCTCCGCAAAGCTTATGACACAGTCACTCACGTAGCTGTTCGTGAAGCACTGGCGGACGCCTACCCGGGCAAGAGACTGAACAATTTTGTTCGGAGTTTCCTGGCTAACCGGACTTTTGAAATCCGCTCTGGACGCCACGACACTCTACACTTTGACAACCGTTCAGGAGTTCCACAGGGGGCCATCCTATCTCCAACTCTGTTCAATTTGGTCATGACTAAGCTTGTGCGAGGGGTTGCAGCTATCCCCGGCGTCCACGTCACGGCATATGCCGATGATGTCACTATATGGACCGAAGCTGCGGATCATTCCTCAACAGAAAGCGCTGTGCACAGTCTGCAACAAGCTCTTGATACGTTCACCAGTCTCCTTCCCGCTACAGGAATGGAGGTTTCCTTGGCAAAAAGCAACTTTATTATAATTAGAGGTAGACCAGAAGAGCGAGCCCTAGTTGCTCTCACCATGGGAGGTCAGACACTTCAGCGGGCCCCAGAACGGTGGATCAGAGTGCTGGGCGTTCCAATCCACGAGTCCGGAGGAGCTTCAGAATGGCTTCGACAGTTGAAGGCGCAATGGACTCCTCTACTAAGCTTAATCCGAAGAATTTCTAATACCTTCGGTGGAGCGTCCCAAAACATCGCCCGCCGACTAGTTCAAGCCATTCTGGTGAGCAAAGCCTGCTACGGGGCTCTGTGCTTCCGTCTCACGAAACGTGAGACGGAACAGCTCGAGACGCTTTACAGGGCAGCCCTTCGTGTCATCACGGGGCTTCCCCGACACACGAAGGTCACTGAACTGTACCGCTAAGCTGGCCTTCCTACTCTCGAAGAAACGGTCCTTGCCCGGTCCCGAGGAGTCTCGGATCGCCACGAGCTCACACCGCAAGGGCGCCGATTACTGACCGCTGATGGCCATATTGCACCGGCGGACACGCCGTTTATCAAGAAGCATATCCCGCCATGGGAGGACACGCTTGTTACAGCGCAACAACCTGCACCCTCTAAAACTCAGCGTCGGAGGCACACATCGCAGCGGACCTCGCTGGTTGTAGCCGGTGCAACTTCTCGGAGCAGTTTAACACTCGAGATAGCTGTGGACGCGTCTTTGCGGGCCGAGTCCTGTATGGCGGCAGTAGCCGCTGTGTCCAACTCCGATGAACTCCAAAGCATTCGACTAAATTCGCTGGACGACGACCCCGATATAACGGAACTTGAGCTTTTTGGCATAGAGGAAGGTATTCACCTTGCACGCCAGGTTGTCACCGACCATCCAGAACGGCGTCACGACCGGGTGGAAATATTGACTGACTGCACTGAGGCACTGAAATGCCTCATTGGTCCACCCAGGCAAAACAGCACCGCCCACGCTATCAAGCAGAAATGCGAGGAACTTAGGGCTGACTCTGGAGTACTGGTAACGGTACGCTGGATTCCTGCCCATCAAAGGCACCCAGGAAACGAGAAGGCTCATGAACTTGCGAGCGAGGCTTCTTTACACCGTTCCCAGTTCATGCTGCCTGTAAGACCATATACGCTGCTTACTGATCCAGATGTGGAGCGCCGCCGTCGCCGTAATCGAAGGAGGCAGGAATTGGCCACTACTATTCCCCCATGTGACGACCCCACACCCCCTGGTCTACCCCGAGGTGCTCAGGTGTTCCTCAACCGGGTGCGGTCGGGGTACGCATATACAGATGACGTGGTTTCTCGATGGCGGAATTACGCTCCACAACCTGCATCCCACGATGGAAACCTCTCTAACAGTGGTTCCGCTGCAACGTTTCCTAGACCAGTCCGTTGCTTTGCCTGCAACACAGAAGTGACCCCCACAATCCGCCATCTCGTCTGGGAGTGTGGGGCATTCGATCGGCTTTGCGCCAAATATCGTTCCGCCTGGGTCCTCTCCTATGAGGACTGGATCAGGCCATGTGATCGACACCAAGCTACGTTGGCTGCGTTGTGGCACTTCGTTTGCGAGGCAGCCATGGCCGGACATTATTAACCCCCTCCCTTAAGCCTGCGGCCTCGAGCCATCCAAATAAAAACATTTGTCTGTCTGTCGGTGACCAGACCCGTGCCGTGCCCCAAGAGGTCATCCACGACTGCAACCTCCAAGGCTTCTCCTCCGCAAGGAAGTCGTCTCGCCGTGCGTCGGTGAGAGACAGCGACCCTCCAAGACAGCTGCGTTGGCCTCTCTGCAACGAGAGCTGCCAGCGCGCTCGACCACCACGGCCACGACATCAGCCAGACCTTATAACAACTCATCACCACGACTGCGCCTCTGGGACGTGAGGTAGGACAACCCCGTTCTCGCAGCGAACGCCTACCTTCTCACCTTGTCGTTCACCTTGAACTCTTTCCCGCATATTCGAACACTGCCTTTTCCCTTCGTTACCGGACTTTTGACTGTTTGAACTAATTGCCGTTTTCTATACCGCGTCCTCGCAGCCCCGTATTGCACTTTCGTTTGTATCTGTTCATTGTGTGCATTTTGTTGTGCTTTAGGGTTATACAAATATAGTCGCGTCTAAAGAGTTTCTTCTCTAATTTATTATTGTCCATCGAACCGGACAATAATTGGCGTCCACGGCAGGACGAGGCTAGTTCATTTGTTTATACTTCCAAACACCCGAGATGGACCTTGCAGAGCTAATTGATTTGGGGATGCGATTGGGATGAAGCGGGGACGAGCTGACAGAGTGGGCTCTGGCGTGAAGAAATGGCTCTAGATATCGAGGTGGCCAAAAGGCTAGCCGAGATAGAAAAGGAGCGCGCAAAAATTGAAAAGGAAACTTTGCAGCTGCGGCAACGACTGGCGGAGCTTGAGGCTACGCGAAATCAGGCCTGTAAATCTAAGGATGGCGGGAAAAGCTTTCATAGAGTACAGGCTTTCTCGCCACCGCGCTATCGTGCAGGCCAACCTCTGACCCCTTTTGAAGAGTTGGGGGATGTCGATGAACCGTGTAAACATAACGTGAGCACGGAACAGCAGGCGCATCTTCAATCAGAGGACGCTCAAAAAACTTCACTTAAAACTCTTGTAGCAGCATCGCACTTGACTGTTTGCGGGTCTGCTGAGCCCAAGATTAACGACAACTGTAAATCGGGCCTGGTTGATATACTGTCCGATAAGCACCGTTCTGTCTTGAAAAAGACCCCGCCTTCAGACAGAGATGCTGAACCGCCCCAGACTTCAGTCCAAAGGGGACCAGACAGTGTCGAGAATAAAGCTAAGCTTAGAAGGCGCTACTCTAGTGTGACGAAGCCGCGAATTTCAAACGCCAGGCAAAAGGGGCACAGTACCTCAAAAAGAACAATGTCAGACATCACCAGTAGCTCCCGCAATCCGGAATCTACCAAACGATTTGTTGCACTGCGTGTTCCGCGATCACAGTGGGGCAGAGAGTTAGTATGGGCGTGGGTAGCTTGCGTGTTAAGGGGAAAACCTTCTCACTACGCTACTCTACACGTGTACGAAAGAGGCGGGGGGTGGCACCGTAGCCACTGCCGGAAAAGGAGATATCTGCCTGATTGCCTGTTTGGACGAGTTTGGACTGTCTTCTCCACTTGAACGGGGAGTATATAGTAGTCATGAAGTTTGTGTCTTGATTTCTTATGTACTGGGTTCAGTTTTTTGTGCACTTGTGTTTTTCCGTGGGGACGTTTGAAGTGAAATTATGAGGACTACGTATTGTGTGACTTTATCTCAAATTGTGTGCTTTGCGGGTTGGACTAGAAGGAGACATTTTTCGTGGAAAAAAAACTCCCACCTCCCCTCGCGGGAACCCCTGTGTAGATGCGACGCATAGGCGGAGCGGCGAAGGGACCGCGTTTTATAGCGCGCATAACGTTGAGGGGACTGCGTAAGCTGGTCCCAGTCGATGACGACGTTGGCGCACTTGTAAAGCGGCGTGGACTCTAGGTGTTTGAGCCAAGCGTGGATGTTGCTTCGCCGGAGAACGGCACACCGGTTATATGCGCAGCGCGCCCGAAGGAGAGGAAACCGCGGAAGAGAGAGTTTTGCACATGTGCCGGCCCCAGCGCGTCTGCCGCGGCTATGACGCAACACAATCCAACACAATCCACTTTAATCCAATGCAATCCAAATCCAAGCCAATCCAATTCAATCCAATCCAAGCCAATCCAATCCCAGCCAAGCCAAGCCAATCGAATCCAATCCAATGCCCCTCGCGAGAGAGCGTTCGCTATCGGAGAGGAGAGGGGGTGAGCGGCGGAGAGCGCAGCTGGTGCGGCGAGGAGAATGGGGGAGGGGTTGACAACGCCGACGACAACGACGACGACGACGCCGGAGAGACAAGGCGAGTGAATCAGATGCTCTACATCTAAAATGCTTAAGTGGGGGGATATTGTCATGAAGTGAAATCGCATCGGAAAAAAGGACCAGCACGAGACGAAAAAACGTACACAAAATGACGACAACAAAGAGAGAGAGAGAGAGAGAGAACAAAACTTTATTAAAAAAGAAAAGAAAACCGGGTTAGCGAGGGGGCGTGGCGGAGGACCAGAGGGCCGCCGCGACCGCCAGAGCTCGGCAGGTGACCAGCACTTGGCTGGACTCCTCGGAGCTGCCCAGGGCCTGCTCCCAGTGGAATCAGGAGGGGAGTGGGGAATATGGGTCAGCAGGACATTCGCAAAGTGAGTGATAAAGAGTATCCAGCTGACCGCACTTGGGGCAGTGGGGCGTGTGGAATTGATGTGGATGTGTATGTATTAGTTGAGTACGATGAGGGAACGTGTGCGTTTGGAGTATCCGCCACATGTGGGCAGCCTCGGGAGATAGGTGTGGATGGGGGGGGGGGTGGGAGAGTACGGCGGAGGAGGCGGTAATGAAGGGTAATTTCCCTGAAACTGAGGAGAGACTCGGAGGTCTCGGTCTCAGAAGACGCAAGGCACGCGGCGCGAAGGCCATCGACACCGGCTACGGCGCCGAAGGCTCGCGACCACGGCACGAGCTTGCGCCGACGACCAGCCAATGGGAAGCGGCCAGCGACAGCAGCTGGCGGCAGAAGCGGCCGAAGAAGAAGACCGAGAGTGAAGAGAGACCGGAACGCTGGCGGCCGGCTGCCCTGACCCGGGCCACGTCCAAGAGGTACTTCAAAATAAAACCCCTGACGCCATCTCCCGCAAGCAAGTTGTCTCGTCGGACATCGGCAGAAAGCAGCGACGTTCCAAGAGAGCTGCGTCGGCTCTTCAGCGACGGGAGCTCGAAGCGCGTTGCCCTACCTTCAGCCACGAGATGTCGCGCCCTGACTGTGCTACCGGGAATTGAGGTGTGGTGGACCATTCACGGTGACAAACCACGTAATTTCACTACTTTTGTTTGAACTGTAACGTTGTGCCAACAGTTAGCCACGCTCATTTTTTGTTATTCCCTCATCACTGTATCTGTTTCTGTTTTGTTTATTTCGGGTGGTTTGGAGCAATAGAACTTAGTCTCATCGAAAGTTTGTCGTTCTCTTATTATTATTGTCCCGAACCTGACAACAGTAAAAGCTCGTTAATTCGAACTCGGTTGATTCGAAGTTCCGGTTTATTCGAACTTACGCCCTTGTCCCGGCGCAGCTCTGTGTATTTCAATGGAGGAAAATTTCTGATAATTCGAACGCGTCGGTAGGCGGAACGGTTATTTCGAACTATGATCCCCTAATTTCCATCGCTCCTGGCAGAAGTCCAGCCAGAGTGATTACAATGGGTTGCAAATCCAAACAAAAAAAAAACCTTTGCAGATGCAGAACAACGAAACCGAAAAGCAACCGAGCGGCGCGCGCGCTACGCTTCTGCAACAGCTTATTTCGCGTCTACAGAGGGCGACGCGCCACCGGCGCCAGTGCTCCGGCGCTTGCGATTATTATTTACGAAGCATTATTTACGAAATCACCTTCCACAAACGTGTAGTAGCGCCTGATTCGCGATAACGAGTTCAGGGGTGGCTTCTTTGTGTTCTGCCCGCGCAGTGTTGCGCGATTTCCATTCATTCTAGCGCCCGCCCGCTAATTCGAACTCCACTTAATTCGAAAAATTTTACGGTCCACTTCGAGTTCGAATTAACGAGCTTGTACTGTATCAACTGTCCCTTAGTTGTAGTGCAGCGGGCGCAGCTTGTCATGCGAGCAGAATTCAGCATGTTCGTAATTTATAGAGATGTGGCTACATGACCAGTCTAGTATATGATCCACTAAGTAAGTGCCCGCAAACCTTCATATAAAAACTATGCCATCAGGTACAGCTGAGGCGAAAATTTGCCTTCCCGACTGAAAATTTATGGAGGCAAAAGTGAAAAGTATAATACACAAAATATTGAAGACTATTTGATGTTGTTTGGGCAGAACTATTTATTGCACCTAAATTTTCTGAAAACGAAATGATAGCATCGAGTGAAAAAGAATCTAAGAACACTGTAGTCCACCTCCACTGTTTGTTTCGGTGATGTGTTACTAAGGTTGGTCTAATTTGGCGAGCTGGAATCACAACAACAGTGAGTTAGGTGAGAGCCCCGCCTCAATACCAAAATTGTATTATCTGGGGTGTTTAGCTGCGGTGATGATTCTTGTATATCAAGCACGACGACAAAATAAGGACTGTACTCCGCCCTTCCCATTTCCTTTTTCGCCCCTGGCGTTTGTCCTTCTTTTCTAATAAAATTAACTACAACAGTGTGTGGACGCGCAAAGCACCGGCCAAAACGTCAATGCCTAAACCCCCCCAATTGGATATCTGGATGGCAGTGACACCGTCCAAAAACGTCGCTCCGGACGCCTGTCAAGATGCTCGTGTCTGTACCGGAAAAACACCGGCCAAACGGTCATTTCACGAGCCCTTAGTGAAGGCAACACAAAACACTACGCCCGGAAACAAAAGAATCGCGATTATACGCAATTTTTGTTGCGGAAATGGTCAGTGAACATCGATAAATTACAGCGTCGCTGTAAAACCACATTTGTGTTTGTGCGACATTTGAACCTGGGCCGTACACGCAGGAGCAAGGTGCATTAACCAAAGCGCGACACCAGGCACACGTCTAGAACAGAACAAAAATAAAAGCCGTTCCACTCAACGTGAGAGCTGTCGGAAGTGCTGAGAAGTCTATCGTCATAATGGGCTCTAGCGCCGTTATCCGCTCACTGCTACCATCCAATACAATTCAAATTTCCCGCCTTTGCAGTGCTCGTGCACCGCGTGCCTGAAACAGCCCCTGCGGGAGTTCTGCTCTTTTTGTGCTTGCTTTTCCTTCCGCACGTGCCGGCGTTGCACCGCCACTTTTTTTCTACTTGCTACCGTAAAAACGAGCCCAACGAGCGTTCCGAACTAAATGAACCCGGGCGCTCCGCGTTAATTACGTATATTTTGCCCTCAAATGTACCCGCAGTTGTTTTTTTTTTTTGCGCTAAACAACGGGGAGATGTATGATAAGCGCCAGCTGTTCACGAGTTTTGAACGGTTATGACTGTATAAACCGTTTGGCTTTTGAAGCCTCTACGGGACGCCCTGCGACGGGTACGCCAGGCTTTACTTGGGTCCGTTATAGCGCTGCGTCGCCTGATTCCGGCAGTCTCTTGACATCCAGCGCTAAGCAAGCTACGACGACAAGGCGAGCCCCTAAAGTGCTCTACACTTATAAGCGTGCTTTGGTGACGCATTCAAAGTTTTGCTGAAATAGCGCTTCCTGATCGACTCACCAAGTTACAACTGAGATTCACGAATCGTTCGCACTTAGAGCATGGCTGCAACAGTTTTCAGTAGTTTGTTTCGGTACCTTGGCTTTCAGCTCGCTCTTTGCAGGCGCTCAAGCGGAAGCAGGCTAACCAAAAGCTGTTTTTGCTACCTTCAGTGAGAACAGCTTCCTAAATATGAACCTAGATTACGTAATAAAGTAGTCAAAGCAGCGATAAACACCCTCGTTGCCAAAGCGTAGCCCATATGAATCAAATGAAGCTCCTCAGGCCTTTATGTCTACTGACACGGTTTTCAATCGTAAGCCTACCAATAATGAAAGATTTCTATGCTGCTGCAGCCCGTTTCTGGGTTCGAGGTATTGTCCAAATCCTGAGTAGAATTTTTAAGGCTTTTCACATCATCATCCCGATAAACATAACCGCGTATCTTGATTCTGGCGGGGTTTGGGAAGTGACTATTTTTTCGATGGCTTGGAGTAGGATCATGATTCTAAAACATACAAGGCCTAGCGGGCTTTAGTAAAGATATCTGGTAGAAACAAAATAGCTGCAGCGTATTCGAGTGAACAGAAGACTGTGATTTAGAACTTTGAATAAAGGCATCGCAAGGGGGATGAAATCTCGGTAATACCACTTATATATTGAAGGGCGTGAAAAAATTAACTTTTTTTCTTTTTACGCCGTTGAAATGCAGCCAAGGGGATGAATGGTTTTCTTGTGACATGCACTCTATGTCCTGCGTGTCGATAACCAGCTTGCGTTGGTCGAGTGTACAAAACATGATTTGAAATATTTCACAGCTCTATTTTTAGGCGGCGGGGCAGCCGCCATTTGGAGAGCGGAAAATCGGTCTTGTTAAATTTTTCTCTTTTACCTCATTGCACATGGTAGCAGCCAAGGCAGGCGTTTTTTCGCACGCGTGTTTTCCCTCCCGTAAATGCGTACAGTCACCGTTTATACTGCGGAATGAGACAGTTCCCCCACGGATTCAATCGGGCATTCATGGGTGCTCGTAAACCCTTAGGGAGTGTTCGTAAACAGCTGTAAGCAGGCAGTCCTCGCGCGCAATCAATCTGGGAGCGTGGGGCCTCTGTACTGCAACGCCGCCACCGCTAAGTGAGGGAAGCCATCAGCGCGCACTCCAATTCCCTCGGCGGTGGCTGAGAATGACGCCGAAAGGGGAAGCTCTGGCGTCAGTAAGCCGCAGAAGGGGTGTCAGAGCGCAGCATCTCGAATTCAGCAAAGCTAAGAGGGGGTTGGAGCAGAGACCCTCGATAGGAGAAAAGTGGTGATCAAGCTTTGCTGGCGGGGAAGTTTCGCACCACGATGAGAGGACACACTCGGCACGGAAACGCGGTCATTTATCAAGACATACGCTCCTAAGCCGCTTATGCGGGCCTCACGGACAGCCGGAAAAAAGTGACATGAAGTGGGTATACCATTGTCTCCCGTCTTCGCGGGGCCATTTTATACGCGCTTTATTTTTATCGCAGCTGGACGGAGCCTGGCAATTAATATTATTTGAACCGTACAGTTTTCCATTCCGCACTTTGTGGATTTCTAACTTGAAACAAAGCGATGTTAAATGCATGAGGAAATTGAGTTTACATGCCATATTTTTGACATACAATGTGCGAGTCGCAACCCATACAATGGAAGTATGTAAATATGTCATGGTGTCAACAAGGTGAACTCAGCTGCACATTTCAAGAGATAAGGTTGGCGGCCTAGCTCAAACGATACCTATGACGTCACTGAAAGAAATTGTACGCCGACCAATCTGTTATACTGGTGGCCTGGTGATTTGCAATTTGTTGCTGTTGGGGTAAATCAAATGATGAAGTTTTGTAATCAACTGCTAGATGCGAATCTTAGCTTGCTTCACGTCTGTTTTGCTCGACTAACTATTTTGAAAAAGCAGTGATGCTTTATATTTATGCACAGTTTCTATGTAATAGTGTTAATTGCACTATACAGCATCAAACGCTGTTGTATGTTGAAAGACATGACACAATGGTGAACCGCAAGAATATCACTACTTAATATCCTAAGTAGACGACTGCAAAATTCAGGGGAGTGCCTTTTTTGGACGAAACAATGGACTAGGCCCCGAGTTAAGAAGTGCTTGTGGGATCACGTACCCGTAGTGGTGGCTCAGTGGCTAAGCCATTGCTGCTGACGCGGGTCCGATCCTGGTGGAGGCGATGAACGGGAACGCCCGTGTGCTGACGTTTTGGCACACGTCGGGAAGAACACCAGGGGGTTGAAATTAGTACAGAGTCCTCCAGTACACCCCATTGCCCATAATTAATCAAAGTGAGGCGATGATGTTAAGCTGAACCTAAGTAGCTAAAAGGGGCAATGTCACCAGTGGTATGTAAATTGGTATGGAAATACCTCCTTGGGGTTGGTTAGGCTCTGTTTTGAAGCAAAAATGCTAGCGGAAACTTAAGCAGGGTGAAACTTAAGCAGGGAAGCGAGAGCGCAATTAAAAAAAACAAAAAATGCGGCTCAACAAACAGTCGCGGGCAACGACTAGAGTTGCAGCTGATAACTGAAGTTGTGAAAATGCTTCGAACGAACGGTGAGTTGCGAGTTAGAGTTGAAATGCGGAAATAATTGGTTTATGGAATTTTGTAGTAAACTGGGGCCCAACGACTGTAAGTGCTGTTCGGCTTTTCCTTACTGCTCTTTCCACTGGGCGTCTGTGCGGTGTATAAACGTTTCGTCTTATATCCTACCGGATTTCTCACTCTGATAGTTTTGTGCAGCTCCTGGTGCCTCGGGGAACATGGGAACGGAGCGTGTAGTAGCACAATTACACACGTTTTTAGTCGAAAATATCTATAGGCCGCCAGCACAGTAAAGCTAGTTCTATACGGCCTCTGCACGCCGCCGCCGCAGATGCTACATTGCGGCTTTTGGAAGTGGTTCTCACGCCCACCGCCTTTGTTGCGGGTGCCGCACTCGATGACCTCCGCTGTGTGCCGTGGGGCACTGGTGAGAGAAGCCAGCGATCAAAACCAACACAATGGGAGCGGCGATGTTCTAATCGGCGCCTGGACGCGTTCCAGACGGATGGGCACGCAGGTGGCTTCGACCTGCTTCGACCCATAATTGATTGAAAATAGAGTGCATGGCGGACGGATTAGGGAACGTAGAGGAATACGTGGCACGTGATGAGTAAAGGGTACCCAAATAAGACAGAATGAACAAGAAGTAAAAAAGTGCAATTAAATATCAGCTTACCACCGTGCTTACACCATGAACCCCGAAATTCTAAATCGTAATTAGGGCTCCGTGTTTTCGGAGGAGATTTTTCGAGAAACTAGAGAAACGTTTTTCACTCTTTGTTTTTTTGAAAAGTCGGTCTTTGTTCAAGTTTATTTCTCGTAAATCACCACTTTTGAGAAATTCCGAGTTTATTATTGCAAAGCACCTTGGTCGAGTACTCCCACAGACAGGACGGTGTAACGCCTGCATTTCCGCTAAAATGAAGATTCGGTGGAAGTGACACCTGCAATCGTTCTGTTACCTTGAATGGAGATACAGTTTAATCTCGATATAACGAATCACGCTCGACCGTCAAAAATAGTTCGTTATTTCTAAATATCACAGTAATAAAAAACTGGCGGTTATTAGCCAGTGCTCAAGCCTAGAAATAAAAATGACGTACGTTTGCAGTAGACACGTGTGGAGACAGGCAAACTCAAATTAACATGTAGAGCTCACTTAAAAGCTAATTTATTTGAAAAAAAAAACAGTTATTTTCTTCTCGGACGTGCAGCACTCACGACCGATTAAAAATACGTCTACATATTCCATCTTGCAAAATACCTCATTGGATACGACGTCGAGCAAGGAAAGTGCAGAATTTCTTCAAGTGCACTAAAACATCAATGTTGCACACGATCTGATTTTCTTTTGTGCTCGGTGAACTCCAGTCGTCATCCGTCGCGTCGTCATAGCCCCTAAAGACAGTGAATGCTTTCGCTTCTTCTTTGCTTTGTCGCTAGCTGTATTCATCTTTACATATTGCAATAACTGCACAGCAAGATCACCTACAACAATGAAATACCGGCCCGCACACGGGATTAGCGTGAGGGACGACTGACCGGCAACCGTCACCCAACAAAAACAGACACAAGAGGCAAAGAGGCAAACGCGGCTAGGCCTGCTAGGCTACTGCACAATAAACCCATGGCACTCGACATGGTGATGATGATAGCTACTGCACTCAGGGAATACACAGAGAAACGGCGGTGGATGTTCCATGCGAGAGTGGCGATGCTCTTACCTTTAGGCGAATTCGTTAAACAGATGTGTTATGCTATGCATTTTTAACTATATGCTATGCTTTTTATGCCTGTGTTATTTTGTTTGTTCTCATGCAAGTGTGTTTTGTGATTTTAGTTTATCCTTCTCAACGACCGAAATATCACGTAGATGTTACAGTTGTGCTTTGGCCAATGTACACCGCTGTATAAACTGAACTGTATGAAGAATGTATGCAATGAACTGTATATTAACCAAGATTTCGGGTTGGGCGTATGGGGTCTTCAAGCTGCGTTGTTTGCAGCTTATTCGCATGCGTCCTCTCTCTACTGTACCGCAGCAAAAGAGAAATAAAGTTTCATTTCATGTTCCTCAATTGTAATGCTGTGCTTTGTTCTGAGATACGCGCTAGATTTAAATACGTATTTTTGAAATATTTTGACGTTGAAATTATAAGCAATCTGGCGGGGATTCTTAAAATATTCGTGAATAGAGAAATTCGTTAATCTGGGGTTCATAGTAACGAGATTTGACTGTAAATGGCCCAACAGACTTTGCAAAAAAAAAGCAGCCAGAAAGAAGTAAAATAACAAAAAAATACCTTTTGGCAAAATTGATCTGACAAGTTGAAAAACATCCATCTGATCCATGTTCCCCAAAAACCAAAGAACAAAAAAAGTGCACAAAAACATTCAAAATACCAGAAAAAAATGGCGAAAATGACGGAGAACCGTGTAACACACGGATATTATTTATGCTCTCTATCACATCTAAGTAAAATGCTTATTTAAACTCTGTTTGCTAGCCCCCTAAACTACTGTACCCTCGTGTGGTGCACTACTGCAGTCAATACTATCAACCGAATCTATATCTTGCAGGGAAAGTCATTCGCGCTTGTTTTATGCTACCGTTCACTGCTGATACTGAACCATTTTTCCCAATGACTCAGCTTTTGAACATATATAACGAGCTAAATTACCGACTGGCAACTAGTTATCGAAAAAAAAAAAACCGGACTGGGAGTAGTAGTAGTAGCACCTTTATTGGTAAGGAGGGCCAGAGGCCGGTTTAGGGAAGAGGAAGGGGGAGTAGGGGAGGGGAATGCAGCGTCTTTTACAGGGACGTGGCAGCTTGCAGGGACCAGAGTCGACCCCAGCTACACTGCCCGTGCTAGGCCACTTTTGATAGCAAACAGCCCTATTTTGTGCAGTAGAGGTTTCTCCATAGTATGATAGTCTTCTGGGGTGCTTGTGGGCGCTTGGAAAGATGTAATGATGTCTGAGCGATGTTGCGAGAAGAAGGAGCAATCCCGAAGGAGATGGTTGAGGTCTGCATATGTGAGGGTATTCCAGAATGTACATTTTAGAGGGAGATTGGGTGAGAGCCATTTTCGGATTATGTGCGGCGTGTAGGCGGCATTTGCTAGGAGCTTGTTGAGAAATACCTCACCGGCTCGTGGCAGGGGAGGAATGCCGGTTAAGTACCCTTGTGGGGTGGCAGCGATGTAGCGGTTCCTCTTGTCGCGTTTATGTCGAAGTAACTGCAGGGAAGGAGGTAGCGGTGACGGAGTCGGCGTGCAGCTGGGAACCAGCGGAGGTGTGATACTGCTCTCCTGTGCCGCAGAATGGGCGGCCTGGTTACCCGTGCAAGCTGCTTCATGGCCGGGAACCCAATCAATCCGTACAGATACCCCGTTGCGACGGAGTAGGGCAACATGGGTCAGGATTTGTTGTGTGAGGGGGTTGAGAGAGGATTGGCGTCTGAGTTCTTGAACTACGCCGAAGGAGTCCGTGAGGATTCGAATGTGGGATGGGGGCATCTGCGAGACGTCGAAGCTTATGTGGTTGAGGGTACCGATGACAGCGTGGAGCTCAGCCTCCAACGGCGTGATGTGGACAAGGTTGAGGCTTGCTGTGCCGCTGAGATCTGGGTTCTCCGAGCAGTGCCAAGCCAGACCGACGATGTGGTCCCTGACGCTGGCATCCGTATAGATGTCAATCTCTCCGGGCAAACGGGACCGCTTGAGCTTTTCTAGGCGCTGTTTGCGCAGCATGGAGTGACCGCGCGGGACTGGTTTCGAAGGTGCATTAGGGGCGACATCCGGGAGAGTCCATGGAGCCATTGGGCTTAGAAGGTTGTGCACCTGCATGGGCCGTTGGTTGTCCCAATCTGAGAGTGCCAGTCCTTGCAGGGTAATAGTCCGCTTGAAGTCCGCTTGCATTCGAGTTTCCTTCATTATCAGATCAATGGGGGGAAGTGGAGCTGCTTGCTCCAGTGCCGTAATTCGTGTATGCCGAGGTAAGCCGGTCATGGTTCGGAGTGTGGCTCTGTGAAGGGTGTGGAGGAATTTGAGATTAGTCTTGCTGAAGTCATATACAGGGGCACCATATGTGAGGGCACCGATGGCCACAGCACGAGCCAAAGCAACGCATGAACTTTGTTGTGCACCGCCGTACTTGTTAGAGAGGCGCTTAATAAGGTGAAGCATCGGTTTCCATTGCTTTTTTAATCTGGTTAGCCAGATCTTTGGACTGTTGTGACTGCCCAGCGGGATGCCAAGCAGCCTTATGTGGCCGTAAGTGGCACGGATAGTGTTATTTGCGATGTGGAGGGTGGTTGGTTCCGTATCAGGCGAGGACTTGGTTCCGTGAACAAGGAGGAGTTCAGTTTTTTCAGGCGCCATCTCAAGCCCGAGTTGAGGCAGATGGTTCTCAAGGCTTGCGACAGCCGCCTGAAGTTCAGTAATCATACTGTCCGTGTTTTCGAAGTCATTACCTTCTGTCCATATCGTAATATCATCCGCGTAGATGGCGAAACGGGCGGATGTGTCTCGCTCGAGTTGACGAGCCATACGGGTCATCGCCAGATTAAAGAGGACTGGTCCGAGTATAGACCCTTGAGGAACTCCTCAGTCCAGAAAGTAAGTACGGGGCGACCAGCCCGGATGAAAACCGTTAAGTTTTATGGGTCTACTCTGGAGAAAGTGGCGCACCCAGTCTTGAGTTTTTTGGCTGGGATACGCTTGGGCTAATTCCTCTAGAATTGCGGTTTGACTGACTCTGTCGAAGGCCTTGCGGATGTCGACGGCTAAAACGTAGTCTGGTAGGCCACAACTCCTTGCCGAGCGGTTGATAACACGACGTAGAAGCCACAGACAGTCGTGTGTACCGAGATGAGGGCGAAAGCCGGTTTGGGAGGGGTGAAACCAGGGTTGAGCGTATTCGAGGTAGTATTGGAGCCGGGCATGGATGAGGCGTTCTATTAGTTTACACAGAGTAGGAGTAAGTGAAATTGGCCGCAAGTTTGTGATAACATTTGGGTCTTTGTTTGGTTTGGGAATGGGGTGGACAAGGGTGAGTTTCAGGTAATCAGGGACCTCACTCATCTCCCATAGCTTGTTCACGTGGGCTAGTAGTCGTGTCAGGGTAAAATCGTCCATGTTCCTAATTTGTTGCCAGGTGATGCCGTCATGGCCAGGTGCAGAACGTACTTTTCCCTGCATTATGGCCACCCGGAGTTCTGCCAGAGTGAACGGAGAGTCTAGGTCCTCGCTTGAATGGGGGACCTGGATGACCGGTAGTGAGGGGGGCTGGGTGAGTGATGCCGTGGGGAAGAAGGTAGTAATAAGTTGGTGCTCTACTGTGGCTGGATCGTCCGTCAGTGCAAGGGTGGAGAACAGTGGTTGGGGTTTTTTCGATTTCCCGGCGAGGCCCCTGTACATTCGCCACAGCTTGGAGAGGCCACGTTCCTTGCTAAGTGAGGAGCACAAGTCATTCCAATGATCATTCATTAATTCCTTCTGATACGAATTAATCAGTTTGTATTGATGCCTGATGCGCATCAGGTCCCGATGGCGATGGCCATTGTAACGGTAGCGGTGGGTGAGCTGCTCGACTCGCTTCCACAAATTCGATAAATGCCCGTCAATGGCAGGGGTGTCTTCATAACAGGTGACTTGTTCGGAAGCCGCGTGCGAGGCCTGTTGGACGCCAGCGATGAATGCCGAAAGATCGTTGTCCTCATGTGCATTGAGAGCTTGCCGAAAGGCACACCAGTCTGTTCGAGTGATAGTTTTCGTCATGCGGAGTCGCTTGCCGCGTAATGTAATGGATATAGGATAGTGGTCACTACCCCACGTTGTGCTGTACGTAGACCAATTACGGATGAGGCCTGCAGTGGTCCATGTCAGGTCAGGGATGGTGTCCCGTTGAGATGGATGAAGCCCCACCCTTGTTGCGCAGGCGAGGTCGTTAACAAGGAGTAGATTGCATAGTTCAGCAGTTTCCTCAAGAGCCGCTCCTCTCTTGTCTGTATTGGTATAGCCCCAGGTGTGGCTCTTTGCATTGAAGTCGCCTCCAATAACCATATTTGTGCAGGGAAATTGAGACTTAAGTTGGTTTATCCAATTAAAACTGACATTACGGAGGGATCCTGTAATGGGCCTGTAGTAGGCCGAGGCAACCACTATGGTTTTTCCACTAGGTAGTCGAGCATGAGCGACTACGACTTCATGCTGAGTAGACGTGAGGCCCGGCACAATGACTTGTCGGCTAGCGAGGTCTGCACGGACCAGTACGGCCGCATAGCCGGGTGTGAGGGTGGATCCATTTGAGTTACGATGCGGTTTGCAGGTAATGCAGGGGCTGGTGTAGGTCGTATAGCCGCGAACGTTAGGAGTTGTGCGAGTTTCTTGGAGCAATATAAATAGCGGTTGGATTTGCCTAATGCGTTGTAACAATGTGAGATGATTCTGCTGGTAGCTGCGGCAATTCCACTGTAGAATAGTAGGAGTAGCCATTATTGCTGAATAAGGACTTTACGCGGGGGTTCCTCTGGAGCCTCTGTTGGGGTTAGCCCTTCTGAAAAACGTTGCAGTAAGGCCGTTGTTTGTTGCACGTGACTTTCGAGAAGACTTCGAATTTTACCGATGTCATCTTGCCGTGTTGTACGTTCACGCTGAATGTCGGTTCGGATAGCGTGGAGAGCCTGCGTGAGCTCCGGGTCAATCCTACTTTGTGATGTGGGAGTACGTTTGATTCCGGGGCTCCGGCTAGGGCGCGTATTGTTGCGCGAAGAGGGTTTATTGGGGTTCGTTTTGGCCAAATTCTGATTCTTTGCTGCTAGGGCTTTTTTGAGTTCCTGGTTTTCCGTCTTGAGCTGCTGGATTTCTTCTCGCAAGGCAGCCAGCTGGGCCAAGACGGCGGCGTAAGGGGGGACCGGTTGAGTGTCACAAGAACCTTGGCTCTTGTTTGGTTGGCGCTGAGTTTCCTTCTCACGTATTCTGTCCGCCCAAGAAATGCCCTTGGCAGAATCCTTAGCGGGTGTGCTATTGGAGGGGAGCCTGCTGGGGCAAGTTGGACTGACAGCAATGTGGCCTAATTCATCACATGCAGCACAATATACTGTCGGACCGCAATCCTCACCTACATCATGTGGTCTACCGCAGGTCCTGCACACCGTCTGGCTGGGACAGTACTTGGACATATGACCGATGCGGTGGCAGTTGTAACATACCATTCTCTTGGGGATATAGGGGCTCACTTTAACGATGGCCATGTAATACTTCACCGCTTTTGGCAAAGTTGGGGAGTCGAACGTGACTACCGCACGGTTGGTTTTGCCGATGCGATGTACCGAGAGAATTTCTGCATGTTCGCAGCGAAGCCATTCGAAAATATCTTCGTTGGAGTCTTCAGGCTCAACTGTAATTACTCCTCTTGTGGTATTTGGACGGTGCGGGGACTTTTTGACCTCAACTGGGATAGAGGTACATTTGCCATTTTGTTTAATCGTGAGTTGGGTAGTAGTCAGGATGCGTGAGGCATGTTCGTCATCGTAAACTGTGATGTAAAGGCAATTGCCGGCGGCGTCGTACTTGTGAGAGGCTATCTCGGAATGAAAGGCTTGTGGGGCCGTAGTGCCTATAAGGTTAGCGAAAGCACTCTTAGGTATTTCGCGAATGTTGATTTTGGATAGTGGCCTTAGCACTAACAGTGAGCGGGGTCGACTTACCCGGTCAGTCTTGGTGACGAGTGTTGTTCCGGTGCTCTTGTTGCGGTGCCAAAAAGTCCAGGGCGCTGGCTGGCTCGGTAAGCCGGGCCCTTGGTCGTGTTCCATTTCAACAGGTTCTGGTTGTTGTCCGGCATCAGCAGAAGTGGTTGCTACTTGCAGCGAGGAAGTCGGAGGACCATCTTGAATAACGGGATCCCCACCGAACGCTGAGGCAGACGCTGCGTTCAGCGGCGCTCCCAGCCTCGCGGGCCGGAGCAGTGAAGGGGGGACCGACGGCGTGGCGGCGGGTTAGGCTTAGCTTCACCCAAAAAAGAACAGGGCAATAACTGGCCCCAGAGGGGTCGTTGAGAGTCACAATTGGCACGTACGTGTAGCGCTGCACTTCACGAGTACGTTGGTACCATTTTCAACAAGGAGGAAACACAATGTCCGCAGCAGAGGCCACTTAGAAGCGAAGCAGACTTGAGTGCCATTCACACAGATGGCGATCGCAGCGCCTCCGCCCACTTCGAACAGCACTTAGAAAAACAACAAATAGAAAATTAAAAAAAGCAAAGTTTTCAGAAAATGACGCGCGAAATAAAAAAGGTGCATCTTATAGGAGAACTTGAAGCCTAACATTCTGCTCATACACCTGAGTACTGGAATGTACCGCAGCGTAGAACCAACTATGGCATGCAAATTTTACGATCCTGCTTACCGCGGCTACTGAACGGTGTTGTTTCTGAAAACACCGATATGAGCTCATGTTCCTCAACAGTACTGTATCGCAAGTTTTCTTCTTTGTGAGAAATAACATTGTGCAATGTTTCCGTCTGTTTTGCGTTTATATTATGCCGTGTGACCCACAGTATTTATACTCATGACGTATTGGGCTGGTAAGATGTAGTTGTTTCTTGTGTGCAAGTTGTACTTTGCTGTCTTTTTCTTTTTAATTCTCTCTCCCCTCTTTGTCTATTTTTTTTTTTCATTTGCTAATCAGTGCTCTTGCACCGCTGCTGCCTGTAAACATAGATTTTAGGCATAAATATCCTCCATAAAATTGTTCTTTTTTTATGGAAATAAAGTCATTTCCAGTCATTTCCACAAAATTGCTGATTTGGCGAAAAAATAACTGTAATCGTTACATTAGCGTTAATAGGAATAAATGTTCCAACAAACATTCAAACAAAAATTTAGAAAATTAGGAAAAAAATAATTTTCTCAAAAATGGTTTGACATATTCAAAGTAATGCACCTGATCCATCTCCGTGCGACAACAAAGAATAAAAGATAAGTCCAGAAAAAAGGTTCAATGTAAGAATAAAAAAAAATCGCGAAAGTTGCGGAAAAACGGGTAAAGCCCTGCACTTCCACAAAAGTGCTAATTTGGCGAAAAGCCACCTGTAATCGCTATAATAGGGCAAATGGAAATAATTGGTCGAACAAAATTATAAAAACGAAAAAATAACAATTACAACAAAAAATTAGGTTTTCACAAGCATGTTATGACATAATCACGAATATGCATGCTAAAGATCTCTTCCCAAAACCCAACAATAAACAGCAAATTCTGCACAAATCCGTTCAAAATACGTATGAAAGAAATGGCGAAAATGAGATAAAACCCTGCATTTCCCCGAAACCACAGCATTAGCGATAGAATACCCCTAATCATTATATTAGTGTAAATGGAGATCATTGGTTGACCAGAATTTTTAAAAATAAAAAGAATATTAATACTGGGAAGAATAAAATTTTCACAAAAATAATCTGAAAAAATGAAGAATATATGCATCTTATACATCCCCCTAAAATGCAAAAATAAACAAAATGTCTGCAAATAACGTTTAAAATACGAATAACAATTAGCAAAAATGACAAAAAAGCATGTAACGCCCTGCATTTCCCCAAAACTGCAGATTTCGGTAAATCACCTGTAATCGTTTTATTAGCGATAATATATATTGTCGAACAGCACTTAGAAAAACAACAAATAGAAAATTAAAAAAAGCAAAGTTTTCAGAAAATGACGCGCGAAATAAAAAAGGTGCATCTTATATATTTCCCCCCAAAACCTAAGAACATCACAAAAGAACATCACAAAAAAAGAACATCATTAAAAGGCGTCCAAAAAAGAAATAAAAGAATGGCGAAAATGGGGAAAGACCATGTAATGACTTCCATTTTTACAAAAATTCAGATTTGGCCAAAAAACACCAGTAATCGTTATATTAGCGTTAATGCAGACAGAATTTTAACCTATAAAAATTGAAAAATTAACAAAATACTGTAGCATGCCCTGTCATGTTATTACAATTTATACCACAGTAAACACAATAAATGACAAATTATAACGCCTGAATCCAGACCCCATGTATGTTCACTTGCCGCCTTTCCTGCTATTTCGCCGCTTCTCGGTCCTCCGGTACCGCCGAACAGCGCGACAGCCTCAATCGGCTCGCGGCGGGTTCCCGTCGCGGCAAGGCGCAATAAGCTACAACCACATGCAGCGTATTTTCCGCGTTTTGGTGGGTCGACGTCGCCCCGCGTAGACGGGTGTCAGCGCACGCCGCCAAAATGCAAAGAGACGCTAGCTGACGCGTGAGCAACGCCGATACTATTCTCGCCAGATATCCGCGTTGACGCAGCGCCAGCAAGCATCGAAAGCTGGCGTCAGCGTACGGATTTCCTGTCCACCTTGTGATTTGGGGTCATTCCTTTCAGCAGAAAACAATCAATTTCTTTTTAACCTGCGGGAATAGGCTGCCTTGAGACAAATTACCAGCTTTTAATGCTCGAAATCACGCATTGCATTCGTGGCTTGCTTGGTTTTCATGGGGAGATTTGGGATTTGCGATAGCTTTTTGTGATTTAAATAAGGGAGCTCTGGATGCATAGCTTTTAGTATTAGGATAATTAGGCTTGTATGCAAGGTCAATGCGTGACGAAGAAGCGTTATCAATGCCAGAGGTCTAGCAGCGAATTCCATTCCGTTCGCGGTTACCGTGGCTTGCTTAGGGGAGACCGGGGATGTGCGATAACTTTTCTTGGCCCAATTAAGGGAGATTCGGTTACATCGCTTGCAGTACAAGCATAATTCGCCTCGCCTCCGAGATCGGTGCGTAAGAGACAAGTCTTATCACGGCCCGAATTTCTTAAATACGGCCAGAAAGAAAGACAGGCGTTGGCAACTCGTTGGCAGCCCAAGTTACTATACCAAATTCTTGCCCTCCTCTATAGTTGTCTCCTCAAGTAGCCAAGGTTAGGTGTTGAACTTCCGTTTTGAAGGTCAAGGGTTCGAATCCTCTGAAAACATTGCTGTTTTCCTGCGATGGTGGTTTTATCCGCTTTATTTTACCAGGGTAGACAAAGGGTACCAGGGTACCTCACCTCTTAATCTACTACTGCCGTTCGATTCTAACATCAGTGAAATTTCTTATGCTCACGCTTTGAATTCATGAAGCGGTCCGTCGATAACATCAAGGAAGAACATCAAGTTGCAAGAAAAGAAGTTTCTCGACCTGCGTTTTTGTTGATCAAGCTGTTTTATTTCTTTCAGATTTGATGAAATACATGTTGCTACATTTCAAAATTGTTCTGCAAACATACTGGCCAAACATGATCCGACTCAATATGATGTCGCATGCCCATGGTGCGATCAAGAATCCACCCTATACCAACCCACATGAGAAAGCTCAAACACAGCGTGTGTAACCAGTATCAAAAATGTAAGGCGGATCAATGGTAGGGACTGCTCGCCAGCGACCGTTGCGAATAATCGATAGTTTTTCTTCAGCGAGAACGCAAGGCAGCAGAGGCCGTTGGAGCCCTGGACCGATGGTACCACCCCAGCTGAGCCTTGTCGGCAGCTGCAGCACGGAGCATAAGACCCCTTGGGCGTTCCACCTGATTGCCATGCAAATAAATGTCTGCAATAAACGTTTTTCTACTTTTACGCGAGCTACTACGCGAGCTACTACGCGAGCTACTACGCGAGCTACTACGAGAGGATGCTCTCGTAGTAGCTCGCGCCACGTGGTGCCGTGCATAGAGTTTCTTAGTAAGTATACTAGAGAGGAAACTGCGCTTCGTAAGCCATGTCGCCGTGGGGGGTTGGCATGACAATTAGATTCTTATGGAATTTTCAGGATTTGCTTTCTTCACTATGCATTAACATGTTTACGAGCTACAGAGAAGCCGAAATCATCCCTCTTCTGTGGTAGCCATGTTCGGTGAAACAGCCGACAGTCCGTGATCGCACGTGACGTTGCTCATGCCGCAGTAGAAGGACGCATGACTGAGTGGGTAATATTCCGCACGAAATTTGTAGCCGACGAAGAGAAGAAACAAAACTTACTTCGACGAAGACAAGATACGACCACGGTGATACGGCAGATGCGGGCGCTTGCTTGTATACGTCCTATCTTGTCCTCGTGCACGACTGTTTAACGCCACGTTTTCTTTTTTCTTGTTAAACTAGTTGGCGGTCGGTGCACTAGTTCACCACGAAGGCAATGTTTTAATGGGCACGCTAAAAAAGTTTTCCAAACTTTTAAGCAACTTATAATTTGCAATGATGGTAAAATTAATAAAATCAGGCTCTAATGAGCTTCCCCCCCCCCCCAAATATTAACCTTGTTCGTAATTACAACCTTGGCCTGCGGAATAGCCGGCACAACTGTTCCGGCAAAAATACGCTTTACTTCCTTTTTCCTTAGTTTTAAAAGTGTCTGTTTTTACTTTCCACTTACATAATTGCGCACTATTCTACGCGTTTTTGTAGCACTTTGTTTAATTTTGCGGTCACTAAAAGGTTTCAATCCAAGCCAATGATGAAACTAGTTGATTGTAAGGTTTAACGCGCCGACGCAACGCGGGCGATGAGGCGCGCCGTAGTGGAGGGCTCCGGATTAATTTTGACCACCTGGGGATCTTTACCGTGCGCCGAAATCTCGTACACACGGGCGTTTTTGCTTTTCGCCTCCATCAGAAAAGCGGCCGCCGCGGCCCCAATGATGAAACTAAGGCGAGCGCGATGTATAATGGCGGTCTATGACGACACAGAGGGCCTTGATGTGAGCCGCATAGACGCTAGCGCCTGATTCCTCTCTAGTGTATGTTGTCAGAAACTCTATCGTCCCGTGTTCCCACTAAGTGCGACCGCCATAGTTCTTTGGTAATGTTTGCTTGCTTTAGAGCGGCCATCAAGCTTCTGCCAGAGTGGGCTGAAAGCAGCTCACTTAAAATCGGGGCGAGACAAGAGCCTATGCAGATACCCTCCCTTTGAATGAACTTGTTACCTTTGTGACTGATGGGAGTGAAGCAGTCTCCCCTCTTTTGCCAAGTTCGTAGTCTTTGCACTGTGTTTACATCATGAACAAGTGCCAACTAGCCTAATTGACATATCTTCTATAGAATCGTTAAGGCGCAAACGCCACCTTAGCAGGGACCGACTTCATGTATGTCGATCTGTTCCGGTAGCATGCATGCCGACTCCGCAGTTGCTTGGCTTCGATAACCCGTCTTTCAAACGCGGGCTACATGGCTCCCATAACTGACGAAGGTTCGTGTTTTCCGTCCAGGCCACCCCGCGCAAGGGTGACTGGTCATTCTACCATCTTCGTTCTTCCCGTGCCCGGGAGCGTAAACCATGGGTACAAATATTGCTCACACCCCGTTTTCCGCATCGGAACAAGCGAAAGCGGGGGACACCCCCTTCTCATCTCGGGCTGGGCCAGCTTTCCTATCTGACGCCGAACCATGCCCCGCCCCATCCCCTCCCCTCTCATACAAGCGCACACACGCCACCCCAAGGAGCCCACACTTTTGTTTCCCGCCCGGCACTGGCCTCGCGGATGCTTCTCAATACGGGTTTATTGAGGCTTTCGTAGCCCTTGCACAATGAGGCAGCAGCATTCTATGCTAATTGCCTCGAAGTGACGTAACGGGAATGTGATTTGTACTAAGCTTAACGATCTCCCTGCGAGCACGCGGGGAAGGGACGCATAACGATGTTATGCATGTTGCCAAGCAGTTTATCCTTGTCGGTCCCGTTTTAGTGCCATAAATATCATTTTGCTTCGCGCGTTCCAGTATTTGCGTAGAACACTCATTCATGTATTCTCTCACACAATTCAACCAGTACCTGCAGTTCCTGTTTGTGCAATATTTTTCATCCTGAACGGACTACTGAAGCTCTCATCAAATATATTATTTGGTTCCACCGCCTAACACGCACTTTTTGCATTTTATCACCATCAATGTAATTTACATTCCAAGGTAGTTACAGGGGCCGAATCTCATGCGCATTCTTTAAATCCTTCTGCGGCAATGAAGAAAACAATTCACGCATCTCCACGAAGTGAATCATGACGAGTGGGCGAAGCACTCGGGATTTTTAACTAAACTTGTTGGGGTTTAGCTGGTTCATTATTCTTTAATATATTTAGCGCAAAAAACAAGCGCTAAAAAAACAAGCGCAAACAAAAAAAACAACCGCTAACTTTCAACTGAACCGAACTTTCAACTTACCGCCGGAGCCGGTAAATATAGAAGCAACTGGAGCATGCGCAGCATGCGCCACTGTAAAAGTATCACAAGTACGCATATGGGTCAAACACCGAAACGCTCAAAAAAATATTTCTCAGAATTAAACAGGACCACCGACGTATCACTGATACAGTTATCGCCTTTTTACTTGATATAAAAAGCTTCCAAGAGCTCCCGTGCTGTCGCATCTCTGCTAATTAGCACTTCCCAGAGTGCTAATCTCCCCTACAAGTGGATAACACTCGCAGGTATCGCAATGCGGGGCAAATGCGGATTTCCTTTATTCTTTTGTATCGCTAGCGCGATCGAACGAGGCATGACGCAGGGGTGCGATGGGGAGAAGATCGCATCTTTATTGTAGCAGTGTTTATATACCGAGCGAGACAAGAAAGGGTGCGTACCCTCGCCGCACTATCGTATCAAAGGGTGCGGGTTTGACACGAGGCGCATGCTGCGCAAGTATGACACACTTTACCGACAATTCATGCTCCCGTGCTCGGTCGTTGATACATCGGCCGGTCTGGCTGATATAGACTTTCCAACATTTCAGTGGAATCTGATTTACAACGCCTATAGCGCAGTCAAGAAATGGCCTAGCATGGTTCTTGTCGATTCCTTGCTTTTTTCGCCCATTGGAAGAAGTGCGCGCGCAAAGTCTGGCCAGCTTACGCGGTGCCGAGAACAGGATCGGAATCCCGTGCCGCTTGGCCACCTTCTTGAGGTGATTGATGGGCGACTTTGTGGATATACGGCACCACTTCGGGTTTTGCCGTTCTTTGCGCTGGCTCAGGCGTTCTTACCGTAAATCACCCGTGTCAGTGCTTACTGCTGCCAAAACGATTTCCAATCCAATCAAATCCAGCCTATTTCAGCCCAATCCAATCCAATCCAATGCAATCCAATGCTCCTCACGCATGCTCAGCACGGCTCTTCAGGAGCTCTCCCTCTCTCTTTCTCTCTCTCTCTCTCTCTCTCTCTCTCTCTCTCTCTCTCTCTCTCTCTCTTTCTCTCTCTCTAACCTTTTGTGAACCTTTTGTGAGCCTTTTGTTCACCGATGTTTCGATTTACACGGTGCTGTGCCGTGAGCCCGGACGCCGTACAAACCTCGGCCTCTTGTTTCGCCCCTAGTATTTCAGTTGTTGAGACCTTGCAGGGCCTAGTTCAATTCGCCGGATTTGTCATCTTTGCGCCCTTGTGTCTTTGCAGGGAGGTATTTTTTATCATTTTCGCCATCGAAAAGAAGCAAGTAAAATACAGACAAACGCTTCTGTCTCATTGGCCCCCCGAGGACTGAAACGGGGAGATGGGGGAGGAACAGACGTTCTTTACTTGCAAGCGACTTTCTTGGCTCATGAGCGTAAACGCGAGAACTCTTCGTAAAGTCGATGTTGGCCACTCTTTGTTAACCGAAGTCCGTATGCTAGGGTGTGCACAGCGCTCGGTAGTCTGGCAAGCAAACCTAAATGAAAATTACGGCATCAAAAAAGCGCTCTACGGTGTGTTTGTAGCACCTATGAAAGTTACTTTTCGCTCGCTTCAACGCGGTTTTCTTTGAATTCGATGTAAAAAATAAAGGTGGAATGGGTGGTTGAGACAAGCGATGGCAGGGGGCGTGGCACGATCAGAAGATGAAGATCGGCCGCGCTTGCGTGCTCGAGCTGGAGTGTTCCGTGACCACCACGAGAACCGGACGTCTGGGTCCTGCTTTCCTTGCTTGATCCGCCACACGCTGGTGCCGAAAACCGCCCAGGCTCCCGGTTCCTTCCTTCATGGAGCACGAACGCCGCGTTCGGGGGTCCCTGCGCGCCGCCATCACGAAGGCGATCGCCGCGCTTGACGCTCTCCTCGAGGATCCCGCTGCCCCCGAGACCCGAATTCAGGGCTACGTCACCCTACGTACTGAGAAGCAGACAGAGCTGCGAGCCCTCGACGCCATGATCCAGGCTCAACTCTCGGACGAGGCCTTTCAGGTGGACTACGCCACAGCATGAGACTACGAGCACAGCATTTGCGAAATTCGGGCCCGCGTGCACACCGCCAGATCATCGCCTTCTGCCGTCTCCGGTCCCTCGAGCTCCGCTGCTGGTGGACATACGCAAGATCGAAGGGTGAGCGAATCCACGGCTCCTCCCGCCGTGCCAGTTCCCCGCGTCGCCCTCCCCAAGCTGCAGATTGCACCATTCTCTGGGGACCGTCGCGATTGGCAGGGATTCTGGGAATAATTCGACGCCACCATCCATGCAAACCAACACTTGACTAAAATCGACAAATTCAAGTACCTCCGCTCGTACATGACCGGCTTCGCTAAGACCGCGATTGAGGGCATCAGGCTTGCGGAGGATGGATACGACGCTGCGATCAAGATCCTTAAAGACCGTTTTGGTCGCAGAGACCTATTGATGGCGGATCATGTCGATGCCCTCCTCGCCATAACTCCGGTGAAGACCTCTGCGGACGTCGCGGGGCTGCGGCGCTTGCATGACGACATCAGCTTTCGCCTAAACGCTTTGGAGGCACTAGGCATCGCGCCCGACCGCTACGCCGTCATAATCCACCGGGTCCTGCTGAAGGCGTTGCCGCATGACATCGCTCTTCGTTACCGGCAACGGATGAAGGAATCAGCCGCGAATGAGGTGAACGGGGATGCCAAACAAGTTCAGGAGATCTTGGATTTTCTCCGTATTCAGGTGGAAATTCGGGAAGAAGGGCACATGGACAGCACCGGTCCTCAGGTTCGACGCCCTCCAGCACCCCGGCCGACACCGCATGAGGAGTTTTCTCCTCCGTCAGCCGCAGTGCTATATGCGGAGTCATCGCCGCCTCCTCGTGGTGACTGTTGCCCCCTTTGTGACGGGCGAGGCCATGGGATCGCGCGATGCACCGCGAATGTGCCACCAGAGGAGAAGCGACGGCGACTGCAAGCAGGAAGACATTGCTTCCGGTGCGGCAAGCAGAATCACCTTGCACGTGCTTGCCAGACTGCTAGAACGTTGTCCTGCAGCCGCTGTTCACGCCGGCATCTAACGTCACTCTGCGACGTGGCTCAGCCAGGTTCCGCGCACGCTACCAGGTCTGCCCACTCGGCTGGTCAAGGGGGCCCGCCCACAGTGCCCAAATCGTCCCACGCGGCATCGTCGGTGGTTACAGCGTCAACTAGAACCACACGGCGCACTCCAGTCTACCTGCAGACTTGCCGCACATGGGCGACGGGTCCCAACGGTCAGCTTCTGTTGAGGGTTCTGCTAGACACGGGCAGCCAGCGGACGTTCGTTCGGCGTGACGTTTCGCGCGCTCTGGGCTACTCCGTTGAAGGCGTTGAGGACCTCAAGCTGGTCACATTCGGCAAGAGCCACCATGCAGCAGCTGAGAAGTATCCTCGCGTGTCAGTCACGGTGGCCAGCCAGAACAACGGCAAGCAGGTGGTCATCGACGCCCTTGAGGTCCCAAGTATCTGCGTCGTTACGAGTCCCCCAATCACCGATGACACGCTTAGACTGATGCACGGCCATGGTCTTTTCGCCGCTGACACTTCGCCCGCGTCGGCTTACATGGATGACCACATCAGCACCCTAATTGGGTCAGATTTCTACTGGCAAGTTACCTCGGGGAACATTTCAAGGCTGACTCCGCACCTGACCGCCGTCGAAACAATGTTCGGCTGGACTCTCCAGGGTGCACACTCTGACGAAACTGGCTGAACTTCGGGATCATCTAGTGCTTTATTCCTGGCCCTCATGGAGCCCTCGCTGGATGACGGAGCGGCAGATAACGAGTTATCGTCACTGTGGCGACTGGATGCTATCAGGATCAAAGAAAGATCTCATGCGTCAGTGCTGGACCGCGTGGCCGTAGAGCAATTCGAGAGTGACGTGAGGAAGAATGGCACGCGGTACGAGGTTCCACTCATGATCCAGGAGCCAGGGCTGGACGCCAGCGCTGACAACTATAGGCTCGCAGAACAGCGGTTGCGTGTGCAGATGGGGCGCTTTCCTGGTCAGCCTGAGCTGCTGTCCCAGTACGACAACGCAATCCGGACGTATTTCAACGACGGCCATGCCGAACGAGTTCCCGAGCATGACGGCGAGCAATGCTCGACAACCAGGTACTACATGCCGCATCACGGTGTGGTTCGTCGGGACGCCGTCACAACCAAGCTGAGGGTGGTTTTCGATGCCTCCTCACATGTTTCGGGGCAACCTTCGCTGAACAGCATCCTCTGTAAGGGGCCCAAGTTGGATGCAGACCTGTTAAGGCTCATTCTTAAATTCAGGTGCTATTCCGTGGTCATATAAAGAAGGCCTACCTCCAGATGATTGTTCGGGAACAGGACAGGGACGCGCTACGTTTTTTGTGGATCGAGCGCCTTCCTACACCGAAGGAGCCCTTTCCTCCAGTAGTGAAGTGGCGAATGACACGGGTTCCTTTTGTTGCGAGATCGAGTCCCTTTTTGCTCGCCGCCACTTTGCACCATGATCTGCGAGTCTCACAAACGTTTCCGGACACCGCCGCCATCTTGCGAGAGTCTTTCTATGTCGACGACCTCATCATTGGCATGGACAACGTCGACCGAGCTCATCAGATATATTCGGAAGCAAGGGCTGTAATGGCCGAAGCCGGAATGGAGCTCCGAAAATGGGCTTCCAACATCTCTTCCCTGCGGGACTTGTTCATAAGAGATAAGCTCGCATTGGAGGATGAAGGTGGCGACGCCACCACAATGAAAGTTCTCGGGGTGAGCTGGAACCGCATTGACGACACGCTGCTCATCAGCACAGGAAACGTGGCCGCGTTTATCAACACCAAGCCCACAACCAAGCGAACCCTGCTACAAACATTTGCAAGAATCTACGATCCGCTAGGCTTCTTGGCACCATTCACGGTCCGGGCAAAGGTTATATTTCAAGATTTATGGAAGCTGCGGCACCCATGGGACAGTCCTTTACGACGTGAGCAACTCACCGGCTGGAACGCATGGTGCTCCGAACTAACCGAGCTGCAACACCTTTGTTTGCCACGAAACGTATCAGACGACCAAGGTTACCCGGAGCAGTCCATCGAAATCCACTTCTTCGCGGACGGTAGCCCGCGAGCATATGGCACAGCTGTCTACGTCCGCCGACGCTCCGCGCATTGTGACCCGTTTGAGGCAAATCTGCTGATCAGCAAAGGGCGTGTGGCCGTTGCCTCGCCTCCAGCTCCTTGCCTGCCTCATCGCAGCGCGCCTTTACAACCACCTAATGCGTGCGTTCTTCTCGTCGGACGCGCAGATTGCCCTGCACTGGATATGCGGGGATCCTAGCCGGTGGCCCCCCTTCGTCCGGAATCGCGTGGAAGAGATCCAGCGCCTGACCAAGGGATGCAGATGGGGGCATTGCAGCAGCAAGGACAATCCTGCCGACCTCATCACACGCGGAATAAGTGCAACAGTCCTCAGAACCTCAGAGCTTTGGTGGCATGGACCATCATGGATCGCCCACACAGAAAACCTGTGGCCATTGAAGCAGCCCCAGGAAGTCGCCGACTTCGTTGACCTGTCACCAGCCTTGGCGTCATCTTGCCCGGTGGGGTCTTCGCTACCGGAATCACTATGCCAAATTGCAGATTACAGCCGCTACTCACGGCTACTTCGAGTGACGGCCTGGGTTCGACGCTTCGTAAATAACGCTTTACCGCAACGTCCGTCGATGACAGGGCCACTGGTTGCTAACGAAGTCCAAGAAGCTGAACTGTACTGGATTCTCCAGGTACAGCAGGAAGCATTCCCCCAAGACCGGGAAGCTCTATCGAACAGCCAGCTTGGTGTGGGGACTTCCCGACTGCTTCGTCTACAGCCCTTTTTGGACTCCGCTGGCGTTATCCGCGTGGGGGGATGACTACACTGCTTACAATCTCCTTTCGAAGTGCGACATCTGATCATTCTGCCCGGAAAGAACGATTTAACCCGGTTGCTTATTCTGGCAACCCACGAGCGCCTGTTGCATGCTGGAACAGAAGCCACGCTCACAGAGATCCGCCAGCGCTATTGGATCATTCGAGGACGCCAGACAGTGAAGAAAGCCCTCCACCAGTGCTTGCCGTGCCGAAGGCGCAGGCTTACACCGGCGACAGCACCGACGGCACCATTACCACGTGACCGCATAACGGAAACAAGCCCGTTCTCTATTGTGGGCGTCGACTTCTGCGGTCCTCTGTACTGCCGTACCAACGACCCTTCCAAAGTCAAAGCATACGTCGACGTATTCTCGTGGGGCGTCACGCGGGCTCTACACCTGGAATTGACGACGGGTATGACAGCGTCAAGTTTCTTGCTCGCCTTCAGGCGCTTCATTGCTCGCCGCGGAATACCCGCCACGGTATGCTCCGATAACGCCCTCGCTTTTAAACACTGTCCGAAGTAATCCCACTCCCTCACCGATGCCACACTCCAAGATTTCTGCAGCGGACAGCGCATTGTTTGGAAATTCAACGTAGAGAAGGCACCGTGGTGGGGCGGTTGGTGGGAGCGAGTGATTCGGATAACGAAAGAGACGCTGAGACGTACCCTTGGGCGCAGCTCTCTGACAGCTGAGGAACTGGCAACCACGTTGTGTGAAGTGGAGGCGGTTATCAACAGCCGGCCCTTGACGTACCTGACCACGGATGCCGACGGACCTCATCCCATAACACCGGCTCACTTCTGGCTCGGCAAGCCGAACACGTGCCTCCCCCAGAACCTCGGGCCATTCGAGCCATCGTCGACAAGCTCCGAGTTGACACGCCGCTGGAGGCACCAACAGAACGTCACAAATCGCCTATGGCAAAGATGGCGGAATGAATACCTGCTGCTTCTGCGGTCCGCTCACGAAGCGCCCTCACATCCGTTACACCAACTCGCAGTCGGAGGCGTGGTTGTAGCGCACGATGAAGGATACGCCCCAACGTTTTGGAGACTCGGCCGTGTGGGCAAGTTGCTACCCGGACGCGACGGAATCGTCCGCTTCTGTGTACTCCGCCTGTCAACTGGTCAAGAAATCAGGCGGCCCATTCAACGGCTCTACTTCCTTGAAGCCAACCCTTAGACTTCTTGGCGGGCCGGGGAGTGTGTAGAAAATAAAGGTGGAATGGGTGGTTGAGACAAGCGAAGGCAGGGGGCGTGGCACGATCAGAAGATGAAGATCGGCCGCGCTCGCGTGCTCGAGCTGGAGTGTTCCGTGACCACCACGAGAACCGGACGTCTGGGTCCTGCTTTCCTTGCTTGATCCGCCACATTCGATGCGACTTTCAGAGCACCAGCGTCTTGAGACTCTGACATGTATACATTGCGCCAAAAATGGCTCCAGTCGCCTTCTTCAGAGTGCGCTTATAACCTTCGTCGACCACGTGGAATTAACAGCCCATCCAAGTTAACTCTGACCGTTTACTTCGCCCGCACCGGCACTTCGAAATACAGCTTTTATTCATGTGCTATCGAGAAAGAAAGAAACCCACTTCCCAATTCCACTGGCTCTCTTGCTCTGGCTGCATTCTCATGCGCTCTTTCCCGGCTCTAATACCTGTGAAGGTGTTTATGCCGAAAATTCTGTTTAAATGCAATTTCAACTTGGAGTGTTTGCTCACTTTCTTTTCTTGTGTTTTTGTTTAATGATTTCGGTGTACTTTCTTTAGAGATCTTGTTTCGTTTTTGTTCCTTTCAAGTTTCTGTTTTGCTTTGCTCGCTATTATAGCCAAGAGATGTTCATTGACCATGCTTCGCTACCTTCACTACCTCTATAACGCATGGCGGCTGCGGTATGTATGTGGTATGTACAGTCATGGACAATTCAAATAAGAACCGCTGAGCGCACGGCCATAGATGCCGGTGCCGTCACCTGGCAGCGGCCGTGGAAAATGCACAGACATGCGCAGTTGAGATTTCGGGTGCGAGGGTGCGTGCACCACTGCGATATGTCGGCCTCTCCTCGCTCGAATTCTTGCCTTGTCGCCATGCCGCAAGAGCGCACCAAGCACTGAAAGTTCTACCGATGCTGCAGCTGAAGGTTTTTTTTTCATAAAACAACTTTATGGAACACATCTCTTAAACAATACAAAAATATTTGGACCAAAAGCCCAACGCTATCGGTCCAAACAGGGTACGTTTTCGTCGCGTTGAGAGCGATTTGGCGCGTAATTGCTTGCAGCTGAAACCAGTGCTTGCGTCGGAAGGCATACTGGTGAGCTCATCATGCTTCCTTGAAAAAATGCAGCGCACAGAAGCGGGGACAAAAATAAATGCATGCCGCCTAAGTTGTGATCGCACTGCAATGTTTTGCTTTCGTGGTGCCGTGGCTCGGTGATTGAACAATGAGCTGACCGCCGAGAAGGCGGGCTCGTTTAACGTAGTCATGGCTGAGTCATTTTGCGGAATCGGTGCTTGTAGGAAACAATACCTATACCACCAGAATTCGTCTCTAATGGTATACATTAACTGCAAGCATTGTGTGGGCTGGGAAAATTACTGGAAGAATTCTAATATCAACAAAAATTAAGAAGATGGTCAGGTTCAAACAATACCCGCCGCGGGGGCTCAGTGGCTAAGGCGTTGCGCTGCTGAGCACGAGGTCGCGGGTTCGATTCGCGGCCGCGGCGGCCGCTTTTCTGATGGAGGTGAAAAGCAAAAACGCCCGTGTATACGAGATTTCGGCGCACGTTAAATATCACCAGGTGGTCAAAATTAATCCGTAGCCTTCCACTATGGAGCGCCTCATCGTCTGTGTGGCGTCGGCGCGTTAAAGCCTAAAATCAATCAATCAGGTCCAAACATTCTATGGGCCAGTTGCCCCTACACAATGATTTTAGTGGCCAGATTTCGCCGCCCGACGGAGGAGGAAAGTACGGTGAAACTGGTTGTGTGTTGGGGGGAGGGGGGGAATGCGGTATAGGCTCCGGACAGCGCCCCGAGGGCGCCACGGAGCCCGCGACACCCAGCGCCCCCTTCGGCAGTATGCGCAACACTGGGTCGGACCCCGCAAGCCGGTACGCTGCTGGCTCGTGGGCGCTCTTCTTTTTGCAGCGCGGATTAAGCATATTTGTCGCCCCTTTTTAGCTTAAAACGAAATAAGAGATTGTAAAGTAATCCTGCCACATAGTGCATGTGAATGGAGAAGGCTTTATTCGGTTGAACTCGCGTATGAAAAGGCATATAAAGCCGCATAGGCGTGATTCTCAGAAGAGAAACGCTCGTACAGCCTGCCTGCGTGGCAAACCTTTCTCAATCTCAGCATGTTTCGCTTCAAAAGAAAACGTAATTTATATTGTTGGCTCCACAAAAGAGGAGGCTTTGTCTGCAAATATATCAGACGTTGCGCAATGTTTCCGCGCGGGGTATTCCATCCATGTGAGTGCACTTGCATGCGACTGCATAACTACTAACTGGACCACACGGGAGTTACATATAGGTCTTTGATCCGAATGTGATGCTCTATACATGTAACAGTATGAAATTCATGTTTGTTGGGGTATAGCGAAAGTGCGGACGTTAATAAGTGCCCGCTTCGCCGAGAAACTTTTGGGCTTCCAGTTGTAGCCCAGTACGTTAGTTGCATATAAGTAAACACACCCCCCAAAAAGAAACTCATCACGAGAAGGCTATCACAAGAAATTCCTTTGGGCAGGGATGGGATAGGGAGGGGTAAGCAGAACATCTAATAGGCGTATCGGAATAAATTACGGAATATTCATATTCGCGTATTTTTGTTTTCTCTCCACGACAACGGGTTCGGCCGGAGACCTCCGTTAGGAAGGAATAGTAGCGCTTTTATTACCGTAAACACTTTTGCAACAAAAGTCACGGGAGAAAAAATTTAGTTCCCTGAGTATACCCCTCACTGGTCCGGAGTGACCGCAATCGCAACGGATGGGATAAATAAAGTTTGTCCTCCTACTCCTCCTCCCCGAACGCGAAAATTTTTTTCCCGTGTACAAATTGTTCCAACTTTGCTTGCGAATTTGATTGAATTTTTTTTTGCTTTTCAGTGGCTTAGACAACAATCTCATTGTTTCTTTTGCAAGAAGAGGCGGTGCTTTTATGCTATCCAAATGTTCGCGAAACATTTGGGAACATTAACGCCTATAAGTGTCCGCGCCCCATATGTGGTTATATGTTTTTATTTCGGTGGTATAAGCACGTGGAATATTAGATGAAGCAGAGTAGAACCGCTGGGTGATCAAGCTACACTGCTATAACTGTGCTTGGGGCCCTCTTTGTTACCAAATTCAGAGCGCAATTATGTGTATTGACCGCCTATAACCAGCCTACTAACAAGCTGATCGTACACCACGGCAGCATGTAATCCTCTCGCTTAATGTGGGCCTTTCAAGCTTCAGTAACCATGGTCGGTATCTGCGAAAAAAAAAACAGAGAAGAAAAATCCGCGGGAGAATGCAAAGCCTTCAACACATGCTTCCCAGTTTTGCTAGCCCACGGCTCGGCAGCGAGGCGACAACATTTTATCAGTGCCCCGTTTTATTTGGAGGCTTCCCCCAACTGTATAACACTTTGCATGACTTTGTTGCACTATGTAGTACATATACGCGCAAATAACGTTATAACAAACGTTTTTTGCTAAGTTGCGTGCACTGGCGCTGAAGGCGGTCGGCGCGGCGGGACCGACTCAGAGTTGTGCGTGTATGTCGCGGCTGGCGCTGCGCTCGCGCGGCAAACTTCGCTGTCCGGAGCCTATGCCGAGCCGTCGCGAGAGCGTGTTTCCGTCTCCAAAACGCTCTAACGCCAAAACTTCCGGTGACGTCCTACAAAAATAAAAAAACAAAAAACAAATACGCTGAAGCCGTCTATGCATTAAGTAGTAATAAGGATAATCATAAAAAGTAAAAATATTGCTGCGCGTGTAAGCATTTGCATCGAAACGTTTCACGCATTAACGAAAGTGGGGCGGATGCGCCACGAGCGCCTACTAGTGGTAGAAAGCACTAAAAAAAAAGAAACAATGGCATTTTCTGATGTGTGCGATTTGTCCACGAAGTTTGTGTACGAACTGTTACGAATGTAGTGCATCATACGGCTCTAAAGTCGTCTGCGCCGTGTGTGTCTTGCCAAGTCGTCATTTGTACGTGAGGAAGTCGTGGTGGGCTGTTTTTACTCGTAGCGTCGTCACCTATCTCCTGCCGAGAACGTCCTGGCTTCATTTGTTGCTGGTGTGTTGTGTGTCTGTGTAAAATCTCCCTGATGGAATTTGAGTGGCTTTGTTCTACGACAGCAGTGGTGACAAGCTACAAGGGTTCTTTTTCTGGCTGTGAACATGGCCTCACCCGACGTTAAACGTGAGGCCTACGTAGCTGGTGTTACAACTCACATTCTAGTTCACTCTACTGACAACGGAAGGTATCCTTTACGGAGTGGTTTCGCAGGTTGCTCTGGGTGGTAGTACAATCGGAGCAACGATGCGTTTTTATCCTGTACACAATCGTCTGAGACTGCGTATGTTACAAACAAAGCAGTATGAATGAGCGCGAATATTGTTCAGGTAATCAAATGCGCTGGCGTTATATAGAGTGTTTCATGACTGCTATGGACTATGGTTGTTCGTAAGCATAAGTAGTTATGTCGGCTGTACAGATACACTGCACTGCACATCGTGTGTGTGTGTGTGTGTGTGTGTGCGCGCGCGCGTACGCATATTACAGAGGTGGTACCACATGTTGGCATCGACGGATAATATGGCGGCACCTGGTGCTTCTGTGGGCCACTACATCTTTCCCTCCCGGGGAACAAACAATCATTAGACTAGACAGTCCTGTCTGCACAAATCACCAATACGGTCACCGTTTGTGTGCAGAAATCACCAATACAGCCACTGTCTGTATGAGCCCTGACAGCTGTCGAATCACTGCACGTAATCTTGGAAGTGCACTGGAGGTCTGCGATTTCTCCTGGGCCGGTCAGGTGGTGGCCCTGGCATTGAGTCCGTTTCCCTCTACCGGTACACTGCACTCCTCAGTGCCAGAGCCTGGAGCCAGACTCTGTGGCTGCGAACCTTGCGGCTGTGGTGGGCTCGGTGGAACATGTGGTGGTACAGCGCGTGAAGACTCAAGTTGATCTGCGGATGAACTCGCAGATTGTGTTTTTGGCGGACCCCCAGGTGCAGTAATCCAAGTCTTCGATGGTGCAGCTCTACTTTGGTAGTCCGTCAACGGGGGCATGTTGTACGTGCAAGAGTTGTCCTTAGTTTCTTACCCTGGTGATGCCTCTTTTGGTACCGCTGATAGCTGTGAAGCGTTCCAAGTTCGACCGTCTTCCAGAGAGAAGGACCAGCGGCCAATTTTTTTGAGGATCTTTAATAGTGGTCCATAACTTGGAGCCAGGAACTGGTCCAGGAACTTGGTTTCTTCACTCGTATGTAGGTGCCAACTTGGAACTTGGGGACTCTTGCAGCTCGCTGTTGTTCAGCGTATGCCTTACTTTTTCGTTCACACTCTGCGACTCTTTTTCCCAGCGGACTCATCTCCCGTGAAGGATTTGTGCTGAAGTCAGCTGTCAGCTGACCAATGACGTCCAAAGAAGTTCTCGTGTCGGCCATGTAGAAGAACGGCCGGGGAGAGACCGGTGGTGCTGCGAGGGGTGGCTCTGTATACTCCCAAGTACTCAGTCACAGTTTCCTTCACTGGACGCTGCTCCAGCAGAGCCAGTTGAATGTATGACTTCAGTACATGATCAAATCTCAACGAGACCACTTGCCTGTGGGTTGTACACGGCAGAAAAGATGTGGTTGATTCCACGGTCTTCAAGGAAGGACTCAAATTCCCTTGATGTGAAGTCGACCGTGAACAGACACTATTTCAGTAGGGTAACCCTCACGTACGAAGAGTGCTAAAAGCAACTTCGTCACCGTGTGAGTGGTAACGTCAGTGCAAAAAGCCACTTCTGGCCATTTTTAAAAATAATCAACTACTGAAATGGCAAATCGGTAGTCTCCAGGCATAGAGTTTCTTACAATATAACTAGAGGGGAAACTGGCACTGCGATCGTACGCCTTAATGGGCGTGATGGGTAGTTGTGGATTCGGATTGGCGCTTGATGGCTCGTGGAACTTATTATGGATTGCAGGCAGTTTCGTTTTCGTTTTGGATTTGCATGAACGCATTTGCCTAGGCGGGGTGTTGGGAGGAGTGATCAAAAATACGTTTCTCCTTGAACTGCATGCCCCGCGTGCACTGACGCCACCCTGAGTGGAATGTTTTACAACCAGAGTTGCGAATTGGGTGGGTTATCAATGCATTGCCGCACAGCGAGCATGAAAACACAAATGACGGCGCTCTGTGCGGCGAAGTTGTCTGGTAATTAGGAGTTGCGGCGCTGCTCATTCGGCAGAGCAATGTATTGTCAAAGCTGACGACGGTTGCGAATCGCTTGAAACAGCCACACCTTTCGTGCGAACGCCGGCTCCTACGGCGTAGAACAGCAGCACCGGCGGCTGATAGGAACGCAGCTTGATGGATGTCGCTAATTCACGCAAGAATAACTTCTCCAAAGGTAATCGGTTTCTTTTTTCTTATGAGCACAAAACCTCTCTTACTATTACAAACCACCAGTGCCGAAACTTTTACAAGTAGTTTTTAAAGAAGTCCGCGTCATGCTGTACTTGGCGGAAAATGGCAAACCTGCTCCACAAACCTTCTCGACTCCGCGTCTGCTTTTTATTTAAACGCGCCGTTTTATTTCGTACAAAACCGGTTTTTCGTCACTAACTTTTTTGTTCGCCATGTAATTTGTAAACGGAGAACCGGGCAATAAGAGCTTTTTTGTCAAAAAACACAATTTGCGCAGCCATAAGCCCGTTTTGATCCTACGCAATCCGGTTCCAAAACTACCCATCATTCCCATTGAAGCGTAAGCGCCGCTCCCATGTTCGCGTTGACACTAGCGCCAGTTTCCCCTCTAGTTATATTGTAAGAAACTCTATGGTCTCCAGGTGCACGCTGAAAAGGAGCAACAACGTCAATAGCTATCTTGTCTCAAGGTTTGTCAGGAAGAGGAATTGGCTGAAGTGGTGTGGGTGAGATCTTGGCACTTTTTTCCGCGTGCTGACAAATGGAACTGCGGATAGCTGTTTCATCATGTTTGCCTAACCCTGGCCATCATACTTCTGTCGTAGGCATTGTTTGGTTTTCACGATACGAGGGTGGGATTTGTGAGCCAGCTGAACAAAAGTCGCTGTGAGTTTGACAGGAACTACGATGCGCTTAGTACGGAAGAGCATGCCATCAACTGCTGTCAACTCCTTTCGGACTTCATAGTATGGAGTCAGCTTAGGTGCCCGATTCTTGCAGGGCGGCCACAATGTCTGCACATAACGGGAAACTTCTCGGAGAGAGAGAGAGATGGAACTTTATACAGGCATCCGGCGTGCAAAGGACACGATTCCCGGCCACGCAGGGCTCGGTCGCGTCCCCTCTATCTAATCACCCTAAGCCGCAAAAGTCCTAGGGCGTCGGGCTTAGACCCGAGGCGGTTGGTCTCGGCGTCCGCTCGAGCTACTCGGAGCGTTCCCGGCCGCCACCGTCGGCCCCCGACCCCCACCTCCCGCATGGGAGGGCGGAGTGCCGGGAGGGACGGGCGGGCGCGGGGCCCCCTTTCGCCTTTGCAGAGCCAGAGCCGCCTCGAGCCGCTGGATGGCCCTCCTCTGTTGTTGGGGCTCCGCAGAGCCCACGCATTCGCGCACGTCCGGTGGGTACGGGTCCTGTGGGTCCTGTCTATCCCCCCCACCGTCGCGCACTGCACAGTCACAGCCCCACATGATATGGGTCAGGGTCGCAGTTTCGCGTTCACACACACTGCACCGAGCACTCTCGTAGAGGTCCGGACACACGTGCCGCGCGAGCGCCGGCGTCAGAACAGTCTCTGTCTGTAATTGCCTGAGCTTCACCGCCTCCGCCCGAGACAGGTCCCGGTGCGGGAGCGGAAAAGCACGCCTCTGGTCCCGATGCCAACGAAGCACCCCGCCGTAGTCGGTGAGGGGCTCCGCTTCTTCGTCGTCGTCGATGTCAGTTGTTTCACCGCAGTCCTCGAGGGATGACGACAGCGGACGGGATGTCGCGACCCGGCACGTGGCGAGACCACGGGCCGCAGCGTCCGCCTCCTCGTTGCGGTTGCATAGTCCGGGTGCCAGCTCCCGGCCCGCGTGGGCCGGGAACCACTTGATGATCGTAGTCTTCGTGACCCCCTGCGCTGCAGCCCCCGTCGTCCGCCAGGACTCCAGGAGCCGCGCAGTGCCACCACACACCACTCCGCGAGCAAAGTTGCGGATGGCTGTTTTTGAGTCACTGAGCACCGTGCGCACACCGGGCAGGCCCAGGGCCAAGGCGATCGCCGCCTCCTCTGCCTGGCTCGCCGACCGGGCGCACACGCTGCCCGCCGTCAGTAGTTCACCGGTGGAGGCCCGCGCGGCCACCGCCACGAACGTGCACGGTCGCCCACGGCACTTGCCCGCGTCCACAAACACCGCACCGTCGTCCTCGCTGTACTGGTGAGCTAGCGCGCGCGCGCGCGCGGCCCGTCTGCAGGCGTCCCTCTCCGGGTCCACGTTCCTCGGGAGCGGGTACACGATCAAACTTCTGGCGATCTCGTCCCGAAGGGGGACCAGATCGTCCGCCTCCGAAACGCCGCCGGCAGCCGATGATGCCGTGGGCCCTCCGCAGCCACCCGTGTCAGGAGGCTGTAGGCCCGCTCATGCCAGGATACGGCGTCCCACGGCAGTGCTGCCCAGGCGCGCCAGTTGCGATGCTCGTTGCGCCTCGCTAATCTCCGACAGGGTGTTGTGCACCCCCAGAGACAGCAAGGCCGACGTCTTCGTGCCGTTCAGGAGCCCCAAGGCCCCCGTGTAGGCCTTGCGGATGGCAACTTCTCGGAGAGTGTTATCCTCCACTGTCGCTTGTCTCAGTTCATCTTGATGTACAGACGTCACCAGAGACTATTTCTTCAGACTCGCGTGGTTTCGTGGTGGGCGGTGACAATTTGTTTGAGTGCTGTGGATGCATTTTGGGGCCTTGTGCCAACGTTTTACTTGGTTTGTGTCAATGTTTGGCCATAGTAAAGCAGTGTAATTCTGTGCCCACAATCTGGAGACCAAAAGCTTGTACGGCATCAATACCCAGAAGTGATGTTCCACCTTGGGTAATGTGGAAGGTCACTACAGCTGTTTCCGATTTGTGCACAGTGAGGGCAGGGAACTGTCCACGCACAGGAATTTTTCGACGTGGAAAATTCAGTAATGTTGGTTGCGATTTCTTCAGCTGAACTTGGTCTCTGAATAGGTTTTGAAAGCTTTGTTCTCCCATTATCGATACAGCTGAGCCAGTGTCCACTGAAAATTTTATGATGCGCCGGGGTGATGCCAGAGAAACAGCTTGAACCCCGACATAAAAGTAGACACCCGTATGCTTAATTATCAGTGTGAACAGTAAGAATGTTCATGACACTCTCAGCCTCTTCCTCGGGAACAATTTCGGCGACTCAGGCCGGGCGTCTTCCACGCCCGCGACGCAAACTTCGACAGTACTGTTGAAAGTGACCTCGAGTTGGCCACGCGTGAAGCAGGTTCAACCGCGGGCTACGGAGGTAGACAGTTGTCAGTTTTGTGCGCCGCAATTTCCACACGCGGCTGTGTTTCCGGAGTACGGGATGACAGCGCCACTACATAGGACACTACAGTAGTATTCTTTACAAGTTATGCAAAAGGGACCAAAGACATTGCTGGATTTGGACCCCGTCATGGCAGAAATCTGAAAGTATGTGGCCCCGCGGCATTACTTCACGTGTTTTTGATAAATTGATTTTAAAAATCCACATACACGCAGTGTTTTATTATGCCTGCTACGCTGCTGGTTCGTTGTTCCCGTTGCTAATGAAGGTGGCGTCAAAGGGGCCGACTAAGGGTGTACTGACCTCAAATTGCCGTTATTTTGTTGGCAGTGTTGGATTCTGTCTGAAGTGTCATCAGCTATTACAGTTATTTTCGAATTGTGCAGTGCATTTCTGAGGAATGAACCCAGCAATTTATCTTTCCTTTATTTTCTTCAGAGTTTGTAGAATGACCTTCGTGAGCAATAAAAATGTGCTTTTGAAATTGTGCTTCATAGTGATGGCTGGAGTTTCATGATTACATTTTGGTGCTTGTGCAGTTTAACAGTAGATGATGAACAAACGTTTATTATAGAGCAAAGGGTTGGGGGAAAGGGGTGTGGTCAGCCTCCTATGTGCAGGAGGCCGCGAGAGGACGCCGCCGTCACCGCCCGGTCGACCAGCATAGCTTGATCTTCACGGTCGGAGCTGGTCAGCAACCTCTGCCACTGCTCACGGGAAGGGGTGGGGGTCAGGCGGGGAGGGAGGGGTGGAGAGTGCGGGCATTCAATGACAAGATGGAAAGTGTCTAGTGGGGTATTACATGGTTGACAGGTTTTCGGGTAGAATGTAGGAGCAATGTGGTGAAGTCGTGTACAGTTGTAATAGGTATCTGTTTGTAGGCGTCGCCAGAGAGAGAGAAACAACGTCTTTATGTGGCCTGCGGAAACCTCGGGGGGTGCCTACTATCGCCGGCCTCCCTGGTGGAGAGGTGACAAGTTCGGCCGCTGGCGATAGATGGCCGCTAGCGCGAGCTGCGCAGCCATCTTCTGTAGTTCATATTCCGCACTGGTCACCGCACTCTCCAAGCGCGGCGGCAGCGGATCCGCAGTGGTTGAGTCCGTTTGCTGGCATTCCCAGAGCATGTGCTGCATGGTAGCGCGACCGTCACCACACATCACACACTTATCTGTCTGGAATAATTCGGGGCACACGTGTTTGGCGAACATAGGCGTCCATATCGCGCGCACCTGTAGTTGGCGCACTAGCACCGCCTCTCTTCGGGTAAGATTCCGGTGCGGCGGCGGGTAGGCTCTTCTGCCCTCCTGATACCGGGCCAGCACCTCCTTGTATGTGTCGATTGGAGTTGCTTCGACGTAGTCTTCTTCATCTTCTTCCTCGCCTTCCGCAGGACGAGGGGGGGAGCTCGGGGCAGCGCTGTGTCTGGTAAGCACGCGCGCCGCTCGGTCTGCCCCCTCGTTGCGGTTGGCACACGTTCCCACCGGGCCCATGTGCGCCGGGCACCACTTGATGGTCACCGGCATTGTTCGTTGTGGTAGGGCCCCGCACACCCTAGACGCGCACGAGGACACTCTGTTTGTGGCGTAGTTCATGACAGCACTGCGCGAATCACACAACACCGTCGCACACTTGGGGTTGGTTAGGGCCAGCGCTATGGCCAGCTCCTCCGCTTGCCTCGGGTCCTGGGCCCGCACGCTGCCCGCCGTGTACAGCTCCCCTGAGGTCGCCGCTATCACGGCCACAGCGTACGTGCCTTGGCGGTTCGGATATGCCACCGCATCGACGTAGTAGGCGTTAGTGTCTGCCGCATGCGCGGCCATGAGGGCCTTTGCCCTGGCCAGGCGGCGTTCCCGGTTCGTTTCCGGATCCATGTGCTTGGGGACCGGCGGGACCTGCATGAGGCCGAGCAGCCCGCGCGGCAACGACCGCGGAGGCGGCGGTGGTACCGGTCCCCTGTCTCCCTCCCCCTGCAGCCTCGTCTGGCAACCTACTCTGTGCAGGATCGACCTGCCGGTTCTGGTTAGAGTTAGTCTAGTAAGCTGTGCTGTGCGCTGTGCTTCTGCTATCTCGCTTAAGGTGTTATGGACTCCTAGTTCTAAGAGTCGCGTCGTGGTGGTGTGTGTATAGAGGCCTAGTGCCATCTTGTATGCTTTGCGTATCAGAGCGTCAACCTCGCCGCTCTCGGCCGCCGACCAGTCGTGGAAGGCCGCCACATATGCCACATGGCTGATTGCAAATGATTGAACCAGCTTCAGGAGGTTGTTCTCTCGCATCCCTCCGTGCCGTGTTGCCACCTTCTTGTTTAGCCGTATTGCCGTCATGATCTTCATCTCGAGCTTGGTGACGGTAAGGCCGTTGTGCCCGAGGGCGTCGACGTGCAGTCCGAAGACGCGCAGCGTCTTCACCCGCGGTATGGTCGTCCCGTCTCGAGTTCGGAGGTTGATGTCGGGTTCTGTTTTGCTTCCCTGACCTCTTCGTTTCGGTGGAATAATCAGCAGCTCCGACTTGTTCGGGGAGCACGTGAGGCCCGTGTCCTGCAGGTGGTCTTCGACTTCGTCGATGGCGCTCTGCAGGGACGCCTCGATCTCGTCGTCACTGCCGCCGGACATCCACAGCGTGATGTCATCTGCGTAAATGGTGTGCCCGACGTTCGGGATGCCCTGTAGTCGTTGGGCAACCCCGATCATGACTATGTTGAACAGCGTTGGCGGGATCACGGCGCCCTGCGCCGTTCCCGTGCTCCCCAGACTCTTCTTGGGTAGTTCCATATCTCCCGCCACTATCGTTGCGGTGCGGCCAGTGAGGAAATCGCGGATGTAGGCGAAGGAGCGCTCCCCCATGTTGAGGCGCGAGACCTGTTGAAGTATGGCTGAATGGCGAACGTTGTCAAACGCGTTCTTCAAATCCAGGCCGAGTACCGCTCTGTTGTCCAGGGAGCCGGCCGGTCGGTCTAGGACTTCGTGTTTGATGAGCAGCATCGCGTCCTGCGTGCTGAGCTTGGTTCGGAAACCCAGCATCGTGTCGGGATAGAGACCTTCTTCTTCCAGGTACGCTTGCCATCTGTTTAGGAGGACGTGCTCCAACACCTTCCCGATGCAGGACGTCAGGGAGATGGGCCGCAAGTTGTCGATACTCGGCGTCTTGCCCGGCTTTGGGATCAGTACTGTTCTGGCCTCTTTCCAGCTGGCGGGGAGCTTGCCCGCCCGCCAGCACTTGTTAAATTAGCCCGTCAGCGCCGTTATGGCCGCGTCGCTGAGGTTGCGCAGCGCTTTGTTCGACACCCCGTCCGGCCCCGGGGCCGACTTGCAGTTGATGGTTTGAATGACTGCCCGGACCTCCCTCTCCTCGATGTCGGCGTCGAGCTTGGCGTTAGCCTCGCCCGCGTAACTCGGGAGGGGGGTCGGCGGTGTGGATGGAAGGTATTTGTTGTCGATGCGCCGTAGGTTTCGCCAGGTGTATGCTTGGGCGTGCGTGAGAGAGGGGTGCGACGGAGGATATTTGTAGAGTATAAATTTTTCAAAAGGAGTTTACAAAGTGTATTGGCAAACAGTCAGGTGTCCAGCGTCCCCTTGCAACGATAGAGCCGCTATTCTACCAAGTGGGACAATTTTTTCAGAGACTTCCCATAAATCTTTAGTTTGTTTAGATTCAACACCTCTTCCATACACTTGGAAGTTATTATTGTTCTAGCAACTATGACGAGTTGGAGGGGCTTCAGAGTGCTGTGACACTGATTTTCAAGCATGCACAGTTGCATCTGATTATGCAGCTGCAGTAAGAATAGAAAATGATGCGGCATATCAGAATAGTTCAGGACCTTAGCGCTTCATGTTGCTGCTTTTCAAGAATATTCTGGCTGTACAGCTGCAGTAAGAATAGGAACCAGTTGCCCAGCAGGTTGCAATGGTTTGATGTCAGTCATTCGAGGTGCTAATGTTGCTCCTTTGCAGAGGTGGGCTGTTGCTTCTGACTAGAAGGCTACGGCAAGAATTGCAGACTTATGTAGTACGCTGGAATGGATTCATGTGAGGCCCTCGGGCTTTAAAGCCGCTGCTTCTCAAGCACACCTCTTGTTTACAGCCATGAAGCCGCGGTGAGAGAACATGCCAGAGACTGTGAAGTTGGTGCTTCTCATGAACACAAGTGTAATTTTTGTATAGGACCCACACCTCCATCATGACCTTTGCCAGCTCTCCCAGTATTGGCATTTTCAATGTGCGTGCACAGCCTGGACAGCTTTCATGGTGCGGAAAACACTACTCGAACACTGCGCCATGAAATAATTTTCTTTATGTTGTGCGACGGCTTATTAAGATATGGCATCACTTTCACCTTGTTTTCATAGGGCCTCTGCACTTTCGTTTTGCCTTTTAAACGTGATACGGAGGCAGTCTGCAACCGCCTTAAGCACTGGTGTCAGAAAACCCTCTGCAGAAAACCCTATGAATCTGGCGGTCAATGCGTTCCTGGATTACGTGGACACAACTTTTCTGCAGTGCACTGCAGAAACGTAATGTGGCTATGCCTCATCAGCGATGGCTCAGAGGTACTGCACTCGCCTCATATGGGGGAAGTACTGGGTTCGAATCTGCGCACCGCCGGGCACCCACTGGTTTCTTTAATGGGTACAGGTGTCCCTGGTCGAGTGCGGACCTTTGAAAGGATAACTCACGCCTGAATAGCTGCCTTTACCCTTGCGAGGGGCTTCCGACCTTTGTCAATCTGGTGGGGCCCCGGCCTTCTACAACACCGCATTGCCGAAGGGAGGAAGAGTCTGGCGGCATGTCCTACCACAGGCGGTTACTGAGTAGAGTGTGCAGCGTAGCTGTGGAAATCGCCATGTGCATTCGTGTGCCTTGGTGGTGCTGGGCACCTATAGAGAAAATAGGTACAAGCCTGGTGCTCGGCCCTTGTTACCACTAGAAGATGCTCCTGGCGTGTGACTACACTTGAAAAGTTGACCCAACTTGTATAGGAAATCACCTCTATGCAATGATGTGGCTGGAAAGTGCAATTTTTTTTTGGTTTGTGTCCCCACACGATTGATCAAATCAATATAAGAAAAAGGGACTGCTAGCACACATCTTCACCTCAAAAATTGCAATTAATGGGACAAAAAGCCTACGCAAACTGTAGCGAAAACTTGAAAGCGGCAATAAAGTACATAAGTAGTTTACTGAAACACTGGCACTGTCGCCAGTTGCTGAAATTTTAGAAATTGGAGCTGAGCTGGTGGTAGATAGTGGCATTGGAGCTGTAGAGAATGAGTGAAAAACGTTTTGTCAATGGCACCTGCATGATTTCCGTGACACAGGTTTTGGGAATTACATTCTCAGATGTAGGCTAAAATTTATATTTTAAGCACCTGCAATGCAGCCTACTAGGGAATGGTGCTATGAGATGCCCCATACCTTACACTGTACCAACAAAGTGACGTGACTCTGGTCTCTGAACCATACGGACAATAAACAAAACCGTTCGCAAATGACAGTCAACAGGTGCAGTTTAATTTTAACGCTCTCTTTATCTACTTTTGCTGCTAACCTTCCAATTTTGACACATACGCGTTCTGGGGAAATAGAAATTTCGAGAAATGGGAGCACGGCCCCTGCAAAAATGGTCCCAACTCAGATGCTGCAGTATTATTCCAATATTATTCCTGCGATTATATCACCGTTTGTTAGCTGGCTGAAAAAGAAATCGTGCAATGTACTTTCCGCCCTTGCATTTCAGAAATACAATACCCAGAACTAGAACTTTTTCGGAGGCTGTGTTTTTGTTCGTGAACTTGACTAAAAATAGTTACCACAGGTGCAGGATGCGCTCTTTATCAAGCGTAGATAAGGTGACGGGGATTTTGAGAAAGCCCTTGCTTATATCGTTCCGTCCAGGCGGAACGCCCAACAGCGTTCCCGGCTCACAACTCGCAGGGAAGGCAGTCTGTGTGCATTTTTACCATACCGCTACCGCTCACTGTTAATAAGTAAATACCCTTAATAATTACATCGCTAATTACAGCTTCGGCGACGGGCCTCGGGGCAAGCAACCGCACTGAAATGGTCCATGTGAAAAGCTTGGCATACTGCTGAAAAACAATGCGATCACAACCATCACAACCATTGTCACTCGAGAATGTAAACACAAGCATCGCGCCATCGCCTCCTGTACGATATTGCGCTCGCCCGCTGTTTATTATTATTATTTTTTTGATAACTGCTACAGACACACAACACACCAGCAACAAATTAAGCCAGGACGTTCTCGGCAGGAGATAGGTGACGACGCTCCGAGTAAAAACAGCCCACCACGACTTCCTCAGGTACAAATGACGACTTGGCAAGACACACACGGCGCAGACGACTTTAGAGCCTTATGGCCTTATGATGCACTACATTCGTAACAGTTCCTACACAAACTTCGTGGACAAATCGCACACATCAGAAGACGCCATGGTTTCTTTTTTTTTTTTACGGGTGCTTTCTACCACTAGTAGGCGCTCGTGGCGCATCCGCCCCACTTTCGTTATTGCGTGAAACGTTTCGATGCAAATGCTTACACGCGCAGCAATATTTTTACTTTTTATAATTATCCTTATCACTACTTAATGAATAGACGGCTTCGGCGTATTTGTTTTTTGTTTTTATTTTTGTGTGACGTCACCGGAAGTTTTGGCGTTACAGCGTTTTGGAGACGGAAACACGCGTCGCGAGACGCTTCTCGCAACGCCACCTAGAGGAAATTCTTTCCAGGCCGGGGCGCTCCCGCGGGCCCGTGAATATACGCCTCGAGCGCGGCCTGTAGGGGCGCCACTGAAATCCCCCTAGCGGCCCGTTTCGAAAGCAGCCGCGGGAGTCCGCGCCCCGCTACCCAGTAGCACCGCGGTTTTTGCGGCACGTTCACGACTGAGATTTACCGTTTGCGGGCGTTTGAAATCCATGTTTATGTGGAGCAGTCACTCTGTTCGCCAATGGGGTGTGTTTACGAGAGTATAAATGTTTCTGGCGTGATCTTAGTGTGGTATATTCGGTCTGTATAAGCGCCAGGTGTGTGTCACAGGCCAGCGTCGCGGAACCGGCGTATGATGGAGCCGATTGTAGTTACACTGACCCGAATTTACTAGCCGGGTCTCTGTAACCACCGGTTCCTCAGATATTCATGCTACGGCTATACACTACGATTTAAATCGGTTTTGTGCTTACATAATCAGCGGAGCACTCATACCTGACAGCACGCCAGTTACGTTTGCCAATATTATACCTACGATATTGATCACCACCATTTACAAGCCAGTCTGTGTTAATTTCGGGAATATTCAACAAACGTACGATGGACAATGCATAATTATACTCGGGGATCAGCACATGACAGAGTCGTCTTGTCGTGAGGTGAGCGCCCGCAAACATTCATCCTCTACATATATCCTCTGCGAGCAGCGCGGAGGCGGGCTTAGAATATAATCTGCGTCCGCGACCAAATGCTTCTTCGAAATATCGTCATATGGCACAGGGAGCCTGCAGAATAAAGCAGAAAATGAAATCAGAGGGCCTTATCACATACCACACTCTTCCAACGACACAAGTTTTCATCGCGTGTTGAACTGCCTACCCTGTATACTTCCAAAAATTCGTCCGGCGTACGATCAGCTCTTCGTCGAAGCAGAAAAGCAAAAGGAAAGTGAACGCAATATTTGTCTGTGGGATTACTAAAACGTTCATTGCTTCATTCCGTTCCGCATTTGTACACAGCGTCCCCCTCCCCTTCCTCCCACCGATGTCTCGCGAAATAGCAGTGCATTTCGCGTATAGTTTGTCTAGTGAGCCTTACCTGGCTTAAGCTTCGACGAACGTCTTTAGCATGTCAGGAACTGCACTGTTTTTTTTCATTCCCGTTGGAGCTATTATGTTTATTAATTCCGCACTTGCACAACATTTATTTTTCTTTGGTTTCATTAACTTGCCTTGGTTCATGCTGTGTTCATGGCGTGTGTGGTTCATGGCGTGTGTGGGCACAATTATTATTTAACGACGCACATGCTTGGAATACACTTAACATTTTCGCATGGTTTATATTCTAATAAAAGGCATAAGTTATTGTCCGGGATTGGGTAATCCCATCCCCGAAAGATATTTTTCTGCTACGTATATATTCGAAACGAGGCCTCATTCGTTGTCCGCGCTGCAAAACGAAACCAAACTCTCACTGTGGAGATATCAGGTCTAAACGAGGCGACAGTAGAATTCATTTGTGTCTGATGTTTCGGAGGTGACATGGGTGATATGTTGCTGCCGTCGCCGCCGCCCGAAAGAGCGGCGACGAAGCGCGCAGAACCGCGTCCCCAGGTAGCTCTTGCAGGCGTTCGCGTACTCTACGAAGACGCAGCTGCTTTTTAAGTGACCTAAACATACTCTTTGCCTATAGACGTCCCATAACGAGATTTTTTTAAAGGCGCGTAAAGGCGAAAAGGAGTGAAACAGAACCAAAACACTGCAAGAGCCCCTGTCATCCACGCAGCGCAAATCCCGTCAACGCTGCGGAGAAGCGGCGGCAGGCGGCGCAGCGATCGCGAATCTCGAGGCGTATACGTCATAAGTAAGGGGCCCACGTCCCCGCTAGGTGGCGTTAGTCCCCGGCGCAGCGTAAGGGGCCTCAGCGCGGCGGACCTGTCTGTTCATGTTTCGACGCGCTGTCAGCGTTCGTTGCACGGACGCGCGCATGTTTCGACGCGCTGTGAGCGTTCATTGCACGGACGCGCGCATGTTTCGACGCGCTGTGAGCGTCCGTTGCACGGATGCACGCAGTAAAACTGTTGTTTCTGCTTGAATATTCGTCTCTGTGCGTGATTCGGCGACGGCGAGTGACATCGGTGTTGATCGCGTGTTATGTGTGCCGAACAGGCTTATGCAGAGTTAGAATCAACGGCAAAATGCCTGGAAAGTGTTGTGTGCCACGGTGCAATGGCAATTACAAGACAGGCCCCAAGGTGCACGTTTTCTCGTTCCCTCAAGCCGACGAAGCAAGACAAGCGTGGATACGTGCCATTCCACGTGAAAACTTAGTCGTGTCAGTGAACTCCAGGGTAAGAAATTTTGAATGCTTTATGATTTTCTTAGCACCTTGCTTCTACCGTTGCGTGGCAAGCCTTGTAGTTTGTAGCACGTTACGCCTAAACGCGTCACGCAAAGCCCTCGATGTACTGTTGCTGTTATGATGTAGCCGTACTGATGCTAGGATATGTTTCTTTTGTTTAGGTGTGCGAGCGTCACTTCAAAGCCGAAGACATCGTTCGGGAAACAAGCTATATTGACCAAGCCACCGGCCGCACAGTGACCTCACCGCTCTCACGTTTGCGACTTCGAGCTGATGCAGTACCGACGGTATTCCCGGGTTGCCCAAGCTACCTGTCCATAGAACGCACTAGAAGAGAGGATCCAGAGAGCAAGCGATTGCGCTTAGAGGCCGCTTCCCTTGAGAAAGTGCTCGCCGAGTCAATTCTCACTGCCAAGAAAGAGGACGAAGCAGATAAGCTTTGCGATTTGAAAGATGTCGCAAACTTCGTTCGAGGCAAAAAGCTGACATTTTGGCATGTCATCGAATGCAATGAACACGGCATTTCGGCTCACATTTGTAACCATGAGGCTCCTTGGATTAAGTACTCTGTTGTCGTAAAAACCGACCTAACTCTTAGAGTAAACGTCGCAAAAGCATCAGTGAAGCGGCCCGGGTCCAAAATGGTAGTTCCGTCCGCTGTCGACAGCAAACGACGGCTGCTCGAGTTGCTGGAAGGAGTCGAGGGGTTCGACAGTGCCCAGAGTTCAAGCTCTGAAAACTCAACGAGAGACATCTTCGAGACTGTCGCTTCTCTTCTGAGCGAAATATCCACAGCACAAGAAGATGATAACACTCCGACCATTCAACTGCTCACTGAGCAAGTGAAGTTAATGTCAACAAAAAAAGAACGACGGCGCTACTCGGTTGAATTCATGGTGTACTGCTGCATACTATTTACTATATTGCCTCACGCGCACAAGTACATGCGCAGTCACGGGAGCATCATCATGCCTCACCCAAGGAACATTCGGTCAATATGTTGTCTTTCGGAATGAACCCCCAACTAGAGCATCAAGACAATACATTCCTCCGCTACATGGCCAAGAAAATATCCGAGTTGGATGAGCAGCAACGCTACGTGACTTTGATGGTGGACGAAATTCACCTAAAGCCATTTTTCGACTATAAGGGAGGCAAGATCGCGGGTATCGCGCTGAACAACGCACAAGCAGCAAATAGCGCATTTGTATTTATGGTACACAGCCTCATGTGCAAGTTTAAGGAGGTAGCACACATTGTACCCGTTCATAAGGCTAATGGAGAATTTCTGCACAACTTTTTAGGAGGTGTCATTCGCGGCTTAGAAAAAATTGGGTACAAAGTGATGTGTGTTTTGACCGACAACAACGCCGTAAATCGAAGCGCAATGGTTCCTTTTAAGTACTCGGTGAGCAAGGCCGCTCAAGCCGTGTCAAAAAAATCACTGGCAAATGATTTCGTGTTTCCGCACCCATCAGATCCCCACAGGCCATTGTTCTTTGTCATCGACCCAGTGCATTTACTAAAGTGTGTGCGCAACAACTGGTTAAAACAAAATGACCAGTGTTTCTGGTTTCCTGAGTTCGAACCAAGCACAGCGGGGCAGCGGCGCATGCAGTATGCGTATTTCAAGACAGTGAAAGACGCATATAATTTAGAGAGTGAGCAGTTACTCCGGTACGGCTACACTTTGTCAAGGAAAGCTGTTTCCCCAACAGACATCGAGAAACAGAATGTTAAACTTACTTTGCAGGTATTCAGCGAGTCTGGACCGAATGCACTTCGAGTCATTGGATCTAAGCACAACCTGAAGCACCACGAAGAAACCGCCAGTTTAATTGATGTAATAGTAAGATGGTGGAAAGTTGTCAACGTAAAGACTCCTTTCAAAGGACTGAGACTAAGGGATGACTTGCAAAAGCCTGTCTGCCCTTCTCCAGTGAACGATTTTTTGGACTGGCTGGAGGAGTGGAAGGAAAGGAGAGCGGATGCCTGTAAGTTGTCCGATGAGACCCATGGCGCTCTGATTCAGACTACTCGGGCGTTCATTGAAATTTGTGCATATTGCTTTGGCGAGCTCAAGATGTCATTTGTGCTTCTTGGGAAGTTCCAAACAGACCTTCTGGAAGACCGTTTTGGTTGCTACCGACGACTAGCCGGCTCGCAGTATCATTTGCCCGTAAGACAAATCTATGAGTGTGAGAACAAGTTGCGCCTGCAGAGCACACTACCTCAAATCAGCGCGGCGTCCGCAGCTGACAACGACCAAAATCAAAATTGGGAAGAGCTCCAAACGCAGGCAACAGTGCCAAGTGGACAATTCAACGTTGTTGTGACCCAGCAGGCGCTGTCAAAGCTGAAGGATGTCATTCCAGTGATTGCCTATGTCGCTGGTTACTCGGTTCACACTGCTGTAAAAAGGCTAAAATGTGACGAATGCAAACAGCTGCTTACAATTGACAAGACTGTCTCAGTTTCGCCCGAAAATCACATGTACAGTCTTGCCAAAGAAATTGACAGGGGAGGGCTGGTTTACCCAGCAATGCCAGCTGTGAATGCAGTGGCTCATAATTACGTTGTTGTGGAAGAGCTTTCCAAATGTGCCGGATTTCTAAAAGTTCAAAACCAACGTCAAGTGTCCACGGAACTAACACTGCAACTGCTCAGCGACGAGGAGCCTTCAGACTTCGACATCTGCGAAAAGGGACACGCAAGTGAAGTGGTGCTGAAATATATATTGTGGTGCAGCACGAACGTTCTGCTGAAGAACTTTTGCCGGCGATTAAACAACGAAGTGTCGGACCCAGACAACAAGACAAAGAAGCGGAAGCTGCGAACTCTAACAAATAAATGAAAAAAAAACGCCGATGGGTATAGAGAGCAGTGGTCTCTTTTGTCTTTTCCTTCTTAATTTATTCACTATATTACACGTGTAGCCGCACAAAATTCAGCCAAGCTCACAACTAATACGAGGACTTCTGTTGAAGCGTTTCTACGCTTCCGCCGGCCCCATCCCGCCTACGTCACATAGGCAGCCCCACGGAGTTGAGTCTTTTGCTTCTCGGCGGCGACGCATGGTGAAAGTGGGAAAGGAGGAGTGAGACATAGTGGGCGACGTGCTGCGAGATCACGCCATAGCAGTGAGTGCCGTCGTGCGCTCGACGATGGGGAGTTCCCTTCCTGAGACGCAGTTCGTGGTCCCTTCCCGAGACGCAGATTACGATCACTTCGTGAGACTCGTTGCGCGTCGCCCGCGTCACCGACCGTCGGTGACATTTGCTAGGGATTTTCAAGCATGATTTACAACAACATGCTCGGCGGCGTTGCCGCGCTGCGAAATAACGGCTGAGTAGCGTGCGGCGCCGTGCGTTCGCTCATAACACGATCACTTCCTGACACGCATCAGCTATGCGCCATGAGAAGACTGCATCGCGCTTTGCGCATAAATGTAGCATTACCGTGTATTGTAATCGTCAGAATGTTTTGGATTCCACCTCCTCAGGAATGGGGGCAGAAATCTAGGTGACAGCAGCTGTAAAAAGGGAGGTATTGTCGTCTCTTGTCCTAATGCGGCTACTCCGAGACATGTTTATTACAACCTGTCGTAAGAAATACTCAGCCAGCCTAAACACTTTCGCTAGGCGTATTGTTTTGGTAGGCGTTATGTAAGAATAGTTGAGGATACAATGGGTCCACAGGTACCATCATCCCCCATAAGGCAAGCAGTCAAATACCTATAAGCAAGGGCGTCAGAAAAGGCCAATGTTATCCACAGTTATGCCAATGTTATGCCAATGTTATCCACAGCATGTTAACAAGAAGTATTAGGAACATTGGATTGGGAATAGGTTAGAGTGAGGGTTAGTGGAGTAACCTCAGTAACTTCAGATTTGCTGATGACGTTGCCTTGCTAAGTAACTTGGGGGACGAATTGCAAAGCATGCTTATCGCACTAGACAGAGTAGAACCGTGGGCCTGAAAATTATTATGCCGAAAACTAAAGTAATGGTCAATACCCTCGGGAAAGCACAGCGATTTGAGATAGGTGGCGAGGCAGTGGAAGTGGTAAGCGAATATATCTACTTAGTCCAAGTTGTGACCCCGGCTCCAATCATGAGACAAAGATAATTAGAAGGATAAGAATGAAAATACGACAGACATTCTCAGATAATGAATGGCAGCCTACCATTGTCCCTGAAGAAGAAAGTGTATGACAGCGGCATCTTACCTGTACTCACCTACGGGGCAGAAACTTGGAGGCTTACTGAGAGGGTTCAACTCAAATTGAGGACGACTCAGCGAGCAATGGAACGCAAGATGATAGGTGTAACATTAAGGGACAAGTAGAGAGCGGAGTGTGTCAGAGAACCAACACGTGTTAGGGACATATTAGTACAAATTAAGAAGAAGAAATTGGCGTGGGCAGGGCGTTTATTGCGAAGGCAAGATAGCCGTTGGTCATTAAGGGTAACAGAGTGTATCCCTAGAGAAGGCATGCTTGGCGGCAGAAAGTTAGATGGGCAGATGAAACCCAGAAGTTTTCGGGGATGAATTGGTCGCAGTTAGCACACGAACAGTATAATTGGAGATTATTGGGAGGGGCCTTTTCCCTGCAGTGGGCGTAGATAGGCTGGTGATGATGATAAGGCTGATTGTTTTGCAGATGCCTGCCGTGAAAGTTTAAAGACCAGGTTTCCTTCTGACGCGAACCCTGGTGCGCACTTGTAGCGAGGGGTACGTAAACGATGAAGTTGCGTATACAAAATTGTGAGCAGGCACATTAGTTCCCTCGAACCTGTTTCTGACATAAATTTTTGTTACATTTGGGCGCTCTTTGCCCATAAAACGTGCCCCATAACAATCCGATTATTACCAAGTACTGTTACACTTTAAGTTACCAGTAGGCAAGTACGCCCGGGGCAGTGATGTATCCTTCAAGAAGATGTGGAATGTTTGGGTTTGGGGTTCTTCCTGGCACTCTAAATCTGTTTTCAGACCCTATAGCTGCGGATCTCTCCCAAGCCCATATACTGCATTTATTTCCTTTCTCCTGTTTTTAGTTCGTGAAGGCTGCAGCGCTCCCGTAATCAACATCCATAAATATTACCTAGTTACATACATAAGTTCAACTGAGTAGGCTTTTGTTTTCACTTCTAAAGCCCGTGATAAGACCGGAACTCAGATGCTAAACTTCGCGAGTTACGGGGAAAATCATACGTTCCACGTATTTTTACTATGCTCAGGGAAACATAATTCAGGTCGAAACCAACCGCTGGGCTTTATTGGATCTCCGTGCACCTGCTACCCCCTTTCTGTGTGCCGCTGTACGCGAAGCAGTACAGAAATCCGTTTAAGTCGCAGCACTGTCGATTGTCAATAACGCTGCAGGTTTCTGGTGGTGCGCCAAATATACGTATTCATTTGCGTATACACAATAAACATTGAAAATACGCAACACAATATTGCCTTTGTTTTGATTCCACTCTAACGAAGTACAGCGCCGTGTGAGATTCGACAAAAATGATCTATGTTTTTAGAGAAATAAAAGAAAGAGAACGCGGAAATATATTATTGGCGCAAGAAAAGCGTCTGCTGGTGTTTTCAGATAACTTGAAGCAGATCTTTATTATATACATACGCACTTTCTTTGGTCCCCTCCTTGTGTAAAGGATAAAACCGTTTGAGGAATGTTTTGCTGATAGTTCTCCGGTGGCACTTCTTCGGTTGTGTGCATAGCTGCATTCGGTATTAAATTAAAAAGCAATAAAGGGAGGAGGAGAAGGTGGTGATTAGAAACACTTCGGCAATTTTCATTCACAAAAGGCTTAAGCACAGGCATTCAAGGAAGGTAAAACCAAGCCGTTTGCAACCATGATGGAGTGTTACATAATTCATTACATAAGGGAAACTATCTGCGGTTTTGCAGAGGCGTGAACTTCATTAGCGCTGTCCATAGAATCGAGGCGTGACGAAGGCTATCCCGGTTCATCATCGAGCAGTTGGGCTCGAAAGAGACCAAAGTACGCAGGCACGCACATGGGCGCTTACGCATCATGGTGCGTACGTGCAAAGTTGCCAATGCGGGCGCGACACAGTGAGCGGAATCAGTCACAATCGCCATGCCGCTGCGGTTGTTTAACGCTCTGCCTGCGCTTTGTCCTGCACAGCTTCAATAAAATGAAAGCACTATTACAAGTTCGCGTGAGCGGTTCCTCTTTCCCGAAGCCGCTGGCTGTTACGTAGCAGATGGTCCGCCGGAAAGTTTTCTCGGTATCGAGTCACGCAACGGAGAGGTTGCGATTAAGTATCGCATGCGGGCAACGTATGCGTGCCTTTTTCAGTACGCGCATCTAAAAAAACTAAGATTAATCTGCACCACGCAGTAGCGGGTACTGGCTGTCTCCACGTGCGTCACTACTTATGGGGCCGTGTGTAAAGACGTGGTTGCACATCGCGGTTGTATTTGTTGCGGCAACTGTTATTTCAGTTTACCTTTGCATATATTTTTAAAAAGGCCTCGCGGCAGAGTTTCCTATTTATTTTTGTACCTCACTACTATCTGCTTTCATTAGTAGCGATTCTTTTTAGTGTTTCTTAATCGTATTGCAATACTAACGCTTGTCACGTGTAATACAAAAAAATTCAGACCATTATTTTGTAGCTCTAGCCTTTTTTGCGAAAATGGCCACGAAACAAAAGGAGGAACAAAAGGTTACTGAAAAGAACTTCTGTTGTAGACAAGTAAATCAAGAAATATGACTGGAATTCCTTACTACAGTACACCCGTGCAGAAACGTATCACAAGCTAGTTACGCAAGTAAGCAATATTTACTCTCAGGATATTTCTCAAAGAGAGTTGAGGCGAAGAAACTAAAAAAACAAGTGCATAGATGGAGAAATTATTAATTTTTGTGATGAAAGAGAACATACATGTGAACATTGCAAGTAGAAACCCGGAAGTCAAAATTTGAAAGAAGAATACAGAAGACTTCGTTATAAAGTGACACCAAAATCTGGTACTTTATATATCTAAAGAAAACTTCATTAATAAAAAAGCACCACAAAATACCTGGGGATAATGAATTACGGCCTACCGGTAAACAAAACAAGAGGTCTATTGGCGACGGCACTAACTTTAATGGCGTCGCCAATAACTTTCAGAACAACGCCAGTAACTTTATAAAACGATTACGTCTGCTCGTTGGTAGGTACATTCAATGGCCTATTCATACAGGCTATTGAAGGCATTCGCGGAGCTGAGGAAGTACCAATAAGTAGTCAGTCTACATGCGCCTAAACATATGGCCTATAGACATATTGCCTTACATAGACATACAGTCGAACACGGATATATCGAACTACGAGGGGATCACGAAATAGTTCGATATATCAATAATTCGAAATATGAATATGCCCATCTGAAGCGTATCTGAAAACTCCGCACATCACTGAGAGCTTTTCAAAGTCGCTACAAGCGGTACCTTACCGATTTGTTCCTCAGAGCACGGTAAATTCAAAGCCACACCGCTGCGATAACGACAATTGAACACACACAAAAAATCTGTAAGCTTCGCTTGCTTCTTCTTTTGCGTCATAAGGCTGTTCTAAATCCAAAGTCTTCCGTTTTTCCGTGACCATGGCTCCGAAACGCGGGCCGTGGACAAAAACACGTAACACGCCACATGGGTCCCCCTGCGCGATGAACCACTGAAAACCGCTCCAGCATGCAGAAAAAATGCCAGAAACCGAGTGCGGCAGGAGAAGTCACCATCCTCATCACATCCACGCCATCAGGAGGAGCGCACTTGCAGGGGCACTTGGAGCGCAGCTTTCGATATCTCGAATGTGCCCGTGATCGAGAGTTCGATATACGCGTACAACAACGCTATACTTTTGCAAGGGGGTGTTCAGACAGTTCGATATAGACAATAATTCGATATATTCATGTTCGATATATCCGTGTCCGACTGTATTACGCATTACATATTACCTAGACATCTACATAGACATATTGCCTTAAATTACTGACGAAGGTTTTTGGAATGCTGTTAACCAAATGTCAATATTTAAGCCGGTTTGTGTGACTGAATGGCTCACTCATTGGCTCATTCAGCTCACTCTTGTTAAAAGAGACATTGGAAACCTCTGCTTCCGCAATGCCCTACATAAGTCGTGCCCCCACCTAATGGTCAATAGTTCCAGCGAGTAGTCTTTGAGGCTCTGGAACGCTGGTTATCCCACACACATACAGATATCGGTAGCGGAAGCTTTGGTGAAGAAGCATATGTCAAAACAATCTCATCCACAAGAAACATCATTACCCCTGACTAAATTCGCCGTGGTTGCGTATATTCATGGCGTATCGCGCAACCAAAAAAAGATCGGAGCACGTGCCAGTGTAAACGTAGTCCTTTCAGCCCCCCAAAAAATTGGCCACCTTATTCAAGGTGAAATCTTCAGACGCAAAAGTAAACCGAGGATGTTCCAAGAAGCACAAAAATGCCTTCGTTTCGTGTGCAGAAAATGCGGTGTACCAGACCCTTCTCTCTTGTGGCAAGCAATATGTGGACAGACCGGTCGCCGTTTAAATGATAGGCTCCGCGGACACGCACGCGATGTCATGAATGGTCCCGATGTTTTCCTCGCACTGGACTGAAGCACGTGTGTTGTAAAGTGTTGTAAGCCGGTTTTTCAAAAAAAACCTTTGTGATAGGGAAAAGCACAAGCAGGCTTACGCGCGAAATCATTGAAGCGGAAAAGATTTGTAGAGTGGGGCCGGAATGTGTCAGCACCCCCTCCCTCGCACTTTGTGATAAGGAGTTGCAATTCCTGAGGCTATAAAATGTTCGTGCATGGCAAGTGTGTTATCTCTAGATGCTTCTGTTTAATGTTTCACTGTTTTAAAGCCGTATATATATTCGTTTGCTTCTCGAAATAAACTTTTTTGGAAGTTAGCGCCCGTCCTCGTCCTATCTCCTGTCTTGTCCTGTGTGTGCCTCGTGCTTTGCCTACAAGAATGAATCACCAACAAGCCCAACTTTACACTCTCGTTGTAGAAATCGACGGGAGCGAGATGACTGCGTTGGCCGACACTGGTGCGGACTATTCCGTTATGCGCCAGACGTTGGCCACGGAGCAGAAGAAGGTGCTCACGCCCTAGACTGGCTTGCAGATTCATACTGCCGGAGACCATTTGATCCCCTATCTGGGTAGTTGCACGGCGCGAATCACGATCCATGGATTCACATACATCGGCCCCTTCATCGTGCTTCCCGATTGCTCAAAAAGTTTAATTCTTGGTATGGACTTCTTACAAGGAAACGGCGCGGTTATTGACTTGGAGAAAGTCACGATCAGCTTCTCCACAAAACAAGCCATCGGAGGTGGCATCGAAGACCGACGCGACACGGCTTTGCGTATCACTGACGACAGTGTCAGGCTTCCTGCTCGCGCCAGCGTGCTCGTCAAGGTAAAGAATGATGCATTCCATGACCGTGAAGGAATAGCCGAAGGAAACATGAGGTCACTCCTGAATACGGGTATCTGCATAGCGAGGTGACTTGTCGAACTGAAAAATGGGTGCACCTTGGTTTTACTCGCTAATTTCTGCAACGAGCGTCGACACCTCACGAAGAACACCACTATCCCGTTCATCGCAGAGGCCGCTGACGTCACGCATCTAGCTACACTGGGAACGGCGCCACCGGATTCAGTGACAGCGGACGTCATCCTACCGGTCGAAATTAATGGAAACTCTCAGCCACTCACAAACTTGCTTTGATAAATCTGGTGCGCGACTTTTCTGATTGCTTCGCCACGACATCTAAGGATGGCCAGACTTGCGTGGCGAAACCGCGCATCATAAAGGACGAATCCGCCCGTCCTATTCGTCAGCATCCATACAGGGGGTCCCCAACGGAGCGTGAAGCAATTCAAAAACTAGTGAAGGATATGCTGAATGATGACGTTATTCAGCCGTATAAAAGTGCCTGGGCCTCACCCATCGTGCTCGTCCGGAAAAAATACAACACGCTCCGCGTCTGTGTCGATTACCGCAGATTGAACAGCGTAACAAAAGGCGACGTTTTTCCACTCCCAAGAATTGACGACACATTGGACCGCCTGCCAGACGCCAAATTTTTCTCTTCCTTGGACCTGAAATCTGGATATTGGCAAATTGAAGTTGATGAACGGGACCGTGAGAAGACGGCATTCGTGACACCGGACGGCCTCTATGAATTCAATGTGCTTCCTTTCGGCCTATTGTCTACGCCGGCTACGTTCCAGCGCATCATGGATACCGCTCTCGCTGGGTTGAAATGGCAGACGTGTTTTGGTATACCTCGACGACGTGGTTATCTTCTCTAGCTCGTTTCAGGAACATCTGTCACGGCTGAGAAGTGTTCTAGGGGCCATCCGCCCTGCAGATTTAACCATCAAGCCTGAGAAGTGTCACCTGAGCTTCGAGGAGATTAAATTTCTCGGCCATGTTGTAAGTGTGGCCGGCATTCGGCCGGACCCCGAGAAGATGACTGCCGTCGCTTCTTTTCCTCGACGTACGGATAAGAAGGCCGTGCGATCCTTCTTACGACTTTGTGCCTACTACAGGCGCTTTGTGCAAGGCTTCTCAAGAATTGCAGAACCCCTCACGCGACTTACAATAGATGACGTTCCGTTTCTCTGGAGGAAAGACCACCAGGAGGCATTTGACACACTGCTTAGCCGCTTTCAAACTGCGCCAGTTTTAGCCCACTTGGATGATGCCGCCGATACAGAAATGCGTACAGATGCCAGAGCAACGTGCTATCTTTATGAAGTGGCTAGCTGGCGTAGAAAGAGTTATAGCTTATGCGAGTCACGCCCTTCCAAAAGCGGAAAGAAATTATTCGGCGACCGAGAAGGAATGCCTCGCTGTCATCTGGGAAATAAGCAAATCTCGTCCCTATTTGTCCGGCTTGCCATTCAAAGCAGTGAGCGACCAACATGCCCTCTGTTGGCTCGCGAGCCTGAAGGACCCATCGGGGCGACTAGCTCGTTGGAGTTTAAGGCTGCAAGAGTACGACGTCACGGTCGTGTACAAGTCCGGAAGCGACAACAGCGATGCTGACTGTTTGTCACAGGCACCAGCTTCCGCGGGTTCGTCCGAAGGGGACGAGGATTTTCCCTTCATTGGGATCATCCACAACGCGGATATGGCTGACTGCCAGCTGGCCGACATGGAGCTGCGACCGCTTATCAAATACCTGCGAGATGACGCCGTTGTGCCGCCCCGTGCCTTTCGTAGGGGAATAGCTTCGTACTGTCTACGTGGCAACGTGCTCTATAAGCGGAACAACGTGAGGGCTCGAGCTAGTTGGTACTCCTTAGTGAAACTTTAAAGAGCAACAAATTTAGACACAAGACGAACAGGGACAAGCGCTTGGAGAGTAGCGCTTGTCCCTGTGTCATTCGTCTTGTGTCTAAATTTGTTGCGCTTTATATTTTCACTGTAAGCGGAGTTACGACGGCAGTAACGAGAAATTCCTGCTCGACGTTTAATCAGCACTACATAAGAAAATTTTGCAAGCGTGCCATGACGAACTTACGGCAGGGCACTTAGGCGTCACCCGCACGTTTGCCCGAATTCGCAAGAAGTACTACTGGCCAAAATTGCTGGAATCCGTCAAACAGTACGTAAGAACGTGCGATTTTCAGCGCTGGACGTCACCTCCGCTAATACCAGCAGGCCTACTCTATCCGCTATACCCCTTCCGACGCGCCGTTTTTCGCAAATCGGAATGTATATACTTGGCCTATTCCCGCCGTCAACCTCGGGGAACAAGTGCATAATTGTGACCACGGATTACTTAACGCGCTACACCGAGTCAAGGGCCCTTTCCCGTGGAACCGCTGCAGAGGTCGCTAATTTTTTCCTGCGCAACATTATCCTTCGACATGGTTCGCCCGCCACCGTATTAACCGACAGAGGCACCTCTTTCACAGCCGACTTCATGCAAGAGGTCTTACGCCTAACGCACTCTACTCAGCGCAAAACGGCCGCCTATCACCTCTAAACAAATGGCCTTACAGAGCGTCGTAACCGAACCTTAGCTGGCATGTTGTCTATGTGTGTGGACGTAAATCACAAGACATAGGATGAGATTCTCCTGTATGTGACATTCGCTTATAATACAGCTGTGCAGGAAACGACGCGATTTACGCCATTTGAGCCTTTTCTTGGCCGCCCAGTCACGACAACCCTCGACGCAATGCTCCCTGTCGACAACGGCATGATAACCGGCACCGAAATTGGCGACATCAAGCAGAGTGTGGAAGAGGCTCGTCAGCTCGCTTGATTCCGCATTCGCAAGCAACAGGAAACGGACGCTCGGCAACACAACTTGCTACGACGACTTGCGGAATACCGACCCGGCGATCTCGTCTGGGTATGGGTGCCTATTCGCAGCCGCGGGCTTTCAGTGAAGCTACTTCGACGCTACTTCGGGCCATGTAAAGTTATCCGCTGTGTGTCAGACGTCAACTACGAGGTCCTACCAGAGAGCGAGGCACCTACTTCCCCTTGACGGCGGCCGCAAGCTGAGGTCGTTCACGTGGTGCGCCTTAAACCATACCATGTCCGGAAATTTGACACTACCAGTTGATCTGCTGTGCATGCACTTATGCTTTCTCCCTTGTTCCCGTCCCCGTCTTGTGAACCTGCGTTTCCTCCCCCGTCCGTTTGTTCCGTGAACTTCTTTTCTTCCCTCGTGCCCTTCGTACAACGGCATCGGGTCTATGCCTGCCTGGATGGGGGAGTAATGCAACATGTTTGACTATTACGCGTTGGTTGGACACTGACGTCAGGCATCAGCGAACAATTGAAAGGCAAGGAAGACGAAGGCAAGTCGACTAGAGGTGAAAGAGGAGGTAGTCGACGTTAAGCTCCGAGTCTACGAGCAGCGCATCATTTTCTGGGCACAAGTTCGTCTTGTAAATAAACCTTTACCAGTCCTCATTCGTAACCATCGTTACAATATTGACAAGCAAAGCCTGCCGAAAGTGGTACATCTTTTTACAGTCGACCAGTTATCAGATGATGTAATTTATGTGAACCATTATTACGATCATAGGTTTAAAGTGGTCAAAAGAAAGAGTCTGTTTGGGTTGAGAAAAAGCGAATATTACAGCGTACCACGGATTTTCACTGATTACTCGAAATGATCAGGAGTGTATTATGTGCCTTCTTTTTCAACAAGCTCCGAATCGGCGCATTGCATATTCAATCGTAGCAGCGAGGAAAGCGTTAGTTAATGAATGCATTCCTGGAAGCGATATCAAATGTGCTCACTCTACGTACGTGGTTTTTGTTTTAACCTATCTCGATGGAAGAATGTCAACAGTGAAAGGGAATGTTACCTCTGATTTTAGAGTTCCGTTTTTATGCTTTCCTAAAGGAGTACTGACACAAAATTTCAAAGCTGAGATAACTGTGTAAAACGCTTCCTTTTTATCAGGAGATACCTCCCAGCAAGTTTCAACAGCAACCATTCAGCGAAACATATTTAAAATCCATTTTAATCTTCGCCCGCACGAGAAAGCCCAGAGCGGGCCGACGTGACATCATCTGCTACGTGCCCCAAACTGCCGACGTCGGGGCTCCCGTGACGAAGCCGACGCGCTGGCTGTGGTTGGCGCGCGCTGCTCGGGCGTGTGTACACGTCATGGTTTTGGGACTGACGTCATGCTGCCCGGTTCCTGTGGGGACGGCGAAGACCTCGGCCGGTCTGGGTGCGCGCGTGCGCTCGCTCGCGCACGCTTCCAGAGAGGCAGCGATACGGCAAGAATGGTGACGCCATGTGATACATGCTGTCATGGCGGCCGCTCGGCGTTTTTTTGTCGAAACCGAAACTGGCACGAATAAACGACGCCGTAAATTAATGTTTACGCTGCGCTCGACCGTCTAATCTGTCATTCTATGATTAGTGGGCTGGTAGGCACGCATAGCAGCGAAAAAAACGTAACACGAAAATTTCGTGTCAGTACTCCTTTAACACAAAAATAACAAGGTATCAATGACACGTTATTTATTTATCAAAACGTTTAGTTACCTCCAATATGTACTGTTGTGATTATTTTTGGTGTTTTTCACCGCTTTAGATAATTTTCACACAATGCCTATTTATGTGAAGTTCCTTTTTATATGCGCTTTGAGGCATATTTTGAACACATTGTGCTCTCAAATTGAAACAAAATGGAGAAACGAGGTAGTTGGTTAACATCCATGAGTGAAACTTAAGCGCAAACAGACACAGGGACGAGAAAGGGAAACGACACCACCGCTTACTATCAACTGGGCATGGATGCGAGGGCAAGATGCACGTGCTTGAGTGGGCATGGATGCACGGCAACAGCAATGTACTCACCGTCATTGTTCGTTGCACAGCTGAGTCCCCTTTCCATCCCACCTTGTAAATGCTTCAGGTAGATGACCTCGGTATTGTCGTGCTTACATGCCCAGAAGCCTTGCTTGATCCATTCTGTGCCTTATTTTTGGTATTATGTGGTGACGTTGAGGTAAAGCCGGGGCCCAATGAGGAAATACTGCGATTCGTAAGGGAAAAGAATGAGCGCTGCATCAGAATTGAGACTAACCAAACGAACTTGCAAAGGCAGTCGACGAACTTAAAGCCGCTCATGAATCGGTTGTTGCTTCTATTTCTGTCATCAATACCCCCCTGGACGCCGTTGAGAAGCGGGCTACTACTCTTGAAGGGTGTCAGCGTGACACTGCTTCTGTAGGCCGAACTGATTGTCTCTTTAATGAAATAACTACTCTACGAGCAAGGCTTGACGATGCCGAGGACCGCTCGCGGCGCGACAATCGTCTGTTTTGTCGGTTTCGCTGACAACCCCAAGGAAAGTTGGCAGGAATCAGAACAGAGGATTTTGTCGTTTGCCTCTGAAAAACTAGGCTTAGAAATCGCCGCAGAAAATATTGAGCGCGCTCATAGGAAGGCCTATATGCTCCAGATAAGAAGAGGCCTATTGTAGTAACATTTGCTTCTTACAAAACAAAAGAGCTGGTGCAGTCAAAGCGATCGTTGCTGGACGATACCGACTTTTATATTAGAGATGACCTTTGTCTAGCCACAAGAACTGCTCGCAAGAAATTGCTTGAGTACGGGAAAGGTCTTAACACCTTTTACAAACTGCGCCACAATAGGCTCTCTGTTGGTGGTAAGAACTACGTGTACAACGCTAACGCTGACTGCGTGCATGAACTTAAGGCGACACCCTTTGCCTCAACACCTGCTGTATCATCCCCACGGCCGACGCGTTCAGGACGCGTGTATGGATAGCCGAGCGGCAGCTAGGAGTGCGCGAGGGGTGGTGGTCCTCAACATGAGAATAAAGCGTCCGTCCTCTACACAAACATTCGTAGCCTGTACAGTAAAAAGGAAAGCCTTAGTGCTTTAATAAATGAATCCGAGGCTGATATTGTTGCACTTACCGAGGCATGCCTGTCAAGTAAAATAGCGTCCAATCAGCTCTTTCAGTGCAACAAAAAGTACGCGGTGTATAGACGTGACCGTGGTTGTAAAATCGGTGGTGGTGTTTTAATTGCTGTTAGTGACCATTTGGAGTCATTTCTAATCATGCTTCATTCTAATCTAGAGATTCTTTGGTGTTGCATAACTTACAATTTCAAAAAATTTATATTTGGCGTTTTATTATCGGTCCCTGTCGGGCGCTTCGACGCACGAACTGGCGCGAGCCCTGGGGCGAGCAGCACAGAAATTGGACGCACGTGTCGCGCGGCGCCTTGAAACTCCGCGCATTCCGAGGAAGGTCGCGCCTGCTCGCACCGGATGCGCTAATGGCCACCACCTGGGGTTGGACCACCACGAAGGACTCGCTTTTCTCTCTTCCCTAGCCGCCAGCGTCCGGGTGGAGGGAAGATGAAGACAAGGAGACAGAAGAGACGCGGTCCGGGCGCAGGACAGCTCGGCCCGTCGTCTTCGAGCTCCGCCTGAGCACTGTGTTTTTAGTCACCCGCCGGGTTGTAAATAAATATACAGCTTGTATCGGAGGCTGAGTTTGTCGCTTGAGGATACCTGGGGTCAGATCCTCAGCGCTGTTGCGGCTTGGAGGAGAAGCCCCGGGGAAAAGAACATTTCGAAGATAACTGTCCCCCTATAGTGCTGGTGGATTTTACGAGAGTCTTCACGATTGCTTGAACCAGATCGCGGTGCGTTTTCCTAGTGTGCCACTTTTCGCTGTCGGTGAATTTTATTTTTCAACAATCAAATGGGCGCATGCGTGTCCCTTTGCCGATCCAGCGTCTGCCGAGGCTTCGTGTTTTCCTAATGTCTGTGCCGAATTTAGTTTATCACAGCTAGTCTGTCTACCAACACGTGTCACGCCTACAACATCTTCTTTGCTTGACTTAATTCTGACGTCATCCCCTTACATAACATCCCCCATTACGCACGTGCCGGGGTTAAGTGATCACGCCGTTCTTCACTTTACTTTTTCTCTTCCTTCCAATGGAAAACCTAAGCGGCTAAAACTAATCAGAGATTATAACAGAGCTAACTTCGAGGCTATAAACGCTGAACTTTGCGCCTTTATGGATACTTTGCTGCCATCCGGCATGGAACAAAGCAGTGAAGATTGATGGTCCTCTTACAGGTGTAAGGTTTTAAAATTAATCAATAAATACATACGTTTGAGGAATGTGTACAGCAATACTAATGCTCCTTGGTATACGCGATATCTTAAAAGGTTATCTAATAAGAAACCAGGCTCTTCCGTGCTGCTAAAAAATTGTCAAGTCCGGTGTGGTGGGCTACCTATAAGCTAGCAGCAGCATCCTACGCGAAAGCTTTAAAAACGGCTTAAAGTACTTGTTTCCATGGTACGTTACCCTACTTATTGAAACCTAACCCTAACCGTTTTTGGAGCACTGTGAAGCCGAAGCAGGACTGTAACATTTGGCTGGTAGACATGTCGGGAGAACCAATTCCGAACCATTTCTGTGCCTCTGTACTTAACAATAGCTTCGCTAATTCTTTTTCCGACGCCTGTATCAGTGATTTCCCCCACATGCAAGAGTATAATTTTTTTCCCTATGGACCCATTAGCTCTTGACGCCGCTGGTATTGCAGCCATATTATCTAAACTAAAAAGGTCGTCATCCTGTGGTCCTGATGACATTAACTCTAAATTTCTTCAGAATACTAAGGAGTACAGCTCAATTATATTGTGCTTCATTTACACGAAATCTATTGACGAGAGTTACTTGCCCTGGGAATGGAAGACCGGCAGGGTGGTTCCACTCTACAAGTCAGGTGACGTGCACAACCCTTCAAACTACCGTCCCATATCCATTACTTCAATCCCTTGTAAAATCCTCGAGCACATAATATTCACTCATTTGGTTAACTTTCTCGAGTCTAACCAGTTTTTTCATAATTCCCAACATGGTTCCAGAAAAAACTTCTCTTGTGAAACTCAAATAATTACGTTTACCAATCACTTGCATGGATTTCTTGACTCCTCTTTTGTAACTGACTGTGCCTTTCTTGATTTTTCCAAAGCGTTCGATAAAGTTAATCATCAACTTCTCGTACTGAAATTACGTAATTTGAAAATTGATCCCCAAGTCTCACAAAGGATTTCTTTCTAACCGAACTCAGTTTGTGTCTGCCAACCAAACTAACTCCCCTGAGGTACCTGTGCGCTCAGGTGTACCTCAGGGCTCTGTTCTAGGACCCTTACTTTTTCTAATATACATTAACGACTTACCTAGTAATATTTCTTCTTCTCTTTGCTCTCTTTGCCTCTTTGCTGATGATTGTGTGCTTTATCGTAACATTACTAGTTCCTCTGACGTTCAATGCCTACAATCTGATCTTAATAATATTTCTACTTGGTGCAAACTCTGGCATATGGAGCTCAACATAACTAAATGTAAAGTCATAAGGATATCCCGTAATCAATTAATTTTTCCTGGTTATTTTCTTAACAGTACCCCATTAGAGTCCGTAGTAGAGTATAAATACCTTGGTGTGTACATAACTAACAATCTCTCGTTGGGCCGACATATTGATTTTATAACATCTAAGGCTAACCGCATGCTTGGATACTTAAAGCGAAATTTTTCCTTAGCACCTTCTTCTCTCAAAAAGCAGTTATATGTTACTTACGTGCGCCTCATACTTGAGTATGCTTCGTCAACCTGGGATCCTGGATATACTAATCTCACTAACCAACTTGAAGCTGTACAAAACTGTTCTGCGAGATTCATACTTTCTAACTATCATCGTACGGATAGTGTAACTTCTATGAAATCCAGCCTGACCCTAACTCCTCTCGCTACACGTAGAAAACTGTCCCGTCTGTTCATCTTTCAGAAAGTGTATCATAACAACCATGTACTCAAATCACGCTGGATACAACCCGCACGTTTCATATGTGAACGTCTTGACCATCGTCACAAAGTTCATATCCCGCACCAAAACACTGTCACCTACTCCCATTCGTTTTTACCGAAAACGTGCCGTGAGTGGAACCACCTGCCGGCTTCATTAGCTTGCATTACTAACCCTGACCATTTCCGGGAAGCATTGTCAAATTAAAATTTGTTGTAAGTTTTTTTTGTTTTTTTTGTCTTCTACTTCCTAGTAAGGAGTGCTTTTTTGTTTTCGTTGTGTATTGCTTCTTTCTTTATTAGTGTATTGTATGCTTGTGTCGATCGGCCGTTTCTGTGTTCTTTTACGGCGAATGATGTACGTTTACCATTTCATTTTCTTTTGCTCCAAAAGTGATTGCGTGTACGGCTGCGTTTAGTGCATTTGCTCTACTTTCTTTACTGTATTTTTTGTGTGTACAATAGTTAAACACTTGTCGCGTGCTTCTTACATTATTTTTGCACTTTTATGTGAGCCCCTCCTCTCTACAATGCTGGTATGCCCTGAGGGTAAAATAAATAAATAAATAAGTAAACTAAAGATTTATTAAAATCGAAAACAAATAAATACCATGCCAGGACCCAACAATCAGGGACGTGTGACCGTCTCACATGTGTACGGCGGTACATGAGGACAACCGCCCCGTTTCCTTCTCGTCTTTTTTTCTTTCCATCATTCTCTACCCCTCTCATTAAGAAGTCGCACTTCTTCATCTAGAATAATCAGTGACAGGTGACTTATACACTCCGAACTCTTATTTCGGATAGGGAGAGTTCAACAATTTCTCTCGTTGCACGGTCTCTGTGTTTAAAAAGCACTTGCGTGTCTGTGTAGCATGCCAGGCAGCACAGAAAACGTGGCCAGCCTTTGGCCCATTTTTGGCCGATGCTTGGCCTGTTTGGCCATTTGCAAAGTTTCGACTGCCAGGGCACCTGTGTTCTTTGGCATGCATTTGGTCACGGAATACTTGTTATCTGTTTGGCCAGCCGAGGACTTTACAGCAAAGGCATGCGTCTGGCCACGGAGAACCTGTTTCTTCATTGGTTACCATACGTCTGATGACGAACAGCACACGTCCGGCCACGGATTACTCGTTTCATTTTTTACCAGGTGAGGTCGGAAGACGAACTGCAAGCGTTTGGCCAAGGGGACGGCGTTAACAGTTTGGCCAGTCTAGGTCCCCAGATGGACGGCAAGCATCTGCCCACGGACTACACGCTCTCTCCTTGGCCACCATACGTCTGATGACGAACGAAAAGCGTCTGGCCACGCAGTAATCGTTTCCCATTTGGCCAGCGGGAGGCGGAACACGAAGGGTAACAGTCTGACCACGAATTACATCTTTCCTGTTTGGCCAACAAAGGTCCGAAGACGAATGATAAGCACCTGTCCGCGGAATACTCGTTTTCTCTGCGGCCACCCGTGTAGAAAAGGTCTCCGGACAGGGAATTGCGCGTGTGTACGTGACGACCTCTGGAAGGAGGGGTCGCGGGGGCGGGAAATACAATGGTGCGGGGAAAAGAGCTGCTTGTCCTCGGAAACTCTATGACGTGCAGTAGCACGGTATGTAGCTTCGCAAGCGATTGGTGGTGGTAGTGACCTCTACCACGAATCTCTTTGTCTGTGAGTCAGCTAATGAAGGCCACTATAGGCAGAAAGATCTTACGTTTAGTTTAGCTCTGATAAAGCAGGTACGGCTACTGACGTCAGACTTGCTTTAACTAAAATAGTGTGTGGCATGTTAACTTAAACTTCAAACATTTTTTTTGCTCCGAAGTTCGCTTAAACAGCAAGGTACACCTAAATGCTACATTTACATCATACGGGGATATCAAGCGAGTGCCGCAAACGCGACGTAAAGACATTCTTTTTTTTTTGAAAAACGAAAAAAAGGCAACTGTTGCAGTGGATCTAACTAGCATTCGTGTTGTGTTTGGAAGCATGGCGCCACTCTGGTTACTTTAGGCGTGATACCCATTAATAAAAGCAAAAAAAAACGCAATGACCATGTAAATCTACGTGTAAAGACCAAGAAACCTTCCCTGTAATACTTTGAAAAAGCACCGCAGGGAGAGTGACGCCAAAACGTAATTAGAATAAAGAGTAATTGTCAAGCATTTTGAATTCATATGTACGGGGATAATTACGATGGGATTGGCTGAGGATGGAAGGAATGGGGTCACTTGGCGTGTCAGTCAATTTCGCTCATCCCGCTTTCTACACGATCGAAAAGTGCAACGACCACGATCACGCTTCCCTCTACGAATAGGGACGCTCTGTGGCTGCCCTTATTTAGTGTACAGAGGCGCGCAAGCACATGTAGACCTCTAGTGTTTGAATAACACTCCACTAATCGTACTAACCTTCAAACTGACATCCAAAACAGCCTTCGGTGCGAAGTATTCCAAGATGCTTTGGTCATCCACATCAACTTGGTCGCTTAGAATAATACTCTAGCGCTCAGATTCCGAGGACTTGTACGGCTATAGGAGTGATGGAATAACTAGGGTTTTATATTTCCCAGTCCTGGTTTTCAAATCGGTCTTTTATACATAGAGCGCGTGACATTAGAGACACCAGTAGAACGACTTCCCACATGCCTTGGCAGATGCCTGATAAAACACAAAGTGGAGTTTCTAGCTTGTGCTTGATTACTCGGTAACTTTGGTTTAAGGAAATGCAGTCTGATGCTACCGCGCAGGGTGTGAGCGAGAGGACACCGAACATAAACCCTGGCACCGGCGCAATTCAGATTGGTTGAACCGGCGGTCGGTTTTGGGGCCCGCTTTCTCCTCCGCTTTGCTAATAAGACAGCTTCGTTTATAACCCTTGCACCGTGGCCAGCGTGAAACACTAAGATCTTCCGAGGGGTCTTTGGGCGGCATTTGGCGCCTGAAGCCCCGATTTCCTAAAAAAAACTTCTCACTCGGCATCTCAAGTTGAGGACGGGCGTATACAATCGTTTTTTGCCATACTTTGTCTTCGAACTCGTAGCTCAAAACGATTCTGTTCGTAGAGTTTTGTTGAGCATTATTCGTGGGAAGAGGTCTTTTAAAAAGACATGTTAAAAAAGTTAAAAAAATTTACTTACAAACGAGCGCTAACTTCGCCACTATATGACTGTCAGCGATACTGCAGACCCCTAAAATAAGCTCCTTAAATCAAAACTACGTAGTAATGAAGCAGAAGTCGGAAACTCCAGTTCATATTTTATCAGGCATCTAGCAAAGACGTAACGAGGTGCCCGGACTTGTTGATTGCTACGGCGGTGCGGACCTGTCACTGCCGTTATTTATGCCTCCCTGTCACTCAGAATGCAAAATTACCTCCGCGAGCCCTTGACACCTAACACGCTGTGTTAAGGATCAAGAATCAACTGCTGTTACACTTGCTTTCTCTCTGCTTGGAAACTCGAATATTAACCACACGGGAACTCCATTAAGACCTCCTCTGTAACCGCTCGTACCACTGCTGAGCTGGGCTGAAGCGGGCTGTTTGTAGCCCAGACGTGACTCAATTTTAATGAGAAAGCGCGCGTTGTCTTTTGTAACGTCGGAACGCACTCGGGCTCGGTCGCCCAACCTGCACTCCCACGGAAACCCTCACGACAAAACGAAGGAACTTGCCTCTGCATTATTTACTACTGCGATGACAGCAATCCTTTGGGAAGCGATATTTCCTGTAGAGTTTCGTCGCATAGAAGAAGGACCATCGTACGTGCGCAATTATGGTCGGGTTTGTTCCAAAAATTATTCGGTGATTAGCCGCGTTGTGACAGGCGGCGCCTCGGCTTATAAACGCAAAAAACTCTTGCAACATGTGGCTGTTGTAGCTGACGCCTCACCTTGATATTTCAGTGGCACGCTCCCCGTAACGGTGCGTAAACTGCCACCGAACCCGCTTTGTGATTCCCTTTGTCATTCACTCTACAAAATATTTCTATCGATCAACACCACCTGCATTGTACACACGTCAGACTGAGTCTCTCGTGTATTATATGCCGGTGAGTACGCCACCTGTACATTACGGCCGATTTCAAAGACCAACTCCGCAACAAAGACCACTTCCTGAACTCATTGAAAGCGCACATATTGACAGAATCGGCCGTTTCCTGGCAACAAGAGAAGCATTTTTTCAAAGAATATTAGCTGTTCCTGTGTGGTCTCTACTTGGGCGGCCAGTTGGGAAGGCAAGAAAATAAACGTCCATTGTAACGGCCCTTCAAACCAAGTTTCGCTTGGTTTAGTTATGAAAGCAAGCCTAGCCACATTTAAAAGCGTTTTTTAGGTGTTGCCCTTAAATGCAGGGTCTAAAATGGGCTTTAGATCTGTCGACGGCTGCGACAACCAGAATAGGGAGCGTATCAATTAGTTTCTACTTCCCACTTCTTTTATTTTTATCCATTTCTATTCTTAAGCAATAACCTGGGGAGAATGCATACCCAAAAATATCTTAATATATCTGACATTTACGTGAAGCTTTTTTTATCGCGGATTTGCCGACATTTGCCCCAATGCGTTTAGCAGATTCTTTTCCAGCAGCAGCCAAGAACCACAATTTTATCGTATCTACGGTTGCTGCTGCGTTCAGTCTTCCTTGCTAAGCCCGACAACAACGGAAGAAGTTTTTATAGAGATCTCTGCAGGAGCCATGACATCCAGGATAATGCCGAACGAGAAAGTATATCAGAGGAGATAAACATCCCACCAGTAACGACAGAAGAAGTAAGGAAGGGTATGAACGAAATGAAAAGGGGCAAAGCACCTGGTGAAGAGCAGATAACAGAAGATCTCTTGAAGGATTGCGGCGGGAAAATTGTTCTAGTAAACAAGACTAAAATGGGGGCTAGTTGGTTTTTCATCTTCCTGAACCGCGCTGTTTATTTTGCATCTCCTTGAACCGCGCTTATAAGAACGTATAAGGGTCAGCGTGAGCGTGAAATCTATGAACCTTACCTCATTCACAAGGCAGGTGGCGATTGTGTTAGCCAGCAGTCTATTGAATTACTAAGTAAAGAAATCCGCTGTCTGGATTCATGAAAAGTTTGACTCTTCAGGATGTCTTTCCTTGCCTCGCGCCTCTGGCCACGTCTCATATCAGCGTTGCTACCATTTAATCAATGCACGTGTATCGATCTTATGTTTTGTGTGCAATGTTCGAAGCATTTCTTCTTTTTATCGCGTCTCTTCTCACCTTCCTTTCTTTGGTATATTTCGCAAGGCGCTCAATAGACCAACCAGTTGCTATTCAGCGCCCTGTGTCGTCGTTTCCTCGTCCCGTCTGTTTGCGCTGTTTTGAATTTCATTACATGTACCTTTAGGTCGTAAGATGTACGATGAGATAGCGCTACTTCGACCCCGAGGGAGCGTTTTGAACGGAGTAGCTGCATTTACGATTTCTGCTTTCCAAACATTTAAGGTAAGCGAAAAAGTAGGAGAAGCCTGAACGGTTTCAAAACGAGGTGAAACACGGAAGACAGACGCCTTCTACGGTTGCGGGGTTAAAGATGTGAGAATGAAATATTGCGGCTCCTTGGTGTCTTCCAGTGCGACAACGTCAATGTTTACATGAGCTCATTCCCTGATGCCATGGCCAGTCTGATCGTTTTTTTTTTCTTTTTCCAAAGGAAAGAGTCATAGAGAGAGAGAATACATGTGTTCAGCGGGAAATAGTGAGAGCTTCGGCAGACGGGGAACGAAGTCGATGCATCAAGATGAAGTACCTCGTTCCCCTGCCGTATCAATCAGCTCATGGAAATTTTTAGGTGGCGAGCTGGTCTAAGCTGTTTCGAATTTCTCGATAGAAACTAAATATGTAATGTTTGAGTTATTCTGCTCTGAAAAAAGCTGGGTCATGTCTAGGTTGCACGGAAAAGGATGCATGTTTCCCTGAATTTTACCACAGGTCAAAGTTAACATCGCATGTTTCGTACAGAAAATCTTCCCCGTCTAGATTTGTGAACGATGTGTTGGTTTGTATCTTGCGCTTTGAAATTCTTCGGTTTTGAAGTATCCCTGTGGCACACCAAGGATCATATTCCTAAGCGTAGGAAGAGGAGACGTTCTCCAAATGTTTGTGGTAGGGGAGTGCTATTGTCGTGGTCACATGGAGAACGGTATGTGATTTCTGCGTGCTTTTTGGTAGCTGTCTGGTTCCCTTTCAATCCCTCGTCTCCAGGTGTCCATGATTTTATTTTCCTTCAGTGTTGATGGGACAATGTCTCCGAAGCGTTTTGGTAATCTGGCTGTACTGATGTACGCAGTGCTGCTATACGCCTCGAGCGCGGCCTGTAGGGGCGCCACTGAAATCCCCCTAACGGCCTGTTTTGAAAACAGGCGCGGGAGTCTCCGTACCGGTCCCCGCTGTCACCGCTGCTCTTGCGGCATGTTCACGACTGAGATTTATTTTCGGGCGTTGGAAATCCATGTTTATGTGGAGCAGTCACCCTCGTCGCAAATGGGGGGGGGGGGGGGGGGGGTTTACGAGCGTGTAAATGTTTCTGACGCGATCTTAGTGTGGTATATTCGGTCTGTATAAGCGCCAGGTGTGTGTCTCAGGCCAGCGTTGCGGAACCGGCGTATGCATGGAGCTGATTGTAGTTCCACTGCCCTGAATTTATTAGCAGTGTCTCCGTAACCACCGTTTGCTCAATTGTTCCTGCTACGGGTATACACTACGACATGTGAATCAGTTTTGTGCGCTTACTTATTCAGCGGAACACTCATACCTGACAGCACACCAGTTACGTTTGCCAATAATATACCTCAGGGATTGATCACCACCATTTCCAAGTAGTGTGTGGTAATTTCGGAAATATTCAACGTAAGTATGATGGATGATACAGAATTAGGCTCGGAGATCAGCACACGACAAAGAGTCGTCTTGTCGATAGGTGAGCACCCGCAAACATTCATCTGCTATATATACCCTCTGCGAGCAGCGCACAGACTGGCTTAGAATATAATCGTCGTACGCGACTAAACGCTTCTTTGAAATATCGTCACATTGCACAGGGAGCCTGCAGAATAAAGGAAAAACTGAAATCAGAGCGCCTCATCACATACGACACTCTTCTAACGAAACCTTTCATCACTTGTGAACTGCCTACCCTGTATACTTCCAAAAAAACGATTAGCTGTTCGTTGACGTCGAAAAACAAAACGACAGTGAACGCGAGATTTGTATGTGTGATTACTAAAACGTTAATTGTTTGATTCCGCTCCGCATTTGTACACAGCGTCCCCCTTAGCCCCCCCCCCCCCCCCCCCTCTCCTATGTCTCGCGAAATAGCAGTGTATTTCGCGTGTAGTTGGTCTGGTGAGCCCTAACAGGCTTAAGGTTCGACGAACGTCTTTAGCATGCCAGAAGCTCAACTGTATTTTTTTTCATTTCCGTTGGAGCTATTACGTATCTTCCGCACTTGCACAGCATGTATTTTTCCATGGTTTCATATTATATTGCCTTGGTTCTTGCTATAAGGCGTGTGTGGGCATATATTTAACGACGTCCAGGCTTGGCATGTACTTAACGTTTTCGCATGATTTATATTCTTATAAAAGGCATAAGTTATTGTCCGGGATTGGCTAATCATATCCCCGAAACATATTGTTCTGCGACGTATACATCCGAAACGAAGCCGCATTCGTTGTCCACGCTCCAAAATGAAGCCAACCTCTTACTGCGCCAGTATCACGTCTAAACAAGGCGACAGCAGAATTCATTTGTGCCTGACGTATTTGGAGGTGATAGGGGTGATGTGCTGCTAACGTCGAGGACAGCTGGAAGGGCGGCGACGATGCGTGCAGAACTGCGTCCCCGGGTAGCTTTTGTAGGCAATCGCGTGCTCTACGAAGACGCAGCTGCTTTTTATGTGACTTAAACGCACTCTTTGCTTATAGACGTCACCACAACAAGTTGTTTTTAGGGCGCCGAATGGCGAAAAGAAGCGAAACAGAACCAAAACAGTGCACGATCCCCTATCAGCCATACAGCGCACATCCCGTCAACGCCGCGGAGAAGCGGCGGCAGACGGCGCAGCGATCGGGAAGCTCGAGGCGTATACGAGTCGTTATGATGTTTGCGTTTCTATTTGATAGTTTGGCTTGTTGGATTGGCAAGAGGATGACTTCGATTGCAGCTTAATCCGTTAGTGTGTATAGGAGGGTCGTTCACAAACAAATATAGCCAGGGTAGCCCACTGCGACGATTGTTGCCTTAGCACTTTTGTCCATCCCGATGTCGGTATATACTGCGTTTGCGCCTCGATGGAGTTTGAACCTCGCTTGTCTCCTGCCCATATGTAGGTTGAAATCCAATGCCTTCGGTAGAGAAGAGTGTTTATGTGGAGTCGCTGGACAGATGACATGTCTACAATAGCGCTATGGTCTTTGTTTTTAGGAGGGGTATCCGTATACCCCCTATGCACCCCTCTCCAAATCCAAACCGCTTCGACCATGTTGCGATGGAGCAGTCGGGTAGACGCTGGCTTCGTAAAGGTTGGGACCCAGGTTCGAGTCCCGCCACAGGAAGCGTTTTTTTCACTTCACCTGTTTTCAATTTACAAATGCAATCTGTAAGAACACGAAAGATTCACTTTATAAGGCACAGTTGATTTCAGGACCCCTTCGGAGACTGTGCAAATTGCGAGGTTTTGGATTGCAACGTTGCCAAGGGCGACGAAGGACCATGAAGACATAAATTATATTGTAGCGAACTTCTGTTACGCTAAAAGTTTAAGATTACAACAGTGGTGACGAAGCAGTAATCAGCGTGACGAGCATTGATTCATTGGATACCCTGGCTATATTTGTGAGTGAATGCCCTCCCATACACACAAACGGAAGAAACTGCAATCGGAGCCATTCCCTTGCCAATCCAACCAGCCAAACTATGAAATAGAAACGCAAACATCATATCGACTCGGATTGCAGCACTGCGTACATCATTACAGACAGAATACCCAAACGCTTCGGAGACATTGTGCCATCAACATGGACACCCGGAGACGAGGGACTGAAAGGGAACCAGACACCTGCCTAAAAGCACGCAGAAATTACATACCCTTCTCCATGTGACCACGACAACAGCACTCCCCTAACACAAACACTTGGAGAACGTCTCCTCTTCCTACGCTTAGGAACACGATCCTTCGTGTGCCACAGGGATACTTCAAAACCGAAGAATTGCTCACCAAGGCTTGGGAGTGGGCTAGTTGGTGTTTTAGCATCTTGAAGTGCAGCTTGTCTGTTTTTGTGGTATTAACCCTGTCCGACGTTTCGTGTCAGGCAGCGCACCTCTGCACTTCGAGATGCGAAGAAGTGCAAAGCGCAAGATACAAACCAACACATCGTTCACAAGTCTAGACGGGGAAGATGGTCTGTACGAAACATTCGATGTTAACTTTGACCTGTGGTAAAATTCAGGGAAACATGCATCCTTTCCCGCGCAACCTAGACATGACCAAGCTTTGTTCAGAGCAGAATAACTCAAACATTACATATTTAGTTTCTATCGAGAAATTCGAAACAGCTTAGACCAGCTCGCCACATCAAAATTTCCATGAGCTTATTGAGACGGCAGGGGAACGAGGTACTTCATCTTGATGCATCGACTTCGTTCCCCGTCTGCCGAAGCTCCCACTGTTTCCTGCTGAACATATGTATTCTCTCTCTCTATGTTGCTTTCCTTTGAAAAAAATAAAAAAAACGATCAGAATGGCCATGGCATTCGGGAATGAGCACATGTAAACATTGACACTGTCGGACTAGAAGACACCAAGGAGCCGCAATATTTCATTCTCACATCTTTAACCCCACAACCGCAGAAGGCGTCTGTCTTCCCAGTTTCACCGCGTTTTAAAAGCGTTCAGGCTTGTCCTACTTTTTTCGGTTACCTTAAATGGTTGGAAAACATAAATCCTAAATGCAGCTACTCCGTTCGAAACGCTCCCTCGGAGTCGACGTAGCGCTATGTCATCGTACATCATACGACCTAAAGGTACATGTCTCCTGCAACCCTTTATTTTGCATAATTGCAACGCCGTAGGATAGCTGGCCTATGGCGTTCTTTTCGCGGCCTTCCTAATTGGTGAAATACATCAGCGAGCTTGACGCATACACCAAAATTTTTTCAGAACACCGTGCGCGATTTGAGCTTGTAGATTTTCTCGCCTTTCTTCTGGGACCTCGGTACTTTAGGTATTTATTAAATAAATCCATGTCAAAATGAGCAAAAAATAAGCATGCTCAGTAATATTACCGTAAAAAAAATAGGGTAAACCAATAGAAACCGGAACGCTTGCCCGTCCCAAATGATCCATGGGCGGAGTTGTAAAGAGATTGTAAAGGGAAGAATGAACAGGCAGTAAAGAAATAGGAGAATGCCCCGGCATACCCGGCTGCTTCAATTTTTCATGTATGCGAACAACGAAGTCCTCATGAAGGCATCACTCGTCCCCTGTAATGTGTAAGCATACCTCTTCACAAACCAATACTCTCCCAGATATGGATCGTCGGAAGCTGTGGAACATTTGCTCTTGAAGTGCCCTCTACATGCACGTGAAGGTGCCTCTTGCTTAGAAAATTGAGCGCCTAATACTGCGATTAGTGACGTTCAAAGTTCTTCTTGCTTCAGGCTCTCTCCATCAGCCGAATGCCAAGACCCGGCGGTGTTCTTTCGCATCTCGACGAAAACAGCGCCCCTGAATTGAGTAAAATTCAGAATACCGGAATTTTCACACTCCTTCGTTGCCCAACTCAGACAAACTTAACGTTCCAATTTTTTATTGTTTTCTATGACTCTTTATTTCCTTTCCTTCCTTTTCTCTTCGTTCGTTTTCCCTGTAATCTCTAGGATGCCTTCTTCCCTACATTAAACCCCAACGCCACGTAGCATGACGTTGTCCAAATTCTAGAAATTATCATAACATTCTTTTCTCATCAATATCTTTCCCTCCCCTTTTTTGTTTTTTACGTAAGCGAAAACTCTGAAGCCTGCGCGCGTGTTTGAACGAACAGGAATCGTATAGTGCAAGGCGTTGGAAAACGAACGTCGAGGTGTGTGTGCGCAGTTAACTCTCTGTCAACCCGACCAGTTTATAGCTCCAGCTTGGACATGTCATTATTTGGGTATCCATTTCGAGTCAATTAGTTTTCACGAGGCACCATTTTCAAGATTAGTAGACTCTTAGGTAGATAATGGTTTCCCAAGTGTTCCCTACATTTCAGTTTAGTCTAGGCAGCAGTCGCTGCCGAGTTTCGCTTATTTGGCCGTAACTCGTACCTCGACCGTTATGTTACGCGCACTGCGTGTCCGAATTGGCTTACGCTCCTTGAAATGCTGCGGTGAGCTGCGTCATCACCTTCCTTCTCAGTTGAGTGCGCGTACCACAGCATCGCCTTTCCCCACCGGTCTGCAGATGGACACCAGCGGTATTGTAGCGCAAGACGGTCGTAATGCTGGCATATTGAAGAATACATCCATGTCCTATGGACATAACACAGGTTCCATATGCGGGTCCGTTTACTGAAGAGACCCCGAATAATATTAGTTAATGAAGTGAACACGTGTCAGTGCTGTCAGCCGATCCGTCCGGTTCCCAGGCGCCATCTGTACGGTATGCGTCTCGAACGAAGGCTGTACGCATGATTGTGCAGAGCTGCACCTACCACGCGTACGCATGAGCGCGTTTTTGGTAGGCGGATGCATGAACGACTACGGCAGCACGCTGCAGCCGTTCGCTAGCCACGTACTGGTGACGTAAGCGACGCACCGAAACTATAGGTCTGTATTTTGTACCTTATGTTTTTTGGAGATAAACTACATGGGGCCGTTCTCAAAACCGCGTACGTGACGGCATTTCGAGCGCTTAAAGGGAGACGCAAATGAGGCGTATACGCTACCTTATTGCCATTTTAAATAAAGTGTAGAATACGCGAGGCATTCTCTGAGTTATTTTTGGTCGATTTACTTTCAGTGTATTGGGCAAAAAAAAAAGCGCGTTTCAACTGGTTGTCAACCTGCCCGACGATTCTTTGGTGAGTACCGATAAGATGCAGCTGTCATACACTTTCTTCTTCAGGGACAATGGTAGGGTGCCAATCATTATCTGAGAATGCCTGCCGAATGCACTCCACCTCATTTTTATCCTTCGAATTATCTCTGCCTCATGGTTGGGAACCGGGGTCAAAATTTGGCCTAGGTAGATATACTCACTTACTACTTCAACGGCCTCGCCACCTATCTCAAACCGGTGTGCTGTCCCGAGGTTATTCATCATTACTTTTGTTTTCTGCATATTAATTTTCAGGCCCACGGTTCTACTATGTTTGTCCAGTGCGGTAAGCATGCTTTGCAATTCCTCCCCCGAGTTACTCAGCAAGGCAAAGTCATCAGCAAATCTGAGGTTACTCAGGGATTCTCCATTAACCCTTACTCCCACCTGTTCTCAATCCAATATTCTGAATACCTCTTATAAACATGCTGTAAATACAATGGGGATATTGTGTCTCCTTGTCTGACGCCCTTCGTTATAAGTATTTTACTGCTCTCATTATGGAGGATGACGGTAGCTGTGTCCCCATACTAAATATCCTCTAGTATTTTTCATAACGATTGTCTACACCCTGGTTCCGTAATGACTGAATGACCGCTGAGGTTTACACCGAGTCAAATATGTTCTCATAATCTATGAAGGCTATATTTAGGAGTTAAGTGTACTCCGCGCACTCCTTTATCAACTGAGTGATCGTGTGATTATGTTCCATTGTTGAATAGCCTTTATGAACCCTGCTTGTTCTTTAGGTTGAGTGAAATCTAAGGTGGCAGAAATTCTGTTAGCGATTACTTTGGTAAGTACCGTGTACACGACTGACAGTAAGCTGATCGGCCTATAGTTTTTGAAGTCCTTGATGTCACCATTTTTATGGACTAGGATGATGTTCACGTTCTTCCAATATTCTAGTACACTCTTGGTCATTAGGCATTGGGTGTAAAGGTTTGCCAGTTTTACTAGTACAATTTGCCCGCCATCCTTCAGCAGGTCTGCTGTTATCTGATCTTCCTCTGGTGCTTTCCCCTGTTCCATTTCGTTCAAAGCCTCCCTTACTTTTGTCGTTACTGGTGGGACGTCTATCTCCTCTTAACTACTTTCTCGCTCGGCATTATCCTGGATGTCCTGGCTTCTGCACAGATCTCTACAGAACCCCTCGGCAACTACGACTATCGATATCATAGGCAGTTTGAAACTTGAGGCGGACACACACTGGAATGTTCGTTTACCGACGCCTTGTGTTTCAAAGACACGTGCAGCCTCGTCAGTAACAGCGCAACTCTTTAAGCATCCACTCAGGTGGTTTCGGGTCGTCCGTCGCCGTAGCCGTAGTTGTAACTGAGAGAACGAAGAGGACATCGAACTCAGATCGAGGAGGAGTAAAGTATGACGAAAGTGTGAGGGGGAGGGCGGTCTAATACGACTAAGCATTTCGCACTGCTTAAATTTCAGATCAAGTTCCGCATTTCGCTTAGGATCGTATTCGTAAGCCAAACTTTTTTTTCGCAGACAGTAAAATACACGGAACCATAGCCATACAATCGAATTTGCTTAAATTGAACGTCAATGGGATAGATTATAACCAACGCTGTGTCCCTTCCCCTTTTCTCCTAGCCCCCTACAAAATTTTATGGCCGTGTGCTGTTTGCACGGCTCTCTTCTCCATCCCCCATCGTAAAGGAGGTTGGTCACATGCACATCAGTTTTTTATGCACATAAGTTAGTGCAGCTTTGTATATTCGACAGCTGCGCACATTAAACTGCATAAGCTTTTGTTTTCTGTGCAATGTGGTTAGTGACAATATTGAAAGTCCTCAGAGTACACAGCCTCCATTTCCAATACAAGATATCGCTAGAATTGACCTTCGGGAATTCAGTCCTCGTCGGAAATTGGTTTTTTCTTCAACTTTAGTGAGTTGATTTTTAGGATCACAAGCTGTAATGACATTTCACAACAGTGTGATAAACACACGCAATCCGGCTTTCTGGCACATACGTCAACTGGAAGTCATTATCTCGTAATCTCGTCAGTACTGCTTGATAAATATATTTATACAAAGACATGCAACAAAAAGACCGATGAAGATGTTTCATTCAGCTGTACCAAAGTTTTAATTGAATGATTCCTACTTCTTGCTGTAAATTTTCTGCTATGCTGTACTTTAAATGGTTATGTTGAAATTTAGGTTTGCATTTTTCGTACATTCTTACGCAGATGTATGTACTTCTGTATCTTTTGTGAGTTCCAGAAAGCGCTGCGGTTATCCTTGCTTGGTATTGTCCCTATGTGCAAAATGCTGGTGCATTGTATTAGATGCACATGATGGAAACTTCTGGTCGTGATGTTTGATTCTTAGTGGTTATGCATTTTGTGCTACCTTACACGATTGCGCAATTTTACTTCGCCTATATTTTAATATGTTCGCTGCTCTTACCCTGCCTGTGGTTTCCCCGGATTAGCCAAGCTACTCTGCTAAGTCAGCTTTTGCCGGCAAGATCACGCCAGTCTCTGAGAAATAAAAAAATCTATACGAATGAATTATAAAGTGAACTGTGTCAGCGAGGGACAGCTAGCGAGGTTTCAAGGTGGTAAGGCTTATTCAATAAATGTTTGGTTTACAAAATGAGTTTTTGATGTTAGTATAGAAGGAGGTCCCGAAGTAAACTGCAGGGGGACCTCCTTGCTCAAAATTCTCAAGACAAAGTTAATATAATGGCAGAACGGAATGCACACAAAGTAAAGTAAATCCACTAGCATCTCACGGTGAGGCGACGAAAAATCAATTCTTTTCTGTAATAACATTTCATAATTTTGCGCGTGTTTCAGGCACAAAGATTAGAAAGTATACAATATCACACGAATAATCAAGGAATGCCAATCAAAATGTATAGTCAGACTGGAAAAATCAAGAAATCAGGATGAGTGATAGTGCAATGACCCATACATTTCTAAGCAATCATCAGTTTAAAAAACGCTAGAAATCTAAAGTTAAATGCGGAAAGAAGTATACAATAAAAAGATACCAGGTGTACAGAAAAAACTATTTTAAGAATTTAAAACTATTTTAAGAATGACCTAAATACATTTCGAGTAGGTATGTTTTCAAACACTTGGAAAATGTATGTTGAGAAAGCGATGATTCAATCAATACCGGCAAAGAATTCCAGAGTTCTATGGCTAAAAAAAGGGCAGTTTCCTTACCCTAGTTGGTGTTAGCTTTCGGCAGTACACACAAAACACAAGTTAGCCTGAATGGGAGTTTTGTGGCTGAAATACGTGTTTCAAACTCCGCGCGGCAGGCGGCCTGCTCCCACGTGTGGTAGTATGATGGAAGAAAAACTGCCAGTTTACACCGGGGGCCACGAGCCGTCGCAAATAGGCGCATTCACCACGATTGTACCTCTTGGCAAAACGCAGTATCTAGCTGTGAATGCTACGTTTATCCTAATGGGAGTATTAAAAACTTCACGCCTCCTCCATCTCCTTCTCTTCCTCCTTCACCCCTTCCTCCCTTACGCCTCCTTACAAAATGGCTGCCAGTTGGTGTCGTGTGAGCTCCAGCGTCCCCGAAAATTTATTGTCGATTTGAACTTGCGGCCACACGAATGGATATGAAGTGCTTCCCGAGAATCGAAGCTCGTTGCGAACATTGTGGAACCAGCCTACACTGACGTGCGACACACTGCAACGTCGCCTCCGTGTCACCGACGTTCGAGCCGACGGAATACGCCAGCGAGCAGACGCGAGGCCTAAATGCAGTGATCGCTAACGGAGAGTGGCTCGTTTTTAAAAAAAAACGCGGCTGTGCCTCAGTGAGGTGGTTGAAGGCAAGGTTGGCACGTTTTTTATTGTACCCAACATTTTGAGAGACTTGTGCCCCTTCTAGTGTCAAATAAGCTCAGTGGGTTTCCCGCGTCACTGCACGGGCGATTCTCCGCAACTGAAGGTAAGCGTTGTTCGTGAGAGATGGCGGCATGCCCAGAACGTCATTTGGGAGGCCGAACGGTGTGAAAGCAATGCGTATTTGCGCGGGTCTCGAGCAGAACACTCACTCATTCACAGTCGCGAGCAGAATGAAAACTGTCCGTACTGGGAACGGCTCTTAGGTGTTTTTGTTAGGCTGTGTCTGTGGCTTATAGGCAGGTGAAGGTGAAGTTGGCCGGTGAAACGTCGCAGGTCGGCCGCTTTTCTTGAGAAGGACGTGTGGTGCCAGCCACGCCTGCTACGTGGAGGGTGACTGCCGCGTGCCGCCGGCGATTAATTGCTTTCACTGGAAAGGGAGAAGGTCGGGGCCCCGTGGGAGCTCTCCGTACGCTAGCCGCGTGTAACTGTAACCAGGAAACGCCATTCGAGGGAACATTCTGTAGAGTCCTGACGGACGACTGCTTATTTTATTTTTTTAAGGAGGGGGGTGGGGCGCGAGGGGGCAGGCGCAGGCGTCGCACCGACCGAAATTTTTCCTTTACCTAAGGTGACGAGAGAGAGGGTCAGCGCGGGTGGTAAAACCTGACGCTGGCTCCCAGAACACTACACGCAAGGAAAAGAGGGAGAGGCAGCATTTTAACAAGTTGGTCTCCGCAAGGGTCGCCCTCCCTTTTGAACAGCACTTCGTTTTGACGAACTAGTGAGCGCAGGTGTCCCGGACGGAAGGGCAATTTTGCGTAGCCCTAAATAAACATTTAGACATTACGGAAAGTTCGACACAAGAGTGACAAGAGCGGCGTCATTACAATGCCGTATTTTTATTTTTTTTCGGACAGATGCCCAATATGCTCCTGTATTTGTTGCCGTAGACTTAAAGCGTTTTGAAATCCCTGTATTCATGTGCTAGTGTGGCTTCTTGAGGAACGTGCCATGAGGCGCAGCAACGTGAACGTTTGGAGGCAAGTGGAAGGAAACAGCGCACCAACGACATTCTGGCCTCATTGTTTGCAAATGTTTTTGGTTGAGGAGTGTTGTAGTAGCTAAAGTTCTTACCGTGATACCTTGTGTTGTCGATGTAGGTGTTTTGTTGATTCAGTGTTTTTAATTGTTATTAACGTGTTCACACGTATATCGTATTTATGTACTTTTTATGCAATAAATTGACTGTGTGCAGAAAAAAACTTTTCACGTTTCGCCATTCCACGTCTGAAGCAGAAAAAAAAACTTAAAAATTACGTAATCCTAAACGAAAAATCAAAATACGGCCTGTGCGCCACATTAACAACTCCCAAACACAGTAATAAATTCATCTACAGCGCTTATATCAAACGCACAAAAACGAAAAAAAAACCTCGAATGCAGGTCAACCCAGGTCCCAACGCGTCCCCTGAAAACTCCCAGTTTGTAGAAATAATACACTCCCAATGGTCCCCGTGAAAACTTCCATTGTAGTGGCAGTAAAATGAAACTCCCATATGCTACTGAAAAAAACTGCGGAAATAATGGGTGCAAGGCGAAACTCCCATTAGAAGGAGTTTTGAAAACCCCGAATTTGTACGCAGTTATGGTACAAGTCATTTAATCCTATTCCGGCCTATTTGTGTTCTGTATCTAATAAGTTATGCAGTTCAGAGAACCTGGTAATATTTGTATTAGTAAGGGGAGATGTGGCGAAAGCACCAACAACGACACTGTTTTCGCGGGCATGGTATATTTGCAGTCCTAATGTTAGCTGCAATGAACGCGTGAGAGGTAGCACCTTCAGGCTATAATAGATGCCTGCAACTGATGCCCTGAAGGGGCTGAAAGTTAATACCCGAGCAGCTAGATTTTGGAGACATTGTAGACCCGACAAATGCATGAAATATGTATTGCCCCATGACGATACACAGTAAGTGAGATGACTATTAATAAATGCGTGATACAGTGACCGAAGGATAGGTTGCTGGAAGTAACGCCGTGTTCTAATTAATGCAGGCATCGCGAGTGCTAATTTCTTTGTAACGTACTTAACGTGTGCATGAAATTTTAACTGCTAATCAAGCACAACACCAAGGAATGGCGCAGTGTAGGACGCAGAAATAGCCTGATCGCCAAGATTTATTTGCGGGGTGGAGAAAAGCCGTTTGTTATGGGTACGGAAAATCATAAAATTTGTTTTCGTAGGATTCATGCACAAACAGTTGTTTTCGCACCATGAGACGATGTTTTGTATATACGAGTTCAGTTTTATTATTAGATTGTTTAAGTCTTTATCGTGCGCAAATATCGTGGTATCGTCTGCGTAAAGAACACAGTGCGATGGTTTGAGATAAGTAGGGAGGTCATTAATGTATATTAGGAAAAGAAGCGGTCCTAGAATAGATCCCTGACGAACGCCTTGATTAATATTATTGGGAAAGGAAAACGCGTCAGAAATTTTCACAACCTGTGTTCTATCGGACAAATTGATTGATTGATTGTGGTGGTTTAACGCGCCGACGCAACGCAGGCGATGAGGCGCGCCGTAGTGGAGGGCTCCGGATTAATTTTGACCACCTGGGGATCTTTAACGTGCGCCGAAATCTCGTACACACGGGCGTTTTTGCTTTTCGTCTCCATCAGAAAAGCGGCCGCCGCGGCCGGGAATCGAACCCGCGACCTCGTGCTCAGCAGCGCAACGCCTTAGCCACTGAGCCACCGCGGCGGGTTATCGGACAAATAACTACGAAGTAGTGTTAAAGCTGGCCCCGTATTCCAATTGACTCAAGTTTCGGAAAAAGTATTGAGTGGTTTATTTATAAGACGTCTTTGTGAAATCTATGAAAACTGCACCACACCAAGAACCGTTATCAATAACCTTTTTAATTGTATTGGTAAATTCTATTCGGGCAAGTTCTGTTGAGTAATTAGGGCAGAAGCCAAATTGATGGGGCGTTAGAATATTAAATTTATTGACGTAGTTCATTAGGTGATTACAATAGCTTTTTCAATCAGCTTGAGAAAAAAGGGCAGAATAGTTATTGGACGGCAATTACCCATGAGGGCAGAATCACCCCTCTTGAAAACAGGAACCACTTTCCCTTTATTAACCTGTTCGGAGAAAACACCGCTTTTGAAAATATAGTTAACAATTATTGCAAGAATGTTGGATAACCGATGAGCAACCAATTTGATTTACGAGGCTGGTATATTGCCTAATCCAGGGCTTGTATTTTTTAAACTTGTTATAACCTTAAAAACTTCTTCCTTTGTTTTCGGGCTTACGAAGCAAGACTGAACACAGCAGGTACTTAGATACGATTAAATTGTGGTTGTTGGTTGCTGCTGAAAAAGAATCTGTTAAACGCATTGGGACAAATGTCGGCACAGTCGCGATAAAAAAAAGCTTCTAGGAAACGTCAGATATATTAGGCTATTTTTAGGTATGCATTATGCCCAGGTTATTCCTTAAGCATAGAAGAGGATAAAGTGGGGAGTGGAAACTAATTGAGACGCTCCCAATTCTGGTTGTCGCAGTCGTCGACAGATCCAAAGCCAATTTTAGAGCCTGCATTTAGGGCAACACCTAAAAAACGCTTTTAAATGTGGTGAGGCTTCCTTTATTAACTAAACCCATCGAAACTTGGTTTGAGGGATTCTTACAACGGGCGTTTATTTTCTTGTCTTCACAACTGGCCGCCCAAGTAGAGACCAGAGAGGCACCAGCGAATATTCTTTGAAAAAATGCTCCTCTTGTTGCCAGGAAACGCCCGATTGTCTCAATATATGCGCTCTCAATGAGTTCAGGAAGTGGTCTTTGTTGCGCATTTGGTCTTTGAAATCGACCGTTACGTACAGGTGGCGTGTGTGCAATGCAGGTGGTGTTGCATCGATAGAAATATTTTGAAGAGTGAATTACCAAGGGAATCACAAAGCGGGTTTGGTGGAAGTGTACGCAGCCGTTACGGGGAACGTGCCACTGCAATATGAAGGTGAGGCGTCAGCTACAACAGCCACATGTTGCAAGAGTTTTTTGCGTTTATAAGCCGAGGCGCTGCCTGTCACAACGCGGCTAATCACAGAATAATTTTTGGAACAAACCCGACCATAATTGCGCACGTACGATGATCCTTCTTCTACGCAACGAATAACTACAGGAAATATCGCTTCCCAAAGGATTGCTGTCATCGCAGTAGTAAATAATGCAGAGGCAAGTTCCTTCGTTTTGTCGTGAGGGTTTCCGTGGGGGTGCAGGTTGGGCGACCGAGCCCGGGTGCGTTCCGACGTTACAAAAGACAACGCGCGCTTTCTCATTAAAATTGAGTCGCATTTGGGCTACAAACAGCCGACTTCAGCCCAGCTCAGCAGTGGTACAGACGGTTACCGAGGGGGTCTGAATGGAGTCCAGGTCTGGTTAATATTCGATTTTCCAAGCAGAGAGGAAGCAAGTGTAACAGCAGTTGATTCTTTATCTTAAAACACAGAGTGTTAGGTGTCCGGGCTCGCGGAGGTAATTTTGCATTCTGAGTGACAGGGAGGCATAAATAACGGCAGTAACAGGTCCGCACAGCCGTAGCAATCAACAAGTCCGGGCACCTCGTTACGTCTTTGCTAGATGCCTGATAAAATATGAACTGGAGTTCCCGACTTCTACTTCATTACTACGTAGCTTTGATTTAAGGAGCTTATTTTAGGGGTCTGCAGTATCGCTGACAGTCATATAGTGGCGAAAATAACGCTCGTTTGTAAGTAACTTTTTAAAACTTTTTTAACATGTCTTTTTAAAAGACCTCATCCCAAGCATAATGCTCAACAAAACCCTACCAACATAATCGCTTTGAGCGACGAGTTCGAAGACAAATTACGGCAAAAAACTCTTGTACACGCCCGTCCTCAACTTTCGATGCCGAGTGAGAAGTTTTTTTAGGAAATCGGGGCTTCAGACGCCAAATGCCGCCCAAAGACCCCTCGGAAAATTTTAGTGTTTCACGCTGGCCACGGTGCAAGGGTTATAAACGAAGCTGTCTTATTAGCAAAGCGGAGGAGAAAGCGGGCCCCAAAACCGACCGCCGGTTCAACCAATCTGAATTGCGCCGGTGCCAGGGTTTACGTTCGGTGTCCTCTCGCTCACACCCTGCGCGGTAGCATCAGACTGCATTTCCTTAAACCAAAGTTACCGAGTAATCAAGTACAAGCTAGAAACTCCACACATCTGCCAAGGCATGTGGGAAGTCGTTCTGCGGGTGTCTCTAATGTCACGCGTTCTATGTATAAAAGACCGGTTTGAAAACCATGACTGGGAAATAGCAAACCCTAGTTATTCCATCACTCCCATAGCCGTACAAGTCCTCGGAATCTGAGCGCTAGAGTATTATTCTAAGCGACCAAGTTTATGTGGCTGACCAAAGCATCTTGGAATACTTCACACCGAAGGCTGTTTTGGATGTCAGTTTGAAGGTTGTTACGATTAGTGGAGTGTTATTCAAACACTAGAGGTTTAAATGTGCTTGCGCGCCTCTGTACAATAAACAAGGGCAGCCACAGAGCGCCCCTATTCGTAGAGGCAAGCGTGATCATGGTAGTTGCACTTTTCGGTGGTGTAAAAAGCGGGATGAGCGGAGTTGACTGGTACGCCAAGTGACCCCATTCCTTCCTTCCTCAGCCGATCCCATCGTAATTATCCCCGTACATAGGAATTCAAGATGCTTGACAATTACTCTTTATTCCAATTACGTTTTCACGTCACTCTCCCTGCGGTGCTTTTGCAAAGTATTAAAGGGAAGGTTTCTTGGTCTTTACACGTAGCTTTACACGTAGGAACGGAACATGACGATGAATATGGTGAAACAAGGGAAAACAACGCTTCCCGGGGTCGAAATCGAACCTGGGTCTCGCGCGTTATGCAGCCGACGTCTGTGTGATTGTGCCATGATCGATTCAGCTCGCTCCCCATTTACGTTGTGTTCGTGGCGCGAGCACGGTGGTTAACTTGAATGAGTTTAACATTGAGGGCACATTCTTTGGGGTGATAAAATGCATATCTTTTAATACCTGCATCGACTTCACACGGCACCACACACTACACCTTTAGCACATTCTCTCTTGAATGTTCAGTTCCCCTCCGTGTAACGACGACGATGGGTGGCGGTGGGGGGAAGTGCTCGGCTTGTTAGCGAAACATTTTGTTTGCTGCCGCACGAGTTTGGGCTTCGACCCACACGCAGTTCGCACATCAAAAGCGGATGCTGGACTTTCGGGCGGTTTGCGCTTTGATAGTTGAACCTCTTACTTTTATTTCAGCGGCCTTGACTTTGGCATTTTGCCATTTCATTTTCGCACGCAAGAAATCTTCGCGTTTCAACCACTGTGGTCGTTAGGCGGAGGGGATTTGAAGTTTCATTTCACCGGGATAAATAAATAAATAAATAAATAAATAAATAAATAAATAAATAAATAAATAAATAAATAAATAAATAAATAAATAAATAAATAAATAAATAATACGTTTAATTATACTCGCCTGTATGTACGCATACCCGCCCTGCCTTCTTCCAGCCTCTGAAACTAAAACTAACGTCGCCCAACCCTTCACAAATATTGGAAAGCCTGCCAGGATAACGTCAGCTTTCACGAGAAAAGATCGCATGATGGCCGTCGCAGATACCACAGCAGGTTGGGACCGACTTAAACTAAGAGCGGCCGGAACGCAGTTAGGCCTGTCAGGTGTGGAGCTCTGCCCGCGGTGGAGACCGAGCGGGTGCTACAGAGAGCGGCATGAGCAGCAGAACGTGATGCGAAGCGGGTAGTGGACGAAAGGGAAAAGAACTCTCCTTAAGCTTACACTTCGCCTGCAGGAAGGGGCGTAAAGTCAAGCGTCAGTCCAGATATCCATGTGACTGCGTATGCAACTCCCAGTGTTAAACTCAGGTATCGAACTCTAATGTTTTCTCGGTATAGTACTTTAAGCTCGTTTTTATCATTGCGTAGTCCCAGGTGGTGAGAATCTTGCTGTCACGGAACACTGTGACCACTCCGTGGTCCCGAGGTACTCGTAACATTTGCTGAACGAGTTCGGAGCTCTTCAGATGGTGACCTCCAATTCCAGCTCCCCCGTGGGCTGCCGGAACATCCGAAGGCTCGTCGTCCGGGCGCAGCATGTTTTCGTCTTCTGCTTCTGCTGCTCCGCTGTCACCGTACAATCGCTTTGCTGCTGTTGGATCGTGCTGCTCTTGATTTCCACGTTTTCGTCCACTTGGCATTCCATATAGGCTGCCGCCGAGAATCTTTTCTTCCACCACTTTCCTTACGCCCAAGCCAGCTGCTCCGAGAGCAGAGTGCCAGTTGCCCGTGCGTTCGAAGTCTGAAGCGAACTCCTTCGCAGATGCTCCGTTTGCTTGGGAAATGTGCGAGTCACTTTGTGCATGGCTGTACGCCTGATCGTGCCGCTGGGAAATCCGATCGTCCTCTTACACTGGACTTCCGGCCCATGTAGCCGTGACCTGGGAAAAAAACATGTCTGTTCACGTTATGTTCGAAAGAGAAACACACAGTATTGGTAGAGGCACCAACTGCTGCTCCATTGCAAAGACAAGCAAAATAATTGTGCAAGAATAGCCCCAATTTATAACGCCTCTATTTTACGTAACCCTACCTAGCCTAACCTAACCTAACCTAACCTAACCAATTTTTATTTAGTCTCCGCTTCGTCCCGCTCATTGCGCTGCCCCCTACTCTGAAAGTAAAGAAGACCCACCGCTTCAGAATCGCGGCGCAAGGCCACCCACTAATTCAATTTTAGGACGGCACCATCTCAAAAGGGCGACGCAGGAAAGCAGCCGGCCGCTTTCCAGTGGGTATTTCGACCATTGGGTTGAGATAGCCGAAGCACTGAAGACTTATGACGGTCTCCCGGAGCAGATGTCCTCGGAGCAGTTCCTTCGCTGCTGCAGCTCGAAGCTCGGCATTTTCTTGAAGTAGCGGCCCGAGCGCAAGTGTCTTCCGACGCTAGCAGCGAATACGGACAGGTTGATGCACCATGGTTGATCAACCTAGCATAAACTGCGGATGATCCACGGGAGCCAAGCTGAGAACGACCAGAAGTACTTCCTGTGTGGCCGAGTCGGTCATCGTGCTGCGGACTGTAGCAAGGCACCGGGGAACATTCGAAAGTGCAAGACATACGCCAAAGCATGGGGACGACACAGATAAGTGCGAGCGTGGGGGCGAGGAGGTCGTTGCTTGCGGGCTGGCCAAGTCTTTGACTGCTCGTCATGGCTGCCGGAAACCTCAGCGTTTCCAGAAGTCAAGCAACCATGGACCGACAACAAGGGCCATCACACGAGGCACGAAAACCTCACCTTTCTTGTGGACGGCACGCCCATTGTCGAAAGACGGATACTCGGAAGAATAGCAGCCATGCAAGGAAACTAGGGAAGTAATACCGCGATCGTACGAACAGCCTTGGTTACAGACGACTGCCTGAGCTGGAGGACCTGCGAAGTTCTACTCCTAGATGGATCAGTCAAATCTCTGCAGGAGGCGGCTATCCAAGTTGACACTCCTCCCTTTACCGGTGAAATAGCCTGAAGGAACCCATCTACGACCTCGTCCTAGGCAATGTCCCAGGTGCGCGTGGTCCTCGCAACGAAAATCTGACTCCCAGAGGCACAGGATTCAAAAAGCGAGGGGAAGATAATGATGACGAGTCATCTACGTCTAAAGACACCGCCTTCTTCGTTTCTACCATCGACAAAGCGAATACCAACGTTGCGCCTTCAAGAGTACCACCAATAGGCTACTTACCACTTCTCATTAAGCAACTCGCAACGCGTAGTGAAACAGCTCAAGGACTCGACCCTGAAAAGTTCCCCATAAGACCAGCCAACCATTTTTCATACGACAAGGCAATCGCTTTACTTCACGACGCTAGAGAGAGACAGAACAAACATTTATTGAGCGTAAGTGCTGATGGCAGGGCACTCGCCCGGTGGAGGGCATCCTTATTCCGGGATACCCAGGCTGCGACTTGCCGTCCAGGCCCTCTTGACCAGTTCTTGCTGGTGTCCAAGGTCCGGATCAACCAGACGAGCCATCCACTGCTCAAAAGTTGGGTAGGGGATTGGGGGTAGGTTTGGAGTTTTTTGGCACTCCCATACCTGGTGGTACAGGGTGCCCGGCGTTGCACAGAAATTGCAAAGGGAGGGATACTGAGTCGGGTAGATGGAATGGAGGAGGGTGCTGTGGGGATAAGAATTCGTCTGCAATCGCCGAAGAGTGGTGGCTTCTTCTCTGCTTAATTGAGGATGAGGTGGTGGGAATACTCTTCTGCCGAGCCTATAATGTCCCAGGACGTCTGAGTACCGGAGAAGTGGGTCCGTTTTGATGTCAGCGGAGAACATTCCGTCTCGGGTAATGGCCCGGTGTATGTACGCGCGGGCAGCGGTGTGAGCCGCCTCATTACCGTCGATGGATTCATGCCCAGGAACCCAGACGATTTCCATATCAGGTAGTTCTGCAATATTTTTCAGAATGGTCAGTGCTGGTGTAGAGATGCGCCCCCGCTGATAACTTCGACATGCCGCTTGCGAGTCAGTTAGTATTGTTATAAAGTCCTCGCTGGTCGTGGCAGCCAGGGCAATTGCAACTTCCTCTGCAGCTTCTGTTGAGGCTGTACGCACAGTCATAGCTGTCATTTCCTGACCGGCCGCGTTAACAACGCAGACGGCGTGTGCTGGGTTATTCGGATATGTGGCTGCGTCGCTGAATCTTGTTGTTGGGTTATTTCCATACTTGGCGTTGACGGCTTTAGCTCTAGCGATGCGGCGTGCCTTGTTATGAACGGGGTGCATGTTTCTTGGTATCGGTAGAACTCGGATGTGCTGTCGAATCTCTAATGGAACACGTATCTTGTGGTCTTGCCTGGGTGGCGTCGCATATCCTAGCTGTCGATTTGTATCGTTGGTATGAACTTGCGAATAGCTGGACGGAAACTAGTGTTCCCCAAACATTACTGGAAACTGGTTCTCCCAGTGGCGACTAGACCGCAAGGGTGAGTCAACAACGTGTCCGAAAAACAAGATACTGTGTACCGGAGAACCTCTAGTGGCCAGGTATGCGAGGCGAAGTAAACTGCTATATCTAGTCCTGCGAACTGCCACCATGGACGAGCGAATTTCCACGAACGGTTGGTATTCTTTCTTAATGCTCCTTAGGATAGCTCCACTTATGCGTGAAAATGCAGACAACTACACCATGGAGTTAAAGTCTCTCGCTTTACTGTGGGCTGTTAAAAACCATACCAGGGACTTTCCAGTAAAATGAGAACAGTGACTTCAGGATTTTCATTCTTCTCAGCGAAATTAGTTTTGCAGAGGAGCTTGTTAATGCTACAATAACTGTTGGTGGAGTATGAGAGAGTACGAACACAGGCGCCGACTGGATGGGTTGAGCTTAGGGTAGCACCAATGCCTCGGATCGCATTCGCGCGAACATATCAGATAGACGAGGTACTTACTTACTTATATTACTTACTTTAGTTACTTGCAGTGTGGTATTCTGACGTCAGTGCCTCTATTCACAATTATGAAGAGGTCATATGTTTCTTTGTGATTTTAGTGATCCACACTCTTCAAACCATTCGATTCCTGAAGTTGTGGGGAGTGTGCGTTAATAGCGGTACACAGTACAACTTTCTAAAAAAGAAGTTTCATGTGATGATGTGGCTAATATTTCACGTATTTTGACAACGACGAGAGTTGACAAATGCACCCGAAGACGACGGTAAAACACCCAAAGGGGTATGCGCTGGGGGGTCGGCACGAGAAACAAGAGGACAGGAGTGTGAGGTGCCACAAAACGCCTAATTTATTGTCATTTGGGGCAGTCGAGCTTGGTGGTGCAACGGGGGATGTTAGTCGCGCTCTCCACTCTTTTATTGCGGAATCCGGTCGCTCTCCTTCTTAATCAATCGCATCAACCAATTTAATCCTTTTTTGAAATACCTGTCGTCAGAGCAGTATTGATATTTTTTGGTTTGAAACTAATTCATAAGCTTCTTCAACAGTGAAACCAGAAGCCACAGACATGACGAATCCCCCAGACTGGGTACGTGCCATTCTTGTTATGGCTCCAACCAACCCACCAACCAGTTTCTCCGTGGGCACTCTTATTCTAATGTATTGGACATATCATTTTGTTCGTCGGACCTGGCTTCTGGCGCAGACTGGACTATAGACGTGGATATCAGGGGAAGTGACCACTACCCTATTTACATCCACCATCAAGCTCTCGGATTTTCGCCACCCCGGCACAGCGAACGAATAGTAAATTGGGCTGCCTTCCGACATTTGAACACCGAACACCTCGGGAAGCCTTGCGATGTGGGCGAGTTTACATCTACCATCAAGCAGCACCTGGACCAGGCGACTCGACATGTGCCCGTTCCAACTGGGTACAGGGGCATCGACGGAGAATACGATCGTCTGCGTGCCATTAGGAGACGAGCTCAACGTAAATATCGTAGATCCGGATTGATTGAACATAACAACGAAGCCAAGCGTATTTTCGCGACGATGCAAAAGCAAATTCAAAAGGTTTCCTTTAAAAGGTGGAATGAATTTTGTCAGTCGCTGTCGCCGTCCACCTCAGTGTCGAAAGTCTGGAACGTTGTGCGCGCTTTTCGTTCACCAGTTGCCCAATTGCATCCTTTTCGCTCTTTAGCGGCACATCGTAACGTGACGGAAATCTCGATTGCAGAAGAGTTTTGCGCAGCAATAACACGGGCTAGCCCAGCTGCCAGCACGGACCTGTACAAAGAATCGCTTGCCTCCGCATGTACCCTTATACAAGAAGGAACGAGTTCAGACTCCCCTGAGTTGGATGCAGATTTCACATTGGGTGAGTCGTCAGCTGCTTTGACAAGCATTCGTCACCGAACTGCACCAGGACCTGACGGAGTACCGTATTCGGCATTTTGCAATCTTGGTCCAATCAATACGACCCTCCTTTTGGAATTATACAACAGAATTTGGAGAAGTGTACGGGTGCCAATATCATGGAAACTTGCAAAAGTGGCGGCTCTACTAAAACCAGGGAAAAGCCCCTTGGCATTAGACTCATTCAGACCAGTCAGCCTCACAAATTGTATATCCAAAGTCATGGAGAAAATGATCAACGAACGATTGATGTATTGGTTCGAAAGTCAGCATGTGCTGCCAGGAAAAATATCAGGCTTCCGCATAGGTCGATGTACCATGGACAGCATCATAGATTTGGTGACATTTGTGGAACACGAAAAGTCCAAAGGCAACATTACGGTAGCCATATTCCTAGACGTAATGCGTACCTATGATACGGCTAGCCACGTCCACGTCTTAGAAGGATTGGCGCTATTAGGACTACGTGGGAGGACGCTCCGCTTTATATCCGACTTTCTTGAGGGCAGGCGAATTTTTGTCACGACGGAGAACGCGAAAACATCGGAACATGTGGTTACCCAAGGGGTTCCTCAAGGCAGCGTTTTAAGTCCCACTCTTTTCAATGCAATAATGGCGCAATTACCAACACGCCTCCCACATGGCATTCACTCACTATTCCATTTAGGCTGACGACATATGTCTTTGGACATCCGGACCGTCATTGGAAGTCATCCAAACCAAATTGCAAAGCGGAATTGATGAAGTTTCAATGTTTCTGACAGAACGAGGAATGACTTTGTCAGCCGGAAAAACAGCAGTACTTCCCTTTACTATGAAACAATTGAAGGGGTTTAATATATGCCTGGAAGGAAGACCCCTGGCGCTTGTGACAAACCATCGTTTCCTCTGCGTAATAGTAGATCGAAGGCTCTCCTGGTCACAACATCTTCACGTTCTGGAGACCAAGGTGAACAACATCGTCCGCGTTCTGCGACACCTGGCGAGAGCCCGTTGGGGAACCTCCGCGGATGTTCTACTCAGACTTCACGGGGCTCTTGTGAGATCCGCTATTGGATACTCATTGCCAGTTCTCATTGGCTTATCACCTTCTGGAGAAAAGAAACTCACTCTACTATTAGCGAGAAGTCTTCGAGTGTGCTTGGGGGTTCCTAAAGCCACGTCAAGTCCCCTTGTGCTGGCCGAAGCGCGAGAGTTTCCTATTATGGTCCTGTGGTAAAGAGAAATAACTCGGCACCTGTTCAGAATATTCACGCAACATGCTTACCATCCACTACCAGATGAAATATTGAAGCGAACTGGTTCGAGGATCTTTGCCATGCTGCAAGACTACCAGGTACTCCTTCCTGAATTTACACGGTGGCCTGATACCTGCCCTCCCTGGCTTCTTCCACAGCCTAACATCACTGATAGAATACCAGGTATCGACAAGAAGGCAAATGTTCCTGTACCGGCGTTGGTCCAGTTAGTGTTGATGCATATGTATAACGCGCACGCGCACAAGCTACATGTGTACACGGAAGGATCTTGCAATACACGTAGCTCCGCTTGCGCGTTCGCAGTGCCTGCACTAGGTGTGCAGCAGATGTTCCGATTGTCACACAGAACATCCTCGACAACTGCTGAACTCTGTGCCATTGTGGAGGCTGTCAAGTTTATTGCCACAAGGCAGCAAAGTGCTAGGTGGGTTGTCTGCTCAGACTCTAAGCCAGCACTTCTGCTCCTATCAAATGTTCAGGCCAGAAACGGGTACCGAATAATGACCCTTACGATTGCTGAACATCTTCAAGCAGCCCGTGATAAAGGGCATGTCGTAGACTTCCAATGGGTACCCAGCCACAGTGGCCTAAAAGGCAACGAGGCAGCCGACAGACTCGCCAAACAGGGGCACGACGACGGCGACGAGCTCACCCTTCCTCTCTTCGCTGATGATATAAGAAGCATCATACGGAAACTAAGTGAGCAACGGTCTGCAGAGGCGTGGTTTGATGAAGACACGAAGCGGTCATTGCTGTACGCAATAGACCCAGCCTTACAGTTCCGTGTGAATGTGGGGCTGTCACGAAATGTAGAAACTCTGCTTCACCGTTTGCGACTCGGGGTGGCTTATACAAAGTCGTTTTTGTACCGAATTCACTGTGCAACCTCACCATCCGGCGCATGCGGAGCGCCCCAGGAAGATGTTTCCCACGTGATGCTAGACTGCCCATTATACTCACGGCAAAGACGTGAACTTTTACACAAACTCCCATTAGAGAACCGTCGTGTGGTGTGTTTAGAATCTTTCCTAGGACCATGGCCTGATGCGGGGCTTCAAAATAAGGTTGTTCGTGCCCTGAATGTGTTTTTTACCTCAACAGGAATAGTGGCAAAGTATTAGGTGACATATTAGATTTTTGTTGTGACTCAGTGACCACCAACCCAGGAGGACATTTTACAGACAACTTTTAGTACTCACGAAAGTGTGGTGCACAGTGGAATAGTATAGCCGGGTCTATGACCCTGTATTGGTGAAATGGAGTAGCCTGGAGCAGATCCGCTTCCAACCGCTCCACTCAATAAACTAGTTAAACCACCACCACCAACCAGACAGCTGTTTCTTTAAGTGGCTCCCGCGCTTGAAGTAGCCAGGGCCACGCGAGGCCAAGGCGGACAACTTTGGAAGCCCGGGAAGTCAGGCCGGCCATCTCTCTCGGTGTTATAGTGGGTGCGAAAGCCTCGGTTCGGATTTTCCGGCGCCCCGCTGCTATCGCAGCTCCAGGGCCAGCAACCCAGGTCCCGTGTCCTCACCACTCCCGCTGGCGAGAGCTGCGACACGTCGAGAAAGGCTGCGCTCAAAAAACGGCGACGCGGCGCTTCGCAGAAGGCCACCGGCGGCTGATAAAGACGAACGGAGGATGCTTCGGCTTTGTTTCAGTTTAACCCAACTGTTTCGTGGACTGTCCCTTTCGGCACTAAGCTTCCGTGTGTAGCCTGAATCTTATGCCCGTATTTCTGCTGTTTAAATATACCCGCCTGTGTGAGCATACCCAGCCTCAGTTTTCGAGGCTCTGAAATCAAAACTAATGTGGCCCACCGCTTCCCGAGCAGGACGGAAAGAGGAGAGTGTAAATGAAGAACATAGGTTGAACTTTTGTTGTGACGCAAATGCGCTGCAACAAATCCCAATCTGTGGGGCGGCTGTGACTCTGTCGAATGTGAACTTTCGGAACTTTTTTATTAGAAGTTTCTACACAACATACGCTTGTCATTTACATTGCATGCCGCAATAATGCATCTGGATATGCTTACGGAAATTCTTCTGTAACTCTCGTCCTACCAGTTCTTCACGAAAATTACAGTACGTATGGCTCATAAAGAGTCGCAGTTTGCAAACAACATTCGAAGACACTTTTTACTCAAAGGGATTGATTGTGGAGCTCATGAAAACCGCTGTTTCTTTCTAATGCACTTGTTTTAAAGCAAATGCATTCAACTGCGGTTTGTAAATTACCCTTGTTCTTGTTTGTACCCCGTCCACGTCAAATGGTGATGTTTTCTGCAAGCGTATTTGCCCATAGTGCATGTGGCAATATTGTGTAACAGAGAACGCTATTTCAGAACTTCTTATTTCAGTTCATACAAAAATAAATGGCCACCTCTTACGTCCATTGCTTATGAAAAGTGGGATCAATAACAAGTTGGACAATCGTGGCCCAAATTCACACAAAGGTCGAAGGACCAAGGACACAGGGCACACGGGTCTGTGACCTTGTCTACTATGCTGTGTAAGTTGAAATTCATTTCCACCACTGCCGTAGAGTGTGTTTTGGAAGAAGTGTTCTGGCCTGGAAATTGGGAAAAAAAGCTGGATTGGTCCAGCTCAACTAGCTACACCTGCTACCCGTATACAAGGCACCGGCAGGGATGTTACTGGAAACCTAGTACGGATTTAGCGTATGAATAAAATAAACCCAGAAATCCTTATCAGACATGTTAAAAAAATGTATTTGTGTGACTACAAGTACATCACTTTTTAGCACGCAGAACGACGCAAGATGGTGAAATGTAAAGAAAGTACTGCATGGTAATATGATCACACATACTGAAAATAGAAAGAAATAAATAGCAAGATTTTATGTCCTTCGTTGTCCTGCACTCATTTTCGCAACTATTTCTGGCGTTCTGTACATACGTACCTTGTGCCACTCTTAAATTCTTATAGGTTTTACGACCAAACGATTAGGCCAGCCACGGCATGGGGACGCGTACAAGAGTGATGTGGTTACTGTCAATATTTTTACGATTGTTGTCGGGTTTCATTCAGTAATATCCAAGCGTATGTGTCTGTCGCACTCGTGAAGGATGGCGCGACAGCAGGAAATTCTCAATGACAGCTGACGCTGTAGAAGGCTCTTACATCTCGTTGACGAATCCCGCGTCGGAACATGCGACATTCGCCCATCGATAAAGACGGCAGCGACAATGTTTAATGGCCATTATATGATTAAAAGCTTGACTGTCTGCCACAATGGTCGCTCGTTTCAAAGCGGGGTTGTGTCGAGTTTTTCTGGTTTCTGGTGATTGGCCAACCTTAAAGAGGTTTGCGGTTATTTCCCGTCTTTCTTCTGTATTTTTTTAATAACGGAGGGGTTGTTATTGGCCGAAAATACCCCGCATAAATAATTACAAGCACACCTTCCAATAAGAAGAAGAAAAGTGCCGCGAGATAGCCGCCGTGCATGGCGATAGGGACGTAACGATGTGTCACTCTTGCGCTTGGAACCACGGCCGGCATCCCAGATGGCACACACGCCGTGAACGTCCGCCATCAAATGACGCACATCAAATGACGTATCTCTGACGTATATTTAGCGATGTCGCAGGAAGTCACGTGATTAGTTTAGCTTGACGTCCCTTCTTCGGGGCAGCAGCCACTGCGGAAGGATTCTGTCTCGTTCGCCGCGAGGGGCAAGAGCCTCTAGGGCCCCATCAAAAAAGGCGTTTAGGTTGAAGGTGTTTCTTGTGATGTACACCCACCTCCCTTACGCCTTCTATAGCCCTGTTTTCTTTACATACACGCGTACCCCTTAAATACAAAATCTGCAAGGGTGTCCTCCCTGGAAATGCAACCTGACAAAGGTTTTTACAGTTTTTCCTTTTTCTCCAGAGCAACGTTACTGTGTATATGTACCTCTAATGCACCACGAAAAATTATGTCACCGTCGTGCGCGCCGGCCACCGGCTCCCAGTTCATTGTAAGCTACACACATCAAAACGGTATTTCTCGTACTCCAACTCATGCATTGCACCATTCACGACCTGACGCCCTACTAAAACTTCAGGAGTGTACAACGTTTAAAGACGAGAGTTGAACGTAACACCCTTTTGGTATAGCACCTTTGTACGCTTGAAATTTACGTGTTTTTTTAGAGAACGACAATTCGGGCCTGTTCTACTGTCTGGCACTGTCTGGCTAGATTTTATCACACTGATATTGACGTAGGGCCCACAGAAACTGTTAGCTACGGCTGCGGTAAACGACCATCCCGAAGGATAGTTAGAATGTGTCCTCTTCCTGTGCGAGGAAGGCAGGTCAAAGGGAAATTTGGCCTCGTCGTCCTAAGTACTTTCTTGTACTCGTCACACTTGTGTTACGATAGAAACAACAGTTGATATTTTTTTTGTCCCCATCGGTGGCCAGCAGGTTTTTCTGTTGCAATAAAAATAACGCCCGCATTTCGGAAGAATAAATGCACGCAAAGGTAAGCATCCGTCGTCTTTCTTTTTTGTTATACACCAGGGGAAAACCGTATAGGCAAGTCGGGAACAATGCCCACGATATGATACGTTGCCGGAAACACGGGCCCGATATACGTAAACAACGGATGGCCACCCGCCCGTGCCCGACAAAGCAGTCTTATGATCCCACAATAGTGGCACAACAACGAAAGAAGTTTGCTTCAGCCACTCACGCTATAAACAGCCAGGGTACCATTGTGCTAACACAGGAGTCACATGGAAGGAGCGGGGCGAGTGCGGTGACGCGCACGATGTCGAGAGTCGGCACGCGGCGCCCGTCTGAAGTCGGATCACGCGGGTGGGCCGGGACAAGAGGGGCAGTAATTACGGGGACGCCCAATGAAAGCAAGCGAGGTGGCGCGTGGACAGTGCCAGTCGGCCGCCGGCTGTTGTGATCGCCCCTTCCGCCCCGAGTCCTCTTCCACGGCAAGCCCTCTCTGAAGGCGAGTTTGGGCATCGGCGGACAACGTGGGTGGAGGATATTACGAGCGACTTTTCCAACTTTCCTTCTGTCGAGGTCAGTTTCCCTACCACGGCCCGTATCCCCAACTGAGGACGGAAGGGGGGATTCCCCTGGTCTGCGTCCTCACATCCGTGTACACAAAGGAACGTGTTCTGATTGAGTGGACAAGGAATACGCGCATTACTTAAATGACTGATGGCCCGCTCAAACTGTGGCGCACTTCCTCTTCGGTTATTGCCTGCATCGACTCACATACACACTCCCTTTTTAATCTAGGACGACCAACCCGTTCTTCGCATTGGTCGCTGGCTGTTGTCAGCCGGCGGCCACGGAGTACAAATGTCTTCGATCATTAGTCCAAATAGGTGTTCCTTTTTTCTTTTTTTTTCTGAATGCCAGGCTGAAGGTGGCTTCCTTCGTTTTACCATGCACTACGAAAGTGGAAGTCGCGACACTAAAATCTACCCGGTCGTAATAACTAGGACTGCAGTAAAATACCGTGCCGCATGGCACACTGCAACAAAATAAGCACAGTTGTCTAAGCATCACTTTGCGGAAACACGGCAACCGGAGGACGAAAAGGAGTGGCTGGTTTATACGCGTGGAATGGAATTGATGATTTATGCATGCTTGGAAGTTATTCGAGGTTATTCTGTAAGGTAGGTACAGTACTTTATTTGTTATATATGGGGATAGTATGTAGGCGATGAGAAGTTTGAGTGGCGCACCCTGTCTCTGACGTCGGATTAGGGACTCACGCCGCTGTTTTCTGCTACAATCCACTTTTGAGGGGCAGCGGTGCCTGGGCTAGAAATTGCTCTATTTTATGTTTTCGTGCATTAATAAGCGTATTTTTAGTAATTCGGTTATTTTTGGAAGCTTCTGGCACATGTGAATAATTTCAAATTGCATCCCCCATAAGTTTGGAACACAGCAGGAGAGAGAGAAAAACCGTCTTCCGAGCACCGGTCAAAACTTACCCTTTCTAGATTATTCGCGAGGTTCTTCGCTCAGAGCAAGCTCCTCGATAAGCATTCAAAATGCGTAGGATTCCCTATATTATTTTCGAGTTTCTTATCTTCTTATGTTCTTATGAAGACTCAACAGTTTAATGCTCGTGCCAAGCAGCGGACACCTACACGTGCATTGCACAGAAGGAAATAAAGCGGCTGTCTACTTCTTTCGTTTATGTTGACTTGTATCAGGTGAAGTTTTTTTTCTGTGCCAATCGCATTAATTTTCCAGCACCGTCACATATAGGTTTGGGGACGTTTGGAAGGCTCACAAAGACGGTGTGGATATTTTGTTCAGGCTGTATGGCTTGCATTCCATTCTTCACAAACTGTCTTTCGTTACGGCTACGTGTAGGAAGCTGCGTATCCGCAGCGTGCGTTGTTTATTCACATAGAAATACAATGAGAAGGTTTGTGCTACGCTACCGCGATGCCTCAGACACGTTATCCAGAGTACTCGAAGGCGGCTTTTGTGATCCGAATTTCTATCATAACCATCGTTATCATAACGGTCTGACTCTCAACCTTACAGTTATGATATGATTACGTTGTTGAAGGCTTGATTCACACGCTAACGAACGCACTAAAAAGTATACGTGCATATATAACAACAATCGAAACCGTTGAATATTTCCAATCAATTCTTTATCGTTTTCAAAACCTTCGGGGCGTAAAGAACAAATAGTGGTCTACTCGGGATGGCGTTCTATGAATTGAATCAAAATTGCTCTTACTCTCTTGTCCTGGGCTGAGGATCCGTCCCACCGATCAGCTTGATTTAACTGTTAAATAAAGTTTTCTCCTGCTCCTCGTGAGTGCCGTTTTCTTATAACGCACATCTGAATACTCGGAAGATATGGCTGCGGCAAATGTACCGAAATATCTCTCCAGGTCTGAACAAACATAGTGTTACTGTATTTTTACCGTTGACGTGATTCGTTTTGCTCAATAAACCTCCATACTGGTTAGAAGCCTGGATACAACCAGCACGTGCCTATACACACAGTGGGTTATTCGAAACTCAACCTGCAGTTTTTGCGGCCATGGCACACTTTGATGCTAGACAACGTAAAGTGATGTGATACAATAGTACCGAGCGTTCGGCAAGGTTGCAAAAACTGTTTTACCTTACATGCGAGTACTGGGAATCGTGATGCCTTCTTCCTGAGCCGACAGCCCCGAAGGCCTTGTATTTTCGCTGTTGTCCCATACTAGTAGCTGGCTCTTCCGTTTGTTCGAAAGATTGCTTACAACAGAAGCTGACGTCTAGCTCCGACTCTTTGCGCTCCGCGCCGGACCAGCTTCGCAAGAAATAAGGCGTCGCCAACAATGTTTTTGCCGTAGCGATATCAAAACGTATTCTTTAACTCACGCCTTGAGCTATTGTGTGCGATTTTAAGTCTTCTCTTATGGTAAAAGTTGCTCCTACAATAACGCACGTGCGTGAAAACAGCAAAAGTCAACTGATCGGAAAGGAAGAGCTAAGAGAGCGAGCCGAGTGAAGCAGACGACAAATACGAGAATTCCTAAGCAGACATCACAAAGGCGCGCTTCGCAGCGCCGACCGTAGTCGCGCTCACCGCCAATACGCATGCGATCCTCTTACGTATCCCCGATCGTATATAAATATACGTACGATTTACATTGCGACTCGAGATTCATGGCAACAGCGCAAGAAATGCAGGCACAAAAAGAAGAGGGGACGACGCACAGCGCTGTGCGTCGTCCCCTCTTCTTTTTGTGCCTCCGTTTCTTGCGTTGTTTTTTGCCATGAATCTCAATCTGCACTAGGTAGCTCAACTTACCATCTTAATTCATTAAATTGCGAACTATACATATTTGCGATTCCTAGTTATGTTCTTCACGTCCTTTTTTTGCTGTAACAATTTTTAGCAGGCCCCTGTCTGGAAACGGATTTCTGCTCGCAGTGAGATCAAAAAAACCTTATTTCTATATGATGGCATTTGTGTAGTGGCTTTTAAATTCCGGAGTTTTTTTGGTGCACATTGAAACCAAAATACGAGTGAATAATAGCCGTGAGCGGAAGCGTTTTATTCATAAACATGCGCTACATTTGTGAAACGAAAAACCGGGGTGCTTAGAAATTCCTAAGAATAAGGTTCGACCTTCTGTCGGTTTGCTGCAGAATATTCTGTTGAACTTTCATCTGGCCCTCGTCGGCCCGCTGCCGCAGCTTCACCCACAGCCGTTTCCTCTTGAGGGTGGTTACAGCGAGCGGCATTTCGAGCTGTTATAGCTTCTTGCGCCATGGCTGATTTTCCCTACCTTCTCGCCCAAGACTAGGGCTTGGACTCATAGGGGCGTCGAGTGAAGCTCTGAAGCCATGCTTCGGCGTATACAAGGCGCGTCCAGAACGTTTTCTGGTTCGCCACTCTTTCTCAGAACCCACCTCTGGCGGCTACTGTATTTTTTTTCTTGCACGCCCTGCCTTCTAAGCAAGATGCAGATTCAAGGCTTTCGCCTTCAAAAAATCTACCTTTAGCAAAAGGCACCAAAAAAATCTGGTGCATGCCGCTTCGCACTACTGGTGCGAAGACGTTATGCGTGGTTGTGCTTGGAGACTGGGCAACGTTTTCTGCGTCATAATGCTTCCAGACTCGGTCACGTTTTCTGCGTAGTGTCGTGTTGTTGTTAACTCCCCAATGAGCAGTAAATATTCGGGCATTAAAGTGTGTAAAATATACCCCTGCCCACCGGCTTTGCGGTGAAGCTCCAAGAGTAGCGGAGGGACCAGCGGGACGAGCGGTTGCTTAAAATGTTTTAACTAGTGTTATGAATACCTTTCGGCTTGTGTGGTCTGGCGTGCAGGGCGCTAATTCAGAAGTTGATTTAAGATATCGCTTCTCGGCCTTTTTTGCCTATTTCATTTTGAAATTTATTCTTCCGTTTACACCATGAAAACTGCGCCACTCCTCGCAACACGCGACCCGCCCCTCTACACATTTCCAGAGACGCGGTTGTGCAAGTTGCACGCTGCCTTCGACAGGTGGCGACAAAAGTCGGGCCCAAGCTCGGCAAGGCAAAGCAATGGTCAAGGGCTGCCGGCGCACGCGATGACGTACACGCTCGGCGAGGTTTTGCTGCGCAATTTTGTCGACCTAAACACCAGCGTAAACTGCATCGCTTTTAAAAGAATAAAGTCAGACACGCAATAAGGAAAACGATAGTTTGAGAGAGCTGGCTGTTCCGGAAGGCTCGCCGTCACACATGAGTATGCTTCCACACTTAAGGTTAAAGCTATAGCCCCGCAGCATTGGAGCTGTGCAGGGCTTTCTGCCGGAAATATTATGTAAGCTCTAAGAGATTTATTAGTATTACTGTGTCGAAACACATTTAGTCACTGTTCGAACAGGACGTTTCTTTCTCGGGCTGGGCACCGATGTTCTCTAGACTGGCCGACACAGAACAATGGGACGGGAAAATTACTACACGGCAATGAGCTACAAATACTTATGCCGTACATGCTGAAGATCTACCACAAGAAACTTTAACAACCTTACTCTTACTACTGAGTCACCACATCCTTCGCATACTGGGGCCAGCCCTCATGGTGATACCGAATATTTCTAAAATATAGAAAGCCTCGCATACCTTAATGCATGGGTGTCGGCAGGGGGGTGCCAAAGGGGCACTTTCCCCCCTCCCCCCAAGAGAAACCAACACAATGGCCCCTTTCTCTTAACCCCTCTCTCTTTCCCCCCGCAGTACGATGGGTTTTACCCCTTGAAGACACAATCCTGCCGACGTCCATGCCCGAGTGCATCATAATTCTGCTGTTAACCGAAGTGGCACATTCTATGCCGTTTGCTCAACTGCTTTCATCAGTCGTCAGAAGCCGATTCTGCCCTGGGCATCCGAGAGAGAGTGTAGGAAGCCCATCAGATGTCACAAAGAACGTTCCTCACCGAGTCTCATTGAGGGACACTCGAAAAATAACTTTGCAAAACAACCCAATGACACGATTTCTGTGCTACGTCTGGTTTAAGTTTGCCGTGGGACAGTTGTATTTCGTAGATTACAGTATACTTCTATAGACAGCACCAAACCGGAAAAAGCGTAAAAAAGCTTTTTGCTACTACTAATAGTGAGACTGTCATTTCCACTCATTGTAATTGTTCACTTTTACGCCTTCATACTGTACTCGGAGACCCGTATTTTCAGTTCTATTACCAATTAACGTTTTAGCCTAGAAATCACCAGCATTTGCAATACCTAGGGCCATTACGGCTAGTCTACACGCACTGCAAAAAAAGAAAAAAGAGGGTCAACTAAAGAGTCAAAAGAGTCAACTGAAGAGTCAAAAGAGTCAAAAGAGTCAACAATGACAAAGAACCATATTTTTGTCGTTTAGGGTTCCAACTTTGGGAGTTTTAAAGTTCGCGGTTTTTATATACACTTCTGAAGTATACTCTGTATGAGCGTGACTTATGGTCCACAACAGATTTCTTGTCCCTACACATTAATGTAGACACTTTTATGCAAAAACTAAATAACTACAAATTAGAACCTCCAGTGTTCGTGTTTAGTGCCACAAGAATGTGAAAGCTTTATTTCTTGCGTGAGGAGATTCTCGCATGCATTAAAATTAGTACGTTTGTTCGTGTAGCAACTGCTTTGATTGTTGTAGGTAGTTTTCACGTTGTAGGGTTTCAGAAACTACTTAAACGTCTCCATAACCGAGTAGTTTGGCTGTAGCGCCAATTTTGTGTTTAGTGGAGGCTCTACAAAATCTCAGAACCAACATTCATACCCCCAAAAGGTTCAACGCGCTGCCGAAATCAGTGGACGTGGATTTCAGAAATAACGTAAACAAACTTAATTAAACAAACAAACAAACAAACAAACGTAATTAAACACGTGAGTTCGAGTAACAAAACGTGCACGTATTGTTATTAGTTTTAGGCAAAGCGAAGGAAAATAGTATGCCCGGAAAGACAGCAACAGGAATTATACTGCAGACTAATTAATTTTTTAGGCCTGTTGTGAAAAACGGACGACTGCGGTGCCTTTCGTGGCTGGGCACCAGCACTGCATGGAACGCTGAACACGAGATACATGATGCCACACTGCGCTCCAAAAGGGCATCAGGCGACCGCGGAGGAGCTCATCAATAACCCGGCTGCGCTAAGGGACAGGAATATGCTAATACAACGACACCGGTAATCCCCTTTTCCGCCCTTCCAACTTCTCCGATGCTATATAATTGCCGTAACAAAAAACCCTGCCTCCAATGTCACATCTTGTCCGCAATGATTGCAAGTGCGATTAGCAGAAGGAAAGCGGGGGATCGCACGATTGCGACGCAATAATGAATTGACGTCGCGGACGTTGTCACAAGCTTCAGTTCTGCATTTCAGGTGTCCGAACATATAGGAACATTCAGAGATCCGGGTGTCGGGACGCACGGTGAATCACGCTCTTGCGCAAGTTCTCATGGGCGGCTTGATTACGTGTTTTTGTTGTTGTTTTGGCCGCGATGATCACAAACGGGCCAAGCTCTCATCTCTCTGCGAGTTAATTAGCTCCGTAGGCGCCGCGTGAGAACCAGCATGCAGCCCGGATGCGGAGAGTAAAGCGGGGTGCGCATCACACGCAAGGGTGAGCAATATAAGCCACTTGCGGCTGCAGAAGAATTACCATAGCCGTAGACCGCTTCTATGCCCTGTGGTTATCAAGAACTCCAATTTATCTCAGAGAAGGATCATTAAAATTAAAAAAAAACTGTTCACTGAAAGTTTTCCACGCTTCGAACATGATAAAAAAAATTAGTCACGTGGCATGCTGCAAGAACAGCTGCCACGTAACCGCAAGTTTTGGGCAGCAACGACAGCAGCCGATTCTGTAGGGCTGGTAAACAAAATTAGAAACGAGAGAATGGAGAGTTGGGAGATGTCGAAAATACACAGTAAAAACTTTCGAATGCTGTTTTCTTCTAAACAGAACCGGTCGAACTGGGTTCATTATTAATAAAACAACCCTTTTTAAAGAGAACTATGGTTTAAACGTGGAGCTTTCTCTATTCAAACTGAGTGAAAGGAGAGTCCAAAAATCACGCTCCCAAAGTTCAAAGCCACAGTCCACTTCAGCTCAGCCAAAGCCTAAAGCCAGCGGCCGTGCAACGTACCCAAAGAACATGCTAAGCGACTGGAATGATACGATGGAATGTTCATCATCATCAGTGATTCTATTACAACGAGAATACGTCCTCGAGGAGTATACCGTGCCCTTTTTTCTGTGCAAATTGTGTCAACGTGCGTAGTATGATTGACCTGCCTTTGTAGAAATCCGTTGAGTATAGATGGCTTTTCTGCAGTGCGTTTTGGCGTAACTTCATCGCCATTAGTGAGGTATAGAAAGCTTTCCATTCATAGCGTGTCCGAATGCCGCATTCGGATAGACGTTGGCTTCATTACGCGAGGAACCATGGGATGCGGTGTTTTTCTTGAGCCTCTTCTTTTCTTGGAAAACAATCACGAGCTTGACGTGCTTTGTGGAAACAGTTTGTGTGCAGGTGTCCCCTCTGCAGTGCTGTTTGGCGTGACCACATCGCCATCAGGGAGGCATGGAAAGCTTCGCTTTAATAAACATTATCGCGAGAGGGGAAGTTTAGGAAGTGTGCGTGAGTCGCATGCAGGTGTGTGATTGGTGTAACGGTGCGTAGGAAGCCATTTGTGTGCGGGAAAGCTTGCGTCTACGTACGGCACGCCCCCTGACTGGATGTGCAAACATTGCAACCCCGATAATTCAGGCATAATTTATTTGGCGTTGCTAGTTACCGTAGGTTTGATTATTTCTTGGCACAGATATGCTATTTTAAGATTAAGGACGCGATAACCAGAGAAATCACACACACTTTCACAGTGACAAAAAGTAATATCACAGCGCACGACGAATCTGTTATGTCTAAATGGCTTCATTTCACGTTCTTTGTCTACTTGCCTTATTTTATTGCCATTATTTGTCATTTTTCTCACTTAGGTGACGAAGACCCGTGCAAATTTTTTTACAGTTCGCATGGTCCTCCAGCAAAGATAGCACATCTTGTTCAAAGAAAACTTCAACTTTCACTACCGTATTACTACACAAACACGCGCCCCTCAACGGATGCATGGACGTCTACATGCGCTCCTGTTTCCAACGGCCGAAAAGGGTTCCCATTGTTATCCCAGGAAGCGGGCCTCCGCATACAAACGAGTTTTATTTAGGCGCTGACCCCCCCTGGAATGAACGGCCTCTTAATGGTGCCGCAGAGTACCGGAAGGTATGAGGATCTTAACCTCCGGGTTTTGCAGCAGGCGCGAGCAAGACGGCTTAACGCAAATTCGAATGGACAGTGAGCTTGCCCCGGGAGCCTCGTTCAGACTTTCCGCGTGGCGACAAACGAAGCCCTTTGAACCATGGGGGTTCATTGGGTAGCAAATGCGTCGTTTTACAATACCGACACGTGAATGGCTCTAAAAGCACGCTCCACCTAAGAATCTAGTGACGCCAACCCTACGGTTCAATTAGGGCAAAAGGCTTTTAGCGCTGGACGTGTTTCCACAAAACACCGCAGCCGCACGCCATTCGTGTTGGCGGATTCATCGGATTCTTTACGCCCGGTAAAGCTACCTTATTGGTCCAGCGATAGGACCCCGAAATACCCTTCGAGTTGTGAACACCAAGCGGAAGGTGCAAACTGCCCAAAGGAAAGCAGAATGTGAGGAGGCAAAAGGGTGAGCGATGTAACAATGGCTAAAAGAGGCTCTATCCACACTGTGCCGGTTCGTCCATGACTCCTCTATGTTGGGACATTTTTGATGCCGTAGTCTTCCCTCCCACCACTTTGACCCCATGCGGCCTTCAGCCACCCCTCCCAATAAAAGTTCGTTTGCTGTTGCTAAAAGAGGGCTTTCGAACACAGAACAATTTGGACCGTAAATTAGCAGCATTTCATGCGCCCCTTTTTAAAGCGCAATAAAACTGGCTGCTTTCGCCTACAGGCCTTACCCTTCCAGGTTGTTCCAGCTTACTTAGTAAAAATTTGCGTTCGAAGGTAATACACGTGCTTGGCGTCTGCTATTGAGAACACAACGTTTCACAAGCACATTTGAGGCCATTGAAAGCAATGATATTCGAGAATGAGGAAGAATGTTCTTCGAGTTGGTTTTTCTTAATAACAGGACAAAAACGAAGACGAAAGACACTACAAACCACAAACGCTAGCGTTTGCTCTGTTTGCTTTTTAGGGGTGAAGCCCCTCAGTGGCTGGGGCTGTTGGCGTCTGCTGTCGTCGCCGTCGTCGTCGTAGTCGTCGTCGTAATCGTCGTTCGTCTCATGTAGTCATGGTACTAAACACGGAGACAGTCGTTTACGCCGCGCGCTACAGAGCTGCGTGCCTCAAAGGCAAGAGACTTTTACACCAAAGCTGTGTACCTGTACCCCCCAACGGCTTAATCTCCGTTGGCGAAAATGCCAAGAATACGCTTATTCTTCGCCTCTCACCACGTTTCATGTTAGTGGAGATGGCCTGAGATTTTCGGTCGTGATCCCATACAGTGACCTCATCGTGATCCCATCTCTACAGTCAAAACTTTATTTAATGAAACCCGATATAATAAATTTTCCTATCTAACGAACAAATTGGGATTTCTCCACAGGTGCCTGTACGGCTCAATGCTTTTATGAACTCAAAATAGCAAAATTTATTTAGCAATTTCTTTATTCCCGATTTATTTTTTCCCGATTTAACGAAGTATTTCCAGTTACGCAAGCCCTGAACACGAGTCAGAAGAATAAATCTCCCGCTGTTCCTTGGAACAGCTTCTCCGGCTTTACGAGGTGGCATCAGATCTCGGCTTCTACGACTGCCTGAGCACCGACGCAGACGCAGACGCGACGGTTGCTTTGAACGATTAAGAAATCGTACAGTTAGTTTCCAGCGCACTATAGCTGTCAGAGGATGCCGCCGGCCGAGAAACTGCTGAAGCTCTTGCGCCCGCTCCAGGCCAGATGATGGACGCTATGGACTTGCTCAGGCGCCTTGCTGAGAATCGCGAAGGTACCGAGAGGACGTTGAAAGCGCTTGCATGCTACTAAAAGTCTGTCTGCCCAATCGTGATAAAGCGTGCGAAGGCGAAAATCACATGCTTTTTTGCCAGGAAATACATTTGTTTCTTCCAGAACTCCCAGCGTTTTCCGATTACTATTTTCATCGTGGACGTTCAGCATGATGATGATGATGTTTGGTGTTTTATGGAGCAAGGCCAACGAGGGCAAACAGCGCCAAAACGGTGGTTAGGTATGAAGGATGTAACCGTAAACGCTAAAACCGTTCAACAAAACAAATGAATTCAGTAAAAGACAATGAGGATGGCTGGTGTAAAAGGCCAGGTTGTGATGGTGCGTGGCATAAAATCGTGTTTAAAAGCAACTACGCGTGATAGGAAACGAGGTGTAAAAACTTGATGTCACTAAGAAACTTAAAGGTGCGTTGTACAGGAATCATGGGGTCATCCCGTAAAAACAATGCTGGGTGTAGTGGAATGTGTTGTCTGTAGAGGTCGGCGAAGTGTTTCTGTCGTGTTGTGTGGAGTGCTTTGCATTGAAGTAGCACATGGATCACGGATAGGCCGTCTCCACACCTGCTACACAAGGGTCTTGGAGATCCCGTGAGCAGGTATGAGTGTGTTGCATGTGTGTGGCCTATCCGTAATCGAGCCAGGGTAACTTCATTGTGCCTGTTGTGTGTGTCAGTGGTGTATGCTCCCAAGAGTGTCTTTATAACGTGTATTTCGTTGTCTGCCTGTTCATTCCAGTGTGCTTGCCATATATTGCCAAGGTGTTGTCTTATATGTGGCTTAAGGTCAGTGTACGGTATTGTTGTTATGTCCACTGTGTTTGCAAGTGCAGCAGCAGCGGCCATTTGATCTGCTGTCTCGTTTCCGGTGATCCCCGAGACTGGCACCCAGCATATGGTCACTTCAAGACTTATTGCATATGCTGACATAATGGTTTTGTAAACTAAATGAATAACATGGTTTTTACAAAGCTGCTTAGATGACAATGCACGTACTACACTCAAGGAATCTGTAAAGATGATGGACTTTGGAATTTTATGATGAACTATGTCCTTTAAAACCAGAAATATGCCATAGGCTTCAGCCGTACAAATGCTGCTTTTCGAGTTTAGGGTGTTAGATACCCTAAAATCAGGTCCGTGCGCAGCACACGACACCATACGGGCTGTTTTTGACTCGTCGCTAAAAAATTCTGCACACTTGTATTTCTCTTGAAGGAAAAATAAGTGTTGAAGAATTACAATTGTGGGTACTCGTTTTTTATCAATCGCTACAAACGATAAATCGCACGACACGGGGCGAAGCTGCCACGGTGGTAAAAAGTCGGAAAGGGTTGATTTGTAGTTGTCTGAAAAGGTGACAGATAATTCTGACACTTCCTGTCTCACCCTATGTGAGAACGGAGCAGAGATAGATGGACGATTAAGAAGAAGTTGGGACATGGGTGCATCACAAATAAATGGTTTGAAAGGATGGTCGGTTATTGACGAAATTTTAAAAGCGTACAGAAGATCTATGTATGTTCGCTGATGATCTTGGGACCATTTATCGCACTCGACGTATAGGCTTTGTACGGGGCTTGTACGGAAAGCGCCCGACGCGAGGCGGAGCCCCAAGTGAAGCACTGGGTCCAGCATTTTCAGCGCTGTTTTTGTTGCTGACCCATAAACCACGCTCCCATAGTCCAAGCGGGACCCCACCAAGCTTGTGAAGACACGTAAGAGGAGTTGCTTGTCCGCGCCATAGGAGTGGTGTGAAAGGACCTTAAGTATGTTTATTGCTTCGATGCATTTATGTTTTAGTTGTCTGATGTGAGGGATGAATGTTAGTTTCTCGTCTAATACGACGCCTAGAAATTTGTGTTCTTTTTTTACACGAATCAAGTCACCATTCAATTTAATTTCAGGGTGTGGTTGGATACCGCGCCTCCTTGAGAAAACGACGCAGGTATTCTTTCCAGGATTAATCCTAAAACCGTTTTGATCAGCCCAGCGAGCAAGCTTGTTTGCCCCAAGCTGGATCTGTCGTTCACATATGGACATATTACACGATTTAAATGATATTTGTATGTCGTCCACATACATCGAACAGGAGATTGTTGGTGGCAATGCCTTCCGAACTGAATTCATTTTGACTATAAACAAAGTGCAGCTCAAAACACCACCTTGAGGCACGCCAATCTCCAGCACGTGAATGTATGAGAGTGCCGAACCAACTCTGACACGAAATGTTCGTAAAGATAGGTAGCTGGACAGAGTGTTCAGCATGTTACCAGATATACCAAAGGATTTGAGGTCTCTAAGGATGCCATAGCGCCATGTAGTATCATATGCCTTTTCAATATCAAAGAACACGGTCATGGAATACTGCTTATGAAGATAAGCATCTTTAATGTAAGATTCTAGCGCTACTAGTTTGTCATTTGTAGACCGCCCCGCCCTGAAGCCCGCCTGGCAGCTCTCGAGAAGACCATTGTACTCAAGAAAGTACACGAGTCTCCTGTTAATCATATTCTCGAGAAGCTTGCCCAGGCACCTTGTGAGGGCGATAGGTCTATAACTGGCAGAAGAAGAAGGGTCTTTACCCTCCTTCAGAAACGCCGCTACAATAGCCTCCTTCCAAGATTTTGGGATATGGCCCGAAAGCCATATGTTATTGTATAGGTGTAGGAGTGTTTCAAGTGTATCTGGGTGTAGGTGTTGTATCATGGTGTATGTAATCTGATCTGCGCCTGGAGCAGAAGGTTTACATGTGCTCAGGGCAGCCCTTAACTCATACAGTGTAAATTCAGAATTATAACCAGATTTTGGCCTGTTATTGTCATGTAGAGACTTTTTTTAGAAGTATTTTTATGTTTCAGGAAAGTGTCTGTGTAGTGTGCAGAGCTGGAAACCTGTTGGAAGTGTAGTGCAAGTGCGTTAGCCTGGTCTTCGAGTGTGTCCCCTGTTGTACTGACCAGGGGCAGGCTATGTGTATGTTGTCCTTTAAGTTTGCGTATTCTTGTCCATACCTTGTGCGCATCTGTGTATGAGTTAATGGATGTAAGAAAGGTGCGCCAACTCTCTCGCTTTGCCTCACGGCGCACACATTTTCCAACCGCCTTGGCACGTTTGAACAACAAAAGATTACCTGACGTGGGGTACCGACGGAGGATACCCCACGCCTTGTTCTGGGCCTCTTGTGCGCGCCTACAGTCCTCATTCCACCACGGCCTCCTCTGATTGCGCGGGGCACCAGAGACGTGGGGAATGGACTTCTCGGCGGCGTTGCGGATGTGCGCAGTGAGGAGTTGAGTAGCTTCTTCAACGTGTAGGTGTTCAATGGATGTGTGGTGTAGTTTAGATGTTTCTGTAAATGTACTCCAGTTCGCTCTATCTTCATTTAACCTGTTATGGGAAGGTGAACTGTTCGGGAAGTATGTTAATGTGGTTGGGAAGTGGTCACTACCATATGGGTTAGTGCCACCGTCCCATTCTAGAGATGGAAAGAGTACTGCAGAGCCAATCGCCAAATCGAGGTGTGAATAAGTGTTGTGTCCTATATTATGGTATGTAGGCTTGTTTGTATTGAATAGGCATGCTCCCGAAGATGTTAGATATTTTTCGATAAGGCGACCTCGGGCATCTGTGCGAGCAGAGCCCCAAAGAGAGTTATGTGCGTTGAGGTCGCCTAAAAGAATGAAAGGTGTGGGTAGCTGATCCACAAGGCCCTCGAAATCCGAGCTCAAGAGCTGGAAATCCGGAGGGATGTAAACTGAGCATAGATTTATTAGCCTATTGAAAATTATGGTACGAATGGCAACAGCCTCAAGCACGGTCTGTAACAGGATAGAATGACACGCCAAGGACTTTCGGGCAATGATGGCCACACCCCCGGAAGATGTACCACCACCATCCCTGTCCTTCCTAAATACCTGGTAACTATTCAAAAAGTTTGCATGTTTGGAATTTAGGTGTGTTTCTTGTATACACATGACACTTGGCTGATTGGAGTGCAGTATTTCGGACACATCGTCAAGAGTTTTAAGGAGGCCTCTACAGTTACATTGAATTATGTTTTCTCTTCGCATTATTTAGTGTGAGAGCTACTGGAGTGTGTACGTTTATGTGTCGTCTTTCGGGGCTGTGACTCTCGTCTTTTTGGGCTTGTCGGGAGGCTTTGGCGTCGGGACACGTTCCTTGCGGTGCACCGCAGACAAGAACGGTCCGACATCCGTTTCGTCGTCTGATGTCCTCGGAGTGCCTGACTGATCAGGCCCCTTGGACCGCGCACCCTTTTGGGCGCGCTTTGACTGACCCACAACCACCGAGGGTTTAAGGAATGCCTCGGATGGCGCAGGCGGTGCGGTGGGGGTGGGAGCTGCCGCTAGTTCCTCCGTCTCCATCTCGTCTGCGCCCTCGCTTGTGGTTTGGGACGCTGGAGCGGAAGTGGAGGATGCAGCATCGCTCCCAGCAGACGTGGTTGCCCCCACAGCCGCTGCTTGCTCAGCTAGCGGTCCGGAGGCGGGTTGGGCTGCCTGAAGCAACCCAGGGGGGGGGGGGGGCGGGACCAAGTCCGACTCACGGTACTGGGTCCCTGCCGAAACCAGACGCCGCTCCGCCCCCCGGCGAGCTGCTTCGGCGTACCTCCCCAATGGGAAAGAGGCGACCCTCTTCCGCGCCTCTGGGTAGGTGATGTTCTCTGTCACTTTCACGTTGATTATTTTCTTTTCAAGATGAAATTTCTCGCACTTCCTGGAGTAGGCCGCATGTGGGCCCCTGCAGTTTGCGCAAGTGAGGATATCAGAATTGCAATTGTCGGTGGGGTGGTCCTGCACTGCACATTTCGCACAGGTTGTTTTGCCGCGGCAAGAGGTTGTGCTGTGCCCGAACCGCTGGCACTTAAAGCAGCGGCGCGGGTTCGGTATGTACGGGCGAATAGAGCATCGGATGTAGCCTGCATTTATGTATTGCGGAAGTGTCGATCGGTCGAAGGTCAGGATAATGTGCTTGGTGGGGATTAGCTTATTGTCCCTGCGCATCGTGATGCGGCGCACGGCTGTGACGCCCTGGCCCTTTAACCCTTCAAGAGGGTCGGAATCTGTTTCTGTAAGGAGATCCGACTCTGAAATCACACCCTGGGAGCTGTTCAGGCTCCGGTGGGGCATGATCCTGATGTCCAGATCATGGATGTGAGTTTGGGCAAGAAGTGTGCGGGATTGTTTTTCAGTGTTGAGTTCGACAAGGATTTCTCCTGTCCTGAGCTTTTTGGCTTCATACTTTTCACCTAATGTGCTTTGTAGAAATTTCCAGACAAGGAATACCGACAGTGAAGCGACGGGTCTCGTCGGGTCAGCTGATTCGATCACAAGAAAACGAGAATAGTTATTCCCGTTTGTTGAAGAGACAGTTGCTGACAGAGGTGGGAATGAAACTTCGGTGCGGCCCCTTTTCGGGGGCCGATCACGTGTGGGGGGGGGGGGGTAGAAAATGCCAGATATCATAGTATAGAAGCAGGGGACGGGGGTTCTTTCTTTTTTGACTTTGCCCTGATGGTCAAAGAGGTCCCGGAGCTCCCTGCCTGGTGAACAGACAGGGAGCCCATCCGCCGGAGCTTGACCGGGGCTCCGACGGCCACCGTTCGTGGTTTCTAACCCTCCACCTATAAACACATTGCCACAGTTAGATCCAGCTTATGTTTGTGGGCTCGGGGTCCGCGGTATCGCCAGTACCGTCACCAAGATTGCCCAAGGTGCCCCGTGCAGGGGTGGACGTTCAGCACTTTGCTGAACAAATTATCGGCAGGCGAGCGCCGCGGCCACCGCAATTACGATGTCATTGTGGCTGGTGTGATGCGCCTTCTTTTAGACAGTGGATTTGGAGAATCAACTGCCTGTGAATTGAATGTCCCGATTTTACGAAATTCTCGATTTAACGAAATAATTTGCGTTTCGGGTGGCTTCGTTAGATCGGGTTTTAACTGTATCTGGATCGGTTTCTGTATATAGCATGCCTGGATAGCGTGCTTGGCGCCCACATAGGCCATTAAATCACTCTGTAACAATTTATTTTGAATATTCAAAGTGCCATAAATCAAGGCTAAAATCCCCGAACCGCTTAGTTGACAAGGCGACAGCTTTCTTTCCACCGCAGGTATCAACCAGTACGAAAACCGACGGCCATGCCAGTTAAACGGGCCCCGTGATTTCGTGATGTCATGGTTACATCAGGCAAAAAATAATTCTATGGGGCTACATTCCAGGCGACGTGAAGTTCAACAAACATGAGCAGATCAGTGAGTTGTACATTCACAAAGACGGTAACTACGACATTGGAAAGGATTGCGAACAGCGGTACAATTGGGATTTTCTGGACGACCCCGACGAGAAGGATGACAATCAGTTTGAACAGGCAAGTGACCGCAAAAGCGACGAGATATGGGCACTTAAAGCAAATATCTGGCTCGATATTTGATGTCCGAGGCAGTAATTCGGGTTAAAATAATACAAATACGCGAATTTCCTGTCGAGATTTGCGAACGTCAGTCGTTCAGGTGGTACTACACCAAGAACTTGCGTTCTCTTCGATTTCTGGTTCTGGTGAAAGCACTGCAGTATCTGCGGATACCTCCCAGGTGATGCTATTCCGTTTCGTCTACTTTCCAAACGGGGGCGTGGCCTTCAGGGCGTCTGACATCTCTGACGTCGACGGCGCGCTGCCGTCACATCCGCTGCACGCTTTGCAGTGGCAGTGGCAGCAACGGAGCTGCCCGAAATAAATTTTACAATTTACCTGTCAACCTTCCAAACTGCAACCGGGAACATATGCGCTTTTGAGATGATTATGTTAGGCGCCGGGAATTTTCGAATCCACGCCCCCATCCATTGCGAAGTCACGCTCTAGCGTAGCCTATCCGCTGAGCGAATAAAAAATGTCGTGTACCGTGTGCGATTGACAAGCTGTGCTACACTGTTGCTGCTGCGCCGTAAAGTTTCTCTGAGCTGTGCTACCACATAACCTCTCGCTGTGTTGGGTGGGTGGTGGTGAGTGTGATGAAAGTGCGCCGTGTGCTTCCAAAGTCGTTGTATTGTGAGGTGCTGAGAAACCGTGCGAGATTCCCAGCCCAACTTTCGAACCAGCGATTTTCCATTTCATCGTCAGATGATTTACTGCGTGACTTGATGTGTTCGTTTCTTTTTCTTTTTATATACGCATTATGGTGTGCTCGACACCTGAGCGAAAATGTTACGTATGCCCAAACGCATCACCGCTTATCTTTTTTTGGACCAAGGCGGAGTGACACTGTGCTCGTGTATCCGCTCTGCAAGCATCAAACAAGGCTTACCATCTCAGGCTAACCACGTGTACAAGCTTCCCACTGGTTGAATATGTTCAATAAAGCCTTTAACAATGCCTTTAAGCCGAAAAATAGCGTGTAGTACAACCTAAATTAAAAGATAATGCTGACGCCAGCACCGCTCCTTTTCGTACTGTAGCAAACACACTTGTTTAATTCAAATATATTGCACAATTTTCTAGTTTTGAATATGCTTTTGTTTCCATTTGAACTTGCATAAACTTTCTAGTTACAATGTATTAGTAGCTTTTTGCGAAACTGCGGCTTGCGTTAAAATGCGTGGCACGAGGCTTTCGGCTGCAGTGGCATGCCTACGGTTGGAGACACTGCGTCGTTCCAGTTTGTGTTGCTTCAGGCTTGTAATTTGACTGCTTGGTAAGCTGTCTGCTTTCTGTCCGTAAATTGGAATGTAGTGTGCCAGTTCTTTAAAGCAACTGTTGGTGGGTGAGCATCTATTATCTTACCGGCAGCTGTGGAAGGCCAAATATCGTGCTGTGCTTCGTAACTTCTGAAAAACTGGCGCGCATCATTGTTATTTTTTGTGAACGCTTTTTTTGTGGAATAGAGGAATTCAGTGGGCATGTGCCGTGCGTGACACTGACTGTTCTAGATGACAAGCAGCTGTATTGCTTTCATTGCTGAAGTGCTTCAAGCTGTACCCAAAAGGTCGACATGTCAACAGTGGACCTGTATTGTCTAATATTAATTGGCGCTTCCGGTATCTAGGCCAACCCACTAAGTTTCTCTGTATTTGTCTCATGGGTTAGCAAACACATCCTAGTGCAGCAATTTAAATCCATACCTGTAAAACCGGCTTCACTAAACATAAACGCATTGCTAGAAAGACATCTAATAAGGGTGACAACAAAGCAATGTGGCAACAAAATGTAGGGTTTCAAAGCCTTTTTTAAATACCCAATCAGTGTATTACGTCACATTTTTTATACTTATCGAGTGTGAAGGTACGAGTCTATCATAATTGCGCATGTTAATTTGTCTGATTATGTGTTTACTTAGCATGTATTAGGTATTGCACTTTTTTTTTCATTAAGGGCAGACTACCCAAAGAATGCTGACACATTATTACGGTTACACTTTGCGTCATTGAATTTTTTAGTGAAAAGAACTACTGAAAGGTGCGCATCAATGCTGCTCGTCCGATACCGTTTTCACAATTTTCACAACAGTTCTTACGGTGTCCACCATGTGCCCTTAGCCGCCAGCCAAGGACTTGTGGAGGCAGGCACAAAAAGTTTTGATGCATATCAAACAAGTGGGTACCACTTCGTATTTGCATGTTTTGTGAGTGCGCCTTGACTTGAGCAATCTATTACAACGTACGGCTTTGGTGCATAAAGGTGTGTATTTTGTGAGGTAACCAGTTTCCCAAAAAGGGCTTTATTTTCAGGAGGGTATGCTGACGGGCCAGTTGGTACATTTTTAGACTAAGAAAAACAGCGCAAACGACGGGACGAAGAAAGGAAGTACCACCTCAGGAAGTACCACCTCAAGTACCGCAGGAAGTACCGCAAGAAGTACGGCATCAAGTACCACCTTGGCAAAGCATTGCGCTTCCTGCGGATGGGGCCCCCTCTTCCATGACTGCGTGATTCTCGCGTGATATCCTGGACGAAGAGAGCGGGAAATCTTTGAGGCGTTAAAGATCAAGAAGACAGGAGGTGCTTGTATTAGTGAGCCATCAGTTTCCATTCTCAAAAAGGAAATGCTGTGCCTATCTTGAACATTAGTCTTTGTATCGGCACGTGGCGGATCCTGCTTTTTACAAGTCTTGGTGTTTTTTTTTCAATGTGATATCTCCTAGGTCTTATCGGTCCTTCTATTGTTTTCCTTTTCCTATATATATGTTTTCTGCTGCAATAAAGCGCTCAGTTGTTCATCAGCGCCTGTGGTTCAGTCTTACCTTTCTCCGTCCCGTCGTTTGCGCTGTTTTTCTTAGTCTAGCTTTATTTTATGTTAGCTGAAAGTGATTAGCTTTGTGCCTGATAGCCCTTAGACTGCAGTTCTCTGAACACTTACAATATATCCAATTGTACATTGCTGGCAGCTGTTTGTCTTGTGTTACTCTCCAATGGTACATTTTGGGCACTTGTTTGTTTTGTGTCACTCATTTATTTTGTTCGTTTAGCTGGAATTGTCCTGCCACCAATGATTTCTAATATTTTAAGACATTCAGTTTCCATTTTTAATGTTTGTTTGCACTGCCTCGGATGTGTAAGGTGGCAAATGTGGCTATTGAACAAATATTTCCTGCTCACAATATTTTCAGTATATTGTACATAGCTTCTTCTTAGCTTATAAACCTATGATTTCAGGCTATTGCATTTTAAATGTATTTCAAAAACATGAGATTTCAAGACTAATGTTATACCGGGGTGTTAGCTCAGACAAAGTTATGAATGTATGTGGTGCTGAGGGTTTTTTCAGGCATGCTGGTTGTTTCATTTTAGGTTGTCGGATACATAGAGATAACCCAGATGAGGAGGAGAGCGGCCTTCGTCTGAACAAGATAGACGAGGATCATCAGAGGCCATGGATATTCTTAGCTATCTAATGTAAATACTGCTATTCTTTCTTATTAGTGGACTTAGCCTCTGTATGGTGCCTGGAAAGCCGAGAAGGAAGAAGTCGGGGTTACTAAGCCGGCGTATCGTGCCCAGTCGGTAAGAGCGATGTTGGTGACCACAAGGTGGAGGAGGCAATGTTATAATCCGGACAGAAGAATGCACTAGCTGAAAGTAAAGAACAGCTCGTCAGCAACAAAACAGAAGGCTTGTAAATAAAGTAAACACGGTGTTGGATACTGTCATGAATCGAGGTCAACCCCGCAATGACGCCAGAAAGAACAAGGTGGAGGAAGAGGACGAAGAAGGGAGATCGAGGCAGGTGCGGCGGGAAGACACCGGGTTTCCGAAGAGCCAAGCCGAAGGTGCCGCGACCCGACACCGACGTCGCCACGCAGGCCTGGGCGGGAGCGGGCCGACGACGCTTCGGCTCCGGTCTCCCGACGCTTCGCCAACCCATGTCTTGGCGGCTCCAGCGGCGACGGGCACGTGTATTCGGGAGGCGGCATCGAACCGTCGTCTTCCGCTACGACGGACCCGACAACAGCAACGTCCACGTCCTCCGGAAGCCCAGCCGGGCTACACTAGTCGCACAACATCGCGACGACAGCATGCCCGCACCAGCTCTTCGCGGTGCCGCTTCGATTTCCTCACGTCAACGCCCGTGAAGTACGTAAGCCTCGCCGCTAGCGAAACATCCTTCTAGGACATTCTTGAGCTTGTAAAGCAGGGGTACCTTAGGACATTGTGTATATTTCATTGTGGAGAGTTCGATAGCTTTTTCACGTGTGGGGTTTTCTTAACTCGGTTTTGTTTGCTTCGAGCCTGGCTGTGTCATAAATGTATTTTGTTAAGCCTCCGCCGGTTTCCTTCTTCTCTGCCGGTCGAGACGCGTGACGAAATGATTGGCGACCCTGTCATGATACTGGCGCTATAGCTGCCAGGATTGGCCGAGTCATGCGTCTTGGCCGCTTAGAAGAATGGATTGGGGAAAACTTGTAACGTTAGTTCAAACGCACGGTTTGAACAAGAAACAGGCATTTAAGATAGTCGAGAAAGAGAGTCGCAGAGAGCAGCAGGCGTTTGAGGCAGAGATGAGAATATTGCAAGAAGATAGAGAACGGCTATAATCGAAGCTGTGCCTCGTCCAAGAAAGTTACAAACGAGCAGAAAGAATCGAACTCGCCGCACGTGGAAGGCAAGACACGTGCATCGCATGCAATGATGAGTGCGCATAAAACAGAAGAAAACGAAAAGGGCTTTCAGCTCCTAACTGAGGAGGAAGCCGAGTCTGAAGCGCCAGGCGTTGAATGTTACGGTTCTCGTATGGTGGCAGTCCAGCCGCAGGGACATGAACGCTATGAGTGTGTCATGGCAGCAAACCAGCCGCATGGAGGTTACCATGCTGAGAATACATCGGGAGAGGGAAGGCTGATGGCCTCCGGTACACCTGACTTCTGTGGTTTAGAAGTATCCAAAGTACTCGTTACTGAGGTCGAGACGCGTCACAGGTACTCCTGATGTGGAAACTTCAGGCTCACTCATACAGCGGCTGCAGTCCAACAATGATTAGTTGAGCAAACTGAATGCCAAAGTTAAAAATGTTTACCTGACGACGGGTTCGACACAATTGTGAGGTACGATGACGCCGCCAAAGGCATGCTGGGCCAGCTAAAGGCTAAGAAGAGATCGCTACGGATTGGTCAACGCCTGCCGGGATCGAGAGCTCCAGCACCTTCTGTGGTGGATTCTCAGAGTGACGAGTGTCATCTCCGTGGAAGCTCCATGATGCTCCAACGCTGCAGCTCCAAACATTCAATGGCGAGTTGTGCAAGTGGCTCAGCTTTTGGACGCAGTTGAAAGGAGCCATGAAGACAAAATACAAGGTTATTTCATTAGAAAGATTTCGTGTTTTATAGTGCCCCAGCTCTTGTCCGGATGCAAACAATGCTTTATTCACTGAGACATTATACAATTTAAGCTAAAATTTTGATTTTCTCGCTAAATGGTGCGTTTTCGTGGTCTGCAGTGACATGACAGGAGGCTACCTCTCTGCAGCCGATTGGGAAGCCTTGTTTACCGTTAGTGAACCCAGATGGTGCCACAATACCGCGGCAAGTCGTTTTCTGCGTTTGCTTTGTTTTTGACCATTAAACCTGGCTTGTTTTTGTTCAGGGAGAAAAGAATTGTTTCGTGAATCATAGTGCTCGCTCGACAGATATGGTCACGTACGACACCGTTGCTTGTGTCAATCGGTCAGTGTCGTCTGAGACAAGCCCGAAGCCTCGCAGTCCTCTGCAGCTAAACCAAGCATAGTGTGCATAGCACCAATAACCGTATGCATCGGTACTTCTCTGTTTACGCGTGCTTTCGTAACTTGCACTGTTTGTCCGCCCATTCTTACTGCTTTAAAAATAATGTGGCCTAAATGTAAGCGCAAATAGCTCGTTCAGCAAGCTTATAAGCCCTTCCTAATTGGTGTTTGATTTTGCCAGGCTCCGCCAATTGCAGACCTGGCTGGTATGACATCATAGGCTCTGTTGCGGAAAATGAGCTAGTGGGTCGCATGGCCATTCCCTTTTTTCCTTATTATATAGCTGATTTGAGCGAAGTTTACGTTAAAATGGTGTCAGTATGACTCTAACGAGGCAATTTTTTGAATAAACAAAACTTGTGTTTTCTCTTCATGTGGCCGTTCACGAAAATCCCAGCCTGAAGCGCTGCTCGATGGGTCAGCTGCTGCATCCATTGCCAGGCTCCAACCGACGTTACCCAGTCGCCGTGAAAATTCTATTGCGACGCTTTAGTGACACGCCGGATTGTACAGGAACATCTGGTGGAGCTTCGATCGCTCCCTTCAGTCGTGTCACGGAATAATGTTGGCGGCTCCAGCGACTCCTGGACCATATGCAGTGTCGTGCGCAGTCTGGCAGCCCTGAAGGCTTTTTACACACATACTCGACGATGATAGGCGTGCTCCTGACATTTCAAGCAAACACTAGGTCGCAGTGGGTGGCTAAAGCGGCGTGGAGCTCAGCCCAAGGATGTGGGTTCGATTCCTGGCCGCGGCGGCCGCTTTTCTGATGGAGGCAAAAAGCAAAAATGCCCGCGTGTTCCAGATTTCAGCGTACGTAAAGATACCTAGGCGGTCAAAATTATTTCAGAGCCCTCCACTCCGGTGCGCCTCATCGTCTGTGTAGCGTTGGTTCGTTAAACCCCATAATCAGGTAGCAGTGAGTCTGTCGTATGCAGCAACAGTGTTGTTTTTGAATAAAGCTGCATAGATTACACAAAGCGTCACTCTAGTTTGGCTCCGTCAGACGTAATTTGTTTTTACTTGACCTTTCATTTAACGTATCTTCCATGACATTTACTCATTTATATATTTGTTTACAACACTGCTAGCCCTTGCACGTTGCAGCAGTGGTAAAACGTGAACAATATACACTGCCCTCATAAACAACAAATCTAGCTGTCCTTCAAAGTTTTCAGAGAATTTGCATCTTGTAAACACTTCGGGAGAAAGAATTTCAATCCACCATTATACAAGAAACAAAATTTCTAATAATACGCGGTGCATATGACTGAAGAACAAATGGATTCAATTTGGGGTTCTGTCAGATGGGAGCAATTGTTTACTGTTGATTCCACCGGACATCACTTTAACGTAAATTTCAGGTTACATCAGACGTAACTTGAAGAATATGAATAAGGTTACTTCGGAAATAATTTTAACTTTTCACTTTGGGTTACGTCAAACACATCCGGCTAGATTTTTGCATAGCATGTGTTTAAAGTCAGCTTCTTCTGCAACAAACCAGCCATACAAAAAAGCCCGACACACTAAAGGGTATGTATATTTATGAGTAACTTTAGCAATAACACTGTTTATCAATATGGCAAGGGTTTACATATTTAGTCGATTTGGTAGATAGCTGTCAGTCAGCGATATTCTGGTTTGACTTGAAAGGATGCATGGCCGATGATCAAAAACCAAGGCTAGCATTCTAATTATTCTTCAGTTCTTCGCTAGGCTGAATGATAGCTTTTTTTACTTCTACTTTTTTATGGTTTAATAGCTAATTTCAGTGCCTGTCAACATCCTCAAGGCCTGCAGGACAGGACCACTTCTTGTACATGAGTTTGGCTTAAAGGATATGAAAGAAGTGGTTTATCCAATTTTCGTAATAAAGAAAGGAAGTCAAAGATGTAACAAAAAAAACTCCCACTCCCAAAGACATGCTATCCCATTACAATACACAATAGGAATAATGTGCAAAAACTGAAAGATGTCATGCAGAAACATCAAAATGTATGCGTTCACGTGTCAGTGGGGCGTGTGGAAGAATATTTACGGAAGCAGTGCGCATAGTACCACTGACAAGAAAAGTATACAACCCATGCAGGCTGCCGGCGATGAGATATGGGGCAGAAACGGCGGATTACTTTAACAACCAGAAAGAAAACTAATTAAATGAAGAATGTTGGGAGTAACGCTTAGGGTCAAGAAAAGAGCTGCTTTGGATTGAGAAACAAACTCGCGTGTAGAATAGTATAGTTAAAGTTACCTAAGAAAAGTAGACTTGGGCTGGCCATGTAATAAGATGAAATGACAACCAGGGTAACTCGAGGGAGAGACGAAGTAAAAAAATCTGAGGGCAAAGAATGAACTCGGGTGGCTCAGGACAGGAGCTGTTGGAGGTCAATGGGAGAAGCCTTCCCCCTGCAGTGAACCTAAACAGGCTATTGGTGATTTATGCTGAGTATGTGTGCACTTGTGTGTTTTCCCAGATGGGATGTACTAGACAAGCAGCGTCAAAAACTGGCTACAGTCACAAATACAGAGCCAAAGATGACGTAAAAATATCGAGTCGTGCTCAACCTTCCCCTCGCAAGGCAAAAGGTAGATTTGATGCTGCAAAAAAATTGCAACGCATGCGTTTGAACAGTGAAAATGAACCTACACTACACTCTTTCAATGGCATTACTTTTAGACAGATGCTGCTAAGTTGACACGACACACTAAATGTAAAATTGTCTTGGTTCGGCCTATTAAAGGCTGGCTTTCAGTTTTTAGTGCGTAGGTATTGTTACACCTGGGTTTGCTTGGCAAGTGTCAAATGTTTGATCTTGCCCAGAGCTTTTCATTTTCATTTTTTACAAACAAAGCAACATCGCTGATAGAAAATTTACCGCAAGGCTGAATTTTGCCCGTCAACTTTTTTTAGAGAGACATTAAATGCTAAATATTTTACTTGAACTGTTGGAACTGAAGTTTTAATTCAGTTTTGTGACCAATGACACTTTTTTGGCAGCGAATAAAAAATAATGTAGCACTTTCTTCACTTCCCTCCCATCTTGCATGATGTAGCAGAATGTGTGTGAACTGCCACATAGTTCTTGGTAAAACGTCAGCAGGTTTGGTCCCTTTTACAGAAACTGTGCGAAGGACCACAGTTAAAGGCAAAGCTGATGCCTAACTTAAGTGCCTATTTGCTGGTTGTAGTACACTACAGTGGTGAACAAAAGATGTTTCATGTAATACACTTGGTCATTATGATTCAAGGCACCCATAAAGTCAAGGCACTTGTATACAGCCGTTGTGAGTGCATCTGTCGGCACTTCACTTTCACAAAAATGGTACGTTCCAATTTAGGTATTCCACCGATGCACAGCTCTAATCATTACTAGACTTTTATTGTGGTAATGTTTGGCACGGAAAACACAGAAAGTATTTCACACACTGCAAGTTCTTCAACTGAGAAAATAGAGCAAAGGCAAACATCTGTATTCAGCAGATAAGAAATGCTGTACATAATGGCTCTGGAGAATGGGACATGAAAGTGAGAGCAATAAGTTACACTTTGTTCCAACTGCAGTTTCGAATATCGCTGCTTCATATTTATGAGACATGAAAAATTCTTGTAAACCGTGTACTTAAAAGCACCTAATTGTATTTGCAGAGAGAGGGATGTTCACAGCATGTTACGTTTGTAAATTCCATTGGAATTACATTTCACCCAGCGCCAAAAAAAGAAAAGCACTGCACTTTCACCGCATAAATATACACATGCACTAAAATGTTTGGTCACCCAAACAATGACCCCACTGCACTAGCTTTGTGATCACTAAGCATTTTACAACTACAAGATACGAGAAAGAACTGTATGGAACCCACCGAAGAGGGGGTTTGGAGCCCACACGTTTTTGTGCTAGCAGGAGCCAGTGCGGCATGAATTTTGTGGAGAGCTCTATAGCTATAGCCTGAAATGCAGTGCCACACAATTATTGTTTACTAGTCACTCTTGTCCACGCTCTTATGGCTATGAAATCGAAAAGAAACCACGCGCAAAAATTGCTTGTATTAAAGCGCATTCTTTGGATATAAAGAGAACAATGTAAGAGTGCTAATTAGTAAAACCAGTGGAGTTAGAAATTTACATGCAATGTAAAAAACAATGAAACAAAATTTCTGTTCTGAACAACAGAGAAACTTTTTGCTGGAAACTAAGCAATAGTACAAATTGTCCAAATCTTCACTCGCCTTTCTAGTACTACCTGAAATATTTCAGAGGACAGCAATTGAATGCATTTTTTACCATTCGTGCTAACGAACTTCGGTTACACATTCAACCCGTCGAGTCCATGCAATTTTCTCACCATAAACGCTTGCAGTGCGCAAGCTGAGGGAGTACAGCAGGCATAAACAAATTCACAATACTAGAATGGCCAAACTGTCGACTTTGCTAATCTCAACATGACATTGTTCAACCAGTGGAAACCTAGTACGCTTCATTAGCCTGAGATGGAAATCCTGGTTTCGTTCTTTCAGGGCGCGTGCGAGAACATATAGTGCTGCTCCGTTTTGATCACTACAAAGTACAAGATAAACGGCGATGCGTTTGGACGTACGAAACATGTTCACTCATCTTAATGAGTAAATAAAAAGAAAAAAATGGACACTTTACGTCACGTAGAAAAATTTCCTGGCGACGATACGCACAATCGCGGGCTTCGAAAAGTTTGGCTGGGTATCTTACACGGTCCTTCAGCATCGAACAATCGTAAGTCTTCTGAAGCACAACGCGCTATTTTTTAAAGTCACCACTACCCACCCAACCCAGCGGGCGGTTCTGGGGTTGCACACACAGCACAGGGGGGATTTCTTGCACAGCTGGCACACAGCGCGGCAACTGTCACCAGCTGGCACACAGCATTTCTGGTCGGCTGGATGGAACATGACTACGCAATGGATAACGGCGTGGATTCAAAAATTTTTCGGCGCTGAACGAAATCACCGCAAAAGCGCATATATTCCCGACAAACAGTTTAGAACCTCTACATGCGAATTATAAAATGTATTTGGGACAGCTCCGTTGCTGCTACTGTCACTAAAATGCCTGTAGTGGATGTGACGGCTAAGCTGCCTCGACGTCAGAAATGTCAGAGACCCCGAAGGCCACGCCCCCGTTGGAAAGTAGACGAAACGGAGTAGCGCTTCCGGGTGGTGTGTAATTTATGCCAAGAGAATTTAAAAAAATCTTCACTTGTGGAGCTGAAGAAAATGGTAGTGAAGGGAGGAATAAGCAGCTCAGAGAAAAAAAACATCACCAAAGAAACTGTTTTCTTACCCTGAAAGTGGGTAAGGGGAGCAGATAGGAAAGAAGACAGCACAAAGAAAAGGAGGTGATGCTGAATAAGAGAAGGTCTGTATACACGTGCGGTTCCAGTACCAAGTAACTAGAAGTTGAGGCGCAGAGGCGCAGTAAGCACCTGTACAGTTTTCTAGAAAAGTACGGCATTCACAGAGAGCGCAGGGACACTCTCGTCCGCTTTGCCGTTGACGTATGAGAATGTTATTGAACCGCGATTTCTCCGAGAACTTCTAGTGAGTGTTCAGGGCTGGCTTGAAAGGGCTGACTTTGAGTATCGGGCTCAAAAACCCCTATATCGTAAAAGAGGTTCGTGTAAAGTCTTTTTTGTACCACACACCTGACGCCACACGAGCAACCATTCCAAATCACACAGAAAAAAAATGTACAGAGGAACATCACAACCCAAGGCTGTGGTGCACACAAAAAGGAACATAATAATTCCATATAACAAAAATAAAAATTGTCGCAGATGACAAACATGAGCGCTGTTTTATTACTATTTTATATGCAGATACAGTCGAACACGGATATATCGAACATGGATACATCGGATTATTGTCTATATCGAACAGTCTGAATATCAATATCCCCTTGTATATTCCGTTCGCGTATAGCCAACGGGCGCGTATAGCGCTACTCTACGCGTGCATCGAACTGCCGAGTACGGGGACATTCTATATATCGAACGATGCACCACTAGTGACCCTGCAAGTGCGCTTCTCTTGAAGGGGTTGGATACAATAATGCCTTTTCTGGCGCAGCCGCGCTCGGTGACGAGGAGGCGGCGTCGTGTCCAGTGTATTTTTTACGGCCCTCACCCCTTCTGCTTGCACGCTAGCGCGGTGGGCAGCCGCACGGCAGCGAGAACGCGGGGTGTGATTGAGTGGCCACGGCAACAGAGAACGAGGGAAAACCGACCGTGTATTGAAGCGTTTGATTTGAGCGGAGGCCCTCGCTTCTTGCATTTTTTCTGCGTGCTTGAGCAGTTATCAGTGGTGGCTCGCGCAGGGGGACCGATGCGGTGTGGCACTTGTTTGTTTTGCCCATGTCATCCCTTCCAGAGCCATAGGCACGAGAAATCTGCAGAATCTGGATTTAGCGAAGAAAGCGGCAATATTCGATGGGTACACGCCGGTGTAAATATGTCGGCTGCAAAGGTATTAGAAATTTCTCGCACCACTTTTGATCGCGACACTGCGCATAAAACATGATGTAAAGGCGGAAACAGCACGGCCACACTCTAAGATAAAAGGGTGTGGTAGTTGCTCCCTAAAAGGACTAACTGCGATGTATTTTAGTTTATAAAAACACATTGCAACAGTGATGCTGAGTTTCCTTGATGCCGATGCTGTGGTCTCACCCAACGAATTCGGTTTTGTGGAACACAGAAAGTTCTAGAAGATCTTTCTGATCTTCTAAACAATGCTTTAGAACATTAAAAATTTGCCTGTGCCATGTTTTTGGGTGCTTCCAAGGCATTTGATTCTATTAATCACTCCGTTTTATCTGATAAACTGTTCCAGTACTGTTTCAGAGGCCCGTTTCTATCCTTCATTAAGCAGTACCTATCCAATCGTTCTCAAATTGTTGTGTTGGGATCGATCAACAGCAATCCACAACATTTAACCTCAGGCATCCCTCAGGGGTTTATTCTTGCTCCTATTTTATTTTATATATTGTTACGGGGCAATAATTAGATTCCCCACAAATAGGACGGCATTCATGTACTGTGCTAGCGGGCATCATCATCAAGAAGAGAGATGAAGAGGACGCTGACGGTGAAGGGCGTTCGCTCCCTGGCTTGCTCGGTGCTCTCTTCCATCGTGGTTTGTTATAACTAGCCTCTGAATGTGTATCGCTCCCTGTGTATCTGAATGTGTTCGCTCCCTGGCTTGCTCGGTGCTCTTGTCCATTCTGGTTGGTTATAACTAGCCTCTGAATGTGTATCGTAAATACACCACTGTAAACACAGCTTTACCTTATACCAATATTGTCACGTGGATATTTATCAAGCAGCGATACCCTGCTTGCGGTGTGCGTGATCGCCGTGCAGTGTTCAATCCCCAGCGAGTGTTGCGTTCCCTCTCCTTGCCAGCCAGGTGTCATTGTTCTCCGGCACGGTGCCCCAGCCACTGTTATTACGGACAGAGGCAAAGCGTTTACTGCTGGGCTTGTCGACGCAGTGATGCAACCCAGCGGTACTGCACATCAGACCTCAACAGCGTACCACCCGCAGACGAATGGGTTGACTGAACGTCTCAACAAGACAATAGCGGATATGCTGAGCAAGTACACCGACGCCGAGCGCAAGACCTGGGACGCCGTATTGCCATACATCACATTCGCTTACAATACGGCTCAACAAGCCACGACCCGGATGACGCCGCTCTTCGTTCTCTATGGCCGACCCGTGACCACTCTGTTGGACTATGTTGAACGCAAAAGTGGTGTACGAAATCCCACTTTCATGCGGACGAGTTTACATAGGCCAGACTGGTAGATGCCTAAATGATCGCCTTAGAGGGCATGCCTACAACATGCGCACATGAACAGGCAGCAATCTTGCAATACATTGCAAGAAATGCAAGAAACGTGGTTGCCATCCGAAGTTAAAAGAAACGCGCCTTTTGAGACGCTATCGAGACGCTCGCTCAGGGGAAATATTGGAGGCTTCATTGATTGGCATTAGGGGAGAGCAATGCATGAGCACGCCATCAGTTGCCCTTTTGGAAAGAGAGGTGGCATATCTAGCCAGTTGAACATCACTTGTACCAGATAGCTAGCTTGACACCAAGTCTGATTGTTATATCTTATCCTTGAACGGGCGCATGCTTGCAGCCACTGGTTTTCTGTGTATTTAATGTCGTGTAATAAATCGTACTTCAGTTGTTCGTCAGCGCTCTAGTTTGTCATTTCTTCCATCCTCGTCCCTGCGCTGTTTTTAGTGTGAATTATGTTGGACGCAATGCTGCCTCATGACTCCAGCAACGACAACATGCAGTAAATGAGTTCACGGAACGAGCGGAAGAGGCGCGTCAACTGGCGCGCTTGCGAACAAGGCAGCAACAGCGCTACGACACGCACCATTACAACTTCCGACACAGGACTGTCGTTTTCAAACCCGGCGAACCAGAATGGGTATGGGCTCCTGTTCGACGTCGAGGACTCTCTGAAAAGCTCCTCAAACGCTACTTTGGTTCCTATAGAGTTTTGCGCCAACTTAGCGACGTAACCTATGAGGTTCTGGACGACAGCATCGTTACTCAACGCCGGCGTAACCCCTGCCCTGACGTCGTTCATGTCGTGCGTATGAAGCCCTACCTGACATGTTGAGGGACAATGCCTTGAGCGCATTCATTTTTTTTCCCAGAGCTTTGCACGCATCGGGACGATGCTCGACGGGAGGGGGGGATGTCACGTGGATATTTTTCAAGCAGCGATCCCCTGCTTGCGGTGTGCGTGATCGCCGTGCAGTGTTCAATCCCCAGCGAGTGTTACGTTCCCTCTCCTTGCCAGCCAGGTGTTCGAAGACGACGACGCAAGTGTGTGGGTCCACCGCTCGCGGGCCAGAACGATTCAGCCATCTTCGCTGAGACTCGCCGTGCTGCCTGTAGCGCTACGCCTAATAAATAGGTACATCGCCATCCTGCAGCTGTCTACACCTCCGTGTACTAAGACTCAACAATATACGTTAACGGCCTCAGTAGTTCTTGCACTTATTACAGAGTGTTCCAATATGCGGACGACACGGTACTTGTATCCAGACATAATAACTATGAACTAGCAACAGAATGCCTGCAGCATGACTGTATGCAAGTAATAAGGTGGTACAGCGATAATCCAATTACCATAAACAACAATAAGTCACACTAGTCTGTTTCCATAATCCAGCTAAGCTTTTTCCTCACCACGTTCCAATTTATTTGCACACTAGTAATTGTGTGCAATGTGCATGTACACATGTTGCCAAACAATCTGCTATTAAGTACCTACATTTATTGTTTGATTCTTATGTGTCATGGAATAGCCATGCACCGTATCTATGTACCGAGCTCATAAAGGTTGCATGTCTCCTGTTTTCTATTAAATAATTATGTCCGGTGTACATACGCAAACAAATATCTGATGCACTTGCTTACAGCGTCTTGCGGTATGGCATTTGCAGTTTTTACTTCTGTACCGAAAACGAGCGCCACACTACGAGCTGAAGAAAAGCGTCGATCGCAACCAGCGCCCGACGATAGACGCCACAGTTCCAGCCGACAAGCGAATTGCTTTTTGCAATCATCTGGTGGAACGCTGCCACTCGTAAACGGACTTTTGAACAACTCCTCACCAGTGAAAGTTTGCATCGACAGTGGTGCCAACGTGTCACTAATCTCTGCAGAAGCATTGCCTCCAGATACACCCGTCACCCACTGGAAATCGCAAGACCGCATCGAAATATTGGACAGGACCATCCAGCCCAAGCTTTCAGCAACTATTGACATCACGGTAGGAAACACACGCACAACACTGTCGAACGTTGTGGTAAGCCCCCTTCCGAAGCCTTTGGACATCATTCTTGGTTCAGACTTGCGACGAAACGCCAACGTTGAAGTCACGTTTCATCCAACGAATGACGTCACGCTCGTTAACGTAACGAAAGAGGATAAACAGTGCCCAACTGTCGCAGTCCGAGATCCAACCAGTTCATCGAAACCGGATGAAATTGGAGAGACACTCATAGCCTCGTTCTGCCGTCACCGCGAAAACGAAAGAACGGACTTCGTACGCATCGAGGGCCTAGAAATCGAAACCGACCCAGTCATCCGTGAAGGTATCGAAACTGCCGTTTCCTCGATGACAACAGACGCGACAAACGAAGAACGTGATCAGTTGAGGGCGTTGCTCCTGAAAAACTCTTCGGTTTTCGCGAGCAAAACAAGCCCGATTGGACTTTGCCCACACATCGAACACTCTATCGAACTACGAGACAACATACCGGTTGCTTCACGACCCTACAGATGCTCTCCAGCGGATCGTAACTTTATGAAAGAGCAAGTCAACGAATACTTAAAGAAAGACATCGTTCGTCCAAGCGATAGCGAGTATGCCGCACCGACGATTGTGGTTGACCAACCGAATCACCCTACCAAACCTCGACGCATGGTGCACGACTACAGAAAGCTAAACGAGAAGACCATAAACCCAACGTATCCGATGCCTGTGATGGAAGACGTCATCTTTGATATCACCGCGGACAAAGCGCAGCACTTCACGGTCATGGATGTAAAGGCTGCCTTCTTGACAGTTCGAGTGAAGGAGGACGACGTGCACAAAACAGCATTTGTCACCCCAGATGGGAAGTACGAATATCTCAGGATGGCGTTCGGTTTCTGCAAAGCGCCACAAACAATGCAGAAAATAATGCGCCACACATTCGACGGTCTACCACGTACGGCGACCTACATGGACGATGTTGGTCAAGGCGCACGCACGATTCAAGTAGCTTTGGAACTTCTAGAAGAAGCTTTAGCTCGGATCAATATCAATGGACTCAAGATGGACATCCGTAAATGCCAGTTCATACGCAGCAGCATCAGCTTTCTTGGCTACCAGATCTCACTGGAAGGCCGAATTCCAGACGGTTCACGCATCGCAGCCATTGATAAGTTTGAGCCGCACGTCAACGCTAAGAAGCTATACTCCTTCTTGCAATTTGCGAACCACTATCGCCAATTCATTCCGAACTACTCGAAAATCACACGACCTCTACGGAATCTGGTTTCGCAACAGGCTGAATTTCAGTGGACTTCACAACACGAAAGCATCGTTAACAACCTCAAAAGCACGCTGAAGAGTCCCCCAATTTTGTCAACGTTTCGTCCCGAATGTCAGACACGAGTCCATGTCGACGCCTGCCAAACAGGACTCGCAGCTATACTGACTCAGCTCCAAGACGGAAAGGAACGAGTGATCGAGTATGCAAGCAAAGCGCTCAAAGAACACGACTCTAAGCTTCATTGCAACCTACTGGAATGCATGGCGCTGTACTGGGCTCTAACAGAGAAATTCGCTTTGTATCTACGAGGAGGACCACGGTTCACCGTCTTCACGGACAACTTCAGCCTAACGTACCTCATGAAGAAGGCAGCAATCAATCGACGATTTGCTGGCTGGATGCTCGACTTGGCCGACTACACGTTCGACGTGTTGCATCGCCCAGGCCGACTCAACACCGCCGCAGATGCCTTATCACGCCAGACAGAAACGGAAAGAATGTCAGGAGACATTCTCGAAACGGAGGGTGCGAGAGGCTACGTACTTCAATCCGTCATCACCGGTAATCACGAGACGCTGCGGAAATTCCAAGCTTTGGACGCGGACTGCCGCAGGTTCACGGAGGACAGCCGGAGACGAGACAGCGCTTTCAAGATGGACGACGGCATTCTGACCAATGAAATCGTCAACAAGGGGCGTTCATCGAAGAAAATTATTGTCCCGGGAGCTCTGCGCGACACTGTCATGAAGATTTTGCACGACAGTAACGGACATTTCGGAGCAACGAAGACGAAGGACCTCATCGAACGCAAATATTGGTGGCCTTCCATATCAAAGTATGTCAAGACATACGTTCAGTCCTGTCATACCTGCCAGACTATAAACGCAAGAACAACACGAAATCAAGGCTGCCTCCACCCACGAGAAATTCCGAACGACCCCAACACTGTTATCTCCTTGGATCACCTGGGTCCAATTAATGACAGCGAAGACGAGGGTTACGTCTTGGTATGCATCGATCACGCGACACGCTATATTGATGCAATAGCAGTGCCAAGTACGGCATCGACATACTACATAGATTATCTACTCAAGAGATGGCTTCCACGTTTCGGCGTCCCAGAGGTAATCATCACCGACCAAGCCAGAGGATTTGTGAACAAGAAGACCGCTTCGCTTCACAAACGACTCGGCATCGAACACGTCAACACGCCACCTTACTGGCCTCAGGCCAACGGTCTCGTCGAAAGAATGGTGGCAACATTAAAGCAAGTTCTCAGAAAGCTGCTCAATGAGACGCGCGACTGGGATCGTTTGCTTGCAGACGCAGTGTTTGCCATCAACGTTGCAAAGACACAGCAGTCAGGGTACTGCGCATTCTGGCTTATGCACGGATACCAGCCGAGACTACCCGGTGAGCTGAACATTGGCTCCGTCAGAAATGACATTGAAGAGTCGGTACGGCTTCACGAGCTTGCGATGGCACGCAAAGAAGCTAAAGAAAACTTACAGAAGAGCCAAGATCCCTTCTCGCGTCGTATCGTCTCTACGAGACGATACGACGCGAGAAGGGATCCTCCAAATTTCAACGTAGGAGACAAGGTATTGTGTTCTATTGGAGCCCGAAAGTGGACACTCGACCCACGATATGACGGTGCCTACGAAATCACGGACCTTGCTGGCGAAAACGTGGTGCGCATCAAGAGAATCGGAAACCTCGGAGGCCCAAGTGATATAACTGTCAACGTGGAACAGTTGCGTCCATATTACGAGCGCATCAATTACCCCACAGAGTTCGCGGATAGCTCCATCGGGCGTCAACTCGGTGAAGGACCTAAGGACAGATCCTTCTAAAGGGAGGTCGTGTCAGGGGCTAGGAAGAATTCGCTGGGGGTCGACGAACGGAAGAAAAAAGAAGTACGAACGGAAAGCGGAGAAAACGGCCCTGCAGCGTATACGACACCGCCACAGCTTACGCCGCCAACGCCTCCCCGAGACGCCGCCAGTGTTTATACGTACCATCACGCGGCCCCGAGCGGCGCCCGCGTTTATACGTGTTGTGTGCGTGTGGTTCGGATTTCTGACTCTCGCTTGCGAGGGTAAACTGAACTTCGTGCGCAGGGAGTCGCCCCACCGCCGCGCATCGCGACGGACGTTCTCAGTGCTATTTCCCCGATCCCATAACGCAATGTAATCAGTTTTCCAGTCATTAAACAGTTTGATCTCTTTCCAAGACAAGTCCTTACTAAAACCGGCCACTCTGACACGTCTGCCGCGGCTATGGCGCAACACAATCCAACACAATCCACTTTAATCTAATCCAATCCAAATCCAATCCAGTCCAATCCAACGCAAGCCAAGTTAAGCCAATCCAATCCAATCGAATCCAATCCAATGCCCCTCGCGAGAGAGTGTTCGCTATCGGAGAGGAGAGGGGGTGAGCGGCGGAGAGCGAAGCTGGCGCGGCGAGGAGAATGGGGGAGGGGTGGACGACGACAACAACGACGACGACGCCGACGCCGGATCCAGGGACAAGGCGGGTGAATGAGATGCCTTCGCATCTAAAAACTAGAAACGCGACGTCACCGGGAGAGGCTAAAGTTGTTCTATTTAATATACCATGATAAACTTGGCATAGACAACGCAAACTACCTCACAATGACCGATCGCAGCCCGACGCGTTCGTATCACACAAAACAAGTTGCAGATTTTTCTTGTCGCACAGACGTATTTAAACATTCCTTCTTTCCTGAAACAGTCGCTAGTTGGTATTCCCTACCTCAGAGTACGGTCGAATGCCCTACTGTGGAAATATTCATGAAAAACCTACAGTAGCTGTCTCTAACTTCTTCCTTAAGGGTATATTTAATACTTCTGTGTGCTAATCGCTGCTTCTGACTCTCATGTTCTTTGTACCGTTGTGGTTTTTTGTCTGTAAACGGTGCCTTTCAAAACAGTTGTGCGCGTACGTATCGTGTTCTCTCTTGTGTAAACATTGTTGCCTTTTCTTTTTTTTTTTTTCTTTTTTTCCTCAGCGATGTGTAAACGTTTTTCCTCGCGTACATTTTCTTTTTTAAGTTTTTCCTTGTATACCAATTTTTGTCATCGTGCCGTATTTTTATAATTGTAAATAGTTGTTTTCGACTCACTCTTCTGCAGTGGCGCGTTGAGTGTTATGCGCGTAACATTTCTGTGCAGGTATGCGCTTTCTCTGTTGTGTTTTCTTTTGTTTTCTTGATTCTTTGACAAATGTTGTCAATGTGTGTCGTGTTATTTTTTCTGCGTTGTATTATTATGCACCCAGTTAACTATTGCATCCTTGTGAATGTAAACATGCACTCCCACCCTGCCCAATGCCTGGCTCTCAGTCTGGCAGTATTCAATAAATAAATAAATAAATAAATAAATAAACGGTAATTGTTGGTACAGCCAACAACGGTGTAATCGTGCCCGGACGAGTAGCTTCTGTACATCGCCAAGTAAAGGCAATGTCGGCAACCAGACCACAATTAAGAAAATAGACATCAATTGGGTTTGAAAAATCTGGCCGCGAAACGTAGCCTCAAAGGCAACCCCCGTCAGTGCAAAGCGCGTGTGGGATGGCCCGCCGCCTTAGCGGGTTGGGGACAGATTTCATGGGCAAATCTGACAGCTCTCGGGCGCTTTGAACGTAATCTTTAAAGCCCTGTTGAACGTGAGCTGATGACGTACCGAATAAACGACACTTACCGATTTTCGTTGCCGCCTGGACGTCTGATATCCACGCGCGGCACGGAGCAGCAGCGTGGGACTGCGACGTCGTCTGCTCGTCCCGCATTTCCCAAGAAATGACCGCCAGGTGGTGCCTCGATCACTATAAAATGGCCGACTCGGCAAAATTCTGGTCTTTACATGTTATAGAAGCGCCGTACAGTGAGCAGTGCGTAGCTGCGGATGTTGACCCTTCCCAACATTAAAAAAAAGCTTCGCCGATCTCCATTTTCATCTTGCCCCTGTAGCTCTTCACCGGCGTTGTTTTCGTGGCTAGCGGGCTTTTTTCCCGGAAATCGCGAGCCGCAGGGTGTCGACCAAGCCACGTTTTAAAGATGGCCTGGTAAAATGCTGCAAGCACGATTGATCTCCCTCTGAAGAACAAGATGAAGGTATTAAATGTTGTAAGGGCCTTGGGTACTTGGAGAAGTAGGACGTTGATTCTACGACACATCCTCCGAACACCGGTCCAGGAACCAACGGTGATGATGATCATTCTAGAAGAAGACGAAGTGTTCCTTGGAGTGTTTTATAAGGGTGATAATGTGGAAGTGAAATAAATGAATTTTCACGCTTCGGAGCTTCGCGCCTACAATATTGCTGTCCTTTAAAACTCAACTCGCCTTAACTAAGTTGTATGTGTTCGCTTTACCTGCACGTGATTTCGTTCACCAAAACCAATAATTGTACATGTCCGATGAGCTTACATCTCAACTACACATGTTTAATGATGAATTGACTGCACATAATGGTGTTATGATGCGGTCATTGCCTGGTTAAAATTTTCTTCCTTAAACCCTTCCCTCTGCCACCACAATTCCTTTTGTGCTACCATTCTAGCATCTGTGATGAATTTGCGCAGTTTACTCCTAACTAGGACTGATCAGCGGGATGCCCTTTTTATTTGGCCCACATGATTTCCTTCTTCGAAACCTTTATTTTGATGCCCCATACAACCTGCCGGCATTTCTTTGAATTTTAACCTAATTTATGACGTACCATGACTATCGGATTAGGATAACGATGAAGCATCCCTTATTTCTCCCAAGTGATTCCCCTAATCAAGGCTTTCAATTTGATACCCTATACATCGCGGCGGCATCACTTCGTTTTTAACCCAACCGATGACTCACCATGACTATGTCATGATTACGACCAACAGGAATTTTGATTTGTCTCACTTGATTTCCCTCATTGAGACCTTCAATTTGGCACCCCCCCCCCCGCCCTAGCACACATCACTTTGTATGTTAACCATACCTATGACTCACCATGACTGTGTCACAATTATAACCAGGAAGCATTTTTTGTCCAACGGGAATCCCCTCACCGAGATCTTCCATTCGATACTCCACGCACACTAGCGGCATCCCAATGAATTTTAAACTATTATATGACTCACCGTGACTATGCCATATACGACCAGGATGTATTTCTTATTTGTCCAACGTTTTTGTCCAACACCGCACACGCCTACGGGTCATCATTATGAAGTCCAACCTTTTTTATTACTTTGACTATGATTTTGACCACGAAGCATCTTTGTTCGTCCGACGTGATTTCCCACCTCGAGACCCCATTCAATTTGATACCCCACACGCCCTAGCGGCACATCACATTGAATTTTAACCCAATCTTTCACTATCCATGACTCCCGCGTCGCACGATTCGCCATTTTCAGTATTTTAGATGCGAAGAATCTCATGGTCGGGGCTATGTCCCTCCCTTGTCGTTGTCGTTGTTGTTGCGCCGTCCACACCTCCACTGCGCATGCTCGGCTGGCTGAACGCCCGGTCCCTTCTATGGCTCCTGGAGCGACCGTGTTGCCGGTGTCTTCCTCGGCCGGCACGAGACGAGCACGCTTCACGCGCCTTCGATGTTTCATCGTCGTCGGCGGCGCCGTGCGTCGGCGAGTCTCGGCGGGCCGTGATTACAAGCAGCCCACAGCCATCCGCGGAACGTGCATCGACCTCATCTTCAGCAACTTCAGGGTTCATCCACTACAAGAGCCCTTGAGTTTACATTTCACAGACCATAAGGCGGTCATTATCAAAGCGGCACGCCAACCACAACTCGACGTCACCTACGCTGAACATGATGATGATAATGCTTAACTAAAGACTAACTCATACTACGTACGACGTGTCTCTCTCTCTCTCTTTAAAGCCTGTCCGCTCTATCACCCCCCCCCCCATCCAATAAAATTATACCATCTTCCCGTAGGGGAGCTCTTAGTAGTATGCGAAACAGCCATGGGGTCAACGCAATTTCCCATTTCATAGTTCCGGTAACTGAAAAGTGTGGTATTTACCATGGAAATCAAAGGGTAAATAGAAGCGTAGCTACGTACCTCAACCTCACGGAAACGATGAACTGAAAACTAATGGGCATTTGAATCGACACGAGGTCGCGGGTTCGATTCCCGGCCGCGGCTGCCGCTTTTCTGATGGAGGCGAAAAGCAAAAACGCCCGTGTGTACGAGATTTCGGCGCACGATAAAGATACCCAGGTGGTCAAAATTAATCCGGAGCCCTCCACTACGGCGCGCCTCATCGCCTGCGTTGCGTCGGCGCGTTAAACCCCACAATCAATCAATCAATCATTTGAATCGACCCCATGCCTGCTTGACATACTACTCAGTGTTCCCCTACAGGAAGATGGGGTAATTCTTTTATTTCTTTTTTTTTAATTTTTTTTCATCAACTATCTAAATTTACGCTTTTTAATTATTACCGGTTGACCTTCCGTGATATCTGCATTTTTGTGGAAATGCCCGGCGTTACACGATCTTTGCCGGGGAACGCGGAGGGCGGTACTCGGCAAAGAATGCTACGCATTAAAAAAGCAAAGGCATATCTATGAACGGATCGCGCGTTAGATTCGCGCGGACAGTTCGCTTAGACACAAGACGTTTTTCAGGATGCAGAAAAGAATGTACGGGACCGTCACCCTAAACAGCTTCGATGTAAATGAACTGAGCAGTGAGCGCACGTCCCCTAACCCAATGTTGTTTGTTTCGCCCCAGGGCCCCAGCACACCATCGAGTCTGGACCACCTCTGTCATGAGCACGAACACGGAGCCTACATCAAGAGTTTGGTATCCAATATACACGTACAATTGCTTGCAAGCATCGCTAATCACCATGGCCAGCAGGTATAGCTGTGTTAAATCTTCGACGAAAATTGTTTCCGACCACACAGGAGTTACGTTATTATGTCATACCGAATACAAGAGTTTGAGCTCACGAATTTGCGCCCGTTATATTTTTCCCACGCGTAAATTTTAAAACTCTGAATACTAATGAAATCAGACTCCGTCTGAGCCCAAGTAAATTCCTTGCAGGAGAGATTTTCGAGTCCAATTGAATTCTGAATTCATGTTGAGTTTTCACTCCATTTTAAGTTCTCAGTTCATTTCAAGTTTTAAGTAAATTTTGAGTTTTAATCCTTTTTGAGTTTGAAAATTTTAAGGTTGAGTATATTTTGAGTGTCAGTACATTTTGAGTACTGAGTACATTTTGAGTTTGAGTACATCTTGACTGTTGAGTACATGTTGAGTTTGAGTACATTTTTAGTTCTGAGAGAGAGAGAGAGAAGCGCATTACTGAGCGTTCTGTGTGGTCTAAGGGTCTGTAGTGGCCCGGGCCATTGGTCGGCAAAACAGAAAGAACTCACTCAAACTCAATCAGAATTTTTTTATTCCTGCTGTACTCAATCAAACTCAGACTCAAAAAGCTCGCCTGTTCACAAAATCACTCGTACTCACTCATCAAATACTCACTTGTAATCATACTCACTTGTACTCAAACTCATTTGTCCTCACGAGTATTCGTACTCAATCTGTACTCATGAGTACTGAGTCTGTCCTCATGAGTGCTCACTCTGTCCTCATGAGTACTCAATCTGTACTCATGAGTACCCAATCTTCTGTACTCATGAGTACTACTCATTCTGCAATCATGAGTACTACTCATTCTGCACTCATGAGTACTCAATTTGTATTACTCACGAATAATCGACTTATCTGCAATGTTAGCTAGGTCGTATCTCGAATGAAAGACTAAATAGAAAAAATAAAATGTTCATTTGAATAGAGAAACACAGGTTATATTGCCGCGAACCATACATTGGGTTTGTTTATTTGTGTTTTGCTTTTACCGCCCGGCTGCGCCGGTCTGTGTTATCTCTGTGCCAAGAGAAGAGCGTGTTCCATTCTTTCTTTCTGTGCCGCATGTGTTATCTGTTGTGATAGGGAGAGCATTCCGATCTAACGTGAACAGCCCAGAATAATCTTCTTGGATCTACTATGTTCTCGATGTGAATCGACGTTTCGAGAACCACGCGCGCCGAGAGATAAAAAGCCTGCAGTGCGGACGCCGGAGCATTCGATTCTGCGACGCTCGCTGACGCAAGTCACTTTGTTGACCGCTGCTTCGCCGCCTCTGTATTCTTTTGAGTTGTTAGGGGAGCACAAGTTCGCTCCAATAAACTTGTTTCTCCTTCAAGACAACTGCGTCGTCCTTGGCTTCGTGACAATATATAGATCAGGACAGAGGAAGACAGTAGAGGAAGACAGAGGACAGTAGGGCGGCTTACTGTGCGAAGGCACGTACATGTGAAAGAGCGAAACGGAACGTAAGCACTCGCGTTCTGTCTGGCGTCTCCTCTTGTTATCAGGCATAAAAGAACGAAGTCTGGGTCGGATCGGGCTCAGGGGAGCTAAGGGCTTGTCGGTGCGGCCGTGGCCGTAAACTGCGGTTTTCTGCGTGTCTTCGGGTGGCAGCTTTTGTCGCCCGTTTTCGTTTCCGGGAGCGCTGTGATACTCTCCTAATCGTGCTCAAATCCGAATTGTGCCTGCCCCCAGGCACAATGAAGCGTTTCCGCAGACTGACGTCTGTTCGTATCCTGATCACTGTCCGCTTATTCAGAGATGCTCGATGCTGGCGTGTGTTTTTTGTTGTTCCGGATACTAGAAACTTCGTTAAGAGGGTGTTCTTCTTATTGAGCTTCGGTGAATTTCAAATCTGCTTTATTTTATTGTGTGTGTGCCGTGGGATTCACTTCGTCAGACCTGAACTTGACAGTGTTTACGGCGTTGCGTTAGTCGCGCCACTTCCGTCGGCGATTGTGTTCGTGTAGCTCGTCGCGTGCTTGATGCATGTGGGGGGGGCAGACGTCCAGTTTGTCCGGTGGCGAGCTGCGCTGTGTGGGGATGGCATAGTTCGGCGCGTTGAGGACGTTGCTTGAATTGACTTGTGCGTTGCGTATGGTGCGGGAGCCGATTGGCTTTTCGTTTAGTGTGCGGTAGCGTGGCGTTTTCGTAGGGTGGCATGGCTGATTGGTCAATTCGTTGCGGCGCCGTGCTCGCAGTCGCCGTGGTTGTTTTGGAAGTGAAACCGTTGTGCTGGGGAATCGGGCGTCGTAGTTCGTGCCATCCATTTGATCCCACATTCCTTGGCATCGCAAGCATGCCTTCATCGTTAGGGCATTCGATGCCTACGTCTTGATCGGGTTCATTCGTTGCCGTTCTTGCAGTGTCCGTGTCGTCGGTCAAGCCCTCGTCTTTTGCCCGTTGTTTCGAGAATGCTATAATCGCTACCTCTCCCATACAAGCAGGCTCCGTTCGTCCAGAATCCGCTTGCTCGCGGTTGCGTCCTCTTGTACGAAATGGTGTTTATCGTGTGATTCTCGGTCGGAGCGCGGGTTCCGGGGATCTTGTTCGTTCTGGCTCGGACATGCCGCATGCGCTGGCCGTGTCGTTGCCCGTTGACGGATCTACCTGCACGAGTGTTACGTCGTTCGTCCGCTGGGCTCGGGCTGGAGCAGCGGCGGGTGTCGGAGAGCTCGTACTTTCCGGTAGGGTTGAACCGCGTGCGCTGGGTCTTTTGTTGCTTGTGGCCAGGTGATTTCTGCGGTTCTAACATTCGCTGGCCAAGTCCGGATAGCAGCAACGGGTGCGGAGGATGTCGCGAATATCGGTTTCCTCCGTGTGTGCTGGTTTGGAGGCGTTCCGTGCGCTGTGCATTTCGTTCGCTGTGGTCAGCTCCACTGGTTCAAATTGGATGTCGTTCGTCATCTCTGGCGCGTTTCGTGCGCTTTGCGTCTCGTTTTATCTAGGAAACTCCCCTAGAATTGGTGTGCCGTCATTCGCCACGTATGGTGCATTTCGGGTGCCGTGCGCCTTGCTCGCTTGTCGGGGCCATATCCACCAATCCGGAGGCGATGTCGTTGGTTGCTTGGACCGGCGCAGGTACAGCACGAAAGAGGAACGGGCGGCACTCCAATACCTCGCTCTACGCAGCGCGAAGTTGGAAGTTTCACGGCGCAACCGCCACAAGTACTAGAGCTCCCTCCCTGATGGGTTTACCTCTTGGCTAAGGCTTGCGTGTTCGCCGATCCATACGGCGGACCAAAACGAATATTTGGACCGCGGTCCGTGCATCACGTGATAGGACCTCACCAGTTCGCGCGGACCGCGCAGGACCGCGGCCTTCACGGTCCAAATATTCGCCGAGGCTTTTCGGTCCACAGTCTCGCCGGTGGACCGCGACATCAATCAGCGTGGTCCGAAAGCGGCCGCGTCGCGTGGGCGCAGCCGCGTCCATTTGCGCCAATAGAGAACAGCGCGGGCAGAGCGGCTGTTTCGAAGCGCCCAAAGGAGCCTGTCAATCACCCGCGGTTGGATAAGCGGCGGGCTAGGTTTACAATCGCGACGCCTTCTTCGTTCGTGCTTTTTCTTGCGAGTCCTATGACTCTTACTAGTGCGATGTTAGCTATGATAATCACTTTGTTTCACGCATGTAGACCTCAATTTAGGGAAGAGTTCAGTTCCAGCGAGCGGTGACGAGCCGTATGCAGCCCGGATCACCCCGCCGTCGCCCCTCGTCGTGTCACCTTCGTGCGAACTTCGGCGGCGGCTGCGTGAGCACGCCCGCCCGGCTTGCATGCGGGTGGCTGTTATTGTGGGGATGAAACGTTTCGTGCAGGCTTGTGCGTTACAACATGTTGTCGCGGCCAAACGGCGCCTGTGTTCAACCTTCTAGCTTGTGAGTTCAGACGGTCGGCCATTCGCCGTCCGCTCAGCCGGCCCGCCGCGTGGATGCGCTCTGCTTTGGACCGGACCGCGACGTCTCATCACGTGACCGATTGAACCACGGACTCGGTCCGTCGTGTGTATCGAGGAACAGGGAAAGGCGTCAGGGTGGCGCGCCGCTTCTTTCTTTCTCTTCAGGGATGCTATCACGGTGCCAGGAAAGGAGCTGAGGGCAACAGCCAATGGGATGCCTTTCATTGGTCGATGGCGTGGCTTAACGGAGGTCAGCAAAACAATGAAAAAAACAAGGAAAGTTACAGCCGTTCCACTCTACGTGAAAACTGTTGGAAATGCAGAGCACTGATTCGCCATAATGGGCTGTAGCGCCGTTATCCGCTCACTGCTACCACCCGACGCATTTCAAATTTCCCGCCTTCGCAGTGCTCGCGCGCCCCCTGCCTGAAACTGCGCCAGCAGGAGTTCTGTTCTTTTTGTGCTTGTTTTCCCTCCCGCATCGCCGCCCGACGTTCACGAATGGCTGCGGCTTCTCGCTGGCGAAGTTCGGCGTCGGCGGCTCGCTTGCGGCGCTTGCGCTCAGCATCCGCAGAACGCCGCCGCGCCGCCTTCTCTTCCCGCGTAGACATTGTCGATGAAGTCGATGGTGAAACGTGAAACGTGCCGTGAACCCCCTGCCGCGGCTATGACGGAACGTGGAGCGGCTATGACGCAACGTGGCGCGGCTATGACGCAACACAATCCAACACAATCCACTTTAATCCAATCCAATCCAAATCCAAACCAATCCAATCCAAGCCAAGCCAATCCAATCCAATCCAAGCCAATCCAATCCAATCGAATCCAATCCAATGCCAGACCGACGGGGAGCGATGCGGACTACGGACGCCAACGCGGGTGACATCGTGAGTTACTGAAATGCTCTGCATTTAAAAGCGGATTTTTCGCCGCCTTGTGCCGCCGGTTGCACACGCATTCTTTTTACTTTCACGCTCACGCTCCCGGAGCCGGCGCTCCAGCGAGGCGGCTCAGCGAAGAGGGAAAAAATCGCCCTTCTGATGCATTTCTGACACCGCGCTCTGGTTTTTGTTTATGCAGAAATGCATTATAGTCGGGGGTTGTCGTGCGTCCCTTGGCCGGCGTCCGCAGCGCGTCTGATGATGATTGTGGCATGATGCCCCTAGGGATTGGCCAACCAAACAATCCATCACGAGATAGCTTCGCGTTCAACCACCATCGTCATCTTCCCGTAGGGGAACCGCTGAAGAAGAAGGAGAAGAAGACAAAGCTGTGAAGAGGAGGGCTGCGTGAGTTTTGGCTACCGTTATCCTCCTCGGCCGGCGCATCTTCCCGATCTGAACCCGGTCAAAGAGCGGCGCAGCGCGTCTGATGATGATTGTGGCATGATGCCCCTAGGGATTGGCCAACCAAACAATCCATCACGAGATAGCTTCGCGTTCAACCACCATCGTCATCTTCCCGTAGGGGAACCGCTGAAGAAGAAGAAGGAGAAGAAGACAAAGCTGCGAAGAGGAGGGCTGCGTGAGTTTTGGCTACCGTTATCCTCCTCGGACGGCGCATCTTCCCGATCTGAACCCGGTCGAAGAGCGGCTCATCGCGCCTCGACTCCCCTTCATGAGCATCAGGCGGCTGACTCGAGGCAACGGGCAGTTTGGAATCAAGGGACAGGCGGTGAACGTGCCCATCGACGTATCGAAGGTTGTGCGGTGCCTTCCTCGCATGGTACCCGAGGACGTTGCGTTCGACGTTCGCATTTCTGCATCCTAACAATCCCCCTCGGGGAGGTGCGGGGGAATTTTTTTTCTTACTTTTATGACGTACCGTTCCCGTAAAAGCTCGAAAGCGCGGCAACGTTTTAATTGTCGTGTGCTCCACTGTACATATAAATAATGCACTTACGACGCCCGCGGCGTCAGAAAGATCACGGCTGTTAGCCAAGCTTGTATGGCTACGGTTCCGTGTATTATTCATGTCTGTAAATAAGAACTCCCGAGACTCCATGTGTCTTCGAAGCGCGCGCTGTGCTGTAGCCTGAGACATTCACTTTTACTTTCATATCACTTTTGTATTTATAATTGGGTTCAAATATCCCTAATATTTTATTTTTGTTGAACAAAGCTCATAAATAGGAAGCATGGTACGAGCTTTAGTAGCGAGGGAATATTTTGCCAATATGAAGCCCTTAAACAAGGATTCTTTTAACTTTTGGCCGAGCGGCTGAATCGCGGGGCAGTTGGCCAGTTGTAGAGAGGTCACATTATGTACATAAAGCTACTTAACGGCGACGCCAGTAGCAACCATGTATACAGCGGGGCGCGATATTAAGTCGCAAAATAAATTATCTTGAGGAGAAACACAGACAGACAGACTGACAGGCCAACATTGTCGCGCTCAAGTGGCCAAAGAAAGGCTATCGTTTTTAAAACCAGCTGGAAAGAGACGCTGCCGCCACTGTTCCACATTCTGCGAACATTGCGCAACCGCACCCCTCGCAACCGCCGCTTGCCCGCAAAGTAACAGATAAGAGAAAGACGAAAACCGGCTACTGCGCGAAAAGCCAAAGAGGGAGGTCCCGCCGCGAGAAAGGGACAGGACAGGGGCGCTACGCGTCGTTGTGTCTATTTACGTTAACAGCGCGGTCAAAACCCACACGGGTCTGACCTTAATCACTAATTTTTGTGTGCGTGTGTGTGCGCTTAACCAGAGCACCCGACACAAATTTGCTGCACCTGGCGACGCACCGACGCTTGGCCCGATTCGCGCCTCGGTCAAACAGTCCCCGGCAGACGTGCCGCGACTTGGCGGCACACAGCTCCAACACGTTCCCCAACCCTGTAGCCTACAGCCGCTGTTACCCGGGGCTGTACACAGCGCCGCCGAGTCTACTCTCCTTTTCCCATCGAGACGGCCGCACCAGATCATGCCTGGGACGACCGGCCCGAAAAAGACATGCAGCGAGTAGACCCTGGAGATGGCGCCGCTGAGTCGCCTTCCCTTTCTTGTCGTGGCTCGGCTGACGCAATCTCTTCGCTTTCAAACTGCGGCCAGTGATAGTCATGATTGGAAATATTCGAACTGCACGCGGCTGCAGCGGAACCCCGGGAATATAAAACCAGCCCTGAAGCAGCGGCTGTGCGGCGGCATTTCACTGGAGGCACTGAGTTGAGAAGTGCTATCGCCTTTGTGCGAGCCATGTAACGCTCTTGCCACCTTTGTATATATTGTATATAAACGCAGCTTAAAATCACTGTCGACTCTACAACTTCATCGCTCTGCTCTGCGCCGCGTCGGTGGCGGACTGAGCAGGGCAACGCCGCAACACAGGTGACTGAGCAGGAATGGCCCAGTCCCAAGAGTGTGTGTGTGTTCGGGGGGTGGGGGGGCGTGGAGAGGGTATCGCTTGCAGTCGAGGGCCGCAGGCCACCCAGTTGCTGCTTGCTGCCGGTGCTTGGCAGCCGTTACAACAGTGTCGAACTGCGCAGCCGTGCTTCGTGTACGCGAGAAAAAAGTTTGCAGATGCGTTTTTCGGAGGCGTGATAGCTTGCGCTGACGTCACTGTATTGCCGTGTTGGTGGGTTGGTTGCACAGTGGAAATCTGCAGCTCTTATCTCGAGCAGTGCGGAAGAAGCTGACACAAATCGATCAAAAAGTGCGGTGGCGTCGTTATGGGCAATCCACATGTTTTGCGAGACATTCCAAGACGCGAGCTTAAGCGACAATCCCGGCGCCTGGCGTTGGCATTCATCATTTCAAAACGATTCCTTCACGAGTCCTCCCACAGTGCGATCTTAAACTCAGCAGTAGCTGCTGGAGACAATCAGGCTGGAGACAAGGCAGTTGGGAACTATGGTCTGGGCTGTAGAAATAGTAGGGGGGACCTACTAGTTGAGTTTGCAGAACGGAATAACCTACGCATAATAGATACCTTCTTCTGTAAACGGGAGAGTCGGAAGTGGACCTGGAGGAGCCCGAATGGGGAGCACAAAAATGAAATAGACTTCATAATATGCGATAACCCTGGCGTCGTGCAGGATGTGGAAGTGCTCGGAAGGGTAAGGTGTAGTGACCACCGTATGGTAAGATCTCGAATTAGGCTAGATTTGAGGAGGGACCGCAACAAGCTAGTACAAAAGAAGCCGATAAATGAGCTAACAGTAAGACGTAAAGTAGAAGAATTCAGGATCGCGCTGCAGAACCGATATTCCGCCCTTAACGAGGGAGCCGAGCTTACGACACAGGAAGCCAGCGACAACCTTACCCGCGTTATCACGGAGTGTGCAGTAGAAGTCGGGGGCACTATGGCTAGACAGGATACTGGTAAACTTCCACAGGGGACGAAAGATCTAATCAGAAAACGGCAAACCATGAGAATCTCTACCGCAGCTGACAGAATAGAAATAGCCGAGCTCTCGAAGTTAATCAATAAGCGTAAGACAGCTGACATACGGAAGTATAATATGGAGAGGATCGAATACGCTGTAAACAACGGAGGTAGCCTGAAAGCAGTGAAAAGACGTCTTGGCGTGGGGAAAAATCAGATGTATGCACTTGAGGATAAGCAAGGCAATGTCATCACAAATAGGGTTAAAATAGTCACAGTGGCCGAGGAGTTCTATAGGGATATGTACAGTAGCCGGGACATACAGGATAATGCCAAACGAGACAATAGTTCAGGGGAGATAGATATCCCACCAGTAACGACCGAAGAAGTAAGGAAGGCTTTGAAAAAAATGAAAGGGGGCAAAGCACCTGGTGAGGATCAGATAACCGCAGACCTCTTGAAGGATGGCGGAGAAAATGTACTTGGAAAACTGGCAAACCTGTATACGCAATGCCTAATGACCGCTATGGTACCGGAATCTTGGAAGAACGCGATCATCCTAATTCATAAGAAAGGCGACATGAAGGACTTGAAAAATTATAGGCCGATCAGCTTACTGTCAGTCGTCTACAAGGTATTTACCAAGGTAATCGCTAACCGAATCTCTGCAACCATAGATTTCAGTCAACCTAAAGAACAAGCAGGGTTCCGTAAAGGTTATTCAACAATGGACCATATTCACACGATCAATCAGGTGATAGAGAAGTGCGCTGAGAATACTGAACTCCTGTATATAGCCTTCATAGATTATGAGAAAGCATTTGACTCGGTCGAAACGCTAGCAGTCATTCAGGCATTACGGAACCAGGGGGTAGATGAGCATTATGTAAGAATACTAGAGGATATCTACAATGAGTCTACAGCTACCATCATTCTCCATAGGGAGAGCAGTAAAATACCTATAAGGAAGGGTGTCAGACAAGGAGACAATCTCTCCAATGTTATTCACAGCATGCTTACAAGAAATATTCAGAACGTTGGATTGGGAACAGGTGGGAGTAAGGGTTAATGGAGAATACCTCAGTAATCTCAGATTTGCTGATGACGTTGCCTTGCTAAGTAACTCGGGGGACGAATCGCAAAGCATGCTTTCCGCACTGGGCGAACAGAGTAGAACCGTAGGCCTAAAAATTATTATGCAGAAAACTAAAGTAATGATCAATAACCTCGGGACAGCACAGCAGTTTGAGATAAGCGGCGAGGTAGTGGAAGCGGTAAGCGAACATATCTACTTAGGCCAAGTTGTGACCCCAGATCCCAACCATGAGGCAGAGATAATTAGAAGGATCAGAATGGGGTGGGGTGCATATGGCAGACATTCTCAGATAATGAATAGCACCTACAATTGTCGCTGAAGAAGAAAGTGTATGACAGCTGCATCTTACCGGTACTCACCTACGGGGCAGAAACTATGGAGGCTCAGGAAGAGGGTTCAACTTAAACTGAGAACGACTCAGCGGGCAATGGAGCGGAAAATGGTAGGTGTAACATTAAGGGACAAGAAGAGTGCGGAGTGGGTCAGGGAGCAAAGTGGTGTTAAAGACATATTAGTAGAAATTAAGAAGAAGAAATGGACGTGGGCAGGGCATGTAATGCGAAGGCAAGATAACCGCTGGTCATTAAGGGTAACAGAGTGGATCCCTAGAGAAGGCAAGCGTTGCAGGGGGCGGCATAAAGTTAGATGGGCAGATGAGATCAAGAAGTTTGCGGGGATAAATTGGTCACAGTTGGCACAGGACCGAGATAATTGGAGAATAATGGGAGAGGCCTTTGCCCTGCAGTGGGCGTAGATAGGCTGGTGATGATGATGACGAGCTGCTAGCGAGGGGTGGTCGCCCGCCTGTAAACAGTAGTGAAGGTAGGGGGAAAATTACGCCCACCTCCCCTCGCGAGAACCCTGTTGTGATGCGACGCTGAGGGGCGTTCAAGCGGTAGCGGAGAGCAACCGTTGACCGAAAGGCCGCCGGAGAGCGGCACACCGGTTATATGCGCAGCGCACCCGAATGAGAGGAGACCGCTGAGAGAGAGAGAGTACTGCACCTGCACAGCACCGCGCGCAGCGCCGCCCACCGGCGGAGTGAGAGCGCGCTGGGCCGCACACCCGCAGATGTTGAGAGACAGCGTTCGCCCTCACGTGGGCACGCGCCGGCGCCAGTGCGTCTGCCGCGGCTATGACGCAACACAATTCAACACAATCCACTTTATTCCAATTCGATCCAAATCCAATCCAAGCCAAACCAAGCCAAGCCAATCGAATCCAATCCAATGCCCCTCGCGAGAGAGTGCTCGCTATCGGAGAGGAGAGGGGGTGAGCGAAGGAGAGTGCGGACGCCGACGACGACTGACGCACGCAGGAAGGACAGGGCCGCCGACAAGAGATGCTCTCAGCGTCGCATCTAATAACAACCACTAAAATTCTCCGTCATCGTCAGCGCCGTCTTTACACGGTGGCATAAACGAGAAGCGGCGAATGGGGTTGCCACTCGAAAGTAAAGCCATTAGAAAGCAAAACGCTCCTCCAGCAGCAAGATGCCAGAGCTCTTCGACAAAATTTTCGAGGCTAAACAAGGCGTCACACGCGTTCAACTGGATATTATGATGTCCGATTCACAACTCACAAACGTGCTTAGGTGTACTCGTATAGTTTATTTTCATTGCTGGGGCAAATTCCACCGCCGCGCCTGTACGGTGGGGCTATATGCTCACTTGTAAATGGCACTACACGAGACCATATTACTAGCGAACCTGAGCAAAATGTTTCAAAACGGGAACCTAATAAAACCATATGGGCGCACGTACATAAGCCAGATTTTCGCTTGAAAACTCACAGCGGAATGGTGCGGACAATTTCGGTGAGACAAACGTTACAAACCCCGCAGTCGGTTTAACGCGAGTTACGTAAATTAACTGCGACTGTTGAAATGAGCGGTTCGGCTCACGAAACGACTACACAGCGTCACATGCGTCTACGGAAACTTCTGAAGACTGAAAAAGAGGGACTTCAGTATGCCTAGAGCGTGCATTGTTAGCCGCCTCCTGCGCCTCTCCCCTAAAACAACTGGAAGGGGGGAAGCGCAACGAAGCCGCCACGTGTTCACAGGCCGCGTCAACAATATTAACTGAGGCAGTCAACAAGTGCCATAGGAGAAGAGCAACTGCGGCCGCGTTTCCCGCCGGGCCCTCGATCCCCTCGTTTTTCCCTCTTCACCGTGACCCCTTTGCAAGCGACCGCCGAGAAACGCTTACAGCGCCAAAGAGGGACCGGGAAAGAGGGGAGGTGCAGTTTTCGTTGTCAAATTTTGCCATCCTTGACAGTTAAGCTGCACAGCGGAACCGCTAAATGTTTGCGACTCGTACACGCGCGTACGGACTCGAGCTCGTGATAAAACTTGTTTGCACTACTGTACTCACGAGTCGCAAAATCAGCACTCGCAATATCAGTATTCATGTATATTGTACTCATGAGTAGTGTACTCATGAGTACTGTGTACTCACGAGTACTGTGTACTCATGAGTACTCATACTCATTAGTACTCAAACTTAATGCTGTACTCATGAGTACTCAAACTCATGAGTAGTGTACTCATGAGTACTGCGTACTCACGAGTACTGTGTACTCATGAGTACTCGCACTGATTAGTACTCAAACTCATGAGTACTCATACTCATGAGTAGTGTACTCATGAGTACTGTACTCACGAGTAGTGGACTTACCCCTGCACTCACTCGTCATCGTACTCGCTTTTTTTCTGGGTGTGTACTCACTCATCATCGTACTCACTCGTGAGTTTGAGTACAAATGAGTACAAATGAGTGTACTCACGAGTGAGTACGCCGACCTATGGTGGCCCCCAGCTTGAGCTGAGTGGCTACTTCGGTAGCTCTGTTGACCACAGCGGTTTGCACCTCTTGGTTAGAGCTCCCCAGCACCTTCTTCCACTGCTCTTGACAAGTAATTGAAGGACGGACCTTTAGGACATCCCCACAGGATGTGAGGAAGGGTGGTGGGGGCACCGCATGCGGGGAATTCTGGTGGGGGGGGGTATAAATAAGGATGGATAAGGTTCAGTTTTGCGGGATTAGGGAAGGTGTTTGTCTGCAGAAGACGCCACGCGTGTTCTTGGGACAGGACGAGTTGGATATTGGCGGAAGGGTATCTATGGCGGGAGAGGCGGTAATAGGTAGTAATTTCATTGTACGTGACTAGTCGTTCCCTGGCAGATCTAGCCGCGTGATAGGGGACGTGACTGGCCCCGGCTCGGATTCTAAGACCTCGAGACGCCATCTAGGCAGCCTCATTTCCCTCGAGACCAGCGTGTGCCGGAGTACAGGTAAGCTCTATACGGGAATTGGGTGGATTTTGTTGCAGAATTTTGGAGGCCAGCGTTGATATTGGGCTGCTAGCGAAATTTGTAACGGCCGTTTTAGAATCAGAGATTATGATTGATGGGGTCGGCCTCATTGAGAGTGCTAACGCAATGGCCTCCTCGTCCGCTGCGGCTAGGTGGGGAGAGTGAACGGTCAGGGAGGTTAGTGGAGGGTTATCGGGGTCATTAATTACAGCGATGGCGTAGGCATTGTAGTGCAGGATTCACATATACTACATCGCGTCGTACCAGGAGACGTTTGCGTAGACCTCGTACTCTTTGTTCTCTACGGCCCGCGTTTTGAATAGGATGCATATTGCGATGGATCGGCCTGTTGATGAGATTGGAGTGAATATCGGTAGAGAGGCGAGATTTTGCTTCAATTTCGTCGAGAGTGGTTATTCCTAATAGTTTGAGCATGTGATGCCCAGTGGGAGTTTTCGATAGGCAGACCACCTGATTGGATAAATGGGCTTCGATGAGCTTCTCTGACGTGTTATGCATCCCAAGTCCCTCGAGTCTGGCAGTACACGTATTAAGAGAGTACATTTAAAATTTTAGTACATTTTGAGCTTTGCGCTCACTGTTAGTTTGAGATTGAGGGACCGCAGGTATGCTGCTCAGCAATGCGTCTGAGTTTGAGTGAGCGGTGATTCGAAAATATATTTGTGAGTGAGTTTGAGTGAGCCGCACCCACTTTGCCGAGGTATGGCCAAATCTTGACAGCGCGTGTTGCAAGACTTCGCGCCAAAACCATTTGCGGGGGTACTCTGCACGCCTCCCAACTTACTGACTCAACGTAGTTCCTCCTCACAACTGGTATCACTACGTTTTCTTCAAGCAAACCTTGACCGTAGTCGCGCTGCAACTGCACATTTCGACTCTTATGTGGAAGCCACAACCATTGACTTCACAGTGATTTATGACCGGTGTGTTAGGGTGCCAGATATTCCGCCTTGGTTGTTTGTATTTCCCCATGCCCGAACCCCGCGTTGCGTGGTTGTTTCGCGAAATGTAGCATTGGACCGGTTTCCCATTCACGTGTAACCTTTCGTGATCGCCTTCAGTTCAAACGCGCATAGGAGTGTACGCTGCACCATCTGTGACCACATTGTTTCTTCCGTTGGTTCCCGTTCGGACAGTAGCAACGCTGACAACGTGGTCATTGCTGGTGATTTTAGAGCTAGAAACCCCCCTGTGGCGCTGATGTGTTGAACGCGAGAGGACAGCAGTGGTCGGAGTTTGTTTATTCTCAGCAAACTTAAATTTGAAAAACCCCGTCTATCTTCCGAGTTTTGTCACCGGATATTCGCGAACGTGCATCGGTGACACTTTGGTGGGTGGAGCGGCCTGTTCTTCCAGGGTTTTCAGGGACGTTCGGGACCCTCAGATGCTTTCGGACCACCGTGACGTTGCCATTGGCATGGAAGAGGCCCCCGTTGCATCGCATCTCCCAGAAGTTGGAAGACACCGTCAACTCATTTCATGAAAAAAATGGCCCGACTGCGGATGAGGTTGCAAAGTGTTCCGAAACCACAAAGGGCAATGGACGAAGGGTGGTCGGATAATCTGGAAGGGAACGGTCGTCCGTGAGATCCTTGCGCGGCAAGTATCAAACTTGTCATGACCGGCTACTTCGTACAGACTTCATAATCTGCTATTACAAATTGCTATGTCGGTACGTGGGTCACATTGAGGAAGCCAAGAATAAGCTGTTAAAAGAAAATTCACAACCTCCCAGAAAAACTTATTTGGCGTCCCTTTTAAAATTGCTTTTCAAAACTTCACTTCTACTTTTCGTGTTGCATCTCTCCGCTCTGTCGACGATTCAACTACCGGCTCCACCTTGAAATCTGCAGCACTGCTGCTTCGAACTCTTCTGCCGGCTAACGACCACCGACATGACAGTCTCGCTCTTCCAACTTCGAAGACACTGATTGTAAAAACTCCGTACGATCAAACTTCTCATGACCCTGATTTAACCCGATATGAACTTCGATCGGCTGCTCGAAATATAAACCTCAAATCAGCTTCTGGATCCGAAGGTATAACCGGTAACCTTCTGACCCTCGTGGTGGGACGAACTTCTTCATTTCTCCCTACCTTGCTCAATGCGTGCCTCAGTCTTGGCCTTTTTTCGTCAGTGTGGAAGGAGGCTAGGGTGACCCTTCTGCTAAAGCCAAGCCGGCCTCCACATGATCCCTCATATACAGGACAATATAAAATCTTGCTAGGCAAGCTTCTAGAGCGCATGCTCAATGGACGCCTTTACTTCTTTCTACACCAGTCGCCTCTGCTGCACGTGAACCAGTACGGCTTTAAGCAAGGCCAAAGTGCCACCTCAGCGTTGCATTCTCTACGCTCGCGCCTTCGGTGTGGGCGTGACGAAGGATCATTGGTCCTCCTTACTTTGGATTTCAAGGACGCATTTGATTCTTCCTGCACCCGTATGTGCTGCTTTTTTTGCGAACACACGGTGCCCTTTGATCATCTATTGCCTGTTCGAGTCATTTTTACAGCACAGGGTGGTTCACTACAATCGTCATGGTGGGTGCGTGCAGGCCCAAACCGTAAGAGGCAGCCCTCAAGGCTCGCCGCTCAGTCCCCTGCTGTAGAATATTGGGATCCACAACCTACTCTGCCTTCCAGTATCACCGGATGTGCACCTGCAAGCTTACGCTGACCACATGGTCGTTGTAGTCGAGGGTAAGACGCAGCGGGCGATCCAGCTTCTTGCCAATGAGACCCTTAAGAAAGTGTCAAATTGGACACGCACGGCAAGATAAGTTGCAGCTCAACCCCACGAAACGTTCTTGCCTGCTGATTTCTAGGGGAGAGCAGCGAGCGCAGCGGGAGCCGACAATAAAGCTGGGCGGCAGAACATTGCAGCGGGTAACAGAATTAAAGCTACTGGGAGTCGTCTTTGACAGGCACTTGCCAGTCGTTTCCCACGCGAATCACCTGCGTGGCCGAATTGAAAAGACGGGTGCTGTACTCATAGCATTAGTGAGGTTGGACTCGTTTTTAGACCTCGGCCACATCCGGCTCCTATGCGACCGTTATCTTCTGCCGGCCATCACTTCTACAGCACCGGCATTGTGGGGTGACCGCCAGCATCATTTGCTTAATCAACGGTTCACTCCTAGATGCACTTTTAGCTTTTTGAAGTGACCGGCGCTTACACAACCACCCGCGCCGCAGCGCTGGAACTGTTGGCTGATTCACTTCCTTTGCCGATCCGTTTGGATATTTAAACGCGTCTTTTCGATTTTTGGGTGAATGAACGCTCTGTTGATTCGCCCAATACCCGTGCTTTACCGCGGAGGTGGACCAACCTCTAGTCTTGACGTGCGGTCTTCCTGCTCTGCGTTTTGGAATTCCGCACTACGGAATTGACTCTCAAATGGCTTCCCGACTCTTTACAAGTCCAGCGTCACACGCGTACACGGACGATTCCTTCACCATGACATCTGCTGGTGCCGCATTCGTCGTCTTCGTTGCTCCGGACGTTAGAGTAACAGCTCAACACTTCAGAATTAGCGCTCCCACAAGCCTCTTTGATGCGCAAGCAATTGCTCTACATCGTCCATTCCTTTACCTTCAAAACTGTATGCCCTCGAGCACTGTTTTCACCTAGACCAACTGTTTATCCCTTCTTTTTGCTCTCGAATACCTCCTCAACACCTCGGAGACTATTTACGAAATTCAGAACAGCTATAGAATATTGGTTTCCTCTGTTGCCGTCTTATTGTTCCACTTTCCTGGACACTCGAGACTGGAAATGAGCTTCTCGACTTCGTTGTCAAATCAGCGGCGACCATAAGCGAGGCGGTGGGAGCGCGTGCTTCAAAGCACATCGTCAGGCAGATACTTTTGATGGCTGGTCGGTTAGAGTAGCAGCAGCGATGGAACACCGGTAACGTTGACACTGAGTTTTTGGGTGCGGAGTACCTTAGGACCGCACAATGTCCGTCCGCGTCCACGCGCATAGCATTTACAATCGCAAAAACTCACACAGGCACCAGCAGGATTCGAGCCAGTGTCTGGTAGACCAGACAAAGTTAGTGTCAGTCATGTTACCCATTGGGCTGCAACCATTGGTAAGTACGCGAGAGTCAAACGGCTTACTCCCTCACCTGTAACGGTGCGGAGTACTTTAACACCCCCCAATGTCCGTTCGCGTCCATCCGTGCGCACACCACGATCAAACGAAAATCAAGAGAGAAATTAGATTTGAGCCGTGAGTTGCAGTTGCATTTAGGAAATAATCAAGGTGCAACTCACGGCTCAAATCGAATGACTGTCGGGCCGCAAATCGGATGTCACTTGGGGTGCAACTTGATATCATTTCGAATCCCCGTACTCCGCATCCTAGCCATCATCCACGGAGTGGAGATGCTGAGACTTTTTCGTTCGGTTTTCCGCGTGCTCGCTCTACGTCGCTGATTTCCCCCGTCAAGGCGACTCGCCCACATTGCTATCGGAGGTGGCTGTTTCCAGCACTATTTCCACAGGATCGACTTGCTCCCTAAAACAGGTGTTTTTGTGGGTAGCTCGGCTCTTCAGTGAGCCACTACCTCCGGGAATTCACTATGACAGCCCCGATTGGGATTCAACTTAAATATGTCCTTCGCTTGCCCTCGGAATCTCCTCATCTGAGACATTCGCTGGACATTTCTGGAGCCATGAAATCATCATCGAGCTCGTCGACTTTGTGAGCAAGGATATGCCGAGCGTCTCGCACTCATGAAATGGTCTCCGAAGCGATGTGTGTTGTTTTGGGGTGTACTGCGTGTTTCTGTGAATGTCGGTCCTCATTGGCGGCCTTTTCTAATAAAATTTGTAGTGATGTTGGTGGTTTCTACCCGTGATGAAGTGGACAGCTTGTGCTCATCTTCAGATCTTCGCGGCGGTAATGGTCTTCTGAGTGAGCTTCTCTGTGGCCGAACTGTTTAGTGAAGACAGACTGCGTAAATTCCGAAATACTGATACTGGCTCTAGCAGCTGTGGGTTTTAGAGTTACTTTCTCAAATGCAGGGTTGTGCTCCTGCGCTCTTTTCTTGATGCGATTTTCATGTTTTTGGTGTTTTTTTTATTACCGTCTAATTGTTTGTTTTTGAATTGACATTGTTGGCGCTCCCCTTGTTCATTTATATCCAGTTGGCGGTACACCTGTCATAGCTTTTTTGGTGCGGGTGTTGCTCCCCACTTTTTTATTGTTTTCTTTTAGGAGGGGGGAACACGGAAACGAATTGGAATTGGGTTGTCGAACCCCAGACCAGTTGACCATCATTACGATGAGACTAAAAGGGGAGTAGTAGCTGAATATTTTGATACCCAGTTGGTATTACGAGTCTCACTTTTGATTACGCTCCTACAACAGAAGATAGCCTATTTATCGCGCAATTGATAAGACTGTTCCAGTTAGGTTAACTAGAGAAATGCTTTTGAAAGTAAGTTGCCCTTGTTGTGAACACAGAGACGGACGCGGGAAAAACGTACACTTTCACGAGAAGACGTCGCCGTCTTCTCGTGAAAGTGAACGTTTTTTCCGGGTCCGTCCCTGTCTTCATAGCAAGCACAACTTACCTTCAAAAGCATGTTACACCAACTAGCCCGACATCAAGCTTTAGAGAAATGCCCTCCTAAGATTTTAGTAGCTCCCGTCCTGTATAGTTTGTCACTTAAAACATGGAGCACAGTTGTACGGTGGTTGTTCGTTTTTAAAGTAAAAAAAACGTAGTCTTTGTTTCAGATACATTGACAGCTAATTTATGCCGGACCATTTCTCCAAAGCTAGTGGTTTGATTCGGAACAGATATTAAATCAGTGCCGTAACAGAGAAAATAAGGGTGCTGTCGTCTGTAAAAATAATAGGCTTGTTCCTAGTTTTAGTAGAGTTATCCCATAGTGGTTTATTTTTGGAATAAAAAACTTGCCCTTTGTTTTAAATACACAAGTTTTTTTTCTCAGGCCATTCCTCTAACGCCAGTGCGGTCGATTCAGAACAGCTACTAAATTAGTATAGTTCCAGACTAAAGAAGGATGGTGCCGTCTGTATAAATATTAGGCTTTCTCGGAGGTGTCAGACTAACAAGTTCATTAGTGTAGATATTAAACTACAACGGCCCCAATTGACTTCCTTGGGGCATTTCTGTCATGAATGGTTTTATAGCAGAAGTTCAGTAATTAACTTGAAATTTGTGGCGACGTTGGATGAAAAATTGGCCCCGTATCTTGCTCCTTTTGTTGCAAATGTCGACGAAAGATGATAGTCGACTGGCGCCCCTATAAATGTCTCCTTCTCTTTTCCCCTCGCCTCCCATGGTGTTCCTCTCGCGTCTCTTTCCTCCCAAGATAACACGGTAGAGGTTTGCTCAAGTCAATTAAATTTCTCGCGTTTTACTGCTCAAAGCCGTTTTTTTCGATGCCAGCGCTTCCCTACTGCGGAGACACGCGTCAATCGAGACACCGTTCACAACGTTTGTAGAACCACGTTGCCCTACTCCACGAGCGTTTCAAGCGGAACGCTGAACCCATTTAGTGGAACCTTTCGTTGCTGTTGGTGTTTCATTTTTTTAAATGCCGACAGGTAGTGTGGGCAACAGCAGGTGATGGTTTTCTGCACTTCATGTAGTATTTTATTTGCTATCGCGAAAACCAAGCATCCGTGAATGGTGAATTTTTTAGTAAAGGAAGACTGCAGATATCACTCATGTATTGATTTTCTGCCTTGTATTTCCGCAATGTCTTTTTGCGTTTCAACAATATTGACAAGTACAAACATTAACACGGGACTTCCCCGTTTAGTTTAGGCTGTGGCTATATATAAGACAATTGCGCAGTTTCTGTTTCACTTCGGCGGGATGGCTGAATCGAGTCACAGACAGATAGACAGGCACACAGACAGACAAAAATTTATGTGATTAAGTAGCCCAAGAAAGACTATCGTCTTTAAAATATCCCTGTATCAACGCCTGGCCACGAAATCGGCATGCTTCAAGTTGTGAATAAGAACATTTTGCGATAAGAATTTGAAGGCTTTCGTAAAATCCAGGAACAGGGCCAGTGCGACGTTTTGTTGTTCTTGTGATTTCAAAAGAAATTTTTTGTTGTTGCAAAATCACCAGAGCGCCATCAGATGCTGCGGCTTTGAGCGCTGCATTACTTGTTTGGTTGTGGCAAATGTCTTGTCACGGCTATATGTATCAGTATGGTTTTTGCAAGTTGGGGTAACTGTAGTTTACATGTTCCTGGCCTTGGAAACGTTTCCCACTATTGGAAAAAGTGTTTGCGAAAACGCTATTCGGTTGTTTTCTGACAAGCCTATATGAAACAGCGTTCGCATCAGTAGAAACCACCGCAGTCACAGACACACTGATAGACCAGTGACTTCAGGTGACGTACGTAGAACGCCTAAAGAACATATATACAAAGAATCTGGTAGGATTACAGATAGTGAAAATATTGTGAAGTTTATTACAAAAGAGCGTCAGCTAAGGAAATAAAATGAAATTATATGTAGGATGTTCAGACAGCGTGTGCCTAAAGCTTCTCCGGGTGTGGCGTGTATGTGGCAACGTATGTTTGCTTGATCTTGTACTCAGAATTAACTAGAGTGGCTGGTAACAAAGGTTTCGTCCAACCTAGTCCCCACTACAGGACAGCTGAAGCTTAAAGAGTTGCTTGGCAGCCTTCTTTCGTGTAAAAAAGGACGCGTAATTCATCTCCTTTAGATTGCTTTGTGGGTGTCACGGTTAGGCATGGTGGCAGCGACAACGTTATGAGAACGGTCATTTTGACTGGGTGCCAGGGGACGGCTCCATTTAAACTTTTAACAGGCTGGTGGAGATAAGAATGTAAGCCGGGTCTGGGAGCACAGGACTACGCAGCAGGAAATTATTTTCTGGTGATGGAGGCGTTCAATTGCGCAATCCCCTACTTGCTCCCGCTGCAAAGGCTTCAAGGTTCTAAAACGGCCCTTGAATTGGAATGACCACTTATCTTGCTGATTTTCTTAACACAGGGGTGTTACATGGGGCCCTGCATTGGTTAATTTTTATAATCAACCTAAAAAATAACGCAAATGCAGAACGTTTATAATCACGCTCTTTTGACAGCAACATCCCCCCCCCCCCGAACCTTATGAAAGAAAATATATGGAAACATTTTTGGTCGTTCTATGGCATCGTCAAATCTAACGCCATCCCGCCCGCGAAAACAGCCCTCCATTTCAAAAATTAGACAACTTTATATCTATCAATCTGTGGTCACCCTGCCAGGCCTCCTCCTCTTTATTCAGGGTGCTGATTGCGTGGTGAATGCAGTTTTATGCGTCCTGGGGTGCACAGCTGTCATTTGACCGAGCCCTGTCACGTCAGTTGCCCACACGTCAGTTTTCGTCTTCTACCCGTAATTGGACGTTTCGCGTGCGTGCCAACCGCAAGGGTCGCTGACTCAATCAAACACGAAGGGCGGAAAGCTACATCGCATCGAGGCTTACGCAGCCACATAAGCAATGCGACGACCCCCGGACCTGACCTCTTAAATATAGGGACGTCGCATCAGCGGAACGCACATTGTGCGCCTTGCGTGACGCGCAGGGACCAGCAGCCGAGAATATTTAGCTTCCACGAAGGCTTTACTATAGGATCGATACGGCGCGAATGACAGCCGTTCCCCTCTTCTTTTGGTTCCGACTATTCTCGCTTGGGGAACACATGACAGGACCCGTTTCCTTGTCAGTGATTATAGCCTGCACGACGCATTTACTCCGTTTAGAACAGCAAGGTGTAACCGGAGAGTGGGTCTCATCGGTGCATCCAGTCACAAAGAGCTTCGGGTGCTTCAGTGCGACGTTATTGAAACCGCCGCACTAAAAGATCCCATTCGGCAGGCACACACTCATCATGAAAAAAAAAAACAGACAGGATTTTACGCGTCTGCACAGTCACTCCAGTGTGTGGTCGATAATGTCACAAGCGTTTTAACCCAGAAAGTTCCAATGATATCATGGGTTCCTTGCAAGCTGTCCAGTCAGAATATTCCATCGCTGTCAAGCAACTGTGCTAATCACAAAAGGAGACAAGCGCGCTGAACTGATTTGACAAAGCCACAAAAAACAGACCAATGACCAAATAAGATAACATGACCTACGCGTTGTTTAAAGAATAATTCATCGTATCGCCATGTAATTGCGCATATAGTCATGGACATCTTCGCCCGGCCTCGGCGCTGCGCTCGACACCGGAATGACCTACCTGTTGAAACCGCCATTATCATGGATTTGCAGTGTTTGAAGCTGAGCATTTCAGAACGCCCATGGCGTCGCCATGTTACCATATGCCGTATATATGTGTACTCCCCCATGCAATACCCCAATGCAGGGTCCATGGGGGCCCAATAAATACAGAAACAAATGAAAAGCATTTCCTTCTTTTGCGTGCGTATGACCACATACTCACGAATTGCACGCACCGACGCGGAGGCCAAGCAAAAAGTGACAAGACCAGCGTCTTGAATGCACGTGTGCACACTTGCTTGCTTTTTTGTTTTCTTGCTGGTCCCCTGGGAAAACAGATTTTCATACTTCACGCAATTCGCTTTTTTCTCTGGAGAAGATCAACGGCTATTTTTCCGTAAATATTCCAAGGTAGGAAGCCGTTTCGCAGTGAGCAGGCGAATTCAAGAGAGAGCAAACAATTGGCAGACTCTTTCAAAGCCCAAAGCCCTGAACACTAGATTTATAAAACGCGTGAGGAATGAAAAATCTGCCGCTTCTCTGCTCGCTTCACCACTAATGTCGTCGAAAGACGATAGTCGTCTGTGGCATCTGCTGCGTAAGTCATCTTTCGCTCCCTCCATTTGAACGGAGTTTCGTTCAATGAGATTCGATTTTCCCGCCTGCGCGCTGCTCACTGCAACCGATTTATTTATTTGTTTATTTTGTATTTATTTTTGTATTTGTTTATGTATTTATTACAGTATTTATGCATTTTTTATTATTATGTATTTATGACAGTACGAGACGCGTCTTGAGAGGTGAGGACGCCGACGGGGGCGAACAGACAATGGCGAGCGAGCAGAAAGAGCTTCGGACGGGGATATCCAGAGGGCTGGTCCTGTGCTGACGGGCACGGCCTTAAAGGGGTCCTGAAATGCCTTCCGCCGATGCATGGATGTACATGTAACCAAATAAAGCAATGTATTAGCAGTCTCCTCCTGCAAGAATTTTGTTAAAGCGATGAGTATTAGCTGAGAAATCGTAAATCAAAAACCGCGCATAATCGTCGCGCCGTATTTCCTCCTCCTTTCAACTGTTTCTTCGCTGTTGGCCTCCCCTCCCATGATGCTCCGCTCCTCAGCGGTGACGTACTTCCTCTATTGCGCTCCCACAGACTGCCGTCTGCTACGCGCCAGCTCTTTCGGCTTTTTCATCTTTGTAGACACCATGGACACTCCTCTAAAGGCTGGAAAACTGAACGAAAGACCTGGCCGCATGTGTGCGGCCTGGCCTTGCCCTTTCGCGGGGAGAATCGTGCGCTCGTTCCCTTTGGTGCACCGCGCACTGTTTATCCAAAAAGCGCGGTCTCAGATGTGGCCCCGCTGGTGCCGGGTGTTATTTTGCGGTGGTTGTAATTCCTACTACCGGCGGCATGTGAAAAAAGACATTTTCAACCGACACAGAACCCGTTCACAAAACGCGCCGGATCGGATCGCTTTATCAGCGGCGACGAACGGGAAGGCGCAGAGCAAACCAACGCCGCACTCGATCAGCGAGAACCCGTGTTCTGGCAAGCTGCACCCATGTTTTGCATTCAACACTGACGGGAAAGCGTTTGTTTGCACTTGTTTGGATAGTCGTAAAATGTCCAAACACTCCGGCACTCCGCTAGCAGATCAGCCGGCGAGACATTTCGGAAAACATTTGACAGATGGCGCCGTATGCATTAGTGTGTCGCTACGCAAAACTGATGAGACGCTCTACTAAAGCAAACTCCCCTCGCGGTGTTTACGTAGCGGGACGCAAAAATTTAGCGTTTAGCGTATGCAAAGGCCACAAACGCTGTACTAAAACTCTATTAGCAGCAAAATAGCGTGCGTATGTGAGACCGCTTGCGTTTACAAAGCTGCACGCCGAGCGCGTACGTTTCAAACCTAGTGACATCGTTTAAATACACTGGCAAGCACAGTGTAACGTAGTCAGATATCAACCGTATGCTCAGGCGACAAGCAAGAGCTTGTTTTATGTGGGGCGGAGATTGCGCATAAAGGCTCGTTCGCACTTGCGACGAAAGCGAGTGAAAGCGGCAGGAATTCCGTCGCTTTGTCGCGCGACGATCGTTTTTGTCGAATGGTCGGGACAAATTTTCGTCGCGCGACAGAATTCCCGTCGCTTTCGCTCGCTTTCGTCGCAAGCGGGAATGGAAAGTTCTGCCGCTGCCGCCTGCTACGCAGCTCGGAGGTAACCGCGCGATCTGCTCGGGCCGGACGAACACGCACACTCCCGTACGGCAGCGCCCCAAGCGGCAGCCGTCCGCGTACATCGCTCCCGGCGTCCGCCTGGAGCCCGCCCTCGGCACAGTAGCCAGTATATTTGAAAGGCACTATAATGGAGGAGATTTTTTGCTTCCGATGAACCTAGTTCTTTGCCCCTGTGTTTTTAAATACGTGAAGTGATTAGCACGTCGTCCTCACGCAGCTCTGTATCGTCGTAGCATCGCTGATTGTCCGAACGAAACTTGCAGCTAAGCCAATGCAGCGACCGAAGCTGTGTGTGTGTGTGTGCATCGCCTCCTGTGTGTTGTGGACGCCTTCGTTTCGCGATGAAATGCGATATTGTACTTCTGCGGGTGGATAGTGCTTCCCATGGTCTGGATTATCTTTCTCGAACGACGTACCACTCAACCTCGCATGAGGTATGTGTAGTGTGCCTGGCTAAAAGCCTTCTCGCTTGCGCGCCAGAGTTGTGACTTGCTGTTCGTCCCCGCAAACCGGGTTAAGGTGAGTGCCGAATTTACGACGGGCAGGAGGAAGCAACCCATCGTCTGTCAATCGCGGTTCAGACTTGAAAACGCATGTTGTGACGGTGCGTTCGTTCGAAACGCATCTCTGGATTGTTTTGAAGTTGAATAAAATGTACGCGTCAAACCCGGGCATTCGGCTCAGGGCGTTCTCTGCGATTGCACCAAAGAAGTGCCACGGGGCTTTCTTTATGGTACGTACTCACGTAAGATAAAATCCATGTCGTGTTATGGCCGTGTTGCATTCAATACAAACGGTTAAGCATTTGTTTACACTTGTTTCGTTTGTCGTAAAATGTCAAAGCACTCCGGCACTCCGCTGGCAGATCAGCCGGCGAGCCGACGCTGAGCAGACGACACATCTCTTTGGCGGAAGTGCGTGAAAAAGCCGCCCAATAGCAGGATTTCTACCTCGTGACGAACATCAGGGAATCGATGATGTAGACATGTGAAGATGGCGGCGTCCAAAAACACGGAGGAAAGGGTGAGAAAAGGGCGACAAACTTTGCAACAAAAGTGTGAGCTTTCCGCTGCGCGTAAAAGAGTAATACTTGGCACAGGTGACGTTGACGACCCAATCTAACGATTGCGCTAGTTCATTTAGTGTGCTCAAAATGCCTTTCAGGGCCCCTTTAAAGTTAAAAAGAAAGTTCAGCAGGAGATCAAAAGCAGGTCCACAAGGCTATCGGCTCCGTGTTATTAAACCTAACACGTTATTTTTGTGTTGCATTTTTTCGCGGCTACAGGTGCTTACGAGCCCACTTATCATAGAATGGCACACGAGATTGTCGAGGGCATCATCAATATTTACTTGCAGCTCCGTTTATTTGTGTCAGTTTCGCTTTCAGGTGAAGCCAACACCAATGCAGCCGCCATGACGGGAAGGCGCATTTGACATCACTGTTCTTGTCGCACTACGGCCGGTCGTGCCAGAACAGCCCGGCCGGCCGTAGTCGCACGTGACTTTAGTTCATAAACTGTGACGTGTTGCGCAATGCGGGAAAGCGCGCGCTAACGCACCGCGTCCGCCTCGATACGTCATGGGAGCGCTAACGTAGGCCTTTTGGGTCGAAGCGCAGATGATGTCATGAGCTTGCCCGATGGCGTGGTTGACCTTTTTCGTGCGCTAAGGATTAAAATTGATTTAAAATATGTTCTACTTAACGGTTATGGTTTCAACTTCCGGTGAGGTATATCTATATGTATACAAAGGAAGCTTTTTGCATAGTTATCTGCGATTCAAAATTTCATGTCAGTACTCCCTTAATATCATTTAGGCAACCCTCGAAAGGCTCTCTTAATTTAGTCTCAGCGTAACTACGTGAGGAAACATGGAATGTTCTTTATGAGAAGTAAGAAATCGAGCGTGTGCACTTTGCCGATTTAGTATTACTGGTGGTGTTAACGTGCACTGAAAATGTTGGAATAATTTAGAGTTCAGTTTACGCGTTGTGCCATGACCCTATAATGCTAGCAAAATTAGCGCGTCGGTTCTCAAATAAAGCCTAAAGTTGGTTGTCAATAGGACGAACGCGCGAGGCGTAATATCTTACATGAATCACTTAGTCGTGTTATAAAATTTTTTTCATGGCAAAAAACAGCACGCAAAAACTGAACGAACAGAAACGAAAGGGAAAGTACACACACCTTAGGGAAATTTTTATACGTGTAGTTTTTTTTGCTCCCAAGTGTTATGCTGAAAGTAGCGTGCTACATCAAAACTAAAGTGCATTCTTACATATAGTTATCTATCATAAAATATATTGTATTTCACTTTAGAGATTCTGTCGAGTTGTAAATACGTGCGTATTGGGGGTAGTCGAAGCTCCGGTAGATGGCAGAAATTTTTTTTCAAATGGGAGCTAATACGAGCACGGGCATCAGCATCCAGGTGATAGGCGATCTAGCGCGCAAAGTGGCTCACTTTTCCCGTCTAGATCAAAAATAATTCCAGTGCACTGTTTCATTGTGTGGTGCATATACCCCAATGGGCTGATGGCGCAACAGGAGCTGCTCATTAGTCCTAAAACAAATGTTTTATTCTTTTCACTTGCTCCTGAACCCATCCAAACAAACCCAAGCACTGCCGAGAATCCGCAATTGCAGCTACAAATCCAAGCTATCTTTTCCTTTTGTATTTTGTTTAAGAGCATTGCTTATGCTTGCCAAACACAGCACAACTGATCCAACCCTAGTTGAAAGGAGTGCCCCGCACGGGGCACCTTGAGTATTCATGGTGACGGTGAGCAGCGACACCATAGAGAAATAAAAAATGAGAAGAGTGGACATACGGGCATATCGCGGCCGAGTGGCCTGACTCGCGCACCTTCCGGCAGTCGGCGCAAGTGGTAAAAAACTATATATTTAAAATTAAGCTAACACACAATATTACACTTTTAAAATTTTGTTACACATTAGACTACATATTTTTATTTGTGTAGTAAGTTGAATGGCTGTGAATGTAAATTTTTGTGGCTTCTTTGCGCCAAGCCTGGCCAAGCCGCAAGCGCAAGCCGCCATTTGGCTCTTTCGGCAGCGTTTGCACGTGCGTTTCTGCAGCCTCGTGCTAACCTTTGTTGTTGAGAAGGAAACGCCTAGCGCTTTCTTTGCGACATCGGTTTTTCATCCTGAACGAAAGGTCAGACTTTCTTTTTAAAGACGATAGTCTTTCTTGGGCTCCTTAAACCCAGAAATTTTGGTCTGTCTGTATGTCTGTCCGTCTGTCTGTCTGTGACTCGATTCAGCCACCCGGCCAAAGCAAATCAATGCCTGCCCATTAGTCTTATATAGTCACAGCTAAATCTACCCGTCTATGTCCGGTGTAAGGTTCATACTTGTCGACATTGTTGAAGAAGAACAAGACATTACGCAAATATGAGACAGCAAATCAATACAGAAGTGATATCTGCAGTGTTCCTTTATAAAAAAATCAAACATGCTTGCTTTTGCGAAATTAAATACTTCATCAACTGCAGAAAAAGAATTCACTTCGCCGTCGCCTACTGTCGCCCGCGCCACTATAGCTTCTTGCGCCATTTTAAGAAATCAACCGGCAACAGTTACGCAAGGTTCCACTAGATAGGTTCCACGTTCTGCTTGCAACGCACGTGGAGTAGGGAAACGCGGTTCTATAAACGTTGAAGTAGGGCGCCTCGATTAACGCGCGTCTCCGCCGTACAGCAGCGTTCGCATCGAGACACCCGGTTTGGAGCAGTGGAACGCGGGAAATTTAAAATGATTTAAGCAAACCTTTGGCGTCTTTACCTTGGGAGGAGCGCGACGCAAGAGGAACAACATGAGAGGTGAGCGGCAAAGCGAAGGGAGGCATTTACTTCGCAATAGCCGATAAAGACTATCGTCTTTTGACGACATTTGCAACGAAAGGAGCAAATACGCGGCCAATTTTTTAAAGTGCTGGTGTGGCGTATCATATTTACGTTTCCTTGTACTACAAACGCTGCGAGCACTGCGTAACCTCAGGGAATCAGGCATAGGTAGTGCTGCGTCTTTATGATAAGCGCTTTGGAAACGCCCCGGAAAGGCGTAAGACACCATTTTTTTAGCCGGACGTAATGGTATTTTAGGCTGGTTGTGCCGTTTTATCTAGCGCTGAGGGATGCCAGCGGTACGCGCCCGTCGTCGCACGTAGCGTTTACGTGCCGCAAACGACGGCGGTGAGTTGCGGAAGTGGCCGGCCGGCCGGCGGTCCGTAGGCGAAGCAGGCGTTGTGCGCTGTCGCTGCACTGAATTACGTGAGCCGCAGGCTGCGTTCTATTATACTAGGTAGCCATTGCTAGCTTGGCCAACTGTTACTGGTATTATGTATTATGGCCGTGATGCGCTGCAAAGCCGTCCGGGCTAACGTACACGGCGAAGTAGCCGTATCTGCATTAATTTGGCTTATCTGGGCATAACCAGCAGCCGTACACTCATCCTAAGTTTTACACATGGGTGCATACCAAGCTGCCTGCGTACAAAGCGAACCCGCTCGCCGACACCGATAACGCGCGCTCGTCGCTTCGCTTTGGCGCGTCAGGTACGGTAAAAACGCGTGTTTCGTCGGCAGATAACAGCTTTCCTCGAGGCAGGGTGAGTGCGCCGTGCATTGAAACCTTCAAATTTGGTCTTCTTTCTACATCATATATCAATTCCGGTATCGCAGGCATTGCATACAACTGTTCCACACTTGCCGTTTTTTCAAGCGTTTGCTCTCTTTTCTCTGGTCATATTTGGGCTAGTTTCATTAAACACGTATTGCGCAGATTGCACCTATTCAGTCGGAACTGTGTGTTTCTTGTCATATCTTTTTAAGGCATGGCCTTTGGCGGTCAGTAGTACTCCGTACCATGTTCACTGCTGCTTGCTATGGTACCGACACAGCGCCCAAATATAGTTTCGCCAGGTGCCCGTTCTCGGGAAACGTTTCTTTCGCGAACCCGTGGGGAAACAGGTTTGTTTAACGTTCAGCTCGCTCTCGCTCTTCGTCCTGATTTTACAAAAAAAGACAAAGGGATTCAGGCTATGTGAGCAGCGTTATCATTTTTGTTAACCCAAACAATAGCTGAATTGCATTAGGAATGTGCCTAACCAGTGTTGCGAAATTACAAAGACCCATATTTTTAGTGTTGCTAATAGCTTGACCGCATGATTGCTGAATAGAAAAAGAGAACTTGTGTTTTAAATAGGTGGCATGCACTGGAGGCAATACTTGAATACTAGTTGCAGTGAAATTTACAGACTATTCGCATATCATCTGTCACTGCAAGCAGTTTGTGTACTTAATCACCTATAACCTGTCCAGGTCTACAGGTGCCCTCAAGACAGAGCCAACCAGCCAGCTGTATTCGTCATACCAAAAATAGTGCAAGCATTTCATGAATCGTGCCCTCACAGGACTCACAAAAGTGGCCGTGCCAACTCTTCTCCCAGAGATATTCAGTTGTATTGATGACTGCCTGCAATGCTTCTTGCTGCCTTATTGATGCTTCTGATGGATACCGCAACTGTATTCCATCTATTGAACCTTGCCATTAGCACCTAAAATCTAACGCAAGTCTCGGCACTCAATAAGGCGTGACCACTGAAAAGACTATCGTTGACTCAAGGAACAAACTGTTTTTTATCACTGACATGCCTCATCTCATTAAAACCACTAACAGCAACGTATACAGTCTCTAAACTCCACTCGCAAACTATCGTTGCTGCTAGTTGTAATATTGTCAAAACAGTACATCCACAAAAACCCTTTCACATTATGAAGACTGCCAGGGTAAGAGGTCATGCTAAATGTCGTTTGTCACCATACGTGCTGCCTGTTGTCGGACTGGCCTAGATGAAGAGAACCATGTTGGGACCTACGTTGTGAAATGCTTATGGGATTCTGTAATGTGCCACCATTGTCTCATACACGAGAAGCATATACTGCTTCCCTGTTTCTTATATTAGACTGTTCGTATTGACAGCGAAAGGCATGAATTTGTGTGCCTTAATCGAGCCTGGAACCGGTCGGTTGACTACGTGCACGTACCTAAAATATCCCCGCCTGGCCCTTTGCCTTTACTGGGAAGGCGACACTTTCGGAAGGTAACCCGGCTTCTTGGGAAAATGCACCCTTGCAAGGAACCAATAGGAAGTTGATTTTTTTCCTGTTAACCTTTTGCGTGTGCATCTCCACACAAATGGGATTTCTCTTCAATTACTGCTACTGATTTGAAGTTGCCCCGAGGCAATAGATCTCATTAGAGTTCATCAAATAAGCGATGCCATCAAACCCTAAGTTTTTCCCTTCTTTCACTTCCTAACTGGAGAAATTGCCAGACTAAAAAAATTATCTGCGGAGATCGTGGTTGTAAACAGTTGCAAGTATCCCAGTGTCTAGATTATGTTATGGTTGATATTTTTGTATGACTGCAACAGCGCACAGAGTCTGAGGGCGTCGTAGATACAAGTAAACCTGTGCATGGCTGAGTTTCTGGGTTTTCTGCATTTTCAATTACCGTGGAGAAAAAATCCTTTGTGTGTTTGTGATGCCTTTACTTGTGCATTTTTTTTTCATTCCTGGAAACGTATTTTCCTCTCACTACTGTGTATTGTCTCTGTTGTGTATTACTCACTGTTTATTATTATATGTGTGTTGCAAAGAATAATGACAATTTGAACTTCTTCCGTTTAGTGCCATGCAATAAATATTTCTTCATTTATGATGTGTCTCTTTTATGTGGCTCGGCAACATGTGAACACACGACAGAATTCTTGACCAAGTGTGAGTGGTACTGTAAATTGCAATTTCGCATTTTCAGAAAAAGGTTTTTTTTTGTAAAAGCATACGGGCACTAAGCCTGAGAATGATTTATTCAAATAAACACTAATTATTGCATGAAAGCGTCAGAATACCGTACCGATGCCTGTCGCCGTGAGCAGCGCTTTCCAGTCCTTCAAACTACCCCCCAAAATCGGTGTCCGCGAAACCGAAACCGAAAGTGAACGTACGAAAGTGAACGAAAGTATGGTTAGTAGTTTGGCTACCCGTCCGCTCGGTGAGCTACACTACAGGACAGTCATTCGGCCGCAGGGCTCTATGGGAGTGTCCACTCTTACCAGTATTTCTTTCTCTATGGCGACACCGCGGACCCCGAGCCGTGTCCAACCGTGGCGAGGTGTTTAAAGGTGAAGGGTAGAAGCCGTAAACGGTGGCCGTCGGAGCCTTGGTCAAGCTCCGGCCGATGGGCTCCCTGCCTGTCTACCAGGCAGGGAGCTCCGGGACCTCTTTGACTACCAGGGAGAAAGTACCCCAGTCTCCCTGCTTTTATACTATGCCCTATGGTATTTACACCCCCCCCCCAAACGTGATCGGTCCCTTAAAAGGGGCCGCACCGAAGTATCTTTTCCCCCATTGCCATCTTTAACATTTCCTGAACCGGATACTTTTTCTCGATTTTTTGTGATGGAGTCGCTCAATCCAACCCAACCTCTCGTATCGCAGTCAATCTTCTTGATCGCAAAATATCTTGAAGCCATAATAGGAAAATCATATAAGTGCAAAAAATAAAGGTCTGGTGAACTCCTCATCGAAATAAATGACAAGCAGCAGTCAACGAAGCTTCTAGTTCAGACTAGACTGGCTGATCTAGACATCAGGGTCACAGCCCATCGGAGCCTCAACAGCTCGCAGGGTGTGATATCAGAGACGGATCTCCTCAACGAAACGGATGCGGATCTCCTTGCCGGCTTGAAGGATCAGGGCGTCACTGCCGTGAGACGATAACTATCCCCAGAGACGACAAGGAGATTCCCACCAAGCACATTATCTTGACTTTTGACCGCGCAGTTCTTCCACAACACATAAATGCAGGTTTTATCCGTTGCTCCATCCGTCCCTACATCCCGAACCCGCGGCGCTGTTTTAAGTGCCAGCGGTTCGGGCACGGTACAAACTCTTGCCGCGGCCGAACGACGTGTGCAAAATGCGCGTCCAGTGACCATCCGAGCTACAACCGTCCATCCGACACCCTCTCTTGTGCGAACTGCGGGGGGGGGGGGGGGGGGGGACCGCATGCAGCCTACTCCCTCAAGTGCGAAAAATTTCAAATTGAAATAAAGATAATCAACATCAAGGTAACTGAGACCATCACCTTCCCAGAGGCGCAGAAGAGGTTCGCCTTTTTCCCCTGGGGAGGTATGCCGACACAGCTCGCCGGGGAGCGGAGCTGCGTCTGGTTTCCACAGGGACCCAGTTCAGCGAGTCTGACCTGGCCCCTCCATCGCCCCCCCCCCCCCTGGGTTGCCTCAGGCAGCCCAACCCGCCACCACGCCGCTTGCTGAGGCAGCAGCGGTTGTGGTGCCAACCTCTTCCGTTGGGACCGATGCCGCTCCCGCCGCTGCCTCCCCGTCCTCCAGTGCGTTGGAGGGTGTCGAGGGGATGGACACCGGGGGCCCCGCATCGGCTCCCACCGCCACTGCACCGCCCGTGCCACTTCTGGTGTCCCCGACGCCCGCAGCGGTGGCGGCTCAAACGAAGGGCTCCCGAAAGGGGACCAAGTCCGGGGGGCCCGGTTCGACGGGCACCCCGAGGACATGTGATGATGAAATGGACGTCGCGCCGTTCCTGCCTGCGCGCAGCGCAAAAAGCGGCCTCCTACGGCCAAGCCAGTCGAAAGGCCTAAAAATCCCAATCCAAGAGTAACAGCCCCGAAAGACGACACATGAACACACACGAACACACACCCTCTAGTCATTCTTAAATTTAAATAATGGGAACAGAAAACATCATCCAATGGAACTGCAGGGGCCTCCTTAAAAATCTTGACGATGTGTATGAGATTCTGCATGCCAGTCAGCCAAGTATCATGTGTCTCCAGGAAACCCAACTCAATTCTAAACAAACAAATTTCTTAAGTAGGTACATAATATTCAGAAAGGACAGGGTTGGCTGCACTTACTCTTCAGGAGGTGTGGCCATTATCGCCCGGAAATCATTAGGATGCCACACTCTCTCTTTAAACACTCTCCTCGAGGCTGTAGCGATCCGTACAATAATATTTATAGGTTGATAACGTATGCTCCATTTACATCTCTCCTGATTTTGCACTTCTGAGCTCTAATTTCGAGGCACTGGTTGATCAGCTGCCCGAACCATACATACTAACAGGCGACCTTAATGCGCACAACTTTCTGTGGGGCTCCTCCAGAACGGATGCCCGAGGTCACCTGATATAGAACTTTCTTACATGCTCCGGAGCATGCCTTTTCAACAAAAAACAGCCTACATACCATAACTTAGGACACAATACATACTCGCATCTTGACTTGCCTATTGGTTCCGCTGTTCTATTTCCATGTCTTGAGTCGGGTGTGGGCACAGACCCATATGGTAGTGACCATTTCCCCACTTCATTAACGTATATAGGTACAGGCCCGAGCAGTCCATCTTCCCATGAAAGGTTTAATGCATCAAAAGCAAACTGGATCACATTCACACAAACATCTCAACGATACCACACATCCATAAAACACCTACACGTGGAGGAAGCCGCCCAACTCATCACGGCGCACATCCTCGACACCGCCGAAAAGTCCATTCCCCAGGCCTCCAGTGGGTCCCGCCCCCCAAGGAGGCCCTGGTGGAACGAGGACTGCAGGCGGGCGCGAGAGGCTCAGAACAAGGCGTGGGGTGTCCTTCGCCGGTACCCCACGTCAGATAACCTCATTTCTTTTAAACGGGCAAAGGCTTTTGGGAAGCGAGTGTGACGGGAGGCGAAAAGGGAGAGCCGGCGCACCTTCCTCACTTCCATCAACTCATACACTGACATACAAAGTACAACTCATACAAAGTCTGGACACAAATACCAAAACTAAAAGGATAACAGACACACAGCCTCCCCCTCGTTAGTACAACAGGGGACACACTGGAAGACCAGGCTAACACACTTGCACATCATTTCGAACACGTGTCCAGTTCAGCACACTACACATACACTTTCATGAAACACAAAACATCTGTAGAAAACAAGTCCCTGCGTGATAACAACAAATCGCACACTTCTTACAATTCTCGTTTTTCAATTCATGAGCTGAAGGTCGCTTTGAGCACATGTAAGCCTTCAGCTCCAGGGGCAGACAAAATCACATACACCATGATACAACACCTACACCCAGACACTCTTGAAACACTCTTAAATCTATACAACAAAATATGGCTTTCGGGGCACATTCCTCGCTCTTGGAGGGAGGCCATAGTAGTGGCTTTCCTGAAGGAAGGCAAAGACTCTTCCTCTCCCGCTAGCTATCGGCCCATCGCCCTCACAAGCTGCCTGTGCAAGCTCCTCGAGAAGATAATAAACAGGAGACTCGTGTACTTTCTTGAGTACAATGGTCTTCTCGAGAGCTGCCAGGCAGGCTTCAGGGCGGGGCGGTCCACCAACGACCAACTCGTCGCGCTCGAGTCCTATATAAAGGATGCTTTCCTCCACAAACAATATTGTATGACGGTATTCTTTGATCTGGAAAACGCGTACTATACCACGTGGCGGTATGGCATCCTAAGCGACCTCAAGTCCTTCGGCATGTCAGGTAACATGATGAACGCAGTTGCCAGCTACTTGTCTCAAAGAATCTTTCTTGTGCGAGTTGGAACTGCACTCTCTAGGGTTCATGTGCAGGAAAATGGAGTGCCGCAATGTGGAGTTTTAAGTTGTAGCGTTTTTATTGTGAAAATGAATTCCCTTAGGAAGGCGCTGCCACCGTCGATTTCCTGTTTAATCTATGTAGACGACATTCAACTCTCCTTTAAATCTTGTAACTTCTCTGTCTGTGAGCGCCAGGTCCAGCTTGGTGTTAACAAGCTAGCTGGCTGGGCAGATAGCAATGGTTTTAAATTTAATCCCGGGAAGTGCACTTGTGTTTTGTTTTCCAAGAGGCGTGGCATCCGGCCGGATCCAGACATTCAACTCAATGGTGTCTCGATTCCTGTCAAAAAGAAACACAAGTTTTTAGGTATAATCTTCGACGAAAAGCTCACATTTATGCCACACATAAAACCACTGAAACATAAATGCTTAAAAACACTGACTATCCTGAAGGTTATCTCGCACATTTCTTTTGGTGCAGACAAACAACTTCTTTTACGTGTTTTACCAGCCTAATAGGTTCGCGATTAGACTACGGTAGTGTTGTCTATGGATCAGCCACTAAAACATCCCTAAGAATGCTAGACCCAGTGCTCCATCTGGGGCTCCGCCTGGCGTGTGGCGCCTTCCGGACTACCCGGTCGAAAGCCTCTATGTGGAGTGCAACAAATGGAACCTACAACGTCAGCGAGCATACACATATCTCATTTATGCTTTTAAAGTTTCATCCATGCCTCACCATCCTTATAAATCAGTTTTTCATGATACGTCCATGACTGAACTCCTTTTAAATCGAGCATCGTGCTCTGCGCCCTTCTCTTACAGAGTTATAGAGGAAGCGTCAGAGCTTGCTGTCTCCTTTTTAGACACCATCCAAAGTTCTCAAACGGATTTTATAGCACAATGGCATCTCCGCCCTGTATCATGCGACACATCTTTCACACATGTAAATAAAAACCGAGCTCCCACATGTGCAATTCTGCAGCATTTCTTGTATTTGCAGCAGAAGTTTGAGTGCTCTGAATTTTATACGGACGCTTCTAGAACTGCCACCTCTGTGTCCTGCGCGGCGCATGGGCCCGGCCTTAGTGTCACTAGAACTCTGAATAGTCATACTAGTATCTTTACGGCAGATGCTTACGGTGTACTTCTTGTTGTCAATCATATACTTCAAAGCCACATCCCACAATCCATTATCTATACAGATTCCCTCAGTGTTGTGCGGGCACTGTCGTCAACAATGCCTTCGAAAAACCACGTTGTCAATCTGATCGTCAAGGGCATTATGTCTGTGTATGTACGCAAGTTTGAACTGGTTCTTTGCTGGGTCCCTGGCCAATGTGGTATAGCCGGGAACGAAGCAGAGGATCGAATGGCTGCTGCTGCTACACTCTTGAATACAGTAGACATAACCATATTACCCTACACCGACGTGAAACCACACATCAGACAACAACTTCGCCAAACATGGCAAACACACTGGAGTGAACAAACAGAAAACAAGTTACACGTAATAAAACCTCAATTGGGACCAAACACCACCGGCACACGCAATAGATATTCTGAAGTAGCCTTGGCCAGATTACGGATAGGGCACACACATGCAACGCACTCGCACCTTCTCACTGCATCTCCAAGACCTCTGTGCAGCAGGTGCGGAGAGGTCCTATCCGTGATCCACATCCTCATACAATGTAAGGCACTCGACATTACACGACGCAAACACTTCCCACAACTACACACACGACATATTCCACCACACCCGTTATACTTCTTAGGAGACGATGCCATGTTTTCTGTTCAGTGCACCTTTAAGTTCCTATCAGAAGTTCACTTCTTACAACTCATCTCATACCACCCATAGTTTTACCCCTGGTCCTATACACCAACCACCTCATTTATCTTTTAACCACTCTTGTTCTTCACCCTGGCCCTTTACACCTGCTGTGCTCATAGTTTTTTAACTGATTTTATTTCGTGTTCTCTCCTCATCAAATAACTTTGTGTATGGCGCTCTTTTCCCATGTCGGCCTTCCGCCAATAAAATCAAACCATCATCATCATCATCATCATCAGTTGAATGGACCATGCCTGAAGGGGTCGGAACTTGAAACTAAACCTTTTATATATTGGACTAAAAATACCCCCCTGTTAACCCTATGCCCTTGAAACACAATGTTCAAGCCAAAAACGTTCCTGAATTTATTACATCAACGTGCTTTCGACTTGTAAAAATATTATTACGAACAGGGCAACAACTGAGCACAAGCTTCTACTAACATTAGAACACGATATTTCAGCTGGGGACCATATTTTTACATTCCATGCTCAAAATTGTTTAATATAAAGTGACCTGAGCAAAATACTGAAGTTACGTATAAACTGCGATACCTTGAACAAGATATCCGGATAAAACAGAAATTCGCTCAAGCGAACACCTTATAAAACGCATGTATCCTTAAAAGTTCGCCGTTATAAATTTGGTGTCAGGTTGCTGCAACAATATCGGCCTCGTCTTCATTCGGCCGCTGCCTTCGTTTTCTCTACCACAAAACTTTGGCAAGCTGAAGAGCTTCGGGACAAAGTTTTCTTTTCGAAACTACCTACTACGGTTGCCTGGGAGCTCGTGTTGCGTCTTAGCTCATCGTCAGTTCAGACGGGAAAGAACTGCACATCGATCAAACCTGCTCACGCGTCTTCCTCCAAATTTTAAACGTAAAGAACTCGGTCTCTCGCCAACCCTCCATAATTGCATGTAGCACGCCTCATGCGGCCAATGAAGGGAGCACTTATTAACGACCTTTTAATAAGTGCGCACGGGGTGCTCGAACGTAATTTGAGAACCTTCGCCTTGGAAACACACTCACGTTTTACTCCCAGAAACATTACCATAAATTATTGAACAGAATAGTGGGTATATTACTAAGTAGGTGTTGGATGTACAGGAATTTCGATGTTATCTGCTTACAGTTTGTCATTTCCTCCTCATGTTGAAGGAATCATGAAGCTTATCACTGCTGCGCTGAAGTGTTTGGCTGCAATCAATGCTCCTTTCCCTACTCCTTGTTTGAATAGTTCTGAAATGCGAAAAGCTGCTAAGGATTCACTCTTCGGAACATTGCACTTACTTTTCTTCTGCACTGGTTAATGCTTTTAGAACTATTATTTCCTAGTAGTGTTATTATTTCTAAGCACACTGACCCTATTCACAACGGCACTTTCGATTTCATTTTTTAAGTAAGCGTAACGAGTCATCAAAACATGGCTCAAGGACTCGAACCGTTAGAACTGAAAAGTAATGTCACAAGGTTACAAATCACTTCACTGCCCTTTTAAAACTGTGATAACAACCCGCCCTTTGGGGAAAGCGAAGAACCCTCTCTGCCCGCGAAGTGGTGGCGACGTTTGCCTCTTTACTCTACAACGCACTGAGTGAAAACAGGCTCAGGAGAAGCCGCGCTGTCATGCATGTCAAATCGCCCGCTCAGTGAGCGGGGAGTTTGACGCGCATGACAGCGCGGCTCCTCTTCTTGCTTGCTTTGGTTAGTCGCGGACAAGCGAAAGGTGTCGCCCGTTCCACGTGCATGAAAAGAGATCGTGACATAATTGAAGGCGCTGTACACGTGAGTTTGTGGAGACATCAGAGGTTGATCGCGCTTGGTCTCCCCAGTGTTTTTATTTGAATGACGCATGGTCATTATCAGCCAACCGAGCCATTGTACATTTATATGTCCATAGTTAAGCTCCAATCCGCAACAAATTGACACGCAACTATACAATGTCCACGCGCATGTTCTTCCTTTTAAACCAGTCTAATATTAGTGGTTCTTGTGGGGCTGCCACCCAGGGGTTTTGACAGAATATCTATTTGGTGGGGTGTCGAAATTCCATTGGGTTGTGTTGGGGGGGGGGGGGGGTGCTGTTGAGTCTCGTTTATAAATCCCTGGGCCGGGTACTCGTGGTTGCCCTTTTTTTGAGGGGGGAAGGTATCGAAACTCATCTGGGGGTGTTGGGGGGGCGTGGGAATGTTAGGGCGCTGCCACTGGATATCCCCCTTGCAAAACTCAACACATGACTCACAACTATATGCTCCGTGAGGTGGTATGGTGGCGACACCGGCGCCTCACCAACTAGTGGCATTAATCGGCCGCAAACCATGCTTACTGCGTCGGGAGGGGCTAGCGAGCGCAATGGTGCCGCCGGATGCTTCCAGCAATGGCGTGAGCACAGAACTGGTGTTGGCTGTGACTTCTATTTAAAGGCGTGTACAGCGAACGTTTGTGAACACGCGGTTCACGCATCACTGCATTTTATTGAAGTTTTATCGAATCCAAGCGCAATAGTTGAGGCAAGCCTCACGTGCAAGGCCGGGTGCCACGTCTCGTGTAAACATGCTGATGCAGGTGCTGTGTTCGTCAACCCATAACCATGAACAGCAGGCAGCAGCTTTCATCGCCGGCATTAGCGCCGGTGTTTCCCTGTCTGAGTCAACGAAAGGTTAGCCGTATGAAGTTGGCCGCGACATCTTCGTCGAAGCAGTCGCCGCTGTCGCACGGGAAGGGGCTCCGCACGTACACGTAGGAACGGGTATGCAGCGACGAGAAACCGTAATACAGAAGGGAAACCAAACAAATAGATAAGTAAAACATAAGCGAAACGTGATAATAAACTGCTGGCATGGCATATGCTCAGCAACAACAAAAAACAACCTGACACCATCACTGCTCCCAAGGTGATGCGCAAATTTATGACCGATTTGTTTAGCCAGTGGAGGCTTTCTGTGAAGCAGCTTCGTGTCAACCCTTACTTCACCTCATATTCCGTAGCACGCAACTAAGATTGCCGGTTGTATGCTGGCACGCTGTTTTTATTCCCAGCGAAATTCGCTCTGCATAAGCGCGTTTCGGCGGGCGCCGGCTGTCACAGGTCCCTACCAGAGTTGAAAGCGGATGTGCACACAAACAAAATCTCCGAGTATGATCCACGTTCACACAAAACAGCAAAACAAACGCTTATGGCCACAAGTCGATCGGCGTTGTTTACACTGCACGTCGCACTGCGCGGATTCATCGCTGTCGTCGTTTCTCTTCATTTCAAGGGAAACGAAAAAACATTTTGGGGGCAGCCTGCTCGCGGCGTTTTAGATGAAGGTTGCGGGAGTCGGAAACCCACCAGTGCACAGAATTACGCGTTAGTGTAGCTCGACTTTTTCTCACCGACCGCTTTATCTCGACCCCATATGGCGGCTCCATCGGGCTGACCAACATCATGCGCTGCTGAGCACGACGACGCGGGTTCGATTCCCGGCCGCGGCGGCCGCTTTTCTGATGGAGGCGAAAAGCAAAAATGCCCGTGTGTTCGAGATTGCGGCGCACGTTAAAGATCCCCAGGTGGTCAAAATTAACTCGGGGCCCCACACTACAGCGCGCCTAATCACCTGTGTTGCATCAATCAATCAATCAATCAATCAATCAATCTGACCAACATCCAATTATCGCCGGCGCCGCTGTTTGGCGGCGCTGCGGTCGCGCTCGAAACACCAAAGCACGGAGCCAATTGAGAGCTTGTGGCAGGAAAAATGGAAATATATTTCCTTACCTTGAACAATCACCAAAGTGCGCCATCACCCCACATTATCCCTTTTGCCGTCCTGACGAGTGGTCATCTCCTCCGGGTAAAATTTTATGCTCTTCCATACGAACATCGTAAAACATAGGATGCCTGCATGTTCCCGCAAAATACTATACCTTTGCGAACGGTGTATGTGGCGTCGGCTCTAATGGTGTAATGGATTCGCTGTGTGTTTCTCTTGGCGGAATCGAGTACACACTCACGTCAAACCACATTTTTGTATACTGTGGCGCTTCGTTGCTTGAAGGTAGACGAGTAAAATCACCACAGTGTGGCCCAGCGTAAAGATTGGTCGCCAGAATTTTCAGATTCCAGCAGCCTCAAAGGTCTGCACTACCCATACTTATTTGACATTTATAAGGCCCTAAAATGGGACCAACACACAGGACATGTACACATGTAAAATGGTCATGATCGCGACAAAAAAAAAACGACAAGGGATGGGTTACTGTCTTTCACAGGCCTAGCACGTGTTTCCTCTCGTTTGATTGGTCTGATTTCGGAGCACTAAGCAAAAAAAAATGAGACAACAGAAAACGAAAATTTATGACTCGCGATTTTGTGCATCGCGTGTGTGACGTACAACACCGTAATAGGAAGATGTCGAAAACAACCGACATTTGCTTGGCGGCATTCGGGATAAGAGAAAGATAAGCAGGTTTGGAGAGCTCCCCTTTTTTTATTGGCAACAACTTATTTTTACTTTGGTAAGCCACCCTTTAGAGAGAAGAAGTCAAAGGCATGCGGCGAGGACCATTCAGAATTCGTTCGAGCAATTCATAAGGCGCAGATTTACGACACAGCGATCCCCGTTTCGTGTGAGTGGACTCCATACTTCCCCCGTCTCGGCCGCACGTCATCCGCTTCTCTCAATCCGCTTTCCTTTTTTTTGCGATTTGCTTCGGTCGAAAGAGAAACTATCTTAACGGGATTCTGCGGCCCAACAGGGAAACGGCTGCGCGGCACTGCTGTAAATTATACAAGGGAGCCGCGGCTCCGGAAAGCGCCGTGATCATAAAGTAAAAGCGGCACTCCCAGGCCTCGTAAGACCTTCAGCGCAGCGAAGATTGCCTCCGCACGCGACCGCACACAAAGACGGACGGTCTTCCGAGCCTCCTCTGAATAGTGCCGGCCCCCGCTTGGCTCGTTTGTGGGCCGCTGGCGAAACGACGCTACTGTGGTCGTTGCGTTCACTGCGGTCGTCCGCGAGTGGATAACCGTAACACGGCGGAAATGGCTGTCCATCTACCAAGCTGTCGCGCCGTGGAACCAGAAGTGTGGGGGAACAACGATCGCTTTCGAAAAGGATGTGCGTCTCACTTGACGATGCCGTGTTCTGGGTGCGGTTTGTGGGTACACAAACAAGGCCACCGTGGTTTGTGGACCCAAGGAAATGTGTTGCAAATGTCTGAGCATTCAAACGAATTACAAATTTACGTAAATGTGAATAGAACACACTCTTAACACATAAGGTGCACCGACTCTGCTATTCGGTACCGCGGCGTGCATGGTGGAATCATTATCGCCAAAGAATATAAAAAACATTTCAAGCTGCAGTCATACCTTTTACATCCCTGCGCACGTGACTCACAAACAATGAACACATACCAACCATTACTCAATGGACCATTCTGTTGACAGATAATACTGGGTTTTAACCAATATTTTCAAGACAAGGGGAGCGGCCTCCATCGTGTTTCTTACGTATTTATAAAACTTTGCTCTCATTGGAAAACTTGCTCATATGGAACGCTTGCTTATTGTTTGCAATACATGTTACATATACCAACGTTTCGACTATTAATCTGATCGCTGCATTTGTTTTGCTGCTAGCACATTTTTTCTTAACCCTCTGTTTAAATCGTGTACATTGTACGAAAATTTAAAATGATTAGATTATCTTTAATGGTTTCATTTTTTTTTCTATTTCCGTTGCGATGTATGCTTCTTAAATGCATACATACTCTGTAATCTTATGGCCGAGATAAGACTACTGTACGACCGTGCCACCCAAGCGGGTCATGACGTTGCCTTTCAGTGGCTTCCCAGTCATTGCGGCATTGTCGGAAACGAAAGTGCGGACGCTGCCGCACGCTTGGCACACCAAAAAACGGAGACCATATCTATTCCGTTATCCAGGACGGACGCCGCTAGGACCCTCCGAAAACTTGCTCGGGAGACCACGCTATCGAAATGGAGCACCCAAGAGTTCACGAGCGCTCGTATCCATGCCCTAGACCCCCATCTTCAGCGCCCCCTCCCATTAGGCCTCCCAACCATTCTTTGTCGCCTCTGGCTTGGAGTCGCATTCACAAATGCTTACTCCTATTTGATTGGAATGGCAGCCAGTGAGGCATGCGAAGTCTGTGAAACACCAGAGACCATACGACATGTCCTCTGCTATTGTCCACGGTTGTCAACCGAACGCAGCCAGCTCTCTGCGACTCTACGAAAGTTAGACTCTCGGCGCTCGTTCGCTGAGGAGACAGTCCTGGTCCACTGGCCTTCTCCGTCGTCTGCGAACAAGGCGACAAAAGCGCTCCTGTGTTTCCTCGAAATGACGGAATTGCACAAAAGGCTGTAGCGCAAGACTACTCTCTAGGAACTGTCTGAACTTTAGACAATGTCTTAGTGTCTTACCGCTGGGCACACCACTCCACGCTCTGTCCGTACCTTTCCCCTTCTTTTTCCTCATTGTTCCCCTTTCCGCCGTGCAGGATAGCATACTAGGCAGTAGCCTGGCTAACATTCCTGCCTTTCCTTTACTTTTTCTCTCTCTCTCTCTCTATGTGCAAACCCTTGCAGCGAAAAAACGTATGAGATTGGCAGTATCTCTGAATAAAACATAATCAGCGAATAAATAAACTGCGCAGCTATCTACTTCTGCGCTGATGAAGGGCGTTTTTGGTTTCGGCTGGGGGAAGTGCTCGTCAAAGAATGCTACGCATTAAAAGATTCCAAGACACTATACCAAAACCAACTTCAATTCAAGATGCTCTTGTCACGGATGGCCTTCTTCTATCAGCTGTCTAGCGGCGTACAAGAGTCCTCCACTGAGACTGAGACGCGTTGTGCTTGGAGGAAGGGGCCGTAACCACTCGGCGCATACATCATACTTAGCCCAGAGGCTTTTCGACAAATGAGAATGGCAAAGCTATGCGGCACCAGGATATTTTTGTGCGTATCCGCCAATAACACTGCTTCTCGCTAGTACACGACCGCAGCTTCACTCCACGGAAGTTCCCAGGCGTAACACAAGCAGCTCAATTATTGAAGGCATGATCACCAAACAGCAATGTTGCCGGCTATATGCATGCCTTTCTCAGTGATTACCTCGAGCAGGGACTTTGCGGAAGTTGCGTGGTCAAAAGCCCCGGTGGAACTTATCATGGACACTGCAGATGCCAAGCCGAAGGTCAGTCAATGCAGCGCCATTAAAAGAAATTTTTCAATAAAGCAGCGCGAAATACTAAAGCTCACATTCTGACTGCAGAAATTGTAGCAGAGAGTGGGACCACAGCATTCGTAGCAGAATATAGGAAAAACAAAGTCCGTTATTTCCGGATCGAGGGCAGTACGCATGAAATTGCTGTCTAGATAACAAAACCAAAACAGCATCCTTGCCAAGCAAGTGCCTGTTTAAATCACCTTGAGAAATAGTGGTGCCATGAATAATTGGAATATATAATTGCTTTAAAAACTTTTGCGCGTGCATGATTACCCTTTTGACTGAAATGAGCCATTGCAGGGCACTCGAACTCCCAGAGCTGCAAGCTAAATTTGCAACAAAGTGGCATACCTTTAGCAAGATGAGCATAGTTTAGCTGCAGTTGGGGTCCAGAAAACACTTTTTGACATAACAACAAGTACATATTTTAAAGGATATTGACAAAACGAAATAGTTAACTGTCGACGCTACGTAGCCATTCGCCCTAATTAACCATGAACTACCGCTTCACAAGGTAAACCGTTACGGGTTTCCTGGGAATCCCTCTCACCTCGTAAAGTCTGATTTATATCCCGTAGGCCGGCAAATGTTGTAAACGGGTTTGAATCTGAACCACGGTTTGTCCTCTGTGGCGTCCCCCAAGGCAGCACTTTTTTTTATTTATTTATTTATTTATTTATTTATTTATTTATTTATTTATTTATAGCGAGTACCAAGAGCGTCATTATGGCATTTTTGTAGGGGTGCTGACAAATGAAAATCAGTCATACAATCACACAATAAATGACATAACAGTGAAAGAGAATGTTACAAAACAGCACAGTTGGTGATGAATTGCTATTACGGGCTAGAAAACAAAGTCCTCAATCGCGAACTGAACAATTGAGTTCGTGACCACCTCACTGGGGAGAGCATTCCAGTTTTCTATCGTGTTAGGAAAAAAAGAATATTTAAAGACATTAATCCGGCACCTATATGATCTACCTTTTCTTGTGTTATCTCGTCTCGAATTAACGTGACGAGGCTCCTTTAAGTAGATGCTGTTATTAATTCCTGACTTGTCACCTAACATGTTAAGAAGAAATTGTACCTTAATATTTTTCTTCGCGCTGCCGGTGTTTCCCATCCTAGGTTATAAACAATAGTTGCGCTCCTAACCGTAAAATTGTACTTTGCCTTAAAATATCCTGCAGCACGTTTCTCGACGCGCTCTAACTTATTATATTTGTTTTAGTGAACGGATCCAACGCTTCGCAAGCATATTCAACGACTGCTCTTACGTTAGTCATGTACAGCGTTTCCTTCAATTCCGTAGGGGCATGCTTGAAGTTTCTCTAAAAATCATACAACAGTATCAACGTGCAACAGTATGAACGTGCGTTGACCAATTCAAAGTCAAGGGAAAAGTGACACCAAGATATCTAATCTTATCACAGGTTTGCAAATTAGTGCAATTTAGGGAGTGTGAAGTTGCTAGCTCTATTTTCTTAATTGTGAACTGTACGTGGAGTCAATTCTTTTATTAACGGACATTTTCCATCGGTCGCACCAACTAGCGACAGTATCGAGATCTTTCTGCAAGGTTTGCGCATTTTTTACATTCATAACGGGTAGATATAACACACAGTGATCAGCATAAAGTCTTAATATCTGCTGGCAAGTATAAAGATAAGAAATAACCGGGATCGAAATACTGACCCTTGTGGCACACCTGATAATACTGCAGCGCGCAAGGACGACACACCATTGACAACACTTTGCTCAAGCATGAGTAGGTAGTCGTTATTCTAGACAAATAAGCGCTCTAGAATTCCTGCATAAGATAATTTTAACAGAAGAAGTGTGTGCGACACCACGCCAAATCCCTTCTTTAAGTCTATAAATACGGCGTTTATCCGAATGCAATATCGTGGATAACTTCAGTTAATTGGGTTGTTGTGCGCGATAATCCCGAGTGGAAGCCATGCTGAATGCTAGTGAAGAAATCGTTTTTTTTTGTGAAGATGTTTCATGAGACCCGAATAAATTATACGCTCTAAGGTTTTATAGCATACAGAAATTGATGACAATGACTGCTAATTATTGAGGTTGGCTCAATCACCTTCCTTGTGAATCGGAGTCATGTTAGCCCTTCTACAAATCTTTGCGGCAATTTTGACTCCTCCACCATTTTTTAAATATTATCACTACAAAAGGCTCAATATGAGCCGTACAACGTTTCAAAAGATGATTTGAGATGCCATCAAGACCATTAGCAAAATGTGTGTTCAAGTTAGCTAACAAGGCGTGTACTCCTGTTTCTGTCACATCAATTTCATCCATGTTTGGCAGCTCTGTGCAGCACCGAGGAACAAAGTCCGGTTGTTTCGTGTTAAATACCGAATGAAAGTGCCTACTAAAGAATTCAGATTTACCCTCATCATCTATTATCATGAATAATGGCTGAGATCACATAGCTGTCCTTGTAATTACTGTTTATATATCACCAAACTTCTTCAGGGCTTGTTTTTATTTTTTCATAAAGGCCTGACAAGTAAACATGCTTCACTTGGGATAGTTCGCTTTGAAGTATTTTAGCCTAGCGTAGAGGGCGGAGTGGCCTGTGTTACGGTACTTCTCGAATACCCGAGACTTTGCCTTTATTGAAGAACGCAGCTAAGAATTCATCCAGGGTTTTTCTGTGCGCCCATTTTTTATAGCACTCTAGACGGGATGTGGCTTATGATAAAGTAAAAAAGGTTTTCTTTGAAAAGTGTCCACAATTCTATCACATTACATCTGTTACTTTGAGCTACGAACGTCGGGAAGAACGAGTCTAGTTAGCTGGTTATACCATCATAATTACCGCGGTCATACAGAAACACTGTTCGTTGTCGCAGAATATTGAAAACGGGTCTTTCTAATACATTAGATCCGTCAACACCTTCATGATCGCTAATTCCTGGAACAATGCTAACTTACTCATCTGAATTGCTCCAAAGAATTACCGCTAGTAACACCAAGGCGGGTCGGTAATTAAACAAACTGATGTAGTCCATAGGTTTATATAAGTTCGTAAAAAGCAGGGTGAAGCGCGTTTCAGTTATTTTAAACGGGTAATCTTTGACGCCACTCATCATCAGGCCAATTAAAACCGCCCCCTAATATTACCTTTTCGCATGCATACACTTTTAAGGACCGCGATAAACTGCTAAATGGTCCTAGTCGAACTAGGAGATCTGTAGAATGAGCCTACTACAATACTATTTCCCTGTGAAACGCTTAGCCTACACCACACCAATTAAAAAAAATTCTAGATTAGTTAAGGTTGAGCTGCTGATTATGTTATTAACTAACATAAATACTCCTCTACCCAACTCTGTCCCTCCGATGGACTGTAAACCCCTAAGGAAAAACTTAAAACTAGATATCTCAGAGTTCAACCAAGACCCAGTTCTAATCACGACATCCGGTTTCGACATGCTCAACAGCGCAGAAAAATCTGAATACTTGTTTTTACGACTGCGGCAAATCACTGGAGTTATGGACAGGTGATTCGATGAATACCGACTGAGTCAGGACCGTCGAGAAGCAGCGTGCGATAGTTGCTATGAAGTGCGCCCTTGGGAAATGGCATGTGCATCATTGTTCGTCTCGTTACCTTGTATGACAACACTTGTTCCCTTGTTCGAATCGTATTCTCGAACAATGCCGCTTGTTCCATCCCAGATATACGTTCTCCCTACCATGGTTAGTTAATCCAACATAAATGTGAACTTGCCGTTTCTTTCACGTGCCATTTGCTTCTGGGCGTGCGTTCTTCTGGTTTGCTTCTGGACGTGCGTGTTGTTTTAGAAAACTCTCCGCTTATCGAAAAGTCAGTTCCCTTCAACTTCGACGCTGCAGACAGTATTCACTGTGTATCTCTAAACAGCCCAAATCGAAATATGATCGGTCTTAATTTACTCTCAGCACAATTTCCTATTCTATGGGCCCTTTCAGTAGAAGAAGAGCGGACCTGAACGCCTAGTTTCTCGGCACGTAAAGAGATAACTTTCGCCTCTGATTCGTCCCAGGTTTCTTCATTACCGTTGCTGAAACTAAAGAAAAGCAAATTATTTTTACGTTATCGGTCTTCTAAGTCGCCCTGCTATCCTAACACGGAGCGCACGGTATCTATCGTTCAGCCGGCAGTTTTGAGCTCCAAATTGATTGCTAGTGTGAGCAGAAGGTGCCTCAGTAAAACTGCGTAGCTTAAATGCCAGGCTATCTATTTTTTCTTCTAATGCGTTTTTATGTACCATTAACGCCTTGAGCTTGTTTACTATTACTTCCTGTGTGTCTATTAGTTTGGGCATACGTCGCAATGTTTTCAAAAGTTCTTGCTCTGTTTGCTTACACAACGGGCCGCGATTTTCTTCAACATTACCAGCTAAGAGCCTGTATCATACAGAAATGCAGAGTACATAGTATACAAGGTACAAGAAAATTTTCAATACGCACGCAAACAGACTCCGGGTTTCGGTACCGACGCTGAACGCATGTGCACGCGTTTATAAGGGCAAAATTCACCGACCTGTAGAAACAGGAGCCGTAAGCGTTCGCTGCTCACGTCGGCACCGAAACGTGTCAAAGCTTGGCGTAGAGGCTGCTTAGTAGGCTGGCGTACCATGACGAGCTCCAAGAGCAACCAATGAAGATCCCGTCAATCCCGCCACGGTTTGTCGATAAATCGAGATATGGCGATGCAGCCACATCTGCATCTCCAACCAGGCACGTGTCATCGCTTGTGTCGCTGTCATGAAAGGAGAAGGCAAGGCATTTCCCTGCTTCCAGTGTTGCCTCGTAAGGTCGTTGACGCGCAGCCGCACTTTGTGGTTGCACTGGTGCACCGTTGTCCTTGCTGTTGCATTGTGCTGTAACTGAGGAAAATCCAGTGCCGGGACCCACTGCAGTAACCCGCAAAACCTGCAGAAATAGGAGCCGTAAGCGCGCGTTTCTAATGTCGGAACCGAAAATGCTAATAAGCTAACAAAATAAGCGAATGACACACTACAAAAAATTTATTAATCGTCCCAATAAACTGACTTCCATAAAAATAGCTCAAGAAAGAATGCTTTTTATCGGAAAATACAAAAGAGGCGTATTAGTAAGAGATATATGCTTCCAGTGTTCTTTTCTGGATATAGCGTCAGGGGGAACGTTAAGGCAAGCCAAGAACTGTCCTGGGACGACAACGTTATCGCAGGTCGTAAGCGTTGTTGATGTGGTATCGTTGGACATGAGGATCCTAATTCATTAGTCCTTCCTTTTTCCTTTGGATACTCTCACGTAGTGTGGTGACAAACTGCACAAAAAAACCTCCCCAAACACAAGTTCTAAAGAGCTCTTTGCACATAATTTGAAAGCATTTTTTTGGTACACGCCCCAACCGAATTTTTTCCGAAGTATAAGATTTTTTTTGTAACAGAATTGTACAAGTGTCGTCTACGTCACTCTTTCAGGCATAAAATTAGGTACAGCAGATTTTGCTTCCTTAGCTAGAGCTCCGGAAACAAATGTGCAGTACCATAAATGCAGATATATTCCACGGTTCGAAATTACACACCCAGATATGCCGTGCAAACCTCACAAAACGGGTCCCGTGACTGCTCGATTGTTAGACGGCAAAAAACACAGCCTTTCCGACTATGACAAACAGAAATTTGCTGTCATATTTTTATATGAATCCTGTTACTTTCAGGTCCGTATTTTGACATTTTAATATAGTAGTGTTTCTGGGTGTATTTCTAATTTTGCATCAGTTTGAAGCTACAAAGCATAGTGATTTTTTTCCCCAGTTTTGTGCAAATGTGCGTTCTTATTCATCCGTTTTTATAAGAACGCTTTCATGTTCCAATCCATTGTTTCAGTGGTTACTGGTGTCTTTTGGTTTTTGTTATATTTCTATATTCTTTGTTTTTTTGCAAAGTAAGGATCCATAGCTTTACGAAAGCTGCGCTGCGACAGCTTTTTGTGCGGGCGCCGGTCATCATGTACACTGTTATGGTGAGAAAGACGTTATGATATTAATGTTATATTACTAACATTATCTTGAATGATAGCTCAACTAGGAATAAGTAGTAATTGTTTGTACTTGTTAGGGCGGTGAATACGGAAACAAAAAGCGCATAGAATCACATAGAAATGGTCAAGCTGTCAAAATTGATTGACAACAGCTAGATTGCCTACTTTCGTGGGCAAGCCATGGCAAAAATTGAATAAACCCCATACTTTAGGCCGTTTGAGAGCAACCCAGATAAACTCGCCATCGGCAATAATAGAATGTATGCACTACGAGACGAAAGGGTCACTGTGGACAGTTTATTGAAAAAAAACGAACGCGGACCCTGACTGGAAAACAGTCGAGAAATATTAATAAAAAGCTGTACGCCTCTCAGTATGATACCGAAAATGGGTTCAAGCCAACTGTCCCTCTTTTGCGTGCTTTAAGAATAACCAAGGCTTAGGTAAAAAAATGTCGTTTATCCCTCTGTTCTAGGAATCGGTACAAAAGGAAAGTGAAATGTGCTTTCACTGGAGCAGTTGCATGTTCATTGTGCATCGATGTGTGCCCGCACATCGCTATTTATATTTCATCTGTATGGCATGGTTAAGCGCATCAACATTAGACACTGGATTACACGCGCCGGAGCATTGCGTAAACCCAAATGAAACCACATGCACTCGCAAACCGTGTGAACGAAACCGAAACTGGTTGTCAGCGAATCGTTTGGTGAAGCCACGGTACTCTGCAGAGAAATGACCATGATTTGCGGGCCGCCAACTGTGTATTGGGTATGCTTAGAGACCGACGTACTACCGGCGAGTCGTTGCGCCAAAGGTTATGTGACAGTTGTGCGTGTGTCCCGACTTCTCCGAGCCAGATGGAAAAACTTTGGCTGCAGGAAGTTTTCCCGTGGGAACGCGCGGCAGCACCGTAAAGGACACATGCGTGCCTTTTGCCTCGGGGCGAGCCAAGCTTCCCTTCGCTTGACGCGTCGGACAGCCGTGTCGTCCACCGCCGCTTGTGGCCGTCCCTTCTCGCTTCGTCCCCCGGCTTTGGTCGGACGTAGGAGAAGGAGGAGATAAAGAGGAGCGAACGGAGAAGGTCGTGGTTGGACTAGGGGCGACCGCCTTCCTATTCGGACGCAGCTGTAGGAGCAATCCGAAAGCGCGTCCCTCCCAGGAGATCGCACGCTCGAGCCCGCCGAGCTACCGTGCCCGACTGGCCTCCCCTTCCTGACCGCGGCCTACAGCTCGAGCTCGCAGAACTACCGGTCCGGTACTGCCTCCCGTTTCTGCCCCCGGATTCACCGCGTAGACCTTTCGAGCCTCCATCTCCTGGCCCCGAGACCCACTTGGCCCGTCGGCGTCACGTCGACGTTTGACCATCCCAGGAACACGAACAATTCTGCCCAACCTGGTTAGGAAGTCGGCCCCACTGAGGCACCCCATTAAACTAATTGTTAATGTTTTTCACCCGACTAAGTTTGTCTCATTTCCCGTAAGCTCTGCGTGGACCCACGTTATTATAGGTTTGTGACTAACCAATTAACGAGCGTCACACATGGTGGCAGCCCGTAAGCTAAATCGCAGAGCTAAAACGTGAGACTTCACCCTCACGCTAGGAGGAAAGGAGGCACCATGGCCGAGGCTACTATGACCCAAGCGAACGTGATAGGCGCAAGTGTTATGGCATTGGGTGACATGGTTCCGTCCTTCACGGGAGAGGGTCGGTGCAGCATATGATTTTGCATGACATGATGAGGCAGTGGCCGTGGCTAAAACGTACGCTGAGTTCAAGGAACGGGCAGAAAAACGGTTCGACACTGAGCCCGAGTGCGAAAAGTTGCGCAAATTTATGTGCGCGAGTCAAAAAGACACTGAGGACGGGCAATCGTTCGCGGCGAGGCTCCGCAGGTTGGGCAACGCGGCTATGGGCGGACGTGGTGACGTGGAGCCCGAATCGAAGCCCGAAATCCGCAGAGAGCTCCTTGACGAGGAACTCCGAACCCAATTCCTGAACGGGCTATGGTATCCGATTAAAAGGTTCACGCCCTCCCGAGACCCCAAGACCTTGGATGAGGCTGTCGACACAGCCGTACGATAGGAGAGGAACGAACGAGGGGTGAATAGCGGTCATGCGCCCGTACGCAGCGTACGGGAAGGCGACAGGGATACCGACGAGCTGCGTGCGCACCTTGAAAGGGTTCAGCGGCTTGTGGAGGCTAACATGGAAGTTCAAAACAAACAAATGCTTGACCGCGACAGCCGAAGGGGCAATGCGCCGTGAAGGGGGGCCTGTTACAACTGCGGGAAGTGCGGTCACTTTTCGAGGAACTGTAAAGAGAGCGGGCGCGCTGAGGACCACACCCGAGCAAGGGGGAACCCAAACACAAGCGCTTCCGAGACGAACCAGGGAAACTATTAGGGCCCCCTTCCTCAGATAAACGCGTGGAGGAAGAAAACAAAGGGGGCGCTCAGACTGCGGTTATAAATATTTTTGGGGAGGCAAACCCGAATGTAAAATGCGGCTTGAATGGAGCTATGTTGAAATGCCTCATAGACACTGGTTCCAAGGTCAGACTTTTAAGACATAACTCTTTCGATGAGGCCATGCCGGACTGGGAGCAGAAACTTAGGCGGGTAGAGTAGAAAGCAAACCTAGTCGGCATCACGGGCGATACCTTAGAAACGGTCGCGTGTTGTGAAGTGCCTGTGTCGTTGGGAGATCACCATTTCACGGCAAGGTTTTTTTATTTGCACGGAAAAAGCCATGTTTCCCGTAGCCGGCCTTATTGACCAAAACATTCTCTCAGAGCAGAAAATAGACCTTATGCAAAAGTGCCGCCATCTACCGGAAGAAAAACGAAACGAGCACGCGACGCCATGTTGGGGGATGGCGGTCGCGGAATTGCTTGGTACGGAGAGTGTGAGGGGCTTTTTCGGCTTGGCGATCCTTTTATATTCAGATTTAAACGCAGTAAAATGAGCGACCAGTGATGTATGGACCTTTCTCTGTTGCCCTCATTTGCGGTCGACTTCGTAAATACGCATTATCCATTTAAAAAGCAGTCAGGGAGCCAATGGCAGGAAAGCTGGTTGAGGCTGTCGCGTTTCTTCTTTCTTTTTTGGCTTTGAGAACGCAAACATTTAAAGTACATCCGTGTTGGTTCGCATCCTGCGGGTTTCTCAGGAGGTCATTCCTGAAATGGTTCGAAACTTTCGGGCTGTCCTGAGGTTGAAATTGGGGAGCGGGGCACTCGCGATATAGCTATACGCTAACGATCCTCTGGGATGCAGGGGAAACCTGACAAAAAAAACACTTACCAAAATAAATCCCATTCCGTGCATTTTTAAACATCGGAGCTGTTGTAGCTGACCGTAATGTGTTGAGCGTAAGGTGTGTGGCGTGTAACGCGTTAAACATTGCCAATTAAGTACCAATAAATTGGTAATGAATAATTAAAGTACCAATAAATGGCTGAGTGCTGGTGAGCGCGTGCCTCGCGACGACCGCCGAGCGTCCTTAGCACACGCAAAGGCTTGAGCAAAAAAAAAAAAATCTGCGAAAATCTTAAAGAGCGAGAAAATGCGGAGCGCTCGTGAGCGCGTCTCGTGGCGATCGCTGAGCGTCCTTTGCTCGCGCCGTGGACAACAAAACTGGGCGAAACCTAACCGCATAGAAAATTCCGCTCGAACAATTTGATCTTGGGAAAATAGGCTAGGGTCGAACAGCAGGCGACGAGCGGTAAATGACCGATACACGGAATTACTACGCACGTTATTTGCGCAACTGATAGCGCTACGTGAAGGTTGCAAATCTCACGGATCCCTTATTTCGTGTAACGTTTGGCAAACTGAAGAATGCGTAGTACTTCCACAAAAACCTGCCGAACGTCCAGAATGAAAAGAAAACGCGGGCGCGCAAAGCACGAACAGCAGACTCAACACTCTACCCGCACGATAAAGTACGAGCTGACCGATGGAGTGCGCCTTAATTACCAGCAGGGAGTAGTGCTCTGCTGCAAATACAAAGCTAAAAAATAGCTCACTTTGGGACCTATTTATTCCTGCACACCATATTCGTTTCGTGGCTATGCATGCGATATAGCTGTAATATTACTGCGCTAAAGGAAGTCGACACCTGCAAGCGACTTCACGCAGGGCTCGAGTCATGCTTCCATTGAGAAATGAAAAAAAGATGTGTAAGCTTTTTCCGTGGTCATCCTCGTATCATCTTTGCGCACAAGAAGTTACACGGCAGTATTTGGGCATCTTGGACAACAATAAATGCCGACGTGCCCGTCGCTAACCCCGGGATATCATGTACACAGCAGTATTCGGTGATCCGGGAATCCCCCAACATGGCGGAAGCGCACGCGGTTCCCTCAAGAGGGCGCCAGTTTTTGCATAAGGTCTATAGACCTGTTTCAGAGCAAGGGGACAGTAAGCTTAGACGGTGTCAAAATACCCTTTGTAAATTGGGCTGGTAAGGTCGACAGGACCAACAATTGGCTCACGGGATTGGCTCACGACGGAGAGAACCACAATCCGCCTAGAAGAGGAAGGCATACTGTACTACCGCCATTAAGCGAGTGCGTGCTGGCAGGCCAAGTCCCTTGTGAACGAGCGAATCAGAACGCCGATTCAGAAGCAATTCGGCTAGTCGAGGGTAGTTGAAGATGCCCGTATAAAGCGGGAACAGGACGACGACCCTTCAGCTACAGCCCATACTCAAGTCACTTCAGGCCGGCGGTCGTGATACACAGTACTATGTGGATGACAGAGGACTACTCCGGTTTAGAGACAAACCAGACGATACTAAAGTGCGTCTGGTGGTACCGGCCTCCATGAGAGGCGAGCTGTTACGACTTCACCACGATGCTCAGTACGCGGGTCACCAAGGGGCCCGTAAGACGCGTCAAAGGATTATCACAGCGTATTTTTGGCCCGGGATGCGACGAGACGTTGTGGAGTACTGTCGCAAATGCCTCTCCTGTGCCGTTCACAAAACCCCAAGAATCAGAAGCGCACTCCTTTACAGGTCTTTGCGAAGCTTAGCAGCCCCTTTCAGCGCATTGCGATGGCCATAGTGGGTCCACTGCCGATTACCTAAGCGGTGAGCAAGTACATATTGGTTTTCCTGGACAACTTGAGCCGCTACGCGGAAGCTGTTTCTTTAGTTAACGAGAAAGCAGAAACGGTTCCGAGAGCATTTGTAGAAAACGTAGTACTGCGACACAGTGTGCCTGAACAGCTGCTGACCGATCAGGGTACAAACTTTGTCTCCCGGGTTTATGAAAGCGGTGTACGATCTCTCAGGTGTAAAGAAGCTACGAACGACCGCGTATCATCCTGAATGTAACGGCACCGTAGAAAGTCTGAACCAAACGTTGGTGGGCATGTTGTCTTGTTTTGTCGCTCATGACCAACGAGATTGGAATCAGTGGCTTCCTCTCGTGATGTTCGCTTACAACACGGCAGTTTATGAGGGCACCAACGAAACCCCCTTCTTCCTCCTCCACGGGCACGATGCAACGACGCCGAGCGTCGACGATGCGGCGGCTAAGATCCATTACAGCACCATAGAAGACTACTGTGCGGAACTGGCTCGACACCTCTTCATATCACACCGGCTGGCGGCCTAGGCTTCCATCAAAACAGGAGAAAAGAGAAAGGCGCGCTCTGATCTACAAGGCCAACCCAGCTGTTTCGAGGTAGGCGACAAAGTTTTTGTGAAGGTAGAATTCCGGACACCCGGACTGACCAGAAAACGCTCGCCGAAATGGAATGGTCCGTTCCGCGTGGTCAAAAACCTCTCTGACGTCACGTGCAGAATCCGTGGGATCCAAACGAAAGAAGGGAAAATTGTGAATGTAAACAAACTCAAAATTGCTGTGTGTGAAACCGGAAATGAGCAACAGCCGGCAACGGTAGCTGACAGAGTCAGGCCACGACCCCCGTCTCCTGAATGCAGTAGCCCAACGGCGAGCCCGTTCGGGGACATGCCGCCCGAAGCTGTAATCGATGAAATTATTCAGAATTCCTTCCAATCATTGCTTCCAGCCACGGGAGGCGGCCGTCCTCAGCCATTGCACGAATATGCCTTGCGACGCAGGGGTGCTGCACCGTACCCTCCCTAACACGCAATGGTGGGTGATGCTTCTGGGGCAAAATTCCAAGCTTCCGCAACCCGTATTTTTTGTTTATTTTTTTGTGCTTGTACAGTTTTCGCGACGATCGCTAGGGTCAAGTTTATAGAGGCGACAATACGTCTTGTTATGTGATTTAGTGGTGCCTCTTCCCCTGTGTCCTTATTGCGCACAACAAACTGTGCCGTGCTCCACGACTGGACTTTGCAGCTCGCATAATGTGTATGCCTACACGTGTGCAATTCAAGACTTTTTCAGTGGCAAAACTCTTCTAGAGTGGGAGGATGTGACGGTCCCGACTTCTCCGAGCCAGGTGGAAAAACATCGGCCGCAGGAAGTTTTCCCGCGGGAACGCGTGACCGCATCGTAAAGGACACGTTTCGTTTTAAATGCAGAGCATTTCTTTAACTCACATGTAGCGTCCGTCGTCCATCCGCAACAGCTCAGCGCGCCGGTGCGCCCTCTCCCCCACTCCTCCTCTCCCGCATCACGCTACCCTCCTCGCTCTCAACAACAGGCCCGCACCCCTCCCCCTACACTATATAAAAAAATAATACTTACCGGCGCCTGGTTTCGATCCCACGACCCTGTGGGCGGAACGCAAGGTACATGGTGCTCTTCCCACTGCGCCACAAAGCGACACAGAATGGAAGGCTACGAACGCGCCTTATATCCTTGACTCATTCAAACTATGTCAAGAAGCTGCTGATACAACGCATTCACTACCTGTGGGCGGAACGCGAGGTACATGGTGCTCTTCCCACTGCGCCACAAAACCGACACAGAATGAAAGGCTACGAACGCGTCTTATATCCTTGACTCATTCGAACTACGTCAAGAAGCTGCTGATACAACGCATTCACTACCACCAACTCCCCAAACACTAAACGTTAACGCAATACACCCACCCCCTATGCGACGCATTTACTCGAGTCCCCCTCGCGGGGAGATGGGCCAAATTTTTTTTTTTTTTTTTTGCCTCGTGGCGAGCCAAGCTTCCCTTCGCTTGACGCGTCCGGCAGCCGCGTCGCCCACCGCCGCTTGAGGCCGCCACTTCTCGCCCTTCCCCCCGCCGCTGGTCGGACGTAGTAGCAGGAGGAGATAAAGAGGAGCTAACGGAGAGGATCGTGGTTGGACTTGGGGCGACCGTCTTACTATTGGCCGCGAGGCCCACCACTGGAGAGGCTGGCGCTGTGATCGTTTTGACGTCACTTGTAGGATCACCGTTCCTACCTTGCTGCACAGTTGGCTTGCAGCGCGTGACACTCAGCTTAGGACGCGCGTTCTAAAAGTATTTTCGTGTTAATTTCCGTCGGTTGAAATTATTTCTCAGTGCGTCAAGCTCAGTTTGACGTCATGGGGATTTTATGTTAGAGTGGTGAAAAATTGTGCTAGGTAGTGTCATCAGCTGTGGTTTTCAAAGCGATGCTCAAATATCTGCCGCGATCTACGCCGACCAAATAATCTAGTAACGTTGACGCCGACCGTCCCCGAAGGTCGGTCCCGGCACCGCGGTCCTGGCACGCGCGGTGCGGCGAGCGGCCGAAGGATATGTGCCTGCGCGCAAGCATCGGCCGAGGTTGTGGCAGGTAATCTTGATCATCGATCGCTTAAACGGACGAGCATTCAAAGTTACACATACAAGAAAGAGGGTGACAGTAAAGTGAACAGTTGTATTAGGGACTCTCATTCGCAACTGTAGCGATAGCGACGAAGAAATGATCCGAAGCCGGCGGCGAGCGGTTCCAGAAGACCCTTTCGTCGCGCGCGCGCGTGTTGCGTTTAGGTTCCCCCATCACTGGGGGGGGGGGGGGGGGGGGGGAGGAGGGGGGGGGGGCGCGTTGTTCGGCGGTCGTCGGTTGCTCTTTTCTTCTGCAAGGCGACAGCTGTTCCGCTTGTCACAGCGTACTTTTCTCTTGTTTGTTACTCTCTTCGCGTGCTCGATCTTCGTACATCCGGACTTGCTGGACTGCAGAAACACTGAGGCTTGCAAGAAATATAAGATAAACGTGATTGATTATGGTTAATAGGTTATTTCTTACTCTTGAAACAGTCAGCTGCATCTTATAAAAACGCATTAGAAAGGCACACGCTAATAAGGGGTGCGCTGACAGCGCCGCATTTCCATTTTACTTGTCCTTGAAGAAATGTTTGTTCGCAATGTTTGTCACCCGCTTGGAGTACAAGTATGGGTTAGCGCGACAGTTCACGGAAACAACAGAACAGCTTGTGGCGTATAACTTTTAATTACTATTAATATACAGAATTTCGTGTACACCTCTTTTAATTACCAGTATTTGTAAATGTGGGAAAAAAACGAACAACGCAGCAATCCCGTCCAGAACACAAGTCACATTGACAAGACGGACCAGAGCTATTACAGCTAGGTAAATCGCTAGAAACTATTTTTTTTCACCCATGTAAAATGTCAACCTATTGTGTTATATATGAACGATATCAAACGGCACCAGCTAAATAACTCCGAAGTTCATTTATTATAGCGGAAAACAATCATTGGCAGCAGGCATTAAAAAAAGTGCAGAAGGGAGGACTCGTTAGAACACTAGTTCGCATTTTCAAAGCCGGGTAATGTAAACTGAAAGCACACAGATACAAACAAAAATGTGTCAACTTATTTCACCTTTCGAATCGCAGTGATCCATGCTTACCGTCTATCCTTTTGGTGCGCTTTCGCGGGGAATATTAACGAATGAATCCTCTTTTTTACTGTCGTGGCAGCTGACCATGCAACAATATGGGGGGTTTGCTTCGCTTTCAGTTTCATCTTTTCGTTTCGGGCTAGTGAGAAGTGTTCCCGCCGCTCTTTGTACGTGCTGGCTTAAGTGGCTCGCGCAGCCGGCGGTCGCTTTGTTCGCATTCGTGAGTAGGAGGCTGGATGCCTCAGGCGGTGCGGGAGACAGCGCGAGCTGCGCCTGCATTTGCCAGACGCGGAGGAGTGGGCCGGGGGCGTCTGCTTAGGGCGCTGAAAAGCCGTTTACCAGACGCAGTCGTTTAGCGATGACTGAGGTGGTAAGACCAGCCAAGGGTCGCCCACTAGAGCACTCTTTATCTCGTGAAACCGCCGGGGCGCTCAGCCGTTCGACTGGCGCGTAGCAGACGACGCGTCTCTAGCAGACGACAAGACAAGCACCGGCAAAAATGGACCCAGTAGCTACTCTACGTCTAAACCGAACTTGTTGGACACGTGCTAATGTGTATGCTTTCATAAGTCGAAAGACAATTTTACCCAGCCCTCTTCCTAGCGCGAGAAATGCAGCACGCGTGCAGCGAAAAAAGCACGTGCCGAAGCGGCGGCCGTCCCGGTGTACTCCCCCGGAGGGGAGAGTGCAGCGCCACCCGGCGATCGTTCCGGAGTCTATTCGGACGCAGCTGTAGGAGCAATCCGAAAGCGCGTCCCTCCCAGGAGCCCGCACGCTGCCAGCGTTTCCTCGAGCCCGCCGAGCCCGCCGAGCCGAACCTCGAGCCCGCCGAGCTACCTGGCCCGACCGGCCTCCCCTTCCTGACCGCGTCGTACAGCTCGAGCTCGCCGAACCACCGGTCCGGTACTGCCTCCCGTTTCTGCCCCCGGATTCACCGCGCAGACCTTTCGAGCCACCGGCCCCGCACTGCCTCCATCTCCTGGCCCCGAGACCCACTTGGCCCGTCGACGTCCTGTCGACGTTTGACCATCCCAGGAACGCGAACGATTCTGCCCAACCTGGTGAGGAAGTTGGCACCACTGAGGCACCCCATTAAACTAATTGTTAATGTTTTTCACCCGCCTAAGTGTGTCTCATTTCCTCCAAGCTCTGCGTGGACCCACGTTAATATAAGTTTGTGATTTATATTAACGAGTGTCACACGGCGACCACTTCGGCCATGCTCCGTGGCCTGTACGGTAGACGATTGAGTTGCGACGAGCTCAGGTTGTCAAACGCGAGAGGCAGAGTTCGCAGCTTGGACCGTGAATGCCCGAATGCGTTCCGCTTCCCCGCTGGCGTCTCTCTCATCTCACCAAACCAGTCATGAGTGCTACAATCGCCAGTCCGCGTCGTTGCCTTTCTGCCTTAATGAAAGTTTTCTTACGCGTGGCCATCACACCCGCAGCAGCAGCCCCAACTATCGGCTCTCATTAGCGTCGCTACTTAGCTTCACCTTTCCGAGACGACAGCACCATCTTAATGGAGAATCTTATAGGGAGGCACATAAGGCGCGCTCGTAGAGACAACAGGCGTCAGTCGCAGTTCACAGAGCGTCTCGCGCCTCCCATTGCGACCAGAGTGATCGTGGGCTCGAAACCTAGCGCCACCACGTCAGTGGAACTTCATCTGTTGATGTCATTTCCTTGACTGATATGATGTCAGTAAGGTATTGCAGTACCCCGGCATAACACACTTTCGTGTTAAGAGACCCTGAAAGGGGAAGAAGATCAAAGCTCAACAGAAGATTGTATTTTAGCAGACCAGTTGTATCATAGTTGTGACATTGTGATAGGAAAGCTCGAGGGTAGGTCGGAAATTGTGGGTAGGTCGGAAACAACTTTGAGGATCCTGAGTGCCGCTGGGGGTACTGTTTGCAGGAGGCAATGCAGCAGGCTGGTTCAGAATTAGTGATAAGGGTTATGTGCGTTGTGGTTGCATGAGTGGCCGCCGTGAAGGCAATGGTGGTGGATTTGGCAACGGTTAGAGGTAGTTTAAGGAAGGTAGCAGCGCTGAAAAAAAGGGTTCCATCGTATTTCGTGACTGCTAGGGTAGACCGGGGGTATGGGGGGGGGGGTTGCGATTTCATTGTAGCGAGCATCCTGCACCGAGAAGCACTTCCATTGAAGCTGTTGCACTCTGGCTTTGTGTCGACTGGGGTTCTACACGAGATGCATGTCACATGGAATTGGCGCCACCTCGAGAGAGAGAGAGAGAAAACTTTAATGAATACTGAAGCTTTGCGAAAGATCATCAGAAAAGTTGATCGAGTAGGAAATTTCTTTGCAAAAAGAATGGACAAAAACTGGTCATACTTTTTGTGTGACGGAAATTATATGGAATGGTCTTTAGTGTTTTGCAGAGTACTAAAGCATTCGTAAAGGCATTCGTGTCGGTTTTATATACAACTAAACTGGTCAAGCAACTGTTGTAAAAAGAGTTGGTTAAGTCAAAGTTTGGAAGTGTTGAGGAAAATTGTCCTAAAAGAAAATGGCTAGAAGCGGGACTTTCATCTTCGTGAAATTCAACCCACTAGAGTATGCGCCCTCTGCCCCGCCCCCATCCTCCGTTTATTGCACGATAGCCGCCATACAGAAGATATCAGGACCTGGAAGCACAACTATTCCAGCTCTGCAAAGAAATGAATATCTCCCGCATCTCACAGTAAAAGAGGCAGAGCAATTATAGGAACGACCATTTGTGAGCAATGTTTAATAAATTAATCTTGCTGTCAACAGACGCGGATAATTAAGCAAGGCTGCGCTGAAGGCTGGACGGCTGGTGGTGGCCCGCGGGCTCACTTTGATGTGGGTGCAGTAGACCCAAAATGGTGGGTTTGTGCTGCTGCACAGAGCGACTGAGTCATCTGCTTGCGCTGCCTGCAGTGGTCGTTTACCGGCTTCAGTACACTTAACGTATTGTGGCTTTTAAAATGGTAGTTTTAAAATGGTAGTGTTCCATCTATAGGGTTATAGATGGAACTCAATGCCCAATGGTTAACTTCTAAAAACGGTCATGTGCCTAAGTCGGCTGAATTTTTGTCTAATAGCCTCTACTTGTTGCTTGATCAAGCATGCGCATGTGTCTACAAGTGTATGTGGCGCTCACGTGCCGAAAGTTCACGAAAGTCACGGCCATGTGTTTTTTTTATGAGACAAATCCTTTTGACGCGGCTTTTAAAAGCGGTACTGCTACTGAAAAGAGTCGAAGCTTCACATACGTACTTATCATAGCGAGAGCTATTTTCAGCTACTCAACATCTAACGCCGATAGTTATATCCCGCTGACACGTGTAACTGCAGCCTTTATAAACTTGTTACAGTGCAGAGGGGGCGTCACCAACCATTCACATTTGATATGCCTGCTACAGGTATACACACTCCAAGAAATCGCCGCTGGTGGGTTTCACCAAAATGCCCCAAAACGACCTATCAGCGTAAGCAATGAGCAAATTGGGCAAATGCCGAGGCCAAGCATGCCATTGAAGTAAAAATTAGAATCTGCGCTAGGACGCACGTGCACGTGCATGCGCAACGCATGCACGTGCGCGCTGTTGGAAGGTTGCTGAACACCCAAAAATAACGGTGTGGGCAGCGCAGATGCGCTTGACAATGCGGATCGGCTGAGCGCGCAGCAGGACATACAGACACATTCAACAGGCACAAGTCACACTTGGACCACAAATGAATTGAGCGAGAAAACCAACGGAACGAATGAGGAGAGAGAGTACACACGTACTTCGAAATGCATCTCCTCTTGCCTCTATAGCCAATAATGAAAAGTTCTCCGATGGAGTCGGTGACAGTGTTGCGGAGTTACTACTCAGGAATTGGAATCACTTCAGATTCATTCCACCTTTTCGAGGAGCCGGAATGGAATGTTGACAATAATTGGAGGAATGTAATGGGAATAGAATTAAGTGTCTTTTTCCTGGAATGGAATGTGAATGGAAAGGTGATTTTTAGATCGCTTGCGCCTTTCAGCTACCTAATTAGTCTCTGGCGATGCCTGCGTCGGCCGACCTGTCGACCCCCTGTCCGTCTGTTGCAGCGGGGCCCCGGGGCTCCAGCAAATCGAAACCAATGCAGCGAAAATAAAATTGTGGGTGAGGGCTTTGTGTGCCCGGAAGCCGCCCTTGGCGTAAGAAGCGAGCTTCAAATGTGTTACTGAGCTTTCCGCCTCCACGCTCTGCTACAGTAGTGGGCAGCTGTGATAAAACATTACATTAGATAATAAATCTGACAATGCTGAAGGCACAGCTGCCAACGGGTGTTCGTTCCTAACAGTTCCGGCTCCACCAGCGCCCTTGTTTGCAAGCGTTTTGACAGCTCTCAGCAGTGTTACACCGTTCTTTGCTTCGATACTAAAGTGCGGCACTCTCCTCCAATTGTGCTAAACTGGTTCGTGATTTGGTTGCTGCGTTTCTGTACACATGGCCTTTGCGGCTGGGTACAAACTCATCTGGTTACTGAAGCCTTAGTGGTCGGTTGGAAAGTTCGATCACCGCCACTATTCGGGTAGGAAGGCCTCGTTTCAAAATTTTCATCAGGTCCACGTGCATATTGGTTGCGCGTTCTTGGAAACAAACTGTCTGCCTCCACTTCCTTAGTTTGCCAGGGCCCCCCTCACGATATGGTTCTGTCGCTTTTAATGAGGGGGGTCATAAATAAAGTCCTGTATTGAACGTATTGGGCTGAGGTAGTGCCAGGGCAATGAACCAGCGAAATGGAAGTCAACGTGGAAGCGGTGGCGACTTTCCTACGGTGAATGCAAAACTGTTAACGGTGATCTGTGACGCTCCCCTCCAATTCCTCGCGTTGGTACAGTAGCATTAGTGCTCCGTGCAGTAAATTCCCTTTTAATTATTCAAGTTAGCATTTAGAATGCGTGTCCATGTGAGAAATCTCCGCGCGACATGCCTGTGAGTTATCCACAGCATACTAATTACGCTGGTATGAAGGTACGCAAAGCTGATAGCAAGAAAGAACCCGACACTGTGACACGAAACGGAAAAAGCAGACATCAACGCAATAGCTGCTTCGTCTCGCGTCGCGCAAGAACAAGCCGTTGAACCTTGCTAACATGCAAATATCATAATAAGTAGCGGGATCCCACGACTTAATTACTATGCGAAAGGGGCAGTGTGACACTGCCGCTTTTTAAAGCGAAAGCTTTCTGAGTGGGACCGATGACGTTCCGTCAAAAAATTATTACATTCCCCCATAGACAGGTTGGTCGACCGAAAAGCTCTGAAAACATCTCTGGACGCATGGCGCGTGCACGAAACTGGGGACCGGAAATACTCTGGCTGTCTCTGTCTGAAACCGGCCTTCTATTGTGTCAAAAGGGTTACTTGAAAATGTCGAATAAAAGAACGGTCCTAAATGAGACAACAAACGCGTCGATCATGAATACAGGGTACAATAGTAAATCTTTGTCTTATAAACCACGTAACCGTGTACATTTGTACCTTTGGAGATGCGTCTACTTAGTGCGCGAAAAATCCTCGCATGGGTTCGTTCTTCGCTTGCGATTTGGCTGGCGATCGCTTGGACGCCCTTTCAGGGAAAGTAGGACGCACTTTTAGGTTTCACACTTTTCTGTTCTTTAGTTAGAAAGGGATGGTAAATGTTTGCATTACAAGAGTAGTGGTTCTGCACGAGATATCTAACGAACCTGCTACCACCTCCCAAATCGATGACAAGCGACACATTTTGGATATTTTTGCAGTGTTCAAAGCGTATGATAACGTCAGATTCATGTTGCATTCCCCGACAACTCGACAGAGCACCTGAGGCAGTTTTTACGTTGAGGATTTAAAGAAAATGTAATTGGACTGCCCGTCTGCGCGTCAAATGGGCTAAATTTTGTAATTTCAAAAAATTGAAAGGAATGAAATCGCGACAAGTTTTAATTCCTCAGAATGGAATTAGAATTAAATTGGGATGCCCATTCCGCAACACTGGTCGGTGGGCTTTTCGCAAAATTGGATATTTTAGCGCTAATTTTAGAATTATGCATTTTATGTGAGCACGTACAAGTCAGCATGCATATTGGCAAAAACGTTGCAATCGTATAGAAGTTATTACGTTTAATAGGTCATTGAATTTTTTTAAATACCAAACACCTATTCCACACCATTTGAACACCCGCCAAGAGGAGTGTTCATTATTTGAACACCCTTTTGCCCACAACACCGTGAAGCTAGAAATTAGGGTCTTGGGAATCACGGAACGAGTGTGGAAGTCTTCCAACTTTGGAGGCTATTTATACCCGTTCACACGGGTGCGCTGAAGATTTTCTACAAGTGGAAGGATGTTCCGTACCTTACGATGTCTAAAACAATATGAGTTGGCATAATTTATTACGGCGGAGTGGCATTACCCAAAAAATATCAACAAAAAGAACTGCGCCCTTTGTAAAGGGTGCACAACCCCAGATGAGCTGTTACGGTCAAGCAGGCATTCGAGCTGGTTCGAACATGAGGAGAAGGGCGCGTGCGTATGCGCATTTTTTACTACCATTTTAAAAGTATTAGCCTTTTTTGCATCCTAAAACACATCAAAGATTGCCGCAGCTTGAACTAGTGGTGCAGCTGGAGAAACCGCGCAGCTGTGGGCCGACCTAGCTTATTTGCACCATGTATCCGCTGCCAGTGTGGGGGGCACACTGCAGCAGCCTTGAAACATCCGGCGTAACTTGGACGTACCCCTTATGACGTAGCCTAGCCTAGCAAGAACACCGCAAAGCCCAACAAAACTCACCAAATCTAACAAAACCTAGTAAAACTTAGCAACACCCGAAAAAGCGGGGCGGACCATCTGCTCACAATTTTTTTTACATACTAGCAACACCCTACTGAAAACCAAGAGTGTTGCATGGACAACACCTTTTTCGCCACACAGCACGAATGTAAAGCTACAAATTAGGGTGCTCCACCCCGAGAAAAAGGGCGTAATGGCTCGAGAAAAAGGGCGTAATGACTCGAGAAAAAGGCGTAATGACTCGTAATGACCCAAGAAAAAGGGCGTAATGACATCCTTATTCCACTTAAACTACACCTTTCTAATGAAATCTGAGTGCACAACACTTTTCGGTGACTGTGGCACACGTTGCACACTGTGGCACACGTTTCAGAACGTTGCACACCCCACCGCAACAGTATTCATCCTTGGTAAATAGGCTGCATTTCAAGGGCGTTCTTCTGAGGATTGAATACGAATAGAGGTCGCCTAAACTACGCCTCCACCAAGATTCACTTACACAGGCTTACTTTATCCCTGTTGTGCAAAAAGCTAGCACAATCGTGGGATAAACTGCGTTTGTGAGGCATCGTAGAGAGCTTGTAAACGCGGAGTGGGGTGTCAGTAGGACAAGTGTCCATTTTTACTTTACTTCACGAGCTTAGCCTCCCCATTCTGGAGGTGCACGGGTGGTGGCGCGGCCGATCTTTACGCCCGCTCTCAATACGGAGGGGAGGGGTAGAATCGAAAAGGGGACGCTCCGATGTTTTGACACGCTGGGGTGGGACCCGTTTGCCACTGTTCCCCCGAGAGCAGAGCGTCGCCCACTGCGTGCGATACGGATGCGCCCACCACCGGATCGATGGGGATCGCGTAGGAACAACGCGCTGCTTTACGAAGTCACAAAATGAGAAATGAAAAAACCCAGTCGAATAAAACGACAGCATTTCTCAAAAGTTCACGTACCCAAGGAAAGAAACGGTCAGCACAGCGATGCCGCATGCACGATAAATGTATTTAACGTGCTCAAATATACATTAGGTTAGCGGTTTGAACGAATACAGTTTAAACTCCGCACACAGATGCACTGATCCGATGTATATTGAGAGTTTGAACTGTCTGTGAACAGCCAGCATGCTGACTTTTGGTAATTTTGTATTCACACGCTATGTGTATTGTCACTATTTAATTGCAATTTCTCCGTCCATAAACACCTGTTAAGGCTAGAGGAAAGACCTCATTGACATTGTAATTTTTTGGAAATACGACGAAACGGACGAAGTAACCGAGTATTAGTTCAAATAGATGGCATTGCGGATGGGGCAGAATAGTATGAAGCCTTGATGGCAGTGGCTACGTTGAATAAGCCGCGGCCCTGGGAAGTTGAGCGACGAAAAACGAGGCATCGACACACGGCCGAAACGGAGGGAGACGTAATAATGAACGCCGATATGAGTTGTGTTATGCAACAACTATGCATTAATAACACGGTTAGGCGGGCTAGTTGGTATTCTGAATCCATGGCTGTACCTTTTGCGCAACTTTAGACGGAGGCAGATACAAAAAGGAACACGAAGACCAGCGCAGAATGGTCTTCGTGTACGTTTTGTATAATCATGTAAAGACTGACTTAGAAGGAAGTGTGCTGAGAGTATTCAGATATGTAGACGATTACTTAGTACTGGGCCAATGTACACAGTTCGAGATGTTCAAAGCGCAAGTGTTAGACGTCTTCAGAGTGAGAGGCAACGGGTTGTGTTTCGCGTATTAGGTACCAAAAGAAAACATGCTACAGTTCCTGGATGTGAGGTTCAGATTTGAAGAGCACCACATATGCTGGCAATACTCGTCACGCACGGAAAAACTATTCCTGGATTACACGTCTGGGCACTCAAGGATAGTAAAAAACGGCATCACCATGGGATGTTTCAAATCCGCTCTCACAGAGACTTGCAAGCACAAAATGGACGAAGCATCCGTGAGGTGAGCAAGAGCACCGCCTCAAAAAGGCTGGGTACCCGACCTCGGTATTGCTGACTGCTTCCGAAAGGCTATTGAAAAGAATAAAGTCGGAGTGCAAGGCGAAGGAAAGAAGCCCAGAAAATAAAATTTCAGAATCCCTTACGTGCACGGGCTGTTACACAACCTAAAAAATTTGCAACCAAGTATAACGTGAATGTCATTTTCGCGGCGAAGAACAAAGTAGGGAGTGTGTGCCCCGTAGTGAATAAATTGTGCGAAGGCGGAAAAAGAGCCGAAACTAGGAAGTGCCCGATGAGTCACAAACACAAGTTTCTGGAATGCAAAAAGAACGTAGTTTACGAGATTCCTTTCTCTTGCGGGCAGCATTTTGTCGGTCAAACAAGCAGATGTGTAAATTTTAGGCTTGGCGAACACTTGTCCAGCTTGAAAGGAAGGCCATGTACGCATCTGGCAATGCACTGTGAGCAATGTACGTTAGACGAGTGCGACCCTTAGTTTAATCAAACTACTATTGTGTTCTCTCATCCTAATCATACGACCAGGGAAATTGTTGAAGCATGGCATATGGCTGCAATCAAGAAAGCCTGCGTGAGCCACCAATCAGTCGCCTTGTCAGAAAAAAAAATCCACTTGCTGACCAATACGAGATAGTTTCATATGATTGCGCGGTTATCATGTTTTTTCATTCTGTTGGAACGTGTACTCATCCGCTCATGCGCGGTGATCAAATGTTTGTTAGTGAGTGTACATATATATGTGTTGCTCAAGAAATAAATTTCAGTTGTTAGTCGGCGCTGGTCTTCGTGTCCCTTTTTGTACCTGTCTCCGTCTAAAGTTCCGCAAAAGTTACAGCCATGAACTGTGCATCATGCAGCGTAAAAACGGACTTCACATGGCACAGTTTTAATTTTCTAAACATTTCTGCACCTAAAAACATAGTCAGCAAGAACTCGCAGAAAATCGTCTAATTTTAAGCGCAGCGTGGTTTCAATGATCCAAGAGGAACAGAGTGTTTAACAAATGTCACGTAGCTCTAAAAAGAGCCCTTTTTGATGTCACCAACGAAGCTCATAACAAGGCTGAACTCACTGTTCCATCGCGTCGTTGGAAAGTCGATTGTTTGGAACAATGCAAGAAGCCTTCCCACGCGGCCATTTCTGCGTGCGATCGAGTTTGGTTCCCGCTGTGAAGCGGCAAAAAGTGCGCTAGGAACGTGTGAATCCTTCAAAACCTAAAGAAATGTCCGTGTATCGTGCGCGTATACAGCTCCATGAAACACGCACACAAAGAGCCGGCATCGCTTCGTCATCCGAAGGCGACATGTCGTGCCTGTGCCGTTCGTATCCTTTTAAACACTTCGACACTGCGAGTGCTGCCACGTGCCGCTCTCAGTGTCAAGCCCGCGAGTGCTCTCCGAGATTTACAAAACGCGGCTGCTCCATTGTGCCCCGCAAAGTTCAGTCGCATATACATGTTCGACACAACAGGGACCGATGCAGGGAAAGGCCCCGGCGTTGGAATTGCAGCCGGCTTCCGGCACCGTTTCAAAAGTCATTAGAGTTGCTTGGAGAGGAGCGGCCGTAACCCCACCGTGATGGTGCTCCGATAGCGACCCGGATTGCTGGGAGGCAGGAACATTAAAATGAGAGGCGGTGAAAGAATCGTGTCGGAGGGAGGATTTTTATGAGTCGCATTTCAGTTCTCACACTCCACGCGGTTCTCATAAAGTATTTCCCCGTACGGCCTTAGTATGAACCTTCTCGCACACGACGCAGCAAAAAATAAATCTAACACATAGTTTTGCCGAATGATTATACCGAAGTAAGAGAGAAGTGCTTAAATATTACCCTACTTGTCGAAGTCAAAGTTCCAACGCTTTCGAACAGCTTCGGGCTATAGGTGGAAGAGAAGTAAATAATACTCTCGTCTGTAAGTCGTGGGTCATTCTATGGTTCAGGCAAGGCGTAAAGTGTGTGGTTAGGCATTCTGCTTTGATTCTCGAGGTCGCATATTCTGTGTTTTAGTGCAGCCATTGCAGTAGCCGTGCAGGAAATCTGCTCCTGGCCCAAGGTGACCGTGTTTTCAAGATTTGCTAGGGCTTCGTTTTTGTCAATATCTCCGAGACGCTGTTCTTTGATTTCCGTAACAGCATCAGCAATTTTCTTGAACTCTTTGGCTATCTCCGCTGATTGGGGACCGGGGTTTTTGGCAATACCTCACCTCCTCCTATATTAATAGTATCTGTTGCGGATTTAGTAAGGAAGAGGACAAAGACGGCTTACCGCCTACTATCATGCCCTGGCGGAAATGGCATTGGGCCATCCAGTAGGGGAGGTTCTGTCTCCCATTTCCCTCAGAACTTCGGCTCGCTTTCGTAGGCTTTGCTTACTTCAAAGTATACCTTATTCTTCTTACGAAGACTCGGAGCTCGAGCACCTCCGGTACCCATGGAAGTGCATTATAGGCCAGTCGGGAGCTTGCGAAGTCACCTTCACTGGCTTTCGCTGTCGCGTGCCAAATATAAATTATTAATTGCCCCGGCCTAATCTGGCCCCGTCGCCGCTGTGCGCTTCCTGCAAATAACCAGCAACGAAGCTAAAACGGAAGACAGGGCGAGTTGGTACTTGTTCATATTAACAGCGCTACCGACTCAGACAAAAAAAAGAGGGCACAAACACGGGGCTGCCGTGTTTGTGCCCTCTTGCTTTTGTCTGTGTCGGTAGCGCTGTTAATATGAACAAGCAACGATTGACCATTTCTTTTTCTCCTACCGATGGTTCTCGTCTATAAGACGAAGATAATTAGAAAGCACATGCCGCCGGCTAAACGTGCCTCTGTCTGCTACACTTATTTTGTCATTCGTCGCGAAGGAACTGGGATTCTGCCACGGGGGTCTTTGCCGTGTGCTGCACTCATTCATCCTAGAACCAGGCCGTCTGCCGTGTTAAACATCATTTTTCTATCTTTTCTTTCTTTCCACCCTCTTTCCTGCCTATCCCCCGCCTAGAATCAGCCTTGATTGAGGTGCCCTCAACCCGAGCGGCAGTTATGGGCTGATTCGACTTTCGTTTCTCTTCTAATAAAGCAACTCTCTCTCTGGCCCTTCTGGATTCCCCTGTCAAACATATGCGCGACTAGCTCCCTGCTTCATCTGTACCACATTCTTTCTTCATGTTTCTTAGTTCCATATTTTTTATTTCTTATTTGATTTTCAATTTTTTGGCAAAAACCAAGGGGAGGCTAAGACTAAAGGCGAACGTGGCCTGACAGAGGCCTTAGCCACCCGATTTACAGCGTACATAACAACACGTCTGTTCACAAATTTAAGCATGACAGCACAATCGTAATAGAGAAATAGCACAAAGCAAAGTCATTACTACATTTCTTATGTATTATGGAAAGCATAGGTCTCAAATTCACAAAGGGATCACAATGTACACATAAACGCAGTAATTCGTACGCATGAACTTTCATCAGTTACACTACTATGTCACAATTACGTATTAATATATTTTTTTTGTAATTGTTTTTATTTTCGACCTTTAGGGGAACACATAGACATATACTTTGAACCCTTAATTATATATCAGTATTGCGAGAGTTTTGCTTAAGTAACATTTCTTTGACCTGTTTTTTAAACGTAAATTCACTGGCATCGAAGTTTAATTTTTCTTCTAATTTATTTAATATTTCAGTTGACTGGTACAGGAAAGATTGCTCGCCATATTTCGTTCTTATTTTTGGAGTGTGCCGTACTGTATGCCCGAGATGGTAGCCAGAAGATTTATTGTTAACTTGATTGTGGGTCTTTTGCTTATAAATGGTGTGCAGAAACTTCATGTAATAGATTTGGTCAGCTCGAAGCTTTGAATATTCAGTTAATAAAGGACTTGTCCTCAAATCTGCGTAACAGCCACGATAATCTAAATATCTGCGCAAAATTTTTTTTTGCAATACAATGAGCCTGTTAGAATTAGTTTTAGCCGTGGTCTCCCACAACAAAATCCCGTAGCATTGTTTCGAATAAGTGAGAGCATTGTGTAAGATTTGTTTCAACCATAGTGGTATCAAATGGCCGATTCCATAAATGAGACCTATACTTTTAGAGAGTTCGGAGGACAGGTGAGCAATATGCGTATTCCACGAAAGTTGTTCCTGAAACCAAACACCTAAGAACTTCTGTTCTGTCACTCGGTTTATCTTGGTTCCGTTGAATATACTCGGGATTTCTTTCTCGACATTTTTATTGTACGGCCTAAATATCATGTAAGTTGTCTTTGTAGCGTTAAGTTGCAATTTATTATCTAATAACCAAATTGATAATTGTTCCAAGTAAACATTTACCATTGAGTGAAGTTTAATTATATTATCACAACTGAAGAAAACGTTAGTGTCATCCGCATACATTACAAGTTCTTGCGGTCCTTCTATATTTATGATGTCATTTACATAAACTATAAACAGTAACGGGCCTAACTTGGAGCCTTGCGGGACACCTTGTTTTAGCTCTAATATGTCAAATGCAATGTAGTTTAGTTGAACAAACTGCTTTCTTTGAGTCAAATAGATTTTTAAAAGGTTACCTGCCACGCCACGTATTCCATACCTCTCCAATTTATTTAGCAAAATATTATGATCTATCGAATCAAATGGTTTTTTAAGGTCTAAAAACAGTCGAATTGTGAACTGCCTGTTTTCAATGTTTGCAATTATTTTTTCTTTAATGTACAGTAATGCTTGCTCTGTTGATTTAGATTTTTGGAAACCATATTGGTACTTGGAAATTACATTGTGTTTAAGAAAGAAAGTCGATAGTCTATTATAGATTACTCCCTCAAATACCTTGGAAAAAACTGCCAGGACAGATATTGGTCTGTAATTTGATACATTGTCGCGTGCTCCCCCTTTATGAATCGGCGTCACTCTAGCAACTTTACGTTCCTCCGGAAAAACACCGGTGGACCGACATAGGTTAATAATGTACGCTAACACGGCACTTAGTTCTAGTGCCACGCGCTTAATCACACTCGATAAAAACACGTCAACTCCTGCCGCTGCATAATTATTCATTTTTCCGATAAGGTCCCGTACTTCGGTATCGTTCGTAGGTTCAAAAAAGATAGAGCTTGATAATCGGGGAATGCCAGTCGCGCCCCGGCCGCCGTTATCAGTGTGTGTTGGGTGCGCACCAGCATCAATAAAATTAGTATTCATACAGTTGGCTAGCTGAAGACTCTCTACCGGCTCTCCATTTAAATGCGTGAATTGCGGCTGGGTTATTATTTTTTCTACTTGTATTTGGTTAACAGCGTCCCAGACTTTCTTAGGCTGGCCTCGTATGTGGAAAAATAGCCGTTCGTAATATTTGCTTTTCGCTCTCTTTAAATCCCTCTGTAGCTTGTTTCTAAACTTTTTGTACTCCTTGCGTTTTTCGGGATCCTTCGTTTTTAGAAAATTGTGTAACTAGCATTTTTCTTTTTTATGCATTTATCCAAATCTGGATCCACCGAGGGTTTTCGCACCTTTTTGGTTCTTTTACTTGCAGGTTGTAGGGGAAAGGCTGCATCATAGCATTCTCCTATGGACTCAAGGAAAACAGTACAAGCGTTATTAGCATCGCTCACCCGATAGACAATTTCCCAGTCTAACGATTCGACATGTTCTCGGAAATGTTCGATTGTGTGATTGTTGATCTTACGGAAAAAAGCGCGGTTGAGGGTTAGATCATCTATACCTGAACGAGTCTCGATAAAGAAGAAAACTGGAAAATGATCACTGATATCCACAGTCAGAACTCCTGTCGATATATCACAATCACGAAAATTCGATATACAGACATCCAAAAGTGTGGCACTGTTAGAGTAAATTCTAGTTGGTAGCGTTATGTGATTAACACAACCATGACAAGATAACAAGGTTTTCAGTTCAAAAGACGCTCCTTCTTTTAAGGTCACATCGACGTTCAAATCGCCCATTATAGTGCACGATTCATTGCGCGAACAAGCATATGTCAATAACCTCTCCAAGAAGGTGTAAAATGTTCTTTTGTTACCCGTCGGAGGTCTATGGATTACACACATAGTCATTTTCCGTACTTGAAAAGCCAAGCATTCGAATCATTCAGTGGTGGTCGTGTTTACCTGTTTTTATTTCTTTCTTTATTCTCCTTACTTTTATTTCTCTAGTCATCTACTGCTAATCCATTCTAATGTATAAATATTTTTCGTTCCCTACAAAAATTACATAGCGTATTTCGGTAAGGCGCCCATTTCCTGGCCAATCTCCCCAAGTGGGTACGCGCCCTTTCACTGGTACCGCTACCACCAATATCAGGGATTAGACGAGAAAGAAGCAAATAAACCTCTGTTCGGCACAGCCATACACTTGCGTCCGCGTCCCGTTCCATAACATTGTGGTCCCGTGAAACCCGGGAACAACGGACCAGCGGACTTCACGGCGCAGCGCCTTCAAGGTAGTGCGTGGCCTTGAGTACGTCGCATCTTCACATTACGGAGGCCTCTCTCTTGAACAGTGCCTGCCATGGCCGCGCACTGGACGCAGACCTTCTACCTGGGTCCCGCAGCTGAACCCAAGCCACCCGACAGGCCCGACCTTTGTTTCGCCCCGCTTTCTGCTTCTTATGGCAGGCAGGTCGTGGGCTGACTTATCAAATCGCGGGTAATCCTGCGGTTGGACATAACGAAACTAGCCAACAACGCAGTTCGGGTCTTGGAATCGTCACCATGGAATTTAAGTATGCTTTTTGATTTGCACCGTACAGAAAAACAAAGACAAGTCGACCTTAGAAATCTGAATGGGGAGATTCAGAGCCTGCTGGACTTTGAAAGCTTCGTAAATGACTTGGAAGATGACGAAGAATACTCATACATGATAAGTCGAACGAAGGTGTCGCTAAAGAAACGAATTTCTCAGGAACTTCGTCGTTCACCACGACGAAGACTTTGTCGCCTCCTCTACACAAGCAGGGGTCTACCATTCAGAAAAAGGACGCGGCTGATTATTTCCCATTTGCAACAAGGGCTGCCTTCGAAGCCGTGAATTCGCCGTCTGCAGCTATTTTTAGGTATATGTAACCATATTCACCTCATCTATATTCGGATATACTCAGCTATACTCAGCTATTAAGGCAGAGGGCAAAGACGGCTAACCGCCTACTACCATCACCATCAGGGGCTAAAGGAGGAGAAGCGAATAAACCTCGGTTCGGCACAGCCATGGACTAGCGTCCACGTCCCTATCAATGAAAGTATCTTCCGGCAAGAATAATCAACACCATACAGCAAGCAACAAATTGCTGAACCGGAAAACTGTGGGCGCGGCAGCACTACTACACAAATGGGTCAGTAGAGCAAAAGCACTTTCAATATTAGTGTGTCCCCGGCATACTATAGACAATGAAAACTTCATTATACAGAGCTAAACATGTTATGGCCTGAAATGTTACGGGTTATTCGCGCTTCTCCGGTTCGTGATGCCACCGCACCCCGCGATCGTTCCGTTCACAAAGTATCCCTTTATAGGCGAGTGAAGCGGTGTCGGCATTCACAACTCAATCGCATGATGTTAAGCGTATGTTCGGCATTTATAATCGTCCCTGCCTATGCTGACATGCATAAAATTGACCCTTGCAGCGGGTGCATTAAGGCAACGGTATCGTATGCACTTCAAGAATACCTGATCAAAACAATGGATATATAGCTGGTGAGAACAAATGCTTACTTTGATGAAAGCTTGAAGGCATGAGAATAACTGTAGTAAATTACGACGATAACCAACACTTACATACTTATTTGTCCAGCTCAGATCTTTATGTCAAGTGACATATGCAACCCAGTTACAGCAGAACTGCACAGACATGCTCTACCAGGATGTCTGTGTAGAGCACATTTGATTTGATTGACTGAAAGCAGGGGTACAAAAGCGGGTTGAGAGATCTCGCGCATTAAAAGACCATTCAATCAATCAGTCAACCAATCAATCTTCCAGTGAGTAAGTGAACGAATAAGGGAGTCATCAGATCGATCACATGTTGGAGACACGAGTTATGTGCCAATATGGCTGCGTTTGCTATCCAGAGGTTTCGGGATACAGTAGTGGTGCAGAAATAAAAGGTTTAGCGCATGGGGCCGAAAGAGGGGCTAAAATGTCGTTCCAAAAAAGTAACATGTGACGTCCATACGAAGCCGCCAATCACCGTGGGTTTACTCCCATGGTGTGCGTGAGTTTTTTTTTTTCTCCTTTCTTTTTTCCAATTCTTTCCTTTCTTTTTTTTTCCCTGTGCGAAAGAATGAAATACGAATGCAGACCGCGATGCGAACTCGTGCGAACTTCTATTTCCGCGCAGTCAATCGTCAACAAAATATTCTGTTTATGCCCGCACGGTACGTTAATGCGTAAAGTGCAGGTATATTCCTTCACGGTATTAAAAAGAAAGGAACAAAAAAACTGCAAATGAGAATGAACATTGTCGCTTAACGAATCCTCAGGAAGTACTGTCAAAGCCTCAGATAAGCCAGTGAGAAGAACGTCGTCGCCTTCCCATGTACCCTCTTATCTTGGGGCGCGGCTCACGCCGCAACGCGAGCCCGCTGAGCCGATTCTCGCTCGGCGCCCCGCAGTTTCGCACCCATTACACTCCCAAAATAACGGGCTGGGGCCCTATTCTCGACTGCGAAAATTCCCAGGGAACCTGAGTATTTGCCGGAGGTTTTTTCTGATTGGCTTCCAGTTTTGGTCACGTGCTTCCGGTTTCCAAAGCGGTTGTATACGCCTTCGTCATTTTGACGTTCCATGACGTTTACGGGCCCAAGTTCTAAAGTTTGCCTTATTTCTGTGTACTGAAAGCGCATAATTCTTGACCGCCAACGAAAAACCAGACCAAATGTCTATAGAGTTACTTCTGTTTCGAAACTCCACCGCCGCAGCCGGGTGCGTCTCACTTTTAGTGGGTGTGAGGGCGCTGCGATCGACTCTTGCCAATGCCGCCGGGCCGGCCGGTGCAAGCAAGCGTCTCGGTGTGCCAATGGCCATGTGTTTCTGGGTCGTGCTGTGGGTTAGCTCGTTGTTGTTTTATTCGTTTTGTGGTTGTGAACTGTGTTTCTGCTGTGAGTGACTGCCAATAGATTTGCTCCTTGTTTTCTTCTAATTTTGTGGTTGTGAACTGTGTGTGTGCTGTGAGTGAGTTACTGCCGATACATTTGCTCGTTGTTTTCTTCTTATTTTGTGGTGGTGTACTGTGTTTCTGCTGTCAGTGAGTGACTGCCGATAGATTTTTTTGCTGTTTTCTTCTCATTTTGTGGTTGTGAACTGGTATTGTGCTGTGAGTAAGCGACGGCCGATAGATTTGCTGGCAGTTTTTTTCTCATTTTGTGATTGTGAACTGTTTTGTGCTGTGTGTGAGTGACTGCCGATAGATTTGCTCGCTGTTTTACTCCCATTTTGTGTTGTGAACTGTGTTTGTGCTGTGAGTGAGCGACTGTCGATACATATGCTCGCTATTTTCTTCTTTTTCTGGTTGTGAACTGTGTGCTGTGCGTGACTGACTGCGAATATATTTGGTCGCTGTTTTCTTCTCCATTTTGTGGTTGGGAACTGTGCTTGTGCTATGAGTGAGTGACTGCCGATTGATTTGCTTGCTGTTTTCTTCTCATTTTGTGGTTTTGAACTGTGTTTGTGCTGTCAGTAAGTGACTGCGGATAGATTTGCTCGCGGTTCTCTTGTCATTTTGTGAATGTGAACTGTGTTTTGTGCTGTGTGTGAGTGACTGACGATAGATTTGCTCGTTGTTTTCTTCCCATTTTGTGGATGCAAACTGTGTGCTCTGAGTGAGCGTCTGCCGATAGATTTGCTCACTGTTTTCTTCTCATTTTGTGCTTGTGAACAGTGTGTGCACTCTGGTGAGTGACTGCCGATAGATTTGCTCGTTGTTTTCTTCTCATTTTGTTGTTGTGAAGTGGGTTTGTGCTGTGAGTGTGTGACTGCCGGTAAATTTGCTGGTTGTTTTCTTCAGATTTTGTGGTTGTGAACTGTGTTTGTGGTGTAAGTGAGTGAGTGGGGATAAAGTTACTCGCTGTTTTCTTCTTATTAGGGGCGAAGCTCTTAAAGCCGTGGGTCTGTCCATCCCTTGTGTCTCGTGGTACGTGACCGCCTAGTTCGATGACTCACTGGCAGGCAGCGCTACGTGACCGCCTAATTCGATGACTAACTCGCAGGTGGCGCTGGTGTGAGTGACGTCATGACGACGTCACTCGGAGCGGAGGGCGCGCAGGGCGGCGGCAGCGCGCGCTCGCCGACAGGATCCCGCCGTGCGCGAAAGAGAGGCCGAAGCATCTCGTCTAGAAAGTCGCGCTTAAACCGCGCGTCGGCAGCTTAGGGCTGAGCTCGCTTGATGCGTTTTGCAGCCGCCTCGCGAGCTCTCACTGCATCGGGGTTTGCCTGCCGATACGAGCGCTTGCTTGCAGCCTCACGAACCCTACAACAACAACAAACGAACGAGAGCAAAATAAAAGAACAAAATAAAAGTTGATTTGTCCAATGTACGCACACAGTCTTACATCTTTCTTAATGATGTAATGGGCGAACTTTCACGGGAGAGTTACGGTTACCGATGATCTCCCCCTCTCGAGCTTCGCCCCATTTATCATCATTCATTCCGTGGATATGGCGTGATTTTTTTTTGTTGTGAACTTTGTTTGTGCCGTAAAAGAGCGACTGTCGATAGATTTGCTTGCTGTTTTCTGCTCATTTTGTGGTTGTGAACTGTGTTTGGGCTGTGAGTGAGTGACTGCCAATAGATTTGCCCGCAGTTTTCTTCTCATTTTGTGGTTGTGAACTGTGCTTGTGCTGTGAATCAGGGACTGCCGATAGATTTGCTCGTTGTTTTCTTTCAATTTTGTGTTAGTGAACTGTGTTTCTGTTGTGAGTGAGTGACTGCCGATAGATTTGCTCGCTGTATTCTTCTAATTTCGTTGTTGTGACTTGTGTTTGTGCTGTGAGTGAGCGACTTCCGATAGATTTGCTCGCTGTTTTATTCTCATTTTTTGGTTGCGAACTGTGTGCTCTGAGAGAGTGACTGCCAATAGATTTGCTGAATTTTTTCTTCTCATTTTGTGGTTGTGAACTGTGTTACTGCTGTGAGTGAGCGACTGCGGACAGATTTGCTCGTTGTTTTCTTCTCATTTCGTGGTTCTGAACTGTGTTTGTGCAGTGAGCGAGCGACTGTCGATACATATGCTCGCTATTTTCTTCTTTTTGTGGTTGTGGACTGTGTGCTGTGCGTGACTGACTGCCAATAGATTTGCTCGCTGTTTTCTTCTCATTTTGTAGTTGTGAACTGTGTTTGTGCTATGAGTGAGTGACTACCGGTAGATTTGCTCGTTGTTTTCTTCTCATTTTGTTGTTGTGAACTGTGTTTGTGCTGTCAGTGAGTGACTGCGCATAGATTTTCTCGCTGTTTTCTTGGCATTTTGTGAATGTGAACTGTGTTTGTGCTGTGAGTTAGTGACTGCCGATAGATTTGCTCGTTGTTTTCTTCTCATTTTGTGGTTGTGAACATTGTTTGTGCTGGAAGTTAATAATATTTTATAGATTTCTCTCTCTAATCCTGTCCCATATTTGTACCCAGTCATAACGAAAACCCGTAAAAACTCAATCCCAATTAAAAAAACATTAGAAATTAGAGCTGCCCAACTAAACTGTTGATGCCCGTTGTTTTTTTTTCTTTTTTGTTTCTAGCTTTGACGGAAGGACGCATCCATTTTTCCCCTTGTTCAGAGCAATGCAAACTTCCAGACCAAGCTGAATATCGGGGAAATGTATTCTATTAGGTGGTTTAGTCGAGCGTCATAGCGCGGTACTTCGGAGAGGTAACTGCGAATGGAGTTTGGAAAACTCGGCGCTGCCATTAGGGCTAATGCGTCCCTGGCGTGCTTCCCGTGTCAGTAGCACGGCCCGAGATCAGCCCTCCCTCGAATGCCGGCTGCCTGACCGCTGTTTGGCCAAGTACGGGGCACCGAGACAGGCAAAGTGTCTGCGGCCGCTATTTAAATGACTGTCCGCAGTTATTGATCCCCTTCGCTTCGCTTCAGCCTTCAGTCGTGCGCGATAGCGTGCTGGGTTCCGGCGCGAATTCTCTTTGTTTGCATTTCTCGGTGATTGGGGCCCTTTGTTCTTCTTGGTCCCTCGTGAAAGCGGCACCATGAGAGAGAGGGGTAATGTGCAGACAAAAGAACTTGCTCCGTGCACGTTCTGTTAACGTCAGCTTTTCTTCGGGGCGTAAGAAGTAATTTTGGATTGTTATCCTCTTATGACCAACTCTTTGCTACAGTGGAACTCCGCCGGCGAAAGCTCGAACTAATTTGGCTTGTGGTTTCGTTTTCATGTGCCGCTGCCCGAGAATAAAATGATCTGCTGTGTACCCTTATATTTTTAACAAAATATTGCTAGTGGTAGGCTTTTTTCTATGATGCAAAAGTGCATAGCGAGTGCGTAGCAAGTGAATAGTGCATGGTTCATAGCAAGTGCATAGTGCATAGCAAGTGCATAGTGCATAGTTCAAGCGAGTGCATAGCTCCAGCGGGAATAAAGCAATGAGCATTTGACCTGTATCAAACAATGTCAAACTGTTTAGAAGAATTCCTAAAAAGTAATAAGAACTTGTCCATCTGTATGAGCTTCAACAGGCGAACATCTGATGTAACCAGCATACAAACTGTAGTACAAGTTGGCGGTATACGTACCAAGAACAGCAGTCTATATTTTAAACTGCCTCCTTAAGAATCGTGCATTTTGCCACAAGGTGAAGTAAGTTTTCCTGATCACGCGATGGGGTTGATAAGAAGGTGGTGCCTTCTACCCATCTTCTCCTGTTTCTTTGTCGACGGCCAGAAGTGCTCGGATTCTGGCGGTGGCCTCGGCCATCCGTACGCCCTTAAGGTATATTTCCGTGTCGGATCTGAGGAAAGCGCTCTCCCATTGCTCCGTATTTGCTACATTAAAAGAGCATTTGCTGCACCGTTTTGATTATGTCTGGTGCGGCACGACTATAACATGTGGTCCGCCCGGCCTAGCTTAGATCTCTCGAGTATATATCGGGGTAGCAACGATCGAGCGCAACAGGATTTCGAAACAAGTTCCTTTGTAACTGCCTCACGATATCGATCCCTTTTAGTAAAGCTGCGATAAACGGTGGTATACGTCCGACTTGCTAATCTGTAATCATGTATGAGTCATCTGAAGGAATATGTGGGAAGTGTTGTGCAATTGTGTTAGCCTGGTCTTCTAGTGTGTCCACTGCTGTACTAACCAGGGGCAGGCTGTGTGTCTGTGGTCCTTTTAGTTTTCGTATTCATGTCCAGCCTTTGTGTGTGTCTCTGTATAAATTGATGAAATTGAGAAAGGCGCGCCAACTCTCCCTTTTCGCCTCACGACGCACTCGCTTCCCAAAAGCATTCGCCCGTTTAACATAAAATAGATTATCTGACGTGGGGTACCGGCGAAGGACACCCCACGCCTTGTTCTGGGCCTCTCGGGCCCGCCTACAGACCTCATTCCACCACGGGCTCCTTTGGTTGCGCGGAGCACCGGGGGCGTGGGGAATGGACTTTTCGGTGGAGTCGAGGATGTGCGCCGTGAGGAGTTGGGCTGCTTCCTCCACATGTAGGTGTTTTATAGTTGTGTGGTGTAGTTTAAATGTTTCTGTGAATGTACTCCGGTTTGCTTTTGATTCATTAAACCTGTTATGGGAAGATGGGCTGCATGGGCCTTGAGCTGCATGGGCTGCATGTAGGCCCATGCAGCCCATGGGCTGCATGGGCCTACACTTCCATATGTTAGGGAAGCGGGGATGTGGTCACTACCATATGGATCCGTGCCCACGCCCCACTCAAGACAAGAGAAGAGAACTGCGGAACCAATAGCCAAGTCAAGATATGTGTTGTGCCCAATGTTATGGTATGTAGGCTGTTTCTTGTTGAAAAGACATGCTCCAGAGGATGTTAAAACCTTCTCTATCAGGCGACCTCGGGCACCCGTGCGAGAAGAGCCCCAAAGAGAATTGTGTACACTAAGGTCGCCTGTGATATGTATGGTACGGGCAGCTGGACAACCTGAGCCTCTAAGTCAGAACCCGAAAGCGCAAGATCAGGAGGAATGTATATGGAACATACCATTATCAACCTGTTAAATATTATTGTGCAAATCGCTACAGCCTCAAGGACAGTGTTCAAAGTGACAGGGTGGGATGCTAACAATTTGCTGGCAATTATGGCCACACCGCCAGAAGAGTGTGTGCAGCCGCCCCTGTCCTTTCTGAATACCATGTAACTATTCAAAAAATTTGTATGATTGGAATTGAATTGTGTTTCCTGAAGACACATCACACTTGGCTGGTTCGAATGCAATATCTCATAGACATCATGAACATTTTTAAGCAGGCCTCTACACTTCCATTGAATAATATTTTCTCTTCCCATTATGGACTGAGGAGGTACTGGAATCTGTGTGTATGCGTTCATGTGTCTTTCGGGGCTGTTACTCTAGGGTTTGGCTTTTTGGGTCTTGCTGTTAGCTTGGACGTCGGAGACCGCTCCTTGCGCTGCGTCGCAAGCAGGAACGGCCCGGCGTCCATTTTGTCGTCAGATGTCAACGGGGTGCCCGACCAACCGGGCCCCCAGACTTGGCCCCCCTTCGGGGGCCCTTCGTTTGACCCGCAACCACCGAGAAGTCAGGGGCGCCCATGGTGGCATGGACGGTGCGGTGGCGGTGGGAGCCGATGCGGGGCCTCCGGTGTTCATCGCCTCGGAACCCTCCAACACACTGGAGGACGGGTAGGCCGCGGCGGGAGAGGCACCGGTCCCGACGGAAGTGGTTGCAACCACGACCGTTGCTGCCTCAGCAAGCGGTGTGGTGACGGGTTAGGCTGCCTGAAGCAACGCAGCGGGGGGTGGCGGAGGGACCAGGTCAGACTCGCTGAACTGGGTCCCTGTGGAAACCAGACGCCGCTCCGCCACCCGACGAGCTGCGTCGGCGTATTTCCCCAGAGGGAAAAAGGCGGACCTCTTTCGCGCATCCGGGAAGGAGATGTTCTCAGTTACGTTCATGTTTATTGTCTTTTTTCTCCGTTTTATATTTTTCACATTTCCGGGAGTACGCTGCATGCGATCCCCCGCATTTCACACAAGTGAGGGTGTCGGCTGGGCAGTTGTCGCTCGGATGATCATGCGCCGCGGATTTTGCACAGGTCGTTCGGCCACGGCAAGAAGTTGTACCGTGCCCGAACCGCTGGCACTTAAAACAGCGCCGTGGGTTCGGGATGTACAGACGGATGGAGCATCGGATAAAGCCGGCATTTATATACTGCGGAAGACTTGAGCGATTAAAGTTTGTCAAAAATTGGTGCTTGAGGGGTGCAGTCGGGCGCCAGTGGCGATCTTCCAAAACCGGGTGGTCGTTCCCGAATTATCGGCAGCGGCGCGTTCACGGCCGACGCTGGCTGCCCTCAGCTGCAGTCGCCGGCACTCTCGACGGAACCGTGCGTGAAGGCGTGAAGCCCCTTCCACAGGGGCTCCCACGGGTCAGCCCGGATGGCAGTAGGCCGGTGCAACACGTGGCCTCCTAAGATCCGGTGGTCCTTGCAAGGCCCAAATGTGGCAGGGTCCTGTCCGCGGGTCTTGCTCCGCGGGGGTGGTGTCTGGCACAGTCGTCAGCAGCTGTCCCTGCAAGCAAGAAAGAAAAAGAGACCCCCCGGGCTGGCGCGCACGCCGGTTATAAAGAATTACCCAAGTGACCGCGCATAATTCTGCGCAGGGTAATCGCGAGACTCCTGCCTGGCCCCCGATTCACAAGATATGCTGGTCCTGCTGCTTCAACGCTCGCACGTTAACACACGCACGTGTCGAAGCGTCGATTGCCAGCGTGGGTTCCTACAAGGTCAAGATGACGTGTTTGGTGGGAACCTCCTTGTCGTCTCTACAGATGGTGATGCGTCTCACAGCTGTGACGCCCTGGTCCTTCAAGCCCGCAAGGATATCCGCATCCGTTTCGTTCAAAAAATCTGTCTCGGATATCACACCCTGCGAGCTGTTGCGGCTCCGATGCGGTGTGACCCTGCGAGTATAGTCTGAGCTAGAACTTTGTTGACTGCTGCTTGTCATTTACCTCGATGGGGAGTTCCCCAGACCTTTGTTTTTTCGCCTTATAAAATTTTCCTATTATCGCTTCAAGATATTTTGCGATCAAGAAGACTGACTGAGATGCACGAGAGTGGGCTGGACTCATGGACCCCATGACAAGAAATCGAGAGTAATGATGCGGTTCAGGAAATGATAAAGATGGCAAGGGGGGGGGGGAGAAATATACTTCGGTGTGGCCCCTATTCAGGGACCGATCACGTTTGGGGGGGGGTGAAAATAGCATACGGCGTAGTATAAAAGCAGGAGACGGCGGTACTTTCTTCGTCAGCCCTACCCTGATAGCTGAAGAGGTCCCGGAGCTCCCTGCCTGGTAAACCGACAGGGAGCCCATTCGCCGGAGATTGACCTGGGCTGTGACGGCCACCGTTTGGGGTTTCTAACCTTCACCTTAAAACATATCGTCACGGTTTTATCACAACTTATGCATGGGGGCTCCGGGTCCGCGGTGTCGCCACTACCGTAAGCCAGATTGCTCACGGTGCCCCGGGCGGGGCACTCAGCAGTACTACGTCTTCTGTAAACCTCAAATGACTCAAGTTTTATCCGTTTATCGTTATTCTTGTGTTTCCCCAGTCAATCTCTCTGAATACTTCCTACAGACCTGCCGTGAACAGTTTTGGCGAGATAGTGTCCCCTTGTCTTGCTCCCTTCCGGATGGGAAATTCATCACTTTGCTTGTGAAGTCTTATCCTGCCCACACATTCCCCATATACGTCGTCTAGAAGTATTATGTTCGTCACTTGTATTCCCTGCTTCTTTAATGCTTTTAACATGGTTGTGGTGTGTACTGCGTGAAACGCTTTCTCATACTCTATCAATGCCATGTAGAGGTGTTGAGTATGCTCTACGAATTCTTCTATCGCTTAATTGACAACATGGATGAGATCTATGGTTGAGTACCCTTTCCTTAACCCAGCCCGCTCTGTGGGTTGTTGGGAAACAAGGTTTTCTCCAATGCGGTTAACTATAACTCCGATATACAGCTTGTAAACAACTGGGAGCAGGCTGATGGATCTGTAGTTCTGGAGGTTCTTGGTATCTCCCTTTACATGAACCGGGAAAATGTTGGCCTTTTTCCAGGCCATGTGTACTTTTTGACTCCTTAGGTATTCAGAAAATAGTGCCGGAAGCACTTCCAGTAGTATATCTCCTCCCGCCTTCAAAATATCCCCGGCTACACCGTTGTCTCCTGGAGCGTTTCCTCTTTTCATGTCCTTGAAAGCGTTTCGTACTTCCTCTTTAGTAACTAGCCGGACATGGCAAGTTAATCTTGTCTTTTCAGCAGTTTCCTTCGAGAGAGAGAGAAGGAGTAAATGTTTATTGAAAAAGGAGAAGAGGTCGGCCTGAGAAATTGATCTTGGGCCTGCTACTTCCCTCTGGGGGGAGGGTACTGGGGACAGAAAGAGAAAGGAAAGAATATGGAAGGTATTGGGAATGACAATGAAAGAGACAAATGAACTATGTACAAGCAGTAAACCAATAAACGTCTCACCTACAACGGGGCGCTGAATCAGATGACAACAGTTCACTTTTAAGCACATGACTATCATCCATGAAAAAAAAAACTGCTCAGATATTATTTCGCAGTCTGTTCAATTTTGTCACACCTAGAGGCGAGAATCCAAAGAGGAGTCACCAAGAAATGTTAGCAGGGCTTTAACGGCTAGGCTTTGGTTCCTGTTGTCAGCCCACGTGCCCAAAATATTTTGTTCGGACAGAGGGCGAGTGTCCAAGCGTAGTAAAGCTGTCTCAAGGTTCATTCGCTCACTCGAGTACTTTGGACAAGCACTAAGCAAATGTTCGATAGTCTCAGGACAACCGCACAGAAGGCAGTCTGGGCTGTCCTCTCGCCCGATTGTGTGAAGATACTTCCGAGTCAATGTTACTCCAAGACGCAGCCTGTGTAGCAATGTCTCTTGACTTCGACGAAGACGAGGAGCATGACTGACCCAGAACGTCCGCTCTGGATCGAGCTTGTGAAGGCGTTCATGTCGATTCTGCGGGTCCGACGAATGCAAGGCTGCGGCTTGTTTACGCGCTCCGTAGAGTATCGCGTTAGCATCCTGCCTTGTGATGGGTATAGACAGGAGAGTTCCATTGTGGTGTGCCTGCTGTGCTTCTGCATCCGCCCTGGTGTACAATCGTTCTGCTACCTGTAGTATATCGTCCATGGTGTGCGTAATGTGACCCTGTTCGTCTTTGAGTGCGTACATTCTGTCTGCCCTTGGCGAGCTTCCTCTTAGTTCCTTCGAAACGTCCTCCTATTTGCAGCATTTTGTCCATCACTGCCATGTTATATGCATGAGTGTCGTTTATTTTACTTCTGCTAATCAATTTGCATAGCTCTGCTAACTCAATTTGATCCACTGCACTTCACACCTTCATGTATTTACATTTCGCAAATTAATAGTTCCTTCGTTTTCTTCGTTTTCCAGCTTCTTTCCTACATCCTGCATCTCCCACAGCTGCTTTAGCTTCTGTGATTGCCATTGCTACGTTTTCGTTTAGCCTTGCCGCACTAGCCTCGTTCTCGTCGTTTAGGAATGCAAATTTGTTTTGGAGAGTTTTTAAAACTTCTCTGTCCTGCCTCGGACTCACTCCAAGCCGGGTTTCTTACTTTTCACAAAATTCCTTCTTTCTCTTTTGAGATTTAGCCTTAGCTCGCATCTAACCATCCTTTGATCGCCGCTTCATATCTTACTTAGCACCTCTACGTCCTGCAAAATGCCTGGCTTGTCACTTGAAGTGAAGTCAATTTCGCTTTTCTTTAACCATCAGGACTTTCCCGCGTCTATTTCCTTTTCTTTCGTTTCTAGACGAACGTGGTCGTCAAACGCACGTTATTTCTCTACTCAAGTCTCCCCTGTGTATCTCCGGGACTGTTGCGATTGTCTATACCGAAATTTCCCACTGACCTTTCTCCTTCTGCTTCGTACCGACTTTTTCGCTATCGTAACCAAAAGACTAGTAGTAAGAGATGCGTATGCGCATGCGTTCCCTGTGCTCCAAACTCGAACAGCCTCGAAAGCCGGCTTCAATTTTATAATACCCATCTGCGCTGATGCACCCTTTACAGGTGGTGCATTTGTTTTTCTTGGTATTTTTTTTCTAACACCTCTGACCCCTGCTAGAGCTTCAACATCTCCGCTTGTGATAAATTATGCCAATTCACATGGTTTTAAACATCGTGAGACACAAAACATCCTTCCGCTTGTAGAGATGGTTTGGTCCACCCGTGATAAGGCGCATAAAATACCTCCAAATTTCGTGGTCATTTACACCCCTTTTCTTCGTTCACGGCCTTTCACACCCTTTTTTTTTAGTTTGCAACGCCCTGATTTGCAGCTTTACACCCTTGTGGGAAAAACGGCGTAGAAATTATGAACACCCCTCTATGTTGGTCTTGAAATGGTGTGGAATAGGTGGTTGGTATTTTAAAAAATTCTGTGACTTGTTGAACATAATAACTACGTCACAATTAAAATTTTATTGTATATCCGTATGCGTAATTGTAATGCTTACCTTAAAATGCTTAATTTAAAAATTAGTGCTAAAATATCGTATTTTTGATACAAGCCCAGCGACTCTGTCTGTGGACTTTCCTCTGCTGGCTGTAAAATCAAGAAGATCTTTTATAGTCAGCAGATTAAAGAAGCATTTCTAAGTATGTACCCGCTCTCGTCCATGCATCCTGTTGGTTTTCTTGCAGAATTTATTTGTGGTCCAAGCATGACTTGTGCGTGTTGAATGCCTCTGTGTCATGCTGCCCGCTCAGCCTGAACAGATCTTCACGCGCAGGTGCGCTGCCCGAACCCTTACTTAAGGGTGTTACGCAACCTTACACCTTTTTTAAGGCGTTCACGAGAACACTATTTCTTCGTCCAAAAGATGTTTTCTATCAAATACATCTTTTGAAGGTCTGCGCCACGGGACAAGACTTTTACACCCTTTTCGGTGTAACTCTACTCTAGTCGGTGTAACATACTCTAGTCTCTCTCTCCCCCACTCTCTCCCTCTCTCTTTGTCAAGTTTTGGGCCCTGAAGCCATTCCTCGAGGCTTAGGAGCAGTGACTTCTCTTGTAGTGCCAGGACCAGTGGGATTGCTAGCATTTTTTTTGTGACGGACGGGAGCCCTGGATGCCCCGCCCTTCCCCCTGACCAATGGGGTAGTTTGGCACTTATCCGTGGTGAAATTCATCGGTTACAGGAACGTAGCGATCTTCTATGTCTGCCTGCGTGTGCCCCGTCTGCATCCAATAGATTTGAAAGAATCCACGTGGTCATGCAGCCATGTCCTAGCCAGGGCACATCACGTGAGTACATTGCTTCCGACATCGTTCAATCATCACCGAAACATCATTGACATAGAAAAATTTCAAAGAAGAATGCTCGTCCGAGGCACCTTTGACGAGCGCTGAATCTTCGGCAGCTCACGTGCGCTGCAGAAGCGGGCGAGATGCTACATATGTGTATCTGCTATTAGCACCACAGCTGAGAACAGCTTCTGGGGAATGTGCTTGCCACTTCACCAAAAATGCGTTTAGAAGGGTTTTAATCGCCGGCATGCGGGCGGGCGTGTTCTGGTAATATCTGTTATCGCCAGTGCAGCGACACGGCGTTCCCATACGGTTCGGCAACAGCTGCTGCGTTCCACTTACTTCTTCTGCCTGCGCGTGTGCAAAGCAGTGAAAGTGCACAATATTAGTTAGTTTACTTCAATATTATTCTGAATTTATTGAATTCTATCTTCTTTGCGTTACGACCGCCCTTACGAAGGCCTGCATTTGGGCAAGCACACCCAGTTAGGCCTTACTTTACCCCCAATTGCCCGTTCTTTTGAAGGTCTGAAAGGCTGAAAGGCTCTCTGAAAGGCTCTCTGAAAGTTACCGTAAGACGTCCTTCTTCAAAGCTGGTTCATTTCCGAATTCTCTGTGCACAGCAGGCATTGCTTTTTCTAGCTGTCCGGACCAGTTTCACACGAGCTACTTGCTTGGATGCAAGCAGAATTGAACATATTTTTGTCTCGTTATAAGGTCATCCAGCGCCCCCCGCCCTCCCCCACCAGTTCCAAAAAACAAGCCCGAAAAACGATGTCCTAACGAGCAGTAGATATCGTAGAGTTTGAGGTGTAGGGACACTGCGGTCTTTGGGCCAGTTTGCGCGGCGCATCTCCTGAACCGCGGAAGACTGGAGCCCAAAAAGAAGAAAAGGTAAGGACGTTATAACACATGTTGAGATAAGGGTACATCACTTCTTCGTTAAAACGTGAAGCTACAATTGAAAAGACAAGGAGGACAGTCAGAAACCCGTAAAGAGTAGCAATGAAAGAGGTAGTTGCCAGGCGCTAGACGCGGCGGGAAAAGGGAACTGTAAAGATTCATAAAAAATGAGACCACCTCCAAACCACCGAGTCATGCGAAGGATTTGTTGGGTTTCCAATGATTGCGGCCCGCCCACCCCCCGCGGCATCGGCCGCGGCCGCGTTGAAGCGAGGAAGCCGGAAAGGCTGATAAACGGGCAAGGCGGGCAGTTGAGTTCCCACAGATGGGGGGATCGTCCCATTGTGTGGCGCCGTTTATTTGCTCCACTCGCCCATTAAATCGGGCGCATGGCCCCCTCGGCCATGCGCCCGTTTTGTTTGCCATGAACTGGACGTTTTTTGTTTAATTTTTTTAGCGATTGCTTTCGGGTTTTTTGTTCCTTCCCGACTCCTCCGGCCTCCTAATTCAGTCAGGAAAGATTAAACGTTCATAATGAGTAAAACAGCGAAGGAATCTTTGCAGGCTGCGTATACACAAATGTAACTTTTTTTGGCGCACTCCGAACAAACGAATTAAAAATTACCCCAGGAGGCAACCGTGATAACGGCAAATTGCTGTGAAACCACTTAGAAGCAAAATACAAACAAGCAAACGATATAACCTTTCTTCTACACAAAGTATCTCCTGTTCCCTGGTGTGAAACTTTGATTATGTATTTCAATACCTGCAGAAAAATCATTAGTTTCATTGAAGCGAGGCTTTCAGCTTCTCACTGGTGTCGCCTGTAATGCACACAAAGTGAACTGCAGGAAAGCCACTTTCTCCGACGATGACGATGATTGTGCGTGAAGAGAATAAAATACTGGCGAAGCTTGCACCAAGTAGCGCAGGGCTTGAAACATAGCGAAGCTGTAAAATTTCTCTCTATGTGAGCACGGAAGGACACCTAACCACGCGTTTGTACAATTGTGAAATTGTTTATTTACGTGTCCCGTCGTATCTCTGCACTATGCTAGTAGTAGTCGTCGTCACATGCACCGATATCGTCGTGTTCCTCATGCCAAGCACTACACGGGTGGTGGCGCTTGACAACAGCTGATGTGCAGCAGCGGCGCTTACGTGCACGACGCATGCGCGGCGTTCCTGCGTCGACGTTCCGTGGATAGGGTGCCTTGATGCTCGCGCGCTCCGCTGAGGGTGAGGACAGCCGCGTCGTCTGCTACGGCATCCGCCATTACACCTCCCGCCGCAGATGGGTAGCATGCGAAGCGCGCAACCATTTGCGGTGCACGATATGTTCAGGAACAAGCGCACGCTCGCAAGCTTTTCTATTTTGCTAAGCTTAGCCAGCATTTAGTGCTGTTGTTGCCTAAATGCGTATAAAAGAAACGAAGTATGCCTTGTAAGCTAATGGCCTGTGCCTGTGTTAGGCGTCAGTGGTTGACGTAGACTTCGATGTATTAAAAACGAATCTTCTTCCTTAGGCGGGAACCAACAGACGTTCGAGAAGTATAAACCTTTACCTATTTTCTTTGTAAAAACGTTGATCCAAAGACGCTACCCATCGTTTAAAGGACTTATATACATGCTGCCAGCAGCCGTACATGTACCTCAGCGTAAAAAATTCAGTATTGTCGAGCTAGCTAGTGTTTACAATGTTTAGAAACAATTTATTAATTTTCCAAAACTGGCATCATTGCATTGCACGCAGAAGAAGCACCCCCTCCCGTCCCCTCCCCCCCCCCCTTCACCCAAAAAATAAGGTGCCGAGCGGCAGTACTGTGTAAAGATGCTGGTAAGATGAAATGTGAATTACGTTATTAGTATTCTTGCGGAAATGATTCAAATATTTAATTTTTTGCGGTATATAAACACCTGTTTTTCTCTTGTTATTATCTGACATTGATACCTTTACCCCGCCTCACCATTTACAGAAGATACTTTACAGGCATACTTGAACACATCACATCCGTACTGTCGCTCTACTTTTACGGAACAAAACCCGAAAATTTCAGTGAACATGTGATTTATTCCTGTACACAAATGCTGCGCCTACAGAAGCGATTTCACTAATAAAATCCTACATGAAGAACTTGCTGAGGACTCTCGCTAACTCGCTGTTATCTTCATGACTGCATTCGGTTTCAGCCTTTCTCAACCATCCCGCAGTTTCATTCATAGTAGTTTGGTTCAAAGTAAGCCTGGAAAGGATATTACAATTGGATTTCAGCAGACTGGCAAAATAACGATGAATGTACGTCCTTGTCATTTAACCAAAACCTCATTTATGCACGCTGTATGATCCCCGGCAAGAACGAGCTGTGTGTGTGACAGATATAAGTATTTATTAATTGGAGAGGTTAGCTCCACGGGAAAATTTTAATAATCTGATTTCACGTGCGTTTTCCCGCGAGCTGTTTCAATGAGCGTGACAATGGGCCTTGCCTGCTGTTAGGGTAATGCTTTAAACCTTTGAACTGAAAATTTATGCAAATAAAAACAATCAGCTGACGAAGAATCAGGTTTGTGGGGAGAGGTTTTATAAAGGGCGTTCCTTGCGTGCTGTTAGGGTAATACGTTAAACCTTTGCACTGAAAATGTTTGCTAATAAAAAACAATCAGCTGACGAAAGATAAGGTCGTTGGGGCGATACGTTATAGCAGGCATTAAAGATGACAACAAAAAGTTTGTAGTCAAGTCGTGATTTCCTACTAGGGCAGAATTTAATTATCTTGTAAGAATGACACAACACTGCACAATAGGCCTGGGCTTGTTTTTACTTGTCATTTAAAAAGCACTGCTTCTCAAGAACAACGACGGCGGTAACCGGCCCGGCATCGTAACGCTGAACATTTTTCGCAGTAACAGGGTAACTTTTGTGTCCAAACGTTCTCATTTCGGAAGAGGCATGCAAGTTTCGATGAAGTTGTGGAAAGCGTGCACGAATAAATATGAATTCTGAACCCAGGGTGAAACTTTCCCACACAACGACACTACTCTGAAACCCTCGGTAGTACTTTAGAATGTATCAGAATACTCGGGGCCCGTTAAGCTGCGCCATATATTGCCCACACGGGTGCTTTTGTATTCAAGAAAATAAAAAAAATAGTGGTATGCTCAATATTTCTGGTAGATGAAATAGCTTCGCGCTCAAAAAAAAAAAAATAAACGTTAACTTACGATACAAATAGGCTTTGGTGAAATGCCGCTTGTCGCGCTTGAGTTTCGCTGTCCAAAGAAGCCTTCTTTTCGATCCCCTGGGCAAGCGCTAGAGTTTTCAGCCATTCCTAGAATAATTTTTGCCCTGCGGCCCGCAGCACAAGGGCATGGGGATGGAAACGATCGCATAAAACATGCGGGGAACGGGCATCGAGCGAGCAACAACATGCACACCAAGCGCCAGGGCCCGGCCGGAGGAGTCAAAATGGCGGCCACGATGCCGCCAAGGCCGCCGAGGCGGCACCTGCCCTTTCAAAAGCTGACACCACTCTAAGCGGGGGCGCGCGCATCGAGGCACTCTATCCGTGGAGCAAGTGTTGCGCCACCTGTGGCGTTGTTGGTTGCTAAGCAACGCGATGCACTCCGCGAGGTTTTCGCCAGTCTTTTTTTTTTTTTGCTTTTTGCTAAAGCAACTGCACGAGTGGGGGACGATCGGCGGTCGCCGCGAGGCACACGCTCAGGAGCGCTCGGCATTTAGTTGGCATTTTTAACGTGTTACGCGTTACGGACCGCATATTACATGCAGCTATAGCAACTGCGCTGTTAAATAACTGAAACGCTTCCTTCGGTCGGAATCGAATCTGGGCCCTCGCGTCATGACGCCGACGTCTAATTGATTGCGCTATTCTGGTGCTGTCGAAGTTGTTTGGATTGGTAAAGGGGTTCATGGACGTAGACAATTAGACAGAAACTGTACCCCTCAGACTACAGAGAATGACTGCCATACTAATCACCATAAATAAATACGTTTCGCGCGGTTCTGGGTTGGTTCGTTTGGTGTTGTACATTATTTTGGAAAGCTTCGCGTTTCCAAATCATGGTCGTTTCGACAGAAAGGTAGTTGATTTTTTTTTTACCATTTCGCTCACTTTCGGCGACGCAGCTGGAAACTCCGGACGACGGCTTATTTATTAAATTTCCCCTTTTCACTGGACACATTAACTTTTGTATTGCCGCTCGCGATGCAGATCAGGTGATAATGTTTTTGTGCAAGCTTACATGAAATGTGTCCTTGTCATATCGATTTAAAAGACGCCTGTCAGACGTTGTATTTTACGCAATGGTGCGTGCTTCCTGTAGATGTTACCATGTATCCCATGGTTTAGCACATGCTGCAAAATACTCTTTAGTGGGCGAGCTGTCTTGCTGTGTTTGGACTGTTTATCAGTATATCGTACACGAAGTTCCCGAATAAAGCAAGCTACGCGTAGACGTGCTGAAAACATAAAGGAGGCGTCAATAATTTCGAGCGTCGTTAATAAAGCGATAAGTTGCTGCTATCTAGACTGCGAACAGATCACCGTTGGTAAAAGAAATGCGCCGATTCCTGACCCAATATGGTCTTTCAGTGATACTGAGTGCCTCCAATAACTTTCGGGGCACCAGAATATCTCGCCGCTAGACAAACCATCCACGACACACTTGAGTTTGCGCGGAAGCAGACCTCTTGCCCGTCACTTGACATAACACCGTCAAAATTTGGGCGACAGGTTCCGTCCCCTATAAAACTAAGGGGCATTATTTAGCTTACTAAATATATAAACACAACTAAAGCAGTATTATAACTTCTACACCCCTTGGATCCTGCTGCGTGTAACAGATGGTTCAAGGCTATTTTTTTTACACGTCGAGCTTTACAATGACGGTGCGCGTAATTTGAAAACATGCGGATTTTTTCCTTAAAGATAGCGTTCAAAGAATGCAGCGACCACGAAAAGAAAGTGCCTCTGCAGCTACAAAGGTCTGGCGCTTTTACCTGTGCTCTCATGATGGACAGCGCGAACGGACAAGGAAAGACGGGTCCAGGCGGGCGCTGTCGAGCAAATGATTTTGAAAATTCAAACAATTGAGCACTGATGGTGATTACGGAAAAACCATCTGCACAAACGCCAAATTGACACAGTAGACGGGCGCATGGTTATGATGATTGGTTTCACAAAGGCACATCAAGCGCCTAAAAAATATGCTTCTCGTAGTCACCTTCCAGGCTCCTCCCGTCGTGAGGCTGACGTCTATCCGAACACGCCAGTCCGACACGGTAGAACCAGATGGAATGTTGGAGTTTTACTTTCACTCGGGTTGCATGTGTATGTGTGTGCTTGAGAGAGAAATGGAGAAAGATAGAGAGAGAGAAACACGTTATTGTTGAGACACAGGGTTCAGGTTGAAGAGAGGCGGGAGGGGGTTGACAGCCCAGATGACTGAAACGGCCTCTAGCGCCCGCTGAAACCGGGTCCGTTGGTTCACAGGGCAAGAGCTTCCGAAGGCCTACTCCCACTGGGCGGGGTTGGGAAACGGAAGAAAGCTGCGCGTTCTTGCCACCTTTCCCGTCGCTCATCACACCTCAGAAAATAACACCCCGGTAATTACAGAGAGGGACATACCATCACTGCCATAATTTTCTAGGCCAAGTCGAAAGTGCGCCGGCCGCGAAAGTTCAATGTACAAGCTTACGTCCCCAGCAAGGCTTAAACGTTTTATACCGGAAAGCTAGAGAAAACACGTTTCTTTGTCACTGCCATAAGATAATTTTGTCATATTTAAATCTAAAGCTTATTCTTTGAATTATTTGTGGATGAAAAGGCTCAGGATTCGCCTAGAAAAGTTTGACATAGGGTGTACGTACACCCAATTCGAATGAATGCACTCTTTCCCGCACAGTACACTGCTCTGTGCAAATTTTGTACACAGCTAAGTACCGTTTAACATATAATTCTCGAATGCGCAGACAACCCATCCCTAAACCCTCTCCACCCGTTCCTTTCCTGAGCTGTTGCAGACACTGTTGACCAGCTGTCGTCTGTCGACCAGACTCTGCTCGTGAGACGGGGCAAGGCGGGCAGAGCAACAAATGAATTCCCGAACTAGGGTTCCACTCTCACTTCCGAACTTATTAAAATGTTTTTTCACTCTCTCTATTTTAACAAAGAGGCCTAGATTTTTTTGCGACGAAAACATGTTATTTAATCAAAAATGGAGAACTTAGCAACCAGTCCCCCCTACTGCCCACACAAACACTATTAAAAGAAAAAAAGGAAACTACACCAAAGGACCGTAAAAATAACAGACACAAAAACCTGCATAGATGTTTGTCTAGGAAGGCCACCTAAGCATTTGTTAGCACCATTGCAGGGTGACTCACGCGTCGAGCACAGTGATTTTGAGTCAAGGGCGATTATCCCGCGGTCACAATTTTCAGTCAGCCCGTGGCGTGTTCTGGCCGTGCCCGGGAACATCTGCCTGTCTCGTATGGCTCAGCACCACACATTAGTTGCATAAGCAAATGGTTGACTGCAAGGCACGAGGCCCTTCGTAGTTCGACATGACTGCTTACACTGCAAGCTAAAACTGTCTTTCGGTTAATTCATTTATCATACAGTCTTTAAAGCGGTCTCCAGGTAAGACCTCTTATATTGCGCCGGAAAAAAAAAGCGTTTCAGCCACGCATCTGGGTGTGAGAGCGAAGCCACCCTAAAAAGGCTTTACTTGTATTGCACGGCTGCAGGAAAGAAGGCCTACTCGTTGTCCTGGTATTCTCCCTCAGAAGTTTCTAAAGTGTTTTAATAAAGAGAAACTCTCCAAACACGGATAACGTACTACGTAAAGGGCATTTAGCACTCACACAGACACTGGATAGCACCGCGCTGCTAATAACACCGCAGCTGCAGACGGCTAGCGCCCGCAGAAAATCGGATATTCAGCCTAGCAACGCTGTCACGTTAAAACACCGAGCACACTGACCATGTGTGGCTCCAAATGTGTGCGCGAGAGCGTGTAGCTTCCCGGTGCTCCTGAACGTATTACAGAATGCGACAGTCTCAGTGTTCCGAAGTGTATGTTTATATTGTGCGAGCATTGCGCGGGGTCGGTCCTCCTCGCGTGCCGCAGAAGCGACCGTGCTTGCAAGGGGGGTCAGGCGGCGGGAGATTCAAAAAGAAATATTCAAATAACAAGGCAGTGTTTACTTTGCACAATTTCTATCAAGGGCGCATTTTAGTCAGTCCATTTCAGCGACCCTCTTTAAGCTGGCGTTAAGCCGGCGAAAGGGCGCTATAAAACCGCACCGAGCGATGACGTCATCGCGCGTGCCAATACCGCTTGAACTTCGAGAACATACTGCCCAGCGTTCCGGGCCTGATCTCTCACGGGCTCTTCTCCTCGCCAGTTCACGTGCGTTCTCGGCTCAAGTGGGAAGGGCTGAAAAGCTCGCTCTGTCGACGCTGAGTTCGCGAAGCTGGTTGCCGCAGGCTCTAGCGTGAGCTTACGCGGTCAGTTTGGGAGCGATGTGAGAGGCTGCGTAAAAAAAAATTACACCATATCCCCGAAGGAAACTATGTCGTGAAGCAAAGCAGAATTGTTGGCGTCCATTCACCTCATCGGACAGTGCAGCGTGTCTCAACCGCATCAGCAACTGAGGAAGCTGCGCGCGGACCGGGTTTATTATATAGAGCAGATGGAGTGGAGAGGAGATGAGAGAGGAGACGCGCATGCGCGCTTATCCCGCAGCTGGCGTGTTGCCGTTACGTTGAGTGATCTGGTGTTTAGTAGCGCCAAAGGGAATTCCACGTCCGGGTCCACACCGGCGGCAAAGGCACGCAAGTACTGTTGTGTTACGGCGAGTAGACGGCGGTGCTCGAGGCGCCGAAACTCGTCCATCATGTTCTTGTCGTTGTCGTCTCTGTGGTAGAATCGGTAGTCTCCGTCAGCGTTGCTGAGGTAAAGGTTGTTGACGTTGGTGCACCGGCTGAGAGCAACGTACACGCCCTCGTCTTCGCAGCTTTGTCTTCTTCTTCTTGTTGTTCAGCGGTTCCCCTACGGGAAGATCACGACGGTGGTTGAACGCGACGCTATCTTGTGATGGATTCTTTCGTTGGCCAATCCCTAGGGGCATCCTACAAAAATCATCATCAGAAGCGCTGCGTACGGGGCGAGAGCAACGTACACGGCCTCCTTTTCGCAGCTTTGTCTTATTCTCCTTCTTCGTCTTCAGCGGTTCCCCTACGGGAATATAACGACGGTGGTTGAACGCGAAGCTATCTCGGGCTGGATTCTTTGGTCGGCCAGTCCCTGGGGGCATCCTGCCACAATCATCACCAGAGGCGCTGCACGGACGCGGGACATCCCCCCGAGCACGCAACGCTAACATCCTCCTCTAAATTTTTCAGTTCGTCGTTTCTATTGACGTTCAGCTTCGCGTGCCTTCGTTGTATCAGTAGCTTCTTGACGTAGTTTGAATGGGTGAAGGACATAAGGCGCGTCGTAGCACTTGCTCCTGTCTCGGTTTTGTAGCGCAGTGGGAAGAGCGCCGCGTACCCCCCGTTGCGGCAAGAGAGTCGTGGGATCGAAACCGGGCGCCGCTATGTCTTTTTTTAATAGTGTAGGGGAGAGGTGCGGACGATGGACGGACGCCGGGCATACACCCGAGCAAGAGATGGTTTGCATCTAAAAACGATCCGGGCGTGCTAGTAATGATAACTGTCAGCGGTAAGTTCGGAAATTCATGTTAGGTGCAACAGCCCCGTCTCCGACGAAGGGAGACATGCAGCTGCAGACGAAGGTCGTCCCTGTCAATGAAGGCGAAGCGCGGCGTAAAAACAAACAAGCGTGGCGCTAATCGGAACGGATGCGACGACTGCGTTGCATGCAATCCCGAATAACGTGCATTGAAGGGGCGACCAAATGTCAAAGAGTTGCAAAAAATGCGGATTTCCGAGCTCGCGTACATTGTACATCCTTTAATGACCGAGTGTTCATTGCTCTTTAGGAGGCTAACGACGACAGCCCGTAGAAAACTTGGCCAAGTCTCGAAGCACAACCATGCAGAAATTTCGGCCGTGTCTTCAAGCATTACCACGCATAAACTCAACCGATCCAAGAAAGGTACCTCGGGCCGCCAGGTTCGCTGTTTTCTCAGTCTTCGCGCCGCTATAGTGCGAAGCTGGGCCAATTTTTATTGTAAGTGCAGAGCACTTTTTGGGCTCAATCTCCTCGTAATAGCTCGCTCGCTGTACCCAAGTAAAGCACAACGGCGCATCGTCGTAGCAGTGTCCCATCGTACCGGCGTCCCACAGAGGCTTCAAAATCCAAGCGGTTTATATAGTCATAACCGTTCTAAACTCATGAAATGCTGGCGCTTGTCATACATCTCCCCGTTGTTTAGCGCAAAGAAAACTGCAGGTACATTTGAAGCACAATATACGTAATTACGGGCAATGCCCGTGTACATTTAGTTAGGAACGGTCGTTAGGTTGGTTTTTACGATTGTAAGCGAAAAAACTTGGCAGTTAAAAAAAAATGGCGCGTTCCAAGCTGCTCAATAATGCGCCTGCGGCGCCCACACGCGCGGGAGGAAAAGCAAGTAGAAAAAGAACAGAACTCCTCTGGAGCATTGTCACGCAGGGGACGCGCGAGCGATGCGAATGCGAGAATTTTGAATTGCATTAAACCGGCTGTGAAAACAAAATAAAGTCGGCATTGCTTATACTGTATGCTCTCTACATTCCTCAAAGATAATAAATCAGGAGTATTTCAGCATAACGTTGTTCCTACAATTCACAGTAACGGTTTGAAATTTGCATTTTTTAGCGCATGTCTACCGACAATGCGGGACGTTCGGCTGAGAGCGTAAACAACCACTGACGTCATGTTAAAGCTATGGTTGATTGAAAAATACTTCAACTCGTTATGCAGTTTATTTTACATTGCAACAATAAGTTGCAGGCAATAAAAATAGTCAATCATTTATTTATTAGAACTTACAGTTTTGCAAAACTTTGGGTGTTCTGGCAACCATTGCAGCCAAGCATTCTCGTCGGCTGCTCTCGCGCGCTTTTTTTGCTGCGTATGCTGACGCCCGATCATCAGTGTTCGGCCGAGCCTGCGCTCCTCACGATGCCGACAACGTGCATGGTGAGAGCGGGTCGTCTAGTGACGCTCGCTTCCGCAAACTGCCCACTGACCCACACCGAAGGTTTTGTAGCTCAAGGCGATCGATCGCAATCCTGTTGAAGTTGCGCATTTTCGCGTTCCTTATCTTTTCTTGAATAAAACCAATCAGTTCGCTTTATTCCCAATCTTTCGTAGGTTGGCTCTCGATTTCCGTCTCCAGGCTTTTGGCAATATTAGCCATTTGCTGATCGTTTAATTTCAAGTCGTGTACAACCGTTTTTCAGTTTCGACCTTCCATTTTTCCAAAAGTCAAAGTTTTTTTTTATGAACGTTTATTTTGCCACAGGGCATATATATGGGATTATGAGGTGATGGTGATTAGATGAAAATGAAAATGTTCGCTTCGCGGATGAAGTCAAGGAGTCAACGATGATGGCACCCATGTATCCATGCGGCGTATGCGGAGTCGTCGTCTACGCGGAGGCCCGTCGCCGCAAGGTGCCGCAGTCTCGTCGGCCTCAAGGCGAGGCAGGACCACAGCAAGTGGTGAAGGTGAAGCTCTTGGCACCTATTTCATCTTTTTCCATTAGAGTCAACATTTCACACACTCCTGAAAGGAGGCTCTAGTCTATACTGGACTGCTTTTCCCCTCGTTCTCAAGTAATTTGTCCCTCACCTTTATTCTCTCTGTTTACTACAACGAGATTATGTTTTTCACACATATCTAGTACGAGTTTGCCGTTGCGGTCTGTGTATCCGTCCAGGTCCTCAATGTGGGCATTCATGTCTCCCACTGGAATCACTTCTCCCGATTGTCTTAACTGATCGAGATCCCGCCTAATGCAGCCTACCAGTTTTTCATTCTTTTCTCTATTCTCCCTGTCATCCCCTGGCCACAGATAGGCGACTCCCAACAGCGTTTCTCTTCCCGCTATCGTGCCCTTAACCCACATATGTTCTTCGCAGTTTTCGTTTACTCTGTGCCAATTGGCACCCTGTTGAATAAGCATGCCGACCCTTCCCCTTTTCTATTACCTACGGTTCTGTTACAGCCTTGCCATGTATATTCATGCATTGCGGGGGGCTCTTCTAAATATCGAAGAAAAGTTTCTGTAAAAGCATATACTTCAGTTTTTTTCTTTTTCTAGTTGACCGCGAACCTCCAACCATCCAACCATTTTTCCCATGATCTGCCACCGTGCATGTTTATGTAGTTAATCTTAGTCACCCTACGCTTTTTCTTTCGGTTAATTCTTTTCCGATGTTTGGGATAAAAGTCGGTCACCGGGGGGACGTCGCTTGCCTCCTCGCTCGCCTGGATTGCTACCTCATACCCCTTTGTAAACTTTTGTGCGCCCTGTTAGCTAACTTTGGTACTTTTCTTTGCGCTGTACATTCGACCTCGATCTCAATCGCTTGTCCCTGCCGCATTTTCACTGTGCCTGTTATTTAGTCCACCTTCCGGGATGCTCTTGTCCCCCCTAAAAAAGCTACCGCCCGCGCAGCTAGTGCCTCCCCACCGGCTCCGCTACGCCCTCAGTGAAATGTACTCCGTCCGTAACAAACGCCCGGCCCCGGCCCGCACGGTGCATTCCCGGTTAAGGTGAACCACTTCAAAATTCATTGCTTTAGCGAGCGTCCAAATTTTCTTGTTGGCTTCTACCACTGCCCTTGCTACGTGGCCTCGTCTGCCCTCAACTTCAAGCACCGTGCAGACCACGATTTGGACGTCGTCCGAAATCGCCCAGAGTTCACTGACCCCCTTCGCCACCTGCTTCGCTTTGCCTCATCCTCTTCCCTGAAGCACCTCATTCAAGCCCCACATATATATCACTAGGTGCTTCTCTGTCATTGTGTCCCACACCTGCTCTTTCCCCTTCTCCATCACCACGCTAACCATTTTTCCAGGGAGCGTGCTAGCCTTAACTCTGTTGTCCTTCCCTACCCTCTTTGTAATCACCTGCCCTGCCCTGCGCATGTTCGAGTTGGCCACAATGGTGACTTGCCGCTCCCTTGGTTCTTTTGGCTGCGCAGGTGTTTTTGCCGCTGAGGCTTTTGCGCTGATTGCCTCCGAGTAGCTCTTGCCCGGCGGCGACCCCTTCCCTTCTTCCACGACAGCGTTAGGTCCCTCTCCGTGACCAGCGCTGTCATGTCCGCCCGCTGCCTCATGCTCCGCGGCCCTGGCTTTCTCTTGTCTTCCCGCCTCGGAGCCAGGCACACTCGGTGCGCTTGCCCCGTGGCGTACGCCATTGCTTTCCGAAATGGCATCCCTCGGCACACACACGCTTTCTACCTGGGCTAGCTTCCCTTCCAGCACCTCCCGGTGTTGCCTTCAAGAAAGAACATTCTTCAAAATATAGCCTTAAGAATCATGGCATCAGCTTCAAGGACTTCACCCTCCGCACCAAGTTTTGACGAACTTAGCATAATGCATTTTCACCTAGTTCGTGACTACAAAACGGCCCTTCTCGTTAACAGAGTTCTGACTCTGAATACACCTTAACCGTCATCAGTTTTTTTATTGCCTTTGCGGGATACGCGACATGCGTGCCATAATAACCTCAATTTGCCAAAAGTCTATAATGTACATGGTCATCGTCTAATATCTTTTATTGGGTCCAAAGTATGGAACCAGTTACCTTTAGATAGCGTGTGCCAAATTTTGCACTATCGTAAAGAAATTTTTTTTCCAAGTGTTATACTTCTCCTAACATATATAGTATTATTTGTTTGTAATTCTAAGCAATCCTGTTCTTATTATTGTTTGTTACCTGAACTATCCTGAAGGGATTACGTACAAAAACCATTTTGTAATGGGTCCGCACTAGCCTTGTCGGCTAAGGACCCAGATGCGCCATTCCAACTTTTGTTATGTATCTTTTTTTGGAATAAATCATATTCGTCTTCTTCTTCTTCTTTCGGCTTTCAGCTCCTCCACTAAGCCGTCCACCTGTACCTTCAGTTGCTCGTTCTCCTGCTCTTGCCGGAACGAGGCGCGACTCAATTACACACATTCTACACATGAAGTCCTGCCCTTCCGTATCCTCAGCTGTCTCAGACCTTGTATCCTCGAGTGAATACTCCCGCTCTCACCTCATGCACGCAACGCCCGGCTTCTTCGTCGGCATGTTTCGAAGCTACCTGAATGCCGTCCACAAAGTTATTACTGCCGCTTTCTCCCGCACGTGCTACGCTCGAAAAGAAAGGACAAGCACCGTCCGATGCTTGTCTAAAGCATTTTCCTTTGTTTGTGCACTGTCAAAAAGGTGCTTAAACTTACTACTAACACTAACTAAACGTTACTTCTATTTGCTCTACAGCATTACCTCCCTAAGAGAAAAACAAAACAAAGACTTGTCGCATTCGCCGTCTGGGCCGTCGTCGCTGCGCTGGGAACACGCGTCCGTCGTCCGAAAACTTAGCATGCGTGGTTTGCGGCGGCCGCACCAACTAAACTCTGTGACGTCCGGAGGAGGTCATCGTGATTGGACGATGTCCAAGATAAGAATTCAAACAAGTTTCGGTTTCAGTTCTGCAAAAGAACATGCTTGACATCCGACGTTATCGTTGGATGGGCATTCTCGATATCTCAATAATCGTCATACCCCGCTTCTGTCATGATGTCGGCTGTAAAATGCCTAACATTAGCCTGCCAGGACGCCTTGGAATCGTAGCAATCACTAGCCGAGGCCTGCACAGTGGATGAACGCCGACGCCCAAATGCCATACGCTTTTCCCCCATATTTGGAGTTTGCCTCACTCATGTCTGTATTGTGAAAAGTGTGTTCGCACCACGCCAAGAATCTGGTTATTCTGGGCTGCACCCACTACCCGCAAGCAGTAGGTGTTTATGGCAACAGCACGCCAAAGAGAACTCCCTAGCACGCCAGTGTCAGTCTGCGCGAGTTTTGCGAACTCGCTCGTGGAGCACTGAACATTACGGCCCAAAAATGGTGAGCTCAGTATAGAAAACATCGGCCGAAAACAAAAAAAAATCAACTTACATAAAAAGGAATGTATCCTCTGGGATTGGAACTTGCAACTTGCAAAATAACATGCCTAGCGGCCCAGACAACTTGGCCACGGGCCTTTTTCTTCTTCTTTATTGCATATTGAAGAAACAGTCACGTCAGTGTCTGCGATGCTGGTTTAGAACACGTGTGTGCCGGTTTGAAACCCGCTCACCGAACGTGGTGGCGAATACTATCATACACAACGAAAGAAGTCAAATCCTCCAAAATGGGTAACCACGCAAGCTCCCGCACTGCATAATTATTACTTCCTTCAGCATACTGGCATTCTGCGCAAAGTACTTGCTGACAGTCCTCGCGTCAGCATCAGAGTGGCGCACCGCCATACGACTCAGCCAGATGGCGTGTAGGCACAAAAGCATCATCAGATCATACGGCGCACTGTCATGTTTGTCTACTGGAACAAAACGGATTGCATGCGGTGTAACAGGCAAGTCTTTTTTCAGGGTACGCTGCAGGACGTCCCCAAAAGAACGGCATCGCAGTAGCCTAGGAAAACGGGGTCTATTGTTTCTGGGTTCTTACACAAAAGACAAAATGTTGCCCATGAAACAAATAACCCTTTTTCAGCTATCCATGTTTGGGCTGGAAGATTTCCCGAATGAAGCTTAAAAAAGAATGTTTTCGTAGATGCTGGGACTGACATCTTTTTGAAGCGACGCAGTACATCTTACCCTGGCGAATGCGGTACATAGTTCTGTAGAGCGGTACTCGAAAAAGAACGCCTCTTAGATATCCTGACAGTCGTTTTCTTGAAACACTTGAAAGATATTCAAAAGAAAACCTTACACAGAGAAATCTCCAAGATTCAACGGTTTTCTTCAGGTAACCTTTCAACGTGTAACGTTTATCAACACTAGAAACAACAAACTGTGGGAGTGAACCCGCCAAAACCCTTTGCAGAAATGTGCGAATAAAGGCATCACTCTCATCGCGAAGAAACAAATCTGCTGACAAGTTGTCGGAAAAAAGGGTGTGATAAGCTTGCCCCTCGCGCTCGCACTTTACGAAAGAGATTCGTACGGCTGGTTCTTTCCGATTGGGAACCCCAGCTGAACAGTGAATACCGCAAAAATACGGTGCAGTCTCTGCACATTTACTGGTTAACACTGTATTACGTGCATCACATACCATAGCTTGGCCAGGAAGAACATGTTGCAGACAGTGGCACGAGCGACCGTCGGTAGGTTGCGGACTCCTCACCTCGTTGCCTTTTCATGCAATCTTACTGCTTCTTCTTGCGGTGCGCCAACATATCGTTTTGGCACACGAAAGCACTGGATGTTCTCAAACCACTCGGGTTTGGTGGGCCATGCTCCGTGTCTCAGTCCCGAACATTTTTCCCAGTTTACAGCACTACAGGTTTGTGTGAAGAAATGTTTTGTAATCTCCGTCACTTTGTGCAAGCTCTCTTTATCTGTAACAAACAATGCGAACGCTGCCATCAATGGAAATATCAGGTATATAATGTATACCCAGTTTACACTTTTATTTAGTTTTAGCAGTTCAAGCCGCTTAGGTGACTATTTGTTGTATAGTGCTTTTGCAGTAAGCATCCGCCAAATTTCCACAATATCAGACGTCTAGCAATTGCATTTCTTAGGCGGAAAAGCGTTCGCAGATGTGTGTGCGGTCAAGGCGCTGACCGCTGTGCTTGTTCACACAGCGCAAAAAGAGTGCTTCCTGCTCCCTAGTTTTACGCTGTAGGGTAAAAGCTTCAGTTGATGTTGTTTCCTTAGTACCCATTTTGACTTCGCTGGCTCTTCTTCCGCCTTCAAGTGGCATTAGATTTTCCTGCTAGCGTACCAGTCAGCGAAGCGTCGCATCTGCGCTTGTGCAGCGCTTGTGTGGAGCGACCACGTCTTAAAGCTTGATAAAGTGTACAAACTAACAAAGTAAAGAAAGGCATATTCTTCCATTCACAAACGTGTCTGCGCTTAGCTTCAACTGAGCGAAAAAATTCCGACGACCCGTCGGCGGCCGGCGGACTAAACGCTGGGCCGACTGACCCTGTCGGAAGGTCGGCGAGCCATGCAGTAGCGCGGTCAAGCCAAGTCATTTCCTCCTAACGTCACACGAAAACGGCAGGCACAGAAAATGAGCGGGGACGAGGAGAGGAGGACAGCATTTTCGAATTGTTTTTCTACTAAATAAATTCGCGTAAACGCACTGAGAGTGGTCAAAACATGGGCTATGAATTCCGGACTACAATTTGCGCTAGTAATCTCGCAATGTTTACAAATCACTTCAGTGTCCCGTTTTGTATTACAAAAACACTCGCTAAAACCCCACATTTCAATACAGTGAGCTCCCTACATTTCTATGCTAACGCACCCAATATTAAATTTTATTTGTTGAAAATAGTTAGGATGCAACGGCTACGCAAGTTTGAAGAAAAAACTGAGAAACTAAAAGTTCAGACGCTAATATAAAAAAACACTCATCCGATTTCCTTGGAGTTATCCGCAGATGTAGGTACTTACATGTACTTGCATTATCATCAAAAAACATGTTGCATCATTTTATTTCTAGAGAGCGTACGGCGCGACAGAGGAGGAGTATGTGCCCGGCTGTTTACGACGTACTGTAGTGAAAGCGACTTCCCTCTGTGTTGTGTGTCCAAAAAAAAAACAGAAGCAGCGCAAAGGAAGAAACAACAGGACGAAGCACTGACCAACAACCCAACGCTTTATTTTTGTGAAGGGTTTATCAAGGCATTAAGAAAGGCGGGACGTGGGAACACGTATAAACAAAAGCTTGCAAACGTTACAAGGCGAGGGGATCGGACAGAAATCTTATTTCTTTTCATAGTAGGGCCAATGACTGTGCGCTCATTGCACAAGGCGGCAGCTGCTGACGTCATTGCACAAGGCTGGCATTGCTGGCATTGCACAAGGTGGCAGCGGCTGGCGTGACCTGTAACCACTCTCCGCTGCCTTTTGCAGTTATCCTCGTTATCATCTCGTAGCCCAGCAGAAATCGTCGTTGAAGATTCAAGATCCCGAGCCAGCTGATTCTTCGGCCGGTGGCACGGAGCACTACCTCAGACCGCGAAAAGCTTCAAAAGCCTGCTGCAAGATCGACTACCCTTCATTGCACAAGGCGGCAGCAGCTGGCATGAAGTTCGCCTGTAACCACTCTCCACTGCCTTTTGCAGGTTCGTGTTACGTACCTTTTATGTTAGTAGCCTACATTTTTAGCCACCGCTGCCGCCTGTGCTGATGTTATTGTTGATGTGATTGTGTCACGTGTCCGCTGTCGAAATGATAGATGATGAGTCAACTGATATTTTCTTGGTGTGGCAGGAAATCATTAAGTCTGATGCCGCTGCAATCACGTGTACTGAATGTGCATTTTCTTATCATGCTGGTAACTGCTCTGGGGTGGTAGATGAGACGGTTCAGTCGAAACCTTACATCAGAACGACATGGCTGTGCGCTACATGCAAAGGCGCTAAACTAAGGAGTGGCCAGAAATCTGGAAAGTCAAATCAGGAAAAAGCAGTGGACATATCTGATAAGCTGGCAGTGATGAACCGAAGGATAGCTGCGCTTCTGCCACTCGTGAGCCAGATGAACGAACTGATGACAATCAAAAAAACTGTTCGAAACATTGAAACTGCGGTTGAGAATTTATCTGCTAACTACGATACCTTGTTGTTAATGGTTGACTCGCAGACAAAAGAGATTGCTGCCCTGAAGGCCAGAGTAGAAAAGGTAAAATGTAGTGCTCCGACGCAAGAACTGATAGAGCTGAAAAAGGAACTAAACAACCTTGAACAACACAGTCATAATCGTAACCTAGAGGTTCATGGTCTGGAACATACCGAAGGCGAGAACTTGCTCTCCAAACTAAACAGCATTGGCCGTAACCGAAACATTGTTGCGTCAACTCCAGGTTGCGTGAGCATCAAAATAACGTACACAAAAGAGAGGATGGTAACCTGTCGACTCACTGCGGTGAATGCCGCAAGTGTGAACCATACTTTAAAAACTCGGTGATATTGTTTTACGACTCTGATCAGCGCCCGCGTGAGATAATAGAGGCAGCTGAAATGCAACTAGGTGATTTTGAGTGTGTCAGCACGACATCGGTAGCCTTGTCCGATAAGGAGGCAGCTTTTTTAAAGAACTGGTCGTGGTAATGACTAGTTGACATGTGTGGGACAGCGGCAAGCGATTCCGTTATTTTAATCTGTGTATAATCGTAACCTTTTCTGTATCTCTTGTATTTTCGCTGCTCTATATTTCCCCTTGTTTCAATAAAATTCAGTTGGAAGTAGCGCTTGTCCTCGTCTACTGTGTCCCTGTTTTGTTTTCTGCGCTTAAAATGAACGTTATGGAATACCAACTAGCCCGAACGCAAGCCCTTCTCCGAGAAGTTGAAGCCATACATAGACTACCATCGAAGCCAGACATATCCCAATTGTTCTTGTTCGGTTCGAATCTAGGTACAGAAAAGAAAAATGGGCAGAACAGAGACCGCTACTTAAAATCAAGGAACCTGGCCTCCATTTTTCCGACAACTTGACACCGTACAACAAGAACCTTCTATGGATGGCTAAAACAAGAGCGCTCGAACGATCCTATCAATTGGCGTGGCAACAAAATGGCAAGGTGCTCGTCAAAAAGAAGCAGGGTGACCGTACCATCCACATCAAATCGGAGAGAGAGAGAGAGAGAGAGAGAATAAACTTTGTTCAATTTGCCAGCTGTGTATCTTAGTCGTCGGCCGTGAGCCCTTGGGCTCTGGCAGCGTCCTCAGCCAGCTGGACGGCCCAGAGTTGATCTTCCGGGCTGGAGCTGAGCAGCACGGTCTCCCACTACTCACTGTTAGTGATTGTGCGACCATTTGTGATCGCCTGCGGACACTGCCATAGCACGTGCGCCAGGTCCGCTCGTTCCTGACATCTATGACACTGGGGGGAGTAGCGCCGTGGGTAGCAATAGCTATACACTAGGGGATTTGGGTACGAGTGGGTCTGTAGCAGTCGCCAGACCACCGAATGCTGCTTACTGAGGGATTGGTGCACGGGTGGGAAGCCGGCCCGGCCTAAACGGTAATGACCGATGATATCACTGTACGATAACAGCCTGTCCCTGCCTGACATTGGAACGAGTTCCGCATCGGAAGGGCCGTCCGCTTGGTCGGTAAAGCCTCGAGCGGTTTCGTGCGCAGACTCGTTCCCTGCAAGGCCGGAGTGGGCGGGGGTCCAAATTAAGTTGATCTTGCCTGTCCGGCTTTTGAGGTGGAGACCAGAAATGAGGATTGCGAACGCCTCCCTTGATATGTGTCCTGGTGAGAAATTTAGAATTGCTGATTTGGAGTCGCTGATGATTGTCTTGATTTTTGTGGAGGCAACCATGGCTAAAGCAATGGCTGCCTCTTCTCCAACCACCGAGTCTCTCGCTCGGATAGAGCAGGAGGCGATGGTGTTGCCCTGATTGTTGACCACCGCTATGGCCATTGCCTCGCGACCAGCGTAATCAGCCGCGTCCGCATAGGCAACGTTCTCGACTTTCGCAAAGCATCTTTGCAGGGCACGGGCTCTGGCCTCTTGCCGCTCCTTGTTATGTGTAGGATGCATATTACGCGGGACCGGAGAGACCTGAATATTTTCCTGTATTGTTGACGGGATCGCGAAACTAGTAGGCGCACTGTGGGTGTGAGCTATACCCAGCGAGCCGAGTATGTGGCGCCCCGTTGTGCTGTAGGTCAGCCGTACGAGTTGCCCTAGCCGTTGAGCCTCGATGAGTTCGTCCAGACTATTTGTCAGGCCCAGGGCCTCAATTCGCTCGGTGGACGTGTTTAGTGGGAGACCGATGGCCCGCTTGTAGGCTCTGTGGAGGAGAGCGTCTATTTTAATTGCCTCTGCCCGCTATAGCCGGAGGTACGGAGTGGCGTACGTCACCCGACTTATTACAAAGGCTTGCACCAGGCGTAGGAAGCTGGCTTCTTTCATTCTGTGGTTGCGACCAGCTATCCTGGATATTAGCCTGGTGGTTTGGTGCACAACGTTTTCGAGCGCTAGCAATAATTTTGAATTGTGTCCATTCGCTTGTATTCGAAGCCCAAGAACGCGAATACTCGATACGGTGGGAGTACGGTGCGAACTAGTGGCAAAAAGTTGGTTGAAGGGGGAGTGGAAGTAGATTTCCTCCCTCTACTGGTGGGACGGTAGATAAGAAGCTCTGATTTTTCGGGCGAGCAGCTGAGGCCCCGGGGTGTAACGTATTTTTCGACTGTGTTTATGGCTTGCTGGTGAGTGTCCTCAATGTGACCGCCACTACCGCCGCACACCCACAGTGTTACATCGTCGGCGTAAAGACTATGCTGGAGCTCTTCTATGCTATTGAGGAGATTGGGCAGAGCGATCATTGCCACGTTGAAAAGGAAGGGGGAAAGAACCGAACCCTGAGGGGTTCCCCTACTGCCTAGGTGAATTTTGCCTGATTTAAGTCCACCAATAGTGAGAGTTGCTGTTCGATCGGTGAGGAAGTTTCGAATGTAGTTGTACACCCTCCTTCCGATTCCCAGGCTATTGAGATTCTCTAGGATTGCCGAATGTTTGACGTTATCGAAGGCTTTAACGAGGTCGAGCCCGAGGACGGGACGAGTATCTGTTGAGGAGGAGCGCGCTCCGTCAATAACGTCGTGTTTCAGTCGAAGCATGGAAAAAAATTCTTTATACCCACACACCATGATTGGCTTCCGCCCCAAACATCAAATCGGAAGATGACCTAAACAAAATCGATTGAATCCCGTAATGGGAAACCGGGCGCCGCCTGCCTCATGGCTGAAATGTCGCGCACTTATTATGGTGCTGTTTATTTCTGTCGTATTCTTCCTCGAATAACGTGTCAACCGAATTCTGTGTCTATTTTTTGCCTTAACGCGCAAAGCTTGCGAAACAAATATGTGGAAGTTTCTTTGTACATGGAAGAGCTGAAGTATAATTTTGATGTAAAAGCTTTTACGGAAACCTGGTTTAGCAATAAAAATGATGTCGCACAGTTCGATCGTTATTGCTCTGAGGCTATATTTCGGCGTAGTAAAAGAGGCGGGGGCCTAGCGCTTTACATCGCTGACGGTATCTCGTATCGTGTAATTACCGAATATACTGTGATCACTGATGAATATCAGCGTCTAGCAGTCACCGGCAAAACTTTCGCTGTTGCAGTTATCTACCGACCGCCTTCCCGTCCCTTATCTATTTTTCTTCACTTCCTTGAACGACTTAGCGAATACTTACTGTCCTTGAACCTTCAATAGTAGGGGATTTTAACATTAACATGCTTGTAAGTGATGCCTCCACCACTGCCCTTTTGGAATTGATCTCTTCAGTCGATCTTACAAACGTTATCGATGTAGCTACACGTGTCACCAATACAAGTTATTCCTTAATCGACCACTGCCTTACGCGTTCTCTAGACGGGTGCATGTATGCTGGTGTTTTATCTGCAGGAATTAGTGACCACATGCCAGTTTTTTTGTTTTTTATCTCGAGCGAATGCGCGCCAGGGTGTGGTAGAAAAGGTTTTCGCAGATTCATTAACGAATAAAGTTGTGGTACGTTTCGACAAATGCTTTCAACAGTAACCTTGGCAAACGTTTTAAATACTGCCAATCCTATAGGGCTTACGATTTGTTTGTAGAGGTATTTAGCGAAGCCTACAATTTCGTTTTTCCTCTAATAGACCCAAAACAATTCCGGAAAGCGAGGAAACCATGGGTTACTAGGAAGCTCCTAAATAAAATGAAATTCAGAGACCGTTGATTTCACGAGTTTATTAAAACTAAGGATATTGTAAGCTGTTGGAATACACCCGCCGCGGTGGCTCAGTGGCTAAGGCGTTGCGCTGCTGAGCACGAGGTCGCGGGTTCGATTCCCGGCCGCGGCGGCCGCTTTTCTGATGGAGGCGAAAAGCAAAAACGCCCGTGTGTACGAGATTTCGGCGCACGATAAAGATCCCCAGGTGGTCAAAATTAATCCGGAGCCCTCCACTACGGCGCGCCTCATCGCCTGCGTTGCGTCGGCGCGTTAAACCCTACAATCAATCAATCAATCAATCAAGCTGTTGGAATACAAAAAAAAAAAGAAATATTCTAACAACTCAACTGAAGGAAGCGGGATCTATGCAATATATGAATACGTTTTCGGCCGCTTACGATAAACCATAACAAACTTTGACGCACCCGCCGCGGTGGCTCAGTGGCTAAGGCGTTGCGCTGCTGAGCACGAGGTCGCGGGTTCGATTCCCGGCCGCGGTGGCCGCTTTTCTGATGTAGGCGGAAAGCAAAAACGCCCGTGTATTCGAGATTTCGGCACACGTTAAAGATCCCCAGGTGGTCAAAATCAATCCGGAGCCCTCCACTACGGCGCGCCTCATCGCCTGCGTTGCGTCGGCGCGTTAAACCCTACAATCAATCAATTACTACTTTAAAGAGATATTCTTGGTAAGGTTAAATCAATGCATGATGGATGAACAGTGGTTGGTTCAGTTGTATTGGTGTAACACAATTGTGGAAACTTTTTTTATAAGATTACAGTCAGCTCCAACCCCGTGTTACATGATCTGACATCTCCGTCTCTGCGCCGCGGACGGAGGCAACGAGATTTGCGGCAGAAACGTAGGAGGACGAGCATGAGGAACAAATACTTCTGTACAGATTTCTGAACGGCCCAGAGTGCAGCCCAAGGGAGTGATTCCTTCTTCTATGGGGCCCATATGCAGTCCGCGCGGCCTCTGTTCTGTCCACCCGCTGAAGCTGGGTAGCTAGAGAAGGTCTGGACAGCAGCATCTCCCATTGCTCTTGTTGGGTAATTGATGGAAAAAGAGGAGGGTGCTCAGGGCTAAAGTCCCACACCCCAATTACGGGTGGAGTGTTCCTACTTCTGAGCAAAATTTACATTCAGCGTCGTAGTGATTTAGATGCATTAAGTGAAGACGCGTAGGCTGTGGAAAGGAGCCCGGATTGTATGAGCCGTAGAGTAGTTTGTTGTTCTATGGAAAGGTCATCGTAAGACGAAGGTACGGTCTGTGTCAGAAGGCCATAATGCTGGGTTATCTCCCTGAACGTGACAAGCGGGTGACGGTCCTCGTGCAGCTCCGTAGCACGGGAGGTAATAGCGCAGGCTTGTTGGGTGGGCGTATTCATTGCCCTCCATTGAAGCTTGAGGGGGTGTCCAGATGAGCTGAATGGAACCGTTTGGGGAGTGGTGTTTTAGCACGCGCAGTGCAGATCAGGGCACCCAACCCGACTGGTAATTCCAGTAGGCTTGCTGGGAATCGCTGACTACCCTCGAAACCCATGGTTGAGAGAGAGCCAAGGTGATGGCTGCCTCTTCTGCTGCCGTCATTTCTTGAGTCCTAAGCGAGGTACACGCAAGGAGGTTGGTTCTGGAAGTAGCCACGATGATGGCGGTTTGCTGACCTCGATGTTTGGAGGCGTCTGTGTAGATAACTGCATGATCCCCACCGAGGGTGGTGTTCAGCGCTTGAGCCTGTGCTTTTCGGGGACCCTCGTCATGTGAGGGGTTCATATTTCTAATCGAAGCGAGCATCCTTAGTTTCATTCGCCAAGAGTCTGGGAGTACTTCAAGCGGATGGACATTCTGGGCTGCCCAGCCAATCTGGTGAAGGATGCGGTTACCCACCCCAGTTCTGATTCGGACCTTTTGGTTAGAGAGAGAGAAAACACTTTATTTGAGCACTAGTTGGGCTAACGACGAGAGGTGACCAGCGCTTGGAGGGTGCCAGGGACCTATGCTGCTCGTTCAGCAAGTTCTTGCTGGACTTGGGGGTCCGAGCTGCGTAACGCCGCCTCCAACTGCTCTTCAGAAGAGATGAGAGGGAATGAGTTAAAGATGGCCTGATATTAGCTCTTCCACCGTGATGTGGAGCCTCGTGCTAAGCACCCTCTGTGTGGACGCACTCATGAGAAGACCAAGGGCCTGCTCGACCGCCTTTCTAGTCATTATATAAAGCATCTCTATGTCCTCCTTTTCGAGAAGAAGAGAGAGGGTTGACGTAAGTGACTCTCGAGAAGACAAAAGCTTCAATTATTCGAAAAGTAGCGGATTCCTTTAGGGCTCGCTTCTTGGTGGCAACTCGCCTGATCATGTGTATGATTTGATTAATGCTTAGGCGCTGCAAGGAGACGTCACTCTTGGTGTTAGCCTGGAGATGTAGGCCCAGGATCTTTATGCTGGGGCTTGGAGTTATGGCCTGGCCATCAAGGAGTATTTGAATGTATTCCTTGATTTGGCGTGAGGGCGGACGACAAGGAGCGGTGATTTGTTACGTGAACACTTGAGGCCACAGGCTTAAGCACATTGGCGTACTACAAGTGAGACGCCATGCATTGGTGAGAGCTTTAACTTTTGTAACTCGTAACACATGAGCAAGGTGCGCACAGGGCCGCTAGATGGGCGTGAGTGGTCGCGTGACGCTTTGACGTGGCTGTACATGGTTGGAAAAGCTCTTATTTTGTAACACAAGGGACAACCGTAGAGGGAAAAAACCTAACAGAACGAATGAGGCGCTACTAACAACTGAAGTTTATTCAACAAAGAAGGAACTGTACAGATGATCCACCATATATGCCGTCTATATATCATCTATACCATCTGGATATTTGAATATTCACGGAATGACAGAAAATTCAAGCAAACAGTAACATCGACGAGCCACCCATCTATAAATTTCCTACTTCTTTGTTGAATAAACTTCAGTTGTTAGTAGCGCCTCATTCGTTCTGTCTGGTTTTTAAGCTCTACGTATGTCCCTTGTGTTACAAAATAAGCGCTTTTCCAAACATGCACAACTACCGATACCAACTAGCCCAACAACAAGCCTTACTGAACTTGATTTCACGTGGCATTCAGGGAGAACGTAGGGGGGGAAACCCGTAGTTATGCTTGGTGAGTACACCACCTGTCTTCCCCGTCTTCGCGTGGGCTCGTAGCTAAATCGGTAAGACAACGGGCTCTCGCTTTGTTAGTCTATTAGTTCCAGGTTCGATTCCCGGTCGTGCCAGTAAATTCTTTTATTTGTTCGCTGGAGTTTTCTGGTGACACCAACTGTCGCGAAAGAACCCTTGGGGGGGTAGAGGTCAAAAGCTTTGCTTTAAAAGGCCCTTGACCTTTTAGCATTTTTAGATCAATCTGGATTCCATTGGCAAAAAAAGCATGCGACGTAGTTTGAGGAATCTTTAAAAACCAAGCTACAAGTTTTACAACCTTACGAAAGCTATTTTTTCTGCTCCATTCTTAGTTATTGTATCCGTGGAAGGAACATTTCCCTTTTGTAAAAAAATATATATCAAAGGTAACTTGCTATCACTACAGCACGTCTTGAAGCAGGGCACGTTTCCCGCACTGCACTAACTCCAGGAACAAAATTATGGAACATGTTTTAAAGATAACGCAAGTACATGTAAAGGCTGCGGAGAATTTCATAGAAATAGACGATGTGTTTTTTTTTATATTAGCGTCCGGGCTTTGTGTTTTCCAGTTTTTTCCTCAACTTGCGTGCCCGTTGTTCCCTGACCATATGTTATGCAATTACAACATTTCGCGTGTTTATTTAGAAATATAGGGATCACACGTCAGTAAAATTTCGAGGTTCTATCTTAGCACTGTTTATACCATTTAGGCTCAAAGTTCGAAAAAAATGCGCTCTGAGTCGAATTTGACATCTTATGGCGAGAAAGTTATTTTTTTCAGCGACAAGACTTTTTTGTTAAATTTTCACTAGGCGTGAATTGACCATACAATTTGCCAAACGCCCCTCGTAAATATTTCTGCAGATAAACGTCCCTAAAAGTGGCCGAGGGGCTCGGGAATGTAGCCTTGTCGCGTTCCAAATTGTTTTAGAGTAATGCAACATGTTTTACAGAGAAAATACTGGCAAATCTGGATATTTGAACATTCACGGAATGACAGAACATTCAAGCAAACAGGAGACATCGACGAGCCACCCATAATTCGATCTTAGCTGAAATCGCTTTTGGGGTACGTTTTCTCCTCCTGCTTGGCACTCAGACAGGTTCGTTCATAAATCTTGTAGTGCGGCCAGCCTAAACACTACCATATCCCGAGATTTCCTGGCACGGTAGACGGCGTCTGAAACTCTGCTTTCGTCTCAAGTGCAGGCTTGGCGATTAGAAGAGTTTTTTGCCATGCTGTGTCTTCCAACTCGTCACTCAACAGATTCAGGTCTTGCAGTTTTGTTATGTATTACGCGTGGGAACGGAGGAAGTATACATTTCAAACCTTACAAAAACATGTCTAAAAAAGAGTCGCTTACAAACGTGCGCCATATCCGCAGCAATGTGACCATCGGCAACACTGCTAATCACCCCAAAATAAATTCCTTAAATAAAAACTGCCCAGTAATGAACTCGGAGCCTGCGGCTCCAGTTCATATTTCATTAGGAATATTTTATAAAGCAACGGCGTATCGAGTTGTCTGGACTTGTTGATTGCTACGGCTCTGCGGACCTGTCACTGCCGTTATTTATGCCTCCCTGTCACTCAGAATGCAAAATTACCTCAGCGAGCCCGGACACCTAACACGCCGGACACCTAACACGCTCAAGAATCAACTGCTCTTACACTTGCTTTCTCTCTGCTTGGAAAATCGAATATTAACCAGACGGGAACTTCATTCAGACCTCCTCGGCAACCTTCTGTACAACTGCTGAGCTTGGCTGAAGCCCACTATTTATAGCCCAGACGCGACTCAATTTTAATGAGAAAGCGCACCTTCACTTTTATTACGTCGGAACGCACCCGGGCTCGGTCGCTGAACCTGCACTCCCACGGAAGCCCTCGCGACAAAACGAGGAAACTTGCGTCTGCATTATTTACTCCTGCGACGACAGCAATCCTTTGGGAAGCAATATTTCATGTAGTTATTCGTCGCATACAAGAAGAACCATCGTACGTGCGCCATTATGGCCGGGTTTGTTCCAAAAGTCATTCTCTGATTAGCCGCGTTGCGACAGGCGGCGCTTGTGAAAGCCTCGGCTTATAAACTCGAGAAACTCTTGCAACATAGAGGGCACGGCGAGGCGGTAGGAGCTATGCAGCCAACGAAATCGTCCCTGCTTTTTGTACAGGCCCTTCTACTCGTCACCGCCCTCGCACCATCCACTACAGGCACGTGTCCAGCGCCCGATCTCGGAGACACTGGTGATGCCTCCGGCTATCAACGTTGTCCCCTGCCTCCGGCGGGCGCCTTTCTGCGCATGACTCGCAGCCCTCGCCCTCTCAACCCGTCATCGACGACGTCAGAAGATCTGGTTATAAAATAAAGCCAGCAGCGGTTCTTCGGCAGTGGGCACGGCGAGGCGGAAGGAGCTATGCAGCTAACGAAATCGTCCCTGCTTTTTGTACAGGTTTGTTCAAACATTTCTACCATCCGAAGTGACGACCATATGTTACTAATTGTGCCCTGCCCACGGAAGTGTATTCTGATGGCGTACAGTTGTTTGTGTGTTTGCAAGTTGATTCTTTGCGGTGATGTTGAACAAAATCCCGGACCTTCAGTAGAGGAAATGTTCAAGCAACTTCAAACGGGCCAATCAACAATACTAGGAGAACTTGGCGCTATAAGAAATAGACTAGAAGCTACCGAAAGCACCGTAACTGCCCTAAGCAATTGTTGGAATGAGCTAGACAAAAAGGTGGCAGATATTTGTGAAAAACAAGTGTGCAAATTCAAACCCTTCAGGAGAAAATTGTCTCACTTGAGCAAAAAATAGGCCAGCAGGCTGAAAAGATGATAGACTTTGAGGACCGTAGTCGCAGATCCAACCTCGTCATTTACGGCATCAATGAACAAGGCGAAGAAGATGAGCAGATTTTGAGAGAAAAGGTGGTTAACGATCTTTTTGGCAGAAAACTAGGGCAGACTTGCACATCCGTGGCCAGAATTCACCGTCTTGGTAGGCGTCAAGGAAATAGGCCAGTCATTGCCTATTTCCAAGATTTCACAGAAAAAGAGGCCGTGCTTCGAAATGCAAAAAAGTTAAAAGGCACTAGCATATCGATCAGTAATATCGATCAGTAATATATCAGTAATATTTTATTTTCATCTCTTGAAATTTACAAATCCACATCGGGTCAGCCCAAGCCATGCAAGGCTTGTCGGGCCGTACCCGGCAGTCAGCACAGGCAATAAATGGTATTAGGTAGAGGTAGACAAAACAGAAAAATTTTTGCGCCGATATGTTCTTAGGCCACGCAAAGAAGAAATCAAAAATATCCCATCGGGTAAGGAGTTGAAAATTTTTGAGACATAGTGAGGTCTAACATAGGATCCAAAAAGTGTGTAGCAACGCGGTATAACAAATCGAGGACTATGGCTGAAAGCTCACACCGGCACATGAGGGGACAAAAAGAGATGCACCAGAAGTTTTTAAACGCGGAGCGTTTCTTAGTCGCACAATGTCCCTCGACCGTCGGCAGCGGCATCCACACGCTCACTGTGCATGCGCGTCGCGGCGAGGCGCAGGTGCGCGTCTCTCCCCCGTACCCTCCTCGCTCTGAACAACAGGTGCAGCGTTGTTGTCCGTCCGCACCCCTCCCCCTGCACTATAAAAAAAATAATAGTTATCGGCGCCTGATTTCGATCCCACGACCCTGTGGGCGGAACGCGAGGTATATGGTGCTCTTCCCACTGCGCCACAAAAGCGACACAGAATCAAAGGCTACGAACACGCCTTATATCCTTGACTCATTCAAACTACGCCAAGAAGCTGCTGATACAAGGCAGCAGTTGCATCGATCTCGTCTTCAGCAGTTGCTGCAACGCACGCCCACTGCTTAAAGACCCCTTAACAGTACACGTTAGCGACCACAAAGCCGTCGTTCTCAGCGTCCAATACAACGACAACAGCAACAAATAAATAAATAACGACCTACAACAACCTACTCCTTGCCTTCACTTCTTTCGTCACAAAAAAAAGAAAAATTGGGCCCATCTCTCCACGAGGGGGGACTCGAGTCGCAAAATCACGAAAGTAATAATTATTATTTGAACGAAATAATAATAATTAATAGTAATAGGCAATAATAGTTAACACATTCACTACCAACCCACCACCACCCCCCAAACACGAACGTTAACGCAATACACCCACCCCCTACGCGACGCATTTACTCGAGTCCCCCCTCGTGGGGAGATGGGCCCAATTTTTTTTTAAAACAATCGTTTGAAAAAACAGGGCATCAAATGTTAGCAGACTGAAATAAGTGAAGCAATCAACGTTAACGGGGATATCTACATTGTAGGCAACGCTGAGGACAATGTTTTTTAATATACAGTTTACTTTGGAACGCCAAGTGAAAGAGCAATGATAAAACAAAGATATCCCATATCTGAGAAGGCTGTAAGCGAGCGAGTGCGCAACAAGTTTGCGCGTTGGGACTGGCATGAAGGAACGAACCCTCCCAAGCTTGTGACAAACGTAGTTCATCTGGGTGTTCCACGTCATGTCGCTATCAAAATATACATCTAGGTACTTCACGCTTGTCGAGAAGGGAAGAGGAATACAATGGCAATCTTCACAGCTTGAGTTATGGAGTAGAATCGGCGTACAGTCAATTTTTTGTGAGGATTACGGAAACACACACATTTTGTTTTTTCTGTGTTAATACAAATACCGTTGTAGGAATACCAATTCATAACGGCAATTGCATCTGTTTGAAAGGAGTGAATCGCTGAACTGTAAAGAGAGTGAGTAGACAGAAGAACAATGTCGTCTGCATACTGATACAGGCGACTCCTTGTTGTGACAGAACCCAAATCATTGACGTACACGTTAAACAATAATGGCGATAAAATAGACCCCTGTGGCACTCCTGGTTACAAAAAAACTTTCAAACTCGAGAAACCGTTTATCCCCACAATTTGAGGCCGGTTGTGTAAGTAGTTTGTTAAAAGTTTGTTAAAAGGACCCCGAAAACCTACAAGTTCCAGCTTTTGAAGCAATAATGAATGAGAAACAGAGTCAAATGCTTTGCTGGCATCCAGGAAAAGAGCACAGGAGACGTCATTATTATCAAAGGCGGAATAAATATGACCACAGAACCCTTCTAAAAGCGTTGTAGTACTCTTTGCTGCCCTAAATCCAAACTGAGAATCTGAAAGAAGGTTATTATTTTCGAGAAAAGCACTCATTGTACGAAAAAGATGCTTTTCTAAGATTTGTGCGATACAAGGTAGGATAAATAGCGGTCTGTAATTCTCAGTCGTTTTAAAGCTTCCTCCTTTATGGAGCGGCTTGACCAGGGCGAACTTAAGCTCATCAGGGATGAAACCATGTTCCATAAAAAAATTGAGCGTAAAGATTAATACGTCGCATAATACGCTGAAGTTTCGCTGAAGTTCAATCACGCAAACACCGTCTATTCCTGGTGCTTTTTTACGCTTGAAACTAAATATTAAGTGCGAATGCACTTTATAAGCGACCCCAAACCATCCACCGCCGGCGGCGTCGGCGTCCGCAGTGCTCCTCTATATTTAAGAAAGAAACAGCATCCGGCGCTAGGTTTCGATCCGAGGACTTTGCGACCGCAGCGCGACGCGCTACCGACTAAGCCACGGACGCCACGCTGATATCAGCGTGAGTAACGCGCTTTATATCTTTAACGCATTCAAACTACGTCGTCAGCGGCGTGCGTTGGCGACTCAGCGGCGTTATAGCGGCTTGATAACTGCGTGGTGTACACGTGATACTACAAACCCGATGGAAGAGATGGAAGAGAAGGCGGCGAGGCGGTGGGCTGCGGGGGCCGAGCGCAAGCGCCGCAAGCGGGCCGACAACCGTGCATTCGCACTTTCACATTCTCCCCCTCGGGGAAATGCGGGGGAATTTTTTATGTCATGCAAGTCAGCCCAAGTCAAGGGAGGCAAGTATGCCGAAGTGACGTTGCTATTCAAAAAACGCAGCGCTGCACCGATTTGAAGGTTTCGAAAAGTGCTTATTAAAGTCATGCACGGAGTGACCAAGATTACGGAAGTGTTTTGAAATTGTTACATCGATCGCCAGTTCTGTCTTCCGGCCCAGTAACTGGTTAATGGTTGTCCAAGTTTTCCTGGGGCAGAATCGATTCTCGTAGAAGGATTTGTTAAAGTACGAACTTTTTGGCGGTCTCAACAGAGCTGTAACTTTATTTCGCATAGATCTAAACAACATCCTCAACTCGGGATTAGAAGAGTGCTTACAGCGCGCCCAAAGCGCGTCGTTTTCTTTTATATCTTGCAAAATTTCATTTGTTATCCAAGGGCTGTTCATACTGCGTTTCTTTATTAGCACGTTTTTTTTTTACTTTTGTTTAAGTTGTTTCCATATTTCTAAGAATTCCTGATACACGTCGTGAAAAGTAACCCTCTGTAAAAAATCTTCCCATAAAAATCAGCTGCGGATTTATCACATTTCACTAAGTCAAGGATAACCAGCTTCTGCGCAGTAAGATGTGTCCTGTTCGACTCCGGAAAGAAAAGATGACAACCGTTGAAATAATGGTCGGCCAGTTTCTGCTTGATAACAGCGGCGGTGACTTGAGATATGGGCGCTCTAATGTTCAGATGGTCAAGACATGATGTTACAAATTTGTCACCGAGGTACTGTTCCCTCGAGGGAGACAAATTGTCGAGATTAAAATCTCCGACTAAACAAAGAATAGAATTCCCAGAAACTGATTGGATAAAGCTTTCAAGTTCAGATAAAAAACCTTGGCATTTTGTGCCGGAGGTCTGTACACCGCTAAAAGCGTAATGTTGAGCGCAGCCGAAGCAATGTGTAAGCCAATGCATTCCGCTGCGCTAAACATGGGCTGCAAAGAGACCACCGGCCTGTCTTTGCGTACATAAACGAGTACCCCTCCATCCCTAGCTAGTGGACGTGTTACAGAATAAGAAGAATAATTATTCATTTCGAAGAGTGAAAGAAGCTCTGAGTGTATATTTATTTCTGTTAGCACTATTACATCTAGGACATAACGTAAATTTTCCACAATCGTCAAAAATTCGTCCCAGTGCTGCCTGATACTACGAATGTTTGCATGCAAAACGGAAAATGGGTGTCCACCGGTTTTAGTTGACAAACTACAAAACTCGTCAACGTTAGTGCACTGAAAAAAAGAGCTATTCATATTTAAATAAGGCGGTCTAGATCGAGGCTACTGTAGATACGAAAGGCGGACGAGGTATCGGAATTCTTCAGGAAAATTTTTCCTTGCTTCACCCAGACATACTTGTACTTTTTTTCCTTTCCTCTTTGCCGAGCTTCCCAAAAAAGCTTCTTGTTCCGGCTGGTCAAGTTGTCGTTCAGAAAAATCAAGGGAATAACCTCTTGTTCGGCAAGTCATCGGGTCTTTTTGCGGCAAGACATTCATTCTTCCTTAATCGCTAACGATGTGAATCGAACAAGAACTGTCGGAATGACGTCACGCTTCGCCGGAAGCCGGTGGATAGCTTCGACATCATCGTCGCTGTGTTCAATTCCCAGCTTACCAGCCAAGTCACAAATGACCACAGACAAGTCTTCGGCAGGACGCATAGGCAAGCCTTGAATCTCAAACTTGCACAGTCTGCTGTATTGCTCGTTGTCATTTAACGTAGCATGAAGAAACTGAAGCTCTTCAGCTTGCTGCGAGACTGTGGTCTCCAGAATTTGTACTTTAGATTCTAGCAATTTAATTGTGGCCTGGCTGGCAGCTGCAGAAGTGAGGACCTCGTCATATCTTTTTGACAAGAAAGATACCGGGCCCTCCACAGCTTCCACCGTCTTCTGTAGGGCATCAACGGTCACTTTCAAACCTAACAGCTCGTCAACCTTAGCAGTAGGCGATATAATTGCATCCTTCATGGGTAACAGCATCTCTACCTTCTTTAGCAACTCTGAAAACGACTCAGAACTCGGCAAAGAATCGTCTTCGCTCGACTCCCTCGATTCCGAAACGCACCGACTACAGCGCCAGCTAACTCGCTTTTCAGCTCCTTTACCATACATTGCTTTCTCAGAAACACCAACACAGTGTTTACCATATTGATAGCCGCGTTTGCACTCTGAACAAGTCATAAACCTTCCATCAAGAGGCAACGCCTTCTGGCACTTCCTATAGCTGGTTTCAGAGGACATGGCAACAATTTCACAAGATGGCAGTCGGTGACAAAAAAAAATGCAGCACCAAAAATATAAAAAGAAGAAAGTGTACGACTGGTACCTGTAGCAAAGAATTCGGTCAGGCACAGCGCCGCGCCTGTCACCGTCTGCAAAGACGAAGCGGCGATGCTCCAGCTTTTATCCACGCAGCGACATGGCAGCGCAGACAGCAGTGCCTCCAAGCGGCGGGGCCCTGTCCTGTGATGAGTCAGCACGACGCATGCGTATGCAGGGTCTTGTTGTCGGCTTGCTTCAGTTGTCCTTCTCGGTGTCGACATGGAAATTTTCATGGGCCAAGGGTGATACCTGTAGCAAAGAACTCGGTCAGGCACAGCGTCGCGCCTGTCACCGACTGCCTGTCACCGAGTGTCGCGCCTGTCACCGACTGATGATTATAGTTATTCGACACGGCATAAGAGGCGGCTCCTCTGGCAATCTGCGAAGATTGATAAGGATAACGGTAAGAAGGTGACTCTTACCCACGACAAGTTAAATGTAGATGGCGTTCTTTACGCATGGAATGGAGCTAGAAACGATCGTGTAGTTTTATCGCCGAAAAAGTTTACCCGGGATAGCGTGGGGGCAAGCAGTAACTCGGAGGAACACAGCCAGAGCCCAGAGGCAAGGCCGTCGTGAAAGCATGCATGCGTCAAGCAAAAATGCCTTCGAGTACTGAACCTTAATGCACGTAGCATTGTGAATAAAACCAGCGAACTTGAACGATCCCCATATTACAGTAATAACGGAAACTTAGCTGCACGATGGTACACCAGACGAAGTATTAGTTGATGATGCATATATATTTTCCGACGTGATCGTATTTCCCGGGGGGGGGGGGGTGGAATGGCAGTCATTTTAAAAAACACGGTCTCCGCTACGCTACTACCCCAGATAGAAAACCACGAAAGCCTATTTTTTAAAATAAACTGTTGGGGACATGCACTTACTTTGGGGGCTGTGTACAGGCCGCATTCTTCGCCCCCTGAATTCTTGTTGGCCTTATCTAATCACATGTCTGCTCATATGAACGGATTGTTGATTATGGCTGGAGATTTTAACCTGCCGATACTTGACTGGTCTAGCAACATCAAATCCCACCTACTTGACAGTATATTGCAAGATATCATACTTACAAATGATTTAGCTCAGTTTGTTCATGAAACCACCCGTGAATCTGAAGGTGGAGGCGCCACACTAGATCTTGTATTTGTCAGCGTAAGTATTACTGATTATGCTGTGCGCGTAGAGAATGGCATATCCGACCTTAAGTTAGTCCATTTTTCTTGCACCTTAGGCAGCTGTGTGAAGAATCGGCCCCAGATTAAAACAGTTAAAAACTTCAGTCAGTCAAATGACAACGCGATTCTCGACGAGCTCTGGTGGTTTGTAGATAACATGCAAAACAATGATGCTATTGATGTGTGGAATAAGGTTAAGGTAACTATTAAAACATACGTTCAAATTTTGTTCCTTCGAAGCGAATAAAGACAAATCGCCAGAACCCGTGGATTGATAAAAACATTATTCATTGGAAACGCAGAATTAGGCGAGCAAAAAAGAAAAAAGTTACAAATGTTGAATCACTTCGTCATCTTCGTGAAGAACTGCAGAGCGCATGGTCGTGTGCAAAAAACAAATATTTCGAAATTACCTTGCCTAGTTTTTTTAAAACAATCCCTCAGAAGTTCTGGAGCTTTCTGAGCTCGAAATCTAAACAAATAGACAAAATAAAGAACGCTGATGTGCTTATAACGGAGCCGAGGGGCGTAGCTGACGTCTTAAATGAATATTTTCACTCCGTATTCTCTCCGCCTGATAGTGACATTCCGGCATTTGGTGATTCCCTTTTTGGTCATAACTTTATTTCTGTAGAAGGCGTCTTTTCACTTTTACAGAATTTAAAAGACAAATCTTCAGGCGGACCGGATAACATTCCAAATGCGTTTCTCCGCCGGTATGCCGAGCGCGCATCACATATCCTCACCGCTATTTTTCGTTTATGCTTAAAAATGGCTATAATCCAGATGGTTGGCGTATCGCCCGCGTAGTTGCAGTTCATAAAAAAGGAGACCGTTTACAAAAAGAAAACCACCGCCCAATATTACTGACTTCATCTTGCTGCAAAATACTGGAATACATCATTGTACATTTCATAGCCGACTTCCTCGAACGTAATAGATTGCTATCTGATTACCAACGTGGATTCCGCAAAGGCCTTTCAACGACTACTCAGCTCACAACTACTATTCACGAGATCGCTTAAACCCTTGATACATCCGGGCAGGTTGATTTAGTGTTTTTGGATTTTAGCAAAGCTTTTGATCGGGTTTCCCATTGTAAACTTTTAATAAAACTTCAAAGATTTGGCCTCCCCTCCTTTATTATCAATTGGATAAATCAGTACTTGTTCAACAGAACTCAGTGTGTGGATGTGAATGGGCACTTCTCCGGGCGTTTACCAGTTACGTCTGGCGTGCCCCAGGGAAGCGTCTTAGGACCAATTCTTTTTCTCGTGTACGTAAACGATATCCCTGCGGCTGTTTGTCCTGATGTTGAGATTAGATTGTTTGCAGATGATTGTTTGTTTTTTAAAAAGGTGACATGCCAAGGCGATCAAATGTCTTTAAACTCCAGTCTAGCGAGAATACACGAATGGTGCACAACCTGGTCAATGTCTCTGAAGTCAGAAAACTGTGCTTCTGCGCGTGACAAATAAAAAGCAACCATTTTCTTTCACGTACAAAATTAATAACGATATCGTAACAGAAGCCACAGAATACAAATATCTAGGTGTAACAATCACGAAGAAACCTACATGGTCTACGCACATTGAAAACTTTTGTACAGCAGCCACTCGGAAACGTGGACTTCCTAGACATAAACTGCATAATGCGCCATCCAATGAGCTTCTGGCCTATAGATCCTTTGTTTTGCCTAAAATTGAATACGCGAGCGTCGTGTGGGATCCCTACTATCAAAAAGATAAGCATAGACACGATATGGTACAGAGACGAGCGGTTCGTTTTATATTTAACAAATATAAGAGAACAGATTCCCCGTCATTCCTTATTCTGGTAAATAAGATTCCTTCTCTTGAACAACGTAGGAAAATAGCCCGACTTAAATTTTTGTTTTTACTTTATCGTAAAAAACTGAACGTCAATGCGCGCGCATATATTCAGCCTTTCTTGAGTCGCACATCCAGAAATCGGCATGCGCATAACATCCTTCCTTATCAAACTCGCACGAACCTTTTTAAATATTCATTTTTCCCTAGAACTATTGTTGATTGGAATTCGTTGCCTGAAAAAATTGTTTAATCGGAATCTGTAAGTGTTTTTGAGAGTGCGCTGCTGACTGATCTCGAAACGCAGTCAACCAGTTATTGACCTTGTCACATTTCCTTCGTATTTTGTCTCTTTTGAAAGGGTGATGTTTTATTGATGCCCTGTTATCTGTTGTTAGCAGTAAAGTATTCTGCACACGTGGCATTGTTTTCGGAGACTTCTATGGTGTCTTTTTGATGTGATGTGTATTGAACCCTTCTGTAAGGTGTATTATTTTGTTCCTTGGTTGGGTTAAACCATTGTTCAATGTTTCTAGTTATGCCGATACGTCTATTCCTTCTCTATTTGTTACTTAGGGTGCTTGTGCGCCATGTGGCTTCTGCCGTGCCACATAAATTGTATATCTGCATCACCATGTTCCCACCTGCATGGTTTCCGTGACCGCAGTATACTGTAAATAAATAAATAAAAACATGTGGCTGTTGTAGCTGAGGCCTCACCTTGATATTTCAGCGGCATGCTCCACGTAACGGCTGAGTTAACTGCAGAAGGATCAACATTTGGGCGAGTTGGTACTGGTTATGTATCATCGTGACGAAACAGCGTAAAAAACGGGGACACTAGGAGAGAAAGACGACAGGACGACGCTGTACTCAGAACTATTTTTAAGTGCGAATGCACTTTATAAGCGACCCCAAACCTTCCACCGCCGGCGGCGGCGGCGGCGGCGGCGGCGGCGTCTGCAGTCCTCCTCTCCCTAGCAACGGCGTGGAGCGGAGAGGAGCGTCGGTAGCAACGGCGCGGTGACGTCACTTCACCACGTGACCGCGCTCGCACCGCCTCCTCGCCGTGGCCGCGCGGGTGCGCGCCGCTCCCCGCACCGCTCCTCGCGCCGTGACGTCATGGTATGACGTCACAGCGCGCCTCCTCTCCCCAGCAGCTGCCGCGCGCCTCTCTCTCCACCGTGACGTCACACTCTCTCCTCTCCCCCTCGCTCGGCTGCAGCTGCCGTGCGCCGCTGTCCCTCTCCCCTTGCGCTCGCCTCCTCTCTCAGCCACCTGGCTCGGCGCGCTCGGCGCGGCGTACCCCCCTATATATGCAGCGATAAACTGCCAGACCTCCGTGGGCGGCTCGCGCGCGCTCACGGGCGAATGCCAACGGATTTTAACTTTACTCCCCCTCATAGCATCACCCCGTGCATTCGCACTTAACCATGTTCACCCTCGGGGAAATGCTTGGGAGTTTTTTTAATAAACTGCAACACGCATATATATACTATGTCCCCAAAACCCACGTGCGCTCACAACATGACGCACATCGAGATTATACCTACAAAGTTACACCAAACTCTAAGTCACGGACTTATCTAGAAATAAGAATTCTTTTTCATGTAATGCTATCGACGGCTCACTTATGCAGATATCGCCTCTTTTTCTAATGTGAAATGCTTCGATAACTTCCCTAGTGATCTGATTAGTGTGAACCGAAAGGATGGTGGTGTCATGAAAAAGCGGAAAACACCCATGCTCGGAACAGTGTCTGGTGACATGTGAATCTTTCTTGTTTTGTAGTGAGTTTTTGTGCTCTAATAATCTTATATTAATGCAACGACCGGTTTGCCCAACATATACGTGGCCACAATTAAACGGAATTTGATAGACCACCCCCCTTTTACACTCGACTAGAGGGGACCTGTGCTTAACAGAGCATTTCTTTTTAACTGCAATATCAGATTCTGCCAATTTTCTTTCTATTCGACCACACATTTTTCCAATCTTAATGGGTGCTGAAAAAACAACATTTATACCAAATCTACCAGCTACATTTTTGAGCCCATGTGACAATTTATGCTTATACGGAATTACTACCACTTTTTTCTTTTTACAAGGTTCACCCTCCCTTGGTTCTACGGAGGTAACTTCTTTTATCCGCCTAAGAAGCTTTCTTGTTGTTGCACAAAGAACATGCTCAGGAAAACCTGCCGTTCTTAACCGCTCCATTTGTACTACAAAACTTTTTGAAACCTGATGAAAGCAAGACCTGGAGAGGGCCGATAACAAGCACGAGAAGGCAATGCCACTTTTTACTATCTTGGAATGCGAGGAATTAAAATTGAGTATGGGTTTTTCCGATCTCGGGCTGTATTCCCAGCACACGTGCGCATTAGTTAAATAGAGTTTAACATCTAAAAATTGCAACTGATTATTATTTGGTACTTCACGCGTGAACTGTAGACCAAAGCCATTATTATGGAAAATTTGAACCACCTCTGTAACTGTCTGTTTGAAACCACACTTCTTCACAAAAACAAGAAAATCGTACGTATCTTAGAACTTTATTTACTACGCCTTTCCCCCTTTTATCAATATTCCTATCCACCCTGGCCAGAAAAATATTGCTGAGTACTGGTGCAACTTTTGACCCGATGCACACCCCCGACCGTTGGCGGTACATATTCCCTCCCCACTTCACACAGGTAGACGCTATATAGAAAGAAAGTATTTCAAGAAAACTGCTGACCGACACACCGCTACTATCACAGAACTTTAGCTCATCATTATCTTCGGTTATACATAGTTTTACACTTTTCATTAATTCATTATGCGGTATGCTATAATATAGGTCTTGTGCATCAACACTGAACATATTACACTCTCCCGGGTTTGACTGAATAAGAAAATCGACAAGAACACTGGAGTTTTCTACTAAGAAAGGGTCAACAATTGCTAAAGACTGGAGATGTTTTTGAAGGTACCCTGACACTGCTCGCTGCCACGTATCTCTTTCCGTGACTATTGCCCTGAACGGAATATCAGGTTTGTGGGTTTTTGCAGAAAAGAATATATCTAAACACCCTTTACTTGCTTTACTTACTGTGTCTGCTAACTTCTGTAGGTTGTGCGAGTGAAGCAATGAGACCGCGTGTTCCTTCACCTCTGCCGGCTTAAAATCTACTTTGTTGAAACTTTTTTCAACGGCAGCTATCGCTTTCCTGCTATATACACTCCCAGGCCCTACTACAAAGAAGCCTTCCTTGTCTTAGGTCATAACATGAAGATCCCTACTCACGGCGTAGTTCCCCACATCTCTCACAGTCCTATTGACAGAACTCTTTGCTTCCACTCGTTCTAGTACGTCCACGCACTCGGCGGTGAAGCGATGCCGTTCTTCTTCTATACTTCCACGGGTGACTGACCTAGCCAAAGTCACCAACTCCGGAGGGCTGGGGCTTGGCTCGTGGGCGAACTTTGGGCCGAGGGCAAGAGCTCTTCTGTGCCTCTCAGGTAGTGTTGCATCCCCCAGGACCAGAACCTTTGCTTCTTGCGGCTTGCTTTTCTGTTCTTTGGGGAGGGTAGGCCGGGTGTTATTCCACATCCATTCCGCAGTCTGGTTAGATGTCTTCCGCCAATTCAGAAAGTCCCGTCTGCTCCTGCCTCTATCTTGTTAAGTGCCACCGAACCCGCATTGGGGTTAGTTCTGTGATGCACTCTTTAAAATATTTCTATCCATGTGACCCCACTTGCATTGTATACACGTCTGATTGAGTCTCTCGCGTGCCGGTAAGCACGCTACGTATATATTAAGGCCGATTTCAAAGGGCGACTCTTAGCTATGATACTCCGAAACAAACACCACTTCCTAAACTCATTGATCATTCAAATATTGAGAATATCCGACGTTTCTTGGCAACAAGAGAAGCATTTCTTCAAACTACGTTCCAGGTGCGTCTGTAATAACTACTGAGCCGGCCAATTTGGAAGAGATGAAAAATAAAAGTACGTTAAAACGGCACTTCAAATGGAGTGTCCACCATGGCGTTAGAGCAAGCCTCGCCGCAATTAAAATGCTTTTTAGCTGTTGAAAATAAATGCACGCTCTAAAGTTCCGATTCCTCACATCCCGGCGAAATGTTGATCTCTCGACGGCTGCGAAAACCAGAAAAGGGAGCGTATCAATTAGTGTCCGTGGGAGAAGCGGGGCTCCCCAGGCATTCTTGGTGGGATGTGTTCTTCTTTCTCTTTTTCTCTGCTTTGCCTCTAAGTTATCCCACTTCTTTCATTTTTTATTCTTTTTATCCCTAATAAAGAGCTTGTGTGTACAGGATATCTAAAGATATATAAAAATGTCTGCCATTTCCTAGAATCTTTATTTATCGCAGCATTGCATGCCAGCGCTCGCTTTCTCACATTGATACAGTTGACTGTATCATCCATTCATATCGTTTTTTACCCCCCCCCCCCCCCCCACGCACACACAAAAAAGGTGCTATTTCCAGGGTAAAAGCTGCCTTAGCAGCTTCACGATGCCCGGAAACCATACGCGGGGCACTATCAGCAATTATAATAAAATATAAACGAAGAAAGGTCACTTAATCATGTAAGCTAGGCAAAACAAAATGCTCAACCACGGGTAATCAACGATCAGATACAGAAGTTTCAAACATTTGTGCCTATTACAGTGCATCTACATTGGGCGTACAGGGACAACACGTAGCATCAATAACAGTAACGCCCCTGTCCCTTCTCTGGCGTTCAATGCCATTTGTAATGTAAAATGCGCATTATATCACTGCTGTCTTCTCGCTAATTCTGGGATTCACAAAAAAATTCCCTCCAATCTACCCTCTGAATGTGGTTTGAAAGCAAAGCGGTGAACGGCGCCCACAACGACTACCCATGCGACGTCATTAAATTCACTCACGTCGCTCTACAAATAGTGAAACCAGAGAGAAGTGAAATGCACTTAACCACAACATTTATTACTTGAAAGAGATATTCTTGGTAAGGTTAAATCATGCATGATGCATGAACGGTGGTTGGTTGAGTTGTATTAGTGTACCATATTAGTGGAAACTCTTTTTTTATAAAATTAAGGGAAAATAAATCCCGGTGCTAGATGATCTTACTCCTTTGTCTATGCCGCCGCGGACGGAGGCGACGAGATCGGCGGCAGGAGGGGGAGGAAATAGTTCTATTCAGATTTCCGAACCGCCCAGAGTGCGGCACAGGGAAGTGGTTTCTTCTTCACTGGAATCCCTATGCAATCCGCGCCGCCTGTGCTCTGTCCACCAGTTGAATCTGGGCAGGTAGAGAGGGGCTGGACAGGAGCATCTCTAATTGCTCTTGTTGGGTAGTTGACAGAAAGAGAGGAGGGTGCTCAAGGCTAAAGTAGCACACCCCGATTATGTGGTGGACTGCTCCTACTTCGCAGCAAAATTTGCCTTCTGCGTCGTAGAAATTCTGGTGCTATAAGTGAAGACGTTTCAGGTGTGGCAAGGAGCCGGATTTTATGAGCCGTAGGGTAGTTTGTGGTTCTCTGGAATGGTTAGGTAAGGCGAAGGTAGGGTCTGTCTCTCAAGGCGATAATGCTGGGTTATGTCCCTGAACGTGACAAGCGGATGGCTGTCCTCGTGCCGCTCTGTAGCACGGGGGGTAAAAGCGCAGGCTTGTAGGTGGGCGTATTCGTTTCCCTCCATGGAAGCGTGAGCGGGTGTCCAGATAACCTGAATGACCCGTTTGGGGAGTGCTTTTTGCCACATGCAGTGCAAGTCGCGACACCCAACCCGACTGGTAATTCCGGTTGGCTTATTAGGAATCGGTGACTACCTTCCGAACCCCTGGTTGAGTGAGAGCCAAGGCGATGGCTGCCTCTTCTGCGGCCGTCATGTCTTTGGTCTTGAGTGAGGTACACGCAAGGAGGTTGGTTCTCGAGGTAGCCACGATGATGGCGTATTGCTGCCCTCGATGCTTAGAGGCGTCTGCGTAGATAACTGCATGATCCCCACCGAGGGTGGTGCTGAGCGCTTGATTCTGTGTTTGCCGGCGACTCTCGTCGTGGGAGGGGTTCATATTTCTAAACAAAGGGAGCATCTATTTCTTGTCTCCAAGAGTCCGGGAGTACATCAAGCGGAGCGACAGTCTGTGCTTCCCAGACAATGTGATGAAGGATGGTGAGACTTGCCGCAGTTCTGATAAATCGGAGCTTCTGGTTAGAAAGATGGCCCTCTATCAGCTCTTCCACAGTGTTGTGTAGCCCCGTGCTAAGCAGCCTCTCTGCGGACGCACTCATTTGAAGGCCAATGGCGTACTCAACCGCCTTTCTAATCATTTACAGCATCTTTCTATCCTTCTTGCCGAGAAGAAGACAGGGGGTTGACGTAAGGCATTCGGGAGAGGGCAAACGCTTCAAATAATCGAACGGTATCGGATTCCTTGAGCCCTCGCTTCTTAATGGCAACTCGCCGGTCATGTGTATGATTTGATTGTTTATGCTTGAGGCGCTCCAAGGATACGTCACTCTTGGTGTTGGCCTGGAAATGTAAGCCCAGGATCTTGATGCAGGGGCTTGGAGTGATGGCCTGGCCATCAAGGAGCATTTGATTGTGTTGTGTTCCTTGATATGTCGGTTGGCGGGAGGGCGGACGACAAGGAGCTGTGATTTTCTGGAGGCCACAGGCTTTAGCACATTGGCGTACGAGAAGTCAGATGATATGCGTTGGTGTGAGCTTCCTTTAATTTTTGTAACTCTTAGCAAATACGCAAGGGACGCACAGGGCCGCTAGACGTGCCGTGGCCGAACCTCACAGCGGTGCGAGAAGTCGCGTGACGCTATCACGTGGCATTCAGCCACAATGCAAGGGGGTAAATCGGTAGATGTGCTTGGTGAGTGCACCCCCTGTCTTCTCCGCTTCCACGTGGGCTGGTAGCTAAAGAAACTGCTCGCTTACGCAGATGATATCGCTGTTTTTTGTCGGGATCAAGAGAGCGTAAGTGAAAAAGTTAAGGTGGTGAAGTCCTTTTGCGAAAAATCAGGAGCGGTAGTTAATTGGGATAAATGTTCGGGATACTGGCACGGAAACTGGAACTCAACGCCCCTCTTTTCGAGAACATACAATGGGCAGCTTTGCCGACAAAGTATCTCGGCGTGCCGCTGGAACATTACCGCGATACTGGCCAGCACTGGAGTGACGAGATAGAAAAGCTGAGGGAAAAAACACGAAACTGGCAAGGGCGCAACTTTTCGATGTTTGCCCGTGCCACGATCTGCAACATTTTTGTTAACCAAAGTGTGGTACATGCTAAAAGTGTTATGCATGACTCGTGTAAATGGTTAAAAAATCCACAGGGCTTTTGCTGTATTCATCTGGTCTTCCAGTTGGGAAAGAACGAGTCGTACTAATCTTTTCAGGTCAGTAAGGAAAGGAGGACTTGGTCTCTGCCATTTATTTTTACGACAAGTTGTCGCAAGGTTTTGTTTTTTGCGAGACCAAAAAGATTTATTCTTCCGCACGGTTATTCAAGTCCGGTTAAAAAATTGCCACCATCTTCCGCGAAGGGAACCCTGGGGTGATGCAAGGCATCTCACGGGGTTCAGTTCGCGTCTCCGTTATGTTGGTACCCCAAATGTGGTTGAAGTGTAGCGAACCTTACATGATGCTCAATCACACGTACATTTCCAATTACGCGGTAGAAGGCATGTTAGTGTCCATTTCAACTCATCGGAGCAGTAGTCGGAGCAGTAGCAGCAAGAGCGACTGACGGAGCCACTGAGGAGCGCGCTGCAGATACCGCGGTTATATAGCCGCTTTGTGAGAGAGAGAGAGTGATGAGAGAGAGACACGCATGCGCACCAACGCACAGCTGGCATGGCGAAGAGAACGTGCTAACGCAGCCGGCGGGCGAGGGGAAAGGAGGACGGTTGCGGACGGACGCCGGATGGAGGGACAGGCCGAGTGTAAGAGATGCCTTGCATCTAAAATGGCCCACCTGATTTTGTTGTGTCCTCTAGCAGTCATTTTGGCAATGGGGTAAGGGGATACCTACGAGAAGTAGCCCTGTCATTTGAGTTTCTGAAAGTGCGGTTCTCACTTGAATACCTGTCTAGCGTTTCAAGAAAGCGACTGTACAAGGACCTTGTCGATGTTTGTTGGCCAGTACCTCCGTATAGGTAGTTATACGGAAAGGGCACCAGATATGATTTTCTCAGGAGGGTTAAATGAATTCCCGTAAAACCAAGTATGAAAGCTTTTTCTTTAAACTGCACAGCGAGACGCTACCTGTAAATGTCTCGTTAGCAGAGAGAGGTTTCTTCGTCCCATGGACAACAAACTGCAGTCTGTGTAAACAGCCGGAAACGGTCAATCATGTGTTTATTGAAAGCTGAGACCTGGTGTTCCACTGGGACATCCTTCAGCGCACGTTGAAGAAGGAGCTACCCATAACCCCACGCGGTATTCTGTTCCTGCCCCTGGAAAGTGAGGGTGGTGTACCGTATGACTTAATCATGGTGCTCAGCCTGCACAGCATATGGAGGACGAGAATGGCCAAGCAAAATCCGGAAATCAACGCCCAGTCTGTCAGATAAAACTTTATTGATAGTGTGCTCTGTCTAGAGGATGAACAGCCAGAGTGGTTGCCTGTCCTGGATGATCTAGTGTGCCTTAGGGAGTTTTAAAACCTCTCTGTGAGCCAAGGCTGGCTGACAGGTTTTAACATTATGCATTTTTGTTTCTGTTCTGTACGAATGTCTGTGCAGGCAATAAAAAAGGGGGGGTTGGTAGCTAAACGGGAAGACAACAGGCTCCCGCGCTTTGTTATTTTATCATTGCAAGGTTCGATTCCTGGCGGTGCCAGTGAATTCTTTTATTTGTTCCCGGGAGTTTTCTGTTGACACCAACGGTCGCGAAAAAACCCTTGGGGGTAGAGGTAAAAGTCTTTGCCTTAAAACAGATAGAATGCAAACATTTGCTTAATAATACTGCCGCGAACCAAGCATTGGGTTTGTTTGTTTGTGTTTTGTTTTTACCGCACGGCTGCGCCGGTCTGTGCTATCAGTGTTGCCAGTGTGCCAATGGAGGCGCGTGTTCCTTTCTTTCTGTGCCGCAAGTGTTATCTTTTCTGATGGGGACAGCGTTCCGAACTAACGTGAACAGCATAGAATAATCTTCGTTGGCCTACAGTGTTCGGGATACAATTCGACTATTCGAGAAACCCTCGCGCCGAGTGATAAATTCCCGCAGAGCAGATGCCGCGGCATTCCAATCGTCGACGCTCGCCTTCGCACGTCACTTTGTTGACTGCTGCTTCACCGCCTGTATTCTTTGAGTTGTTAGGGGAGCACAAGTTCACTCCAAAAAACGTGTTTTCCTTGAAGACAACTGCGTCGTCTTTGGCCACGCGACACCTGGTTGAGGTGCTGGGTAAATGCACCCTACGCCCTCGTCAAACCGACAAAAAAGTCCCACTCGTGCCAGCCGCCCACAGCAAAGTCTTCCGCAGGAGTTTGGACTGCTTACGGATAAAGTGAAGAAAGAAGACGTCGTGACCCCCATCATGATCAACGCAGGCACCATGACCAGCAGTACCAATCCTGCCCTCTTTCTTCAACAGCCCCGGGAACCACCATCGTTCCGCGGATCCCCCGGAGAAGACCCTGAGGACTGGTTGGAGAAAGTGGAGCGCGTCCGTATCTCTAACAGGTGCGATGACGAAGAAACTTTCGCCGTGTTTTCTTCTATTTAGAAGATAGGGCCCGAACGGGGTTTGAAAACCAGGAAAGCGCCCTAACCGAATGGACTCTCTTTAAGAGGGAGTTCCTCAAAACATTTGCCACCATCGTGCGGAAAGAACGAGCCGCCCTTGTGTTGGAAACGCGCACGCAACACCCTAACGAAGGGGACATGATCTTCGTTGAGAAGATGAAGCAGCTATTTCACCGCACGGACCCCGAAATGACGGAAGAAAAGAAGTTACGCTTATTGGTGCATGGTGTGAAGGAGGAACTGTGTGCTGGACTTGTCCGCAACCGGACTAAAACCATGGCCGAATTCGTGACCGAAGCCAGCACGAGTGAGAAGGCTCTCGAAATTCGTGTTAAGCAGTATGACCACAATTTGGTTGGCACGGCCAATGCGAACTACGTCAACAACATGCGGATTCCGGCTGATAGCCTACGCGAGACCATCCACGCAGAAGTGAGAGAGGAGCTGCAGAAACTTCTCCCCTTGCCGCCGCAGCCCCACGTCGCTTCCCTTACCGACGTGATTAGGGAAGAAGTGCAACAAGCGTTGGAAACTTCTACGCCATCCGAAGTACCCCGTGAGCCACAAGCTGTTCGTCGACCCCGCCCTCCTCTAACACGTCGTCTAGAGGCCCCGCCGTACCGCGGCCCACTGTCGCCCGCCCGACCCCCTGCAGTCTGACACCAGACACCGAGGAAGACGGACGCATGGCGATCTCCCGATAATCGTCGTCTGTGCTACCATTGCGGACAGGCCGACCACATCTACCGTCGCTGCCAATACAGGAGACTCCAACTGTGTGGTTTCTCCGTCGACATGCCTCGCCATCTCCATGGCCAACGACCACGTGAGATCGACGAGTAGCTATCTCAAACCAGCAGCGGCCCAGCTCGTTTCAACCATTCGCCTTCACCCTTCCCATACAAGTCACCGAACCTTCGTAGCAATGCTGCCTTCGCACGTTCGTTGAAGGTCCCCCAGCCCCCGCAGGGGAAACTAAAGGCAGCAACTTCTGGAGGTGAAGTTGCACAACGGCGGAAAAATGAAAACCCTACAACGACGCAAGGGCGAGCCAAAGACCATGATTCACGACATGCTCTCATCCCGACGACCCGACCGAACCCTGACGAGACTCCCGAACACGACGCAACAAGCACCCAACATGACCAAGACTGCCGCTGAGAAGACGACGACAACTACGACGCGCAGTGCCCGACCGTGCCGAGATGCGACACCCCGACGCACCCGGAACACGAGGAAGGTAGCGTCTGATGTCCAGTAGCCCATCGACGGCTTTGACGTAGTCGCCCTCATCGACGCGGGAGCCGACTACTCTGTAATGAGCGGGCATTCGCGTCTAAGCTAAAGAAAGTTACGAGGAGATCGGATGGTCCGCATTGACGCACGGCTTGAGGCCATCTCGTAACGCCATGTGGAACGCGCACATCACGCGTCACCATAGGCGGCACCACTTACCCTGCTGTATTCGTTGTTTTACCTAACTGCTCCCGCGACGTAATTCTCGGAATGGGCTTTTTGACGGACAACGGTGCAATAATTGATCTGCTGTCCAAGACGATAACTTTTCCCTCTGATCCCTCCACGACGCCGCCACTGAACTCCGATCACCGTGCTGCTGTAAGGATAGCCGACTATCACGTCACCCTGCCACCCAACGAAAGCCTGATGATCGCCGTCTACTGTGAAGGTGCTGCTCCTGACATCGCCGCTATCGTGTACATTATATAGAGAGTGACCAAATCTTGCTTCTCAACTGCGGTGTCTCCGTCGCAAGAGGCATTGCGCGCTTTAAGCAATGCAAATCCCACGTTTTTGTCACCAATTTCACCGAGGAGTACCAGCATCTAAACAAGGGCGCTGTAATTGCGTTCCAAGAAGAAACGCAAGAAGCAAATAAAGTGATCGCGGTCGCCTACTTTGAACGAGCACGTGCAGATGCTTCCCAGCTGCCACATCCCTTCGACGTGAACCCGGCGCTGCCGCAAGAAAATCGGGACAGATTATTGGATTTGCTGAACCGCTACAGCGAGGGTTTTTCGTCACACTCAAAATTACGTCAGACACCCCTAGCGAAGCATCGAATTATAACCGAAGATGGAGCCCGACCTATGCGACAGTCACCGTACCACGTCTCTTCACACGAGCGCGAAGCCATCCGGACTCAAGTCGACGACATGCTCAGCGACATTATACAGCCATCGAAAAGCCCCTGGGATGCTCTGGTCGTACTCCTGAAGAAAAAAGACGGCACATTAAGGTTCTGCGTTGACTACCGGCGACTGAACAAAATAACCAAAAAGGACGTGTACCCCCTGCCACGAATCGACGACGCCCTGGACCACCTGTGCCATGCGAAGTACTTCTCATCGATGGATCTGAAGACCAGCTACTGGAAAATTGAAGTGGACGAGAGAGACCAAGAGAAGACTGCATTTAGAACCCGGCCTATACGAGTTCAAGGTGGTGCCTTTTGGGCTGTGCACAGCACCAGCAATGTTTCACAGAGTCATGGACACTGTGCTAGCGGCCTGAAGTGGCACACTTGCCTCGTATACCTCGACGACGTTCTGGTATTTGCCAGGACTTCTGATGAACACCTCGCAAGGTTGGAGTCTATAATCGAGGCCATTCGCAAGTCGGGGTTAAAGGAGCCATGAAGAGAAAACACAAGTTTGGTTCATTCAAAAGATTGTCTTGTTAGAATCATACTCACACCACTTTTAACGTAAACTTCGCTCAAATAAGCTACATAATTAGGAAAAACGGGAATGGTCATCCGACCCACCAGCTCATTTCCCGCAACAGAACCTATGATGTCACATGAGCTAAGCTCTGCGATTGGCGGAGGCTGGCAGAAGCAGACGCAAATTAGGTAGAGCTTACAAACTAGACGAACGAGCGATTTGCGCTTAAATTTAGGGCACATTCTTTACAAAGCAATAAGAATGATGGGACAAACAGTGAAAGTTACGAAAGCACATGTAAACATAGAAGTACTGATGCGTTCTGCTGTTCGTACTGCGCACAGCATGCTTGGATTAGCTGCACAGCACTACGGGGCTTGGGGTTGTCTCAGACGACACTGGCCGATTCACACAAGCAACGGTGCCTTACGTGACCCCATTTGTCGAGCGACCACTGTTTCATGGAACGAATATTTTCTCCCAGAACAAAAACAAGCCAGGTTTAAATGCGGGCAGAAACAAACCAAACGCTTGCCACGGTATGGTGGCGCTATCTAGGTTACGGAACGTAAAGAAACGCGGGAACAAACCAACACCGCTGTACAGGGTGGAGACAACCTTTGAACGGTCCCGTGCCGCCGCAATTGGGCCAACGGGCTCAACGCGTTATTCTTTTCGTTTCCCACGAGACCTAGCAACGCGAAGCAGACAATATGATTCAAACTTCTTCAGTAAACCGCGTTGCGGCGATAATTTTAGCGCGGTTTTGACACAATGACTTGCTTCGGCGGCGAGCGAGCAACCGAAAATGGCGGCGCCAGCGTATACGTGTCTCTACCATGTACGGCGGATGCGTGAATGAAGGTACTCTAGGCTGCAGAGCGGTCGGTTCCTGTGATGTCATTTGGGACCACGAAAACGCACGATTGAGCGGAAAAATCAAAATTTTAACCTAAATTGTTTAATTTCTCAGTGAATAAAGCACCGTTTGTATCCGGACAAGCTCTGGGGGCACTATAAAACACAAAATCTTTCGAATAAAACCAACTTGCATTTTCTCTTCATGGCTCCTTTAACGCTGAATCCTGAAAACTGCTGTTTTGCGTACGACGAACTCAAGTTCTTGGGCCACGTGTCAACGCCGCGGGAGTCCTACCTGACCCGGAAAAACTTCAGCCATTGCGAACTTCCCAAGGCCGAAAGGCAAGAAGGGCGTGCGAAGATTTCTCGGACTGTGCGCATATTACCAGCGCTTCGTCGCAAACCTCGCATGCATTGTAGAGCCACTCACGCGCTTGACGAAAGATAGCACCTCTTTCAGGTGGGAAAACGACCAAGAAAAAGCACTCTGCGAGCTGCAAAAACGCTGCAAAGCCCGCCAGTGCTCGATCATTTCGAGTGATATAGGCTTCGATGCCGTCCTCGTCCAAAAGCAAAGCGGTTGCGAAAAGATAATCGCCTAGGCCAGCCGTGGTCTGTCGAAGGAGGAGAAAAACTACTCTGCCTCTCAGAAAAAGCGCTGGCTATTATATAGGCGATTTCAAAATTTCGCCCATACGTGTATTGAAGATCATTCAAGGTTGTGACAGACCAGTATGCGCTGTGTTGGCTCTCCAATTTGAACGGCCCCTCCGGCCGTATTGGACGGTGGAGCTTGCGCCTGCAGGAGTTCTAAGTTACAATTGTCTATAAATCCGGCAGGAAACACGCCGACACTCACTGCCTCTCTCGCGCCCCATCGACCCACCACCACAAGACTTTGATAAAGACAGCGCGTTCTGCGGAATCGTCACGGAGAGCGACCGAGCCGCCCAGCAGCGTGCCGACCCCGACTTACGCGTCATAATCGACTACCTCGAGGGATGCAACGTCGCCGTTCCTAGGACCTTCAAACGCGACTTACCAGCAATTAGCCTAAAAAACTCCGTTCTCATGAAGAAGAATTTCAGCCCCGGAACAAGAACGAATTACTTTCTTGTCATCCCCGCGGGCCTTCGTGACGAGATTTTGAAAGCGTGCAACGACGACCCGTCTTCCGGACATCTAGGCACAGCTCGCACTATTGCAAAAATCAAGGCGAGGTACTACTTGCCCCGCCTTACCTCTGATGTCACCCACTACATCCGGAGCTGCTGTGACTGCCAACGATGAAAAATGCCGCCGATGAGACCCGCCGGACTTCTGCCGCCAATCGCCGTCCCATCGAGGCCTTCCAACAGATTAAAATGGACCTTCTGGACCCGTTCCCTACGTCACGATCCAAGAACAAGTGGATTGTCGTAGCGACCGACTACGCAGGGACGGCTGCTCTTCCGAGGGGGACTGCACAAGAAGTCGCGAAGTTCTTTATTAACCAAGTTGTGCGGCGACATGGAGCCCCTGATGTCCTAATCAGGGACGCGGAACGGCCTTCACTTACGAGCTTATGCAAGGAATCTTGCGGTACAGCAACACGGATCACCGAAGGACGACGGCGTACCACCCCCAAACGAACGGACTCACGGAACGTTTGAACAAGACGATTGCGGATATGCTGTCCATGTACGTCGATGTTAAACATAACACTTGGGACGAAGTGCTCCCGTATGTCACGTTTGCGTACAACACAGCGAACCAGGAAACTACGCAGATGACACCGTTCGAGCTTGTCTACGGAAGACGGAAGACTACGATGCTCGACGCCATGCTTTCCCACGTGGAAGAAGACGACCTCAACGCCGACATCCAAGGATACCTTCAACGTAAGGAGGAGGCCCGCCAGCTCGCTCGAGTTCGTATAACCATGGCCTCCGTGATCGGCTGCCGGCGGCGCGCCGTTGCTCCGGCCGTCCCATTCGGCGCGTCCCCCACCAAAAACCTGTAATTTTGCTAACTGCGCAACGCGCCGCGAGGTGTTGGTGTTAGCAGATGGTTCAGCAGCTTGCACCCACTCCTCTCCACGGCTTTGCGGGGCCTGAGTTGCTGCGTGTCTTCGCTGCTGGAATTCGCGTAACTGTGTTGAAGCTTAATTTTTACTGAGCTGACCAACCAAACGATGAGGTCATGAAGGCCGCTTGTCTCAGAAGCTTCGAGGAATAGCACGGAGACCAAGATATGCCTCTGTACGGCGAAAAGTCAATCGCATTTTGCCTGTTGGGCTGGATTTGATCGGTGAAAGACATTTCGGAGCAGGACGTTTCGGTGCGGACATTCCGGTGCGCGGACATTTGGGTGCGGAAACTTTTCGGCGACAGATTTATCTGGTGCTTGCTTGTTGGAACAGCCGTTATATTTTTTTCCACATAGGGTAGGTTATGGACCACAATTGAGAGCAGTCATTGCATTTTTATATTGACGCCGTGTTTGATTTTTGCCAGATATTTTTAGAAATTGACCATTTCTACATTTTTAAATGCAGAGCATTTTAGTAACTCACGATGTCACCCGCGTTGGCGTCCGTAGTCCGCATCACTACGTAGTCCGCACCCTACACTATATAAAGAAATAATAGCTTCCGGCGCCAGGTTTCGATCCCACGACTCTGCGGGCGGAACGCAAGGTACACGGCACTTTACCGACTGCTCCACGGAGCCGACATAGAATGGAAGGTTAAGGGGTATTCACACGACGGAGCGTTTTAGCGGAGAAATCCGAGGGAGGTCGTGACGTCACCGCAGGCGGACCTCCGCTCGGCTAGCTCCTTCGCTCACACGGAGGATGCGACTTTCGGACGGACATCACTGTTTGCAGCCGCCTATCTCGAAAGCATAGCTGCCGTAGCACCGCCGATTCCGCGACGGCGGCAATTTCTGTTAAGCGCATACGTACTGATCTTGTCAACCGACCAAAAATTGGTCGTCGACGCGATGCAGGTGCTGCCGCGCGGAGAGAACGGCGCGCGACGTAGTAGCAGCCGACCGGCCCACCGACAGGCCCGCATACTGATGTTAGGCTTAACACTGCGGCGAATATTCGATCGCCGCTCTGGCAAGCGGCTCAGGTGACGATTTTTAAAGCAACTTTCCATCACATCATTACCCCATTTCTCGTATACGCAGCTTTGTTTGCGCCTTGGGGAACAAAAAACTCCCACCTCCCCTCGCGGGAACCCCTGTGTAGATGCGACGCATAGGCGGAGCGGCGAAGGGAACGCGTTTTATAGCGCGCATAACGTTGAGGGGACTGCGTAAGCTGGTCCCAGTCGATGACGACGTTGGCGTACTTGTAAAGAGGCGTGGACTCTAGGTGTTTGAGCCAAGCGTGGATGTTGCTTCGCCGGAGAACGGCACACCGGTTATATGCGCAGCGCGCCCGAAGGAGAGGAAACCGCGGAAGAGAGAGTACTGCACATGCGCCGGCCCCAGCGCATCTGCCGCGGCTATGACGCAACGTGCCGCGGCTATGACGCAACACAATCCAACACAATCCGCTTTAATCCAATCCAATCCAAATCCAATCCAACCGAATCCAAGCCAAGCCAAGCCAAGCCAATCCAATCCAATCCAATCAAATCAAATCCAATCCAATGCCCCTCGCGAGAGAGTGTTCGTTATCGGAGAGGAGAGGGGGTGAGCGGCGGAGAGCGGCGGAGAGCGCAGCTCGCGCGGCGAGGAGAATGGCAGAGGGGTGGACAACGCCGACAACAACGACGACGACGCCAGAGGGACAAGGCGAGTGAATCAGATGCTCTGCATCTAATAACAAGCTGTCGCTCGAGCTACCGGCGCCGGCCAGCGCCACTTCGCAGCCGCGGCCGCCGCTCGCCAAGCGCCCGTGCTGGTGGTATACGCGCCCTCAGTGCGCCTGTCATGTGCGCCACGCATTTTCGCGTCCAATGTATTAAGAAGCGATAAAAATAAAGTGCCTGCAACCGCTCTAGAACTTCAGTCGCGCCAGCTGCCCGACGAGCAGACGAAATCCCGCCGCCTCCGCCGCGGAGCGTCGGAGGGTTTGTAGCTCGCGAGCAGAAGCTCCGATCTCCCATCGGAGGCGGTGCGCCGGTGAGAAACCGTGACGTAGGGGTCACGTGGTGAGCACTCCTAGGAGCGAAACGGCGGATTTCTCTCTCGTGTGAATACCCCTTTACGCACGCGCCTTATATCCTTGACTCATTCAACCGTTGGCCACAGGTGCGCGCTCTCCCCCGCGTCCTCCTCGCCTTCTCTCCGCTCGCAACACCCTCTCTCGCCGCGTTCGGTTCGCGTTCATGTGGTGGCGCGATTTCGGCGCTATTCGCCCCGAGCGCGAACACAGTCGGCCCCTGGCGGCGGCGGGACGAACCGCTCCTAGTGTGGATGGCGCTCTCGCGTCGTCTGCTTTTTCACGTTGCGTGCGGCGCAAGACGCGTGCTGCACACGACAAAACAACCACTATGTGTGCTCGTTTGGCAGTAAGCAATGACAAAGTTACCTCTGCTTGCGCATTTCCTCTAGAAACGCAATAATCAGCGGCCGTTGCGGGTTAATGCGCTGGTTTAATTCCACGAAACATCTTCGCCCTGGCCACCGCTTGAGTGTGACTTGTTATAAGCATTGCTTCCACACACTGCACTTTTCGTATTGTTGAGTGCAGTCGTCTGCCGTTTCGGGAATGTCGAAGGGTGCTTTTTGAAGGTGGCGTGGTGATTATTTAAAGGATAAAAGTTTAGTACGCGAAACGGGTAAGCAGCGACAAGACCTGTGCATACACGTGAAAATTCCACACACTTGTATACAAAGAAGAAACAAACAAAAACATTTACACTGCACACGACCCGTGCGCTATCTCCCATACATTACCGGACACGTATTTTACACCCGCAAGCTCCTGTGTGATCGTGTCCTTCCCGTACCTTTCCTAAAATAAATACCATTTTTGGACAGTCGTTGTTTATACTGAGGAGGAGGAATAAACATTTATTCAACTGTATCGAGTTGCTAATTTTACGTATTATTTAAAATACGTTTCTATGGATGCGCAAGAGTATTTAGGGGGGATTTTTCTGTAAAATTAAGCAGTTGTGAGTTTGCGTCTGTCATGTGGCATTTCGTGTGTCATTTTCATATATATCATTTCCAAATCCTACATGAATCATCACCTTGTCCAGAAACGTGTCTCACTCAGCATAACCAAATGCCTAATATGGTCACGTCTTAACCTCTTAAGGTGGACGTAAGTTTAAAGAAAGATGGGAAAACGCATAATATAATGCGCGTTGTTGCCCGCATGTGTGAGGGGTGTGTGCCATGACTCGCTGTTTTTTTTTAATTTTTTTCCCACAATGCTTGCTTTCAATACAATTTTGAAAAAAGGCGAGCCACAATTCCTGGACAATACCAGACCAAAGGGGGGTTAATCAGTTTTGAAAATACGTACTGCTTTTTCACTGCTACAGAACACGACGCCTAGTGTAGTTTCGATTGTAAGTAATACTGATAACTATAGTGTGGCTTTTCGCGTTACACGCGTTCTCTTCTCGCTGCTCTTGCAAATTGGCAGGACCCCCCCCCCCCCGCCCTTCCGGATAAAAAAAAACTAAATGCACCGAATTTCATTTTTTAACCAATCCTCAAGAATTAAATGCAAAGACAAAAGCGATATTCAGTTTACAAAACAAAATAGTTACCGGGAACCCGTTGCGCTGATTCGCAACGAGAAATAAAAAGGAAATGTTTTACTACATCTGCAACAGCGCAACTTCATTTATTGCCATATTTAAGGTTCGTAAGCGACCTTATATGCAAGAATGCAAACACATCTCGCTGTTGCAGGCACCTGTTAGATTTTAAAAGGAACGCAAATGGTCAACAGAGCAGCCGTAACAGAAAACTTGTGCTCATTGTGAGGTCTCAGAAGCTTGGTTTGCATACTGTAAACCTGCTTGTCACTTTGCGAAAACCTAGCTAAACATGAGATGTTGATTGCACTGCGTGCATTGACAATTCAATTCGCAAGTTCACTTGCGACGAAAGCCGTAAATAAGTGATCCGAAACCGTTATTCAGCAAACCTTCCTTCAGAGTCGCTAAAATTTCATTTAAAAGACCCGTTAGAGCGGTTACATTTATATCTCTGCGCTGATCAAAATTCCGTAATTTTATGTTGCCTTTTGAACACACAAAAAATATCGTAAGCTCTTAGAAAGAATTTCGGGGTAGTTAAGTAGTGTTACCATTTCAGGGCATCCCACAAATACAAGAATGCGTCATGCTACAAGTGAAAGCGATTGAGATTGCCGTTGTAAACTGAATTTCAGAGATCGAGGCTTCCTGATTTGTTTCTATTTATGCTTTTATTGAAGGCTCAAAGCCATAGTCTGGAAAGATCGAGCTTGCTACGAGCCACAGCGTACATGTTCGTTGTCACAATTACGGCCATTCTGAAATTCCCGATGAGTCGTTGCTTTTTTTGGCGTAGTAATGAAAACTGACTGCCGCTTCCATGCTATACATTGAACGTTGAGGAACCGAACTACAGCATACCAATCTTGTTTGCACCTTTCGTGCGCACATACGGCGGGAAAAAGGCACGAAGCCCGCCCACAGTGTGCATTCTTACAGGCCGCTCAGCGAAGCATCCACACTAGCAGCGCGACGCTGTCGCCACCTACATGTCGAGCTCGCGGCGAATAACACTCTCTCGCGAAGGGCATTGGATTGGATTCGATTGGATTGGATTGGCTTGGTTTGGCTTGGCTTGGATTGGATTTGGATTGGGTTGGATTAAAGTGGATTGTGTTGCGTCATAGCCGCGCCACGTTGCGTCGTAGCCTCTCCACGTTGCGTAATAGCCGCGGCAGGGGGTTCACGGCACGTTTCAAGTTTCACCATCGACTTCATCGACAATGTCTACGCTGGAAGACAACAATTACAACAACAACAACCAATACGTAATCCATAAGACTTGCAGGCACGCCCCCCGCGGAAATGCTCTGCATTTGATCGTGCCCCTCGCGAGGGGGATGTTCTGATTTTTATTTTTTCTGACTGTCGCTTACGTTAGCCTCGGGCCGATGCACTCTTACAGGGGGGGGGGGGGGGGTAATGCCGCAAACCATGCATTGGGTTTGTTTGTGTTTTGCTTTTGTTTGATACCTCGTTCAGGGTACACCTGCTATGCCGCCTACTGATTATGTTCTTGCGCTCATGCTTTTTTAAATTTACTACAAGATTTTAATTTATATTCGTTTTCTTGCGGCATGCAACTCAGCTAAGACAATTAGTAGCCTTTTACGATGGTATGATTCATAATTCTTTATTCAGTTTTCTCTAAATAAAATGAGCGCTGTCACTATACAAAGAAAGCGGCTTTCCAGCATTCGGTTGCACCCCACAACGCAGAAAATCTTATGAGGAGTTTTATGTAGGCTGTGCTGTAAAACTAAAATGAGTTTGCAAACACTGTTGTCGCCAGCATTTTTTTTCATACGGACAAGTCTACGATATTGTCATGGAGGAAGAACGGGCCTCTTTGAAAACAGCTGCAGCTTCTTTTTATCCTAAATGCTGATAAAGCGCGTGCTGCTTGTGCGTAAAAAGCAATGATTTTGCCTCGTCTGGAGCGTTGTCCTCTGTTCACGTGCACAGCAAGGGACGATGAACATATGCTACAACCGCTCTGTCCATAGTGATTGTGAGGTCACTGCTTGCCAATGTTGGTGCAACTGTCACGAACAACGCTGTATTCAGCAAAAAAAAAAAAAACTGGTTTCCAAGCCCCTGCATCGCAAAGTGCTTCATGTGTGAATTATTCTTTTTGTCAAGAGAAGCACATCAGAAATATACGCTTTCAAGGCATCCATGCATTTAAAGCGTACATTTGGGAACATAAGTCCAGTGTAGTTTGTAAATAAACGTTGAATAAACTATGCAGCTCTTGGACGAGCGTTAAGTACAGATTTGGTTCCCAACTTTTAGTGTGTACATATAGGTGTATATTGTCCAACGCAAACATGAAAGCTGTCATTATTGCTTAACACATGGACATGTGCTTCGAAAGCAGTAATTGAAAATTTAAATGTCTTGGCTATTCGTTCCGAAATAGGCAAAATTCGGCTTGCCTGTGGCCACCGAGTTACGTTTAGATTACAATGAAATCGGGGTACATCTGACTTCAAGTTTTTTATTTGTTGCGACTAAAATTGAAACCGTAACTTGCTTAACGCGCATGTGTAAAACAGATTGCCGCATCCTTGAGGCTATCGTCAGGGTAACACTCCTTAAAGGAGCCATGAAGACAAAATACAAGTTAGGTTTATTAGAAAGACTGCTTAGTCCCGATAACAATGATACCAATATCATCGCAATCTTCGAACAAATAATGGAGATATTAAAGAAAACGTGTGAAGCAGTCGCGACCCCCTAGCCAATTTCCGCCACTTTTCTATGACGTCACGGAACCTTGTTTGTGCGATTGGCGGCCGCCTAACTGACCTGTCGCGACGACACACGACTGGACGTTTGCAATGGGGCCTTTAGTTCCATTTGACTGCATCACTTGAATGCTAACGGGCAGTTAACGCACTGAAAATTATGTTTTATTGCTGGCCCGTATGACGTCATTCTTGCTCATAAAACGTCACTGTGGCGCCAAATTTGAAAGTTTTTAAATACTTCTTGCTTTTTTTTTGTTAAACATCTTTTGTGGCTGTAATGGAGCTGAGTGAGATACTGAATCCTAGTTCTTTCAACTTAAACGAAGTTGCATTTTCTCTTCATGGCTCCTTTAAACGTGTTAATCCTAAAAATAGGATGGGTCCTTCTACTCAACAGCCATTAATTCAAAGGCTAGATAAAAGCACAGCCATTCGTCACGGGTATGACGCTCTACTGAACTGCATTGACCATGCAGATTATATAAAGTACGTTATACGTTATAACGCGTTAAGTACGTTATAAAGGGAACTGAAAGTTGTCCGTGTGCGAATATTGTCCGTGTGTCGAGGGCGTTATGCGGCACATAATAAAGAAGTCGCATAGCTGCAATCGTAGCTAAAATAAACGCATTATTAGGTTCTATGAGTCGCTTTGCATCCATGACATCAGGTATGCCTTGTTTTTATTCCCATACAAAGCACGCAAGCTGACGAAACGCCATTTTGAGGAGCGCTGCAGCATACACGCCTTTCGTTTCAACCATCGGCTCCACATGCCGCGGTGCGGCTGAAAACGGCGAAACGGCCTCTTCGGAATTACGCTCTCTCCGTGCGATTGGGACAGCCGGAGCAACGGCGCGCCGCCTGGTGGATGCCGGACGCTACATTCTCCGACGCCGAGACGCCGAGTACCGTCCTGGAGAACGTGTGTGGGTTTGGACTCCCACCCGACGACGCGGACTGAGTGAGAAGCTTCTACGAGGGTATTTCATACCCTGCCGAATACTACAACGTGTTGGCCACCTTACCTACGAGGTGATCCCCGATGGTGATTCAGGAACATCACGACGACGCACGCGGCCCGAACCTTTCTACGCACGATGACGGACTTTTATTTTTTATTTTTTCTGACTGTCGCTTATGTTAGCATCGGGCCGATGCACTCTTAGAGAGGGGGGGGGAGGGGGTAATGCCGCAAACCATGCATTGGGTTTGTTTGGGTTTTGCTTTTGCCGCCCAGCTTCGCCGGCTTTTGTTATCGGTGTTGCCTGTGTCTTACTCTTTGTCCCCGCAAACCGCGTCCGAGGTGAGTGCCGAATTTAGGACTGGCAGGAGGAATCAACCGATCGCCGGTCAATCGCGGTTCAGACTTCCAACGCTTGTGACGTTGTCTTCGTTTGAGACGCATCTCTGGATTGTTTTGAAGTTGAATAATATGTATGCGTCAAACCCGGGCATTCGGTTCAGGGCGTTCTCTGCGATCGCACGAAAGAAGTGCCACGGGGCATCGACGCTTTCTTTATGGAACGTACTCAGGTGAGAGAATATCCATGTCGTGTTATGGCCGTGTTGCATTCAATACAAACGGTTAAGCGTTTGTTTACACTTGTTTCGTTTGTCGTAAAATTTCCCAGCACTGCGGCACTGCGCTGGCAGATCAGCCGTTGATTCATTTCGCAAAACATTCAACAGATGGCGCCCTAAGCATTACCGCGTCGCTACGCAAAACTGATCAGACGCTCTACTAAAACTCCTCTCGTGGTGTTTACGTAGCGTGACGCAAAAATTTATCGTTTACCCTACGCAAAGGCAACAAACGCTGTACTCCCTAGTATGTGGCTAGCGAACGGCTGCAGCGTGCTGCCCGAGTCACTCAGCCGTGCGCTCATCAGAAACGCGCTCAGGCGTACGCACTGTAAGTGCTGCGCGACGCAATCATGCCTTCGTTCCAGACTCTTCCCACAGAGCTGACGGCGGGGAACGGCACAGCTCGGCTGAAAGAACTGACACGGGGTCACTTCATTAAATAATGCTCTTCAGGGTCTTCTTACTAAACGGATCCGTGGATGGAGGCTGCGTTATGTCACATCAGCACTCGAAAAGTCCTGTAAAAAAGCGCAGGTGTCCACCTTCAGGCAGGTGGGAAGGGGGAGGGTGTTTTCGCTCATTCAACTGAGAAGGAGGGTGAAGGCGTCACAATACGGGCTCGCAACGCGTGTGAAGTCACGGCCGAGGTACGAGTGCGGGGCCGAGAAGGCGGCAAAGGGAACCATAAAGGCCCAACCACATGCACGCGTAAAATAGACGTACTCGCGCAATGCTATCTAATGCTATCTAATGTGACGGGCTGCCGAGAGTGAAGTGCACCGTAAGGAAGCTTAACTCCATTGGCACTTGTCAAAGGGTCGGCAGGTGCAAACCTGCAGACCTTGACTTTCCCTTGGAGCACTGGGATTTCTTTTTACTCGACTCCTGTTCACCTCGCAAGGGCAGGTCCACCAGTGAATTGCAACAAATAAAAACAACAACAACAACCACAAGAAAAACGACAGCAGTAGGAGGCATGTACACGTTGTCGATGCCTCGAGGTAACCTCTTCCCACGGTTGTCTCTATGTGTGGGCCTCCGATCCATCTTGCTTTGTGGGCAAAAGAAGGAACGGCTGAGTTCTTCTCCTGTCCTTTTTTCTCTTTGTTCTGAGTTGACAGCTGTAACCTGCGCCGGCGTTCGCGCCGTTCGTACGCAGTTGGCCTACAGTATACTTTGGTAACAAAAAGAGAAGGAAAGAAACAATTGCGTAACTAAATCAAGGCATGCGCAACGAACCACGCCTAATTCAATAATAGGCGGGTAGGGTTGATGAGAAACAGGTTCGCAACCAAATCACATTCGCACACTCTCTCTCTGGGTTATCAATGTGTGAAAGATGCAATGGCCACGCACTTGAAGTTCGTTAATGCGAGAGCATCCTGTCTGCCCCCCGGGTGGCCCCATCTGCCGCTCTCGCAGTAACGAACAGGACAGGCGGCGTGCACGCGCATCGACTATGGGTGGCGGCGGCCACACGCGCCGTTGTCCGTCCTACGCGGCCTCCATCGTCACCGATGGTGCGCAAGGAAGCAGCCCTTTACGTGTTCCCCACATGGAGCATTCCAAAAAAAAAACAAGAGAAAACAGTGGGCGCCGTAGAAAATTGCGCCTCCACGCTGCGCGTACCGCTGGTAATGGGTACACGCAAGTGGTGTGAGGTAAAACTGGGGAAAGGTATGCGATTCACATAGCTGAAGCATCACATAGCGCGTGTGCGATTCACATAGCTGAAGCATCCACTTGAGGGAGTGAGTCTCTGGGCAACAGTAACTTCACTTCTAATGCTCACTGTCACGACGCACGCGTTACCTCTGCAATAGTACTTTTAATTACCGTTGAATCGTGAGAAATACATTACAGGACATTTTGTGGCTTTTTATGAGCGCAGCATTGCTTGGAAAACTCGGTCAGATGTTTTGGGTGCCATTTGTATCGTCTTCTTACGGCGGTCTTATGAAGCCTATTAACAAACACACATCCGACACAAGAACACTTACAAACACTAGGTAATTAGAGGCTACCAACTTATATCATTCATTGCCATGGCTCGCGCGGATAACTTTGCTTACCGCAAATGATGCGAAAAATAAGTAAAAAACAAGGCACCTGTGTGCTCTTTAATAAAAAGACATTGAAGTATAACGACCGCAACGTATAACAACCGCATCCAGGTTGAGCATAAAGCTTCAAGAAAAGTTGACTGCACCAAGAAAAAATGTTAGAGCAGTCCCAGTCAACGTGAAAGGTGTTCACACAGGTGTTCACACACAAAAAAAAACAGCGCTCAAGACGGGACAGAAGGAAGGAGGCTACACACACAGCGCTGTGTGTGTAGCCTCCTTCCTTCTGTCCCGTCTTGAGCGCTGTTTTTTTGTGTGTGTGTGAAGTATGAACCAACGGGCCCAAACACTTCCATCGCTTAAGTGAAAGGTGTCGCGTGAGGGGAAATTATTTGTCAGAGAGGCTGTTGTGCCCTCTCTTGACAAGTTTCAGTATCGGCCTGGCTTTGATACCGAAAGTAGTCAAGAAGGGGGCCGCAGCCTATGAAAACGCCTATAGCAAAGCCTTGGATTGAGTTTGCATTATTATGGGGTAAATAAGCCTTAATGCATTATTCTTTTCCTTATTCTATGTACTTGTGTACCCATTTGCGGCCTAGGAACGGCAGCTTCCGTGGCCATGGCGCAGCGCAAAGATCCCCCAAACGTAAACAATGTGTGCCTGCGTGGCGCACTGGGTTTGACATCAGCTTTGTAAGGCGAGGTATCCAGGTTCGATCCCGACCAAGCGAGGCGGCGATCTTTTCGAGGCCTCTGTTGGCGGCACGTTCGCTTGCTTCACTGCAAGTCTCGTCGAAAGACGACAGTCGTCTTCCGCCTCTGGCGCGTTGTCCGTTCTTCGGTACCGCCCCTCCCGCTCTTCCCCGCCCTGCTCTCGCGATGAATTGAGCAAAGCATTGTTAAATTCGCTTCAATGTTCGCCCTCTTGCGCTCTTCGCGCGCCTTCCCCTTGGACAGCCCGCATCCTTTTCTTTATCTTTTGTTGCTTCTGTTGCCTGGAACAGCAGGAGCGGGAGTTCTGTTCTTTTTGTGCTTATTGCGAGTTATTGCGAGAGCTCCACCAGCTCTCGCAATAACGTCCCACTGCTCTGCGGTGTGTTTTCGTGCTAGCTAAACCTCAACTATTTTGGTTCTCGTCAATTCAGTGGTGCATAGCGTGTTTTTAGAGCGCGGCACTTAATTAATCGGCCGCCCCTCTGGTTTTTCCGCGCCTCTAACCGTCGTTTCCAGATGTAACCGAGAGAACGAGGAGGACATCGAAGAGAGAGTGACGCGGAAAGGGGAGGAAGAGAGTATGGCGTGCGCCGCGGTTGCTGCGCGATATGTGCGCCGCGGCCGTGACCTGCTCTTAGATGGCGCCAGAGTAGCGTGCGCAGTCGCGTGTTCGCCGATGACACGATCGCTAAGGTATGCAGCTAGCGCGTCCACCGATACCATATGTTAAGTTTGGGTACCTCACTTCCTTAATTAAGCTCCGTTCGGCAACCAGATATCCCATGTTGGATTGAGCGTGTTTCCCTGTCGCGTTTGTTTCCGCGCCGGCCGGGGTAACTTCGGAGAAATTCCGCGGCAGCCTTTTTTCATTGCATACCTTTGTCTTCACCCGAGGAGCAGGCACAGAGAGAACAAAAAAAAATTCGCCGGTTACACGAAAGCCGTCAAAAGCTACGTTAGCTTTTGAATGAGGATTCCCTCTCGTTCATACTGTGGAAACCGGCGGAGTTGGACGATCGACTCTATAACGACAGCGATTACCGCCATTGTAATGCCCGCGTAGGACGGAAGCTGCCAACTTGTTCAAAGTGTCAACAGTCATTCTGCCTACAACGCTTGTAGTGCTCAAAGTTAGTGGGCGAAGTTTCCAATCTTTCCATGTCTGGCCCTGGCCACTCGGTCGCTGCGATACGTCAATGTGTTGACAAAGGCAATGCTTTGTAATGCGCCCGATTGTTGACAAAGCAAGAAATCTTTTGCTGGCGCACAGCACAATCCTCCACCGTATGGACAATGGACGGGCCGCAAGAGAGCAGCGTCGAATGCGACGGTTGGATTTCGAACTGCTTTTAACCGCGGCAACGTTTAGGCCGAGCACTATCCGTCCGTCGCACCAAAGAACTTCGAAGTATGACGGAAAGTGGCGAGGCCGCAAGGAGCCCATAAGCAGGTGGTTTGATTGATTGATTGATTGATCGATGGATTAATTAATTAATTAATAATTAACAAACAATTACTATAACGATTGATTGATTGATTGACTAACTAACTGATTGATTGATTGATTGATTGATTGATTGATTGATTGATTGATTGATTGATTGATTGATTGATTGATTGATTGATTGATTGATTGATTGATTGATTGATTGATTGATTGATTGATTGATTGATTGATTGATGGGTTTAGCGCGCTGACGCCTCACCGGCGATGAGGCGTGCCGTAATGGAGGGCTCCGGATATCCTTTGACCACCTGGGGATATTTAACGTGCGCCCAAATTTCGCACACACGGGCGTTTTCGCTTTTCGCCTCCATCTGAAAAGCGGCCATCACGGGCCCCACAAGCAAATGTTGGGAGTGCGCGCTTGAAGAAAAAGATGTGGTTAGGGATACGCCATGAAACCACCGGCCGTAAAGCCGTGAAACCGTGGTGAAACCGGCGTTGAATGAAGTCTGCTATAAAGTACTTGTCATTGCTATCGGGATGAACCAGTTTTTCTAATGTCTCCACGGCCCCCTTGAGGCATAAGTCGGCTTTCTATGAACGGGGATGCAGCTGTTTCTGTGCCGCGGATGCAAGCGAATTAGTCGGAAAGTTATTTAACTTAAGTTGCGAGTAAGGAGGAATAGAGAAAGGTTTGATTAGCAAACATTGTTTGATCTCGTGGTGGTATTCAAACCGCATTTAATTGTACGTAAGTTCAATAATGTACAAATCACGAAAAACATCCCGGCGATATTTCTTGTGAAAACACAAACTGATAATTCATGACAGAATTTTAGACATAGTTTATTTCACTCCTTAAAGACTTCTCCTAATTTACTAACTCCAATATGGAATCTTTGTAGCGAGTATAAGTATCTGGAGGGCCACTGTGCGAGAAATACATGGCTCTATATTCATGCCCCCAGCAGCCCTTTTCCCGAAAGGATCCGAATAATTAAAATTTCTGCGTTGATTTTAGTGCGTGATTATAGTTCATTGTATTGCATTCACAACTCCTCTATCTACAGCGCAATTTATAGCGAATCCCCGCTGAATTACACCCCCAGCCTGCAATTCGGAACTAATTCAACCATTGCGTAAAACCTACAAAAATAAAATGTGCTGTTGGGCTAGTTCGTGCATGGCAGCTTATAAAATCGAGCGCCAAGTTTGACGCAACAAAGACAACGACATATAAATACAACAAACAAATAGGCTTGAGTTGCGCATTTGTTTGTTTCCCTTTCTGTGTGTGTCCAGCTTAGTGGTCCATGTTGTGTCCACGAATAGTGCAAGAATGCAAATACGTTACGCAATTCATAACCCATATTTGCTTGGAATGGCAACCTCCAACGTAGATTCACAAAGAGGGAGGGAGGGGGTCGAGGGAAGGGGTCGAGGGAGGGGGTAGTCACTTGGCGGCTATGGCTGGTAAGTTTTATGCAGGGTTTAAGCAACGCTTAAGATTGTTCGTAGAACGTTAAAATTTCCGCCTATATCACACAATTATTTACATCTAAATGGTTATTCTCGGAGATCACAATCGACAATCTCATACCCGCCTCCCAAGACACCTTTTGTAGGCCTATTTTCTTTAGCCTACCACGCGCACCCCTTAAAAAAGAAATCCGCAAGGGTGTTTTCACCGCAGATATATCCCAAGAAACTCTTTTTATCCCCTACAACGTTATGATGTTACAACTATTGTCCCACACAAAATTATATTCCGTCATGTGCATTGCACCGGCCGCCGGTGCACTGTAAACTATATACACCGAAAAAGGAGATTTTTTGTTGTCTCATTCACGTCCTTACACACTACTAAAACTGCACGAGTGGGCACCCTTTAAAGACGAGATTTACCTTTGTAGGCCGGAAGTTAAAATGATGTTTTTCACAGAGAGGAAATTGGCGCCTGTTATGCTCTATGGCTAGATGTTATCACACGACGGTGAAATTAGGGCACACATCATCATATATTTGCGCTTAAAAGGAACGGTTAGCTATGGCTGCGGTAAACGACCATCCACAAGGATAACTAAGGTGTGTCCCGCTCTTGTACGAGGAAGACAGGCATGAGGAAAATTTGACCTCGTCGTCATAAGTACTGGTTTGTACTCGTCACATTTCCGTTAGAAAAAAACTGCGGCCTGATGTTCTTTGGTCTTAATCGCTGGTCACCACGTTCTTCTTTCGATATAAAAAAATAACCCACATATTTCTGAAGAACACATGCAGACAGAGGTAAGCGTCCGTCGTGTTTCTCTTTTTGCTATACAGCAGGGAAAAACGCTGGGCAAGTCGAGAACAATGCCCACGATGAGAGATATCGCCGGAAACCCGGGCCCGATATGCGTAAACAACGGATGGGCACCCGCCCGTGCCCGACAAAGCAGTCTGATGAGCACACAACAGTGGCACAACAACTAGAGCAGTTTACCCCAGCCGCCTCCGCTATAAACAGCTAGAGTACCATTGTTCTCTGAGAGGAGTCCGTGGGAAGGAGCGGGGCGAGTGTGGTGACACGCGCGATGTCGGAGAGTCCGCACGCGGCGACCGTCTAAAGTCGGATCACGCGGGTGGGCCGGGACAAGAGGGGTGCGGTAATTACGGGGACGCCCAAGGGAAGGAAACGAGGTGGCGCGTGGACAACGCGAGTGGTCCACCGGCTTTTATGACCGCCCCTTCCGCCACGAGTCTTCTTGTGCGGCTGACCCGTCGCTCGAGGGGAGTTGGGGAATCGGCGGACACCGTGGGCGGACGGTATTACGAGGGACTTGTCCAACTTTCCTTTTTGTCGGGGACAGTTTCCTACGCTCCCCTTTTCCGCTCGTCTTCCCCCACAGAGGGCGGAAGGGAAGCGTCCCTTGGTCGCTGCCCTGACATCGGCGTACACAAAGGCGCGTGCTCTGAATGACACGAGTTACTGCAATGATGGCCGCGCAAACTGTGGCTCACTTCCTCCTCTATTGTTGCCTGCATAGACTCCCGTGCACATTGCATTGTTAGCCCAAGAAGACCAACCCGTTCTCGGAATTGCAGGCTGACGGAAGCAGGCGGGGACGGAGCACGTATGCCGTCGATCGTTATTCCAATAGCCATTTCTTTTTTCCTTTCTGAGTGCCAGCATGAAGGTGAATTCCTGGGCACCACAAGGCATCACGCAAAGAAATTGCGATTGCAGCACTAAAAGCTACTCGGCCGTAGCATCTAGGACTGCAGTAAAAAACGCCCTGCATGGCCAACTGCAACAAAATGACCAAAGTTGTCCGAGCATCTTTTCGGGGAAACACGGCAGTTGGAGGGCGGAAGGAAGTGGCTGCTTTCGACGACTTAGATTGGAATTGATTTTTATGCGCGCTTCGAAGTTATCGTGCCAGGCATGGGGATCGTATATGCCCACACGATCCCCATACGTATCCACGACGGTATATACATACACGGAAGATTTACATTACAAAGTACACATATTGGCGACACGTAGGTATGTTCTCTACGTGTTTCTTAGGTGTTATAATTTTTTAGCAGGACCCCTATCTTGAAGCCTATTTCGGCTCGCAGTGATCGTGTAGTTTAAAAAATACCTCCATAGCCGGAGTGCATACAAAACCTAATTTCCATACGGGTTGCATTCGTGTAGTGGCTTGTACAGGCCAGAAGTTTTGTTCAGCATTTTGAAAGCAAAATATGAGCGAATAGCACACCTGAGCGGAGATGCTTTATTTATAGTAGACCGGGCATTTTCAAGCCAAACTCTGCGCGTCTACTGTTGAACGTTCTGCGGAACTTTCTTCTTGCACTCGCCGGCCCGCTGCCGCCGCTTCGTCCAGAGCCGACTCCTCCCGATAGCGGTTACGACGAGCGCCCTGCTGCTCTTCGATCTGATTACGCCTCTTTCGCCGTGGCGCAATTCATCTGTCTTCCCGGCCGAAGACAAGGACTTGGTGCGTCATCATCCATAGGGGCGTGGAGCCCTGAGACCACGCTTCGACGTAGACAAGGTACGTCCAGAACATCCTAGAGTTTGCCTACCTTTCTCAAAGCCTTCCCAGATGCTGCTCTTTCTTTTTCCAGGCAGACAGTGCACGGTTCGCGCATCGATTTTAAGTGCGATTCTGTGTTCGTCACACCGATTTCCTGTGCCTGACGCGTTCCGTGGCACATCCACATTCAACGCTTTCGCCTTCAGAAAAAAGATGTGGCATCTATCTTTGACCAAGCACACCAAGAAGAGGAGAGTCAGACACGGCCCGAAGACGACCGTATAGTTTAAGAGAGGCGGTTGCCCCGGAGTGCTTGCGCACAGAAATGAGTATGCTTCCAGAAAGCTGCACACTCAAGAGTAAAGCTATAGCCGCGCAGCACTGAAGCTGTGCAGGGCTTTCCGCCGGGAATATGTTGTAAGCTCCCTGAGTTTCACTAGGCTTACTCCGTCAAAAAGCCTTTAGTCATCGTTTGAACGCATGCTTCCTTCTCGAGTTGAGCACCGTCCTTCTCTAGACTGGCCGACACAGAGCAGTAAGGCACGCAAGTTAACTTCCGGTGAATAATCTACAAATATCAATGCCGACATGCTGGACACCCACCATTCTTATAACAACTGAGTCACCACATACACTAACCAAACCTCACGGGGACATCTAATATTTCTCGAAAACATGAAAAGCGCCGCGTACCGCAGTGCATCATAATTGTGTTGTTATCCGAAATGGCAGATTCCTTGCGCTTTAATGAACTGCATCGTGAGTCGTGCGACGCCGATTCTGCCCTGGGCGTCCGAGAGAGTGTCGGATGCCCATCAGATATCATAAGGAACGTTCCATGCCGAGTTTAACTGTGGGCCACTTGAAACATAACTTTGGAAATACCTTAATAAACACGATCTCAGTGCTACGTCTGGGTTAAGTATTCTTGCGTGGCAGCTGTATTTCGTGAACTATAGACTGTACCAAAGCGCTGCGTCCGGAATAAGCCATTTTATCTTCGCGATGTTCTTTTTCCCGGGGCGTCTCCTCCAAGCCGCAGTAGCGCTGAGGATCTGACCCCGGGTATCCCTAACCCACAAACTCGGCCTCCGATAGAAAACTGTACTGCGGCTAAGAAGCAGTGCTCGGGCGGAGCCCGAAGACGACGGGACGAGAGCTCCGGCCCCCGGACCACGTCTGTCAGTCTTCATCTTCCCTTCATTCTGCCGCTGAGGGCCGGGGAAGGGGGGAAAGCGAGTCCTTCGTCGGGGCCCATCCCGATGTGGTGGCCGTTAGGACAACCGGTGCGAGCAGGCGCGGCCTTTCTCATAGCGCTTTCCATTGGGAGAACAGGAGCACTTCTAACTGCACCCAAAGTGCTCTCGCGAGTTCTGGCGTCTTCCAGTGGTCGGGCAGGAGCAGGGGCGTTGTGTTTCATTGGTCGATGAGGAGCAATTTTTTGGCGCCGAGAGCAGCCGAGAGCAGCAGTTCTTGTTGCTCCGTCGCCAGCGACGGAGTAACAGGGAACGCCGAGGAAGTCACATGACCTCTTTTGCGTCACTTCTGGTTTTATCCCCGGGTGGCGGAGGAAAAATGGCGGAATCCAGCAGCCGCGGTAGTCGCTCAGTGCGTACGGCAGCAGCTAAGCGCGGCCGTCTGGACAAGGAATTGCTGCTACTTTTAGATGATGAAAGCACCACAGATTCAAGCACAAGCTCATCATCGGACAGCAGCAGCAGCGACGACGACGACAATTTGACATTGCATGAGTTTATGTTCGAGCACCTGTTCACCCCGCCTAAGCAGCGACCGAAGGTAGAGTCGTATCTGGAAAAGACGGTGGACGCTGTTATCGTTCGCAGCTAATTTTTGGGAGACACGATGGTGACCCCTTTATCATGAACATGAACATCCGCTCGGCTTCTTCATTCGTCGCCATGCGGAAGGCAGACACAAAACCACCGGCACGAATCTGGCAAAACTGGCGAGGAATAACTGCGTGCGGACATCACGAGCGTGCGAAATGCTCCGGGAAGCGAGCGCGGGAAACGTTTGGTCACATGACTCTTGACATCTCGCCCTCCCCCTCTTTTCACTGCTCCCGGAGCAGCGCGAATGTTTCATTCGCGGAACGAAAGCACACGTCCCCGTTACTCCCGTGTGCTGCTCTGGCTGCTCGCTCCACTTGCTCCTGTTCGCCCAATGGAATTCGCCATCAGAATGCGCGGCGTTTCAAGGCGCCGCGCGACACTTTCTTTCCATTTCCTCGGTGCTATTCCCAGGGACCGCACCAGTTAGTGTGTCGAAATGCCCGACAAGGCTGAACTTCGTTTCTGTGTCCTACTAATAATGCCAACATTATCAGTACCACTTATTAACAGCACAGCTATTTAAGCTTTTAGTACCGCCGTCGAGCGGTAGCAGAAAAAATGCAAAGGAAAATACCTAGCGCCGCCGATATGCGCCTCGTGAGCAGCGCCCGGCCTCGGCTAGCTCGACCTTCGAGGACACACTATCCAGCATGCGGGACGTGATCTCTCGCGTACCCTTTTACTCGCCAGTTCACGTGCGTTGGCACCTGAAGTAAGGATCACAGACACTGAGTTCGCGCTACCGACGCGGGGTCACCAAAGCTGGCTGTTGCGGGCTCTAGTGCATGCTAGCATGGTCAACGTTTGGAGAGATGGGAATGCCTGCTAACAAAACGATCCTGGTCTTACAGTGATAGCGAACTTACATGTGCAAGTTCGGAAATCCATGTCAGGTGCAACAGCCGGTTCTCCGACTAAGGCAAAAGTGTGGCAAGCTCTGCTGTTTCTCCAGCCTTGCACCACTATTGCAAGGTTGCCGAATTTTTAGTAATTATTGTTCACTTTTACGGATTCGTACGTCAATTGGGGGCGCGTATTTAAAGTTCTATTTCCAGTTAACTTTTGCCCTAGCAATCGCAAGCGCTTACGAGATACGCAAACGCTTGCGAGAACTACCTAGCCACATTACGGCTAGTCTACATTCTCTGCAATAAAAGCGCCAACGTACACATGTAAACAAGGACATGTTATTAAGGAAACAACCTGTAGAAATGAGGAAACATTCTCACCATAACGGTTTCCGTAAAAAATGAAAATGAACATTAGTTTTGGTGTCTAGGATTCAACATTGAGGGGTTGAAAGTTGAGAATCCTTATTGACAGTTTTAAAGTATACTGAGTGTGCGCGTGATTTGTGTTCTCCAACAGACTTCTTGTCCATATTAGTTACTGTACACACGTTTTATAAAGCTGAATTACTCCAACTCACAACCTCCACTCTTCATGCTTAGTGCCACAAGTCCGTGAACGCTTTATTTAGACCGCCAAGAAATTCGAACTTGTCATCAGTGGGTTAACATAAGCACGTTTATTGGCGTGGCAGCTGCTTTGATTGTTGCAGGTAGCATCCACATTGAATGGTTACATAAATTACCAAAACGTCTATTTATCCGACAACTCTCGCTGTATGGTGAATCTGTATTTGAAAATGCGCTCCGAAATCACACAATCAAGGGCCGTACCTCACAGATGTTCAACGCGATAGTGAAATCAGTAGGCGTGCATTTCAGAAATTACGGAAACAAACTTCTTTGGTAGTAAACAAACAATTAACGATTAAACACGCAATAAATTTGGCGCAACACAATGTGTATGTATTATTATTGTATGAGCCATCGCCGCGGTGTATCATCACCGCAGCGATGGCTCAGAGGTACAGCCACGGCCGCTGTAAAACAGCACTCGCCTCGCATGCGGGAGGTACTGGATTCGAATCCTGGTACCGCCGGGCACCCACCGGTTTCTTTAATGGGTACAGGCGTCCCTGGTCGAGTGCGGACCCCTGACAGGGGAATCCACGCCTGGAAAGCGTGGATTCCCAGGGGCTCCTTGCGAGGGGCCCCTGACGCCTCGTCTATCTGGTGGTGCCGACGACCATCATGCCGCGTTGCGCGATTGCCGGGGGTGAAAGAGTCTGGCGGCATGTCCTGCAGGCGGTTGCGAGTTGAGCGTCCGTCGTGGCTGTGAAGTTACCATGTGCATTCGTGTGCCTTGGTGGCGCCGGGCACCTACCGGTAAAATAGGTTCGCTGTTCGGCCCTTTGTGGGACTACAACGCTTGGAAAGTTCACCCGGATTGCACGGGAAATCGCCCTTATCGAAAGGGGCGGCTGCAAAAACGCAGGAACTTTTTTTTCACCGGTAGAAAGGAACAGGTCTGGCGCCTAATTAGCTCTTCAGGCGCATCGGAAAAAACAGAAGGCTGTAGCGCGCTCTATGGATGGGCACAAGCATTCCCCGGAACGCTGAACACGAGATGCATGATGCCGCTGAGGGGCTCCAAAAAAGGCAAGGGGCTTCTGCGGGAAAGCACATACGAAACCAGGATGCGCGAAGGGACAGTAATATGCTAATTCAGCAACACCGGTAATCACCTTTTCAGCCCTTCCAACTTCTTCGATGCTAATTTATTGTCGTAATAAAAAACCCTGCCTCCAATGTCACAGATTGTCCCGAGTGATTGCAAGTGCGAGTAGTAGAAGAAATGCAGGGGATCGCACGACTGGGGCGTAATAATAAATCGACATTGCCGAGATTGACACAAGCTTCAGTTCCGCATCCCGGGTGTCCGAAAATAAGAACATCAAGGTACCCTGTTACGCACGGTGAATCAAGCTCAGACGCAACTGCTCATGGATGGTTTGATTACGTGTTTTTGTTGTTGTTTTGGCCGCGATGATCACAAACGGGCCGAGCTCTCATCTCTCTGCGAGTTAATTAGCTTCGTAGGCGCCGCGTGAGAACCAGGATGCAGCCCGGATGCGGAGAGTAAAGCGGGGTGCGCATCACACGCAAGGGTGAGCAACATAAGCCACTTGCGGCTGCAGAAGAATTACCATAGCCGTAGACCGCTTCTATGCGCTGTGGTTATCAAGAACTCCGATCTCTAAGAAAATTACCTTTAAAAATAAAGGTGTTTACTGAACATTGGCCCGGTTTGAACAGGATAGAAGAACATCAGTCACGTGGCATGCTGCAAGAAGAGCTGCCTCAAAACTAACTTTCGCGCTGCAACGACACCAGCCGATGCTGCAGTGCTTGTTAACAGATGCCGAACCGACAGAACCGAGGTTTGGGAGATTTCCAAAATGAACGGGCGAAATTTTCGAACGTTGTCTTTCTTCTTTCCCTTTCTTAAAGAGAAAGATGGTTTCAACATGAAGCTCTCTCCATTCAAACAGAGTCATAGCGGAAACCATGCTCCCTAATTCTAGAATCAAACCCCGCTTTAGCTCAGCCAAAGTCCTAATCTAACGTAAGTGCAAGAAACCCAAAGGAAATGCTGAGCGAGCCGAAGGGGATGACGGAACGGTGATCATCACCAGTGATTCTATTACAACGCGAATGTGTCTTCCAGGACAATGCCGTGTTGTGTTTTGTGGGTAAATTGTGTACGTGTATGCTATGATTGATGTGTCTTTGTGGAAACCCGTTTTGTAGAGGTGGCTTTCCTGCCGTGCGCTTGGCGTGACTTCATCTCCATGAGTGAGGCATACGAAGCTTTCCATCGCAGAAGGCTTCCCCATTCCGAATGCCGCATTCGGATAGACGTTGGCTTCATTACGCGAGGGACCATGGGATGCGGTGTTTTTCTTCAGCCTCTTCCTTTCTTGGAATACCATCACGAGCTTGACGTGCCAGCGTGGAAACCCATTGTGTGAAGCTGTCCGCTCTGCAGTGCTGTTTGGCGTGACTACATCGCCACCAGGGAGGCATGGAAAGCTTCGCTTTAATAAACATTATATGGTGAGAGGGGAAGTTCAGGAAGTGAGCGCGAGTCACATGCAGGTGTGTGATTGGTGTAACAGTGCGTAGGATGCCATTTGTGAGCGGGAAAGTTTGCGTCTACGGAAGGGACACCACCTGTATTATAAACGTTGGTAGCCTGAGAATTCACGCATCATTTAATGAGACCATCGCATATAGCACCTGTGGGAGTATTTTTTTATGCATATGTGCTTCTTAACACCAAGGACGAGATAACCAGAAAAATCGCGAAGGCACTTTTAGAGGGAAAAAAAGTAATATCAGAGCACACATTCAAGTCAAATATTTATTCCCCATTTGCATGAATTCGAGTCCTTCGCCTACTTGCCTCATTTTATTGCCATTATTTGTCATTTTTCTCACTTAGGTGACGAAGACCCGTGCAAATTCTTTTACAGTTCGCATGGTCCTCCAGCAAAGATAGCACATATTGTTCAAAGAAAACTTGAACTTTCACTACCGTATTACTACACAAACACGCGCCCCTCAACGGATGCATGGACGTCTACATGCGCTCCTGTTTCCAACGGCCGAAAAGGGTTCCCATTGTTATCCCAGGAAGCGGGCCTCCGCATACAAACGAGTTTCATTTAGGCGCTGACCCCCCCTGGAATGAACGGCCTCTTAATGGTGCCGCACAGTACCGGAAGGTATGAGGATCTTAACCTCCGGGGTTTGCAGCAGGCGCGAGCAAGACGGCTTAACGCAAACTCGAATGGACGGTGAGCTGGACCTGGTTCAAACTTTCCGGGCGGCGACAAACGACGCTCTTTGAAACATGGGGGTCCATTGCGGCGCGAATGCGTCGTTCTACCATACCGACGCGGGCATGGCTCTATAAGCGCACTCAATCTAAGAAACTAGCGACGCTAAGTACCCGGTTCTATTAGGCAAAAGGGCTTTTAGCGCTGAACGTGTTTCCACAAAACACCGCAGCCACTCGTCATTCGCGTTGGCGAGTTCGTACGATTCTTAAAGCCCGGTAAGACTCGCCCTATTCGTGTAACGATTGGTCCCCGAAATCTCACTACAATTGTGACTACCAAGCGGAAGGCGGAACCTGCCCAAAGGAGGGCATGATTGGAGGCGGCAATGGGGTCAGTAATGTGACAATGGCTAGAGGAGGGCTTTCGCGCACTTAGAAATAAAGAACATCAGCGGAATAAGCCTGGCCTCTTTCGTCTACAGGCATTACCCCACCAAGTTGTTCCATACTTCTTAGCAAAATTTTGCATTTGAAGATAATGAACATGGTGGCTGTTTACTATTGAGGACACAACGTTTCACAAGTACATTTCAGGGCATTGCGAAGGTTATGAAAGAAAGTTGCGTGACTTCGACGTGGTAACCGCGCAAAAAATGAAGGAAGCTCACACTGCCGCGTAAGACTTGAAGGTAGCGAAGCCGTACACAACCTTCACGACTATCACAACGGTTTAAGTCCACGAATGCACCGATTTGCTTCTTTCTTGCCGCAACCACCTTTACTCCATCATTGTTGTTGTACGTGTGAGCTTCCTTCATTGTTTAGGTGTTATAATAATTGGTAATCATCTTAAGGAAGCGTCTTTTTTTGCCAACCTTGGCCAACCTCCGCAAGTGGGTATGCTTGGCTCGACAATCGTGCACTGGGAACGCTGGGATCTCGCCGCGAGGCATGCACACACGAGCACTGGGCATTTTTTTTTTTGTCTTTTTAACTGCCGGGCGGTCGCCGCAATGTTAGCCAATCTCCCCAAGTGGACGTTTGGGGTTCTTTGCGAGGCATGCACACTCGAGCATTTTCTTAGTTTCGTTAACTTGCGTGCGAGCGTTCGGCAGTTTATTGTTATTTTGAGCTGCTGACACGAAAAATTACAATGTGATAAACAGCTTCGCCGATAAAAATGACGCGTAATGCATTTGGTTTAGACGGCTTTATAGGTGTCATGGTTAAGCATCGTGGCAATAACTGACGTTACGAGAACGTGTACTGTGACTGGAAACAAGAAAATGACGTCGTTTAAAATTGCAGCATGCTGGCGCACATAAAGATGTGAGTAGTGTTTGGGAGAATATGCCTATTCGGCGGGCAATGCCGTGTTTCTCCTGATGGAGGCCTTCCGTTGCCCAATCCTCCCCTTGCTCGAAGTGAAAAGGCTTGAAGTTCATAAAAGGGAGCTTGAAATGAACTAGGCACTCAATGGGCGTTACGCCCTGCAAACGTGTGTTTTTGTAACCAACATAAAACACCGGCCGAATTCTGAACGCGCGGTGCTTTTAAATGCTGCTCTTTTGTCACCAACTCACCACCCTGAACTTCATGAATCAAACTATCTCTGTGGAAACTTTTCCGTCTGTTCTGTTGCATCGTCAAATCTAAAGCCACCCGCCCCGCGTGAAACAGCCGTCTCTTTCAAAAATTAAGCGACGTTGTTTCTGTCCTTGTGCAGTCACCCAATCAGCCCTCCTCTTGCTTCGCGGTGCTGATAGCGTAGAGCACAGTTTGAGTCCTTCGGTGGACAGCTGTCACTTGTTGGAGTCCGCGCACGTAAGTTGATGGGGCGTCAGTTGTCGTATTCTACCCGTAATTGGACGTTTCGCGTGCGTGCCAACCAAAAGAGTCGCTGACTCAATCAAACACGAAGGTCAGAAAGCTACATCGCATCGAGGCTTACGCAGCCACATAAGCAATGCGACGACCCCCGGACCTGACCTCCTAAATATAGGGACGTCGCATCAGCGGGACGCGCATTGTGCGCCTTGCGTGATGCGCAGGGACCCGCAGCCGAGAATATTTAGCTTTCACGAAGGCTTTACAATAGGATCGATACGGCGCGAATGGCAGCCGTTGCCCTCTTTCTTGTTATGGTTCTGGCTATTCTCGCTTGGTGAACACATGACAGGACCCGTTTCCTTGTCAGTGATTACAGCCTGCACGACGCATTTACTCCGTTTCAGAACAGCAAGGTGGAACCCAGAGAGTGGGTCTCATCGGTGCATCCAGTCCCGAAGAGCTTCGGGCTCTTCAGTGCGACGTTATTGAAACCGCGGCACTGAAAGATCCCATTCGGCAGGCACTCATACATCGTGAACAAAAGAGAATAGGGGCTTTCATGCGTCTGTATAGTTTCTCCAGTCTGTGGTCCATTATGTGATAGCTTTTAAACCCTGAAAGATCTAACAATATCACGCGTTCCTTGCAAGCTGTAAAGCCTGAATATTTCGTGGCTGTCAGGTAACGGTTCTAGTCGCAATAGGTGACCAGCGCTGCTGAGCTGATTTTGCAAAACGACAAAAATTACGCCCATCTTCCCGCGAGGGAACCCTGGTGTGATGCGACGCATCGGGGGGTTCAAGTGGTGTTTCCGTTGGGTTGGTTCTCTAAATCGGGTGAAACGTGTTGTGACGCGAAGTCCAACGAGAGCGAGCGCTGACTGAACCGACGCAGCGCGCTACCCGCTTTATATTCACAGCGCCTGAAGGAGAGGAGACAGCGGAGGATAGTCGCGCATGCGCGCACTTGCGCGACCGGAGCGTAGCGAAGCGAGCGAAGCGCGCGCACGCAGCTGTTGTTTATGATAATGAGACGGAGTGAGAGTGTTGCGCACAGCTGTCGGAGAGAAGAGCGGAGGAGAGTCGCGCATGCGCAGGTGGCGTGCGGACGCCGCCCACGCCGACGCCGACGCAGGAGGGACATGCCTCAGAGCAAGAGTTGCGTCGCATCTAAAACAGACCAATGACGAAATAAGAGAACATGACTTACACGTTGTTCACACCATAATTCATCGTGCCGCCGTTAACTGCGCATTTAATCATGGACATCTTCGCCCGGCATCGGCGCTCTGCTCGAGACCGGAATGACCTAACTGTTGCAACCACCATTAGCATCGATTCGCAGTGTTTGAGGGTGACCAGTAAAGAACGCTCCTGCGGCTTTGCGATAGTACCATACGCCGTATGTGCGCCCACCAGCCAATTGGGCTCACCCCCGATACCCAATCGAGGGTTCATGAAGAAAGAATAAATAAAGCAAATGAAAAGCTTGCCGCTCTTTTTTTTAAGTGCGGAGCATTTTAGGCGCTCGCCCTGTCGTCGCAGCTCACTCGCTGGTCCCAATTAGAGCAACCGGGCGTCCCGTGGTAATACTGTCGTTCGCGCCCTACCCCAGAGGCTTCGAAAGCCAAGCGGTTTACATTGTCATAAGCGTTCGAAACTCGTGAACCGCTCACCCTTGTCCTAAATCTCCCCGTTGTTTAGCGGAAAGAGAACTAGGTACATTTGAGGCAAAATATACGTAACTCCCCGGCAGCGGCCGCGTTAATTTAGTTAGGAACGCTCGTTGCGTTGGTTTTTATGATAGTAAGGGCCATCTTAAACAGCTACATCTGACCTGTGCTACCGAAAATCTTTACATTCGAAAGGGAGCTCTTCACGGTCTAGCCATCCATCATTGCAGTAGCTGATCAGCGTGCAGCAAATTGGATCTGCCGCTTGCTCTTGTAGAATTTTCGCAAGTCTCTTGTCAATTGACGGAAGAGTGCCAATTAGGCTTCTAACGTAGCGTGCAACTTCTTCTTCAAGCTTAGTGCTATCACAGTGAGGTAGCGGCTGTCGAGACAGAGCGTCAGCAGCAACAAGTTCCTTGCCCGGTGCATGTGTCATTTGTCGACGCATCGCTTTGTGTGTGTGATGTGTCGACGCAGCGCTTTGCCTTCCTTCACTCCGCATCTGAACAGCCAAGAAAAGCCGATCCAATTCACAGTAGAGAAGGCGGTTGACAATAGACTCCCATTTTTAGACGTGCTCGGCAGCAGAGACGATGGAGCGCTTTCGTTTAACGTGCACCGAAAGGACACGACACCCACACTGGCCGCTACCTAAGCTTTCAGTCAGTTCATCCTGACGCTCACAAAATGTCTGTTGCTGCCTCCCTGTTCAACCGGGCGAACCGCGTTCGTGCAAAAGCAGAAGACCGTTTCAGCGACCTTGATAGGGTGCGAAACGATCTCTCGGCAAGCGGGAGAGTCGCCCCCGGGTGGGCGAGTCGTGTTGACGTGTGGTGCATGGGCTCCTGTTTTGCACTCGCCAATCTTCGGTCAAATCCGCCATCCGGTGGATTACTTGGCACCGCGTGATTCCTCTCTACAAGCGGCATCTAACATGCCTACACTGAAGTCGGTGAGTGGACCACAAAGAATTTTACGACGGCTTGAAATTCTGAAGCGATGTCTGTCATGAAAGTATCGAACTCACGAGCGAGCATAGCAGACACTCGCGCGTGCACCGGAGCCCGCCGTGGCCGAACGCCACGTGCACGTGCTCGCTCCGCAGCCGCCCACCGCCACAGAGAAACGTTTTCAAGTAACAGCGATGGAGGTCGTTGTCGACGGTGAAGAGATTCCCCCCCCCCGAGGACTTCGCAAGTGAGGAATGGGCCGAAATTCGGCGCAAGCAGCGGCGCAATCAGCCAACCACCGGAAGTCCCAACACGACGCCCGAGGTGGTTTCACCGAATTCCCGCAAAAGCCGGCAGCCACCTCGAGGTCCACCGATGCAGCGCTTGCCGGAGACCGACATCAAAATTGTGCTCCGACCGCGAGGAGGCCTCGATCTAAGGGCGGTAGCGCCTCCAACTATCACCAACACCATCAATCAGCACCAGTCCCCCTGACTCCAGAAGACCAAGTTCGTATTAACCAAAATTCTAACTACATTCTGATCAGCACCCCCGACGATATACGAGCCCGCAAATTCGCAAGCATCACATCCCTTGTTATCAACAAGAAGCAATACGACATCTCTACGCACGTCTCGGCCGCCACCAACACGGGGCTGGGAATTATTTCTAAAATTCCCGAAGACAATACTCCGGAAGAAATAACTCGCCATGTGGTCGACTTCAACCCAGACCTGCCCATCCAGTTGGTCAAGCGACTCGGAAACACTGACGCCGCTCAAATCCTCTTCGACGGGTTTTGGATTCGATACGGCCACACCACGTGCCGCTGCACGCCGTTCCGACACAAGACAGAAGCTTGTACGCAGTGCTGGCAGCGAGGTCACAGGCCTGACGTCTGCCCGAAGACAACGACCAGGTGCCCCAAAAGCGGCATCGCCAATCGCAGTGGGGGACATCCGTGCAAGCCAAAGTGCAACTTGTGCGGAGGAGCCCACCTCACGGGATCCACAGCTTGCCCGTACCGCTTCAACCCACGTCGCCCCCTACGCCCGCCGCCAGAAACAACGAGGGGTGGAGAGGAGAAAGGAGGAACTCCGACAAGCACTGAAAAACCACCAAGAGCTGCTAGTACGCGGCTCTCCCACGACCCAGACCCCAGCAAGAGGAAGAACCCTGTCGAGATAGCAATCGAAGCACAATTCGAGATCCCCATCGGCCAGGCGCGCCAAAGCCCACGCCACGAGGTGGGCAACCCCCTCCCCGCCCCCCCGACCACTCCACAGAAAACCGCCCATAATGTAAAATCGGTAAGCTTCGATGGCAGGGCCTCCCACCCCTGCGCCTCGTGCCCAACCCCTCGAACTCCTGTCAAAACTACTAAGCTAGCTAACATTAGAGCGGAAATGGCTGCCCTTAGGAGAGAAAACAACGATCTAAAGCAAGAACTTCTTAAACTCCGCAGTCAAAACGCAGAAATCTCGCAGAAAAATTCCACAGACAAAGTATCTACCTCCCCCGCACCCAAAAAGCAAGCGATTGCGGTATCCTCCGTACAAAGCCCCAACCCAGTAGAAGAATCCCCTCAACAACAAGAACTAGAACGTAAAATCCCTTATGAAAATGAACTTTGTCTTTCTGTTTACTTTGTGCCTCCTGCATGTTGACTGTGTGGCCTTTCTTTTGACTTTTCCTTTGTGTTACCTTTAGGACATAAGCAGGCTGTGTACTTTTTATAGACTGCCGGATAAACAGCCATGATGTTTTACCTTTATATGTACTATGGTAAAGACAAAGTTTAAATTTGTATACGAGATTTTATTTCGGATGAGAAGTATAAAACTTTAAAACTGACTTGCTTTCTTCTCTTTCTGAGTTCCGCAATGCTATTGCCCATGTGTGTACTCAAGGCAAAATGAAGTCAAAAGACTTTGGCCTGTTTCCCCTGTGTTGCCTCTAGGACGAAGGGTGGAAGATATAACTTGAATTTGCTGTCTTAATTCTTTTTCTGTGTGCCGTAATGCTGTTGCTTATGTATGTACTGAAGGCAAAATGAAGTCAAAAGACTGACTTATGTCTTTTGTGTTGCCTCTAGGACATTGGGTAGAAGTATAACTATTTGTTGCCTTACATTCTTTTTCTGAAGAGCCGCAAACTAAACAATCGTGCTGTGCTTCCTCAAGTAAACATAAAGTCGAGCATGTAAGCCTTAATTAAACTCGAAAGGTTAAGTTTTTTGGCTTGGCTAGAGATGGTAAGAAACAACGCCGATGGTTTAAAATTCTGCAGCACTGTATACGTTATTTCGTGCTAGTGATGTCTGAATAATTCGCAGAAATATTCAAAATATAACCTAAGGCAGAAAAACTTCAATTAAAACATGGTAAAAAAAAAGATTACTGTGCTCGTTTCGAACCACCGAAGTTTGGGTCAGTTGGCGAGTACTTAACCTCCAAGCCACCGAAACAGAATGCGGTGGGTTGTTAAACGTAGGTCTAAATATTTGAGCATACAAAGTCTTGCTAAGCCTTTATTTGAGTGAATGGTTTGCCTGCGTGGATTTGACGCACTGTGCTTTTGTGAGCGTGCGTGCGTGTGCGTGCGTGCGTGTGGGCGCGCGCACGTGTGTGTGTGCCTGTGTGTGTGTGTGTGTGTGCCTGTGTGTGTGTGTGTGTGTGTGTGTGTGTGTGTGTGTGTGTGTGTGTGTGTGTGTGTGTGTGTGTGTGTGTGTGTGTGTGTGTGTGTGTGTGTGTGTGTGTGTGTGTGTGTGTGTGTGTGTGTGTGTGTGTGTGTGTGTGTGTGTGTGTGTGTGTGTGTGTGTGTGTGTGTGTGTATGTGTGTGTGTGTGTGTGTGTGTGTGTGTGTGTGTATGCGTATGCGTGTGCGCGTGTGTTTGCGTATGGCTGCGAGAATAATTTTTTATCCGGCCGTTCTGTTTGTGAAAAGCCCACAAACAGTGAATGCTTGGACGCTGAACAAAACACAAAACAGTCAATCTAGATGTAGATGACGATGATAATAACTTCATTTGTTAATCCATTTTTATTTGCTTTTGAGTTGCAACAACTTACGACAACAAAAGACGTTGCTCGCATCAAGAAAATATACTGCCATTATACATATGTTTGCTATTATCAACTTTAACAAAATACTATAATGGCGTCTGCCTAGTTTGCTTCAGGGGTAATCATGAAGTAACCAAGTACCTGCTAAAACTCTATGACTGCTAGATAGCCAACTCTAGTAATAAGTCTAGTCTAGGCTAGCATATATGCAGTCATTGTTATAGGTGGGCAAGAAAAGACGTGTATGGTTCGTTGTGCAAGGTTTTGGTGGTTTGTTTTCGATTTGCTGCTGTTACGTGAATTACTACGTGCTCCTCCTGCCGTATTATTACGTGTTAGTGCTCTTGTGCCACCTGAAACATCGTGAGTGCTGGCAAAGCGCCTGTGTCGTCGCTGTACTGCGCTGCTGTGGCAAACGCACATCGAGGTCGCCATTTGACAAAACACCTGACAAGTTGTGCGTGCCTACGTGAATCAAGAGTCTCTACTGCAAGTTCCAGTCTGTCGACGCGACGTGTGAAAAATGCTGCGTGTTCTGCCGTAAGTGATTGTTTATCGTGGTGCATGTTAAAATTTTCTTACGCGTTGCCGCAGCGCCGTTTCGTTAAACGTGTTGAGTATTTTCCTTGGTGTTCGGCTCCCCGCGCTTCTTTTATTGTAAATTACCGGCTGCGTCGGCGCAGTCACATGAATGGGCTTCCAGGAGCGGCGGCCAGTATGCTGTGTGAGTGATCCTTGCCATTGCCGGCAACGAAAGTGTTATCATGCTGACGGGCCAACGGCCGCCGCTTGGCTTGGGTGGATTCGACCGCTAAAGCTTGTTGCATGAAAAAAAAGAAAAAGAAAACTGCGTTAATGGTTGTAAAACAAAACGCGCACTCCCCGATTTTTTTTTTTTAGGAGGCAGCTTTTTTAGGAGAAGCTCTTTCAATAATCTGCCCCTGTATCATCACCCCTGTCGAACTACAACTGTGAATGCCTCTTAAATGATATGTACCGGCATGTTTGTCATGTAGGTTACTTGTTCGTTTCTGTTGACCGTTTTCTTAAGATTGCCTGCAAATAATAATTCTGCTGTGTTCTTGCTTTTCATTTTTGTGCAGCTTTTACGTGCTCGTAGTTTGGTGTCAGCGAGAAAGAAATTGCCGGATCGCTTTCTTCAATGCTTTCTCGCGGCCAGGTGGCCAAATAATGATGGCCATAATTTTCACTACACTGCATTTAATTATTCACAATGTTACTCAAATAAACATTGTAAAGGCAGAAAAATGCGTCGCTGTTTTACTGCGTAGTTGGCAGCAATTCTAAGCGCCACAAAGTATTATATAAACACGCTTGCCATTCGAAGGATGTTAAGTGCATGAGGAATAGAGAACTTGATTATTTGCAGCCATTCATCAACCGCAGGAAAACTGAAAGGAGAAAGGTGGACGGATACTTCCAGGCCGCACAGAGGAAACGTGAAATGCAAAGGACGCATAGAGGACACAAAGTCTGTGGCCAATGTTAGGGCACTCACAGGACGCACACAGTCTATTGCCTTCTGGAAACATACTGGACAAATGGAGGACGCATGCTGTCTATTGCCTTGGGGAAATATACTGTACACATGGAGGACGGAAACACAAAGGACACTTGGAGGACACAAAAAGTAAGTGGCCAAATTCCAATACAGGGGACACACAGATGACATACATGGTCTATTGCCTCCGGGAAATAGACTGTCTTTTGACTGGACGTAAAAATTTTTATAAGGGATAGTCGCTCTTGGGAAAAGCAATGGTGCCCTGCACGAAAATATCAACACCATGCAGAACAGCATAGGATCCTTCCTATCGGAAATGAACCTCTACAGTTCAGAACTGCATGCCTTCATGCAAGTTATAATGAACCGGCTCTGTATGGCTTCCAATATTATTCTCAACCCGAAACACATAATGCCTTACAGCAACAATAGCAAGGACAACCCTATTGAGGTCTGGCAGTGGAATTGCCGAGGGTACAAACGCAAAAACATAATTTACACATGTACCTTCAAAGCATAGATTCTCCCGCGGAAATTATAGCGCTGCAAGAGACAAATGCCGTTGTCAAATTACCCGGTTATAAGGCCTTTCTAAGAGCGGCGGACCTCAAAACAGCGGTCCTTGTACAGAGATATATACCGGCCTATAGCAGCCAATTCGACAGTATTGCAATTCCCCATGACCTAATTACTGTCCTCCCACGTAAAAAGGGAGCGCGAATACTGCACATACTGAACGCCTACAGCACCCCCAAATCTAAAGCCGACCCCGCACGGGGCACCATGAGTATTCATGGTGACGGTGAGCAGCGACACCGCGGACCCCGAGCTCCCAAACATAAGCTGTGTCAAGCCGTGGCGAGGTGTTGAAAGGTGAAGGGTAGAAGCCGTAAACGGTGGCCGTCGGAGCCTTGGTCAAGCTCCGGCCGACGGGCTCCCTGCCTGTCTACCAGGCAGGGAGCTCCGGGACCTCTTTGACTACCAGGGTAAGGTCAAAGGAAAAAGTATACCCCCGTCTCCCTGCTTTTATACTATGCCGCATGGTATTTTCAAACAGCCCCCCCCAACCGTAGTCGGTCCCTGAGAAGGGGCCGCACCGAAGTATCCTTTCCTCCATTGCCGTCGTTAACCTTTCCTGAACCGGATCATTTTTCTCGATTTCTTGTCATGGAATCCCTCAATCCAACCAACCCTCTTGCATCTCAGTCAGTCTTCTTGATTGCAAAATATCTTCAAGCCATAATAGGAAAATCATATCAGGCCAAAAAACAAAGGACTGCTGAACTCCTCGTCGAGGTAAATGACAAGCAGCAGTCTACAAAGCTTCTAGCTCAGACTAGACTGGCTGATCTAGACATCAGGGTCACACCCCATCGGAGTTTCAACAGCTCGCAGGGTGTGATATCAGAGCCAGATCTCCTAAACGAAACAAATGCGGATCTCCTTGCCGGCTTGAAGGGTGAGGGCGTCACTGCCGTGGGACGCATCACCATCCGCAGAAACGACAAGGAGATTCCCACCAAGCACATCATCTTGACCTTTGACCTCGCAGTTTTCCCACAACATATATATGCAGGTTTTATCCGGCGCTCAATACGTCCGTACATCCCTAACCCGCGCCGCTGTTTTAAGTGCCAGCGGTTCGGGCACGGTACGAACTCTTGCCGTGGCCGAACGACGTGTGCAAAATGCGCGGCGCACGATCATCCTAGCGAGAACTGCCCATCCGAAACACTCACTTGTGTAAACTGCGGGGGGCCGCATGCGGCATACTCCCGCAAGTGCGAAAAATTCCAACTAGAAAAAAAGATCATAAACATTAAGGTCACTGATAACATCACCTTTCCAGAGGCGAGAAAGAGGTTCGCCTCTTTCCCTCTGGGGAGGTACGCCGGCACAGCTCGCCGGGGGGAAGAGCGGCGTCTGGTGTCCACAGTGACCCAGTTCAGCGAGTCTGACCTGGTCCCGCCCCCGCCCCCCGCTGGGTTGCCTCACGCAGCCCAACCCGGCACCACGCCGCTTGCTGAGGCAGCAGCGGTTGTGGCGCAAACCACTTCTGTTGGGACCGGTGCCGCTCCCGCCTCTGTCTACCCGTCCTCCAGTGCATTGGAGGGTACCGAGGTGATGGACACCACGGGCCCCACACCGGCTCCCACCTCCACCGCACCGCCCGTGCCACCTCTGGCGCCCCCGACGGTGGCGGCTCAAACGAAGGGCTCCCGAAGGGGGGCCCGGTCCGTCAGGCACCCCTCGGACATCCGACGACGAGATGGATGTTGGGCCGTTCCTGCCTGCAACGCAGCGCAAGGAGCGGCCACCGACTTCCAAGCCTACAGAAAGGCCCAAAAAGCCCAATCCAAGAGTAACAGCCCCGAAAGACGACACATGAACACACACACTCCAGTCATATTAAAATTTAAATAATGGGAACAGAAAACATTCTCCAATGGAACTGCAGAGGCCTCCTTAAAAATCATGACGATGTGTATGAGATTCTGCATGCCAGTCAGCCAAGTATCCTGTGTCTCCAGGAAACCCACGTCAATTCTAAACAAACAAATTTCTTAAATAGGTACATGGTATTCAGAAAGGACAGGGTTGGCTGCACCCACTCTTCAGGAGGTGTGGCCATTATCGCCCAGAAATTATTAGCATGCCACACTCTTCTTTCAACACTGTCCCCGAGGCTGTAGCGATCCGTACAATAATATTTAATGTTTTGATAACGGTATGCTCCATTTACATCTCTCCTGATTTTGCACTTCCGAGCTCTGATTTCGAGGCACTGGTTGACCAGCTGCCCGAACCATACATACTAACAGGCGACCTTAATGCGCACAACTCTCTTTGGGGCTCCTCCAGAACGGATGCCCGAAGTCGCCTGATAGAGAAGTTTCTTATATCCTCCGGAGCATGCCTTTTCAACAAAAACAGCCTACATACCATAACTGAGGACACAATACATACTCGCATTTTGACTTGGCTATTGGTTCTGCAGTTCTCTTTCCATGTCTTAAGTGGGGTGTGGGCACAGACCCATATGGTAGTGACCATTTCCCCACTTCATTAACGTATATAGGTATAGGCCCGAGCAGTCCATCTTCCCATAAAAGGTTTGATGAATCAACAGCAAACTCGAGCACATTCACACAAACATCTCAACTACACCACACATCCATAAAACAACTACACGTGGAGGAAGCCGCCCAACTCGTCACGGCGCACATCCTCGACGCCGCCGAAAAGTCCATTCCCCAGGCCTCCAGTGGGTCCCGCACCCCAAGGAGGCCCTGGTGGAACGAGGACTGCAGGCGGGCGCGAGAGGCCCAGAACGAGGCGTGGGGTGTCCTTCGCCGGTACCCCACATCAGATAACCTCATTTCTTTTAAACGGGCAAAGGCTTTTGGGAAGCGAGTGCGTCGTGAGGCGAAAAGGAAGAGTTGGCGCGCCTTCCTCACTTCCATCAACTCATACACTGGCACACACAAAGTCTGGACACGAATACGAAAATTAAAGGACAACATACACACAGCCTGCCCCTGGTTAGTACAATAGAGGACACACTGGAAGACCAGGCTAACACACTTGCACAACACTTCGAACACGTGTCCAGTTCAGCACACTACACAAACACTTTCATGAAACACAAAAAACACGAAAAACATCCCCCTCGCGAGGGGCATGATCAAATGCAGAGCATTTCGGCGGGGGGGCGCGCCTGCAAGTCGTATGGATTACGTATTGGTTGTTGTTGTAATTGTTTTGAAGTCGATGAAGTCGATGGTGAAACGTCACCATCGATGAAGTCGATGGTGAAACGTGAAACGTGCCGTGAACCCCCTGCCGCGGCTATGACGCAACGTGGAGCGGCTATGACGCAACGTGGCGCGGCTATGACGCAACACGATCCAACACAATCCACTTTAATCCAATACAATCCAAATCCAAACCAATCCAATCCAAGACAAGCCAAGCCAAGCCAATCCAAGCCAATCCAATCGAATCCAATCCAATGCCCCTTGCGAGAGAGTGTTATAGCGCCGAAATCGCGCCACCACACGAACGCGTGATGTTGACGTCACGATCACGCCACAGATGTTAGCGACCGGAGCGCACGCGAACGACATATGTGGTTTAAGCGCGAACCGACCGGGGCGAGAGAGCGCGATGCGAGCGCCCCTACCTGTTCTTGCGCGCGAACGGCGCGAACCGACTGTTGCTCAGCGCGAACCCAACGCGGCGAGAGAGGGTGTTGCGCACGTCCCCACCTGTTGTGCGCCCGAACCGAACGCGGCGAGAGAGGGCGTTAAGAGCGGAGAGAAGGCGAGGAGGACGCGGGGGAGGGGGCGCACCTGTGGCCGACGGTTGAATGAGTCAAGGATATAAGGCGTGTTCGTAACGTTCCATTCTGTGTCGGCTTTGTGGCGCAGTGGGTACAGTACCAGGTACTTTCCGTTCCGCCCGCAGGGTTGTGGGTTCGAAACCTGGCGCCGGTAAGTATTTTTTTTATTCTTACAATTCTCCTTTTTCAATTCAAGAGCTAAAGGTTGCTCTGAGCACATGCAAGCCTTCAGCTCCAGGTGCAGACAAATCACATACACCATGATACAACACCTACACCCAGACACTCTTGAAACACTCCTACATCTATACAACAACATATGGCTTTCGGGGCACATTCCTCGCTCTTGGAGGGAGGCCATAGTAGTTGCTTTCCTGAAGGAAGGAAAGGACCCTTCCTCTCCCGCGAGCTATCGGCCCATCGCCCTCACAAGCTGCCTGTGCAAGCTCCTCGAGAAGATGATAAACAGGAGACTCGTGTACTTTCTTGAGTGCAATGGTCTTCTCGATTGCTGCCAGGCAGGCTTCAGGGCGGGGCGGTCCACCAACGACCAACTCGTCGCGCTCGAGTCCTATATAAAGGATGCTTTCCTCCAGAAACAATATTGTATGACGGTATTCTTTGATCTGGAAAAAGCGTACGGTACTGCGTGGCGGTATGGCATCCTAAGCGACCTCAAGTCCTTCGGCATGGCATTTAACATGATGAAGACACTTGCCAGCTACTTGTCTCAAAGAACCTTTCGTGTGCTAGTTGGAACTGCACTCTCTAGTTTTCATGTGCAGGAAAATGGAGTGCTGCAAGGTGGAGTTTTAAGTGGCACCCTTTTTATTGTGAAAATGAATTCCCTTAGGAAGGCGCTGCCACCGTCGATTTCCTGTTCAATCTATGTAGACGACGTTCAACTCTCCTTTAAATCCTGTTACTTGTCTGTCTGTGAGCGCCAGTCCAGCTTGGTGTTAACAAGCTATCTGGCTGGGCAGATAGCAATGGTTTTAAATTTAATCCCGGGAAGTGCACTTGTGTTTTGTTTTCCAAGAGGCGTGGCATCCGGCCAGATCCAGACATTCAACTCAATGGTGTCTCGATTCCTGTCAAAAAGGAACACAAGTTTTTAGGTATAATCTTCGACGAAAAGCTCACATTTATCCGACACATAAAACAACTAAAACATAAATGCTTAAAGACAATGACTATCCGGAAGGTTCTCTCGCACATTTCTTTTGGTGCTGACAAACAACTTCTTTTACGTGTTTTTACCAGCTTGATAGGTTCACGATTGGACTATGGTAGCGTTGTTTATGGGTCAGCAAATAAAACATCCCTCAAAATGCTGGACCCATTGCTTCATCTCGGGCTCCGCCTGGCGTGTGGCGCCTTCCGCACTAGTCCGGTCGAAAGCCTCTATGGGGAGCGCAACAAATGGAACCTACAACGTCAGCGAGCATACACAGATCTCCTTTATGCTTTTAAAATTCCATCCATGCCTTACCATCCTTTTAAATCAGTTTTAAATGCGGAGCATTTCTTAGGCTAGCGATGTCACTCGTAGATGTTGTCGGCGCCGTCCACACGCTCACTGCGCATACGCGTCGCGTCGAGGCGCAGGTGCGCGTCTCTCCCCGGCACCCTCATCGCTCTCAACAACAGGTGCGGCGGTGCGGGAGGAGCGCGTGTACCCCGTGCGCTCTGTCGCTCTCAACAACAGCTGCGGCGGTGCGGGGGGAGCGCGTCTGTGCGCGCATGCGTCGTAGCTACCCGTGCGCTGCGTCACGCTCAACAGTAACGGCGGCAGGGCGTGTACACGTGATAACGGCGTGGTGGGTGCGTGGAAAGTTCGCGCGCTTGTGTACGGAGGTGTGCGCATGCGCGTCTCTCCCCCGTACTCCTCTCCCTCGAACGCGGGCGGTGTGTATATAAGCGGCGGAGCGCGCGTTCGGAATTCAGTCAAGGGCGTCTTTGCTTGGCTTCCGCTTGACTTGACGCTTTGCTTGACGGCACCAAGCAATAAAGACAGACTTTAACTTTACACTCCTTGCCTTCGCTTCTCCTTCATTCAATAAATAAGAATAATAAAGACGAAATAACAATTAAGCATTCCCAAACCATACCCAATTACGCAACATTCACGCGATACCCCCACCACTCTGCGACGCATTTACTCGAGTCCGCCCCGTGGGAAGGTGCGGGCGGGTTTTTTTATTCATGATACGTCCATGACTAAACTCCTTTTAAATCGACCATCGTTCTCTGCGCCCTTCTCTTACAGAGTTAGAGAGGAAGCGTCAGAGCTTGCTGTCTCCTTTTTAGATACAATCCAAAGTTCTCTAACGGATTTTATAGCACCATGGCATCTCCGCCCTGTGTCATGCGACACATCTTTCACACATGTACATAAAAACCGAGCTCCCGCATGTGCAAGTCTGCAGCATTTCTTGTATTTGCAGCAGAAGTGTGAGTGTTCTGAATTTTATACGGACGCTTCTAGAACTGCTACCTCTGTATCCTGCGCGGCGCATGGGCCCAGCCTTAATGTCACTAGAACTCTGAATAGTCATACTACTATCTTTACGGCGGAGGCTTACGGTGTACTTCTTGTTGTCAATCATATACTTCAAAGCCACATCCCAAAATCCATTATCTATACAGATTCCCTAAGTTTTGTGCGGGCACTGTCGTCAACAATGCCTTCGAAAAACCACATTGTCAATCTGATCGTCAAGGGTATTATGTCTGTGTATGTACGCAAATTTGAACTGGTTCTTTTCTGGGTCCCTGGCCGCTGTGGTATAGCCGGGAACGAAGCAGCGGATCGAATGGCTGCTGCTGCTACACTCTTGAATACAGTAGACATAACCACATTGCCCTACACCGACGTGAAACCACACATCAGACAACAACTTCGCAAAACATGGCAAACACACTGGAGTGAACAAACAGACAACAAGTTACACGTAATAAAACCTTACTTGGGACCATACACCACCGACACAAGCAATAGATACTCTGAAGTCGCCTTGGCCAGATTACGGATAGGGCACACACATGCAACGCACTCGCACCTTCTCACTGCATCTCCAAGACCTGTGTGCAGCAGGTTCGGAGAGGCCCTATCCGTGATCCACATCCTCATACAATGTAAGGCACTCGACATTACACGACGCAAACACTTCCCACAACTACACTCACGACATATTCAACCACACCCGTTATACTTCTTAGGAGACGATGCCATGTTTTCTGTTCAACGCACCTTTAGTTTCCATCAGAAGTTCACTTCTTACAACTCATCTCATACCACCCGTAGTTTTACCCCTGGTCCTATACACCAACCACCTCATTTATCTTTTAACCACTCTTGTTCTTCACCCTGGCCCTTTACACCAGCTGTGCTTATAGTTTTTTAACTCATTTTATTTCGTGTTCTCTCCTCATCAAATAACTTTGTGTCTGGCGCTCTTTGCCCATGTCGGCCTTGCGCCAATAAAATCAAACCATCATCATCATCATCATTCCGCCACACTCTTCCTTATTTTTGGGTGACAATGCCATCGTCTCTGTGTAACGCGTTTTTAAATATTTGTCTGATGTTATGTTTTTAAACCTCATATCCTATCATGCGTAATCAACACTGGCCCTATACACCAGCCATCTCCACTGAGAGAGAGAGAGATGAAACTTTATTAGGCAGCTCAAGTCCGAGCCGCGGAGTTATCAGTCCACGGAGGAAGGGGGTGTTCCACGGTCCTCCGACGGTGGTGGGCTTGGCGGAGGTGCACAAAGAGTTTCAATGTGGGCAGCCAAGAGGGACCACAGGGCTGCCCGTAGGTTTTCAGGGGGAGCGGCCCAGCTAGACCACGAGTAGGGAATATCAGGGGGGAAGGGGTTGGTCGAAAGAAATGTGGAAGACGAGGTCGCCCGTACACAGCGCCAATATGTATGTTCATTGTCCGGATAGCCACCGCATACCTGACAGTGCGGACGGCCTGGTGACTTTTGTATGTAGTGGAGGAACAGATCACAGGGGAGGGACAATGTCTGCGCCTGTCTAATATATGTAGCGTGTCTCCGTGACATAAATTTAGATGGGGAGGGAAGTACCATTCTTGCTTTGCGGAGGTTGCCGAGATGTTCGCGGCGCCTTTTATGGTGCATTGCTCTATCCTCTTTTGGATTGTATTCCTCAGGCCACGGCTGAGGGCTGCCCGGGAAATCTCCACTGGTTTTATTTGATTTTACTGTTATTCTGGCTTACACATTTTAGTAGCCACTGTTTTCTCTTGTATAATTTTGTTTGGCGCTCTTTGCCCCAGCTGGGCTTGCACCATAAAAAACCCAACCATCATCATCATCAAATCTAAAGCCGACCGATTTAATCAACTATTCTCGCTCACGAGGAAGGAGGTGGGTCTGCACTCTCTGCTCATACTTGGCGATCTCAGTGCGCCTCACACAGCCTGGGGATACCCAAAATGCGAGCCAAAGGGAAGAGACCTCTCGGAATGAATACAGACCCACCATTTGACGCTAGAAACAGGCATGCATACCCCTACACGCATCGGAAACAGCGCACAACGCGACACTACCCCGGATCTCACCCTTTCCCTACACGTAAACGGATAAGATGGGGGTCACTGAACAAACGCTTGGCAGTGAGCACATAATAATTGAGATTGTGATGACACCGAATCACAAACTCAATCAAAACCTCAGACAGCCAACTCGGACCCACTAGGATCAGTTCAAGGCGCTCCGGCAAATCACCAGTAAACATGACGACGAACGCGAAAGCCCGGAGTGAATTAAGGGCATAAACGCATGGACGCAACAATTAATTGCAGACATAAAAGCAGCCACTAAAAACCTAGACCCTGAAATCCCCTCCGATATGGTAGACTCCCGCCTCACCCACCTTTGGGAGGCATACCGAGGGATCCAAAAACAATGGCGAAGAAACAAGAGCAACCGGAAACTGCGGCTGAAACTGGCCAGAGTGGAAATGGAGATTGGATCGCACGCGATCGCTCTCGCGCGCAACCAGTGGAGCCAGATTGGCGACGAAATGAAAGGAAACCTTAGAATGAAGAAGACATGGCAGCTGCTTGGACACCTCCTCCACATCCAGATCAGAACAAGACAGAACAGAAACACCGCATATCTAAATTCCTCCACTCATACTCGGGCTCCGACGACAAACTCACAGCACAAATCCGAGACATGTACCTCCCAATAGGTCCCAAGATGGCTTGCCCCGTACAGTAAGCATCCTAATCCTGAATTAGATGGAGATACAACCGAGACAGAGGTCCCACTGGCGATTCGCAAACTTAGTTCTAACTCTGCGCCTGGTCCTGACCAGATCTCGAACCGGGCACTAAGAAACCTCGACGACTTATCAATCACCGCCATAACAGATTTTATCAACACATGTTGGAGAACCGGGCAAATACCAGAATCATGAAAACATGGCAAAGTTATCCTCATTCCTAAGATAAACAAACCACTCACGATCGAATACCTCCGCCCCATTTCCCTCACGTCATGCTTAGGAAAACTCATGGAGCACGTAATCTTAGCCCGTCTCACAACATACATGAACGACACTGAACAATTCCCCCACAGTATGATTGGCTTCCGAACTGGTCTGTCAACTCAAGATGTACTTATACAAATATCAGAGCAAATCATCAAACCCCCCAGCGGCCTAGACACGGCGGCGATACTGGCCCTAGACCTGACCAAAGCATTTGACAACGTTGCGCACGAGGCCATAATGTCGGGTCTAGGATCGGTCAATGCGGGCGAAAGAACGTACAACTACGTTAAGGACTTCTTGTCGAACCGGAATGGTTAGGCCTTCACAGTAAGGCCAGCGAACTTGTCGAAGCGCACCTGATGGGACAATACGAACGCCTCGCTCGCAGCCCCACAGGAAGGCACATCCTCCAAAACCTAAGAATAGGATACCACACCCTGTATCAAAATGCAACTATTCCCGATAATATCCACGCTAACATCATAGCCAAACCACTCCCCCGCAAAATGAATCCCACGTACCACACTGATCGGAGGGAACAACGAGCCCGCGCCCTGCACAAGAAGTACATAAACGACCCGTTAGTAGTGTACGTAGATGCAACAGGCACCACGAGGTTTTCACCGCAATCGCTGTTTGCAATTACCCCAAAAACAACATCATTGACTCCATTACAGTCCGGACACCCATCCCAGAACCGGCGGAAGAGGCGGCGATAGCTCTGGCTCTTTCACTCAACCCTACCCCCACAACAATCATTACAGATTCTAAAACCGCTCTCCAAAATTTTGCGGCTGGACGCATATCCCGAACGGCGCTCGAAATTTTGTTCACGAACCCCCCTCAATCCTCTGTACAACTGATCTGGACCCCCGCGCATTCCGGGCTCGAGGGTCATGTTTGAAGAAAAAGCATGTTTGAATAAAAATTCAAACATGCTTGACTTTTGCGAAATTAAATACTTCATCAACTGCACAAAAAGAATTCACTCCGCCGTCGCCTGCTGTCGCCCGCGCCACTATAGCTTCTGGCGCCATTCTAAGAAATCAACCGGCAACAGTTACGCAAGGTTCCACTGATAGTTTCCACGTTCTGCTTGCAACGCACGTGGAGTAGGGAAACGCGGTTCTATAAACGTTGAAGTAGGGTGCCTTGATTAACGCGCGTCTTCGCCGTACGGCAGCGTTCGCATCGAGACACCCGGTTTAGAGCAGTGGAACGCGGGAAATTTAAAATGATTTAAGCAAAGATTTGGCGTCTTTACCTTGGGAGGAGCGCGACGCAAGAGGAACAACATGAGAGGTGAACGGTAAAGCGAAGGGAGGCATTTACTTCGCAAAAGCCGATAAAGACTATCGTCTTTTGACGTCATTTGCAACGAAATGGGCAGATACGCGGCCAATTTTTTACTTTGGCGGGTAGGCTGAATCGAGTCACAGACAGACAGACAGACAGACAGACATACAGACAGACCCAAATTTCTGGGTTTAAGGAGCCCAAGAAAGACTATCGTCTTTAAAAAGTGTTTTCTCTCTCTCTCTCTCGGCAAGCGGCTATCCCAGAGCGTTCTTGAATGGGGTGGAAGGCCGCCTGTCCAATCCTGTCGGACCGGCTGATCCACGACCAAGAAAGCCTGCTGCCATTCCTTTCGTCCCTGGTGTAAGCGAAGCTTGTCCCGCGTACTGCGAAGATATGACATTAATGTGGCACACGTGGCTGCGTGTAAGCTGAGGCATGAACTCGTGGGCGGTAAGGACAGGCTTCCCAGAGAGAGAGAGAGAGAGAGAAATAACATTTATTGAAAGAGCTCCCCCTTATGGGGCGGTGGCGGCTGCCCACAGGGCCGCAGCGACCTGGAGGCCTTGGGGGGTGACTAGCACCTGGTCCGAAACCTCGGAGCTCCGCATGGCCTGCTCCCAGGCCTGGGGGGTGGGGAGGGGTGGGTAGGGATTCTTGGGGCACTGGCAGAGGAAATGAAAGTGCGTGTCCAGTGCACCACAGTGCGGGCAGCGAGGTGAGGGAAACAGGTGGGGGTGGGAGTGCTGTAGGATCGTGCGGTGAGGGAACGCGTGCGCTTGGATGATGCGCCACATGCGGGCCTCCTCTGGTGATAGGGTGCTTTGGGGAGGTTAGAGGGTTCGACGGTTCAGTCTGTGGTGCAGTGTAATGTCGGTGTATGTGTACAGGGGGATGGGGATGCTGTGGTTGGAAGCAAAGAAGCAGGAGCCCGGGTAACGAGTCCTCGAGCATGTGAATGTACTGCCTCATTGCCTCCTAAGCCAGTGTGGGCCGGAGTCCACAGTAGCTCCACAGGATCCTGGGGAGGGTGTCGGAGGATGATACGGAGAGCTTGTGATGAGATACGTCCCTTAAGGTAGTTGGAGAGGGCATGCTGGGAGTCGGAGAGGATGGTGGTGGGTTGGGGCTGTTGAACTATGGCGAGAGCAATGGCAACTTCCTCTGCCACCGTAGGAGACGGGGTGAGGACAGACATGGTTGTGGGGTGGGGAGTACCGTGCATAGAAGTGGCGTAAGCCTGATTGTTTGGGTATTGAGCCGCGTCCACATAGATGGTAGTGGGGGAGGGTGGGTGGGAGATGGCGTGGCGCTTGGCACGTGCCATGCGGTGGCCTGCATGGTGGAGAGGGTCCATGTTGCGAGGAAGGGGTTTGATGAGGAGTAGGCGTCGTATGTGTGTGGGTATAAGCAGTGGGGGGGAGGGAGTTTGAATTGGGTTGATATTGAGGGAGGCTAGGGTGTGGTGTCCAGTGGAGGAGCGGGAGAGACGGAGGATTTGGGAGGAGCGCTGCGCTTCGATCAGTTCCTGTGTAGTGTTGTGGAGTCCCATAGCTGTAAGGCACGTAGTAGAGGCATGGGGAGGTAAAAGCAACGCGTGGTGGTAGGCTTTGCGTATAAGGCCGTTGAGGTGTGCGTGCTGGGTTTGTGTGAGAGGGGTGAAAGGAATGTGGTAGGTTAATCGGCTGATTAGAAAGCTTTGGAGGAGACGTATGCGTTCGGACTCGCCCATGCCGTGTTGGCGGTCTGCCACCTGGCGGATAAGGTGAGAGGTTGGGCTACGTATTGTTTTAAGTGAGTGAGTGCTTTGTGAGGGGAGCGAGTGGAGGTGATGTGCAGCCCTAGATTACGGAGATGGGTGGTTTGGGGGATAGGTGTGTTGTGTGCAAATAAGCAGATTTTAGGTGTGGGGGCAGTTTTATTTGGTGGAAGGACGAGTAGGGCTGACTTGGTGGGAGAGCAGTTGAGCGTGAGGGGTTGGATGCATTGCAGGGTGGTAGTGAGACCTGCCTGTAGTTTCCTCGATGTGTGCGTCGCTGCCTGAAAGAACCCAGAGAGTTATGTCGTCTGCATAGAGAGTGCTGCGGAGGTGTGGGATAGTGTGGAAGGCTGTAGCTAGGGGGATAAGAGCTATGTTAAAAAGATGTGATAGGACAGCCCCTTGGGGTATGCCGCGTGCTGGCATAGGGAAAGGGGGGACTGCACGGTGCCCAGGCGTATCGTTGCCGTGCGGGGGGAGAGAAAGTTCCCGATATAGGCGTAGGTGTTGGGGCCGAGGCCGAGTGAAGTGAGTTGACGTAATATATGGCGGTGTGGGAAATGTTATCAAACGCTTTGTGCAGATCTAAAGAAAGAATGGCCGCATTGTCACGTGTAGGGCGGTGATGTAGAATGTCATGGTTGACCTGTATAAGAGCGTCCTGGGTTGAAAGATGCGGTCTAAATCCTAGCATATTTGGGGGAAAATGTTGTATTCAAGGTAGTGGGTGATTCGTGCGTGTATAACATGTTGCAATAATTTGCCGAGACAAGAAGTATTCAAGGTAGTGGGTGATTCGTGCGTGTATAACATGTTGCAATAATTTGCCGAGACAAGAAGTCAGAGAGATTGGACGGAGGTGCAGGATGCGCAGAGGTTTATTAGGTTTGGGGATGAGTGTTATATCGGAGTGGGTCCAGCTCCTGGGGAGAGTGTGGTTGTGCCAGTGTGTGTTGAGTACGGTAGCGAGGTGGTCAATGGTGAGGTCGTCAAGATGTCGGAGGAGTGTATTTGAGATCCCATCCGCTCCGGGAGCAGTATAGCGACGAAGTGTGAGTAACGCGACTTTCACTTCTTCGAAAGTGATGGAGGCATCGAGTTCGTCATTGGTTGGGCCATTGTATTCAGGCTGCTCAGGTACGTCCGGAGCAGGGGGAATATAGAGTTGTTCAAGTGTGCTAAGAAGTGCGTCGGGGTCCTGATCGAGGGAGTGCATCAGTTGTTGTACCCTGCCGTTGGTGTGGTGTTTGGAGGTTTCCGGATTGAGAAGGTGACGTAGAACGGCCCAAGTGCGTTTAGTAGAAAGCGTTCCGTTGAGGGAGTCACACAGCTGGTTCCAGTTGGTGCGGGCGAGGGTTTGTGCGTGTTGCTCCATGTCCAGTTGGAGACGAGCTAGTTTACGTTTGAGGGTACGATTGTGTTTCTGCTGCCTCCAGCGTTTTTCTATGCCGCAGTAAGCTTCCCATAGGTGTTTTATGCGGGAGTCAACATAAGGTGATGGGGTAGCGGGGTCTACAGGGTGTTCATGTTTGGTGCGGGCGGTAAGTAGTGCTCCAAGCCATTCTTCCAGGGCATCGGGATCCGCGGAAGAGGGGGCTGGGATTTTGCGGCTGTCCTGGCGGAACGCATCCCAGTTCGTAATTGAGGGTTGTTTAGATTTAGGGGGCCGGTAGGTTAGAGAGGGAAGGGCGAGTTCAATAATGTAGTGGTCGCTTCGTAGTGCATGTGGTAGTATTTGCCAGTCTGCTGAGTGCATGTTATATGAAAAGGTGAGGTCTGGGTGGGTGTCTTTTTGTATTCTATTGCCTATGCGGGTACGGGTAGAAGGGTCAGAGTATGTGGTGAGTTGTAGTTGTTGCGCGAGTTCCCATAGAAGTCGACCTTTGCGAGTGGTTCTCAGGTAGCCCCAAGGAAGGTGGGGGGCGTTAAAATCTCTGCATAGTACAATCGTTTCCTTCCCAGCAAACGTTAGTGCCTGTTTTAAAAGAGAGGCAAAGCTAGTGTGCGGGCCTTTAGGGGGGCTGTATATGTTGAGGATGTGCATTTTGGCCTGGGATGGTTTTGGCGGTAGGATGGTGACGAGGAGGTGCGGGATTGGTGATGTAAATGTATGAGGGGCTGCTACGAGATTGCGGTGGGTAAAGATGGCGACAGAGGGGTGCAATAGGGATTTATGGGCAGTGTAATTGAGCAGTTTAGGGAGGGTATTTACCTCTTGTAGTGCAATAAGTGATGGAGGGGAGGTGAGGGATTGAAGAAGTGCTTGGAAATTCATACGCTTTTGTTTGAAGCCACGGCAGTTCCACTGCCATATAACATACTGTTTTTATAGGTCTGCGTCATGATCGATATTGGCTGCTAAGGGCATGCTTTCCGGTGACACAGGTGGGGATGTTGGAGTGAGGGTCATTAAATGGCTGGCCCATTTCATGAGCTCACTGTGTAAGTCCTGTACTGTCTTTTTTAAAGCGACTATTTCTTCGTGTGTTTGCTGTTTGAGTGTAGTGAAAGCATTTTCAAAATCCATGCGGAGGGACTGCATTTCGGGCGCGGGTGGGGTATTAGTAGTTTGGATTAGGGTCTTACGTTTAAGATGCGGCTCCGCGTGTGGTGCATCAGGTAGGGAGGTTGGGGTGGTGGCTTCGGCTTTAAGAAGGGCATTTTCTCGGGCGAGTCGCTCATTCTCATGTTTGGTTTGGAGGAGTTGGGAACGGAGGTCTTGTATCTATTTAAGCATGGTTTGCATTTGAATGTGCCATGAAGAAGGTGGTTGGGAGGTATTATGAGGAAGTGTGGGTGGGGGAGGAGTAGGCAGCAGGCCTGCGGAGCTCACCTGTCCTCGGACGGCTTGACTGTAGGTGCCGGGTCCCCTTGGTGGTTGATGGGGGTCTTGGAGGGTGGCATTCCGCGGATCTTGGCCGTTGGAGACCAGCTGGGCAGATGTGGGCGACCGCTTGCGAGGCTCGAACCGTCGGGGACAGTCCGCAGAGCCCGTTGCGTGTGGGCCTTCGCACACGATGAACAGGGGGTTTCACGGATGCTCATCTCGGGGGTTCAAAGTGCCGCAGCGGGAACACCTTGGGGATGGTTGTGCACTAAGACAGACATCTTTTCGGTGTCCGGATTTCCAGCAAACGGCGCACGCTTCGGTCTTGCGCCGTAGGGGTTTGCATCTGTACGTGGTAGATCGATAACGAATCCAGAAGGGGACCTTTGTACCATCAAATAGGATTTGCGCCATATTCAGTGTGTTTAGGCGTTTCGCTTCTAGGATGCGAAGGTCCGGATTGAAGTTGCAGATGCTGTCCCGCACCAGCTTTGGCGTGTCTTCTTCCGGGATGTTAAAATCACCCCGGCAACGGTGTTGTCGGGTGCCGACACATGCGCAGCCACTTCGTAGCACTGCCCCCGAATAGTGAGGGAGGTTACCACCGCATACTTCTTCGCGCGTTCCTCGGATGAGCATGTAGTTGGCTGTCTGCTGGATGCGGACTTGATCGGCGGGGTTTAAGGGTATGCCGGCTTGGTGCATGACGGCATCCGCGAGAGAAGCTTGTGCCACTGACCTCAGGTCCAGTCCACCACGCGGGCGCAGAACGATTTTGATGTCGGTGGCCGGTAGTGGCGAAGTGGGAGGTTGTGGGGGCGGCGGTGGAGAGCCGGGTCTTTTTTTGGGCAGGGGCCGAGTGAGGGGGTGTTCTCGGTGGGGCATTTGCAGCGTCGTGGAAGCCTCGATGTCTGCGACGAATTTCCTTCCATCCAGGTTGGCTGAGTTCCGTGGGGTCAATTTCTTCTCCGGCCACAGTGACCTCCATGGTCGAAGGGTGTTCAAACGGCGCGCCGCGGCTTGCGCGTGCACCTGCGTTCCTACGCCGGCGACGGGGCCCGGCCCGGTGTGCTAGGCCTGAGTAGGCATAGCTGGCTGTGCGGCGTGGCTGGAACTTCAAAAGGCTGTAACTGACCGTTCAATGGCCCGATTTCCCTGACGTTGGTGTCTGAGCGATCCGTAGGGCTTTACGGACGCGGCGGTGCAGGGCTGGTGAGCAGTGGGGCACTTTAAGCGATGAAACTGGCCTTCAAATGCAGAGCCCATAGAGTTTCTCACTACCTTACCTAGAGTGGAATCTGGCGCTAGCGTCAACGTGATTCGGCGGAAGCGCTCTACGCCTCCATGAGTGCCGCAATAGTGTGTAGTTCGGCCGGGAGTTCGGCATGGCATGGCCGGCAATGACTTTGTGGCTACGCAAATTATGTTTTTGTTAAAAAAATTGCAGCCGAAAGTGCCGCTGTCAACAAATTTTGTTTTGTGCAAGGCACTGTGTTCGAGATCTTATGCTGCAAAACAAATTAGAGGGTTACAAAGAAAAGAAAAAAAGTAGAGGTCCTGCCTTTGGCTCACGCTGCCAGATACAGCGGGCCGTCTCGGATACATTTTTAAGTTATTACATCCTTCAAACTGGGTGCGGTTTTCTTTGATTTTTTGTAATATTTAGCTGAAAAAAATATTTATATTGTCTTAAGCTGTGTTCTTCATCTCATTAGTATCATTATCGTAGGCTACGCGCCTTGGCAGGCGATGCAGCATTACAGATGCGAGAATGATGTAATCGCGTTGTATTTATTTGTTTTGTATAAGCAGGTACAAATTACCGTGGAAGCGAAGCCTGTTACCGCAAGTAAGTCTTCAAGCACACGCGCAAAGCATTATGAAATTGCATGAATGCTTCAAATGGCAAATAAATACTGGCTTGTCGAGTTGCTATGTATGTTGCCCCATTGCGCCTGTCCAAGGCAGCGCATGCTTCAAGGGGTAAGTAAACGCAGCGACGGCGACGAGCGACACGAAGATTGTAACAGAATGGGTGCAGAAAACGCATAGTGTGTGCTAGCAAAGCTTATTTAGTGGCGACAGCAGGATGCGGCATAAAGCAGCAAGCGACCGCCGGGGCCCTCGCTCGCTTTTTTCCGGCCAGAAGCAGCCCACAAGCGAGCGGCAGCGACGATACAGTGAACTGTAGTGATGAGCGACGACGACAGAGGACATAGGCGGCAGTGTATTAATTTTTTTCGCTTGTCGCTTTGGCCAAGTACAGCCGGTAAAAGGCTTGTCTATAACACAGCTTTCGTACTCTCAGCCGTATCCTGCCCCACCGGAGCGGGATTTGAATTAAACTACTGCGGAATTCTGGAGTATTAGCCCTTCGCTTTTGCCTCCGACATGTTTGGAACGAGTATGTTTCGGCGGTTTTCGGATGTAGCTGGTTAAAGTTGAAATCGCTGTTATAGACAAGCGTTTTACCGACTGTACACTCTGTTGTTGCACCTTTTGGTTTGCGTTTTTCACGTCGCTTGTCGCCGTCGCTGCATGTGGTCACCCCTTCATCTGAAGAAACTCCCCGCTAACGCGAGCACATGCGTTAAGCGCTAATCACGCTGCTGTTTCCTGGTGTCATATACGAGGTTTTCTGCGCAGATTGCAACTACGCATACATCGGTGAATCGGGCAAATTTAAACAGAGATTGCGGCAGCCTCAGAACGATGTGAAAAATAAGCGATTAGCGAGCGTCGAATGCTCTTTCCGAGAACGTGAATGCAACGGGCGACGGGATTGGTTGGGATAATTCCAGAATCAGCGGCCAGATCACGGTTTTATCTCGAGTCTCTGCAGATACAGAGGACACGTCACACGATTAATCAGAATGAAGGGTGCCTCCCGCCGTCATACACGCGCTGCTTACGTCACGTGCTCAAGAAAACATAAGCGTGCATTAACATTCCTTCACCTCATTGTGAACAAGCCTTCCGTAGCGAAGCCAAAACGCCTTGTTAATTGTTGTTTTAAAATTTTTGATGTTTTAACAGGTTCTTTTGGTTCGTGTCTTCATTTTTACTTCTCATGTCTCCCGACCAGACAGGTTTCTGTCAAATCCTCGACTTCATATTGTAGCAACAATGCATCATGCGCATTTTTAGCCTTTGTAGCCCGGGCGTGATATCCGACAACTGTTTCGACATGAAACTAGGAACTACCGTCTTATGATCAGTTTCAACGGTAAAGTGTAAGCCAGTGCCATACTCCTGAAACTTCTCACATGCCCAGATCACAGCATGGCTTTCTTTCTTACTCTGAGCGTACCTCCTTTCTATCTCTGACGGGCTACGGGATGCGTACGCTACAGGTCGATAGACGACATCTTTCTGCTTATGTCGCAGAACTGCAACTAACCCGAACGATGAAGTATCTGCTGAAACTGCTGTCATGTTCTCTGGGTCGAATGGTGATAGAACTTGTGGGATTCTACACTTCACACACTAGTTATTCTCACCCCGCAGCCATCGCGCTCAGCAAACATGCCTTGCGAGCGCCGGCTACGCACGGGTCCGTTGTTTGCGGAGGCAGACGAAGGCAGGAGGCGACGAGGGCAAAGCACCAGTAGCAGCATTTATTGCAACGCGCAAACCAAATACACTGCATACAGACTAATCATAGTCTATAACGGTAACATTGGAAGCGAGGCACTAAACAACGCTAGAGATCGAGATGGTTCGACTCACCGATTGAAAAATTACCCCACTTTCCCGCGAGGGGAACCCTGTGGAGATGCGACGCATCTTGGGGGTTCACTTGGTGTTTCCGTTGGGTTGATTCTCTAATTGCGTGAAACGTGTGAGGAACGCCTATGATGTATTCTTTATTTAACACGCGGCGTAACGTTAATGATGACGGCCTTGTGGTCGCTGAAGTGTACGGGTAGTGGAGGGTGAAGTTAGGGGACCACCGTGCAATTTGCAGCGAAGATCAAGTCTATGCACGTGCCCGAAATCGGACCGCCGGTGCTGGAACGACCGCGGCTATGACGCAACACAATTCAACACAATCCACTTTAATCCAATCCAATCCAATCCAATTCAAGCCAAGCCAAGCCAAGCCAATCGAATCCAATCCAATCCCCTCGCGAGAGAGTGTTCGCTATCGGAGAGGAGAGGGGGTCAGCGGCGGAGAGAGCAGCTCCCGCGGCGAGGAGAATAGGGAGGGGTGTGGACGGACAACAACAATGACGTACGGAGGGTCAAGGCGAGTGAATGCGATGCAGTCGCATCTAATACCGGAGCAGCGTGGCGCCGCGCGAGTGAGCGCGGGTGCAGTCTCCGAGCTCGCCCGGACGCATCCCTTTGTAGCGCGTTCCCCAGGTCCGGACCAGCCCGCCGAACCGCCGCACACTACCGCATCCCCAAGACAAGAGGGTGTCCTCTCGTCATGCGACAACCCACCAAACCTCGCCGCTTGGTGGCGCTAGAGCTGAGGAAGAACTGGTTCTCCGGTAAGGCAGAGGGGAAAAGGGGCGCCCTTATGAAAATGAACTTTTCCTTTCTGTTTACTTTGTGTCTCCTGCATGTTGACTGTGTGGCCTTTCTTTTGACTTTTCCTTTGTGTTACCTTTAGGACATAAGCAGGCTGTGTACTTTTTATAAACTGCCGGATAAACAGCCATGATGTTTTACCTTTATATGTACTATGGTAAAGACAAAGTTTAAATTTGTATACGAGATTTTATTTCGGATGAGAAGTATAAAACTTTAAAACTGACTTGCTTTCTTCTCTTTCTGAGTTCCGCAATGCTATTGCCCATGTGTGTACTCAAGGCAAAATGAAGTCAAAAGACTTTGGCCTGTTTCCCCTGTGTTGCCTCTAGGACAAAGGGTGGAAGATATAACTTGAATTTGCTGTCTTAATTCTTTTTCTGTGTGCCGTAATGCTGTTGCTTATGTATGTACTGAAGGCAAAATGAAGTCAAAAGACTGACTTATGTCTTTTGTGTTGCCTCTAGGACATTGGGTAGAAGTATAACTATTTGTTGCCTTACATTCTTTTTCTGAAGAGCCGCAAACTAAACAATCGTGCTGTGCTTCCTCAAGTAAACATAAAGTCGAGCATGTAAGCCTTAATTAAACTCGAAAGGTTAAGTTTTTTGGCTTGGCTAGAGATGGTAAGAAACAACGCCGATGGTTTAAAATTCTGCAGCACTGTACACGTTATTTCGTGCTAGTGATGTCTGAATAATTCGCAGAATTATTCAAAATATAACCTAAGGCAGAAAAACTTCAATTAAAACAGGGTAAAAAAAAAGATTACTGTGCTCGTTTCGAACCACCGAAGTTTGGGTCAGTTGGCGAGTACTTAACCTCCAAGCCACCGAAACAGAATGCGGTGGGTTGTTAAACGTAGGTCTAAATATTTGAGCATACATAGTCTTGCTAAGCCTTTATTTGAGTGAATTGTTTGCCTGCGTGGATTTGACGCACGGTGCTTTTGTGAGCGTGCGTGCGTGTGCGTGCGTGCGTGTGCGCGCGCGCACGTGTGTGTGTGCCTGTGTGTGTGTGTGTGTGTGTGTGTGTGTGTGTGTGTGTGTGTGTGTGTGTGTGTGTGTGTGTGTGTGTGTGTGTGTGCGTGCGTGTGTGTGTGTGCGTGTGTGTGTGTGTGTGTGCGTGTGTATGCGTATGCATTTGCGCGTGTGTTTGCGTATGTCTGCGAGAATAATTTTTTATCCGGCCGTTCTGTTTGTGAAAAGCCCACAAACAGTGAATGCTTGGACGCTGAACAAAACACAAAACAGTCAATCTAGATGTAGATGACGATGATAATAACTTCATTTGTTAATCCATTTTTATTTGCTTTTGAGTTGCAACAACTTACGACAACAAAAGACGTTGCTCGCATCAAGAAAATATACTGCCATTATACATATGTTTGCTATTATCAACTTTAACAAAATACTATAATGGCGTCTGCCTAGTTTGCTTCAGGGGTAATCATGAAGTAACCAAGTACCTGCTAAAACTCTATGACTGCTAGATAGCCAACTCTAGTAATAAGTCTAGTCTAGGCTAGCATATATGCAGTCATTGTTATAGGTGGGCAAGAAAAGACGTGTATGGTTCGTTGTGCAAGGTTTTGGTGGTTTGTTTTCGATTTGCTGCTGTTACGTGAATTACTACGTGCTCCTGCTGTCGTAATATTTCGTGTTAGTGCTCTTGTGCCACCTGAAACATCGTGAGTGCTGGCAAAGCGCCTGTGTCGCCGCTGTACTGCGCTGCTGTGGCAAACGCACATCGCGGTCGCCATTTGACAAAACACCTGACAAGTTGTGCGTGCCTACGTGAATCAAGAGTCTCTACTGCAAGTTCCAGTCTGTCGACGCGACGTGTGAAAAATGCTGCGTGTTCTGCCGTAAGTGATTGTTTATCGTGGTGCATGTTAAAATTTTCTTACGCGTTGCCGCAGCGCCGTTTCGTTAAACGTGTTGAGTATTTTCCTTGGTGTTCGGCTCCCCGCGCTTCTTTTATTGTAAATTACCGGCTGCGTCGGCGCGGTCACATGAATGGGCTTCCAGGAGCGGCGGCCAGTATGCTGTGTGAGTGATCCTTGCCATTGCCGGCAACGAAAGTGTTATCATGCTGACGGGCCAGCGGCCGCCGCTTGGCTTGGGTGGATTCGACCGCTAAAGCTTGTTGCATGAAAAAAAAGAAAAAGAAAACTGCGTTAATGGTTGTAAAACAAAACGCGCACTCCCCGATTTTTTTTTTTAGGAGGCAGCTTTTTTAGGAGAAGCTCTTTAAATAATCTGCCCCTGTATCATCACCCCTGTCTAACTACAACTGTGAATGCCTCTTAAATGATATGTACCGGCATGTTTGTCATGTAGGTTACTTGTTCGTTTCTGTTGACCGTTTTCTTAAGATTGCCTGCAAATAATAATTCTGTTGTGTTCTTGCTTTTCATTTTTTTGCAGCTTTTACGTGCTCGTAGTTTGGTGTCAGCGAGAAAGAAATTGCCGGATCGCTTTCTTCAATGCTTTCTCGCGGCCAGGTGGCCAAATAATGATGGCCACAATTTTCACTACACTGCATTTAATTATTCACAATGTTACTCAAATAAACATTGTAAAGGCAGAAAAATGCGTCGCTGTTTTACTGCGTGGTTGGCAGCAATTCTAAGCGCCACAAAGTATTATATAAACACGCTTGCCATTCGAAGGATGTTCAGTGCATGAGGAATAGAGAACTTGATTATTTGCAGCCATTCATCAACCGCAGGAAAACTGAAAGGAGAAAAGTGGACGGATACTTCCAGGCCGCACAGAGGAAACGTGAAATGCAAAGGACGCATAGAGGACAGAGAAAGTCTGTGGCCAATTTTAGGGCACTCAAAGGACGCACACCGTCTATTGCCTTCTGGAAACATACTGGACAAATGGAGGACGCATGCTGTCTATTGCCTTTGGGAAATATACTGTACACATTGAGGACGGAAACACAAAGGACACTTGGAGGACACAAAAAGTAAGTGGCCAAATTCCAATACAGGGGACACACAGATGACATACATGGTCTATTGCCTCCGGGAAATAGACTGTCTTTTGACTGGACGTAAAAATTTTTATAAGGGCGACTTCACCCCCGCGCTCCTGTCGCGAAAGCGAGGCGCGCTGTGCAACGCAGCCCGCGATGGAAAGCTAGCCAGAAAGGGGTTCGCGTGAAAGTCGCGATCCCCACAAACTGGACTGTCAGACAGCTTTTGTTCAGCAGCTCGAAGCTTTTCTGTAGGGCTGAGGTCCATACCCACTCGCGTTTCAGGTTTATAAGAGTGCTCATGGGGTGAGCTCTTTGTGACATGTTCGGGACAAACTTCATGAGGTAAATTGCCATTACGAGCACCCTTCTCAGCTCGTGAGTGTTTGACGGTGGTCTGATGTCAATGATAGCCAGCAAATTTGAAGGGTCAGCATGAATTCCTTGATTATCAGAGATGTGTCCCAGCAACTTTACGCTTTGTACATTGAAATTGCACTTTTCACGGTTCAACGGCACACCATATTTCTGTAACCTTTCCAGTACCGCTCTAAGACGGGCGTTGTGCTCTGCTTGTGTCCTGCCGTAGATCAGGATATCATTCATGGTACACACGTCGCATTCCAGGTTATACAAAAGCTGTGACATCATCCTTTGGAAGAATTCAGGCGCTGAAGTTATTCCTAAAGGTAGTCTCTTGAACCGGTACCTGCCAAATGGCGTTATGAACATGGTCATGCTTCGGGACTCTTCCTGAAGCTCAAACTGCCAAAACCCTTAATTGGCGCCTACTTGGGAGAAGTACTGAGCTACGGCAAATTGCTCAAGGACATGTTCACTGACAGGCGGAGGGTGAACGTCTCGCTCTACAAACGTGTTTAGCTCAGTAAGGTCTACGCATATGCGTACATTTCCGTCAGATTTCTAAACAATGACCATTCCAGAACACCATTCTGTTGGCTCCTCAAGTGGCTCGATAACATCAAGCTCAACCATCTGTTGGAGTTCTGCTTTGGCCTTCGACATTAATGGTATGGTGTCCCAACCTCGAGCGTACGACGTCTAAAAGTACCGTATAGGTTTTTCATATTATTGTACAGCGCCTAATTCTTGTTACAGTCCTCCGAGTCATTCAGTTCGGTTCTAGTCGCCCCGAGAAAACACTGGAACTCTCTCGAACGAGGCGGCGGTAACGGGTGCAAACGCCGGCTCGCCGGCAAGAAAATACCAAAATAAAAGCTCCGCCGCTCAGCTTTCACCGAAGCTTCGAGTTCTTTCGAGGGGGCGAGCGTAGCTTTGCCAGTGCGAAGGCGCCCATGATTCCAGAAGGGAGAAAGAGGAAAGTTGTGCGCTCGGCGGCGGCTGGCGCCTTGTTTGTTGTGCCCTCTCTCTCCGCGCCGGCGCAGTTATAAAAAGAGAATCCGCGCCGAAGCAAGTTAGCTACTCGAGATGGGCAAAACGGCTCACTTCAGTGAGCGGCTCAGAATGGCTCAGTTCACTGAAGGGAACCGGTTCATTTGAACGGTACAGCGGTTCATTTAGGTCTGTAACCTGTGTTAAGCATGCATAATTATGCAATTAGATTAATCTAAATTATTGCTTAATTGTTACTGAGACATTTACTTTGTAACAACATCCCGTGTATTTGTACTGAAAAGAATTGGCCTCGCCATAATTACAAAAGTTTTTTGTGTTCGTGGTATTTCAGGATCGCTCTCGGTCGATATATAAAGAAAAAAATGCACTCTTTGTCAACTTTATTACTTCGCACATATGATCTCTACTAGTGAGCTGCGAGGCCAGAGAAAATGATTCTGGAAAATACGTTGAAAGAAACTAATTTGAATATTGTGGTTTGTGAACAACACTTTGTTCAGTCTATTCGAAGCGAGACGGGTCCGCTTTTTGGCAGCCATAATACATGACGCGAAAGTTGCGCACAAGACCCAGCTGGGTCGGCCGCAACCTTTTCTTTCCCTCATGGTCGGCCCATTCGCCTCCAATAACTGTACCAGAACGTGCCGACACGACTCGTCTGGAGCCATGCTCAGCACGATTTTCTGGTCGAGCGAGCAGTCCCTGAGCAGCGGTTATTAGGAGAGCCGCTCTGCCAAAGAACTGCCGGGAGCCGAGAATCGCTGCTGAACTGAGCAGCTCAGAAGATCCGGCTCGTTCCTGACACGGACAACAGCTGAACGCACAAATGTAACCGTGGTGAATATTATGCGCACAGGAGTTTATTTTCCTATTAATTTGAAAATACAGACGCAGTTCGTTCACTGCTGCCATTGCGGCCTCACGATCTGTCATTCACCGCCGCTGCCGTGGTCTCGCAACCGCTGTTCCCAAATGGCGCCTCAGAAGATCCGCTTCGCGAAGAGCGGCTCTCGAAAAGACCGGGTCAGAAGAACCAAAGAACGGCTCAAAAGAACCGGCTCTCCTTACTCGGACTGCCTGTTCACACAACAGGAGGCACTGGAGGAATTTGAAAAATTATCCCCACCGAGCAGCTGCCCCGGCCAGGCAGGGCAGTTGCTTTCTTGTGCCGATAATAGATGGCGTGAAACTAGATGCCGCCGAGCGTCTCGGGCACGCGCAGTGGATTTAGCGAAAATAAAATAAAACTGGCAAAAGCCTAGAGGAAAGAGAAAATGCCGAGCGCTCGTGAGCGCGTGCCTCGCGGAGACACCCGAGTCCCGGGCTCAGGCAGTGGCTTTAACAAAAACAAAAAAACCTCCAGCGCTGTCTTCAGCTGCTACCGCGCGTGTAAAAAAAAACTCCAGCACTAATGCTTAATGCTAAATGCTAAAGTTGACAAGACACCTTCCTTGGGAGATATCACCGCGCTGCCACCACATCCTCTGGAGGACTTTATGGGTAATTGTAGACATGACTAGGAGTGTGCCAATCCTTCCTTAGACGACTTGCAGATCCCGCCACCGATGCCTCGAGTCGATGACGAAGATTGCAATGCTGAGGATGACTTTCCATCCGCCACTCGCCGGGAAGAAGACGACGGCCTTTTTGATGCACATGACGACGGTTGCTGGCATCGCAACTATACAAATAAGCAATGATATTCAAACGTAACTGTACCCGGCAATGCTCACCTACAGCAGCTTCGCAATTCAAGTTTTCTGCGTGGCTGAAAGCGTCCCTAAACGTTTTTGATCGGAGTGTCACATGCTATGTCTAGCACGAAGACGCTCGCGGATTGCTCGATGCGACTTCGAATGTGATCAATGAACTGATGGACATCGGCAACCGATATCGTAAATATGAAAAGAAATCAGAATATGTTCAGATCCGCAATACAAGTGTTTGTTGATATGTAAGGCATTGGTAGCACTACGCTCATTGAAAACGTATTGAACATATTGGTGATTTTTCAGTTCGTGGCGTTTGGCTAGGCACTAGGGGATGGGAAAGAAAAGAATGCAGAGGTTGTGGACCTCAAGAACGGAGAAGCTGTTGGGCAATTGTGCAGCGTGGAACTGGTGGCCACAGCTTCATTACTCATGCAGTCCCATTGCGAGGAAGTGCGGGTTGTACCAGAGAGGACGATACGCAGCAGCGGCGACTAAGGGAAGGCCGCTGTCTCCCATTAACTAGCCATGTGGGCAGCGCAAACAATGGCATATGCATTAAACTGTTGAAGACTAGAGTGGGACCAGCCAAGGACTTGGCCGGAGAGTAGGACGATTGGGTTGGGTGCGTGAAGCGCTGTCTGGGTGACTGCTTGAAAAATCACGTCGATGCGTGATATTCATATATAAAAAAAGCCAATACACATCGATACCAAAGTTGCGAGATCGAAACCCAGTTGCTGTGGACAAAATTCCGCGGAGGCGAAATGCACAGACATTCATGTGCTGCGTAATACCAGTGCATAATAAAAAAATCCTGGTGGCCGAAATTATACGTAGCCCTTCTCTACAACATCTCTGATGCTGTAGAGGAGGGCTACCAAGCCAGTTCTGGTTTGCAACAATAAATGCATTAAACTAGGACCACGGACCTGAAATGAGGAAGCGCTCAGTTGTCGTACGCAGAAACTACAAAATGCTGCGCCGGGAGATAAGTGCGCTTTCCAGCAACGCAGTCGCGGCGTGCTAAGACGCTACAAGCGCGCCGAAAGTTAGGCGTGCTTCACAGCAAAGCAAGCACGGCGCACTCCCTCGCTAGCAGACGACACGAAGCCCCGCCTCCAAGCCGATATGCGCCTGCGCCGCTTAGCTTCAATGCTTCTGGTGACATGCTTTCTCGACGTCACTAAGGCATATGACAATGTCCCACGCGGCCTTATACTGCAACACATGAGCGAGCTGGCTATGCCATCCAAATGGATTGATCTTCTGCGGCGCTTATACACCGGCAACAAGGCAGTGGCATGCTTCGGAGAGGTCCACACGGAGCCAGTGGCAATACACCGGGGACTGAAGCAGGGGTGCCCGCTGTCCCCGCTGCTATACACGCTGTACGTAGCGGGGCTAGAGAAAGCCTTTATTGCGTCAGGACTTGGTTTCACGCTGCCCTATTCTGAAGATGGAATCCCGCAAATGTGGACACTTTCGGGGCTGGTCTTCGCCGATGACCTTGTCCTGCTCGCTGGAAGTGTGGCTGAGCTACAGGGACTTGTCGCCGCCTCGGCTGAGCATCTGTCAACACTGGGACTGGCCTTCGACACGAGAAAGTCAGCGGTCCTGTGCTTCTCCGACCCAGAGGACAAAGCTCGCATTGTGCTGCTGCCTGGCGGTGAAGAGGTTCCATCAATGCACAGCTATTGTTACCTTGGCATCACTTTCAGCACCACTGGTGACAAGTATGCTACACACGAGGCACTATTGAAAGAAAACTCGAGACGCGCCAGCTGTATCCTGCGCAGACGGTGCTTATGGGGGTGCAATCGATACCTGTTGGTCCGTGACCTGTGGAAGTCGGTGCACGTCCCATGTCTCACCTTCGCGAGCGCTGTGGTGTGTGTGTCGGCGCCAACACGGGGGTGGCTCCAGCGTGGTCAGCGAGAAGTGGGCCGCCTTGCCTTGGGCTGCCATGGCCGAGTGGCTGTGGAGGCCATACAAGGTGACTTGGGATGGTCAACATTTGAGGCTCGCGAGGCCACCAGCAAGATTGCATTCGAAGAGCGACTCCGAGTCATGTGAACGCTGGGGGCGGCGACTGTTCCGCTACATGGCATTCAAGGGTGTGCGCACACAGTGGTGCAACCGCCTCTACAACCTCCGTCGAAAATTCGGCTTCACTGCCAACCCGATCGAGGTGGGCCCGCCGCACAAGATCACGGAGAAGGTGCGCTCCAGAGTGAAAGAGGAGGAACGCGCTCACTGGCGGACCGCAATGCACCAAAAGTCTACCCTGGAACTATACCGCAGCCACAGGCAAGATATAGGCCGGATGCGTGTCTACGATAACAGCAGCGGCAGCACACTCCTCTTCGAGGCCCGTGGGGGGGGCACTGCGCACGCTGCTGCACTGCCGGCGATACGACAGCACACCAGAGGTACAAGTAGCAAAGTGCAGGGCATGCAGCGACCACGAGAAAAGCATGGAGTACCTGGTGCTCCACTGCCACAAGCTGCGCGCACCCGCCAGAGTCAACGCCACTGTACAACAGGCGCTGCGATCGGTACGGCTGGGTGCGGCTCTGGTGACGGTGCAGTGAACGCACGAGTGAACTGCAGTGAATGGCGACAGTGCAGTGGACGTACATACGCATGCAGTGTACCATATGCACAAGACTGCAGGAAAACTGCTACCATTAGTTTTCTCGCTGATGGGGACGGTGCAATGACTTTAGCATTGAGCTGTTTTTTTCGTTTTTCGTTTTTTTTTGTTTTTTTTTTATTTCTTCATTTTCTTTTTCTTTTTTTATACGTATTTTGTTAACTTTTCACCTCGCTTGGACATTTCGGTGTCCGCCCGATACAAAGGGTTTCTGGCCGCAACGATCATCATCATCGGGCAGCCGGGGGCGCGGTCAGAGCGCGTTTGCCAGTGAACAGACCACGCAGTAAGATAAAACAGATGCTCGCCGCCTTATCAGCAGTGCGCTTTCGCTTTCCGTGTCGTGGGCCACTCAAATGGACTATTCATTTTGTGAGTGGCGAAAAAATTTGGTGCGAACGGCCATGCTGCTACTGCATTCCTGCCTGCCGGTCTGGCTACAGAGCAGCGGCGGCCGCCCGATGCCCTGCGATCTGCGGTGGCGCCCCTCGCGGAAGCCTTTGTCCCCGTACGAAACTGGGCGGGGAGTTTCATGACCAGAGGAGCATTCAAAGACTGTGGTTCTACGTAGACCCGCCCAATTGTTTATCTATATCACGGGAGCGTCGACCGTTCCGTCGATCAGCGCCGCAAGATGGAGCGATACGGCAAACTCGGCGAGAATAGCCGCATAAGCACTAAGCAAACGCCGCTGCTGCCGTCGTCTGCTAGGCTGTTCCAAGAGCAGACAGCCACCCCAAACTGGTGTTACCAGTCACTTTCACTTGCTCTCTTCGCACCGTTGACGACGGGAGGGATGGCAGTGTGACAAGCGAATAAAAAAAATCGGGGGCGGCCCTCTGCCCTTGGAACAGCCTAGCAGACGATGGCAGCAGCGGCGCTTGCTTAGTGCGCATGCGGCTACTCTCGCCGATCTTGTCGTATCGCTCCATCACACGGTGCTGGTCGATGGAGCGGTCAATGCTCCGGTGATATTAAAAAAAAATTGGACGGGGGTATGTGAAACTAGAACTGTTTATCGGCTTGCTCGCGTGTTCATGATCAAGCGCTGACGGTCAGGCATGCAAGGAGTTCGAAAGCACGCGCCGTACTGTGTCGCAGCAAGTATAACGATAAAGGCAGGTCCAACTTCCCGTGTTGCATGAAGCTACTATTTCACGAGGATGGCTTGGTGGGCTAGTTGGTGAAGCACCATAAAGGGTTAACAGCGCACAAACACGACGAGACACAGGGAAGAGAAGACCGGACAAACGCTGATTTCAACTGTCCTCGTGCGTAGCACATTGTTTTCAAAGCGCAGCCGTGTATACCACGTTGGTGGGACACCGTGGCTCCACCCGATCATTCAATCACCCACCCGGTCTTGGTGCGTGCACAGCCTGTGTCTGTTTTCCCAGTGGGCGCGAGACATCGTCCCGATCGGCGCCGACACCTTGCGCACGCACGCATGTTTTGCGTGCACAGTGCAGCGCGCAACGGAAGTTGAAATTGCCCGCAACTGCGCTGAAATCGGTGCGCGCATTTTATGATGCATGGTCTGCCAAATTTTCTAATGTCGATAATGAACCTGCGGCAGAGGAAAACAAACAAAAAAGGACAATCGAGACTTGCGTTTTGAGTTTTCTCAAGCTTGCTCCATTCATGTCACTGAATGACGCTTGCAATCGTTGGACGAATTCATATGTTCGCACTTAGAATGCGCAGCGGAAGTAATAGGGCGCTGTTTTATAGAACTGCATTATATAATACGTACGTAAGAAAATGAAACTTTCTAGATGAATTGGTGTGCGTGAATGGCAGGAACGCATCTCAACGCTTACTCCCGCACTGAACAAGAATACCCTTATGAAAATTTCTATGTCCAGTCAAAAGACAGTCTGCGTCCCGAAGGAAACAGACTGCGTGCGTCCTGTGTGTTTCCTCTGTGTTGGAATTTCGCCACCGACTTTCTGCGTCCTCCAAGTGTCCCGTGTGTTTCCGTCCTCCATGCGTCCAGTCTATCTCCCAAAGGCAACACAGACACCATACGGCCTTTGTGTGTCCCCTATATGTCTTGAAGGCAACAGACCGCATTCGTCCCTTGTGTGTCCCCTGTATTGAAATTTCGCCACCGACTTTCTGCGTCCTCCAAGAATCCTTTGTGTTTCCGTCCTCTACGTATCCCACAAGCTTCCACCTTTTGAGTGCCCTTTGCATGCTGTCAAATAACAGCGCCCAACAGCCAGCTGCATGTGGAAAATGTCAGCCAGCTCCACAGTCACTGTTTCATGCTGCAGTTGTTTCTGTAAGAGCAAGCTGACGAAAATCACATGAATCACATGACTCTTGCAAACCTGACTATTTTATTCAGGTTGGATCCATACGTGCTGCTGCCGCCTGCCACACCAGGTGTCCCCTCATCTTTACCCCTCACAGGACGGGATAGCCACTGCCACACTTGAACCTGAAATGACAAACGCATTGATCGCATATGAAGGGGTTTAAACAAACACGTCTCAAACATTTGCTAGTTATGCTTATAAATATAAAGGAGTGTTCCCATACAAAACTGAACCAAGTATCCTGAAAGAGAAGGTACAACTTCTAGGTTGCAAAATTAGCCACAAAATTTAAACCACATAAATTAACTAATGAGCTTACGAACATCCATAATGACATACTGTTACATAGGCAACACAACGCAGAACTAAGTACTGTTTAGATTCATGGCCTCCTCATGACGGGCATTTATACAGCCTCGCAAGAACATTTGAGAGATGAGATTATTGCAGCAGCACTGTGGGAACAAAGCAATATTGGGGGGGGGGCAGGGAAGGCAACATAAAATTGCATGAACATGCTAAGACAGGCATTGATCAGTCGTCATCATGAGTAGTTGCTTGTGACTACGCGTTCTTTGGAACCTATAAAGGCAGCAGTTTTATTGTGCATTTCCTTTATGAGACAGCACTTGCATTGTCTAGTTTTTTGTCTGTGCTTGCTTACAAAAAGCAAAATGTACATCACCATGAACTGACCAACCTCTAGGTTGGCTCCTCACTTTTTATATTTCTTTGTGTCGATGGGTAGCAGACACAGGAACAGAAATAAAAAACAACCCTGGAAAACCGTGTGGATAGCACACTTGCACCCATTATTGCACGCGTGCCACGTGGTCACTCATCCCAACAGATGTACAGTGCACGGAGTGACCCCCAAGCAGCGAAAGCTGGGTGTGGTCGCTCTGTACTTTGTGAAAATACAACCTACTAGAAAGATTTGACAGATAGCACAAACAGTGCAGGTGCGCCAACTTTGCACCATGGCACGAATTTTTCAACGCACAACAGAAAACGCATTGGTATGTCAGTGACACCGTGGAGGAGAAATTTGAAGACAAACCAGGACATCAGTGACAGTGAAAGGGTTAAAGCGGTCGAATACAGCAAATTTAATTTCAGGGTTTATGCTTACCAGCAATGAGGAAAGCTACCGCAGTAACTTGAGCTGACTGCTCTGTAACGTGCACTCAAACGCTAAAAACACAGAAGCGTTTTTGCATATGTTTGCACACAGAGCATTCATACTGTTTGGAAATAATGCAGGTTTTTCCTACTATAAACATCATAATATTGCCCCCAACCACGCCATTTGATTGGTTTACAAAATGTTTTGTTACAAGCACCTGGCCACACCCTGCAATCTTATCCTTTTTAAGGGAACCGTCTTTTTCCCCTTTTTTATTTGTATGCTGCACCAGCAGTCTTGTTTGATATGGAAAGGGTGTTGCTTTGCGATCCCTATCCTAGCTTTTCCTGTTTTTTATTGAAAATGTTCTCGATCTAAATGAATGAGTGCAAAAGAAACCCTGCGGCATTCAATTCGCCAACGCTCATCCATGCACGTCCCTTTGCTGACTCCTTCGAGGTTTGTGTCTTTTTATGTTCACTGCGGAGCACAAGTTTGCTCCGATAATCTATATTTTTACAAAAACCCTGCATTATCCGTGGCTACATAACAATATTCCAAACAAAGTCTGATACACAAACCAGAACCCCCCAAAGCTCTTTCTTCAATTGCTGAGTACCCTTCTACAATTTGGACCATCATTATATTTGCTAGAGTAAATTGCTGTTTGGGAGGGGGGGGGGGGAGGGGGCTACGATGGCCAGTGAGACTCATTACACTACAAGAAACAAAGTGGCAAAAAGGCACGCAATACACCCTTTTCACTGCCAGGCACAAGTTGCATCTAGGGCATTGAAGTGAATTCACCTAAATTCTATTTCTGAGTGCATGGAATTGTTTCACTCATGTAATGTAATCCATAATATGACTTTTGAGTAGAAGTCTAAAGATCTAGTTCATCTGTAATAGGCGGTAGAAGAAAAATCCCCACACACTGTCTGTGGCCACCACGCAATTACCACAGTGAACAAGGGTGACAAAGTCGTTATTAATTAATTCATGGAGCAAGGACGCAGCCCTGATGCGACAAAAAAAAAATAAGAAAGGTACCAGGAAGTTTCTCATCCTCATCGGTTCCATATTTTTTGTCCCATCTCTGCAATGTTCTTATGTCTTAATCTCACTAAGGTACCACAAGGATGCCACAATGGTTTTCTATGTTTTCATGTTCTCTCAGCCTTCAAAATCGAGATTTTCATGCATTTCACAGCCGTAATGAACTCCACTTACAGGTCGTGCAGGATAGATAGAAACAGGAGGCAGCCAATTCTTCTGGTAGCTCACAACGTACATCCTCCATGTCAAACACCTGGTCCTGTAAAAAATGGAAGTTCAAGTAGTAAACAAGCCGTAAATATGAGGTATAATGCCGTGAAATACTCTCTCTGACAGGACATGACAGAATTTCTTTTTTGTAGGTACAAAAAAGGCACCTTCAGTTCTTTCAAGCTAAAAACAAGTAGAGTGCTCACTGATTGAAACGCGACACTGCGAGCGTGTGGCCGCCAATACATGCAGCGCCGTCCATGGACGCCCGTGGAAGCTAGGTGTTACATTGTATACTGCGAGAATGAGAGCGTGTTGACCGTAGGCTTACTGCTTCCGGTTGCCAATGCGTGGGACTGTGGTTCCCCGTAGCGACAGCAGGGCGCTGCGAGCCTGGAGCGCTTGTAGCCAGGAGCGAGCCTCCAACCGTTAGGCCTGGAGCGAGCCCGACGGTTGTAGCCCGGCTGTGCGCGCAGCCGATTTCGCGACATAGTAAGCGCACGCTCTTGTTACGCGTGCCCTTCCGATGTGGCACAGTAGTGTTCATGTAATGCACAGTCACACTCATCAGAATAAAATAAACTTCTGTACGCAGGACCACCAAACTTTATTCCAGGATGTAAACTAAAACAGGAAAGGCACCTTTGCAGGCACGTTTGCGTGTGGTGCGGTGCATTAGTACTTCGTCGGCTCTCCTCTTTTTTTTAGTTTATATCATGGAATAAACTACTCCTTCGTGCAAATGCTCGTTTCATTCAGATAAGCGTGACTGTGCCTTACATGCAAATTATCTGTATCGCATTGGAATGGCACGCATAACAACAGCGCGCGAGCACACGATGTCGCGACATTGGCTGCGCAGAACGCCAGGCCGCTACCATCGCCGCACAAACACACTCCTGCGCTCCAGGCTCGCAGCGCACCGCTGTCGCTGCGGGGAACCACTGCCCCGCTTATTGGCAACCGGAAGCAGCAAGCTTATGGTCAAAACACTCTCATCCTCGTGGTATACCACAACACCTAGCTTCCACGGGTGTCCACTGGTGGCGCTGCATGTAGCGCAGGCCACGAATTTCCACTGTGCAAGCATATTCTCTGGTCCAGAGGGTGCGAAACGTGGTTACGGCTTTTAAAGGAGCCATGAAGAGAAAACACAAGTTTGGTTCATTCAAAGGATTGCGTTGCTAGAATCATGCTAACACCATTTTTAATGTAAGCTCCACTCAAATAAGCTACAAATTAGGAACAAAGGAAATGGCCATGCGACCCACTAGCTCATTTCCCGCAACAGGACCTATGTCATACCAGCCAGCTCTGCAGTTGGCGGAGGGCGACAACAACAAACGCGAATTAGGCAGAGCCTATAAGCTTGCCGAACGAACTGTTTGCGCTTAAATTTAGGGCACATTCTTTTTACAGTAGTAAGAATGGTACAGTAGTAAGAACAGCAAAGGTTAGGAAAGCACACATAAGCATAGAAGTACCGATGCGTACTGCTGTTGGTACTGCGCGCACTATGCTTGGTTTAGCTGCACAGGACTGCGGGGCTTTAGGGTTGTCTCGGACAACACTGGCCGATTGACACAAGCAACGGTGTCTTACGTGACCATATTTGTGGAGCGAGCACTATGTTTCTCGAAACGATTATTTTCTCGCTGAACAAAAACAAGCCAGGTTTAAATACGGTAAAAACAAACCAAAAGCAGAAAGCGGCTTGCCACGGTTATGGTGGCACCATCTAGGTTCACTAACGGTAAAGAAGGCTTCCCAATCGGCTGCAGAGCAGTCGGTTCCTGTGATGTCATTGCAGACCCTGAAAATGCACGATTTAGCGGGAAAACCAAAATTTTAACTTCAATTAATTAATTTCTCAGTGAATAAAGCATCGTTTGCATTTGGACAAGTGCTGGGTGCACCATAACACACGAAATCTTTCGAATAACACAAACTTGTATTTTGTCTCCATGGCGCCATTAAAATTATCTCTGAGGCACATGGTGAACGTCTCAGCGTGCCAATACCACCAAGGGGTAGGCAAGTTGAAATGCTGACGAAACGAAAAAACGGGATGGCGAAGGAGCACGGTGGCAAGCCCACGCCCTGTTTAATCTTTTTCGCACCATGATTGTATCCCCATCACATGCATATTTGTAAGAATCAACACGTTCCACCCATGCTCAACATGTTACAGTCAACACAATTTATGCAAGCCAGCTACAAATAACGTCACACCACAAAAGAATTTGTCTGATCATGACGATGCTGGATGAGCTTAGGAAGGTGGAAAAATTTCTTGCATTTAAACAGTGAAAGCTGCCCTGTGACTGCACCAGCAATGCAGGCTGGAACAGCATGTTTTCAAGCTGCGACGTCTAAACAATTATCTGGTCAAATGTTCACTGCCTAAAGACCTTGTGCATGTGGTACTACTTATAAAGTTGCTAGCAATGCTTAAATGTTGAAAATTCAACGTATATGCAACTCTTACGTATTATAACTACAAATGTAATGCAGCCTCCTTGCATTTCTTTACCCGTAAACGAAAACTACCCGTTAGAACAATGCTAAGCTGCCTACGTCCTGTAAAAGATATACTGTGGGTCAACTGCCTCCTAAAAAAAAAAAAAATCGGGGAGTGGGCGTTTTGTTTTAGAACCATTAACGCAGTTTTCTTTTTTTCTTTTTTTTCATGCAACAAGCTTTAGCGGTCGAATCCACCCAAGCCAAGCGGCGGCCGCTGGGCCGTCAGCATGATAACATTTTCGTTGCCGGCAATGGCAAGGATCACTCACACAGCATACTGGCCGCCGCTCCTGGAAGCCCATTCATGTGACCGCGCCGACGCAGCCGGTAATTTACAATAAAAGAAGCGCGGCGAGCCGAACACCAAGGAAAATACTCAACACGTTTAACGAAACGGCGCTGCGGCAACGCGTAAGAAAATTTTAACATGCACCACGATAAACAATTACTTACGGCAGAACACGCAGCATTTTTCACACGTCGCGTCGACAGACTGGAACTTGCAGTTGAGACTCTTGATTCACGCAGGCACGCACAACTTTTTTGTCAGGTGTTTTGTCAAATGGCGACCTCGATGTGCGCATGTGCGTTTGCCACAGCAGCGCAGTGCGGCGCGACACAGGCGCTTTGCCAGCACTCACGATGCTTCAGGTGGCACAAGAGCACTAACACGTAATATTACGGCAGGAGGAGCACGTAGTAATTCACGTAACACCAGCAAATCGAAAACAAACCACCAAAACCACGCACAACGAACCAGTCACGTCTTTTCTTGCGCACCTATAACAATGACTGCATATATGCTAGCCTACACTAGACTTATTACTACAGTTGGCTATCTAGCAGTCATAGATTTTTAGCAGCTACTTCGTTACTTCATGATCACCCCTGAAGCAAACTAGGCAGACGCCATTATAGTATTTTGTTAAAGTTGATAATAGCAAGCATATATTAATGGCAGTATATTTTCTTGATGCGAGCAACGTCTTTTGTTGTCGTAAGTTGTTGCTAC